>NC_073259.2:87285000-88535000 GCF_029289425.2 Pan paniscus
TGAAGTCTTGCTGTGTCACCAGGCTGGAGTGCAGTGGCGCAATCTTGGCTCACTGCAACCTCCGCCTTCCGGGTTCAAGCAATTCTCCTGTCTCAGCCTCCTGAGTAGCTGGGACTACAGGCACATGCCACCATGCCCAGCTAATTTTTGTATTTTTAGTAGAGATGGGGTTTCACCATGTTGGCTAGGATGGTCTCTTTCTCTGGGCTTCATGATCCACCCACCTTGGCCTCCCAAAATGCTGGGATTACAGGCATGAGCCACTGCGCCCAGCCTACTTTGGGGCTCTTAAGAATAAAGTTGCAGTAAATATTTTTGGGCAACTCTTTAAGAGGACATATATTTATTATGTTTTCGTTTCTCTTAGGAAGTGCCTAAGTATAGAATTACTATGTCTGGTAGTATAGAAGTATATTTGTCTTACTTTATAAAAAAGAACTGCCAATCTGTTTTCTAAAGTGGTTTTATTATTTATATCTCCACAGGTGATATATGAGAATTCTAGTTGCTCTACATCCTTGCTAACACTTGGAATTGTCTAGTCTTTTTCATTTTAGTTACTCTAGTATGTGTATAGAATATATCATTGTGGTTTTAATGTGCAATTCCCTGGTAACTCACAATGGATTGTAGACCTAAGTGTAAAAGTTAAAACTGTAAAACTTCTAGAAGAAAATATAGACAATAATTTCATGACCTTGATATAGACAAAGATTTTCTTAACAGGTCACCAGAATCGTTAAGTATAAAAGAAAAACTTGATAAGTTAGGATTTTTCAAGGAGTCAAGCCTTCTGCTTTGTAAATATACCATTAAGAAAATACCAAAAACGGCTAGTCACAGAATGGGAGAGAATATTCATTTCATATATAGATATAAATATATATGTAAGTAATATGTAAATATATATAATGATTATATATAATGACATAGAAGTCATTTCCATAATATATATATTTTAAAACTTCTTACAATTCAATATAAATATGAGCAAAATATTTTTAATAGACACTAAATCAAAGAAGATATGAATGGCTAAGTTCATGTAAACATGTTCAGCATTCTTAGTAAGAAAATATAAAATAACAATGAAATGGATTTTTAAAGCTCTCTTTTAGATTTGTTCAACTATATACCCATTAGCAACTGAAATTCACCATATCCAAAACTAAATTCACTTTCTTTTCTTTTTCCCCCAACAAAACAAACACATGCATGTTTCTTGACTCTGAAGCTCAATACCAGAGCTTATATTTAATTCTACCCACTTTTGGACCCCCATTGTCCAACTAGTTAGCAAGTCATATTTCCTAATTTTCTGTCCTCTCTCTACTCTCAACTTCCACTGTCATTATTCTGGTTTGAGCCCTCATCTATATTGTAAGAGTCTCTTAGGAGGTGTTCCCACAACGATTTTCCATTTTTGGCCAGCCCATTGTACATAAATCTTTCAGATGATTTTTCTTAGATCCCAGCTCTGAACATGCAAGTCCCTTGTTCAGAAACCTTTAGTACTTCCCCCTTAGCTGGCTTTTCGAGTTCTTTATTTGGCATTCAAACCTCTCTATAGTTTAACCCCAACCTACCTTTCCAGCCTCTTTCCAGCCTCTCTTTTAAGTACTCAATACTTTGTGAACTGAACTAATTACTGTTCTACAGATACATGCTTCCATTTCCTGTTGTTTTACCTTAGTCCGTGGTGTTCTCACATCTGAAATGACATTACCCCATCTCTGTATATTCAAACCTCCCTATCCTAAAAGACTAAGACTCAATTCAAATGCTAGCTCTCCTATAAAGCTCCTGCTGAATACCAGTATTACTCATTTAATATACTTTTCATCTTCCACCAAGTGGTATTACTATAAGCTCATATCTTCCTTACTAGATTTTTAAGAAAACCGTAGAAGTTGACCCATTCCTACATAGTGCCAACTACATGTTATATGCCCTACAAGGAGAAAACAGTCAACAAATGTTTGTGTCATGGATAAACAGCTTGATGGTGGGATATAAAATAGAATAAGCCATCATTCTTACAATCTGATAAGAGAAATAGAATATGCATGGAAACAATAACAACGTAGCATGTGATGCATAATAAAACTTGTGAGAGACGTGTAGAGGAGTCATCATAGGGTAATTTGGAATTAGGTTAGAGAGGTCCATCAATATCAGGCTGAGGTTAGACTTTATTTAATAGTTAAAGATGAGCCAGGAACCATTCAAGATATTCAAACACAGAAGTAACATAATTACAGTTTTGTATCAATCTGGCAGCAGTGTGTGGGTAGAATGGATTGTGACGGGGGAACCTGGAAGGAGAGAAAGGCAGGACAGAGAGAACTGAAGGAACACTAGCGTGAGATAATGAAAGACTAAATTGCTAGCAAAAGCGCAGATGTGACAGACTCTGTGAACACGCTGTTGACAGGTGCTGTGTCTGGGTCTGAAGGTATGTAGAAAAGAGAAAATGAAATATAATTTCAGAGAAGCTGGGTAACCATTCCAGGGTTATGCCCTGTAGGGATTGGACAATACGAGAAAGAGTTGGGCATTAGAAATTGAGATTTCTTTGACCACATACAAGTTTAGGTTGCATTAAATAAAGTGGATATATGTTATTAGTAAGACTACACAGAGGGGAAAAAAAAAGACAGAAATCCAGTGATAAATTCCTAAAATACAAAACTCATGGAAGAGTAAAGAAGTTGATGAACGGATAAATGAGCTGTCAAAGACTATTGGGTAAAGTAGAACAGCAGTGTGTCATGGAAGCTAAATAAAGAGAGAGTTTCAGAGAAACAATAGTCATTTCCATGTGAAAGAATGTTTTTGAAAGTACTGCTTAAAGTTTGGAAGAAACAAACAATAGGGAGGCTCTGAGCCTACTCCAGCTCCAGAAGCTGCCCGTTGAAAATTTTAAATTAAAAAAAAGAAACAAAAATGATTAAAGCAGGCAATCTACCCTTATAGTGTTTTCAGTCTAATGGGGCAGAAGTAGCAGACTTCATCCTCATCATCACCATTCCCATCATTTTCCCAGTGCTTAGTACAGGCCATCATCTGTATATTGAATTATAATTTTGCTAACCCTATACACTTATGATCCCAATTTTATAGAGGAGTAGAAAGTCTCAAAGATGTTATGCAGAATACATTTTAGTACAGGGTTTAATGAAGTACATATTAAAGTGAGATACAAGTGAGCTAAGCTCAAAGGAAACAGAACTTGTATGGGAATGACAGAAAAGGAGTTAAGAAAGAGATAACCTCTAGACTGTGCCTTGAACCAAAGAAGGATTTGCATAACCAGAGAGTTGGTAAAAAGTCATTCCACACTGAATGAGGTATCATCAGAGTTTTGTGGTTAACAGTGAGGTTGGTGTGATTGCTTGGTGTACAATATATTGTATATCCTATAACTTACTGTAGGATACATTTAGTGGTATGGCTGGAAGAGAAAGCATGTGACCCCGTTTTCTAAGAACTTTTAATGCCATCCTAAGCAGGTTTTATGCTGCAAACTCTAATCCTTTGTGGGCTTTAAGGAACAAAGTATGACCCAACTTTTTTTTCTTTTTGGACCATTAAAGAAATAGCTAGACATATAAGCATCCAGGCATGGCAAATGCTTCAGATAGATCACAGAAGATTATGCCTGAAAAGAGGGCCAGTGGATTTAGAGCTCTTTGTTGACCTTGGAAAGCCTTGTTTCATTAGAGAGCTGGAATCAGAAGCCAAGTTGCAGGGTACAGGATGAGAAGTTAAGAAGTGAGGAAACAGAGTGAGAATGTGAAAGCAGTGAGCGTGAACTGTTCTCTTCCATAAGAGGACAAGTAGAATTACAGCTCATGCACTTAACAAGATGCAGGGCAATTGGGTATGTGCTGCGGTAGTGAAAAGAAGGAGATGAAAATAAATAGGTTTTCATTACCAAAGGCAGAGCTAACTCTCCTGCCTACTTCCAAATGCTACCACATATCCACACCCTTGATGTCATTACTAATCCCTCATATATTTGCAGCAGAAGTTGCTTGTGAACCTGGGACAGAAATGTTGATGGCAATCCAACTGATAATCTTGAATTTGAGAAATCCTTTTGGATATATTCATATGGCTAATTTGCTTTGACTATAAAGTGTTGCTGAGACCTCATTAACAAATTTGCGATATTTCCCCTGCTTCTTTGATCAGAGTCTCCCTGTCCTTGGAATTCTCCATAAGCCTCATGCATATAGCACTTGCCAATTTTATTTGTATGTTCTAGTTATTTGCCTTATTCTTCCAAATTATCCTATATTCTGTGGTGGCAGAAATTGATATTTTATATGTACTGCTCCTATAGAGCAGGCACTAAATAATTACTTTTGGTTTGAAATAATTTTAGATACTATGTTTCCCTATTATAAATATGTGTAAAAAATTGACTTGTAGAGATACATTAGTTTTCTACTGCTGCATAAAAGTTTACCACAAGCTATTCCTCTGCAGAACTAATAGCCCTAGTATAACCATGAGAAAAATATCAGACAAATCCCAATTTAGAGACATTTTGAAAATACTTGACCAGTACTTCTCAAAACTGTCAAGGTCATCAAGAACAAAGAAAGTCTGAGAAACTGTCACAACCAAGAGAAGCCAACGGACACATGACAACTAAATGTAATGTGGTGTCCTGGAACAGAAAAACTCAGAAAATCTGAATAAAGTATGGACTTTAGTTAACAATAATGCATTTATATTGGTCCATTCATTGTAATAAATGTGCCATATTAATGTAGATGTTAATAATAGGGGAAACTAGGTATGAGGTATATGAGAAATCTCTGTACAGTCTTAACGTTTCTGTAAATCTAAACCTATTCTAAAAAAAGTTTGTTAAAAACATTTGCTACAATATTAGTGGCTTAAAACAACACAACGTTTATTATCTCACAGTTTACATGAATTAGAAATCCAAGCCCAGCCTAACAGGGTCCTCTGCTCGGTGTCTTGCAAGGCTGCCATCAAAATGTCAACTAGACCACAGAAGAGGGAGTCCAGGCTTTTTTCCAAGCTCTTTCAGACTTTTTGGCAGAAATTCTGTTCCTTGAAATTACAGGACTGAGACCCTCAGTTCCTAAAGATGACTCTGCCATATGCAGTTTACAACGTGACTGCTTCTTCAAGGCCAGTGGAACATCTCTCTCACCTCAGGAAGGGCCTAGTCATGCTTTAAGGGCTTTCAACTGGGCTCACCCAGGACAGTCTCCCTTTTGATGAATTGAAATACAACCTATTTGGGAATTTAATTACATCTGCAAAATCCTTTCACCTTTGCCACATAGCACAATCCATTACAGTCACGGATCTTTCCCATACTCAAAGAGAAGGCTTACATAGGGCATGTATGCAGGAGAGGGTAGAGTCTTGAAAACCATCTTATTAATAGAATTCTGCTTACCAAAGATTTGGAAAGAGAATGAACATATGACAGAGAACAAAAGAATTGTTACTTTATGAAAAGGCAATAGATTACCTTTTATCTAAATAGTGTCAATTTGCACTACTCTATTTTTTACAAAATTTAAAGGATTTGAACTGAAAAGCATCCTTCTTATTCTCATTTTCTTCTCTCCTTCTTTTTGGTGTCATTCCATTATAGCCACTAAAATAGTGTATTTTTGCAGGGTTAGCAGCAGCATGGTTATTATAGTGGTGATATCTTCCAGTGCAGATTCTTTAGAGTCTGAGCATTGTTTAAAAAGAAAATGAAAGCTATATCAGTTCACTATTAATTATTCTCAGTCTAGTGAATCCTTCAAAGGTTATATTTTGGTGATGGTGATCAGTTCATATCAACAGGTTCAAGAATGTCTATTTCCAATCTATGAAAACAACATAGATTCTAGGTTGGAGACACGGTTCCAATTCTAAACTTTTGCTTAAAATAAAAAAATGATTAGGAAGAAGTAGAGTTTCTGTGCTTAATTTGATCTCAGTTGTACAACTTGAAATTATGAGCTAGTATACATGGGATTGGTGATTAGAAATTGCTAGCTTGACACATTCATTTTTTAAAAAGTAATTATATATTGCAAGGTGTTGATATTGTCTTTTATAAGAAATATGCATCTAAAAAATGTAGAGGAGAATATTTTATTTAAAAAAGAAAGGGCTGGGCACAATGGCTCACACGTGTAATCCCAACGCTTTAGGAGGCCACAGCAGGAGGATAGCTTGAGCCCAAGAGTTTGAGACCAGTCTGGGCAACATAGCAAGATCCCATCTCTATAAAAAATTTTAAAACCAGCCTGTCATGGTGGCACATGCCTTTAGTCCCAGCTACTTAGGAGACTGAGGTGGGAGGATTGCTTGAGCCCAGAAAGTCAAGGCTACAAGTGAACTGTGATAGTGCCACTGCACTTCAGCCTGGGCAACAGAGTGAAACCCTGTCTCAAAACAAAAACAAAAACAAATGGTAAGTAAAATTCTGAGATTCTAGAAAAAAGCGATTCGTTTACTGAGGAATGATTTGCACTGGCAACTTTTTTTTTTTTTTAATTTTATTTTTGGAGATGAAGTCTCACTCTGTCACCCAGGCTGGAGTGCAGTGGCACGATCTTGGCTCACTGCAACCTCCACCTTCCGGATTCACGTGATTCTCCTGCCTCAGCCTCCTGAGTAATTGGGACTACAGGTGGGCGCCACCATGCCCGGCTAATTTTTTGTATTTTTAGTACAGATGGGGTTTCGCCATGTTGGCCAGGCTGGTCTCGAACTCCTGGCCTCAGGTGATCCTCCCAAAGTGCTGGGATTACAGGCATGAGCCACCATGTCCAGCCTACACTGACTTTGAATGTGTTTCCCAAAACATAAAAATTCATGTTTTTATAAAGCATAGGAAAATGACTAAGTACAAAATAATTGGTGTTGGTGAAAACAGAAAAAAAAATGTATCTGCATTAAGAAATTAGAAATGTATTTTTTAAACTCAAAAGTAGATAATGTGTGCTGTGGGTCGAATCATGTGCCCCATACTGTATGTTCAAGTCCTAACCCTTGGTACCTATCTGCAAATGTGACTTCTTTAGAAATAGATCACTTTTTTTTTGAAGATCGAATCAAGTTAAGGTGAGGTCATACTGAAGTAGTGCCTTAGAAGAGAAGAGACCAGTGTCCTTAGAAGAGAAGAGAGAGACACAGGGAGAACGCCATGTGGCAATGGAGGCAGAGATTAGAGTGATACATCTATAAGCCTAGGAACACCAAGGATTACTGGCAACACCAGAAACTGAGAGAAAGGCACGGAACAGAGTCTCTCTCAGAGCATTCAGAAACAGTATGGCCTTCCAATACTTTGATTTCAGACTTGAAGCCCCCAAAACTGTGAGAGAATAAATTTCTGTTGTTTTCAGTCACCCAGTTTGTGGTCATTTGTTACAGCAGTCATAGGAAACAAATATAATGGACGAGCTGCATGTGGATCACCTGGGTCCTTGTGAACGAATGCTGAGATGACTTTACCATCTCTGCCCAGGATCATTGTCACCCACTGCTCCTGAAGGAGAGAATGTCCCTTAACAAGAAGAGGGTTATAGAGCGGCTTGGGAAGCTAGACTTCATCTACTTATCATCTTCTCTTGGGCTAGTTATGTCTACTTTCGATTGTGTGAGAACAAGGAAAACTCTGGCCAGAGGACCTTTTGCAGTGAGAGGCCCCTCCCCTGTGGGCCTGAAATGCTGATTTATGCACTGGGGCTTGATTGTCCTAATAGCCACCATTGGCTGAGTATGCATCTAGTAATATACAGAAAGAAATTAAGTTTTCAAGCAACAAGCAAAGTGATATTTTTTTAAATCATGGCTTCTACACAGAGGTAAAACATTTTCAGAAATTGAAGATCAGAAATTGAAGATAGAGAGATTTATTAACCAAGATTATTCAACTGCCAAGTAGCAGGGCAGGATTCAAAACTTAGCCAAAACTAAGTTCTTGAACCAACCAGGTTCTCTGCTGCTACATGCTGCCTCCTCCTCCCAAAATGCCAGTGGAAGACTGTGTGTTATATTTAATATGTAACTTGTATTGCACTTGTATATAACTTCTATGTAACTTTACATTGAAAATTGTACCTTGCTGCTTTTTTCCTAAAATGGTGTATTAGTCATTTTTATACTGCTATGAAGAAATACCCAAGACTGGGTAATTTATAAGGAAAAGGAGATTTAATGGACTCACAGTACCATATGGATGGAGAAGCCTCACAATCATGGCAGAAGATGAAGGAGGAGAAGAGGCACATCTTACATGGCAGCAGGCAAGAGAGC
The DNA here is from genome assembly GCF_029289425.2 of Pan paniscus. Classification (NCBI taxonomy): domain Eukaryota; kingdom Metazoa; phylum Chordata; class Mammalia; order Primates; family Hominidae; genus Pan; species Pan paniscus. Next base: position 87,293,314 of record NC_073259.2, read on the forward strand.
ATGTGCAGGGGAACTGCCCTTTATAAAACCATCAGATCTTGTGAGACTTATACACTATCATGAGAACAGGAGGGGAAAAACCCGCCCCCATGATTCAATTACCTCCCATCGGGTCCCTCCCACAACATGTGGGGATTATGGGAGCTACAATTCAAGATGAGATTTGAGTGGGGACACAGTCGAACCATATCAAATAGTCTCCAAAATGTTCCCATTTTATCATTTTTTCATGTTTGTTTTCTTTATGACTTGTTAAATAGAATTTCTTAAATTGCCCTAGCACAGCCACATGCTTTCTTACATTTCAGTGTCAAGCAAAACATCAAGTACAGGGCATATTTTTCACACTGATGCAACTTTGCTGGTAAATTAAGATAAGAATATTTATTAGGTCCCTTTTGTGTTTATGTATTAAAATAAATTCTAAAATAAACTCAGCACAGTGAGAATAAATTTGAGGACCTTCCCTGGGAGCAAGAATTGCTAAAGCTGGAGACTCAGTGCAGAAAATCGAATCCCTTTTCCCTGCTTCGAAATTCAAGCATCATAAAGCATTCTTACTGGCAAGCAGGAGGTCTCTAAAACTAAAGTCACTCCAGAGTGGCAGAGTTGTCACTTTAAAGATAGACCTTAATGTAATGTTAATTTCAAACCTCTACTCCTTAAATGTACTAAGTATCCTTATCTCAGAAATGGAAAACAAAGTTCACAGGGCCTTCCAAGCAGGAAAAAAAAGGTAATATTACAAATTTACTTAGCATAAAAAGTAAGGAAGGAGGAAAGGAGGGAAGGAAAAAAGAGAGGAAAAAAAAGGAAAAAAGGGAGGTGAGATGGAAGGAAGGAGGGAAGGAAGGAAGGAAGGCAGGAAGGAAGGAAGGAAGGCAGGAAGGAAGGAAGGAGGGAAGGAAATACAGGATGGGGGTGGCTAAATTATACCTAATAAAGCTTAGAATGTGATATAAATTTTATGACATAAAAAGCGTAATCCTGTATACTCTATCATAAAGTAAAAGAAAGTTGTTATATATTTTACCCAGTTTCATAATGAACTCTTACACCACATTTTCACTTGTGTTAAAACAATTGATCAATTCACCTTGATTCCATTCTGGGCACTTTAACGTACTGCATCGAAAGACTTCATACTGATAATTATCAGTGTTCTCTTTTCCTGGCCAAAAATTAAGATGCTTTAATTAATACCTTCATCACTATCATTGGCTTTGCACATGCCATACTCTCATTTACTTTACAATTTGCTAAACCTTTTTCTCTCTCTTTGGAAATCTTGATCCTCAAGAACTTTCCACATGATTTCTTTCATAGTTGTTTTGCATTCTTTTTCTCCTTAGAAACTTTCATTTTTTCTACATTGGCACAGGAAACATCAATATTTGATCATAAAGCTAAAGTGATAGCCTGGCACAGTGGCTCACGCCTGTAATCCCAGCACTTTGGGAGGCCGAGGTGGGAAGATCACTTGAGGTCAGGAGTTCGAGACCAGCCTGGCCAACATGGTAAAACCTGTCTCTACTAAAAATACAAAAATTAGCCAGTCATGGTGGTGGCGCCTGTAGTCCCAGCTACTCAGGAGGCTGAGGCAGAAGAATTGCTTGAACCCAGGAGGCAGAGGTTGCAGTGAGCCAGGATCACGCCACTGCACTCCAGCCTGGACGACAGAGAGAGACCCTGTCTCAAAAAAAGAAGAAGAAAAAAAAAAAAGCTAAAGTGCTCCATGGTTATATTAACCTTCCCCGCTAAGTTTCCACACATCTCAGTTTAGCACATGTTGAGCTAGTGAAGCTGGGATTCTAGTTTGACTTTTGAACGGCTTTTTTTTAACTGAGATTTCTATCTTTAGTTTCTTTTTCTATGTAGCAATAATAGAATGAGAACTTTAAAAGTTACTCAAAAACTTCATCTGATGAAGTAGGTAGCTGTCTTGGCAAGTAAATGTAATTCCTGAAAATGTTTTCCACTGGAATGATAGCTATTATGGCTACAAGATAAGGTATGAGCAATGAGTTTTCTGGCCGAAGGAATGACTCTGAAATTGCCATACCTCTGTGTAGAAGCAAGCCATGCTTTAAAAAATGACACTTTGCTCTTTGCTTGAAAACTCAAACATAAATAAGTAACTTCTAACCTGGCTTTGACTTCATAAGAACTTCATTATTGCCGGGCGCGGTGGCTCACGCCTGTAATCCCAGCACTTTGGAAGGCCGAGGCGGGCGGATCACGAGGTGAGGAGATCCAGACCATCCTGGCTAACACACGGTGAAACCCCGTCTCTACAAAAAGAAAAAAAAAAAAAATTAGCCAGGCATGTTAGCGGGCGCCTGTAGTCCCAGCTACTCGGGAGTTTGAGGCAGGAGAATGGCGTGAACCCGGGAGGCCGAGCTTGCAATGAGCCCAGATGGCGCCACTGCACTCCAGCCTGGGCACAGAGCGAGACTCCGTCAACAACAACAAAAAAACTTCATTATATATGTATTCGTGCAGAACTTTGAGAAGAATGTTTATAACAAGAAAAATATAATGGCAAAGCATCGTGGCAAAAAGAAAAAAAAGAAAAAGAACACAGAAAATAATTATGCAATTTTGTTAATTCTGAGACCAAAGCAAGCTGTTCTGGGGAGCAACTCAGGGGAAATCCCTCAAACTAGCTTCTATCACTGTCTAATTAAATTCAACATGATTTCTTATAGATCATGTAGTAGGATAAATATAGGTGAGATACCAAATGAACATAATACATGATTCCTTCAGTTCTAGAAATGTTTAACAGAGTAGTTTAAGAGGATTTCATGAAAAGTAAAAAGAATATATAACAGTAGACTAACACTTTTTTTTTTCAGGAAAGGAAACCACATGAGCAAATAGATGTGGCCTGAGCAGGGCATAATTGAGAAACGTGGAAAGATCAGTTTGGTTGCAGAAAATCAGCCCCTGCACCATAGTATGAGATAAATGTTTAGCATCCAAATATAAAGTACTTTTAATATCAATTTAAAGCAGAGCATTTCTTTTATTTTAAAAAATAGGCAGTTATTAAAGATTTTTACTAGTATTTTAATCATAAGATTAAAATATTTTATGGAAATTATGCAAAAGTCTTAATGGAGAACAGAATCTGAAGACCAGTAAACATATTAGTGGTCAATTCCAAAAGACGAGGCAATGTGCATAAAAGATATTGTTCTCTTTTTCAATATAGTACTTATTTTCGCCTCTACTCTTTTATTCACGTTGCCTCTCTTTCACCCATCAGCTTCGCATGTGTGAATTTTACACATTTTTCATGATACCCCTTTCATAAGTCCATTCCAGTTCTTCTCTTCTTTCTCTGAATTTCCACATTTTTTTAACTTTTGCCTCTGTCTTAGTCCATTCCTGCCGCTATAACAAAATATGTGCGATTGGATAATTTTTAAAGAGCATGCATTTATTGCTCACAGTTTTGGAGGCTGGAAAGTCCAAGATCAAGGTACCAACAGGTTCAGTGTCTGGATAGGGGCCTGGTCCTTGCTTCTAAGATGGCGCCTTGAACACTGTCTCCTCACACGGTGGCAGGTGGAAGGGCAAAGGGGCAAATACTGTGTGAAGCCTCTTTTATAAGGCATTAATCCTATTCACAAGGGAGGAGCCCTCATGACTTAATCACTTCTTAAATACCTTGACTTTTAAAATTACCACACTGGTGATGAAGCTTCAACATATGAATTTTGGGGGACACATTCAGACAATAATGGCCTCTGAGGCAATTATCATTAATTCTATCTGAAATCATAGTCATTTATCTCTTATCTCAATTATTATGATTTTCTGGAAAATTAAGGGGATGCCTTGATTTCTTTTTATCACCCTTGTCCAGCCCAGTGCCTGGAACATAAGGGTTCAGTATAAGGTTGACAGAGTATTCAGTTATTGGGGGTGTTAGATGGATAGAGTGATAGAAGTAAAGATGTACAGTTGCTGAGAAGTCAAAGAATAAAAGCAACAGATTCAAAGGATAAAGTTTTTTTAATTTAGAAATTTTAAATTTGTTTCCAATTCCAAGTGTCATAGAGGTTGGGAAAAATAAAGATAATTACATTTAGTGATGAGTTTATCACCTGTGACTTTCCAGTGTATGGTTTTTATAGAGCAGATATTAAAATTTTAGGGAGGGTATTCAAAAGTCAAGTATGATGAGGCATCTTTTCTCACCTGTATAGAAAATGCATTCTCATTTCTCCGATTTACCGGTACTTTCGGTTCACTGCTTTTAAAAAGATATCTGAAGTTAAAAACCATCTAATATGTATAACTCATGAGGCAGGGAAGGCTTTTCTTATAATTGGACTTTATAATATTGCTTTTAAACATTCTTGGCCTAGAATTAACATACCACTGCTGGGATATATAGAGTATAATGCAAAATAACACAAGCAAAGTCAATGATACACAATTCTTCCTCATGAGAGAAACAATTTATGGGAAATTATTAAGAACTCCAGGATTATTAGCATCCCACCTGCAATTGAGAAAGGTAAAAACATATATTCCCTTAATACATGGTAGATTGTTTAGCAACCACCTACACATTGGCCGTGGATCTCTAAACATTTAATGAGTGCCTGCTGTGTACTAAATAACCTTCTAGAGTACACAACAATGGCAGTGGAAGACATTTACAATACAATAGATGCTTACAGCACACAAACATAGATACTCAAAAGGCTCACAGTTATAAAAGAAAACAAAAAAAAAATAAGAGTTGAAAAACAGCTTCCAGAGCAGTATTTCAAAAACCGCAGGAAGCTATAGTGAAAATCTAGGAAGATGCACAGTGAAGGAACACAAAGTATGAAAGTAATAAGAGCCATCTTGGCTGCTGAAAATATTTCTCTTAAGAAAGAACATCTTGAATTACGTGTTCAGAAAATGAAGGTCAATAAAGATCTTATTGGTTAGAAAAAATAGCGAAGAATAGTCCAAATAATTAAGTCAAATTTTAAAGTTAACTTACACAGAACTAAGCCCATTTGACCAAGTTGGCACAGTCCATTTAAATCTTCCTTAGGATGCCCCACATTAAAGTAGGTGAACTAATCACATAACATTGGTGCAAACCAATGAGATTTCTGAAAAAAATACTTTAAGTGAATCCTCCATTAATGGAGAGTTGAGAAGATTATTTTTAGATCCAAAAGACAGGATTTAATAGTAAGTGAGATGAATGAGATGGATAAAGGGTACAGTAAGATTAGATTGATTAAAATAAAAATATATTAGAAAAAAACTAGGAATCAACAGAGGGAGAGATTGGGTTGTGCAGGTGATGGAGAACTTCTATTGTACCTGACATTCTTTAAAGGAGGAAAATTAACATATTCAAAAAAGAAAAAATATTTTGACAATAGCATGAAAGCCAGAGACCTTTCTTGCCTCCTTGTTTAGAAATCATTATAGCAATTTAGGCATGGAAATATCAGAAGGAAGGAGAAGTATGGTGTTTGTGAAAATGAAAAAGTCTTAAGTTTCAAAAATGCCATGGAGAGGAATTTGGCAGTGGATAGGATGTAAATGAGTACCAAAGAAGATGGAGAAGGCTAACTTTACCAAAGACTAAAATGAGAGTCAAGAGGAAATGGTATGTTCAACAAAATGCAAATAGGCAAGAAAAGCTTGATTCTGGAACATATCAGATTTCAGATCTTGCTGACACAAACACCTCTGGGCCAAAAGTTTAAGTCAGCTGGAGGCCCTTGACATTCTAATTGAGAGTTAGCCCTGCAAAGGAGGTGATTGATTAAATTGATTCTAACACATAACTGATCGTATAGAAAATCTGAGAATATTGACCCTTTAAAAATCTGTGAAATTAATTATCTGTTTTTAGAGGTAGGATATCCTTGACAGAATAAACTGATTTTATTTCTCTGCATGTGTTTTAGCTATTTTTGACTCCAGAGCATGTTTCATCTCCCAAGCATATGGCTATTCCGGCTTAGAGTTGTTGAAGGGCAACCACTATGCAAATTATTCCCTCTTCTCTTTACCTCTTTCTATATCTTCCGTCTGAAGAGTTGGAAGTGTGAGTGGTGAGAAATCACATGCATCCAGAGGAGACAGACTCTAAAGGACATACACAACTCTATGGAAGGACTAGACTAGCAGCCCAATCAGGTAGTTAAAGAAAGACCAAAAGTTATTGGTTTTTCTTTCGGGAGATGGCATCAAAACATTTTGAGCCAGAAGTTAGTGCTAAGTACCTGCAGGAAGGATGTAGAAACAAGGGTCTGGTCATTTACAGATAGCCAAGCAGGTAATGTGGCAGCCAATAGCAGCAGCCCAGCCTTGGGGATGACTTTACTCCTATCAATGAACCAACAAGAGAAGGTTAGGTCACCATTCCCGGAGAAATGGAATTTAAAATTTTTCATGTTAACAGCAGTTTAGGAGAATGAAGCCTGTTTTAGAAATTAGAGTAGAATGTAAAGTATCAAAGTTTTGAACCCCAACATCAGAAGTGAATCTCCAAATCAGAATAAGGCAAATTAAGAAAGCTAGAACTCCTTAAAGTCCCCAGACCAAATAAAAAAAAAATAGGGTTGGGTCTGGAACCTGTAATATGATCATTATCATTAATATAGTGATTATTAAGCACTTTACTTGAATCATCTTAATTAATCTTCATGCAATTCTATAAGATGAATATTATCATTATTTCCATTTTAGAGAAATTAACTTACCCAAATTTTTACCAATAATATGTATCTAGGAAGATACAAAATCTATCTAAAAGTGGTTGACAAAAAATACCACTGCATAGGTAAAAGGAGGATTCAGGACAAGAGTTGAACATCCCTTTTATAGAAGTCCTTCCAGGAAAAAAAGGAACATGGCTTGGTGTGTCTGACTTCCAGAATATGATACCTCCCAGTAAGAAAAAGCTCTTATTTCTTGTTCTTACTCACCCTTTATTAATAAATACAATTCCGGTATGTAAACATATTCCTCCGTATTCCTAATAAGGGCTTTCCTGGAACACTCACGTTGAATCACCCCCAGATATGTCAATTTCCTTGAGTCCAGCAAGAACAGACCACTTAAAATATTTCAAATTTGAGGGTAATTATCATGCACAACTTTGGTATATCTCTGGAGTGTTTTTATATCTGTGGAAATGTATTTATAATTTATACTGCAGCAATAATAGAAATCTGTGAAGAAAATGGTGAAGTCAGTGATTTTAAGATGATCCAATTCTGGTCATTTTGTTATAATAACCCAGAACTAGAAGAATCTTCATATGATAAAATGGATGATCTATGAATTGTATTTTAGGTGGGGGGAACTCAACTTCAACTTGTGTGTTACGGGGAATTTTTTGTTTGTTTGTTTGTTTAAAAATTAAGAAGTAGCCACCTACCCTGGCTTCCACAAAGCTGGACACCAAAGGGCAAATTATGTTATCAGCATTTCATTTTTTCTTTTTCCATCTTTGGCTTGGCTTTCTTCAGGTTTTAACATCTCTCTTAGGCAGGTGTCCTCTACATGTTGGTTATCTGGCAGCTCAAGGTTTCCATTCAACTAGTGGAGCAGCTCAGCATAAAGTGAAAAGTCACTTTATGCTGAGTGCCTACCATGTGACAGCATTGTACTCAATGTGGAAATACATCAGTAAAGAAGACTGCAAAATTTCTACCCTTCTGTTGCCTTTTCTAGTTCTAGCATTTGTCACAATAGTCTCAAGTCTGAGTACTACTAATACTGACTTGGGTCATGTACTCATCTATAGACTAATCATTTTGCCCTGGAGGAATGAAATCTCCTGACTCACCAGACCTGAGACTTATATCCACCCTTAAAGAAGGGAAGAATCACTAATACTCTAATTACCATGATTAACAATGAGGAAGCATTATTTTTCCAGAGAGGAATTTGAGTGCTTTTACCAAACAATGGATGTGAACCTGGAGGAAAAAAAAAATCAATTAAAACTCCAAAATCCAAATTCAGGAAAATTAAATGAGGAAATCTCCCCAGAAAATAAATAGAACTTGCTCAGATAAGAGAAAATGGAAATTTGAGTCAAAATAAGCCTCCTGAGTCATCAAATCTAGATACTCCCTCACCCAGTCAACAAGCACAGGTAGCAAAATAGTCTTCCCATAAAGAGTAAGTTGGTGGATGAAGTTGCACTTCTATGGATAACCACACTCTGTAGTCATTGCCTGAATGCATTGTCTGAGGTTTATAACTTCTATTTATAGAAGTTCAGCGCTCACCAAGTGAAGAGCTCTGGGCTATAGATACTTGCTTCCTTCCATGGACAGTAAAAAGTGTGTTCAATCTTGACTTAACCCCAAGTGAGTAGAACTCAAGCTGTTAGTGATTGAGGCCTCAGGCTTGGTAATTTATAAAATATACTTTGCTTTTCTGTTTTATGGAGGAAAACCTGCCTACTTCCATGCTTTGGAAAAACTGATTCAAAACGTGTCTAATATGCTGACTTCAACTAAGTGTATAGTAACTGATAAATATCTCCTAATGGAGTTTTATTTTTTTTTCCAATAACAGTGTTATGGTAGTTGTATATATGTTTTTCTTAACAAGATAGATGATTGATAGATAGATAGATAGATAATATATAGACAGATGTGTATCTATATATCTATGGATATTTGAAGAGCAAAAATTTACAGATTTATGACATGGTAGAGCATGTTAGTTACACGCATAGATTTCACAGCTACACGGCCTAAGTTTAGTAAAAAATCATGACTCTATCATTAAGCTTCTAAATGTGAGCAAGAACCTACTCTGAGATTTTCATCAGAGAAATGAGAATAAAAATGGTACTCACATTATAAGATTATTGTACATATTAAATGCATTAATATTAAAAATTTAGAACAATGGCTAATTTATTATTGACATTCAATAATTTTAAGAATTATTATCATCATCATCATCATCACCACCATATTTAGTATACATTCACTGCAAGTAACAGGATTCTTAAGCAGAGGTAGTGGTCATTAGTACTGTTCAAAAAGTATTTCTGACTGCACCTGCTTAGGGGCACATGGCAGAACTGCACTTTTTTTACTCTCTTGTGGGTAGAATTGTGTGATTCATTCTGACAGGGAAGTTGTGAGTGGAAGTGATATGCTTCACTTCTGGGATAAGCATTTGATTGTTGATATGAGATCATCCAGACCTCATTCTTCTTTCAGGAACAGAAACCAGCAATTTTGCAGGTACTCCTGCTCCATCAACCCAGGTCTCTAAGTGACTGCAATAAACAGAAGTTCCACTGACCCACCGTAGACCTGTAGCATGAGTGAGAAATAAGCCTTTGTGGTGTTATACCCCGGAGACTTCGGATTGTTTGTGACATTACTGGTGCATAATCTTACTTATCCTGACTAATACAGCCACCTTACACAATAATGCATTTAACTTTCTCAGATAAAGTCAAGTAATGGAGAAGGAAGTTCCAGAGCTAGTTGACAGGTTGAGCCAGTAATTCTGAGCCTTCTCTGAATCATTAAAGAACAGCTGTGGCAGCTCCAAACATCATATTCCCACATAGCAATACAATCAGGAAGTGGAATGGTGGGGAGCAAAGGCAAAAAGGATCTTTTCCCCTAGTGCTCTCTCTTTTATCAGGGAGGAAAATATTTTCTGGAAGTCTCCTCCAGGTTTCCATTATATCTTACTGTTAGTGCTAAATCTTATGTCTAACCCTAGACCAATCAATGACAAAAAGAAAAAAACGATAAGCCTACCTCATTTTATCATGTTTCACTGTATTGCACTTTAAAGATACTGCAGATTTTTTTACCAATTGAAGATTTTTAGTAAATCTGTGTCAAGCAAATCAATGCCATTTTCCCCAAAGCTATGCTCACTCTATCTCTCTTGTGTCACATTTTGGTAATTCTTGAAATTTTTAAATCTTTTTCATTATCATTGTATCTGTTATGGTGATCGGTGATCTTTGATGTTACTATTGTAATTGGGGGCACCAAGAACTATGCCCATATGAGACAGTAAATGTAATCCATAAATGTGGTGTATGTTCTAACTGTTCCACCAAAAGCCATTGCCCAGTCTCTCTCTCTCTCTCTCTCACCTCAGAAAGCTTCCCAATTCTCTGAGACACAGCAATATTGAAATTAGGCCAATTAATAATCCTGCAATGACCTCTAAGTGTTCAAGTGAAAGGAAGAGTCTTGTGTCTTTCACTTTAAATCTAAAGCCAGGAATGATTAGGCTTAGTGAGGAAGGCATGTTGAAACCCAAGATAGGCTGAAAGCTAGTCATCTCGCACAACTTAGCCAAGTTGTGAACGTAAAGGAAAAGTTCTTGAAGGAAAGGTGCTACTCCATTGAACACACAAATCACAAGAAAGTGAAACAGCCTTATTGCTGATGTGGAGAAATTTCAGATAGAAGGTCAAACTAGTTACAACTACCTAATTTGATGCCTAATCCAGAGCAAGATCCTAACTCTCTTCACAACTCTATGAAAGCTGAGAGAAGTAAGGGGGCTGCAGAAAAACAGTTTGAAGTTGGTTCATGAGGTTTAAGGAAAGAAGTTGCCCCCAGACCATCAAAGTGCAAAGTGAAGCAGGAAGTGCTGATGGAGAAGCTGCCACAAGTTTTCCAGAAGACTTGACTAAGGTAATTGATGAAGGTGGCCACACTAAACAACAGGTCTTCCACGTAGATAAAGCAGCCTTGCATTGGAAGAAGACTTTCATAGGACTTTCATAGCTAGAGAGAAGTCAATGCCTGGTTTCAAAGTTTCAAAGGACAGGCTGACTCTTATTAGGGATGAATGCAGCTGGTTGAAGCCAGTGCTCATTTACCATTCCAAAAATTTTACAGCCCTTAAGAATGATGACACAGCTACTCTTCCTATGTTCTATAAATGGAACAACAAAGCTGGATGGCAGCATATCTGTTTACAGCATGGTTTATTGAATATTTTAAGCCCATTGTTGAGACCTGCTGCTCAGCCAAAAAAAAAAGATTATTTTCAAAATATTACTGCCCATTGACAATACACACAGTCACCCAAGAGCTCTGATGAAGACGCAGGAGGAGATTGATGTTGTTTTCATGCTTGTTAACACAACATCCTTTCTAAAGCCCATGGATTAGGAAGTAATTTTAACTTTCAAGCCTTATTATTTAAGAAATACATTTTGTAAGACTGTAACTGCTGTATATAGTTATTCTTTTAATGCAGCTGAGCAAAGTAAACTGAAAATCTTCTAGAAAGTATTCATCATTCTAGATGCCATTAAGAACATTCATGATTCATAGGAGGTCAAAATATCAACATTAACAGGAGTTTGGAAGAAGTTGATTCCAATCCTTATGGATGACTTTGAGAGGTTCAGAACTTCAGTGGAGAAGGTAAATGCAGATGTGAAAATGGCAAGAGAACTAGAATTAGAAGTGGAGCCTGAAGATGTAACTGAATTGCTGCAATCTCATGATAAAACATTAACAGATAAAGAACTGCTTCTTATGGATGAGCAAAGAAAGTGGTTCCTTGAGATGGCATTTACTCCTGGTGAAGATACTATGAACATTATTGAAATGACAACAAAGGATTTAGATTACTACATAAACTTATTTGATAAAGCAGTGGCAGGGTTTGAGCAGATTAACTCTGCCTTCAAAAGAAGTTTGGCTGTGGGTAAAATGTTATCAAACAGTATTACAGGCTGCAGAGAAATCTTTCATGAAAGGAAGAGTTGGTTGATGCAGCAAACTTCATAGTTATCTTATTTTAAGAAATTGCCACAGCCACCCCAAACTTTAGCAACCACCACCCTAATTAGTCAGCATCCATCAGCCTTCAACACAGAAGCAAGACCCTCCACCTGCAAAAGATTATGACTTGCTGAAGGCTCAGATGATCGTCAGCATTTTTTTAGCTATAAAGTGTTTTTAAGTTAATATATGTATATTGATTTTTAGACCTAATGCTATTATATACTTAACAGGCTACAGTATAGTGTAAACAGAACTTTTATATGCACTGTGAAACCAAAAAATTCATGTGACTCACTTTATTGCAATATTCATTTTATTGTGGTGGTTTGGAACCAAGCCTGCAATATCTGTAAGTTATGCCTGTACAAAACTGACTTAATTTGGTCATAATCCATCCCACACATCTGGGAAAGGAACCTACTATTCTTGAGTAAATTAATCCCTGCATAATACCAGAACAAAATCAGCACTCTCTTAGCAAAAAGTAAGGAAGAAGAATGTCTATGTAACCAGGAACATTTTTCATAAGAGTAATGGCCTTCTACAAGACTCTGTGGAATTGAAAGATTTCTTAAAATGAGGTGCCCTTGTGTTTGCGGTATATGCAGTTTTGTCTCAGGAGAGAGTTTTGGGTCTACTGAGAAGAAACTGAGGTATACTGATAAGTTTCACTGCTTGTGTATTGTAGTGGATAATGTGGATTTCTAAATAGATTTGCTCTGCCACATTATTAGACAGATGCCTAATAATTTAATGTACATTAAAGTATGTTAATAGGGAGAATGTGTAATCATAAATTAATTACCAAGATTATGATTATCCCAATTTTAAACAGTGCTTGAATTAAAATATATCCCTAGAATACAAAATGAATAATGGCTTACGTGTTCTAAGGTGAGCGATAAGGGCTCTGCAACCACTTGTGGCTTTGGAAAATGACACATTTTGCAGTTTGAAAGCATGGATTTCAGTTAAACATTAAAAGCAGATGACTGCCATGACTATCTGTAACATGATCATGCAGGACAATGAGAGAAACGGCAAAAGAAATTCTGCCTTTCGGCACATATTTTCTCTACTAATATTTGCAATGCCAATTTTCAACAGCACAGGTGTATTTAATTGCCTCTGAATATTGCAATGCAAACCCATTCAATGTTGAAAACAGGAGCCCAAAAAGGAATCTCAGGCTTTGTTGGCCTGCAGAATCTTGTAGCTCCAGATTGATTTTAATATATCCAGGGAATTTTTTTTCTTTGTCATTGCGCTTTCTTTAGAAGGGCATTTAAATTATCAAACCATTACCTTATCAAGCACAAATGTGATGCCAATTCTTGTGATTTCTGAGTTATATGTGCTAAAAATTACATGAGTTCTATTGAATATTTTTATCAAGTCCAGTGATAGAAACATGTATTTTCTCATGCTGTAGTTCCAAGATCTTTAAAAGGGGTTGGTCAATAACTCAAAACCATTTTTTGATGAAGAGAGATATACTACTAATAGCAGATATGCTTCCGAAAGTTTACAAACAATAGGAATGCTTCTAAAATTTTTAATGCCAGTTACTCTGCCTGATACAGAAGAAAAATGCCATCTACTCAAGTTAATTAATCCATGTTTCTCATTTGTTTGCCTTACACTTGAGTTTTATCTGAGTAACAATATTACAAAATGTATTTACACAGTATGAGAATATTATATTTTCCGCAGGGTACACCCATGATTCATCTTTAAATTAACTTCAGGAAATCTCAAATCAAAGCTTGCTAATGTTAACTTCAGCTCCATTTCCAGAGGAGACCATGTTACTAATAAAAATAGCTTCTAGCAACTTGATAAGAGAGTCTCTGTGTGTTCATGGCCAAGATAAATGATCTTAAATATTTAGGGCACAAAAGAGAATTTTGTTGAATTTAGCCTTAACAGATATTTAGTAGCATGTATCAAAATTCAATTTTATCTGAAACTGAAGAAAACCCATCAGATATTATAATAAGACAATAACTCAATTTCAGACTTGTAAACAAAGGTGATATTAATCTATTGAAATGTGGAAAAATAGTCAATCTGTATCCTTCTCATACCATAAATCAGCATGTTTGATCACTGGAAGCTTCATTTTGATGATTAGCAGTCATGTATTGAGGCTAAATGATATGTTTGTCACACAGCTAATATTAACTAAATCTATTTATCATCTTGCCAGTGGTACTACAGTGAGGTCACACTTTTGGTGCAGAACAAAAACAGGAATCTGTTAACAGCATCCCATTGTAACATTGCTGTTTTTTGTTTTGTTTTGTTTTGTTTTGTTTTTGTTTCCGAGACGGAGTCTCGCTCTGTCGCCCAGGCTGGAGTGCAGTGGCGCGATCTCAGCTCACTGCAAGCTCCGCCTCCCGGGTTCACGCCATTCTCCTGCCTCAGCCTCCCGAGTAGCTGGGACTATAGGCACCCGCCACAACGCCCGCCTAATTTTTTGTATTTTTAGTAGAGACAGGGTTTCACCGTGTTAGCCAGGATGATCTCGATCTCTTGACCTGGTGATCCGCTCGCCTCGGCCTCCCAAAGTGCTGGGATTACAGCCGTGAGCCACCGCGCGAATAAACCAAGAAAGAAAAGCATCTGACTATTAACCTCATGTACTTTTGGAAATGGATGTTTGTGTCCACATCCCCTTTGATATACTGGGTTATGGCCTTGGCGGTGAAAATTCCTTACTGTATATAGTGGGTCAAAAAAGTAGGATGAATGCTAACAAATGTTTTAGGATGTATCACGACAATATCTGAATTCTCCCTTCTGATGCTTAGCATTTTATTTCACAAAAGGCAAGGTTACTAAAAGAGGAAAAAAAATCAGCTGTTTAGATGAAGAAGCAAAATTAATTAGTAAATATAAAAAGTGATTATTTGAGTTTTGCTATGACAATAAACAAGATATCTCATTCTCAAAAGAAAGTCAGCTAAAGTACACCTTTATTTTACATATTTCTATGGATTACACATTTAAGAATACTAAGGAATAATCATTCTGATTTATTTTATTTCAGAATGACTGCGATGGTGTTGGAAAGCAGGGTTTTATGCTTCTTTTCTTATGTTTTTCTGACTTAACATCTTGTCTGACTTTCAAACAGTTCAAAGGAAAGAGAGTACCAATTAGACAAGGGAAGAAGATGAGAGACTGCCTGAACAGCATCACTTTTGTAAACTGAGAGTTCTTCCAAGGATAGAGTGTGTAAATGCTGACCTACATTAAATACAAGTGACATGGATTTCTGGGCATGTGGGACGCCTTGGTAATTTGAGTGACAAATCACGTATGGTGCATTTACTACTCTTTTGTGACTTTAAAGTTAGGTGATTTTGACTCTAAAGCATGAAAGTTCAAAGAGCTGTTAAGATTTCTCTGTGATGTATGCAAGGGTTTTCTTAGGAATAAAAAGTCTAAAAAGTCCCCAAGAAGACACTTATGTGTAATAAAAGCATAAAGAAATGTACAGGAATAAAAGCACTAGATTTTGTGTAGAGGTTACCCCTTAGGAAGAGAGAAAAGGTTGCAATCAAAGGTAGTCATATGTGGCCTTAGTAGTACCCATACTTTTTTATTTCTTCACTGAGTGTGGGTAAATAAATAACATAATTTTTTACTTGACTTAATTTTAATAATATTTGAAAGAATTAAAGAAGTCCATGAGGTAATGTGAAAACTTGTAATGAAAAAGGCTGAATACAAAATTGTATATGCTGGGATGACAACTCTAAATGTTTGTGTGGAGATGGGGACAAGAAGAAATAGAGTTAACTTGCTAAGATGGCAGAATTATGAGAAATTTGGACAGAAATTGATAAGAAAAGTGATTTGAGGTTTTGGTGATGAAGAAAGGGAGAATATAACCTAAGGAAGATTAAAGATTTCACGTAAGACTAGGAAATGTTTAGCATAAATCAATTTCACCAATTTGAACCTGGTCTTCCTCTCTGTCCTCTCCCTTGTACTCACCAAATCATTTTACAATCTTCCAATTAAGGAAAAATACTTCCTTTGGTATGAATGTCTAGAATTAATATTTATAGTTCTACAAAAAAATTCAGAGCTCTTAACCTAAAACAAGTGAAAGTACAATCATTGTTTTTAAATGTTACAAATACAATACCTGACATTAAATTGTATTTCCTCTATATTGCATATTCTGAATTTAAAACTGTCTAACACCTTTAAGTTTAAAGCTTAAATTAGGCATGTAAAACAAGATAATGACAAAAGAAAAGAAGGCCGGATGTGGTGGCTCATGCCTATAATCCCAGCACTTTAGGAAGCAAAGACTGGAGAATGCTTGAGCCCAGGAGTTCAAGACCAGCCTGGGCAACATATGGAGACCCCATCTCTATAAAAAAATAAAAATATTAGCCAGGCATGGTGTCATGCACCTGTGGTCCCAGCTACTCAGGAGGCTGAGGCAGGAGGATCTCTTGAGCCTGGAAGGTAGGGGCTAGAGTGAGCTATGATTGTGTCACTGACCTCCAGCCTGGATGGAAGAGTGAGCCCCTGTCACAAACAAAAACAAAAAACTCATATTTATTTTCAGAAGGGATTTGATTATATGGAGCCATATGGGGCAAAGTGCAAATATACCTTAGAACTACTTAAAAAATACCTATTATTTTTTCTATAAGTATCCACAGCCAGAAAGAGCAAAACTTGCTGAGTATGATTGGCAAAAAGATTTTCTTTTGTTTTGATTCCACCGTTCCTTATTTTTCAGGCCTTGAATAAAGTCAAATACAGAACTCTTATGAAAAAATTCAGTGTAGAACCTATAATTTAGCTGCGATTGTTCTCTTGGTTTTATTTTATCTTGATCAATTTCAGTCAGGTTCCCTTGATTTCTCTGAAATTGGAGAGTATTGTATTCTAAACGAATGACTTGTCTTTGCTAGTTGAAGTAAATAAGCAATTAGAGCAAAAGGCTGTTTCATTGAACTTCAAAGAAAATTGTTTTTAAGATTCTGTTGTTGTTCTGTGGCCCTTAATAATGCAGACGGTCTTTATACAACAGAAATCTGTCAGAGAAGAAATTTTTATTGGTAGCTAACTTTACACACACACAAACACATGCACACACAACTTCAGAAGCAGAAGCACAAGGTACTTCCTCAGAGAACCACAAATATCATCAAAGTCTTATTTTGACATAATGCTACTTTAACAAGAAATTCAGATTTATGGAATGAAAATTGCTGTAGTAACAAGTATTTTGAAATCCACCCTAATACCCAGAAAGTGACAGCAAATCCCAGTGCTTCAGTAACTCTGAGCCAGTTAAACTGTAGGACAAAATTCTGTTGTGTTCTAGTATTACTGTCTTTCTGAACTAAGACTGTCTTGTGCTTTGGTTGATAGGAAGCGGTGAGGGTCCTGCCTTTCCCAGGTTTGAACTTTCTCAGGTGGTTGAGATCTTCCTTGCAGCTCCTAAATTTCATTATATTTTTCTCCACTCCACAATCCCCATCCAGTAATAAAAATCTATTCAAAAGTTGAAATTAGGAATTCTTCCATTTACATCTAAGCGTTAGATTATTTTTCTAAGGAAAAAATTAAGATTCTGTTTTTACAGAAATCTCATATTTTTTTTTAGTGGACTTGGGTCTCAAGCCATTCTGTTAAAAGGGGAAAGGAGTAATATCATTATATTAAAATATCCAACCATATCATGAGATCAAAGGATAAAAACATCTTGAGGATCATTTGGTGAGTCCGTCTACCTGCAGAAATCCTGCATGTCTGCATCACTGTGAACAGCTCAGTATGGCTCAGGGGTCACCTCGCTGTTGGAACTTCAGTGGTCTCACATAGTCCCTAAATCCAAGCCACTGTCATTGTTCTTTGGGGTTGTAAAGGCCATAAAGTGCTCAGTAGTCTTATAAAAACATGCAGATTCTTCAAACAGAAATAATAGCTTTAGTTAGTATACTTTAGAGCCATAAGTTTAAAACCCAGCAGGAGAATATAAATGATGGCCAGGCAAGAAAAACAAAACTCCCTGCCAACCTTCACTGCCTACAAAACTTAATGATCTATGCCACATCTACTGTTTGTAAAATTCTTTCAGAAAGTATCCATTCTTAACATTAAGAAATGTCTACCTTCCTTCCTCCAATATTTTCAATCTCTCTGCCACACTATGTTTATATTCTCTCAGAATTCTAGTGGATCCCATTGTCTAAGACTTAAAAGCTGTTATTTTATACTGGATTAACTTTAATCATCTGTATTTCTTCCAAATTGTAGAGATTGCATTGGTCCAATTTTCTTTTCCTTCAATTTTTAAGAGAAGCAAATCAAACCAAGTCTTTAAAGGAAGAACAGCAAGTCTCAGATAATTTTATTGTTTGGGTCTAATTATTTTAAATGTTACCAAGGAATATCTTTAGGTTAAAAAAATTAAATTTTAGAACAGAATTTGATATATATTTCTTATTATTTAAAATGGTAAAGGGCATTAGCATTTATTAAATCTCATCTGTGTGCCAAGTATTCATATGTATCACCTCATGTAATTCTCACAGTTATTATTGCGGTATTATTATTTCAATTTTCATGTAAAGAAATAAAAGCTCAAAGAAGAAAATGACTCACTGAGTTCTGAACACACAATTCTCTGAGTCCAAACCTCTAGCACTTTCTAGAATACCATGAAGAGTGGAAGTAATATGTAACATTATAATTAATGTTTTGTTATTTTACTCTCTTATTGTTAAATTTCACACAGTAAAATCTACACATAAACATTCATTTTAATTTAAAATCAAATTATACTGACATAGTGCCAAAATAACTGCTCTATGAGATCAATAAATCCAATCTATTCTGATGTAGAAAGGCAAAACCCATGTGCATTGCTTTGTAATAGTAACCAAACAGTCATTATGTTTCAGCCATTTCAGGAACTTATTTGTGATTGTTGTATATTGATTATAATTCTGGTCAGTTGTGGTTAACAAGACTATTTTTTCCTTATACTTTCTTTTTTCCAAAGAACCTATTTTGTTTTATAGCATGGTTGGACTTTTCTCTAGAAAATTACAAATGTATTCAATATAACCAGTATTTATCCCAACTTTCTGAAGAAGAAACTTCTCCTACTTAACTCCAACCTTATGACTCTTCTCTGATATTTTTCCAGCCGTAGGTGTTAGCATCTGCTGTTGTAAAATCTTTGGTGTTGATTGGTGTGGACTGAGGTGAGGACCAGAGCCAAGATCACTTTTTACAAGAAATATTATACAATTCTGCCCCTTGTCCAACTCTATAAATTACTAGAAGTTTCTGGAAGTGTGTACATCTTCAAGCTCATCTTAATCATTTCCACATTTGTATTCTTGAGATTATACCTGAGATTCTCATCCACACGATCCTTAATTAAAGCAGCTGACTCGCTTCTCACAATATAGGAAAATGGGGGTGCCAACTGCTTTCTCTGCCAACTTCTGAGTACTGTTGAAGCTGAACTAGCTCCTCAACGCTTCTTCTCCAGGAAATGTACTGCAACTCTCATGCTATTTAGCACCTTCCCTCCTCATTTCAAAAATTGTGCTGATCAGAGACATTCAGAAAAAGTGCAAAAGAACAAAACAGCTCCAAATAGCTTTCCACAGTTCTGCACTGTATTCTTCCCTCTGTTGATTTCCCTACAAAACAAATAGGCAAAAAAGCAGCTCACAAAAAAGATAGAGTACATAGAAAAGAGAAAACCGAGGCATAAGACAGCACTGTGTGCTTCAAGAAAGTCCTGGAGCAAAGCTTGGAGCACAGGGTTCAGGTGAGAACTGAAGTTATATTAGCATAAACATATGGTCACTTACTGCCCCCTCTGCAATGTCCAGAATGCATTCCTAATTTTCATTCCATTTGTCTCCAATGCGTGATAGGACTTCAAAGAGTCATGATTAAAGAAATTGTTCAGTGCAATTAGTCACCACTTACAAGTCAGTGAGCTCGCATTCTGGGGTGAGTGCTAAGCTTTTTCAATAGGAGATAGCACACTCCATTCACTTCTTTGTTGTTCTTTCTTAAGATCCTTCTTCTGGTGATTTTTTTTTTTTTTATGTCCAGAGTTCTACTATTTTCTTTCTTTCTGCCTAATAATACTTAATTTAAAATAAATACATCTTTTCAGAAATAATAATTTGATCCTTAGTGAAAACATTTACCCATATCAGCCCACTATATTTTGTGTTTTATATTATTTCATTTAAAAGTATTAAGATGAACTTCAATTATAAAATCTTACATTGCTTGAAAGACATTTGCCTAAATATGTTATGTGTCTACTGTAGTTTTTCAAAAAATTTTGATTTAAGAAGCCACAAGTATATTAAAATAATTCTATTTCTTCCAGGAAATGGCTGGATTTAGTGATCCTGTAAGGTTAAAAACATTATAATATTTGTATAGTGACCAGGCTCTTGATTTAGATAGTTACATATAAGCAAAATACTGAATGAAGACAAAAAACACAGCTATCCCTTTTATTAAGTTTCATAGCTTTTAATCCCCTAAGGAAATCCTTTAGCTATTTCACTATTTTACTAAATCATATTAAAATGCAAATTTCCACTAATATTACAATTCTAGTCAAAACCACCAAAAGAAAACATGGGCTCTTAAGCTTTTTTTTTTTTAAGTATGAGCACAGACAGCAGAAAATAAAGCTTTCCTGTAAGTGAATATGGCATCTACATTTGAATTATGTACACAGTAAAGGACTAAAAATTGTGTGGTCCTAAGTAAGTTTAAATTCTATTGTCTTTGATTGATTTGAAATAGAATTATCAGAGATTGGATTAATAAAAAGAGCTTGACAGTTCAAAGAAGTAAGCTTGTGATTGGGCTATGATTTTTTCCAAGGATTTTTTGGGCAGTCATATTATTTTCTGTACCTTAAATTTACCATCTATGAATAAAGATAATATTGACTACATGAAATAATAAGCCCAGCAATTTTTTTTTTTTTTTTGAGATGGAGTCTCCTGTGTCACCCAAGCTGGAGTGCAGTGGCGCGCTCTCTGCTCACTGCAAGCTCCACCTCTCAGGTTCATGCCATTCTCCTGCCTCAGCCTCTCGAGTGGCTGGGACTACTGGCACCCGCCACCACACCTGGCTAATTTTTTGTATTTTTAGCAGAGATGGTAAACTATTCAGTGGAAACGTGATAAAGTTGTTTCTCAATGAAAGTGATTTTTCAGTCACTTCAAATACTTGGCCAATTTTGAAGGAAAAAAGAAAGCAGCACCCAAAAGTCTATTGTTGATGCACTATAGAATTGAGAGTGTGTTCAAGCAAAATCTAGCATGTTGCCAATGGAAAGATAGTAAAAATCTTGCTACTAATACCTGCACTGCTCTGCTAAAACATTTACCTCAGGTAGTGTTAGCTGGAATGGCTAATTATTGAAAATACAAAGTACTGCATATTGTTTATTTCCATTAGTACAAATTTAGTATTATTCTAATGCTGCTTGCATTATTTGAATAAGATAAACAATTCTCAGTCACTGTGACTTCAAAGAACTATTCTTTATTCTCCCCAAAGTTTGATTTACTCATTCTATTATTTATTCATGAATAGCTGCCTACTACCAAATGTCTTGCCTTTCAGTTTTTCGACAGCAATCTTTACTTTAGAAACTTACTCTCACCTTCTGATATATGATTAAGTTTGAACATGTTGAATGCTTTGACGGTTGTATTATACATGTAAAATTGCTTGTATTTCATCTTTTAACTAGACAGCTTTTATAGTTTGGGTTTTTTTCAACCAAGTTTTCAACATTTTTAAGTTATGAAGTTTAACAGGAATTGCTGACAAATGATAATAACTGGCATTTTTAACTCTTCTTAGCATCCACTACACTAAGTACTTTACATATTATAAATCTATATATTATCACAAATCATTTACAGGGTTTTTATGCTTATCTCCTCTCTCCACCTGCCTCTCATTTTATACATAGGAAAACTGAAGTTCAGAAAGTTTAACTAACTTGATCAAATTTATTTGGCAATTTAAGTGGCAAAGCTAGGAGTCCAAATCCATGAAACTTCTTATACTCGATATTGCCCTGTTGTTATGATTAATAGCAATTATGTTTTTTGACAAATGATTTTCACTGATTTGGAGTAAATAATTTAAAATTATTTCATTTAAATTAAGCCTGATAGTACTATACTAACTGATACATTTACAAAACTAAACTCTTCTTAGCTGTAATATCATTAGCATTTGCTCAATTTTCAGCATAGACACAAAAGAATGCCAGAATATATGGAAAGAGTATGAAAGCTGAACCCCAAGGACCTAAATCTGATCCCAACTCTAATAGGAATCACTTTACAGAAGCTACATTTTAGATCCCCAATGTTATCATCTTTAAAATGAAGATAATGTTAGCTTCTTTAGCTATTCTACAATATGGTCTTTAGGATCAAACCAGTTGAGGTCATGGGAAAGGGTCTCAGAAAGTGAAAAAAACTATAAATGAAAGAATTAGACAATACTGCAAGTGCTGCATGCAAGAAGAGTAAAACTATTAGCATTACTAATACAATGTTAAGAGAATCTTTTCAAGAGGATCTGCTATGCAAAAATTATTTAGAAAAACTAATTGACAGAAAACAATTGAGTCTTTCTGTCATTTCCATAATCTATCTAGAATAAAGAGTAATGAACACATGCATACGTTTTCTAAATAATCTGGAAAAGTTGATATTTTTTAAGTGTACCACTTAGATTTAATAAGGAGTCCAGTGGAGCCATGCTTACACTATAGGTAAACAATATTTGAAGAAAGCTTTCTCTGCCTCTGATTATATTTTTATTTATTCAATAAACATTTTCTAAAGACTTAGCATGTACTTAACTGACATTTCATGGAAGGCAAAGGAAAGGAAGAAAGCAGTATCCCTCTTCAGGTAGCCTCCCCCATGTTAGAAAGACAAGTCACAAAGCTACTAGAAAACAAAGATTGATATATGATAATACAAAATAAAAGGCGTGAATACATGCAGATATGAAACAAAATAAAGGGCTTATATATGGTATTACTCAGGTAGATATTTGGAAGAAATCTTTTGGGAGCAATGTCTTATTTTGGCAAAGAAAAATAAATAAAGGGGATTCTACATCCTTAAGGGAGATCTGTGAAAACCTACAATAGCAAGAGTCATGCAGGGCCTTGTGGTCATGTGCTTACAGTTGCAGTGCTTAGAATACAAACTCTAAACAGAAGAGGCATATGATGGTAAAAGAAAAAAATCATGAAGAAAAAGTAACTGTGTAAAAGACTGACAGGTATAGGGAAGTCCCTTCAGACGCAAGAACAGACAATAAATCAAGGATCATGGGAGTTGTAGAATGAAGTTGACAGTTTAAAAGCCAGGAAACAAAAAGAAAAAGTGCTGCTACACTTTGAAAATTGGACAGATAAAATTGCCATGGAGAGAAACTGATTTGACAAAAACAGAGCAAACTACAGATTGGGAGGAAAATTAATAAGCTTGGTCTGTAGCAGCACAAATCCATTGGATAATCAAAGAAAAATGTCCCGTGGATACTTAGGCAAGTGAGGGGCTTTGTTTTCACTGTTACCTACCTGTCACTTTGTATAGTAATGAAATTAATGAGCCTGAATCTTCCCTTTCATGACTGTAAAGACTCAAACGCCCTGTTCTTCTCCACTCAAGCACAGCAGCCATGCAATTCTGCTGTCAATGCAATCAAATCTTTCCAAATTACAGAGAATTCTAAAAACGTCCTCACTTGTTTCTAGAATCTTAAAAGAAAGGTAGTGGAGGAAAAAAAATCCTTCCAAAAAACAAGTAATAAAGCATTTTTGTTTACTTATTGCTTATAGCTGTTGGCCTTAAATTATAAAATATCAGGGAATATATCTGCCCCTGTAGCTGATAATCTTTTATCATAATTGAATTTAATCTCAATAACATTAAATTGCTTAGAAAAGAAACAAAGTAGATATTAAGATATTGAATTATTCAGAAGTTATCAACAGGGGCCATGTTCAATTCTTGGAATGAATTTCTTTTTCTCAGGCATCTTTGCCAAAGTTAGAAAACAGGTTAACAAAATTGTTAACCAAATTGAAAGCATCAAAATAAAGCCAAATACAAATTGGGTCAGAATCCAAGAGCTGCCTATTGTGAAGTCTTCTAACGTAAAAGTTGAGAAGAAAGTTAGCTTCCTTGACAAAAGAAAAAAAAGACTAAGAGGTTATGTGTTTTTAGTTTTGAACTTAGAAATCAGAACTCAAGAAAGACATACTGAAAATTTCATAGGATGAATGGATTTCCCTTTAACCACAATATTGTGTTGTCCACAGCATGAATGAAAACTGTTACAAACTTCCAAAGGCTTCAGATGATTAGCCTGTGAATTGCCTTCACCTCTGCCAACTTACCTGGCAGCCTTTACGTTTACCAGCGCACTTCTCCCTGGAGCCTGCAGACAACAAGCTCCTGGGCTGACTGTGGAGGCTTATCTAAATCCTCTGAAAGTTGTGCTGGGGTTTATCTCTGCCTGAAGACCCATCATTTTGCATGTCAAATGTCAGACATTCCAATACTGTGAAGATATAGATGGCTTTGCCTTATCATTTAAAGCAGACTAATATTATTATAGGCATTTTATAAAATTAATTATTTGACCAATACATGTGCAGATAAAACGTCCTTCATTCAACTAACTTCCATCATCAAGACTAATCATTGCATGCAGTGAGAAACATCAGTAACCTTAATAAGTTATTCAGTAGGGACTGTGAATTTGTTCAACAGCACAGGAAGTACAGAAATCAGATCAAAAGGTAGAGGATCTGGTAAAAATTTATCGAAGCATAGATTGTGACTTTGTGTATATCAAAACAATATAATATACTTTACTAAAGTTTTGATGTATCCTCTGACAGTTGAGTTTATGGGCAAAGAGAGGCAGATTTACAATTCTATTAAATGTTAAGGATTTTTTAAAAATCATCGAAAAAATTGTATTCATTTGACATGTAAAATAAGTTTGCCATGACTATATAGCAGAATCAAAATCCATTAACCATGGATTAATCATTAACCCTTTAATTTGGAATTTAACATGATATGTGGTATTTTTCACAGTATTTCATATATGTTAGTCAAATCTGCCCAAGCAGACTGTAAACTAATAAATTATTTCAAACTTGTTCAAATGGATGAGCGAATGAATGAGTGAATGAATGAATGAATGAGTCTGTCTTCTAGATTGCTGTTAACCACAATTTATCTGCCCTAAAAAGTCACAGGTAACTGACCCAAGTCAATGGCTTGGAGCATTTTTACAGTATTTTTGCACAGACATATATTCCAGTTTCCTCTTTGTCAGGAACACAAATTGAAAAGAGAAATAGAGCTATGTGGGAGGAGAATGTGACATGTATTCTTAAGGAGACAATTCTGAAGGCTATTTGGAGAAGACTACATGAATTTACTACAAGGAAACATCTTTTCATCTACTATGATAGAAAAATCTAATGCAGATTTTGATAAGTCTGTGTCATATTGAAAGCTCTGTTTAACAGAGTAATCACTGGGTGACAAATTAGATTAAAAGGAGTCTGAAAACCAAAGGAAAGAAAGGAAGGAAAGAGAAAGGATGAAAGAGAGGCAGGTAGGAAAAGAAACGGTGTCTTCCAAATACTATTTTCACCGTGGAGCAAGAAGGGCTTTGGAGCATACCTCAGAACGCAGCTCCTCCATGAAGTCTTTTTTGAATTCCAGGCCCCTTTTATCTTGCCCTTCTCTTTTTTTTTTTAATTGAATATCAATAAATTTATTGAATGCCAGATTCTGGGCTCAATGTTTTCATACATTTGTTCACTTAATCCTGACAGCAATCCTGTGAGGCAGGTAGTGTTCTCTTAATTTACAGGTAGAAAACTGAGAAACAGAGAATTTTTTTATTGTAAATAAAGTCCCTCTCCATGAGCTTTATATATATATCTTGCCCTTCTCTAACCAGCTACCTATAAATCCTTTCTGCTCCACTGAATTTTGTGCTTAACTCTGTATTGCCTCCTATCTCTAGTTTTATTTTCTGGGAGTTAGTCTTTCTAAGCTCCTAGGGAAAGGGAACCATCCTTTCTGTGTTCTCTGTTCTCTCTCTCCACCTCTGCATACGTTCTCTCACTCCACCCCTGTATAGTTTAAACACACAGCAGATTGTCAGTAGGAAAGAAATGAATGGTTAAATGATCTGATGAAGGAATACGTTTTTTTTGGCCTTGGTGTGTCTTGCCTTGATGCTCTGAGAAACAGCTTTTTAATTTGGAGTCCAGTTGTCTTCCAGACCTGGAGAACAATAATCTGCACTCGGGTACCACATATTACCAACTGTATGAAAAAGTACACACACACACACACACACAATGCACACACGGATATATGCAGAGTCCACAACTTTTATCATATTTTAAACTGGACATATGATTCAAAAAAGGTTTAGAACTATCATTCTAAAGGAAAAACGATACTTCAATACCCTGGGGCCAAGAATTGGTAGTCTTTGAAGCCATTTTAGGCTATAATGAGAAATTCTTCATTTGGACCTCTGACTGGTTGATGTAATCTTAAACTATGTTCTATGAGACTTTACATACTTTTTCAAATATGCATTTAATGTTCTGTCTCCAGAGGTGGCCAATGAGTGTATTAATGCACATATTTCCAGAACTTTTTTCCATTTGTATTGTATAATTTAGAAAAAGCTTGTTTTTATTTTTGCTGATTTTTGAAAAATGATTATCCTTGTGTGTTTTTGAAAATTATTCATAAACAGCCCCAAAAGCAAGACTTTGAAAAAGATTTTTTGTGCTGGTTAACAGCAGAATAATTATTTCCATATTATATTCTGCACCTTGCATCTACTTATAATGATCTAGAAAGATGATGGATTATTTTGAGTAAAACTAGAAATTGGCAAAAAGCATCAGTAAATATAAGAATGAAGAAACATGTAGATTATTCATAAAATGAATAATGCAGACATTAGTGCAGTGGTGAAGCATTCATAAGACAAAATAGAGATATGTTGAAGGTAGAAAATGCTTGAAGTTACTGCTGAATTTTTGTGGTGACCATAGCAATGGTATTACCTGTATTGTCTTGAGGCTCTTGGCTGAAATATCTGGGACTGATACAAATGTACAAGCTTATATTTTTCCAGGGACGAAAATATAGCTCATCCTGTGAAAAAGATATGGATTTAAGGTTGTTTCTTAATATGATAAATGCCAATGGAACTAATAGTACAAATCTGCCCTTAAAAGTGAAACCAAGGCAGAAATACAAAAGACAATGAATTATGCCGTAGATTAAACCAAGATCCCAGTGAGTAAATCTACCAAAGTTTTCCAGCCTAGGGGACAGAAATAGCTGACTATGAATGGGAATGAGGATGAAGAGAATCAGTGCTAAGGAAAA
This sequence comes from Pan paniscus, assembly GCF_029289425.2. Lineage (NCBI taxonomy): Eukaryota > Metazoa > Chordata > Mammalia > Primates > Hominidae > Pan > Pan paniscus. The sequence continues at coordinate 87,320,627 of NC_073259.2, forward strand.
GCCCCTTGAGATAGTGGCGTACTTCAAAGACTGTCCACTCTACTTCTACTTGAGCTTAAGAACATGGCTATGTGGGTTTCCTTCAAGTCATCTAATATTTATTGAGCACTGACTCAGGCATTTTAGGGACTGCAAAAAAGATCCATTTGGAAATAAATGCATAGAACCGCATAGAGCCTGCCTCCCCTTAGCCATAGGGCACATTGTATAAATTAGAAAAGGGGCTCCTCCCCAATTGTTCATTCAGTAGGTGTGAGATTCAATGAATGTCTGATGAACAGGCCTCAGATTTGGAAGCATGAACTTGACATGCACAGCTGCTAGTCTATAATACCAAAGATTTTCCTTTTTAAAATGTATACTCTGCAACACCCTTGCTCTTGGTGAAGATTTCATCTTTGTTTTCACAATGCTCAATTAAAGAGAAAGATATTTGGAGCATTTACTTTTAAAATACATATATGTCAGGACTCCTTAAGTAAATAATTTTTTAAAAAATTTATTTAGTGCCAAAACTCCCTGGAAGAAGAAATAATGACGTTTTTCCATCTGAGAGTTATATTTTTATTGTAGAAAGAATATTTATTAGTTGGCCTCATCAATAGTTGTATCCCTGAAGCACTAAATTTGTATACAGGAGCCTATTAGGCCATGTAGATTTCATTTGAAAAATGTACCGTATTATGTTCTAAGAGCTGAGTTTAGCAAATATGAGAAATTGAGTTCTTTTAGTAAAATAAATAAGACTGAGATTTTAACACCTGGGAAATAAATAATAAGCTTCATGATTGTACAAACCATCCTTAGCACTGTATCCCAATCCTGAGAAAAATGCCTTGCACATAGTAGATGCTCAATAAATATTTTTCACTGCACAATTTTTAACTGCTCAATTTATGCCTACTTGTCATGAAAAAACAGGCTTTCTTGATAAAGGAAGATCATTTTTTTCAACAAAAGACTTGCTAATACTAATTTATTTCTAAATGATTCCAAGTATTTCTATTGTGTTTGTATTAATATCAGTGCTTTGTGTCATGAATAATCTACAGAGAGCCAAGATTTAAGTCGGTGAGAAAAACATTTCTTGTATGGGAAGAGAGTTTATTAAGATACATTTTATACATTTGCACACATTTATCTCTTTTTTTCTTAATGCATCTTTTTATACCCATCTAACATAAACCACTCAATGTATTGTATCACATAGTCAATATTTCTACCAATGGGGAGCAGATTTTAACAGATGTATCCGATATTTTTATTTAAAAATCCATCAATGCTAAGTGAGGCATATGGTAAGCCTTGAAAAGGAAGTATTATTTAAATGACTGGAGAGGAAGAAGAATAGCATTTGAAAAAAGAAAGACTGCACTTTAGAAAACACAGGAGTAGAATTGAGCAGGGAACAACTTACCCAGTCTGATGAGAATAGAGGTGAGTGTGGGGGAACAGTGAGAAATAAACACAAATAAGTAGGATGGGCTAAATGACAGAGGACTTTGAACACTGTGCACAAAATAATTGATAATTATATATTGGAAAGTTTTATCTGATTACAATGAACGGATAAAATGGACAGAGGAGATAATTGATGGGAAAAGAGATCAGATGGGAGATAATATCAGGTCTATACCTTATAAATAGACATAAAAGAAGAGTAAAACACATTAAAGGAGAAATGGCAAAGCTTACCAACCAGTTGGATTTGGGAGTATGTATTTCCCCATTTTTCCAATGGGGTAGGAAACGACAGAAGCACCGACAGAGCCATGGAGCTGTTTTGGAGAACTGGTTTGGGAAGGAGATAAAGGATGCACAAAGCATTCTATAGACTTTGGGAATACACTCCTGGAGTATAGAATAGGGAGTAGAATAGAGTAACTGACCGAGTAGTGAGGCATGGGAAAGCATGTGCTCAACAATGAGTGAATGGGAAGATAACCAAGGGGCTGAGAACCACCTTAAGTAGCAACCACATTCAAGCCTTGAGAATAGAAAGGGAAGGAGAGGGGGAAAATGTAGAGATGTAGCAGGACATGCTGGTAGGGAACAGTAACATGAAAATAAAAGCAGAAGAAAATTTTAGGAAGGATTATGTGAGCAAGATTTTCTAATACCACAGACAGTGTTGTTTGGGTTTGACCAAAAAAAGCTATTCATTATCTTTTGGAGAATCCTGAGTACAATGTTAGAGTCTTGAGACTGCTTGCAGAATGAATAGATAGAAAGGGTAGATAAGAAGAAAAGACAGTTTTTTACCCCCAAGATAGCGGATTGGAGCCTTTGTTAGTGTGCCTCAGCCACTTGGAGAGAGCAAAATAGTGTGTGTTACCTTTTTTTTTCTTTTTTTTTTTTTTTGGACAATATCTCGCTCTGTTACTCAGGCTGCAGTGCAGTGGCACAATCATAGCTCATGGCAGCCTCAAACTCCTGGGCTTAAGTGATCCTATCACCTCAGCTCCTACATAGCTGGGACCACAGGTATGCACAACATCCAGCTATTTTTTTTTATTATTTTTTGTAGAGCTAAGGTCTCATGTTGCCTAGATCTTGAACTCCTGGACTCAGGTGATCCTCCTGCCTCAGCCTCCCAAACTATTGGCATTATAGTTATGAGCCACCATGCCTGGCCACACATTGTGAACTTTTATCCAAGAAGGAAAAGAGAAACTTAACAGAAAAAGTGAAAGAAACTTCACTTTCAAAGGAGCAGTAGGCAGTGAGGCAGAAAACTGTGAGTCTCCAAAGGGCAAAAGAGGGAGAGACCATCACCATGATTCTCATTTCCACTGCAGAGCCTGGCAATTCGGGCCACAGGGGAGCACCTTAACCCTACCCAGCACTGAAGCTGATTTTGTGAGCAGCGAGGAGGATATGAGGAGCGGCACAGGACACACTTTGCAGGCACTCCTAGACCCCAGTGAAACAGAAGGAAGACATTCCTGATCCTAACTCGTAAAATCCTCCAAAAGTTGGCAAGTTAAACTCAGCCAGGGCTTAGAGGTTGCCAGAAACTCCCAACTGTGGTGGGGCGTGGTGGCTCACGCCTGTAATCCCAGCACTTTGGAAGGCCGATGCTGGCAGATCACGAGGTCAAGAGATGGAGACCATCCTGGCCAACATGGTGAAACCCCGTCTCTCCTAAAAATACAGAAATTAGCTGGCCGTGGTGGCACGCACTGGTAGTCCCAGCTACTCGGGAGGCTGAGGCAGGAGGATCGCTTGAACCCAGGAGGCGGAGGTTGCAGTGAGCCGAGATGGCTCCACTGCACTCCAGCCTGGCAACAAAGCAAGACTCCGTCTGAAAAAATAAATAAATAAGAAAGAAAGAAACTCCCAAATGAGATTCGTGATATAATCTCAAGTGGGGATGAACCCCGAAGGCCAGAGCTAAGCACAAGTGGGAAGTGTGCTCTTGCCACAGGTGCAGGAGCTGGACACCTCTGCTTTGCGGGTCAATCCAGGAGGGGTGTGGCCTGAGAGCCATTGTTTGTGTCTTGAGTGGGAAGTCTTGCATCCTGGGTCAGTTTTGTATTCTGAGCATGAACTGCCTGAGATTCCGCTGGCAGTTACAGCTTTCTTCTGCTGAAGTCTGCAGGTGTGAGACACACCATGTCAGGGGCATGAGAGCTGAGTGGGTCTCACTGTGGTCTGCTGCCCCTCTCTTCCTGCGCAGACTGTTTTGTGCAGCAGAAATGGTTCCACTCCTCTCTGGAACATTACCCCAGTGGCCAGGAAACTTCCTTTCAACCTCCGCTGCTTTGCATCTGCACTTGGGCAGCCACAGCGCAAACTTGGCTCACCCAACCCCCACACAGCTTCACCTCCTTTATATGCCTTGGTAGCAGACAATGGATAGGGACTTTTGAAAATTCGATGGCCCCACCCATCTCCTGGGATATCTGAGTACTCTTCCTGGGTAACCTAGGCCATGCACAAATCCCACAGCCACAGCTGGCTCCCTCCTGAAAGTGTCACCTCCTGGCAGGAGGTCAACTGGCACAGCCAATTACAACATCTGCTGACACAACATAGTGCTCATAGTGAACATGCTCACTGTAGCTGGCAATTGAGAAAGCCACCACACTAAGGCTATTTATAACCAAGGAAATCTTAGAGAGATACATCACTTCCCTGTCACCCCCATCAGAGCTGGTGCTTGCACCTGCCACTGGGAGACCAGAGGACAGATCAGCCTTGTCCAGCTCCACCCACCACCAGCATGGGTTGTGGCAGCCCCACCAGGTGGCTAGATCCAGAGGAGCAGGAGCATTCACAGTCTTCTGACCCTAAGGGACTGCCACTCCTAGGGGAAAAGGGAGTGCACCACACCAAGGGAGCACCCCACAGGACAAAAGAAACCAGAGTGAGAGCTTTTCTCTATTCCAGAACTTCCTGCTTGTGGGCAAGGAACAGCTGCACCTCTTTAAGCAGAGGCACAGGCAGAGTGCTGGGCTCAGTGGAGGAAGACTGTGGCTCTGCGCAGCAGTCAAGCAGCCCCTGTGCTCATGAAGAGATTTGGAGAAGGGTACTTCTTGTCCCCCTTGGCCATTGCTGCAGGCACACCCAGGAATCCTCCTGTGAAAACTCAGTGAGAGTGCACCTGTACACAGCCTTTCTGGAACATTTTGGGGTGACTGCGTCCCCAAGGGAGGTGTGCCCTCCAGGTTCAGGCTTGCAAGAGGGGTGGAGTTCCACTCCCCCTCTACATGAATATCAGTATTCCTGCAGATGGACCGAGGTGCCTATCTGATCTGAATATAAAAAATCCTGGGATGGGGGCATGATAGGAAGGTAGGTCACTTTTGTGCTGGCCTCATAGTGGAGCTGAGGTGACTCCCTCCCTCCCCTGTAAAGATTTCAGTGTATTTCGCTGGGAGCTCCTCCAGCCACCTCTATCAGAGCTGGGACTTTTGCCCACTATTGGGTTTTGCATTTACCCAGCTGCTTCAGCCACAGGCAGTTCTTACCCTTAGGTGGCTTCTACTGGCCTGAAGGCTGAACTGTTCAACCCAGTGAAAAAATACTGAGGGTGTGGGGAGGGAAGTACACATGACTGGGGAATGAGGTAAGCTTCATGAGACAGACCTCTGCCACCCTAGCCCCACAGGAGACAGTAAACCTGCTTACACATCCAGTACATAGCTACTACAAGCAGCATGTGAGAAAGTCATTGCACAAAGATTCTCTATATCTAAGGAACTCATACAGAGTCTTTGACATGGAAAGTACCCAGAGCCAAAGCTAGTCAATCATAAACTATACACATTATAGTCACAACCTCAAAGCTCCATCAAAATAAATTTTAAAATAATAAGAAGAAATATCCCCAGATGAGAAAGAACCAGAAAAATGATTCTGGCAATATAAAACAAACAAACAAACAAACAGTTTTATAACACCCCCAAAAGATCACACTAACTCTCCAGCAAAGGATCCAAATCAAAATGAAATCTTTGGAATACCAGATAAAGAATTCAAAAAATTGATTGCAAAGTTTCTCAGTGGGATCCAAGAGAAACCTGGAAACCAACATAAAAAATCAAAAAATACAATTCAGGATATAAATGAAAAATTATCTAAAAACAAATATTTCTTTAAAAAACAAAACAAAAAAACAGAATTAGTGGGGCACAATGACTCATGCCTGTAATTCCAGCACTTTGAGAGGCCAAGGCAGGCAGATCATGAGGTCAAGAGATCGAGACCATCCTGGCCAACATGGTGAAACCCCATCTCTACTAAAAATACAAAAATTAGCTGGGCATGGTGGCACACACCTCTAGTCCCAGCTACTAGGGTGGCTGAGGCAGGAGAATCACTTGAACCCGGGAGGCAGAGGTTGCAGTGAGCTAAGATCGCGCCACTGCACTCTAGCCTGGTGACAGAGCAAGACTCCATCAAAAAAAAAAAAAAAAAAAAACAGAACTTCTAGAAATAAAAGACTTGCTTAGGGAATTACACAATGCAGTTGAAGATTTTAACAGTAAACTAGACCAAGCAGATGAAAGAAATTAAGAGCTTGAAGATGAGGCTTTTAAGTTAACCCAATCAGACAAAAATAACAAAAAAAAAGAAATAAAGTCTCCAAGAAATGTGGCATTACATAAAATGTCGAAACCTAACAATCCAGAAGAAGAAGGAAAAATGATGAAGGAAGAAGAAGAAGAAGAAGAAGAAGAGGAAGAAAGGAGGAGGAGGAGGAAGAGGAGGAGGGAGAAGGAGGAGAAGAGGAAGAGGAAGAAGAAGGAGAAGGGGACAACAATAAAATGTTTAGAAACCTATTTGAGAGGACAATTGAGGAAATATTCCCTGGTCTTGCTGGAATATTAGACATCTAGACACAAAAAGCTCAAAGAACTCCTGGGAGATACATTACAAAAAGGATATCACCACAGCATATAATTATCAGGCTATATAAAATCAATGTGAAGGAAAGAATTCTAAGAGTAGTGAGACAAAATAACTTATAAAAGAAATAACATATAAAGGAAATCAAATAACTTATAAAGGAAAACCTATTAGACTAACAGCAGACTTCTCAGCAGAAACCTTCTAAACCAGAAGGCCTTGGGGTCTTGTCTTTGGTCTTCTAAACAGAAGAACTATCAGCCAAGAATTTTGTATCCTGCAAAACTAAATTTCATAAATAAAGGTGAAGTAAAGTCATTCCCAGACAAACAAATGCTGACAGAATTTGTCACAATTAGACCACCTCTACAAGAAATGCTCAAAGGAATGGTAAACATCAAAGCAAAAGGTTGATATTCACCAGTATAAAAACACTCAAAATTATAAATTCATAGAGCTTATGAAATAATAACACAATGGAGAATACAAAGCAATTAATGATCCACATGATGAATGGAACAGTTACCCACATATCAATATTGACCTTGAATGTAAATGTTCTAAATTCTCCGCTTAAAAGATATAGGTTGGCAGAACTGATAAAATGCATAATCCAAATATCTACCTCCTTCAAGAGACCAACTTAACACATAAAGATTCTTACAGAGTCAAGATAAAAGAGTGGGAAAATATATATCATGCAAATGGAAGCCAAAAGCAAGCAGTAGTACCTATTCTTACCTCACAGAAAACAGACTTTAAATCAACAGCAGTAATAAAGACAAAGAAGGTCATTATATAATGATAAGGAATCAATTCAACAAGAAGATATAACAATCATAAATATATACGCATCTAACATCAGAGCTCTCAGATTCATGAAACAAATACTACCAGACCTAAGAAAAGAGATAGACAGCAATACAGTAATAGGGGAGAATTCAACAATCCACTGACAGAAGTAGACAGATTGTCAAGGCAGAAAGTCAACAAGAGAGCACTAGACTTAAACTGGTCTCTGGAACAAATGGACCTAACAAATATTTACAAAACATTCTGCCCCAAAAGTGCAGCATATACATACTTCTCATCAGCACATAGAACATTTTCCAGGATAGACCATATGACAGGCCACAAAACAAGTCTCAATAAATTTTTAGAGATTTAAATCCTACCAAGTATCTTCTCAGACCACAGCAGAATAAAACTAAAAATCAATTTTAGGAGGAGCTCTCAAAACTATAAAAAATACATGGAAATTTAAAACCTGCTTCTGAATGATCTTTGGGTCAATGATGAAATTAAGACAGAAATTTTTTAAAATTTTTGAAAGGAATTATAACAGTAACACAACATATCAAAATCTCTGGGATACAGCAAAAGCAGAGCTAAGAGGGAAGTTTACAATGCTAAATGCCTACACAAAAAAGACAGAAACATCACAAATTGACAAGCTAATGTCATGCCTCAAGGAACTAGAAAAACAAGAACAAAACAAACCCAAACCTAGCAGAAGAAAAGAAATAATAAAGAGCAGAACTAAATGAAATTGAACCCAACAAATACAAGGATCAATGAAACAAAAAGTTGGTTATTTGAAAAGATAAATAAAATCGATAGACCAATAGCTACATTAACCAAAAAAAGAAGAAAGAGAATTTAAATAAGCTCAATCAGAAATGAAAATGAAGACATTACAACAGATACTACAGAAATGTAAAGTATTATTCAAGATTACTCTGAACACTCTAAGCAAACAAACTAGAAAATCTAGAGGAAATAGATAAATTCCTAAAAACATATAGCCCCCCCAAGCCTGAATCAGGAAGAAATAGAACTCTTGAACAGACCAATAACAAGTCTTGAAATTGAATTAATACTAAAAAAAAAAAAAACCTCACAACAAAGAAAAGCCCAGAACTAGATGAATTCACAGCCAAATTCTACCAGTCATAAAACTGACATCTATCCTACCGAAACTACTCCAGTGGATCAAGAAGGAGAGAATCCTCCCTAACTCATTCTACAAAGCCAGTATCACCCTAATAACCAAGCCAGAAAAGGACACAGCCAAATAGGAAATGTCCCTGATGAACATAGATGCAAAAATTCTCAACAAAATGCTAGAAAACAAAATCCAACAGCACGTGAAAAAATTAATTCACCGCAATCAATTGGGTTTCATTCCAGGGATGCTAGGAGGGATAAATATATGCAAGTCAATAAACATGATTCACCACATAAGCAGAATTAAAAATAAATCCATATGATCATATCAATAGATGTAGAAAAATCATTCAATAAAATCTAGCATCTCTTCCTGGTAAAAATTCTCCACAAACTAGGAATAGAAGGAAAAGGAACATAACTCAAAATAATAAAAGCCAGATACATCAAACCCATAGCCAACATCATACTGAATGAGGGCAAAGTTGAATGTGTTCCCCCTAAGAACCAGAACAAGACAAGGGCTCCCAGTTTTACCACTTCCATTCAACATAGTACTGGAGGTCTTAGCCAGAACAATCAGGCAAAATAAAGAAATAAAGAGCATCCACATTGGAAAAGAGGATGTCAAACTGTCTCTGTTGGCTGTTGATATAAATGTATACATAGAAAACCCCAAAGACTCCTAGATTTGATAAATGAATTTAATGAAGTCTCAGGGTACAAAATCAAGGTACGTAAATCAGTACCACTGCTATATGCCAGTAATGATCAAGCTGAGAATCAAATCGAGAACTCAATCCCATTTATAATAGCTGCAAAAAACATAAAATACCTAAAAATATGCTTAGCTAAGGAGATGAAAGATCTCTACAAGGAGAACTACAAAACACTGATAAAAGAAATCATAGATGACACAAACAAATGGAAAAGCATCCCATGTTCATGGATTAAAAGAATCAATATTGTGAAAATGACCGTACTATCCAAGGCAATCTTCGGACTCAATATAATTACTGTCAAAGTATCAACATCATTTTTCACAGAATTAGAAAAAAAAACACTAAAATTCATATGGAACCAAAAAAGAGCCTGAATAGCCTAAGCAATCCTAAACAAAAATAACAAATCTGGCAATATCACATTACCTGACTTAAAATTATACTACAAGGCTCTAGCAACCAAAACAGTATGGTTGTAAAATAAAAGTAATATAAAAGTAGACATATAGACCAATGGAATAGAATATACCCAGAAATAAAGCCACGTCTCTACAGCCAACTGATCTTCAACAAAGCCGATGAGAACATACACTGGGGAATCGATATCCTATTCAACAAATGGTGCTGGGAAAATTGGATAGCCAAATACAGAAGAATGAAACTGGATCCCTATCTCTGACCATATACAAAAAAATTAACACAACTTGGATTAAAGCCTTAAATGTAAGACCCGAAACCATAAAGATTCTAAAAGAAAACCTAGGGAAAAAACTCTTCTCAACATTGGTGTAGGTAAAAGATTTATGACCAAGACCCCAAAAGCAAATGTAATAAAAACAAAAATAAATAAATAGGACTTAAATTAAAAAACTTCTGTACAGCTAAATAAATAATCAACAGAGTAAGTAGACAACCTATAGAATGGGAGAAAATATTCACAAACTATACATCCAACAAACGGCTAATATCCAAGATCCACAGGGACCTCAAATCAGCAAGAAAAAAAGATAATAATCCCATAAAAAGTGGGAATATGTGAAGAGAGATTTTTCAAAAGAAGCCATACAAGTGGCCAACAAACATATGAAAAAAATGCTCCACATCACTAATCATCAGAGAAATAAAAATTAAAACCAAAATGAGATACCACCTTGCAGTCAGAATGGCCATTAATAAAAAGTCAAAAAAAAATAGATACTGGCATGGATGCTGTGAAAATGGAACTCTTACTCACTGTTGATGTATTAGGTAAATTAGTACAACTTCTATGCAGAACAATATGGAGAGTTCTCAAAGAACTAAAAACAGTTCTACCATTTGATCCAGCAATCCCACTAATGGATATCTACCCAAAGAAAAAGAAGCCATTATCTCAAAAAGACACCTGCACTTATATGTTTATTGCAGCACAATTCACAAACGCAGAGGTATGGAATCAACCTAAGTGCTCATCAATGGATGAGTGGATAAAGAAAATGTCAGATACGGATATAGAGATATAGATAGATATAGATAGATAGATCATGGAATACTACTCAGTTATAATAAAAGAACAAAATAATGTCTTTTGCAGCAACTTGGTTAGAATTGGAGGCTATTATCCTAAGTGAAGTAACTCAGAAACAGAAAACCAAAAACTGCATATTCTCACTTATAAGTGAAAGCTAAGCTATGGGTATGCATGGGCATATAGAATGGTATAATGAACACTGGAGACTCAAAAGTGGGAAGGGGATGAGAGATTAAATATTACCTATTGGATACAATGTACACCATTCAGGTGATGGGTACACTAAAAGCCCAGACGTGACCACTATACAATTCATCCATTTAACCAAACCCCTAGAGCTACTAAAATAAATAAATAAATAAGGAAGAAAAGACAGCAGCAAATACATGACTAGCCCACATGAATATTACTAATGTATAGTTACCTATATACAGCATATGTTACAAATCTCTTGAGGTCTTCTTTGTATCACTTGAGTTCCTATTGTTGCTATAATGAATTATTCCAAGTTTACTGTCATAAAAGCCACACATATTTATTATTTTCCCATTCTGGAGGTCAGAAATCTGAAATTGGTTTCACTGAACTGAAATCAAGGTGTCAGCAGGGCCAATTCTCTCTTGAAGGTGTAGGGGAGAATCCATTTCCCTGCCTTTTCCAGCTTCAAGAGGCACCTGCATTCCTTGGCTCATGGTCCCTTTCTTTATCTACAAAACCAGCAACAGAGACTCTTCAAATCTCCCTCTCTCTCTTGGACTCTGACATTTCTGCCTGCCTCTTTCACTTATAAAAACTCTGGTAATTGCATTGAGTCTACACTCAGATAATTCAGGATAATTTCCCCATCTCAAGATCCTTTATCTAATCACACTTGCAAAGTCCCTCTTACCAGGCAGGGTAAGGTATTCACAGCTTCCAGAAAATAGGATGTGGTCATCTTGGAGGGGCCATTATCATGTCTACCACAAGGTATAAATTAAAACATCAGAAGCAGTTTTAAATTAATTTGCCTTGTACTTAATTATTATGTATCAATTTACCTTTGGGTCAGATAATATATGTGAGATTGATTCATTAACTAGAAAATGAAAATAAAATTTTTAATAGAGTTTTTATACTAGTCAATTATTTTCTGCTGAAAGGCCTTTAAGTTGAATGTTAAAATTGTTATTATAAACTTTCATGTAATGGTAGTTGGGTAGCAATAACAATAAACTGATAGTTTTCTGCCTGTAGCAGTATTTTGATGAGACTATTTTTGACTGAAACTCTTATTTTGTATTTAAAAAATCACTGCATTTTATGCTGTTATTTGCTTCACTGAATTATTTAATTTAATATGTTCTATTAAAGAGACTTTAAAGCTAGATACAAATTTTTTCTCTGTATACATTTTTAATATTCACATTTTTAACCTAACGACCTAAAGATAAATTTGAATTTCTCAAACTATTCAACCTATAGTTTTTCCTCTGTAAAACTGCAGTGATACTGAACAAAACTGCTGCAAAGAATAAATAAGATAATGTATCTATAACTGTAGCCAAACTGCTGGGCCATAACAGGTAGGTAGGTCTTCAATAAACTTTTAGCCTGATCCAAAATATATTCCACAAGATTTGCTGACCAATATTGAAACATGTTTCTACAAATACTGCAGATGAATAATACTGTGGGTGTTGTTTCTTAGTAAACTTGCCAAATTTTAAATATTTGGTTACTCTACACAATTAAATAAAATTTTAACATGAGCATCCAAGTAACTCTATTTACTAAAAATGGCTGTTTCTTTACATGATATATGACTAATGAGTGAAGCTATCCTATAGCTATACAAAATGATAACGTTAAGCATTTTTTATTTTGTCTATCTAAAGGTGCCAATACATTGTGAAGAAAATTCTGTTAATTTCATTACATTTAATACAGCATATTCCAACTTAAAGTTATTCAGAAGATCAACTGAAGGCAAATCTAAAAGACAGCAGTGCTTTAAGAAATAAAAGTCATAAAATAAAAGTTTTTCAGTGGTTATAAATTACTTTCAAGTTGCATTATTTCAAATTTCTTCCTGTAATCTCATGTTCCTAGCTCTTTAACTCCCTTTGATTAAATGATGTTTCTTTGCTTTCACTATTTTCTTTTTGTGAACTTGTCAAATCATCTTTGTCTTGTCTTGTACAATTTAAGAGACTTTTATGTAGCTCTCTGAGCGACTATCACCACACAAGTCCAACTGGGAGAATAATTTATGAGGTTCAAAATGAAGGGCCATTATGAATGCTGTCTTTCCCGCAATGAATACATACACTCTCTTGTTCATGCATGACAGGATTTTAACTAAATCAATGGAGATAGATGCTTTTAAATGAAGTATTATGAATGATATCATTGGTTACATAAAATAATTTACTTTTTTAATCTTTACCTTGTTTAATAAGTTTAGAGAACTGGAAGAAAACTTCTTTAGGTGGGGGTTTATCTGTAACTGTCACATAAGTATTTCTTTGGTAGAAAACACAATTTCAAAAGTTGTAGTTTTATGTCCTTAGGTTAACATCTAGTATCCAGTCATAAGCCAGAATATTATGCATAGTAAGTATTCTGCACAATGATACTAAATGCAGAGGAAAAGCAAAGAGAGTAGATTTTCTCAATTTTGAAGAGAGGTTAATTTTTAAGTGTTTTTACTTTATCAAAGTACTCCTGACTGGTGTTCAGCAATCATTGGTTCTAGTAATGTTTATTTGGCTTTTTCTTATCATTTCAGTGCCCAGTATCTTTTTTTTTATTACAACAGACAAATCTAATTACTTCTGATTAATCTCAATAGCTGTGATTTGTATTATGAATACTTCCCTTCCAATCTAACTGAAATCATAAATGTTTCCATGTCACCTTATTTTTTATAAGCACATGGTGTAAGGCATACCAAATAAGAAAATATATTAACTTTCAGCAGAGAGACAACTGTAATAGAAAACCCAATGTTTATTTGAGTATATTTATGTATATATGTTCTATTATTTTAAACAGCCTGTAAACCTAAGCCTCTCCTCTTATCTAAAAATCATCCGTCCTCCTCTCATTCCCTTTGCATTTTCACTAAACTCCCCTCTGTGTATTTATCTTGCTTTTTACGTATTTACTTGTGTGAGTAGTTTATGTTTTTTCATATGTCCTGAGCTCTTTGCCTTACCCACAATGCCTTGACTATAAAGAAATGATAGCTAACTTTGGCCAGGTGCGGTGGTTCACGCCTGTAATCCCAGCACTTTGCAAGGCCGAGGCAGGTGGATCATAAGGTCAGGAGATCAAGACCATCCTGGCCAACATGGTGAAACCCCGTATCTACTAAAAAAATATATAAAAATTAGCTGGGCATGGTGGCGTGTGCCTGAAGTCCCAGCTACTCGGGACGCTGAGGCAGGGGAATTGCTTGAACCCAGGAGGCAGAGTTTGCAGTGAGCCGAGATCGTGCCACTACACTCCAGCCTGGCAAGAGAGCGAGATTCCATCTCAAAAAAAAAAAAAAAAGAATTGATAGCTAACATTAATTGAGCTCTTGCTATGTTCCAGATGCATTAAAAGCTTTTTAACATATTAATCCCTTTCATCTTTAAGCCAGATGAAATGGGTACCACTGTAATCTTCACTGTATAGAGGAGGAAACAGAAACTCAGAACAGTGAAGCAATCTGAGTAGAGTCACACAGCCTCTAAGTGGCCAAAGCCAAAATCTAAACCTGGGTTAAGAGCCACCGAATACATGAGCATCACCCACATCTGGAGAACTTCAGTGCATACATTTCCCCCATGATTGATTTTCAAATCACCAAGTACTTTTAATTAACCTTCACTATTGTTATGATTTGACATTTGTTGTTCTATATATACGACTAATATCTGCCCCATACCATGCCAGAACATAAGAATACAACACCTAGTATTTTATAGATGAGTAATAGCAGCTGCCATTTATTAAGCTTTTGCCATGTGCCAGGCACTGCATCTTATTATTTGATACTCAGAAAGATCTATGGGGTACCTACCAATTTATTTCCACTTTAGAGATGAGGAAAGTGAGGCAGAGAGAGGTTAGATGACTTGCCCAAGATCACACAGCTAGTAAATGGTGAAGCCAGGATTTAAACTCAATGGCTGAACTCCAAAGCTTGGCTCTGAATGAGTGAAGAGATGTGTTCCTAGAAATCTAGCTTGGAGAGTCAAGAAAAGTAATAGGGAGGAGATGACATTTGACATATCTGGAAGGGCAAAGTGGGAAAGAAAGGAAACAATACACTCAAGGGAGACAACAACATGGATAAAGTACTGAGGAATGGTGTACCTGCAGCATAACAGGTGCTCAAAAATGCAAATGAAAAAAATGAATATCTTTATAGCCCATGAGTTAAAAGGTTTTCCACATCCAAGTGTTGTATGACTAGTGCTCTCTGTGTGTTTCTTTCAGTGCCACCGTGGGCCTTAATTGCAATAGCCATAGTCGCAGTCCTTTTAGTCCTGACCTGCTGCTTTTGTATCTGTAAGAAATGTTTGTTCAAAAAGAAAAACAAGAAGAAGGGAAAGGAAAAAGGAGGGAAGAATGCCATTAACATGAAAGATGTAAAAGACTTAGGGAAGACGATGAAAGATCAGGTAATGTATTCTTTCTACATTTCTTCTTATTTTGTTTAAAAAAGATAAACAAATGTATTATTTTATGCCATATAATTATAGAAATAAACAACTTTTGGACCCATATCGTTTTTGAGATGCTTTGCAAACCTTTCGGTCATTGTTCAAGATCCCAAAGCATAATGGAGGCATTTGGCAGGGTTTTCCAATGTCCTGAGCATATAGAACAGAAAAGGGCATCCATGATCATCAGGCCCATCTTGATGGGTTTGGCATATGAGAATGATGCCTGAATATTTTGATTACATCTGTTTAACCAGTCTTCATTGTGTTTAGAGTTAGAAAAATCAGATAAAAAGTGCCTGAGTGTTTTGCATTTGGGCAGGGGATCTTTCTAATTTCTACTGTTCACAGTCACTGTTAAATAACTGAGTTTTACAGCTGTTCATCAAACTTGATGAAAGCTGCTTTTCCTACATGTCCATCCAGCTGAAAAATTAGTTCTCAAGAATAATGAGTTACATGGGAGACGGGAGAGAAATATGAGCCAGTTCTAAAGAACACGACAGGATAGAATTTTTGCCTTATGAAAAAGTTTTCTTTCTTATTTCTTATAAGACAAAATTCTCATTTCAATTTAATAAGGACAATTACAACCATAACACTGGTTATAAAATCCATCTGGCTGGGTTATCTTTCCAAGCCCAAAAAAGCTATTTGGATGTTCTTTATGTTGCTATCTGTTTTTGGCTAAATTAATTGGACAACTTGGTTCAAGATAATGTTTACTATTATTAATGATAATTATTAAATGCCTCTTCATTTTTGAAATAATATCCATGTTGAATATCTCTAAAGAATATTTAATTCATATTTTAAAATTAAAATGTAAATGTACAGATTTTTAATAGAATTAACATTTTCAATTATCAATGTTTTCCATCAAATACAAAAGTTTTATTTATTCCCAAATAGCAAAATATATAAGCAGTTTTATAAATTTCTCTTATACTATTAATTACTATTAATCAAACTCTTAAACCTGAATCTCCTGAAGAACAATTTAATCAGGTGTTACAACAGGCATTTTAAGTACATTTGCGTTGTTTCCTAGTTCATTACACATTCAGGGACATTAACTCCCCTTCCCAGCTTCAGTTTTAAACTCTTTTTCCTCAAAGACACTATAGTATCTATTGATAATAATTTCACAAAGGCTCATGTTTTACTCCTGCATTTTTGCTCTGTTTTGGAGCTATGGAATGGATGAAATGCCTGTACTCATACTCAGAGAGTTTTGGCCTGAGCTCGGAGTAGCAAGGGTTTGATTTTTCTGGCAATTTCTAATCACAGTCACAAAAGCCAATGCATAAACGTTCAACTACAGGTGTCTAATAAATATTTTTCTCTTCAGTTAATTTAAGTAGAAACTAAAATTTCCAGGCATGTCTTACTTTATTTCCACACTTTTCATAGCAAGCAGGACTTGATAAAGATTTCTTTCAACAACTTATTGGGAGATTAAGTGTGGAAATAACCTCCTAGATGGACATGGACTGAATAATATGTATGTTAATTTTATCAATATTGTGAAAACAATAATTTGACAATAGACCACTATCTTTTTCATAATTATCATAAAATTTGAATGTGGTTTCCCTGTGTTCTAGAACTAATTAAAATTACTGAATAATGTTAAGTGATAACGATAGCATTTCTTCCTAGGACAATAAATCTATAATATTTGTGGGATTTGTTCTGTATGATGTAAAATTATAATTTGCAGCATAGTGGTGGTGTTTATTACCCGTTATGACCTGGATAAATGACCAAGATCTCAAATATAGAGAATTAATGGGGGTTAATTTTTCATTGATGATCTATTTTTTGGATGGGGAGAGACAGATAAAATGATTCAAACAAAGAAATATTAAGAAGTCAGTGATAGTTTATACTAATCTGTTATTGCAAATTATTTAGAATTTCAACCACTCAAAAAGATGTTTTCAGTTATTTTAGGTAGAGCACTTTGTCTACATAGGACATTAGCTAGGTCTCAATTTTTCTAAGTTATGAACAATTAAATTCACAGAATAAGGTACAATTTGGACAGATGAATATACACTCCAGTGATAAACGTTTATATAACCATAGCTTATGCTACTTTTTGAAGCAGACAAAAGTAGCTAATCATGGGTTCCATCATTTTATGAAGAGGAAGGCTAAAAAAGCAAAATAGAATGTGCAGATTTTAAGAGGATGTTTCATCACATGATGATCACCAGATCACCCAAAATTCAAAACAGCATGAATACAAATTAAAAATATTATTAAATAATTATATTTTCAAAATATCTTCAGCAGAATGTTGAAGTGAACATGGGGAAGAAAATAAAGATGGCTTATGCCCTTCTCGTTTAAAAGCAAGACAAATGTGAGAGGCATTTTAGATATAATTTCTTAATCTTAAGAAATATCTATATATAGGCTCTATATACAAGATATAAAGGCTCTAGGACAATCAATACATTTTTACCATTTTAATTCATATCAAATTCACAGAAATTCAAATTTCAATATTCATGGCTACATGTCTCTATAGTAAGGTTTTGCAACCAAGGAAGATTTTTTTAAATATTCTGCAATGACTACAAAAAGTATAGACATTTATGTTGCATAAGATATATATTTATGTGTTCTTTTGTATGTGTTAAAATTGGAGAACACTAACCAGACAGAGGGAAAATATTCACATGTAAAGTCATAGGTCTGGAAAGGTCATTTCTCCACGGTTTTCACTAATGTGTGTGGATATTTTAATTTTTATTTCTTCCTTCTATGTCCTTATCTGTGTTGTGTCTCATGACTGTTCTGGACTGTCCCTTGCGGTAGGTTTCCTCTGCTACTTAGACATCCCTAGTCAACGCTCAGATACATTTAGTGGCCTGGCACCTGGGGCTCCACAGCTGAGGGTATATCATTCTGACACACATCAAGAGGCTGAACTAAATTGATTTTTTTAAAAATAAGGTGTTCTCATTTTAAACACGCCAACAGATTAAATATAACAGTATTAGAAAGCTCAAGTTTTAAGTTGATGGACACAAAAAGAAATTCAGTCCCTTGTGCTACTTTTCTAGTGCGCCTTATTAAATCCAAATCTGAACAATGTAACTGAGAATGAACAAATGCTCCTTTTGATGGTTGCAAACAAAGCACCTGTTGAATGTCAAAGCAAACCATAAGCATGCGCACTTAATCTTTGAAATTTAAAATAAGGTCTGATGTTCCCAACCCAGCTTTTTCTACTGCAATTTATCAAACCTCAGTACTGCTAGGTTTACAAGCTTTTTCTTCCGAATTTTGTTCTATGAAGAGGAAAATAGTGCTCTTGAGATATTATAATAGCTACTGATTTAATAGGTCTGAATTTAATATGATGGTACAGAAAATGTCGTGCTTAAGCTCAGCCTTTGGGACAGGAATAGACTTAATCACTTCAGTGATGAACAGTAGCACTGAGAAATTATCAAAAATTTAGCCCTATTTCATGCAGAATAATTGCAAGGATGGTCCTGCCTTCTATTCAGGTAAAAACCACTTAGGGAGAAGGAGATTTAATATATCAGCTATTTCAAATTGCATTGGGCTGAAACATGATACATAAATTCAGTTCTGAAAGAGACTTTTGAAAAGGTATTTTAATCAATGAATTTTTCATTATAATAATAGAGCAACGTGCAGATTTATCAAACAGAAATAGATGTTAAATAGTTTGTTATTATTTTTTAAAAACCAAAATCTTATAGGAAGGCAAATTACCTAAGCTGCAATTTCCTGAGCACACCTAAGACAGTGTTAAAGACTTATACACAGGTAGGGTTTTGAAAGGTCAAAGGGATTCCACTGCCCGAAGTTCTCTAATTAAACTCAGTAGTTTTTTTTTTTTTTTTTGTCACTTTACTATCACGTTACCTTTAGTGACCAAGCCCCTTGTTCAAAAATTAAACAATTAAAATAAATTTTAAAATATTTTCATGTTGTTTCCTGCCTTTAGCTATTAGTAAGTCAACATTTTAACATTCAAAGAAACAACGAAGCATAGATTAAACTTTCCAAATTAAGTGGTTTGTAGCTAACCAAATTTGATAATGTTTCTACGCCGATGTATATCATGATGGCAATTTTCAATTTTCAAAACTCACTGAAGGCTCCTAAGAAATTCCCAGCAAACAAAGGGGAGGCATCACTGACAACAGCTCAATTCTGTTTATATGACCTTCCCACCTGAATGAGTTCTATTAAACTGTGATACAGCTGAGTCTCAGTTTTTTAGAATCAAGTTGGAGTTAACTGGGTGAAGCCAAATTAGAAAATCTTGTAATTTCAAGGACTGAAGGTGCCATTTTGAAGCACCACTGAAGGTCCCTGAGTAAGTGGGTGGATTGAACAGAGAATCTCCTTCCTGAGAATGCTGAACACAGCAAAGAAAAAAGACCATGTAGTCTTGGATGTGGGAGTAGCAGAGTGGAGGAACTGCGGTCTGATGACTGATGCCTATCTACAGCCTGGTTATACTTCTTGCATTTGAGTTCTATGAGAATTCTTAGATTTAATTTGAGAGCTAAGAAGAGTTAAGATTCCTTTACTTTATCAGAGATATAAAACAGTCCACCACTGGCATATCCATTTTGATTTCTGTGAGATTCTACAGTAATACATGTATGCATACACATATATAAAAATAGCAATGAAAATGCTATAACCTAAAACCAGGAGACAATAATTGTGATATATAACACAACAATGAAGTTGAAATCATTAAAATACAAAGAGCCTTTGCAAATCAATAAGAAAAAGGCAAACAACACATAGACAAATTAGCAAAGGATATGTACAGGCAGTCCCCAGAAGAAAAAATACAAATGGTTAATATAAAAGTTTGTAATCTTTTCAACCTCAGGAAAATGTAATTTTGTATTTTTTTAATTTTGAATAATGACTGTGTATAGATTTCTAATTAATTATTCTAATTACTTAAAGCAGTAAGAATTACACATCCCTAGAAACAAAACTTCATGTACTTATAACCTTTGATATTTTTAGCAAAATGTTTGCATGTTAGAAAAACACATTATATATTTTGATTTTTTAAAAAGAAGAGCATTTGAATGAAACTTATGAGTTAGTGAGCTTTCTAATATTTCCATTTATAGTACACTTAAGTTTTAGGTTATAAAGAGTATTCAATTGGTCAGACTGAGTTTTGAGAGTTCAATACAATTGATTTTGTTCTTAAATACAAAACGAATTCTTATGCCAATTTGTTTTTGACAGAACTGCAAACTTAACTCTTTTTATCTTTTGATATCAAACAGACTCTTAATCAATTTAATTCAGCCTAGCTTTTGGTGGAGCTGTTATGAAAATAAAGTGGTAAACTGAAATTGGAAGTGGGGTGAACTTTTCTCTAAACACGGATTTGCTGGTGGCATGTTTTTTTCCTCTTTTTCATACCATGATAAATGTATATGTGAAACACAGGGAATTTAAATTTTCTGAGGATCATTACTGAACTATCTTTTTCATAGGAAATAAGGCAACAAAAGGCCATGCATTTTATATTAATTATTCCACTGCATGTAGCGATGATATTTTATATGATGCTGAGCATCTCTTTAAACTACATGAATGTGAAACTTGGCCTGGTTAGTAGCATGTTTATCTTTCCTCTGAAAGCAGCAGTTTTATCAGAGCCAAATACAACACCAAGTTGACACTTTCTTTGCAACAATGTTATATTTTTTGCTTGCAATATTCTGAGGGGCTTCTTCCATCGCTTCCATTTTGCTTGCTGATTGGGGAAAGAAATTCCGTGCACAAAAGGAATTTAAAAAATATGTAAGCAGCAAATGTGAATGTGTGTCAGACAAACAGATTTCCAGCATCTTAGTGCTTGCTTCGAACAGCTTGGAAATGTAACTACAGGCCCAGTTCAATTTGAGTTTTGATGAAAACTCTGAAATTCACATGTGATCCTTTCTCTATACATAGGCCCTCAAGGATGATGATGCTGAAACTGGATTGACAGATGGAGAAGAAAAAGAAGAACCCAAAGAAGAGGAGAAACTGGGAAAACTTCAGTATTCACTGGATTATGATTTCCAAAATAACCAGGTCTGAAGTGGAGAAATGTCTTCTAATTCCATTACATTTTCTGAAATTACCAAGTAGAAATTGCAGCAAGATACCTCTTAAAATATTTTGTTTGCTGCGAGGGGAAAATGCAATTATCAAAGCTATGGATGAAATAATTTCTAAGAACAGGCAGTCCCCTACTTGCTAATTTAACTTCTGGTAATTAGAATTCACAGTATTCAACTGATTACATCTACTTGTGGCACTTTCAGCAGGCAGACAGAATACAAATTAACTTGAAGCAGTCGGTCTGCTTCTGAGAGCTTCTAGCCACAGTCTCACCTTCTCAGCTTCCTCAGCCTGAGCTGCAGCAACCTTCCTTGGACTTTACAGATTTAGAACTAGACAGGGCTAGGGGCCTCTGAGTTGGGCCACTATTCTAGCCAAATTTTTGAAAAATAATATAATGATTTGATAAGGGATCAAAGATGAAAAATTAATTCTTGTCCATTAAATTTAAAAGCAGGATGGCCTTATATGATACTAGGTGAAACTCCTAGTGCTAATGAGATAGCAATTCTAAAAGAGTGAGAAAACCAGAGACTTACTTCTAGAAGGTAACAAAACAGGCATTTTTGCTTCAATTTCTCAAGAAGTCATGAAATGTCACCTAGATGAATGATAATATTGGCTACCTTTTATTGACTGCCTGTCAATAAAATAGAGATTGCTGAAAGACAACTGTTAAAAATCGCTTTTCATTCGAAGACATTCCAGGACCCACAACGTTGATGAAAATGTTCCTTACCTTCTGAATTGTTAAAGAAATGTGAAAGCTGGATAAGAATTAGGGGAACAGGCTAAGTTAGAGACCAGGTTTTTAAAAATCTGTAAGACAGGCAGGGTGCAGTGGCTCAGGCCTGTAATCCCAGCACTTTGGGAGGCCAAGGCAGGCGTATCACGAGGTCAGGAGATCAAGACCATCCTGGCTAACACGGTGAAACCCTGTCTCTACTAAAAATACAAAAAAAAAAAAAAATTAGCTGGGCGTGGTGGCGGGCGCCTGTAGTCCCAGCTACTCAGGAGGCTGAGGCAGGAGAATGGTATGAACCCGGGAGGCAGAGCTTGCAGTGAGCCGAGATCATGCCACTGCACTCCAGCCTGGGCGACAGAGCGAGACTCCATCTCAAAAAATAAAATAAAATAAAATAAAATAAAATAAAATAAAATAAAAAAATCTGTAAGACATAGCCCTTCTCCAAGTAGGAAAGTTTTAAACCTCTCCAGTTCATTTTGCTTCTCTCATCTTTTTGGGTAAAGAACTGATGAATGTAAAATAAATACAGTTACTAGTAATGCAGCATGTGCTAATGATTTCCAGTTTGATGGGAAATGAACAATAAATAAATGAAACACTAATGCTCATCTTTGATGACTAACATCCAAAGTCAGTAATGCTATGAGAGCTCTAAGCAGTTGCAGAAATTCTGTGCTTTATTTAGGAACTGACAGTTCAAATAATGTCTTCACTTTCTAAAGTTTCCAGAGGGTTCCTCATGAAGGATGTACAAATATACTGTCATATTAAAAATAATTTTTTGATCAGCTTCATTATAGCCCTGGCTAGTTATTACATAATACATTCTAGAAAACTACATTATTGGTTTACAGGTTCAGGTTTGTAGTTATACCATTTTTAGTTAATTACATCTGACATTTGTGGTCATTTCTATCACTTCTATGAAAATTTGAGCATCAGGATTTGGTTAGGAGCAAAACCTCTTATTTATATATTCTAGGAAAGATCAAGGACAACTTATATTGGTCTTAATATATAACATATTTTCCAAAAATTTAATCTGGCTTTCTATATGCATCCAGTATTTTTTTCATCATATTGACCATTCATATTTTCCAGTGGAAAGCTAGTGGTGTCTCATTCTGATTAGTCATAATTTTGAAGCTTTCAAGTTAGCTTTAATTATTAATACTATAAGTATCATTTTATAAAGTAGTATTTTTAAGAAAACAATAATACTGAGAATTTTTTTACTAAAATATAGTGAGAGTACATTTACTGTTCCCTTTTCAGCAAACATCAAATCTAAAAAGTTATTTCATTCTGAGAAACTGATGAATTTTTAAAATATTACGCATTGATTTTTCCCAAATGTTCTCAGCTAATTTGATTTATAAAGTGATTCCTAAGAGGCAGGAAGTTAAAGTCTGAAAAACTTCATAAAGTTTGGATCAAATATATGTTTACCAAAACTAAAAGACAACCCTAAAATATTCTAATTAAGACGCTTTCATGGTACAGAGAAATGTGATATTTATCTCTTAGGCAGAAGTCAGAACAAGGTTGTAAAAAGTAACCTCATTCTTTATTAACAAAATATCCAAAAACTCTAAATTATAAATCATCTAGTTTCTAAAGAGTTTAAGCCATCTCTCTAGCATTTTTTCTGCTCAAAAGAAAATTGGTTTTAAAAAGTGAGGATGAGGAAATAGAATCTTACTTATTCGCATTACTACATAAAGGTAAATACCAAATACCTACTTAGCAAACAAAGAGACAGACTGTTTGCTTTACTAATCATGTCTTTATAATCCGATGCCTATTTTAGCTGTTTTTTGACCATCTGTCTGTGTTTTGTTTACCTACAATCTAGCACTCTTATTGCCACTGTTGTATCATGATTCCACAAAAAAAAAAGATATTGAAGCATTAAAATAGAAACAACATAATCATTCAGGTTATTGGGCCATGTTAAAAATTGAGCCACCTAGCCAAAATGCACTTAAGTACACGGTGGGTCACAATTAAAATGGTTATGCATTTTTTTTAAGAGGGGGAATTGCTTTTTTACTCTACTAGCTAAAAAGGCATGAACTCAGATTTTCAGGCTGAGATGTAAAAACCTATGGTGTTACTGCATTTACAAAATAGCATATACCTTGAATAACAGTAAGAGTCTGCTTTGTTACCTATATGGATCTAAATCAGTCTGTTGACACAAAATCTCTAATGGCAGAGTATCTATGATAGTCTACTCACACCTCTTTTTTTCTTTGCAAAAATATTAACCATACCATAATACCTTAATATTCATAATGAGGCTTAAGAATGCATCAGTAAGAAAACAGACTTAAAGAAATGTAATAGTTCTGTGATGTTTGGAAAAAATAAAAAACACAGTTACTCACCATTAAAAAACCTCACCTCTAATCTCCCTTCCTTTCTATGAAGCTGAAATTACATTTCTTTTACTCCATGTCCTATATTTAAACACAGAATCTCATAGATAATAATCATTCTACTGTAAGTTAAAATAAATGTAGTCAGCACACCAGTGAAGGTCAAATATAATAGAAACTAGAAGATCTTATTTTTTATCTCAAAATGCTACCCAATTTCTAAGAAATTTCTACTCAGCTAGCCTGAGGCTTTGATAAAGAATAAAAGTTTCCCACTTTGTAATTACAAACTTGTGATTGCTTAACAATGCATTTTCACTTACAAATCATGCTCTGGAAAGAAAAACAATGCACAAGAGCTTTTAGCAACTGGAAAGTTATTTGATTACAACTCTTTTGCAAAAATGAACTCCATATTTAACTGCAATCAGCAACCTTTTAAAAGCCTCTTTTGTGCTTAAAACCAGGCTTCCCAGAGCCTGCATCAGTCATAATTGGGTTTCTGAAGTCTACATAGCTCAGTTCATTTGCCTTCTGTGTTCAGATTCATAAGAGAATCAGAGTTTTATTAAAAATAAATAGGAAGAGGGAGAAATCCCAATATGCAGCGTTGTGAACAAATCGATCTTTTCCAAAATGTCCACTGATATTTATGTATGCTGTATTCTGTCATTTATTTCAGCTGCTGGTAGGGATCATTCAGGCTGCCGAACTGCCTGCCTTGGACATGGGGGGCACATCTGATCCTTACGTGAAAGTGTTTCTGCTACCTGATAAGAAGAAGAAATTTGAGACAAAAGTCCACCGAAAAACCCTTAATCCTGTCTTCAATGAGCAATTTACTTTCAAGGTATTTGTTAACATTTATTTATAACCTTTCCTTTGTTGTTTTACATAAAAGACTGATCTCATCCTGACACATACATAGACATGCACATGAATGCTTGTTCAGGCACTCACAATAATTCCAGTCAGAATATGCAAAATTCTTATCTTCACTACAGTCAACATTCGATATTGCCTTTCAGCGTGTTCAGAGTAGGATTCGGTTTAGTCATTTCAGAATGGAATGGACTAGAACATGACTAGGATGTCATAGTCACATCTAAAAAGTGAGATCCCTCCCTGAAATAAAGCCAAAGGAATGAAATCATTATTTTTCTGAATTTCAAAGTTTGTGAAAATAAGTACATCTGTTACAATCCCAGGATTAAGTAAGCTATGTCCCAATGCTTAAATGGTACAAATAGACATGACTCTTGTAACAAAATTGTGTGTGTAGAGGGCAATTTGAGCACTTCAAAGTCATTCTTCTTAACTAATCAATAAAAGGAATATGAACATATTTTTTATTGCATTTCTAGCCTTTTTCCTTTACTCTAGGTTCTGCCCTGATGTTCTTCATCTTGTTGAGGCACCTCAGTTGACAAACAACAGAGAGATTCCAGCCATATAATATCTCATCAGGAAAACATGTCCTGCAGGTCTCCAGGATCTTCGTGGATCTTGGCTTGAAATCATTCATAAAAACAATTCTTTTGGTGGATATCTTTAACATGCGAAAAAAACTTTTTAATGCATTACTTAGAACAATATGTTTCTGAAAAATGAAATATCTGTGAATATGCCAGCAGGCTAATTCAAAATCACCACGTCCATCAGCCAGGCTTAGCATGTGCCTTGTGTTGGCAAACATTCTGGGATGAAATAAATTGAAAATGAGGGCATGAGTCATTTTCTCAAACCTTGTTTTCAATTATGTAAAGGGGAAGTGTCTTTCTATTTACTCTAAAATTTCTGAGTTTTCAAGACAAAGGTCCCTCATGTATTGTCAGTAATCTTATTTAAAATCTGGTTTTTCTGTACCTAAGCAGTGAATTTAAAGTAGCAGTAAAGACATTCTGGAAATACTCAGTTCATGAAGAGTATCTGCTCATGAAGCTTAATCACTATAGTCAACATACCACAAAACGTAAAATGGAAATAAAATTTTAAAAATATTGTAATAGTAATCACAGTTGTTTTATTCATCTATTTATTAACCTTAACTTAGGTCAGCAGTTTCTGACCAAAACTTAGTAAGGAAATTCTTAAATTATATGAGCTAATGTATTGGGGCTTTGTTTTGTATTGCATTACCTACATTATTATTTCTTTAAAAAATGCTAATAATTTTATTAGTAATTTCTATAAAACCAAGTATAATTATTGAAATTTTTGAATTCTCTATACATTTTTATCAAGTTTCATTTTATTTCAGAAAGGTTGATCAAACTATACATAAATCCAAAGTATAATATATTCTGCTATATTTAAAAATACTTCAATTTTTCTAGAGAACTGGTTAGACATTGTAGATTACTCATCTTGAAATGCCAAGAGGCAATATGATACAGGAATGGAAGTATAAAAGACTTTAAAGAAGCCTGGCTTTACAATGGATTTAAATCACTTAACAGGAACTCAACATGCCCCAAATTAATTCATCTTCTTTTCCCCCAAAACAGTTATCTGAAGGAGCTACTAATCATTCAAACAATAAATATTTTTAAGTGTTTCTTCTGTGCTAGGTGTTTTACATATATTCATTCATCCCTAAAATAGCCCCATGAAGCAGCCATTATTACAGTATTATCACAATTTAATAGATGAATAAGCTTATGTTTAATCACGTGTCCCAGGCCCTTTAGTTGGAAAGTCCAAATCTGGTACAAGGTCTGTCTGACCCCAAGTCCAGGTTTTTGACTGTTGCTCTTTGAGTACAATCACTAGAAAGTCTAGAGAGATTTTAGATATACAATAAAATTTTCAAGGGTTTATCCTTACTCTAAAAAATTTTGTTTCTTTCTTTGAGAGTCAGCTCTTTGGAAGGGTTTATTTTCCATTCCTTCTAAAATGGAAAAAGGATGATGCTTACTTTTTAATCATATCATTTTAATAAAATAATCAGGTTCCAAACAGATGGTAAATAAATGACAGAAAAGAAAAACTCTTTGGAAAACTAAAATTTCTTGTATGTAGATGGCCCAATATTCTTCCTTTTCTTCCCTCCTTAATATACAGAGTTAATTGAGAAATGTTTGCTGAAGCATAAGACAACCATTTACACTGATAAAATAATAGGAAGTGTATGAAAATTGATCAAACCTTTAAGACAAGTCTAAACAATTTCTTAATTAGGTATTTCTACCCAGTTACTGAAGTGTAGCTTACTTGGATTGCACTGCTTTCACTGAATATTAAAAATGTCACTAATAAACATCCCAACCCATAGCATCTGTCCCAGATATATTTGAACAGCTGGAGAATTCATCAGTTCTTGGCCTTTTGCCACCACTCATCCTAAGGCATGTCATACCCAAGAATGAACTTCAAAACCCATATTATAATGCACCTCTTATATTCAAAACATCAATTTCCTAGTCAGTTCTTGTCAATCAGCAAATTATTTTAGGGAGTAGGTGAGGCACTTGTGAATATCATTTCAATCCTTTCAGACTCCTAGCATAGCCTTTAATAAATCATTGCTCCATTGAACTGTGGCATTTAAATGCCTTGAAAGAGTTAATGGAGCATTTGAAATAAGTTATTTGCCCCTCAGTAAGTTACACCCTGACAATACAACTTAAAACAACAATAACAACAAAATATTCTACAAGAAAAACTTACTTATAGTCAAATGCAATTGGCTTGTTTATTGTTTTATTAATCTTAAGGCTTTATAGTATAACTAACAGCAGGATCCATTATTAATAATGCTAACAGCTTCTAGAACTTTGAGATAAAGCAATAAATCACTAAAATTTCCCATTTTCTCTCAAGTAATTTTAGCCTCAAGCAGTTTGTCAAAAGTCTCAATTTAAAAAATAACCAAAAACAAATTATCTCCCTGTTCTGTTTATGCAATGTAAATATTAAATTAAGCACCATGAACAAGTAACATGTTTTAAGCATTTTTGTGACTGGATATTTTATCCTCATGTCTTTTAATTCAGGTACCATACTCGGAATTGGGTGGCAAAACCCTAGTGATGGCTGTATATGATTTTGATCGTTTCTCTAAGCATGACATCATTGGAGAATTTAAAGTCCCTATGAACACAGTGGATTTTGGCCATGTAACTGAGGAATGGCGTGACCTGCAAAGTGCTGAGAAGGAAGAGGTAAGGGAATTACTAGCATTTCTAACATCACAAGCTGTACTCGCCAGTTTCTGCTCATATAATAACTTATTGAGAAATACTCTTTACAAAGGGGGATGTGGGCCTCTAGTTGTTGACAGCTGGTAAAATAGGGTCAAGGGCACTGCACCACCTCGTTAAAAAGTGTACAGGTCTTCTGGGTGTTATCTGAAAGAAGAGAGAGACATTTGTGTACTGGATCTAGAAACAGCAACCCTGGACACAAACAAACACACATGCCCACAGGAACTCTTTCTAAAAGCTTACAAAAGGCCACACACACTCATAAACTACTGCTTTAAAATGACAACGAAAAATTATTTTATTTCTCATATTTTTCCACAATCATTTTGTGTTTTCTGCATAGGTTATGTAGCTATTACACAGAAATAAAATGGTACTTTTTCCTTGATTGTTTCTGCATATCACAGACAGTTCATTGTTTCTCCTAAAGATACGAGAGCATGATTGGTCAAACATCAAATATAATTCACAAAGCCTGATATTAAATCCATTTTTTAAATGACTCACATTTTTATGCTACTCCTCACATTGTTTATTCCCAGTTTTAATAGTTTAGCCCAGTATTTTTCCATGACTTGAAAAGGGAAGTTCAATATGTTTAGTGCATTTAAGCTTCATAATAATCAATTGTATCTGATTATGCGATGCCTGCCTAGCACCAGCATTTTTCTCTGCAAACATTTCAGTAGACCAATACTAGAAAAGCAAACAACCCTTAGCTTCTCCAAATTCCTAAAACAACTCCTTTCGCAATCACTCTTTAGTTCCTGATGTAAGGCTGTAATTACCCAACAGATTGCTGACAGCTCAGTCATTTAGGATCTCCAGGTCCCTAGGATTCCCTGGCCTCTTGGGGTCACCAGGGAGATCAGAGAGAAGGTCAGGCCTTCAGAGAAACTCAATCAAGTCCATCGCCTGGGAATCCTCTCAGCCTAAGGTTTTCTGTGACCAATCTGAGGCTATGAACTTTATACCCCCTATATGATGAAATGAGGTTTTAGAACAGGCCTATTAATTCCCATGCTGAAATTGAACTTTTCACTCTAAAATTGCTGTTTGCTATTTGATTTTACAAAATGAGTCAAAAAAAGTTAAACTCTGCTTTTTTTTTTTTTGGAAAAAAGTATGTATACTTATACTTTCCAAAAAAGAGCAGAGCTTAAGTATTTTTGTATATAATATTCATGTATACTTATTTTATATATATATATATTTACTGTCTCAATATCTAAGAATGTTGACTAACCTTTCTTAGACATTGAGACAGATTTAGCCCTACTGTGGATATTCAAGAATACCCAGGAAAAATACCGAGTTTTAAAATTATATGATTTTATGGATAGTTCTTTCCTATAAGTGAACTAATAGTAATGTTACAGACATCTTCATGAAAAAAAAATTCAATCATTCAATTACAATGTTTATAATTATTTAACAAAGTAGTGGGATGTTTCATTGACTTTTTTGTTGAAGTGTTTGACTTTGTGTAAATTTTTTGGGTGATAAAGTAGGACCATAAGAAATGTTTATTAACTGATTGGTTTTATTAATTGACTGGTGTTTGGTTGGCTTGTTGGTTGAATATGAGAACATGAACCACTGGTACTTCACAATGCCCACCTGTGCAGGGTGCATGGCTCACACTTGTTACTTTCACCTGGATAATTATCAGGTGGTAATGACATCCAAGATCACACCCAGTGGGTTTCTGAGAAATTGTGCAGTGTTTTTTTCTGAGCTAAGGGAATGTGGACCATTGAGCAAGTTTCCTCTTTCAGAAATCTTTGAGTACGAGCAGAGTTTGAAACTTAACACCAGGCTGACGGGTTTCACTCTAGAATCTAGGGGGTTAGGTAAACTGCCCATTCAGAATTTTAACCTAGAAAGTGGCTTAACATGATTTACCCCTTATCTTACTTACCGATGAAATAGAATAGAACGTGAAGTACCCAGCATAGAGTCTGGCATATGGTAAATGTTCACTAAGTGAGAGGTCTCTCATACCTTTTTCTTGGTTAATTTTGTGTGTGTGTTCTCTTTCCCCATTTTGTGTGTTCACCTCCTCATTTGTTGTGTCTCTTCCCTCTATTTTTATGTACTTCGCCATCCTTTTTCTCACCATTGCACTTACTGAGTATCTGTAGGAGTTATTAATGGGAAATATTAATTTTATCATTACACTCGTAAAACTCTAGAGACTTTCCTCTTTGATTTCTACTCAGGAATAGAAATTTTTGGTTTTCAGTTAGACTATTTCTCTTTATCAAGGTATAGGTTATAAAAAACTGTATAAGACAGATGTCTAGCTTACAAAGTATCTCTGGATGACTAGACCCAGTTAGAAACTTTTTCATTATAAAGGAAGTAAGATTCCACTTACATTTTATATCTGAAGAATTACATATTCTCAATGATGTCTGCTCTAACTTTTCATGCCACTGTCCATTAATTGTAGAAAATTATAATTGTGTGAATAAATTGAAGTCTTAGATTGACTTTAGTTTTATGATTTTAAAGAAATTGTTTTTTCACTTTACATGAGCAATTTTGTTCATGATTTTAGTTTTGCTTTCATCTAGCAGTGTTAAGCATTATTTTTAATGTCATAATGAGATGAAAGATATCAAAGAAAGTGAGAAAAAGGAGTTCAAGGAACAGCTTTGGAATCTAGAACAAGTACTGCTAATCATAGTAAGCTGTTCTGCCAGAGACTTGGATTTAAAGAGGTTAAATCAGACCCACTGACAGCCAACTCTGTGATGTTAATTAAATGGAGTAAGGTTTTATTGCCAGAAAGTTGACAACTATAAGTCATAAGATGATGAAGTAATTGTGTAACTTAAAGGATTATGTACCATTTTAGTGACCAAATAATGTGCAAGCAATTTAGAAAGAAATGGGAAGGAACATGGATAGTGTAAGAGCCTCATTTGGAAGTGACTAGGCCCATGTTTAAAAGGAAGTGATGTGGAAGAGATAAGCTGTACCAGGAAGAGCCACAACAAAAGCACATTGTTCCTACTATTCGATTCTATCCCCAGGTGGAAACATCACTGGTGAGGTTTCCATTTGGCTTGATCGTGTTCCTCAAATTTACACAATCAAAGCCACCTCACTGGTTTCCGTTCACTTGCCGGTTTGTTTTTTCAGTGATGCATGGTCGACTACTTTCTTCCTCCACTTCCCCACCTTCTAATAGATGAAGGTGGAATTTGACCTTGGAGACAGGTCAACATTTCTCTTGTTTTTGTTTCTTTAAAACAGAAATATGTATCCTCTGAGTTCCTAGAGATGGTTATATATAAAACTGTTGTTTCTTAATTTTTTTATTTCTCAGTATATGGCTTCAAAATCATCCTTGGTAATCAGTATTTAATTCTTCAGTGTGCAAAAGGCTACCAATATGTATAGCCCCAAGCTGAATCTTTGAGATTTTCTTCTCTTTAATCTTTCAAAAAATAAGTATTTATTGTATACACAAGTCAAACCTGAAACCAATCTTTATCTTTTTAGAATAATCTATTTAATATTTTGACTTAATTATTTGAAACATTACAAGCAACAGCTATGACTCCATTTTTCCCTTCTTATAAATTTCACTTATGTGCAGTTTTAAAATTGTCTCAGTTCTGCACCCCAGGATCAGGTATATCATCAAAGTATTTAAACTCTTTTTATTTTAACATTTTGTTCCTATTTATAAAGTTTATTTTTATCTCCATGCCTTCTACTGATATTTGTTATCTCTAAAAACAGCATAAGGAATAGATAGCACCAGAAAAAAAAAACTAAGCCTTTTTTTTTAACATTCCGCCCTGATATGCTGCAAGCTCTCATGACTTGAGCAGTACTGTTTTATTGTTTTGTTTCCATTAGAGAATAAGTCTATCACCTCTGCTTTGTGTAAAATTTGGTAAAGAGTGATTTTTAAATGAGATTCTGTAATCTAGTGCAAATGGAAAAAAAATTGATTGCAGAATTAAAACAAGTTGGAACATAATTTAATTAGTATCCAAGCAGAAGGGAAGAGAAACTACTTTAATGCTTTAATGGAAAATCAATTTTGCAAGAAAATTTCACATTTTTAAGCCTAATTAGAAAAAGATTTACTTCACAGAAAAGCATGTGAAGAATACATATTCAGTCAAATGGCAACAGTTTTTTAACTTCCAATGGTCAATTCCTTAGTACTTCCTTGGAATGAGTTAAAGTCATTATTCCTTATGGCATCTTTTATGCCCAAGGATCATGAAAGAAGTGATGCTGTTTCTAAGTATATTTAGCAATCAGACGGCAACTATGCTCTCCAAGAATCTCCACCCAACGATCAATGCCCTGATTGGAAATCCTTATAAAAGGTTAATTGTTGGAATTTTAAACATGGATGCCAATAAGAACCTTCCTGGTCATTCATTCACAACCTATCACATTTGAGAAATGCAACAAAAACATTAATTTGCATCCATAGCATTTCAGGAATTATACTTGTTTTTCTTTACTTGTTCGTTGTCTATCTTCCTCACTGGACTGAAACTCCATCCAGGCAGCAACCATGTCTATGGTTCCTCACCAAGTGTAATCACAGAGGCAAGAACACAATAGGCGTGAAAAACTATTTTTGAATGAATGAATGCAGATGTTTATTGTATTGTAAGAAATGTGTCCAAACGCCCTTTTTAAAGTCCGTATTAATAGTCGTTGTGTTCATATTTTACAAATGAAGGTTAAAGTATTCTGAAAGCTAATCAGCAAAATGTCCTAGCTCTGAATGCTGAAGATAGTTTAGTGCCTTTCTGGGTTTTTTTGGTATGTTTCTTTAAAGATAGAGGCAGTACAGATTCTTAGCAAAATCAACCTTGTTATTGTTTTTGGTTTTGGTTTTGAAAATGATAATAGATTTTGTCTCAACAACTTTTGTTTGTTTGTTAAAGGCTTATTTAGTGTCTCCCTCTTAGTAACCCTCTTTTTCATCCTGTTTCCATAATGCACATGGAGCTCATAGATTACCTTAATTTAATTTTTATTTAAATGTAAGACTGAAAGCTATGGTGTAAGTCTCTGCCTACATCATGGAAATTGATCCAGAGGAAAATGGGAAAGAATTAGTTCTAGGGAGAACTCAAAGAGTAGGAATAGAATCTAAGTTTATCATGCCTAGAATATTTGTTGTTAATCAATTTTATAATATAGTAGATATAGTTTAGTAGTATTGAATTATTTTATAGTATATTAAAACTATAATATATATTAGTGTATCTAGTATCTATGCGTCCATATCATGGGACTTGGAACATATTGATTTCCCTTTAAACTGCTACAGAAGTATAGATGTGTTTTATTTTTTACAGTATCTTGGGTCATAGCTGTGGTTTATTTGAGTTTGAGTCTTTGGTTAGAATTTCTGTCACCAATTATAATTGTATTCTTATGTATAATAAATGTTATCCACTTCGTGATGTGGTTTCCAAGAACATGATAGGAAAAAGCAAGTAACTTGAAATATCTCTCTAGTATGTAGGACTGTAATTTGCTTGCCTTTCTGGTTAAAAAGACTTTTCAGGCAGAGGTAGAAGAAATCCAAATTCTCACTTTAGAGTTTCTAAACAAAAATCCAATATTTTTTATTTTAAATTCCCTAGAAAAGTAATATAAATTAGACTCTAATTTGAAGCAAGAATGAAAGCAAGGAGAGATCCTGGACATTTTCAAAATGCACTTTGGCTACCTTCCATTGTTCTCCCTCCTGTTGTCATACTTTAGCCTACTGCACCTGCCTTCCTTGTCACAGTGATAACCACCCAAAGGTCTGGTCTCACAGCCTGGCTCTCTAGCTTCCAAAGTTCATCTTCATTAAAGCTTATATTAACTTCTCTACCTATCCTATAAACACAAATAATAGCTATCATTTACTGAGAGTCTACTATATGCTGACAAAAAAAAAATCTCATAACATTCTTCAAAATTGGCATTACCAAATCTGTTTTACAAAACAGGGAAGGAAGGGAACTGAGACCCAGGAAAGTTTAAGTAATGTGTCCAAGTTTACACGGGCAATGCCATAACTACAATTCAAACACAGGTCTAAAAGCCTACACTTGCCATTTTTTGAGATTGAGTCTCGCTCTATCGCCCAGGCTAGAGTGCAGTGGTGTGATCTCAGCTCACTGCAACCCCCCGCCTCCCAGGTTCAAGCGATTCTCCTGCCTCAGCCGCCCAAGTAGCTGGGATTAGAGGTGCCTGCCACCATGCCCAGCTATTTTTTGTATTTTTAGTAGAAATGAGGTTTCACCATGTTGGCCAGCCTGGTCTCGAACTCATGACCTCAAGTGACCCACCCACCTCGGCCTCCCAAAGTGCTGGGATTACACGCGTGAGCCACTGTACCTGGCCCACACCATTTTCTTTAAAGAGTCTCTCTTGGTCTTTTCAGGTCTGTCTGGCTCCCAAACCCATTTTCTCTCTACACTGCCATATTGCCACTAAGAGAGTGCAAGGATATTGTCTGTTTTGTTTATCTACTTAGGCCCAGCACATTGCACTGTGACTGCAACATCCAAAGTGCTTAAATAAATATTTTCAAGTAGATTGGTTGAAAAAATTAGAATTTAACAAATATGCATTCTAATGTTCTATCACCTTTGAGAGAGTCATCTTTAAAAGATACCCAGTCATTCCAGTTGCACTGTGGTATCCTAAAATATTTTTGAATTCCAGTCCCTCTCTCCAAGTATCTTTCTCAGTGTATAATACATTATCTGTTCTCAATAATGATTTGTCTTTGCCTTGAAAAGGTAAATCTCATTGAAATGGCCATAACTATGTAGGGTCAAGTATAGGCTATTAGTTGATGATCGAATTGGGTAAAACAGTTGTAATTACTGTGGGAAAGTGATGAGATGGATGTTCTTGTGAGTTTTATATTCTGATTCTGTCCTAAATGCTTTGAGCATTAACATCATTACATGGTCTCTCAAATGGTTTGCTATGGGGAAAATTCTCATTAGGAGATATAAATTCTGATACACATAGTACCAAGAAAATATAATTGTTTTAATAGAAATCAATGTAAGTATTAGGTTTTCTTTTTATCCAAAGAATAAAAGGACCGAGAGTTTTCAGCTGAATTTTAAATAAAGCAGAGCAAAGTGGATTTGGGAGCCTGGATTTCATGTGTATAAGCTGGCAGAGCAGAAAGTGAGGAGTGGGAGTTGAAATGGGAACAAATATAAAACAAAAGGAGAATGAGAATAATGATGTAGACAAGAGCAGCCTTGTTTACATCTGGTTTTTCATATTACTGAAATAATGAAAAGGGTTTTGAGTGGGAAGCAATGTGAGCAACACAGGAGAATGTTTTGTTCTGTCTTCCACAGATTTAAACCTTTTCAAATGTAATCTTTTCTCTTGAGTTCATCATATGCTTGGGAGCAATATTTTTTATCTTGTTTGTGAATCTTAAAATTAGATGTTTTTACCTTCTGTCTTACTCCTACCTACCTTTGAGCAGGCCAAATGTTTGTGCTGTAAAATCTTTAATCCATTACAATCTGTTACTCTGCAATTAGATGAAATGTCAGTGATTGACTTGTACTAGTTGTACTACAGAATAAGGGAGGAGAATGAGGACTCGCTGAAAAACAAGAGCTTAAATAATTAAAGAATGCGCGAGAGAGGAAGCATACACAGACACACAAACTTACTTGCTTTAAACATGATTAAATTCTTGCCAATTATGAACAAGAACTTTTAAATACTGTAAATTAATTTTATTTATTCATTCTTTCATTGATTTCATCATATATTAAACCTCTTTTATAAGCCAGGTATTGTGCTAACTTCAGGGAATACAGTGGTGAATAAGATAGACCCCCACATTCGGCCACCTGACCTTCCGAGCTGGCGGGGCTGAGGCTGGAGTCCTCCCAGGAGTCACAGGGGAATGAAATTTGCAGACTTCCGGGGCTCCTGGCCCTGGGCGTTGGGCGAGCCCGGGGATGGTCGGAAGGGCTCGGGGTGGGGGTGCGGGGGCGTGGGGGGGCGTGGGGGGCGGCAGGAGGAGCCCGAACGAAGCCTTTGCAATTACAGTCATGGCCACCCAGATGGGGCAGTCTTCTGGAGGAGAAGGGCTGTTTACCGGCAATGGCAACATTGGAATGGCCTTGCCTAACGGCATGTATGACTTGCATGATCTCTCTAAAGCTGAACTGGCCTCACCTCATCCTGTCTTGCTGGCAAATGCGGCCTTCAGTGGGAAAGTAAGTGGCAGCTGCTGTGATTACCTGGTCGGTGAAGAAAGACAGATGGCAAAATTGATGCCTGTTGGGGATGACAGCTTTTCAGATAGTGAAGAAGGAGAAGGCCTTGAAGAGTGCTGAAATAAAAGGTGAACCTCATGGGCTGAGACGTTTGGAACTCAGCGTTGTAGAACTTCAGCCTGCATTTGAAGCATCAGCTGCTCCAGAGATTTACAGCTCAAATAAAGATCTTCCTCCTGAAACACCTGGAACAGAGGACAGAGGCAAGAACTCGAAGACCAAATCCTTTTGCTGTAAGTCATGCCAATATGAAGCAGAATCTGAAGAACGGTTTGTGCATCACATCAGAGTGCACAGTGCCAAGAAATGTTTTGTGGAAGTGCGGAGAGGCAGGACGCGGTGGCTCACGCCTGTAATCCCAGCACTTTGGGAGGCCGAGACGGGAGAATCACCTGAGGTCAGGAGTTCGAGACCAGCCTGACCAACATGGAGAAACCCTGTCTCCATTAAAAATACAAAATTAGCCCGGTGTTGTGGCGCATGCCTGTAATCCCAGCTACTCGGGAGGCTGAAGCCAAAGAATCGCTTGAACCCAGGAGGCGGAGCTTGCATGCGGTGAGCCGAGATCATGCCATTGCACTGCAGCCTATACAACAAGAGCGAAACTCCGTCAAAAGAAAGAAAGAAGAAAGAAAGAAAGAAAGAGAAAAAGAAAGAAAGGAAAAGAAAGAAAAGAAGGAAAAGAAGAAAGAAAGAAAGAAAGAGAAAGAAAGAAAGAAAGAAAGAAAGAAAGAAAGAAAGAAAGAAAGAAAGAAAGAAAGAAAAGAGAAGCAAGCAATAGACAAGGAATCTGGCTCTTCCACTGCAGAAGAGGGAGATTTCTCCAAGGTCTGTATTCGCTGTGACCACTGTGGCTACAATACCAATCGATATGGTCCCTATACTGCACACCTGAAACACCACACCAGAGCTGGGGATAATGAGCGAGTCTACAAGTGTATCATCTGCACATACACAACAGTAAACGATATTTGGAAACTGTAAGCCTGGAATTAGGAGACATAATTATTCCTTCAAGTTTTATAGAATATCACTTGGGAGATTCCAAAACCATAGCTATTACATGGCAAACCTAGGATAAGAGCAGTAGTATGAGTGCTGGCAGACCAGCTGCCACTTTCCTATACAGTGAAAAAGGCCAGTGAAACAAGTACAGGCCAGATTTTTAAAAATCATACATTCTCAAGGATCTCCACAAACTGGAGGGTGTACTGGCTGTCTGTGTGATAGCCTCTTTCTACAAGTGAGGCCTCAAATGAACTGCAGCTATCCTGGTGTTCCTGTTGGGGCACTTTGTATGAAAAAAGGGCATGTACTCCAAAACATTTTTGTAGGTTCTTTGGCCAGGCGCCAAACAGTACGAAAGAGTCCAATGTAGGATTTTTCTTACTGATAGCAGTTATTCATTGCAGTGAAATAAAATATGATCCCAGTAGGGAATCTTGAATTCTGACCTCCCATGTTCTATTTTGAAATAACCACTTTATGTTTCTTTTTTTTTTTTAATCTGATGATCTCTTTGAGGCCAGCTTCAGATTTTGGTGGTACAACATGAAAGATTAGGAAAAGCATTAATAATCTGTGGGTGGAAAACTTGTTAAAAATCTGAGAGTAAAGTTTGAGTTAAAAGTTGTTTGAACATGGAATTGACGGGGAGGCCAAAGATTTTTAAAAGCAGAAGATTCTTAAGACCTGAGGAATAAGTTATGTGATAATGGTGTGTGTTTTGTGTGCATGAATGGAAATTGTAAATGTTGAATTCTAGGCTCCGATAATCACTGTCAACAGAAGATCAAGCTGCAAATATTTATGCTTTAAAACTTAAATTATAAAGCTAGTTAAATCTTTCTAACAACTAGTTTTAATGTTCATGGGTACATTTTACCTAAGGTACTGTTAACATTGTATAGAAAAAGATTCACCTTAAGCACAGATTGGCTATCAGGAATTAGTTTGGGGATGGGGTTGTTTGTTTTTTTCTTGTAAATTTGTTTGAGTTCATTGTAGATTCTGGATATTAGCCCTTTGTCAGATGAGTAGGTTGCGAAAATTTTCTCCCATTTTGTAGGTTGCCTGTTCACTCTGATGGTAGTTTCTTTTGCTGTGCAGAAGCTCTTTAGTTTAATTAGATCCCATTTGTCAATTTTGGCTTTTGTGGCCATTGCTTTTGGTGTTTTAGACATGAAGTCCTTGCCCATGCCTATGTACTGAATGGTAATGCCTAGGTTTTCTTCTAGGGTTTTTATGGTTTTAGGTCTAATGTTTAAGTCTTTAATCCATCTTGAATTAATTTTTGTATAAGGTGTAAGGAAGGGATCCAGTTTCAGCTTTCTACATATGGCTAGCCAGTTTTCCCAGCACCATTTATTAAATAGGGAATCCTTTCCCCATTGCTTGTTTTTCTCAGATTTGTCAAAGATCAGATAGTTGTAGATATGCGGCATTATTTCTGAGGGCTCTGTTCTGTTCCATTGATCTATATCTCTGTTTTGGTACCAGTACCATGCTGTTTTGGTTACTGTAGCCTTGTAGTATAGTTTGAAGTCAGGTAGCATGATGCCTCCAGCTTTGTTCTTTTGGCTTAGGATTGACTTGGCAATGCAGGCTCTTTTGGTTCCATATGAACTTTAAAGTAGTTTTTTCCAATTCTGTGAAGAAAGTCATTGGTAGCTTGATGGGGATGGCATTGAATCTGTAAATTACCTTGGGCAGTATGGCCATTTTCATGATATTGATTCTTCCTACCCGTGAGCATGGAATGTTCTTCCATTTGTTTGTATCCTCTTTTATTTCCTTGAGCAGTGGTTTGTAGTTCTCCTTGAAGAGGTCCTTCATGTCCCTCGTAAGTTGGATTCCTAGGTATTTTATTCTCTTTGAAGCAATTGTGAATGGGAGTTCACTCATGATTTGGCTCTCTGTTTGTCTGTTATTGGTGTATAAGAATGCTTGTGATTTTTGTACATTGATTTTGTATCCTGAGACTTTGCTGAAGTTGCTTATCAGCTGAAGGAGATTTTGGGCTGAGACAATGGGGTTTTCTAGATATACAATCATGTCATCTGCAAACAGGGACAATTTGACTTCCTCTTTTCCTAATTGAATACCCTTTATTTCCTTCTCCTGCCTAATGGACCTGGCCAGACTTCCAACAGTATATTGAATAGGAGTGGTGAGAGAGGGCATCCCTGTCTTGTGCCAGTTTTCAAAGGGAATGCTTCCAGTTTTTGCCCATTCAGTATGATATTGGCTGTGGGTTTGTCATAGATAGCTCTTATTATTTTGAGATACGTCCCCATCAAAAAGTGGGCAAAGGACATGAACAGACACTTCTCAAAAGAAGACATTTATGCAGCCAAAAAACACATGAAAAAATGCTCACCATCACTGGCCATCAGAGAAATGCACATCAAAACCACAATGAGATACCATCTCACACCAGTTAGAATGGCAATCATTAAAAAGTCAGGAAACAACAGGTGCTGGAGAGGATGTGGAGAAATAGGAACAGTTTTACACTGTTGGTGGGACTGTAAACTAGTTCAACCATTGTGGAAGTCAGCGTGGCGATTCCTCAGGGATCTAGAACTAGAAATACCATTTGACCCAGCCATCCCATTACTGGGTATATACCCAAAGGACTATAAATCATGCTACTATAAAGACACATGCACACGTATGTTTATTGCGGCACTATTCACAATAGCAAAGACTTGGAACCAACCCAAATGTCCAACAATGATAGACTGGATTAAGAAAATGTGGCACATATACACCATGGAATACTATGCAGCCATAAAAAATGATGAGTTCATGTCCTTTGTAGGGACATGGATGAAATTGGAAATCATCATTCTCAGTAAACTATCGCAAGGACAAAAAAACAAACACCGCATGTTCTCACTCATAGGTGGGAATTGAACAATGAGAACACATGGACACAGGAAGGGGAACATCACACTCTGGGTACTGTTGTGGGGTGGGGGGAGGGGGAGAGATAGCATTAGGAGATATACCTAATGCTAAATGACGAGTTAATGGGTGCAGCACACCAGCATGGCACATGTATACATATGTAACTAACCTGCACATTGTGCACATGTACCCTAAAACTTAAAGTGTAATAATAATAAAATAAAAAATAAAATTAATTAAAAATTAATTGATTTTAAAAAAGGAATTAGTTTGGGGAAAAGGTTTTTTTGTGGATTCTTTCATACTGCAAAAGTAAAACCATTTGCCTTATGGGGAATTGAGCTAAATTCTCATCTAGTCTAAGACTAAAATGCTAAAAACAAAAACATGAAGGAAATTAAAACCCCTTATTATTAAATCAATTTGTAAAAATGTTGTTACTGGAAATTTATTGCACTTGAGGCCTTCTTCCAGAAAATAAGGACTTGATTGTCAGGGCCTGTATTAGGTTCTGAACCTTAATGCCATGTATTCGTACTTATCAGAAATAATTTCATTGAAAAGTACATTAGCAGTATGAACTTCTGATCCAGTTGAAAGTTCTTCCATTTGAAAAATGTGATATTTCCATGGAAATGTTTTCATCTTTTTCTTTTCTAGTCCCACTCCCCCACACTGGATAGAATTTAAGCTAGAATTTTCCCTTTTGATAAAACAACAAAAAATGAACATGTTATTTGTAAGTTGATGTGTAGTATCTAGTGATAAACTTGAAACACTAGAATACATGACAAGCCTAATCTTAGGTAGTCTTATGAAAACGAATCTCTTACCTATCTTTTGAAACTATATTCACGTTGATTTTTAAGATTTTTAAAGTTATATTTTTTCCTTTTTTCTTCAGAGCTGCTTCTTATTTTGGCACCACTTTTTTCTTTTATTGTGTAATTCACAAGGGGCTGCATTTTTTTTTTGATAAGGCTTGTAACTATGGCTGGATGTTTTGCTCTAGTCTTCTAAGAAAGGCCATTTTATTTTTCAGAGTCACTTATAAAGTCATGTGTAATTAACTTTGTAGACTGTTTTGCATATGACTGCTGCTACAAATTAAAACCCAAATAGACCTCATTGCATGTCACCCTATGAATGTTGACAATGAAAGGAATACCTTGCCTGTGGTATACTGTCACTTTTAGACTGAAAAGCTGAGGAAGAAACTTAATTTTCTTTTTTGCATAAGTCAGAAAAACTTACAACTGGTGTTCCCAGTTTCCTGGTTGACTCCAGCAGATGAAATGAACAGATAGTGTTAATTCAGACTGAAGAAATTATCTGAATCTTGGCTTGTGTAGATTTACAATCTACATGCAATATTAACTGAATCAGATAGCTTTTACAGTTTCACATGTGTACATAGGTTCCCTCCCAGTCCCTTCCATACCCATTAGTTATTGAACTTTCTAATTCTAATTCTATTGAAACATTACAACAGTGTTTTGTTGCACCAATTTTATAAACTTATGCCGTGCAATACGTGTTATTTTTCTGAGGCAGACCAAAGGTAAATTTCTCAAGGTTCTTGCTGCCTTCTTTAGCAGTATTTGAGGGAGGATCTTTTATACATTTGTAATAGATAAAAATGAAGCAGTTTGCAAATCCTTTTTTAAAATCTTAAACCATGTACCAAGTTTTTGGTCCAAATTGTGTAGGATAAGTTAACCTTAAATTGCATTCTATTAACCAATATGAGTGTATTTCCGTAAGCATAGTTATGTTGAAATACAGTTTTAAAAAGAAAAAAAAATAAATAAATAAATAAAAGATAGACCCGCTAAGCTTAGTCAATTAAAAATTAATGGTGAGGCAGAACTACAGGGTAGATTAAAGCTCAGCCTATATGCATCACCATGACTCCGCTTACTACTGATGTCTCCTTTGGCTTGTTGCTTAATCCTTTCATAAAATGGGATTAGTATTTACTCTCCTCCGTGAGTTGTGACACACTCTAAATGAGATAATTAATGTAAAGCACTTAGAACAATACTTGGCACCAGAGAAGCTCTCAAAAAAATATTAGTGGTTTTTGTTATTAAAAACATTGGTCAGAGCCCTTATTTCCTTGCCAGCCGAAAAGCATTGCTCTGATGACTAGATTTACATCCTTCCTTTTTTGAGGACAGTGGGACAGCCTAAGTGTTCAGAAGGCATTGTCATACATGGTTTTAATAAAAAAGTGGATATCTGAGCCTAGATACCATGTGCGAGAGTCTGTGGGATGTGAAAAGATTGCACAAAGACGAACCCAGTTTAAGGCTCAGCACATGTGAGTGGAAGATAGTGCTACCATGGTGTGACCTCAGTGATTGTGCACCAATTAACTCCTCTAAGCTCTGACACCCCATAAAGGAACTCAAAGTTTCAGGCTCTGCTAAAATAAGACAGACAATAGCAAGTGTTGGCAAAGATGTGAAAAAATTGGAATTCTTATACATTGCTAATGGAAGGTAAAATGATGTAGCCACTTTTGAAACCAGTTTGACAGTTCCTCAAAATGTTAAATAAAGTTGCCATGCTATCCAACAATTCTACTAAGTTCTACCCAAGAAAAATGGAAACTCATGTATACACACCAAAAAAAATGTACAACAACAGTAGTAGCATTTTTCATAACAGCCAAAAAAGTAGAAACAACCAAAATATTCATCAAGTGATGAATGGATAAGCAAAATGTGGTATATCCATACAATAGAAAATTACTTAGCCGTAAAAAGAAATAAAGTCTTGATACATGCTATAACACTCATGAGCCAAAATAGGCAAATCCACAGACAGACAGAAAGTAGATTCATGCCTAAGGGTAAGGATAGGATAGGGAATGGGGAATGACAGGTAATGGGTATGGGATTCTTTTGGAGTGATGAAAATCTTCTAGAATTAGATAGCAATGATGGTTACATAACCCAGTGAATATACTAAAATCCACCAAACTGTACACTTTAAATGGGTGAATTTTATGGTATGTGAATAAATACCATTTTTCTCAACAAGCTGTTTCTTATTTTTTATTTTCTTTATTATTTTTATATTAAATACAATTTAAAAAATTAT
Source organism: Pan paniscus (assembly GCF_029289425.2). Taxonomy (NCBI): domain Eukaryota; kingdom Metazoa; phylum Chordata; class Mammalia; order Primates; family Hominidae; genus Pan; species Pan paniscus. Next base: position 87,364,670 of record NC_073259.2, read on the forward strand.
TTGAGACAGGGTCTCTTTTTGTCACCCAGACCAGCGTACAGTGGCACAATCATAGCTCACTGCAGCTTCAAACTCCCAAACCCAAGCAATCCTTTCACCTCAGCCTCCTGAGTAGCTGGGACTGCAGGCTGGCACCACCATGCCCAGCTAATATTTTTTGTTTGTTTGTTTGTAGAGACTGGATCTTACTATGTTACTCAGTTTGGCCTCAAACTCCTGGCCTCAAACAATCCTCTCACCTAAGCCTCATAACCTGTGGATCACCACAGCCAGTCCTAAATCTGTTTTTAAAAAAAAGTTTCAGGGACAGAGATCCTAAACATCAAAGCGTGATGCTCCAGGCTGACTGGGGTTCCATGTGAAATAGCCCTCAGGTGTGCTGGAAATGTCTTTCCTGGGGCTGTTTCAAAAGTTTTGGGATATTCGCTGAAAATATTCTAGTCTCTCTTTAAAGTAGAACACTTGTCTCCAAAATCACACTCCTTATTACCATTTCTGTTGATATAAGGGCAGTACTAAGGTTCACTTTTTAGAGATGAGGAACCCAGGCCTAGGACATATGCTAGCCAATGAGAGCTCAAGATGTAAATACCAGTTTTTCTGATTCCACAGCCATTTTCTAGTAGTCTACTCTCCCTTAGGATAAGAAGTTTATGCCTAATTCTTCTGATGTAAAAACAAAGTTTTAAACATGAGAACCAATCTTTTTGCAGCTTGTTTTCATACTGTAGCTTCTCAGAGATTCTCCCAAGTTGCTCTTTTCCAGACCTTTTTTCTAGTAACATCGTGACTTTTTAAATTGAAATAAAATTGGCATGCAATAAAACGCACAGATGTTAAGTGTACAGTTCAATGAGTCTTGACAACACTATACACAGTGTAACACCAATCAAGCTACAGAACATTTCTTATCCCCAGAGAAGTTCCTCATACCTCTTTCCAATGTGTCTTAGCGCAAGCTCCTAGAGGTAACTTCTGTTCTGATTTTTCTTACCACAGATTAGTTTGCCTGTTTTGAACTATATACCATGGAATCATGTTATTTTGTGTCTGGCTTCTTCAGCTCAAGATGATGTTTATGAGATTCTTCATACAGTAATATTTCACTCCTTTTTATTGCTAAGTGGTATTCTATTATGTGAATATATCAAGATTTATCCATTTTCCTATTGGTGGACTTTTGGGTTGCTTCCAGTTTGAGATTGTTAGGAATAAAGCTGTTGTACTTGTACAGCTTTCTGTGGACATATGCTTTCATTTCTCCTGAACTGCTGGTTCATAGGTAGGTGTATGTATCACACTTCTTTAAAGCTAAAATGACCAGGACCCCAGGTAATAGTCTATACAGGAATGTATTGTGATACCTACCGTACAGGCTTCAGTCATGTTTTCTTTTCATTCTCACTAGCCTCCACGATGATGCTCAGCACCACCTTGATTCTTGACCTGGGCACTATGTTGTCTGGCACCTCATAACACACGTTTATTCTCTAAGTGTAGGCGCATACCCACACAATGCTGTTAGATAAAAAGATGCCTTGTTTACCTGTTTCGTTGTCTCGATAGTTAGAACATAAGCTTCTTATAAGTGAGGAAAGCATCTTAGCACTTTTGCACATCACAGTAATTAGCTCTTAGGAGAAAGTATGGCATGGATCAAATGAGCATAGAACTCGGAGTCCAAGTCACATCAACTCTCTGAGTCTCATTTCCACATATGTTAAATATTATTGAAAAAATGTAAAATAAATTATATACCTATGTGTTTGAAATTTAAAAGTTATTTTTCAAGCATAGGTCTGTCCAATGCCAAATGAATTCCTAAGATAAACAATCGGATACATCGAGTAGCTATTCACTTTCACTATTTTATGGGGGGAAAAAAATCCATTGTTTCCAGAACCATTTAAAAAGTTTAGGAGTATTTTCACTTTCACTGCAGGGCTAGTGAACATCTCAGTATCTTTGTCACCACTTCCTTCCATCCTTCCCAGATTTCAAGTGCCCGAAGGCAAAGTGGAATGACCCCTAAGCTTTTTTCAAAAGCTGATGGAAGAATTCCCTGTCAGCCTACTTTATGCAAAACAACTTCCGGCACTGGCTGTCACCCTGCCAGCCATATCTCCACTCTTCTTACTTTTTGCTCTACTTTAAATGTCTCTCAAATCATTAATCATATGCAATTATTTTCCCCCTGGGACAGGCCACAGCAAGATTGTGAACAAGAGATGGCAAAGTACTCACTGGGGCGCCTTGCTCCTGGGCTTCAGGAGCTGGCAGACTTCTGGCTTGAAAAAGAGCAGGACATTGCACAGTGGGAGAACCTGGGGCACACAAACCCAGCTCAAGTCAAGCTATCTACTTACAACTTTAAAATGCTTATAGGGCACTGTTGTCAGAGGTGACTGTCAGGCGAAGTGTCAGAGCCCTGGCATCAGGAAGTGCTCAACTCACGTGTTGGTAAAAAGAATTTACCAACAACAGCATAGGTTTGAAAAGGAAAAGTTTATTGGAAAGAAAGAACACTGCAGAAGAGTGCAGCAGTGCAACGCAGTGAGAGGACTGAGCGCACTGCTGTAGGTTTTTCCTTAGGGGTATTCATGGACCTTAAGGCGGGAGCTTAAGGGTACTTTGGACCGTATTAGTCACATAGATCATGATAAATGATCATGTTTGTAGACATTTTGGTGTGTTAATGTCAGCAAGGGTTGTAAAATGAGTTTTGGAATGGCATTACTGATATAAGATACTGAGCTGTGAAGAATTGCCCCAAATTTAAAAATTTTTAAAGAATGAGAAAGCTACCAAAAATGTATGGTTCCCTAAATGTACTGCAATGGGAACTATGGCACTGACCATTCTCCTAAATTTCCATTTCTATATAAAGAGATGTATAGAAATTTTAATTACTTAGAAAGATTGAAAAAGGCCTGGAACCAGAGGCCAACTTTGGATATTAGGAAAGTCTAATTACTTCTAATTTTCCCAGATAAGGAGTTGTGCCTCCGGAGGGCCTGTTTAATAGTCACCGAGTGACCCGTACTCTCTTCTAAATTCCTCAAATAAGGAGTTTTTGTCTCCGGGGCCTTTTCAATGGTCACCAGGTGATTTTCACTCTCCTCTGTGACCCGGTTTGTCCTCGAATGGAACCCTGCTTCCAGCATCCCTTCTGAAAGGCTTCTACCTCAATATTTCTCTTTTCATGTGAACTATAACTATGTTATATGCAAGAATAAATTTCTGGGCCCTGGATAACACTAGAATACAGACAGGAACATTTATGAGTGAAGCAAAAGGCCCCATGTACAATTCTAGATGAGGACAAAGAGGAAAATTTGAAACTATCTCTAGTCAACTTTTCTTATTCTCTAAGCTGCAGATACTCTGGAATGTAGTCAGAGGTTGAGATTTGCCACAAGTTAACCAACTGCTCTTCACTTTAAGCTGTGATTTCTACATGAATAAATCAATATTCCGACAAGGTGCTTCCCTGAATTTTAACGTTCTGCTAGTGTTTTAAAGATAGGAGAAAAAAATGTTTTTCAGAAACCAACATAGCATCAGAAATAGTCTGCTCTTAATCGTATCTCAGTGTCAAAAAACAAAAACAGAGTGAGATTAGAATATTAAAATAGGCAGAGATTGTGGAATTTTATGTTTTTATTTTAGAACGTATTTTTGGATAGCCTCTCAAGTCATAAACAGGGAATATAGAAAGCAGACTTTGAAATGCCTGCCTGAGATAAAATCAACATTAATATTTAACTTAGAATCAGAGGAGAGATGTATGCCTCTTTTCAAGGTCACCAACTTTCCAAGCTGTGTCACACTGATGTTCTGTTTATGTTGAAGCCATGCTGCCATGTTTGAAGATGACATAAAGGCAATGGAACCTATGTGTCGCAGTGGGATTACCTAATTTTGGTTTAAAAAATGCCATTTTTGTTTCTTTTTGGTAAACAGTGCTCTCTGTTTCCTGGAAAATCACGTATAGTGCAAATTTACCTTTACTCATGTTTAAGCTCACACCATTGAGTATCTGTTTAAGTCAAGCACTGTGCTAAGTGTGTAACTCATTTACTCACAACAACACTGTGGGGTAGGCGCCATTATTATCCCCAATTTATAGACAAAGAAGCTGAAACTCAGAGAAGTTGGAATTCCACATGGCCAAGTAGCTAATAATGGGAGGGCTGAGATTCAGAATTTTGTCTGACCGCAAGGTTCTTATCCATCATGTTAAATTTACTCTAACTTAGAAATATGTCACAGGGCCTATGCAAGGGATGATGTTTTGGTCTGCAATGCATACACTCCACACATGCCCTATAGTTGTCTGTTTCCTTACTCCAAACTCCCAGCAATTCTGCCAACACCGCAACACCACACAGTACCAAGGGAGGGCTGCAACAGCCGGCATCCATTCAACACCACTCCCAAGTCTCTTAGCTGCTCCCAAGATTTCTGGGCCACTCTTTCCATGATACACATATGCATGAAAAATCTCGTATAAAATTCACATGCTTCTGTTTTCAAGTCCCTCTATTCCCCATCCTTTGCTTTATTCCATTCCACAATAGTGCAAGTTCCTGGAAAAACGCAATAGTGTCTTCCATCTCTTTCATCACCTTCCCTTTTACCAAATAGGATGAGGAGCATGGAGTAGAATATCCATCCCTGTAATTATACCTAAAACACTAACGATCAGTGAAGTGTGTATTTTAATGTTCTCCAAATAGTATTTAATTAGGGGTACTTGAATATATGAGAAATGTCTTTGCAAAGTAAATGTTTTACGTGCTTAGAGTTTTCTAAGCCCCTGTGTTTCATAATGCAATATAAGCTCTTTATTAGTACCCTCTGGCTGAGATAAGATATTGAGCTGTGAAGAATTGCCCAAAATTTAAAACTTTTTAAAGAATAGAAAAGCTACCAAAAAATGTATGATTCCCTAAAATGTACTGTGATGTGAACTGCAGCACTGACCATTCTCCCAAATTTCCATCCCAAAACCCTGCTTCTCATGAAAGAGAGAGAAAAAAATAGGGAGAAAAAAGCACATGCTGCATCTTACAAACGAGATAGTTACTAAATGCTTGTCATTTGGTCCCCAAATTATCCTTTCTTGAAATCCAAATCTTTAATATTTTAAAGAATAAATTGCAGCATTTCTGCCTGGAGGTTTTTATGTCATCTTCATAGGAATCATTTTGACCAATTTTACATAGAACTTAGCTAAATTTTTGTGTTAGATCTGAATCTTGGAGCATAACTAGTCTGTATTAGATGAGGAACAGTTGTCATTTTCAGTTATGACTCTCCAAACTTCGTATCAGCTGGTGCTATGGCCCTGATTTCCTGTATCAGCAGCACCTCTCTCAGGTAATTTATCTTTTTTTCTTTTTCCCTTTTTTTTTTTTTTTTTGAGACAGAGTGGTGCGATCTCAGCTCACTGCAACCTCTGCCTCCTGGGGTTCAGGTGATTCTCCTGCCTCAGCCTCCCAAGTAGCTTGGACTATAGGCATGTTCCACCAGGCACAGCTAATTTTTGTGTTTTTAGTAGAGATGGGGTTTCACCATGTTGGCCAGGATGGTCTCTATCTCTTGGCCTCGTGATCGGCCCAACTTGGCCTCCCAAAGTGCTGGGATTACAGGTGTGAGCCACCACACCTGGCCTCTCGGGTAATTTCTGAAGACCTTGATTCTCACCACCACTGCAAACCCCCAAACCCAACCCATTCTACCTGCTGGCTTGTGCTCCCTCTTCAGAACTTTCCTAATTTTGTGATTCTAGTTGCTGTTCAGTCCCCTTGAGAGGAAAAACAATGGACAAACTTAATTTAAATCTGAAATAACTGATTAGTTCAATGAAATCTCACAAACTGTGTTACAGATATTATTAAGCCAAATTTGCAAATTAGGAAACTGAGACTCAGAAAGGCTAAGAAATTTATCTAGAATCATATAACTAAGGAAGTAATGGCCAAAAATTTAAATCAAAAGTTTGCCTTACTCCAAAGTGTGTGTTAATTACTATTTTAAAGTTCTGTTAAAGCAGGGACTTCATGTTAAATTCCTAGTATTGGGAGTTCAGGAAATGTTCAAGAAAAGCATGAGGGTCCCTGGTAATGAACTTATGAAAGAAATGTATCATGTGAATATGGTGACTTTTCCTTTTTTAACAAATGGATTGAAGGTTTTCCTGAAAAAGTGATGAGGGATAACTTTAAAAGGTGCCTATTTAAATTAGCATACAGGCAGTTTGAATTCTAGTTCTTCCTCTTTTAGTATGTTAGAGGGAAGGAAATGGTTTATCCCAGTGACTGCTACTCCATAGACACCTGAACTGAACCTGAAGGCAGAAAAGGAATGGGACTTAGCTGAATTTTAACAAGGATCATTTAGGCCAGGGCTGCTGTTCAGGGCACTGGGTTTGAGTCTGAGACTAGTATTTACCAAAATATGTTATACAACTCATCAGGGGATACATTCATGGAAAAACTCAGTACGCAAGGACAAGGACCAAACCTTCTTTCAGATCCTCATGTTGAGCACATAATGAATTCAGTGCCCTGGGCTAGAATTTAAGTAACTGGGAGCAGAAACCAGTTCATCATGTGTAATTTCTATAGGAAGATAATGCTTCAGATATTGTGTGATCTCCTCCAAGTGGAGCACAGCCACTTGCCCAGCCATTAGTTAGAGTGCCCGGACGAGAGGAGAGAAGCAGAGGCTGGGAACGTAACAGGGGAGTGCAGTTGATTGTTCCTCTCAGGGCCAAGATGAAGTGACCCACCGTTTCCCACCGCCCCTCCCATTCTCAGTATACAGTCTGGTCAATGTTCCCTAAGAAAATGATTCATTCAGCATGCCCCCTTTCCAGTTGAAATCACATACACTTGACTTCAGAACTGAGAACGAAAATGGTTCCTCCTAAATGCAAGTTCTGGCATGCCTAAACAAAAATTTCATATATAGTAAGCTAAAATCTCCTAAAGAGTTTAAGGCATAACTTATTCAAACATATTCTGAGACTGTGAAAATTGAGGACTCATCTATCCTCAAATGGAAACTGCTGCTGGCCTCATCTTCTGCACCTTATCCTTCCTTTTAAAAAAAACTCTGAGATTTACCACTTACATGCCTGCATCTGTTTGGATTAACTTTCATGTTCCATATATTTCTGTTTTTATTAGTTCATCTTTGTCCTCCAAATGTGGGTCATCATACAAGTGATAAGTTTAAGTAAGATTTACATTCTCTTTGTTCTTATGAGTGTATCAGTGAATATTATTAATATTGCCTCACATTTGCAGGACACTTTCATGTGCTATGGAAGCCATTGGAACCCAGCCCCGTATTTCTGAACCAAATTCTCTCCTCCCTCAAACTCTCGGGGCATTGGGCATTCCCTCAATTATGTGGCATCTATGGCAGTTTCTAATCTGATTGGGGCTCTTAAAATAGAACCAGAATCTCTTTTTTGGAGTGAGAGAGCGCAGTGATGAGTATTTATTAATTAGGGGAAAAGCCTCCACTTGAGGCAGCTGGGAATGACTTTCTGAAGACACTAAAATCCAAATAAAAAGAAAGACATTCAAATGTGGGAAGAAAAAGTAAACCCAGTAAGACCCTCCTGAAAGTGTTAAATGTTGAAACGATATCTGAAAGAACCAACTTCTTTGGAGGATTTTTAAAAATAAGAATTGGGGCATGGATTTGTAGTCTTGCTTCAAGGCAAGGGAATAGACAAGGTGATCTCCCGTGGGATCTAACAGCCCTGTAATTCATCAAAGAAAGTATTTAAAAGCAAAGCCATGGGGGAAAGAGAACAGTAGCATCAATCTAAATCAAGCCTTACATGCATTTTCTCTCTCTTTTTTTTTTTTTTCACTTCTAATCTCTCCCTGCTTTTTTGTAAGACCCATCACAGCAGGACATACTCTCTACAATTACTTTGACAAACAATGGTAACAGCACTTGGGTTTTTAGTGTCTTCCAAAGTAATCTATTTTTGACAGTGAAAAGTAGAGGAAACTGATTCCTGAAGCTATGAACTAAAATGACAGATTTGGGGATCTGATCTACCAGAGTGGGTTTTCCATATATCAGCCCTTGCTGACATTCCTGGGCAAGTACCCACAGGCACAAACTCCCAGTGGAAAGTCGGATAAATGTAACACAAACAACAGTCATAAGTTGACTTTCCTATCAGGTACCTTGTAAAAAAATAGGTACGACATTTTATAAATCTTTTATTTTAATGAAGTTTACTTAACACCGAAAACGTCAGTCCAGAGATGTGAAATCTTACATTATAAAGAGTTATGGCAAATAGAAACACTAACAAACTGAGCCTTTAGCTGTCATATCTGAAATACTATACATACACATATTCATGGATGCCAACATGCTGTAACATAATTTTACATATTAAAATAGGCTCAATTTTCAATGATAATAAAATGGCTACTGATACTATGACTTCATGGAATATTAGATAGCCATTAGGCATACTTATATGGAAAAATGTTTTAGTATGTTAAATAGAAAAAGCAAAATATAAAATTATATATAAATTATATATATATATGCTTTTGTAGTGGGTTTTAAAAATATTTGCATATGTATAAAAATAATTTGGGAATCCATGAAATGAGAATAATTAGGAGGCTAAGATTATGATATTTTTGTTTCTATTTTCTTTTCTTTTTTTTTTTTTTTTTTTTGAGATAGAGTCTTCCTCTGTCACCCAGGCTGGAGTGCAGTGGCGCAATCTCAGCTCACTACAACCTCCGCCTCCCGTGTTCAAGCGATTCTCCTGCCTCAGCCTCCTGAGTATCTGGGATTACAGGTGCACGCCACCACTCCTGGCTAATTTTTTGTATTTTTAGTAGAAACAGGGTTTCACCATGTTGTTCAGGATGGTCTCGAACTCCTGACCTTGTGATCTGCCTGCCTCGGCCTCCCAAAGTGCTGGGATTACAGGTGTGAGCCACCGCGCCTGGCCTGTTTCCATTTTCAATATACAAAAATACAAATGCACACACACAGGGAGATAACACATTTGATGTAACAAATGACCATGCTTTCAGAATTCAGTCCAGTATATTATGGTTTAAGAACAGACTTACATTAAGTGTTCTGCCATGAGTTATCAGAAAAAGTAAATAGACCCACATGACCCCACCTTCATTCCCTTTTCTCCTCTTAACACCTCTGCCAGCAAGAACACACACACTGAGTGGGCCATTGTAACTTAAATCCATCTGGTAAGATTCTTTTTCTTCTTCCAAATTAGTTTGTTCCAAAAATTATCCAGCAGATTGTTCAAGAGAAGCATTTAATATTTGCCTTTAAGAAATGAGAAAATAGGGAGGTCAAAATGAATTAGCATTTAAAAATAAGACCTGTAGCACCCCTGCAGTGCATCTGTGGGGTTTGAGATGTGCAGCATCATACAAATATCACTAGGAAACTGAGACATTTGGAAACAGCTAAGAAGAGCCATGTTGCTGGAAAAAATCATGACTGGCAAAAAAAAAAAGCTTTTTGTGAATATTCCATACCCTACAAAGAACGGGACAAAAATAAATACATAAAGACTTATACCCTGGAATAACACAGCAGAAAATATCTTATTAAAAGGTTTTCACTACCTTTGAGATACCATGACATAATCATATTAATCCAAAATACTTTCTTGAAGCATGGATTTTTAAAGCTTGACTTTTTAATGCCAGTTGGGCTGTGTTATAAGTAGCCATCAAATTTTTTGTTTCCTTTTCCTGGCCATCACAGAAAAATCTTTGGTAGTTGGTAAGTTTGCTCTACTACAAGAAAACCTGGTAACCTTGGGATACTCTGCTGTTAATATCCGATTCCTATTCAAGTATCTTCCCAGGAAAAGCATGGGGGTTGCAGGGGGAGGCCAAACCATCTGCTTATTTTAACAAGGCTTTTAGCCAGCTTCTCATGGTTAAGGAGCGCTAACTCTCTGGCTAGCCTACCAGAAGCTCAGAGAATGAGAGTTCCTGGTATTTACAGTGTTACTTTTTGAATCAGTTTCAGAATGTGACTAGTACACCTTCCTAGGTAGGAAAAAGCTATGTTATGGCTGAAAAGAAAAGAAGCAAATACTCATATTCTTGGTGGATGTGGGAAAACAAACAATTTGGATACTGAATAAAGAATAAATACTGTTAAGCACTTAATTTCATACACAAAATATATAGAGAATTTATTTTAAGCTTTCAATTGCCTTTTAGATGCCAAATTCAGATCTATTTATAGATGCCAGCTTTGAGTAATTCAAAAATTTATATAAAATCATTTCTGTGAAACTTACAGTTTATGGAAAACAGAGAAAGGATTGCCCATTTCATATAAGGCCTATGATTTCCTCCTTTTACACTGATTTAGTATGGCTACAGATAAGGTTCATGGAATAAGAAGGTTTTTGTAGTCAGACCTGGGTTCTGATTGCCTCTGCCATTCATGAGCCGTGCAAACTTGAAGACAGCTAACCTCCCTGTGCTTTAATGTTCTCATGCATAAGATAGAGAATATAAAACCTCATCACAGTGTTATTGTAGGGATTAGATGAGATGCAATATGCAAAAACACCCAAAACTAACAAGTATGCAGTCAATATTAGCTCCCTTTCCTCTTTTCCTTCTTCCAGGCTCTTGGGCTACTGTAATTTACACATTAACTCATTGTGTAACTTAAATTTCCTACTACCTCTTTAAAATACAGACCATATTTATTGATGGGGGAAAAATATACAAAGCTTAAAGCATGTGCCATAAAATAGTTCCTTAAAGGGTAGTACAGCAAAATGGAACAGATTTTCTTGCCCATTCACAGGACGACTGTGAATTTTAGCATAATTATTGAAAAAAACTTAGCTACTCTGACTTTTTACAATATCTAGTGATCAAGAAAACCTTTAGATCATATTACTTTTCCTCTCAATGTTGTAGTTAGGCTATTCACTCAGAGAGGCCTGTGACAAGCTATAGTTAATAAGTCTTCCATGGTGTCAAAAGTAATAATATTAACACGCCGTTGTGGGTTAAATTAATTTTGTTTTGTGCACTGGCCTGCATAAATGCGAATGACATTTCAAAATATGATCAGGCAGAAGCTGAGAAGGAGCCAAGTGGCAAGGCAGAATGAGATGCGGTCATTAGAGCAGAGCAGCCAGCTGCAAGCATTTGTCAGTGCAGGCAAAGAGGTGCAGGATATTATTACAGCAAACTTAGGGGGTTGTTCTTTCAGTTCATTTTGCCCTTTGGAAAAAAAATACTGATTTTTGTCTTTAGAGAAAAATAGAGATGTTTGACATCCAGGCTCTCCATGTTTGGAAATGAAAGACCATCTTCCTGCTAATCACTGATTTCAAGTGTCTTTCAACCCACAGATTTTTTTTCTCTGCCTGCAAGAGGCAGCTGATTGGTAATAGCTTTTAAACTGATGACCAAAAAGTGGCATTTTAAAGTCTTAATGGTTGTGTTTATTTCAGAGACTTCTTCAGATTCCCCACCACCACCATACACAAAGGCATATACCTCCTGCAAATAGAACAAATAAATATGCTGTCTGTAAACAGTTAAAAGATACAGGTTGAACCTAGGAAGAAAACACCTCAGGATGACTCAGGGATCAGATGACCAAAATGACTGGTGTAATAAGTTTTATACTTTTTACCAAATGGCTGGACAAGCCCTTTTCCACTTGAGTTCTAGTATTTTGACTACTGCAATCAGAAATCAAATTATAAGAAAAATGGAGATGTTCCTATTAAAGGCAGTCACCGTAAACAAGAACTGGATAATAATTTAAGGGGCTCTGTACCTCTTCATATGTTAAACTTGACAATTTAGGCAACATCCCATAGTAATGAGCCTCTACATTTCTTTCATATATCTAGTATCACAATATTTTTGTCTGTTCAGAAGTACTACACATGCACCAAACAATTTTTAAATTTGTCTATAGAAGTTTCTCTATTTTAATAAAATGAAGAGCACTATATTCAGAGCTCTACATATTGTTTAGTATCCACAGCAATCCTACATGATATGAAAGCATTGTTATCCTCATTTCACAAAGGAAAAGTAAAGGAATTCCCTGAAAGCTATAGGACTGTTAAGTCACAGAATCTGTGTTTTAACTCAGATCAATTTCACTCCAAAGCCTGTGCTCTAGGTAACATATAGCCACAAATACCCATGCCCTATTTCCTTCTGGCAACCAATCCACTGTGACTTCTATGGTAAACAACTATGTTCTGTAGCTTCTGCATTTGACTATCTCAAATCAAAAGGCACCAGCAAAGGAAATGGCTTATTCTGGAAGATTTTGCATTAATCTGATGATTCACTTCAACAAACATACATCTTCAGATCATTTCATGCTGGGCACTGGTGATGTAAAGATGAATTAGACAGTGCTAGGTTCAAGGACTTCATAGGCGATGAGGAAGGGATGATGCTATCTGGAAGTGAAGAGAGTTCAGAAGAGACGGTCAGAATGTAAATTTGAAATGAGTTCTAAAGGATGACTAGGAATTCATCTGATTGAGAATAAGGGCTTCCAAGAAGAGGAAGCAGGGAAAGCATTGGAACATGTAAAGAACAAGATGTCCAGATCTGATTATAATCTAGTACTGTACATGTGAGGGGGGAATGGCGTGAGGGGTAAGCCAGAAAAAATAAATAAGGGTAATATTTTAGGGCCTTGAAGGTGGGAGTTAACATTTTAAGTCTCACATTTGGGAGGCAGGGAGGATATTAAAGCTGTCAGTGGCCACATCAGTTCTGTGTGTAAGAAAGCCAATTTTTTGGCAGTGTGAAGATGAATTGGAGGCTCTTGCCTCCATTTAGGAGTCCATGAACTATATGGCTGTGAAGACAGAATGTGAACTAAAATTGAAAAATTATTTTCAAAACAAGAATTTGTAGAATTTTGTTATTGATCAGATAGAGAGGTGAGGGGCAGAGAAAGCTATTGAAAATAATTTCAATTAGTTTGGTTGACTGAGAAATGAGCAAACAGGGCAATAAATGAAATTACAGAAAGATGCACTAATTTTAAGGGAAAACATTAAGTTCTGTTTTGGACATGTTGATTAAAACAGAGTTCATTTCTATTTAAGATGATATTACATCCTTTTTTACCCCACCACAACTTGTTTTAATGTTTTATATGCAGTATTTAATGTTCTCCTAAATAATACCATACCCACAGTCAAGGAGCATTATTTAATTTATCTGATTCCATTATCTCTTTACCAACCTAACACTTTTTTAAAATTACTCATGGCCGGGTGCGATGGCTCACGCCTGTAATCCCAGCACTTTGGGAGGCTGAGGAGGGCAGATCACGAGGTTAGGAGATCCAGACCATCCTGGCTAACACAGTGAAACCCCGTCTCTACTAAAAATACAAAAAATTAGCCGGGCGTGGTGGCAGGCACCTGCAGTCCCAGCTACTCAGGAGGCTGAGGCAGGAGAATGGCCTGAACCCGGGAGGCAGAGCTTGCAGTAAGCCAAGATCACGCCATAGCACTCCAGCCTGGGCGACAGAGCGAGACTCCATCTCAAAAAAAAAAAAAAAAAATTACTCACAAAGAAATCATAAAACCATGTTTTTTTCTTTCAAAAGAATTCCAAAGGAAAAAAAATGCCCTGAAGAATAGCAAGCATGGCCTTTATCCTTGCAGCTTAGGATGCTGCATTTTCAAGTTTCCTCATGGACTTTGTGATTTCCATTTCAACATATCCCAGTTAGCAGCCAGGTATAACAAACCGCTACAATCATCCGCTCTTTATTGTGCTGATCCAAGCTCATGGCCACAGAGGGGTTAAGTGGAAAATGAAATCCAAACTGTGTTATCCAAGCGCAGGATTCAGTGGACTTCAGCTCTGAAAGACCCACTGGGTGAGGAGGCCGTAAGCAACCCTGCAGAAGGAGAGCCTTGGAAAGGGCCCAAGTGTGGTAAGATACACACCTCCACATAGATGTCTTACAAGGCCTCACTCCATGTGCTCTTCTGTGTGTCTAAGAAAAACCTGGTAAGAGAGCTGACTTAGGGGAATGTCTCTATATGAACACTTACATGACATTATCTTTCCATTAATTAATATACTGAAAATATAAGTGTCTGCTATGTGCCAGGCACTAGCTGAGCAGGAAATACACAAAGTTGGATAAAACATTTTAAAATTATTCTTAATTACTTATGGATGGGAATGCTACTGTACTTGAATAATAATGAAATAACTAGCATGCATGTACACTTTCCACATTCTAGGCACTGTTCTGACCACTTTATCTCATCTCATCTCATTTAATCCTCACAACCAGGTGAGATCAGTACAATTATTATCCCCATTTTATACAATAGGAAACAAGCTTAGAGAAATGAAACAATCTGCACAAGGTCACCTATCTAGTAAGTGGCAAGCCAGAGTTTCCAAGCTGTGTCTGTCTGACTTAAGGCTTCAGCTGCAAACCCCTACTCTGTGTAACCTAACAGGTGCTTCACTCACACAGCCATCTCTACACTGTATCCATTGACCTTCAGCCATATGGAAACGGAGAAGACAGCACTTATTGCTTGTTTAGAGAAGGTGGCTTGCTTTTATCTTTTTCTAATTCACTCCTTAAAATAATCCCTTTCTTGCATTTATCCCTCTTTTTTGCAGAAAGCATATCTTTCCACCTATTTTATCGTATTTGACCTCATTAAATCCCTATAAGGAGAGAGGAATAAATTTTATTACCCCTCCTGAGTCAAGGCACTGTAATACATCTCCTCTTAGTCAATCTGTTTAACTCAGGCAACCTCAGGAATGTAAAGGAAAATCAGAAGCTTGTGTTTGGACATGATTCTGCTCCTCTGAGAAACCCTTTCACCTCAACAGTCTACAGATTTCCATGGAAGACCTTGAGATGGTCATTCAGGAATTGTAGCCTGCTGTTTCCTGTGCATTCAGGAAGACGTGAAAGCAATTACAAATTGCTTAACAGACGATGCATAATATTAGAGATGAAGAATCTGGCTGTGAACACTTGCACCAGGGAAATTCTGCTGTGTGATTTCTTTTCCAGATCAGCACCTTGTGCTAACAGTATCGTACTGGCATGATGCTGAGTACTCCTAAATAATGATCCAGTATAAGAAGAAAATTAAAATTTCAGAAACTTTCACTACATAGAAGAAAGAGCATGGATGTCTGTGCTTAACAGACCTGTTTTCTGAGTTCTAATAACATTAGGAAAATTACCTCACAGGGCTGACTCTCAATTTGTTCATTCACAAAATGGAGATAATAACTATATTTCAGGGCTGTGAAGATATGAAATAACTTACGTGAAATACCTAGCATATAGAGGCTGTTCCATAAGTGATAGCCTGTTATTGACATTGACTAACATTTATTGAGCACTTAGTATATGCCAGGTGCTGTTGTATGCACTTCATATGTATTCCGTTAAATCCACAGAACGGTCCTTTCACTTAGGTACTATTATCATTCAGATTTTCCTGATGAGGACATGAAGGTCCATAAGGTTTAAGAATATTACCAGATCACATAGCTAGTAAGTGGTAAGCCAGAATTTTTGAACCCAGGAGACTAACTGTAGTCTTAATTATGGCACTCACTGTCTCTAAAATCATCTTGGGAACCTAACATCTTTCAGGCCTACAGACTTAACTTCCAGTCCATTTTCGTTTCCTGCAGTTCCTTATTCATAAACCTAGGAAATATTTCTCAGTGACCCCAGGAAAAATTGCCCCAGCTTAACTCTATAACCTGTTCAATTTTACCCTCACATGCAATTGAGAAGTGTTCTTAATTTATAACAGCAACAGCTTCTTTCAGAAAGCTTTCCCACCTAACTGTACCGATCTCACCTATAAGTGACATCATTGGCTCATTTCTCTACCTTGAATTTCACTCTGGATAAATTTAGAAGTCACCTTTTATAATTTTACACATTTTCTTTAAATTTTTCCCACAACATAAACCTACAAGATTCTTCTTTTTTCTTAACAGCTTGCAAAAGTAGTCATATATATCTATGATTCATCTCCTTCAGCCAAATGGTCTGAAATATTCAAGGACTTCAACTGCCTAAAGGCTTTTTTCAGATAACACAATTGTGCATATACTCTTTTCAGCTTTAAATTCAAAATACTGTCCATTAGATTTTTCATATTCTCCTAGTTGAAAGACTTTTTAGGACATCTAAAATTTGTGTGAATTTTTAAATTTATGTCTTTTGAGTTATTTTCTTCTTTTATTTTGCCAAGAATTAATATGCATTTTAAAGCAATAGAAATAATTTGTCCCTTTGCAGCATTTTTTAATCCCTTTGCAGAATTTATTAAACAATAGTTACTACCTTTATGAAGCAGATTTCCTGGACATCTACAAACTTCCTTAAATTGCAGTGTTAGTAGTAAACATGCTTTTATGAGATTCCACATGTGGAAAAAAATAACTTTTTAAGAATGTTTAGTTTGATCTCCACCCAATAGGATATCATATAATAAAATTATAGGTAAAAGCCACAAAAAAAAATAAAGTCATAAAAAATGATAAAAGTTATCTGGTGAAATTGATTAGCAATGTATGGATCATTTTTCTCATTTACATTTTTCTAGAAACTTATTAATTTTTCTTCATCAAAATGTGATGCTCAAAAGTTGAAAGCCAGAATGCCATCACAAATAAGGAGGAAAATTGTCGTAGTTTGGAATGCCTAAAGTTACAATTGCATAACATATGCTGTTAAAAAAAAATCCTCTATTAGTCATTTCTCATAAAAATCTGTGATGAACTTTACATAACCAAAAAATCCCTGGTATCTCAGCAGGGTCACTCCAGCTGTCAGTGTGAATACATGCAAAATGAAACAAACAAGATATACCTATTTTCTTTCTTTGTCTGAAAAGGATGGCTTTCATTCAAATTCACATCATACATTTGCAGATAAACTATATTTTTGCATCGTGTGATTTAGTGACATCACATTTTCATGCAAAGGATCATTGAATTCCCTAATTATGTTCTGATTTTCTTAACAATGAACACCAGTGAACTTTCCCCTAGGCAAACCAGATGGAAACTAAATCGTTTCTGCAGAATGAACGATTTGTGAAATCTTGGCAAATTGAATTCCAAATATACTTAGAGATGATCTTGACTTTCTCTGTAACTCTGCCACAACATGCAATGCATTTAAGGCCTACATGGGAAATACACTAATTAGTTGCATAACCTTTATGCAGAAATGAATGAGAACAGAAGATCACCATCAAAGGAATAAAAGTCAATAACTCTGAAAAAGAAGTAATATGCAGATGGGACATCTTCACTAAGAAAGTATGAGTTTAATGTAGATATTGTGGGAGGTATTCCCTTGTCATCTTTGAATTGGTTCTTCCTGCTTTGTGAAGGAGGTAACTGATTAAGCACGTTTCTTTACATTGTTTCGAATACGTTATTTAGCTAGTTATATGAAAATCTGAATTCAAATTCTTAATCTATGTGTCTACATTTTCAACTTCACACACTCTCTTACCTATACCCCAAAATGGAATTAAATGGACTGTGCATGAAAAAGATTTTGTTTCTATTACCCACAATGTAATTATATTATTTTCACAGTGACATTATGAAACTATCCAGTAGATGCAACATGTTTGTCACACAAAAGATAAACTGTGCTTTCTTCTTTATTTCAAGTAAAGAATCCTTACAATTCTCATAGCATTCCATCTACAGAGGGTTATAATTTCCCCAGAAGTGACTAAAATGGCCATAGTTATCATTAGGTTTTATATCTTGTCTGAGTCCATTTAGGCTACTATAACAAGATACCATAAATTGGGTGGCTCATAAACAACAAAAATTTATTGCTCACAGTTCTGGAAGCTGAGAAGTCTGAGATGAAGGTGCCAGCAAATTTAGTGTCTGATGAAGTCCGCTTACTGGCTCATGGTCTTTTCACCATGTCCTCACATGTCAGACGGGGCAAAGGAATTCTCTCTGGCCTCTTTTACAAGGACTCTCATCCCATTCAGGAAGACTTAGCCCTCATCACCTAATCACCTTCCATTGGCCTCGCCTCCTAATACCATCACCTTGGGAGTTAGGATTTCAATGTATGAATTCTGCGGAGGAGACACAAACATTCACAGCACAGTGTACCTATTCAGAAATTCAGATATTCCACCTCAACTACTATGTCATCAAGTAATGAGGGCTTTTTTGCATTTTTACAAGGTTCACTCATATCTAAATCTAAATCTAAAGAGGGTTTTTTTTGCATCTTTACAAGATTCAGCCACTCAATGTCTTTAAAAAATAATGAGGCAAAGTCAGGAAAACGCTTTTTAGAAAGGGTTTTTCTACTGGCATTAAACTAGCAAGAAAAAAATATTGGCATCTTTCATTTATAGAACAGGTTTAATTTATCAACACTTTTATATTTTGACTTGTTTATTCCTACCAGCTCTTTGTTATAAAAGATAGTTACATTATTATTTATAAATCTAACAACAAACAACAAACCAGCCAAATTCCCAATGTTGTTTATGTATCATTTTTCAAACCTATTCATTTTTCTCAAATTGTGATTGTTTTCTCTTTGTCTTGTTCACATTTTTTCCTGCCAGGTTAATTCTCCAATAAACTTTATACATGGTCCGTGACATTGCTCCCCTTCTGGAAACATTGATACCCAAAATCCTACTTTATATTTTTACCTTTGCTTTTAATGAGAAACCCAAATGTATCTTAACTCTTCAAAAAAAAGTTACTGAGTATCAGCTATGTGCTAGGCAGCTTTTTCTTTTTAATATCACTATTGCCTATAGCTTAGTTTTTCATTTTTTCCTCATGGTCTTGACCAACTAACTCCAAACTTTTCTTACTGAGGTACAAACTAAGAATGACTATTTTCTCTGTCCTATGCCTTTCCCACAGTTAAAAAAAAAAAAATCTCTCTTGCCTGTAACTCTATATTCATATGGTGCACACTGTTAGGCAAACCGATTAAAACCCAGGACATATTTAATGAAAGATGGAGAAAGGTGAGCAGATATTTACGGCACAATATTGCAAGTGCTATACTGAGGGTTTGGGAAGGTGTTACAGAAATGCAAAGAAAGAAGAAGGGCCAAACTTGAACGAGAATGGTCAGGGAAAGGCTCGGTGAGGATATGATAGTGAGAAATAAGTAGGAGACCAGTAGGAAAACAAGGGAAGGGAAGTTGTACCAGGCAGATGAAGCAGCATGTTCAAAGGCTTGGAGGCACAAGAACATGGTGCAATCGAGAACACGCAAGCATCCGCTCTCCTTGTTCTATTTCCTGCAACCCTATATGAATTTGCTTTCATGTAGTAAGATTTCTGTTGTGTAAGCTTAATCTCCTTTGATATTTCTTTGATAATACTTTCATCATTTTTCTTCTTATGTCCATAGACTTCATCCTCTACTCTGGCATCATCTTCATAGGTTGCCCTTTGTATTCTTAAAAATCTTTTCAAGTGGGATCACCTTTTCCAAAAGCCTGTCAAGAGGTCAGGTTATGTTTAACCAGGACCCTCCCATGTCTACTGTGTTAATCCTTCTTGCTTGTAAATATTAGGAGAGCCAGGAACATTCACAAAGCTGGTCTTTTTTATTTCTCACGACACATTAACACATCTAACTCACTTTTTCCTTCTCCCACAATTCATTCCCCCACTCCAGGTGACATTCTTCCCCTACTGATGAGTATCAAAACATCCCAAGCCTATCCCTTCAGGTGTGTGACCTCCCTCTTTACATTATAGTAAAGTGCTTGTGCTTAATAGTAAATTCCATTCTGCTTCCAACACGGCAAGCAGTGCTTTCCTACACTTGTACGATTTTATTTAGGCCCCCAAGACCCTTTCAACTAGATCTTTCTTTCTGGAATCTAATGTCTCCTCTTGTCAGATAGTCCTTTTTTCTGGAACTTGGGTTTTATCCACAGAAAGCCTGTTATGTTTGTCTGTTTTTCCAGCCTTTCCTCGTATTTCTTCTGTGTGTTCTTATGCCTTTCCTTTCCTTGTATGCCTTTGCTTGTGTTCTCTGATGCTTTTTTTTTTTTTTTTACTCGCAATCTTTTCTTTAATTTTCTGTGGACTTCAAACACAGGTCTGTGTTTGAAAAGGCAGTGGTTTCCCTTTCCTCTGCAAGAACCATCTTCTCCAGGCACCTTTATCTTGGCTCTTGCTCTTTCTGACTAGCTTATTTAAATTCCTGCTGTACCTTTCAATCCATTTTGAGAGAAGTATAAATAATATGTAACATTGATAACATTTTCCTCCATTCAATCAACAATAGTTTACCAACACACACACACACCCAAAATACCCAATGACAACCTCTTTTTAGGGTCCATCCATTCAAAAACACATACCCTGTGCTAAACCTCTCATGCTACCTTTTCCTTATCTGAGACTTTTCTCCAAGCACTTTCTTCTCATGTGATTTGTCAACACACATATAAAGGACATCTCTGGCTGTTCCAGCAACAGCCAGAACTTGTTTCTGTTCTGGATTAAAAGCAGCTGGAAAGTAGAATGCCCATGTTCACCTTGACAGCTTTCTGTTCCATACTTATGTTTCCCTATCCTAATGCCAAATTTCTCTGCTGCTGTTAATGAAACTTTACTACATCATAATGGGATTTTTCAATGAAATTGCCATATGACCTATCTCCTGTGTTACAGTTATGAAAAGAACTAACAGCCTTTGGCTTTAACTTGCTTGGGGAAATCACCAGTGCCTCCTGCTTTTTCTCCTGATACAGCCTACAAAATATATCCATTTTCTCTATCATCTGAGGTTCACATCAAACTCTTTATTTCTGTGGATTTGAATTACTGCAAATACGTCTCCTGGGTTCTTCCCAATTGAACTGATAATTAGGGTCCTGCCACATAGTCCCTCTCCAGGCAACAGCTCTCATCCATTATGAAGTAAATCCACAAAAAAAGTCTTTCAAAATCCTTCCACTGCTTTCCCCACGATTCCTGAGTTGATTTTCCTTATCTTCTCTCTTCCTTCTGTCCTCTTCCTAATGGAAGATAAAATAGACAAATTGGCACTTTTTCCCCTTTATTCTCTTCCTCTAGCTTCTTTTTTCTCCTCTATATCTTTCTCTATTTTTCCTACGGCTTTGCCTCTCTAACTACAATTCTTTGCCTTTTTTTGTGTCTTCTCTCCTTTTTTAAGTGTCCCATTTGCATTTGCTTTTGACAGATGCCATGGCAAGCTAGAGCCAAAAGTAGAGAAGCTGGCTTTGGCCCCCTCTGACCTCCCTAACACTGCACTCATTCATTCATTCATTGAGACAGGATCTCAGTCTTTTACCCAGGCTGGAGTGCAGTGGCAATCATAGTTCACTGCAGCCTCCTTATAACTTCTGGGCTCAAGCAATCCTTCCACCTCAGCCTCTGGAATAGCTGGGATGACCAGTGCACACCACCATGCTGGGCCAATTTTTTATTTTTTATTTCATGTTATGTATTTATTTATTATTTTTTATTTTGGGGGGTGGAGACAGGGTCTTGTTTTGTTGCACAGGCTGGTCTCAAACTCCTGATTTCAAGAGATCTTCTGCCTTAGCCTCCAAAAATTTTGGGAGTACAGCATGAGCCACTGTGCCCAGCCCCTAACACTCCTTTAAATAGCTCTTCTCTCCTCACCATCTTCTGTGTGACTTGCCTTAGTCTATCCCATGTCTTTCATGTCCTCCTTTTTGGTTCCCCTCCCCCCAGTGTTGGGCCCCCCTTGGCTCACAGATAGATTGTGTGCCATCCTCACTGATAGGTAAATAGACATTTACAGTCAATATCGCAGTAGACAAAGAAGATATTATTTATCCATTTTAATGGTGGGAGGAGAACATGCTCAGAGTGCACCTAGGAGCTGATTAGTGGCAGAACTCAGGTCTGCTGGGCATTCCCCACAGCTCCTCTTTTATGACGGCTCCCTGACAAGAAGGAAAACTTTCCTTGGGTAATGACATCTCCAAATTGCGTGGCCATTCCTATTCCCTCCAGAGATTTCTTCTTGGTTACCATTGTCCCAGAACTAAAAAGAGAAAAATACTCTTTGGATAGAACAACATCCTAGCTTCTGAGCTTTCTGCATCAAGACCCCATTTTCCCCATGATGTCTTCTCAAGTTAATTAGGATGCACTAGCAGAAGTAGCTACAGAGTGACAGAACTTCAGGATACAAAGTCCTTGCAGTCATTGAGTATCATTAGTAAAAATGTAATGCTGCTCTGTCAGGAAGCCTGTGTATAAATCATTCAGATACATATCTCTGCCACTAAAGATTATGCTTCTCAGAGTTAAAAGTACTAAACAATGCTTTCCAAGGTTTATCTGCCACTGTTTTTCATGAACGCTCCAGGATCAAGAGCACACTTTCTGGCATATTGCTTTAAAATGCCTCCTTTCTAACTGTGCAGGTCAAATCTGCATTGTTATTTAGAAATACATGTTGCCCATATTTCAAAATTACTTGGTATCCACATTTACATTTACATTTTAACAGAAGATAATACTGGTTCCCATAATCCAAATCACTATGAGGCAGCTTTATCCCAGAGCCTCAAAGTCAGGTGAGGACAGGAAAGTAGAATGTTTAAAATTGGATTTGACCCAGAAAACCGAGGACATGTGGTTGACAGAGGGAGAATGTTAAAGTGACAAAGCAACTTGGTAAAAGGCTTGTCTTTGGACGCCATCCACAAACTGTTCTCCATTAGTTTCTTTCCACTTCGCATGTCCTTAGGCAACTGGCCATTTGCCTGGATTCCTACTTAGCCCTCTACCGAGAGCAGCACCCAAGCTATGGGGCTGACCTACCATCTTCCCCATTTTTCACCATTTCCATTGACTTAGAGAAATCATCCATATTCCAAGAAAATGTCCACTAATTTTTTTTTCTTTTTTCTTTTTCCTTTTTTTTTTTTCTTTTTTGAGACAGGATCTCACTCTGTCACCCAGGCTGGAGGGCAGTGGTACAAATCATAGCTCACTGCAGCTTCAAACTCCTGGGCTCAGGCAATCCCCCTACCTCCTACCTCAGCCTCCCAAGTCACTGGGACTACAGGCATACACCACCACTAATTTTCTTTAATTTTTATTTTTAGTCGCTTTGTTGCCCAGGCTGGTCTTGAACTCCTGAGCTCAAGTGATCCTCCCACCCTGACCTCCCAACAAACTGGGATTACAACTGTGAGCCACCACACCTGACCAACTAAAATTTCTCTTTTTTTTTTTCTTCACTCCCTCCCTCCCTCCCTTCCTTACTTCCTTTCTTCCTTCCTTCCTTCTTCCCTCCCTCCCTCCCTTTTTTTTTTTTTATTATACTTTAAGTTCTAGGGTACATGTGCACAATGTGCAGGTTTGTTACATATGTATACATGTGCTGTGTTGGTTTGCCGCACCCATTAACTCATCATTTACATTAGGTATTTCTCCTAATACTATCCCTCCCCCATCCCCCGACCCCACGACAGGCCCCAGTGTGTGATGTTCCCCACCCTGTGTCCAAGTGTTCTCATTGTTCAATTCCCACCTATGAGTGAGAACATGCAGTGTTTGGTTTTCTGTCCTTGTGATAGTTTGCTCAGAATAATGTTTTCCAGCTTCATCCATGTCACTACAAACAACATGAATTCATCCTTTTTTATGGCTGCATAGTATTCCATGGTGTATATGTGCCGCATTTTCTTTATCCAGTCTATCATTGATGGACATTTGGGTTGGTTCCAAGTCTTTGCTATTGTGAATAGTGCTGCAATAAACATACGTGTGCATGTGTCTTTATAGCAGCATGATTTATAATCCTTTGGGTATATACCCAGTAATGGGATGGCTGGGTCAAATGGTATTTCTAGTTCTAGATCCTTGAAGGAATTGCCACACTGTCTTCCACAATGGTTGAACTAATTTACACTCCCTCCAACAGTGTAAAAGTGTTCCTATTTCTCCACATCCTCTCCAGCACCTGTTGTTTCCTGACTTTTTAATGATCGCCATTCTAACTGTTGTGAGATAGTAACTCATTGTGGTTTTGATTTGCATTTCTCTGATGACCAGTGATGATGAGCATTTTTTCATGTGTCTGTTGGCTGCATAAATGTCTTCTTTTGAAAAGTATCTGTTCATATCCTTTGCCCACGTTTTGATGGGGTCGTTTGATTTTTTCTTGTAAATTTGTTTAAGTTCTTTGTAGATTCTGGAAATTAGCCCTTTGTCAGATGGGTAGATTGCAAAAATTTTCTGCCATTCTGAAGGTTACCTGTTCACTCTGATGGTAGTTTCTTTTGCTGTGCAGAAGCCCTTTAGTTTAATTAGATCCCATTTGTCTATTTTGACTTTTGTTGTCATTGCTTTTGGTGTTTTAGTCATGAAGTCCTTGCCCATGCCTACGTCCTGAATGGTATTGCCTAGGTTTTCTTCTAGGGATTTTATGGTTTTAGGTCTAACAATTAAGTCTTTAATGCATCTTGAATTAATTTTTGTATAAGGTGTAAGGAAGGGATCCAGTTTCAGCTTTCTACATAATGGCTAGCCAGTTTTCCCAGCACCATTTGTTAAATAGGGAATCCTTTCCCCATTTCTTGTTTTTGTCAGGTTTGTCAAAGATCAGATGGTTGTAGATGTGTGGTGTTATTTCTGAGGGCTCTGTTCTGTTCCATTGGTCTATATGTCTGTTTTGGTACCAGTACCATGCTGTTTTGGTTACTGTAGCCTTGTAGTATAGTTTGAAGTAAGGTAGTGTGATGCCTCCAGCTTTGTTCTTTTTGCTTAGGATGTCTTGGCAATGCGGGCTCTTTTTTGATTCCATATGAACTTTAAAGTAGTTTTTTCCAATTCTGTGAAGAAAGTCATTGGTAGCTTGATGGGGATGGCACTGAATCTATAAATTACCTTGGGCAGTATGGCCATTTTCATGATATTCATTCTTCCTGTCCATGAACATGGAGTGTTCTTCCATTTGCTTGTGTCCTCTTTTATTTCATTGAGCAGTGGTTTGTAGTTCTCCTTGAAGAGGTCCTTCACATCCCTTGTAAGTTGGATTCCTAGGTATTTTTTTCTCTTTGTGGTAATTGTGAATGGGAGCTCACTCATGATTTGGCTCTCTGTTTGTCTGTTATTGGTGTATAAGAATGCTTGTGATTTTGCATATTGATTTTGTATCCTGAGACTTTGCTGAAGTTGCTTATCAGCTTAAGGAGATTTTGGGCTGAGACAATGGGGTTTTCTAAATATACAATCATGTCATCTGCAAACAGAGACAATTTGACTTCCTGTTTTCCTAATTGAATACTCTTTATTTCTTTCTCTTGCCTGATTGCCCTCTGGCCAACTAAAATTTCATACCATGATGGATGCCATGTTGCCCATTAGGGGGTGAAACAGTGTTTCATATTGTTTTAAAGGACCCATAGAGATCTAAAGCTTTAGCTAAAGGTAATAAATGGTAGAATTTCAAGTACCTCAGCACACTATAGCATAAAGAATCTTTTGACAAGGACACTTTTGGAATTCACTTTTCCCTACTCTCCACTAAAAAGTCACAGTAGTAATTATTTACAAATTCCTCTACTTTCTCTATAGTGGTCCTTCCTAATATATGTCTCTATAATGACACCTACAATTTTATGTTGAATTTTTGTTTATATGCCTGTTCACGCCAGCACTGAAAAAGCTTCTTAAGGCAAAGACATGTTTTAATCATCCTTTGTTTCTAGTTCTTTGTAGCATGACTGGCATATTGAAAACCCAACATAAGGGTTTGACATATAAGACTAAGCTTTACTCATTTTCTACAAACCACAGATTGTTAAGTGGATCACTAATTATACTTCTGAAAACACTGTTTAGAAGTCATTTGTTTATTATTAGTATTAATTATTTCAGGCTAGGCTACAATAACAAATAGGCCCAAACACGTAATGGGTTCTGCAAAGAGAAGTCGTGGCAGGTAGGGCTCTGCTTTATTAAATCTTCAAGGATCTTGTCTCACTAAACCTCTGCCATCTTCAGCATTTCAGCATGTAGCTTCCAAGGTCACTCTGAGGTCACTATCATAGACATAGAAAAGAAAAAAAATCATGCGTAGGAGTTCTGGGGGACTGGGTCTAGAAGTGGTGCACATCACTTCTGTTCACATTCCATTAGCTAGAACCCAATCACAAGACCACATCTAACTACAAGAAAGGCTGGGAAATGTAGTCTAGCTATGTTCTCAGGAAGAAGACCGTGGACTTTTGGTAAACTACAGAGACTCTGGCAGTCTCTGCCAGAGTGGAATACTTAATAAATACATTCATTCTTTTTTTTTTTTTTTTTTTTTGAGACAGAGTCTCGCTCTATCGCCCAGGCTGGGGTGCAGTGGCGTGATCTCGGCTCACTGCAAGCTCCAACTCCCAGGTTCACACCATTCTCCTGCCTCAGCCTCCCAAGTAGCTGGGACTACAGGCACCCACCACTATGCCCAGCTAATTTTTTGTATTTTTAGTAGAGACGGAGTTTCACCGTGTTAGCCAGGATGGTCTTGATCTCCTGACCTTGTGATCCACCCGCCTCGTCATTCAGAAAGATGTGAAAGATGAGTGAAAGTTAACTAAGTAAACGGGAGGGTGGCAAGAGGGCAGAATGTCAAGCAAAAGGAACTGTTTATGTGAAGCCTCTGAAAGTGTAGGTGGCGTGGCACAGTTAATGATATAAAGAAGGCTTTCCCCTTGTGGCTGTTGCACAGAGGGAGAAAGAGGCATTTGATGAGGCAGTGGAATAAGTAGGAAATAGAACTTGAAGATTATTCTAAATGATCATAAGAATTTGGGCCTTTTAACTCAAGAGAGATAGGAGACCTACTTAAGGATTTTAAGATTTGGTTTTTTGATGTTTTGTTTTTTAGAGACAGGGTCTTGCTCTGTTGCCCAGGCTGGAGTGCAGTGCCACAGTCATAGCTCACTGAAGACTCAAACTCTCGGGCTCAACTGATCTTCCTGCCTCAGCCTACTGAGTCACTGGAACTACAGGCATGCACCAACATGCCTGGCTATTTTTTTGTTTTTTGTAGAGATAGAGTCTGGCTTCATTGCCCAGACTGGTCTCAAAATCCCGGTTTCAAGCTATTCGCCCTCCTTGGCCTCCCAAAGTGCTGGGATTATAGGAGTGAGATACGATGCCTGTTATTTAAAAGGTGACTCTGTCAATTGTATTCTAAGAGTAAATTTCAGGAAACCAATTAAGAGGGTATTGGAGTAATCTATATGAGAGATTATTTGATCACATGGTGAAGACTATAAGGATGGAAACAAGCGAACTTATTGAGAGATTTTATGATAAATAAAATCAGAACTCAAAAGAAGTCAATGATCAACGATCAGTGATAATGCCCAGTTTTCTGGCTTAAGCAACCCCTTGGATGCTAATATCATTTGTTGAAATCGAGTGAACCAGATTTAGAAGAAAGACCATAAATTCCGTTTTTGGCATTTGAGTCTAAAACGAGTGTGAGATATTCAATGACTAGTGGACAGTTGGATATAAAAGTCTGGGGCTTAGAGAAAATATCTAAACTAGAAATACAAACTGGAGAATCACTTCCATATTAGAACTAAAACCATATACTGGGTTAAGATTAGTTTATGAAGAAAAGAAGTTAGTTATAACTACGCCCTGCAAAGGGAGACCAAGAGTGAGTGGCCAGGGAGGCAGAGAAACTAAAATCAGGAAAGCATTGTATTACAGAATCCAAGGAAAGAAAGGGAGTCAATAAATTCTGCTGAAAGTTCATGGAAATGAGACCTGCAAAATATTAATGGTTCGGTAATACGAATGTCATTTGAAATCTTAGTAGCAACCACTTTAATAAAATGATGGAGAGAGAAATCAATGGAACATGAAAAAATGGGGACAGTGATTGTAACCAATTTCTTCAAGAAATTTGGCTGTGCAAAGGAGCAGAGAGACATGGCACATGTAGAAAAGAGGATAGTTGAAATAGGAATTTTGTTATGATAATAGCGAACACTCACACAGTACATTTTGTGAGCCAGGAACTCTTCTAACTCCTTTTTTACATACTAACTGATGTAATTCTACTGACTCTGTCACTATTCTTCCATTTTAGAGATGAGAAAAGTGAGGCACAGAAGAGAAAGTACATTGCTTGAGGCTTAGTAGGTAATAAGAAGCAGACCTGGGAATTCAACCTGAGTAGCCTGACTATAGAGTCTATGTTGTTACAAAGTCACTTAGGAATCTTCTAAGCATATTTTAATTTGAAGGAAAGATCTCAAATGTTATTTTTGTCTTTTGTCAGTAATAAAATATTTGGCACATACTCCCAATATTTCTGTCTTTCTATAAATCATATATATATTGTGCTATACCAATATATGATGTGTTTTATAAAACATATAAATGAAACACAATTTTGAAAATATGGGATAAAAGTAAATATAAATAGAAGGTCTAATATTTTCTTCTCATACTCCAATGGATTACCTTATGAAATCTGCAATGAAGATAACTAAAGAAGAGAGGGAAAGGATAGAGAGAAAGAACTGAGTGCATTTACTGGTTTCAACTGCATGTGCAAATTTCCACAAACTCCATGGCTTAAAACACCCATTTATTAGTTCAGTCCAGTAAAACAGAGAGAAAAACTAGACAAGTAGCTCTAATAAAGTAAAATCATGGAAATATATGATTTCCCAGCCAGAAGAACCTTCAGGACCGTGTTATCCAGACCTGTTTTATAAAGACAAGGAAGGTGGATCCCGATGGTTAAGCAGTTGACCACATTTCACCTCCTTCAAATCCTTCTTATACAGACATTCCCTGAACTTCCTGTTTCAAATTGCTATCCTTATCCCCCACCTACTTTACATGTTTCCACAGCACATACCTCACCAAACATGCCTTTTATTTTACTGTTATTTTGTTGACTTTACGTGTCTTACTGACCACTGTGCCCAAGTGCCTAGAACAGTGCCTGGCACAGAGGAGGTACCCAATAAATATCAGTTATACCAAAAAATAGTGAATGAATACACATGGCGGTCCAGTGCTCTTTCCACCACTCTATACTGTACTTTACTGTCACTTTTTGTTTGTTTTTGTTATTGAGACAGGGTCTCGCTCTGTCTCCCAGGCTAAAGTACAGTGGCACGATCTCTGCCCACTGCAACCTCCACCTCTTGGGCTCAAGTAATCCTCCCACCTCAGCCTCCTGAGTAGCTGGGGCTATAGGCACGCATCACCACACCTGGCTATTTTTTTGTATTTTTTTGTAGAGACAGGGTTTCACCAAGTTGCCCAGGCTGGTCTCAAACTCCTGGGCTCAAGCAGTCTGCCCGCCTCTGCCTTCCAAAGTGCTGGGATTAAAGCCATGAGCCACCACACCCGGCCTACTGTCACTTTTAAGAAGCATTTTCATTTTCTATTTTCATCCTTATTTTGATCACATCAGAATATCTGCTTTTCTGTGAATTATTATTTCTAATGGAACCACAAGTGTATCAGTTAATCAAAATATAAGTTATGGACATCATAAGGAAATTTTGAATTTCTAAATCATAAAGTGGAAATCCATTTTCAATTAAATTACATGAATTTTACACTTACAGAAGGGTAACTTGGTTTAAGCTGTTCAAGGGATATAGTACTGTGTACATGCATTCCTGTGCCTAGAACACTCATGCCCTCTTGTGGACAGGGTTCATCCTGACTTCCTGCCGAACCTTCCTTATCTCAGCCCAGGTAACCGCTCCTCCAGGACACCTATATGTCCCCTGCCCTCCTCCTCCTCCCACAGACACCAGCTCTGGTTAAAAGGGGAAAACTAGAAGGCTTGTCTTAAAGCTGCATTTGCATGGCCAGCACATTGGTTTTACAAAGAACATGCATTCGGGGTGGCTTGCAGAAATTTATAACGATTATTGAGGGAATAAATCTCTAAAGTCCCCCTCTCCTTAGTTCTGTTACTAGACCCTGGAAGGTTTCAATCTTCACCTCCTATAGCATTTGTGCCACTTCTGTGGTACAGTCAATGCATTATATTTTTACTCATCTAGGTATCCATAGAGCCTAGACTAGAACCTAGAAGAGTCTGTGGTGGAACTCAGTAATTATTTTTTAATAAGAAATGAACGAATATAAACCAATGAGTTACAGAGTATGCCTAAAGAATAAGCATCCAAAGATACACTCTCTTTCACCTGAACAATTTACTATACATTTGTAGACTAGGCCAGATTCAGTCTTTCTAGCCTGAACACATTACACGGCAACATTTCACACTGTGACCATCTGGTCCATTAGATGTAAATACCGATTTGGCAGATACTTCAGGAGTATGAGAGTAATGCGGAATAAAATGAAGTTGAAAAATGCTACCACCCAAAAGATATATTTAAAGCCACGTATTATCTTATTAAAATTAAAAACCTAACATTGTCCTGCATATAAGTGAAGACTGTTTTAGTATTTTTACTAATGGGGACTATGCAAATGGTCTGAATTTTCATTTGAGAGATAATTGGGTCTCCATTTGTATGTCACCTCTAAACAAGACTCCCAACCTCAGAGAAAAACCATCTACTCATCAAAGAATCTGTTGCCAATTTAACGCATAGAAAAATCTTCCTACAATTAACATAAATAGAATGTCCTTTTAAAATGTCACAGCATTAATTCAGGTACTTTTGAAAAACTCACTCAAGAGTACAGTGTTTCCATCAAATGTATGAACTTAGCCCCATTTGCAAAGGTCACTAAAATGAACCCATCTTTTTCCACATAAAACGATGTATGGGGCTACAGAGCCATTAAATAAATATTCATTTTAAATCAAGCTTTTTATTTATCCATTGGAGATGACCTCTGTTCTAATTATCTATAATGCTTTTCAAAAAGGAAAGGTATTTTTGTCGTTGTCTAGTAAATCATTAATTTGTGTCTATTCAATGGCTGCATTTTTAAAAAAATAATGAAATTATCAAGCTGCTCAGAACAAAGCTGCCTTCTGATTGTCGGCTGTATATTCTAAAAGAGCAGGTTAATTTTTCTGAATCTCACAGCTGGAACTTTTCTAACACTAACTGGCAGTTTCCACCTAGTGATCAAGGCAATTGACTAAAATAAATTACACATAAAGCTGAAATTCCTAATAGTAATAAGGCCCCTTCATGAGATAATCACACCAGCAAAAGCACTCATGTGTTGGCTGCAACCCTACAGGGTCTTGAAATTATCTTATAAAAGCTATACCTCCAGAAATGGTTTTGTTTCTAGTTTCATGACAGGGCTAATATGACAGTGTCCATAGCACTAGGTACAAAGGAGGAGCTCCAAAAAAAATTCATTACTTGACTGGATTAAAATGGAGACACTGTTGTTAAAGCACTAACATCAGTGCTATTTACAAAGCAGATGACTGGTGAGGACCTCATTTCAATACCGTCAACTGACAATTATTTAGAAGCCTTTATTATGTGCCTGGAGCTAGGCATAGAAAAGTAGTATATAGTCCCTGCTCTTCTGGAGTTTAAGGTGAGTTGAGCTCACATGTAAGAAATAAATAGGGAAAAAGTAATCTCGAGGCACCATTCTACCAGCTATAAAGCAATTGCTAGCAGAGATCCAAGTGGGCTAGAATAGTAAGGAGGTTTTTTTGTTTGTTTGTGTGTTTGTTTTTTCTTTTTTTTTTTTTTGAACATGGACTAGGGCTTAATGGTTAGGAGTAATTTGATTAGGCAGAAGGGAATAAAGGATTGCAGATGGATTTTCCAACTAAGCAAAAGTCTGGTAACTGGAAGGAATATAGCTCACAGAGAAATAGTGATTGCTGTAGCAAACTTCCCAATCTTTGTACCATCTTCATGACCAATGCATTTATTAACTGGGCTGTCAGGAGTGTTGATGGCTTATAGCTCATAACTGAGTTCCCCCTTCCTGGCATCACCCTCAGCTGAAAAGATGCTCACCCAAGATGTAGGAGCAGCCCACATCCAATGTTTGGGGGATTCAGGATGATAAAATCTCATCCTTGTTGCCCCATTTCCAAATATGTTTGAAGAACTCTCCCAGCTCCAGAGTTCCCCATAGAATTGACTGAGGTCTTGATGTAACTGTATCACAGCCCAACTTCTCAACCTGTGTAATCCCGATTCCCTCACTCCCAAAGAGGGGTTGATCTAAAGGACACACCCCTGTGAACCTCATGTTGAAAATCTGCCTGAGTCTGCTTCCTCAGAGAACTCAACTTATGACAAATGAAGATGCTGAAAAGACCAACCTGACTTATTCAGTTGTAGGGAAGCTGCATGTTCTCATTCAGTAGGCATAGACACTATTCCAATGCTGGGAACACAGCAGTAAGAAAAACAAGTCTTTTCTCTTATGGATCTGATATTCTGGTGAGGAAAACCTAAATAGACATAATAGAATGTCAAGTAATGACGGGTACTAAGACAAAAGAGAAGCAGGGCAAGAGGAGAGGTAATGTTTGTGTTTAGGACTGCATTGGACTACATTAGATAGAGTGGCCACAGAAAAAGTCCCTAAAGAGGTAACATGCAAGCAGAAAGCTGAATAAACTAATGAAACAATTCATACCAGTATCTAGGAGAATATTGCTGACAGAAGGAACAGCAATGCAAAGATCCTCAGATAGAAGTGTGTTTGGCATGTTTTGGAAAGAGGAAGTGAAATCTGGAGAACAGTGGTAGGATACGAAGGGGGCAGATCATATCAGGCCTTTTAGTATAAGGAACAGATGTTATTCTAAGTAAAAAGGGAAGATCTCAAAGGGCTTTGAGTAGGATTGTCCCATGGTCAGATTTCCATTTTAAAAGGATCATGCTGCCTTTTATGTGAGAAGGAAACTAGAAAGGAGCAAGAAGAGATGCAGAGAGGCTATTATGAGGCTATTACAGAGGTCTAGGTCAGAAGTGACAATGACATGGACTTAAGGTTGCCACTGGTCATGGCTTGCCTGGGACTGAGGGGTTTCCCAGGATGCAGGACTTTTAGATCTTAAACCAGGAGGATCTTGAACAAATCAGGATGTTTGGTCACCCTACTTGGACTAGAGTAATAACCCTATGAATGAAGGCATGTGGTCAGGTTCAAAATATATTCTAAGGGTTGAAGAAGCAGTGAAACAAGAGAAAATGGTTTAGACATTTAGGTCAGAGGCAAAGTGTAAAACTTCTTGAAAGTCAGGAAGAGGGGTTCAGACCTTTCAAACATTCACTTGGCATTATTATGTAGTATGCATTGAATTTTGAAGAGACTATAACTAAAGAGGTCTTTAATCAGACTACTTCAGAAAATATGACAGAAATGTCACTAGGGCTTAACCACAATGGAACTGATGGTAAAAATGGAGGTGGAGGTGATTGAAATGGTGGTGTTGGTAGTAGCAGAGGTCATAGTGTAGGATGGTGAAGGTGGTAGTGATAGTGACAAGTATCATATAGAGATGGTGGTCATATTGACATGGATGTGGAAGTGGAAGGAAAGAAAGAAAGACAGATGAAAAAAGACAAAAAAAGAAAGGAAGAAAGGAAAAAAGAAAGAAAGGAAAGAAAAAGAAAGAAAAAAGAAAAAGGAAGAAAGAGGAAGAAAGAGAGAGAGAAAGAAAGAGAAAGAAAGGAGGGAGGGAGGGAGGGAAGGAGGGAAGGAAGGAAGGAAGGAAGGACGGACAAACAGGAGGAAGGAAGGAAGGTAGGAAGGAAGAGGAAGGAAGGAAGGAAGGAAGAAAAGGGGAAGGAAGGAAAGAAGGGAGGGAGGGAAGGAAGGAAGGGGAAGGAAGGAAGGATGGAAGGAAGGATCTAACTTGAGAGACATTTACAAAATGAGAAACATCAGGACTTGTGGGTTAAGTGAATAAAGGAAAACAAAGAGAAAGGAAATGGAGATGAGTTAGTGACCCTGACAGAAGGATGTTGGAAAGAATAGTTGAGGGGAGGGATTGGTATTGAACATTAATTTAGTTACAGATATAAAGTAAGAGTGGAATAACCAAGTGGATGGCCAGCTGGAATATTAGTTTCTATCATTCCAGACAGCAGTGTACTAGTAAAGAAAACTCATGATTTTGAGTTAGAAGAGTTTGCCCCAGTTCCTCTCTGAGACAGCTATGTAACCTACACCCTCTCAGTCTCAAAGTCTTTATATATAAAATGGACATAACAGTACCTAGTTCACAGGGCTATTCTAGAAAAAAAGTAGACAAAATTGTCAAGGAGCAGCAAGGATCTGACTTGGGTATCTTCTTTTTTCTTTGTAAATTTTCCAAGAACCCTTTTAGTCCCCATCACCATAATCCCACCAAAGAAAAACATTTTTTTTTAATTTAGAAAACCTTGGTTTCTAGAACTTTAGAGTGATAAATAAAATATTTATATTAAATGTTTATAAATTACTATGCAGCCATCTTTCTTCCAAACTGGCATGCCAAAACTATGAAATTAGAGTTTGATGTAAAACTGTTCATATAAAACTATTGAGTTCTTCTAATTCCTCTATGTTGATGGACAAGATATATAGTAAAAGCTTCACATGCTAGAACAAGACTCTAGGGACAGAAGTGCTTTTCTTCTCATCACAGAAGTTCAGTGAAAGACTTCACTGAGGAAATGAAAATATTGGTTTCCAAAAATTCGTACTGGCGTGAGTCTTTAAATCTGATTCAGGGTAACAACACTGGCTTACTATATATGCCACAAACACAAGCCTTGTTTTGACTGGGGCAGAATAGAACACACCTTGTGGGGATGACACAGAAGTCCAGATCATCCTGCCGTGAGGGTCCTTCTTGCGGGCAGTATCAGGGCCTCCCCAGGATGCATATTCTTTTTTTTTTTTTTTTTTTTTTTTTTTTTTGAGACGGAGTCTCGCTCTGTCTCCCAGGCTGGAGTGCAGTGGCGCGATCTCGGCTCACTGCAAGCTCTGCCTCCCGGGTTCACACCATTCTCCTGCCTCAGCCTCCCGATTAGCTGGGACTACAGGCGCCCTCCACCATGCCCGGCTAATTTTTTGTATTTTTAGTAGAGATGGGGTTTCACTGTGTTAGCCAGGATGGTCTCGATGTCCTGACCTCGTGATCCGCCCGCCTTGGACTCCCAAAGTGCTGGGATTACAGGCGTGAGCCACCGCGCCCGGCCCTCAGGATGCATATTCTTGCTCTTGTTTCACATAAACTTCAAGTCCCTCATCCTCCCCAACATGTGAGAAACACATGACAATCATATTTGCAAATGTCCTAGATCAATTAATCTTGGATCAAACCACCAGGTAGTAAAAGAAAGCTGCCCTAATTTTCAAACTTTTGGCAGACAATTATTAAAGCTGATTCTTAGGGCATTAGGGAAAGCATATACTTAAACCTCCAAAAATTTCACTAACAAGAAAATGGTTAGTATAAATTGGGTATTTTCCTTGCCTTTTTCTGGAAATGAGTTTTTCTCTATCTTATTGATGCCCATAAAGGACACAAATTTCAGGAAAATCAAGGACTAGCTTTCAAATATCTTGGAGATCCAGAAGTAATAAAATGTTAAAACTTTTTGAAAAGTAACTTCAGTTAATTAATATAAACTACACATTCAATTTGGCATATCAATTACAATAATTTTATGAGCAAATGAAATTTTACATGTTAAAGTTCTTAAACTAATGAAGCAAATGTAGATCTGTAAAGGGTGCTTTAAAAAAAGCACTTTTCCATATTTTTCTTTCTCCCAAAATGCCCATATTTTTCTCTTAAACACTCATTCTTCTCCCATCCCATAACTTTAAAATTACAAGTAACATCACAGATT
This sequence comes from Pan paniscus, assembly GCF_029289425.2. NCBI lineage: Eukaryota > Metazoa > Chordata > Mammalia > Primates > Hominidae > Pan > Pan paniscus. Next base: position 87,400,593 of record NC_073259.2, read on the forward strand.
TCTCCTGCTTCCGAGCATGCTTTTTCAAACTGTACAAATACTCTCTTCTGAAGATAAATATTATGTAAAATCTTTTAAACTGCCTATGTGTCATAAGATTGAGTAATAAAAAGGTATTGGAAGAAGACATTTGTGACATTTCTTTGTTCAACACAATTGCAATGCCCCTAAATTAATCGTGGAATTAGATTATGGCCCATAAAGGGAGATGTTATTTAAGAGAGAGCAGTCATGTCTGAAATTCCTAATTAGAACAGTTAGAGTAACCTGATCCTGCAACACAATCAGTTCCCCAAGGAGGCTATTGTGGAAAATAGACAGAATTCTGCGAGAAAAAAAAAAAAAAAAAAAAAGCCCTCCTCCTAACGAGCATTTTGAACAGCAATTTTGTTCATTTACATTTCTCTTGTCCCATAAAGTTCAGATAAATTTGTCCATATTTTATATTAATTTCCATGATATTGTCTCCCATTCATTATTTTCAGATACTCTGAAGAGTGATTTATTCCACTAGCCTCTCCTGTTGTATAAATTAATTCCTAGGAGTGAGTAGGCACATCAGGTGAATTCAGCACATTAGAAGTAACTCTTTATTATTTATATTAGTGGAAGGGGGTTATGACCTAGATAATTCAAAACAGGTATTTTCTAAAGTTTTCACTTATTTAAGTTTTGAAACTGTGTGGAAAGTGATAATTTAATGATGGATCCTGTCTTCAAGGAGTTTACAATCATGTGGGAGAATTAAGACATATATACACTGAGACAAAAACAGAGTTCTTGGTAACATAGAGATGTATGGTAAAATGCTATGGGGACTCAAGAAATGAAAGACTTGGAGCCATAAACATATTTGGTGATGTTTCCAGCACAGACATTACTTTAGCAGAAAGAGGCACTATTTCTCCCTCACACATTGAATGTATTACCTCTCAATTATAGAAAAATTACAATCTTTCTCTTTTGAAAAATGGATATAATGAATACACCCCCCCCCCAGAAAAAACGGGGGTGGATTACATTTTCTTACCTGTTAAATTACATCTAGGCACCTATTTCCACACTGGAGACTCTGGCTGACTTAACACATATGTCAAGTTATAGATAAAGATACATATAGTCATAATAAGGGTATTACTTGAAAGTGCCTTAGTATATGGCTTTCTGTAGCTCATTCCTATGTTAAAAGTCTATCTGCAGAAGTCTGACATAACTGTTGCCTTCTATAGAATCAGAATTCACATTTTATTGTGGGAAACACTAAAATAAGTCTTGATTTGCCATATAGCTAATTCTGCATGTCAGAAAGCACTCTAGAGCCTCCAGTATCTGAGGGGCATACAACAAACTCTCTCTCTTGCACTCTCTCTATCTCTATCACATGCTTATAAATATGAATGCAAATTCTACTTATGTTGAACAATAATTTGGTTCTTAATTAATCACCCTAGAAAATAAAACACTTAAGGCAGGAGAATCAGTAGGAGTCTTTTCTGAAAAAAAAGTAAAATTCTCTATACCATCATCATTGTAAACACTTGATCAGTTGTTCAAAAATGCCTGAGTACAGGACTGTTGAATGTTCTTTGGGCCTAAAGTATGGTATCAGTGAAATAACATGAGAAGTTATGAGATGCATTTGCATTGTGTTACTATGGGTTTCAATTTTCTAGCCTGCTGCTCAGATTTTTAGAATTAGGAATAAAAGTTAGACCTCACTTAATATGAGTAATACTAAAAGTGCAAAACCTTATACTTTGTTACATTTCAGCTATCAGGAATTCAGAATTTCTCATCAATAAGTAGAATTTAATGACACACAAATGCAAGTCCTTCTCCCAAAAACCTAAATATAGAGTATTAGAGGTAATCCTATTTGAAATGTAAAAGGACAAAAATTTAGGTCGATTGATTCAACTAAAGTGTTAGGCTTATTTCAAAGCTGTTTAATAAAAACATGAAAATTTTGCCAAGAGTTTTGCAGTGCTATTCAGAGCACAAAGTCTCTTTAAAAAGTCATGTTGTTCTCATTTCCTGCACCATTGAATTATAGATATATTTTGATGAACATTAAAGTATAGATGATCTTTGTTAAAAACTGAAATAGATGGTCTTAAAAAAAAAAAAGCTGTTATCACTCTTGATACCTTAGTCAATGAAAGGCCACTGTGTAAATGCCAATGGACCTAAAATTTTCCAATTCTAATCAACATAATCCTCCTCTTGAAGAATTTACAATATATATGTTAAAACTCTATTTACTTGTATTTGAAAAATTGCTAATACTTTCTTATTGGTTTTCTTAGCAAGAGAAATTGGGTGATATCTGCTTCTCCCTTCGCTACGTACCTACTGCTGGTAAGCTGACTGTTGTCATTCTGGAGGCAAAGAACCTGAAGAAGATGGATGTGGGTGGCTTATCTGGTAAGCCTGCAGTGTTTATTGATTTTTTTCAAATGCTGTTTCATCGTGGATACCAAATGCATGGCGCACATGCTGCGACTCCCCACTCCTTAATTGATCACAGTTCTCTTTCCTATGGAGCCTGGAAGCAGTCTCAGAATTCATCCCAACACAGTGCCCCAGGAAGCCACTCTCAATTTATAGGAATTGGCATAGAAGATGAAATCTATTTTCCTTCTTTGGAGCCAAAGTATCAATTGTCTTTTTAATGGCATTGAAAGCTGAAAATGTTTGCTTCTTTTCTGAAAGAGAGTGTTTATGACAGATTATAATTTTGTTGAGCCTAGAGGGGGTTTTTGGTCAAAATTCACCCATGATATAAAAAACAATGTTTTCCATGAGACTTATTTATTAGGTATTTGATAGCCTAACATAGTTCCTATGATACCATTTATTAAAGACACAGCATTTCAATATATATGCATAATGAAATCTCTGTTTCAGAGTGAACCCCTATGGTAATGCATTTAATTCCACAGCTGACATTGAGGATGGGAGAGATGTGGGGATTGAAATTTCCATACAACCCAACCTTAGTAAAACATGGTGAATAAAGTATACCCTGGCTCAGAAGCAAAGTCAACTCAAGGACTTGTCACTTCCACGGTTGAACATAATTTTTCTTCTTCTGCATATGATTAAATCAATTATATTTTTAATTTTCCGCTAAATCATTAAAGTGTGAGGAATTTTCTTGATATGCCACAAGGTCATCATAAATTGACTGCAGTTGTCATTGTTTGTGGCTATGGAATTACAACCAACATTACTGGTTATTCAATGCTTTCTTTAATAAAAATATTGCAAACTTCAAAAGGTCATCCTAAGGCAGCATGGTGATTTTTTATTCTAAAGCATAACAGCTAAAAAGTGCTACAGCTGAGCTTCCCCTCACTTACCCACTAATTTGTCGACCAAATTTTCCTGGTACCTGAGTGTATTTCTCTTTATAAATAAGTCACCTGGGGAAGCTGTACTAATTCTTTCATGTCATTAAGACCCTATTTAATAACTTGCTGTTTTTATTGTGCCTAGCAGTGTAACACAGCAAATTTAAAGCAAAGAGCACAGTGTTCTCTAGAAGTATAGAGTATTTAATGTGACTATAAGTGAAAAACATGCAGAGAAATTTTTAACTACAATAACAGTTCCCTCCTAGATTATTACTTAGTTTCCTAAGGTAACTTCAGACACCTTTAACATTCCCCTGTCCTTTGGTTCAACAGCCAACTATCATGACATGATTTCTTTGTATCCTCTCTCTTATGCTTTGTCCCAAATATCCATGCCAACCATCCCCTCATAACCTATGTCTAGTACTCTGCTAGTCTTCCTAAGTCATCCTATCTGCTTCAGCAGATAGGATTTGTCCTGGCTTCTTCCGGGGTCCCAGAAATGAGTTCCCATCATCATAGAGAGATATTTCAACCACGAGTTGTTCATCCCAGTTTGCCGTCTGTTTCCACTAGGACTTCTCCACCGTCTGTCCCCTTCTCATTCAGTGGCATCAGAGAGGCTGGCTGCAGGCATTTTGGAAACTTGGCTAAGGGAAGTTAGGTCTAGCAGGTTATTTTTATGGGGCTTACAGTCATATAATGTATAGTGAGGTTATTGCTAGCTATCCCAAAGAAGGAAGGGTACCTGCAATGCACTGACTAACTCAGCATTGTGAAATGAATAAGGAAAGGCCAAAGGTCATACCTAATTTAGTATTCATAACTTCATATTCTTTTTTTCTGAAGAGAACCAGCAAAACCGTATTAGCTTCAGGATCCTCACAACCTGGGTTCGCCCCTACATTTGAATTACCTGGAAGGAGTTTAATTATTAAGTAAGAATATTTAAAGAGTAAATATCCTGAAAAGCCCTAATTTTAAGGGCTTCTCACTGCCTGTGGAATTAAGCCATAATCACTCTAATCACTTGAGTCTACATAATGTAGATATGTCCAGCCTATGTCATGCCATATCTCATTTTCACCAAATTGACGAGCACACTCTTTTGCAAACAAACTATACAACTTTCTGCCTCTATTACTTGCTTAGGTCGTTTCCTTCACCTGGAATTCTCTTCCTTCCAACAATGTCTAGCCAATTCCTACCCATTCTTTAGGCCCAGCTTAAGTATTAACTCCTCCATTCATTCAATAAACATATATTGTGTCCCTACTTTAAGTCAACATTGTTCTGAGCACTAGGTTTACATTAGTGGATAAAACAGTGCAAAAGACCCTCCCCTCCTGCAACTTGCATTCTAATGTAGGGAAACAGAAAAGAAACCAACAGATAGCAAAAGCATGAGTCTACCAAGAGGTAACAGGTGCTATGGAGCAGTAAAGCAGGAAGTAGGATAAGGAATATTGGGGATTCATCTTAAATGGGGTTCAGAGAAGACCTCTGAGTAGGTGGCATTTCCGCAACAACCTGGAAGAAGAGAAGAATTGAGCCATGGGGCGTCTGGGAGAGAGAACAGCCACGGGGCTTCTGGGAGAGAGAACAGCCATGGGGTGTCTGGGAGAGAGAACAGCCATGGGGTGTCTGGGAGAGACAACAGATACCTCGTGGCTCACTTCTTCACTTCTTCCAGGTTGTTGCTGAAATGCCACCTACTCATGAGGTCTTAAGACCTCATGGTTTTAAGATCCATCCCAGTAGAACAAATCTTTGCCTTTTTTTTAAATGCCATTAGCCATTTGTTTACACCCCTCAAACATCATGCTTCTCTCTCACTAGACTGTGTTCTGTATTTATCCCTCCCACAATGCTCTCAGTGATGGGTAGCACTAAGCATAGCTGCTGAATGAATAATGAATTATTTACAAAGGAGCTATGGCCTGAAAAAACAAGTCTTGCATTTCAAATGTGTCTAACCCACTTACCATTAAAATAACTTTAAGCACTTGGATGGTCTGTCTCAAAGTAAGTTGACCTATGTACGAGGAGACCAAAATTATATAATAAGATCATTCCAGGTAATTCAAATGCCAAAGTACATTTGCTGGAAATGACTAGTTAATTGGAACCAAAGTGGGTTGTTTTGCCAGAGTTTAAACTCCATCTGCCACTAACTAGCAATTTGACATTGCACAAGTTATTTATTTAACTCTTCTAAGCCTCAGCTGCATTATCTATAAAGTGGGAATAATGAGAGGACTTTGTTGATGATGCTATGAGAAATAAATGAAAGCACAGGGCCTGGCACAACTAAGTGCTCACTAAATACTATTGTAGTCATTTCTATTAGTAATTTTATCAAATCTTGGGCTAAATATGCAACATGGGAAAGCAACCAATGGATGATTTAACCAATTACTTGCTTCAATGGGGAAAAAAAGTTTATCTTATTGTTTGATGGAATTAGCTGATTAATTCAGGCAAACGTATCAGTAGGCCCACATTTTGCATAGACACTATAGTGAATTAAGATAATTAACAAAACATTTGAGAAAATAAAACATGAAAACATATGTAAAATAATTTTCTTATTGCTCTCCAACAAGGTTATTTCCTTCCTGCAGTATTCATTCAAAATGCATTGCACAAAGATTTGGCCTCTATTGTATATCCACATGCAAAAAATGCAAATCTCAGCCCTTCATACTTTACAGTGACAAGCCTAATTGGACTATGTACATCTCTACAGTAGATCCTTGCATTTGCATTCTTAATATCCCAACTTTCAAATGCTTGTGAGCAACAGTGAGGATTTCTGAATTTAACTGCAGTCATGTGTTGATTAACAACAGGCATACATTTTGAGAAATGTATCATTAGGTTATTTGATCATTGCACAAACATCATAAACACAAACCTAGATGGTGCAGCCTGCTACATACCTAAGATATGTGGTATGGCTTATTGCTCCTAGGCTACCAATCTATACAACATGTTACCATACTGAATACTGTAGGTAATTGTATTTGTGTATCTAAACATAGAGAAGGTACAACAAAAATACAGTATTATAATCTTATGGGACCACCATTCTATAGGCAGTCCATCCTTGACTGAAATGTGGTTACACAGGGCATGACTGTATTTGTATTGAGATCTTGAATCTTGCAGGCTGCAAGACTGTTCTTCAGGAGCAAGTTGGTGCTGTAGAATATGTGTAGGACTTTTTGCCTTATACGTGGAGACAATCAAGACTTCTGCCTAGTAAACATGTCTCAATAGCTTCGTTGCCTTTTACACATCTCTGTGTGGAGTAAATCTTCCTTCAAATAAGAAATGTTTTCTATTTGGGAAAATTGGGGAAGAGAATAAAGAGGTCAAAGTAAAGGCATTGGAAACATTGAGGCTTCCCAAAGGTATGAGGCTGTGTGTCTCATAGTTTTGAGCTAAAGTATATAACTTTTATTCTTAAATTTGTACCTGTGTAAACTCCTAAGTCAGAGACTAATCAGATACTTTGCTTCTTGTCCCTATTTGTGTCACAGCAATCACTTTCCTCAAGTTTGGTGTTTTGTTTTGTTTTTTGTCATCTCAGAAATTTGACACGTCTGAGTACAGCTTTAATGAGGAATGTCAACACTGTAAGTTTAGTTTAGGCTTTCTGTTGTAAATTCAATGAAATTCTGAAAGTTTTCTATTTAAGGACAAGGCTGTTTAAAGAAGGAAACACTAAACTTTAAAATCAGCAAAAATTGAAGTGATTATAGCTTTTAAATTTTGATCTATTCCGTAGAAATTCTGTTTTTCTACTTCAATCTGAGAATTATTTTTAACTGTTAAAAAGTCACATTATCAGTTATAGAACACTTTCTAATTTAGAAATATTTTTTAACTTGGTTTTCTCATGTGGTTCTCATGATAGCCCTATGAGATACTTTCTGAAGATAACATTCTGATTTTACCAGTGAGAAAATTGAAGCTTAGAGACATTAGACAATGTCCATAAACTATCTTCCTGCATGTGGCACATAGATGGGGGTGTTCAATACTTGCAATTGCTCTTATCACTACTGACATTTGATCTCAGCTGATTTGAGGGTAGGACTGAAGTTCAGATCCCCCAGTTCTCAATGCAGAGGACTTTCTAATATAACATTCAGCCTTGCCCACACCCCTACCTTCAAGATGGGAGAGCAAGGATTCCTTAGCTCTAACCTGCGTGAGGTGCCTCCCCTGCCCAAAGCCGAAACATCAAGATGAGGTCGTCACAGTAGGGAAGACTAGAAATGGAGTCTTCATGGATTGTTGGAAATGGAGGGATTCTTGGAGACTGGGGAAAATGTTCGTAAGTGTAAACCCTTAAGGATACTCCTAGTCAAATAGCTCCAGGGTGCCCCCTTTCTTGCCTTCTCAGAACCACAAATTGATTTTCTTGCTTCACTTGTGGTTTCTGGCAGATTCCTCTTCTTGCCTGGCCCAATATGAAACAGAATGTGATCTCACAGACATGTTCTACTTCCCTCATTCCCTGAAGCTAGCACGCAATTCTTTTGAGACTTTTTTCTGTGTTTGTACTGCTAGTAGCCATGGCAAATCAACAAGGGTAAAAAGTGTGCAGTTCTGCTCATTTGATGTGGTTTGCATTCACCTAAATTGGGGGAGTAGGGAACACAACAAAAGTATGTCAAGCATGGGGGCAAGCTGGAAACCCATATGGTAAAGGGCTGAAATCACATGTAGCTATTCCAGCAGCCTCCTGAACATCAAGGAGCTAGGGAGGAGGCTGGGAGGTGGGATCAGGTCAACAATGGTTGCAAAGTGCTCTCCTTCATCATTTTTCTGTCCCTTTCACTCTGTGTTCTATGACCCATCCCTAGTCCTCTTCCTGGCCATCCCTAGTCCTGCCTTGTTACTATGAAATGAAACCTGTACTGTGAAAAGCAACATTTGGGGCTGTAGGAGAGTTCCTCCAAAACATCTCTAAGTCTCCAAAAGAAAAGGGAAATGAAATGTTTGAAAGTGGCAGCAATTACTTGAGGGAAATGATAGAGAGGGAACAGGGGACTCGTGGTGATGAAGGAGCCACCATCACTATATGTCACACTGCCAGTGTGTGGATTAGCTGCTGTGACCTAGGCGAGCAAAATTTACCCTGTCCCTCTCCCTCCACCCACACACACTCTGTTTTCTGGAAGATGCCATTTTTTAAATGTTAATCATGGGTTTGTCTTTTCTCTAGCTCCTTTTCTACTGTCCTAGAAATGTAATTTGGGAAATGCAGCCAGATTTAAATATTTGAGATCATTTAGGAAAGAGCAACTCACCCAACCTCAGGTAACTAGATTCCAAGGAGAAACCATGAACCAGCAGAGGTAGGTCATTCCCTCAGGTGATATTTATCAACATGTGATATTTTGCATAACCCCATCAAAATCACCTAGGGTACTTATTAAAAACTAAGATTTCAAGGACTAATTCAAACCGAGCTGTGACTGAGTATCTAGGGGTGGGAACCTGGAAATTGCCTTTTAAACAGGTCCTCCCCGTCCATACACACATACCCATGTTATTTTTATGCATCTTAAATTTGAAAACTACACTTCAGAGGCTTAAAATGCTATGTCATAATTTTAACTGAGGCCTAGGTCAGCCAAGTTCCAAGTTAGAATTTTTTTTTTTTTTTTTTGGTCAGTATCGTAGAATACATCTTTTGCTTTATATAATGGAATTTCCTCAAATAAGAAGTTCTATTTCTTTCATCAGTCCAGTATCCTCTTCCCTGAAAAATACCTGGCCCACATGTCTAAATTATTATCTTTTTTTCTTGAGTCTCCTCCACTGAAAGAGGAAACAAAAGCAATAGATGTTTCCTTTGTACATTCTGAAGTTGTTTCCTAGTACCCTTGACTACCACCCTTATCTGTCCTTCCACTGGTGCTGAAAGCACAACAAAGAAAAACACTCCAAATTCAATTGATTTGAACTAAAAGCCACCAGTCTGGGAGCCGGGCCAATAAATAAAATGGCAAAAACTTATTTGAACCAATTAGACAGGGATATGCAAATTAATTGGCCATGATATCAGGGTCAAGCAATAATATGCAAATAAACTGGCATCTTATTGAGCTGATGGGACAGGAATATGCATAATAAGTTGGCTGTGATGTCAGAAGCTTCATCATAATTTTAGGCATGAATGTTACAATATAATATCAATTCTGGGATACTTCAAAATGCTTAATTACAATATTGATAAAATAATCTGAATTCGTAAAACATGAACAGATTGGTCTAAAAAACAAATGACAAGTCTTGAAACTGGATCATTCTAGAAAATGAGTAATTAGAAAGGATTATAGCCAAGCCTGGTACAAGTTGGGACACAGTTATCCACAGAATGGATAGAAATGCTCTGCCTGAAGGACTAAAAGTTTTAGAGAAATGAGCAGATGTGAAATCAAGAGAAATAAGTGATAGGCTATAATGTATTTGTTCAGAAGAGTTAGCCCAAAAACTCCTAAGTAGATTCTTTAGCCAGCAGGTATATATCCAATCAGTCAACAAACATCATGTGAAAACTCCTTTGTGCCAGGCACCATGCCAATCCTTGGGAATATGAGTAAAAACAGCAGACACTTGCATAGCAGAATGTGAGCCAGACACTGTTCTAAATGCTTTACATATGGCTAACTGATTTAATCCCCATTACAACCCTATGAGGTAGATACTATTTTTAATGTGATTTTATTGATGATAGAACTGAAGGACAGAGAGGTACATAACTTACCCAAGGTCACAGGATTACTATTTGACAGAGCTAGGATGTCAACCCAAGCAGACTGTCTTCAGACTCCAATGAATAAAACCTGATGTCTAGGTCCTTATCATTGCTCAGCAGGTTCAACCTGGAGAACAGGTGGATAACTACATGCTGCAGTTTGAAAGATGTCCAAAAGTGACCTGATTCCAAATATCCTCTATACTCAAGCTAAAATTCTATCATGGAACTCACTAACATAAATCAGTTGGTTGACTGTTTAATTAGTTCTTCAGCTACTTAGACAGCAAAGGTGAGATCAACAAGTCCATAACACCAGACATTGAATAGTTATAGATGATTTTTATGCTGGAAAGGACTGTATCAGTTTCTCCCTAATGTACAGATTGGTATGTTATTTTAGTGACTTATTCTTCACACACAAAAGAAGATGAGACACAAAACAGTGACATTTCAGCTGTATCTGTGGTACAGAAGAGAGGTTGCCGAACATGGTAGAAGAGAGTCCAGGTTTAAGGGATTTGAGTGCCTTTTAGAGATTAAAGAAAAATTTTACCTACAACTAAATTTTAGCAAGGGCTAATTCTGTAAAGGAGTATGTGATATTATTGGGAGAGGGGCAGTATGATGTAGGAGTACAAAAGCTTACTACCCCTGTAAATTGTTATGGGACTCTTTGGGTCAAAATTACATATCTAAATACTAAAATTAAAGAAATTTGAATTGCAATAGACAACTTACCAGGAAAACACATGTCAGCTAGATAATTTTAACAAGAGAAATCTACAGATGAAGAAGTAGAAACAGGGAGTTCCAAAGAGGTCTGTTCTAAGGCACTTTCACCAGTCACCTTAAAACTCATAATTCTGAAGGTAAGATAAATGTTTCCAGCCATTGAAATGCAAAGCTCAGCGGGTAAATTAAAAAAATCTAGCTAAGCTGAGTAAGCCAAAAAATGTGGTAGATGTGCTTCATTTGGGTCAAGCTAAAAAATAATACACTAAAAGGAAAACATGACCCAATTTAGAGTATAGAGTAATAGGATCAATTATAAATCAAGAAAAATGTCACATAGAACCATCCACTGAAGACATTCACCAAGTGAACGTGTCTTTTTTGCTACCCCAAAAAAGGCTTGATGTTGTCACAGAAGATTTTATAAATAAAAGGGAGGGAAAATCTCCTACCTTTGTCCAAGTCCAGAGCTCATTCATGTGTACAACACACAGAGTTTTGGTTGTTCACCTCAGAAAAGACAGTGGTATTAGATGACTATCTGCTGGAGGAAAGCAGCTACAATAGAGGGATGAAGGGGCCGTGTGTGAGGACAGGCTAGGAACAGCGGGACTTTGTGGTCTGGAAAAGGAAGGCTGAACAAGGATATGATGAAAGTCTGAAAATCATGAAAGGTAGAGCTAGAGTAATACCTACCTATTTATCACATCCCACAATACTAGAATCAGGAAGTCACCTTGATGTTTGAAAGAGAATAGATAAAAGGGACAGCTATTCAGGATGATCTCAAAGGCACCTTTCTACTCAAAAATTCTTTGTCAAATTTTCTTTACTACTTTACATTTGGGTTGTAAATACGTGTTGCTCTAGGAAATGGAACAGATTGAAATATAAGACTGAGGTAAGTGTAGGTCTGTTTTGTGTTATAGACTTACAAGGAGACATCTCTAAACCTTTGTGTTGTCTTGTAGAACCCCTCATGCCTTTCCATGGGTAACCATAAATAGCCCACAGCTGCATATCTCACTAATCCAACCCAGAATGCTTACATTTGCATCCTTCAGTTAGCCACTTCTATTCCCTTCTCTTCATTCAGTATACAGAAAAAAAAATAAGGAGGGTCAGAATTTCTAATAGGTAATTGCACTGGGAGGAATAGAGTCCCCACAAATTCCTATTTTTAAAAATTATGTTTAGTGGGTTCTTTCAGGAGATATTTGGGAGTTTCTAATAAAACTATTAAAAACATGTAGCAAAAGTCGGTGCTATTCCCCCTTCCTTTTACAAAGGTATAAGATTCCTGTTAGTAAAGCCTATAATAGGTGACAAAAGCATGCAAAGTTTTGAGTCTCAAACACTACAATAATGCTCAGAAATGGAAACATCAAAGACAGTCTTTTAAAAACAACTGTACTGGCCAGGTGCAGTGGCTCACACCTGTAATCCCAGTACTTTGGCAGGCCAAGGTGGGAGGCTCGCTTGAGCCCAGGAGTTTGACATCAGCCTGAGCTGCATAGTGGGACCCCCATCTCTACAAAAAAATTAAAAAAAAAAAAAAAAAAAAAAAACTAGCCAGGAATGGTAGCGCACACCTGTGGTCCCAGCTACATGGGAAGCTGAGGTGAGAAGATCTTTCAAGCCCAGGAGGTCAAGGCTGCAGTGAGCTGTGATTGTGCCACTGCACTCCAGCCTGAGTGACAGAGCGTGTCCCTGTCTCAAAAAAAAAAAAAAAAAAAAAAAAAAAAATTGTACTTTATTATAATCACCTCTGCTTCCAAAAGTATATACTGTTTCTACTTGGTTCCTTAATCCCTTATTCTTAATCTCAGTTATAAAGATATCATTCTTGTTCCCTTTTCACCATAGTCTTGCCACGTGCTGCACCATGAGCTACTTTGAGAGCAGGGATTGTGTCTACTTATGTCTGTGTTCTCAGAGCCCCTAGCATATATGCTGAAGAAACAGACCTTAATATACCCTGCCTAAACAATCAGTTATGAATTTTTAAATTCCACTAATCTAACTGATTATTTTGTCTTCATCTTCCAAATGATCTGACTTAATTTCATCACTTAATGCAATTATTTTGGTGTCATATAGTAGTAATCCTATTATAATAGAAATAGCGGCTCATAAATAAAAACCAGACAATGGAATTCTTAAAATCAATTGGTTATTTTAGCCATCATTTTCAGAAGATTTTACTTCCTTCCTTCATTTCTCCCCTCCCCACCCCCTTTAGTGGTTAAAGAAAAGAAAAACAGACTATCTCCAAGAGATAAAAGAAGAGAGTGACACAGAAATGCACACATTACTGTAGTTATACCTCAATGACAGTCATAAAGGCATTTTCAAGGGAAAAAGTAAAGACAGAGAATGATCCCTTGGTCACCTTTTGCCCAGCATGAACAGATAAGGCAATGATTCAGCATCTTACTTGTCCACTGTTTTAAAGACTAACTCCTTATCAAAGGAAGTCAAAAGACCATACCAGCTGACAGCCTTTTTAAATTACTAATGGCCTAAATTTTGTGGTACATCATTTTCAGTGATGACTGGAAAACTAGGAGGCTTCCAATAATTTTTTCTTTCAGAAATAAATGATTTTATTTAACTTAAAAAAAGAATTAAGCGCATTTATTTTATATCCTCAGAACCACTGAAACTGCTTTTAGCCAAAACTAAAGCAACATGATTAAGAAATTAATAGATTTCAAACTACTGATTTCAGTCAACAATATGACAGTGTAATTAACTAATAAAGTGTCCCATTAACAAAAAAAAGAGCCGAATGCACATTTCGTGATAGTGCACTTGCAGAATTACTACATATACTACATATACATATGAAACTGCAAGATTACTCAGTAATCTACTGACACAGCTGTCATTTTTAGAGAATATTATGAACTTTCATATCCTTATTAAGGAAACAAATGCTTTCACAAATAGCCCTGTGTTTAAATATTTATCTAGAATTTTAGTTTTAAAATTATAGGGAAGCTCAAGAAATAAAGTTAATCCATAACCCCACCACTTCTTTTCATACATAAGTAAAAAAGTAACTCAAATCAGCCACCTCTAATCCTTTCCCATTCCTCAGAGTTAATTGACTCAAGGAAATAATTTGAAATTTCATATCCTTCCAGATTTTCTTTCTGCTTATATCAATTCTATACATATATATACAAATATATATACATTTTACAAAATGGGATTTTAAACACATTATTCTGTAATTATTTTTCACCTACCAATATATAATGGAGATCCTTTGGGCCAACATATAGATCTGCCATATCTAGTGGTTGCATAGCATCCCTTTGTTCGAATGTATCATGGTATATTTAGTAATTCTCTTATAAATATAACTATGAGAAAAACTATATAAATTCACCGAAAGACTTCAAATGAGACCTAAATAAATAGAAAAATAACATGCTCTTGGATAGGGAACAATATAGTAAAGATGTCATGCTTCCCAAATAAATGCCATAAATGAATTTGAAAGATGAGTAACACACTAAAAGAAAGCTTTGCCTAACATAAACAGATCAAGTATTAATATCCCTGTAATACAAAGAGTTTCTACATATCAATGAGAAAGAAAAGCAATAGGAGAAAGTCTCTATTTTATTAATGTTCCTAAAATTTACTTGCTGCTGCTTCTACTACTGGCTGCTGTTGCTGAGAAGTAAAATGTTACATTTATACAATGCCATTATGCATCTAAATAAGAAAGGATTTTAAAGTAAGATGCAATTACCCTAAGTTCAAAACCTAAAAATGTGTTGCTTAAAAAGACAGCCTAGACTGATTGCAAAGAGTACCAGAAAAAAAAAAAAGGCAGGTCATTAGCTTGTAGATTTTCATATTTTCATCAACTATATTTGCAGGAGTCTGAATCCATTAAAACACTCAATCCAGCAGCATTATTATGATAACAACTTGAAAAGATATGTGACAGTCACTAAAAGTCAAAGTAAAAATACATACCGCTATGAAAGTCATTTTGAAGGGAAGTTCCCAATTTCTAGACTTTATAAAAACAATTAAGCATCTGAAAGCTACTTTTACTAAAAGTTGCCAATTCAATTTGTGTATCTAGAAAACACTCCTGCATTTTACAGCACTGTCTTTAATGTAGTGAAAATATTGCAAATGAAACTAGCCTAAAGGGCAATAATATATCACAGTATATCTCCAGTTACAGTAATTAGGAATCTATTCTAATCTTACCTGAAAGATATGTTAGTGTTTTATGTTTATAAGGATTTCACCAAAATTTTTTAAAAATAGCTTAGTAGAAGAGATTTTAAAAGAGGCAGTGAATGTTTATGAATTATGCAAGTCTGAACTTTCATTTTAATAACTTCATTAAAATATAAAAACCTTAAAAGCCTCCCATCAGGAATTTAACTTTATAGAAATGCTTTATATGTGCCCTGACCTTGCCAAGAGGCAGGCCTAAGGCATGATTTAACAGTTACTACAAGGCAAAGCCTAATAATAAATACCTATCTGAAAATGCCAGCATTTGTCCCTGCCTCCTTGGCCTCCAGTGGAGTTGCAACTCAGCCATAAACAGGCCCTCTCCTGAGAGACAGCGGGGCGCAGCAGAAAGGGAGCAGCAACTGGCCCTGGAAAGCCTGGATCGGAAGCCTTTAACCTTTCTGATCCTCAGTCTGTTCATCTATAAAACTAGGGTATTAGAAACAGCCATATTGTTGAATAAACAAATGAGATAACGTTAGGTGAAAGCTCCAGGTAGAAAGCACTATATAAATATTGGTTATTTCTAAGCAAAAGACAGTTCTTGGTTAACTCTTAATTTTTGTCACCATATCCTGGCTCCAGGAGAATGTGTGTTCCTATATGGCTGATATAAATAATACTGTGTGTGTGTGTGTGTGTGTGTGTGTGTGTGTGTGTGTGTATGAGTGTGTTCAAAGAACGCCTCTTCATTATTTGGATGGCAGTTAACTGCTTTGGCTAACTTATGTTGGCATCCTGAAGCTAACAGCAAATCCTCCTCCCATCTCCTGTAACTTGTGGCCACAAGACCCAGCATATTTTATAAGAAATCAGACCAGTAGTATATTTCTACGATCTTCAGTTTGTTAAGCTATTTATTTGAGTTAAGACACCGAGTTGTCTTCCAAGTACTTCTTTTATGATAACAGATCCAAGACAGACACAGCTAATTTGGGCAACAAGTAGGGACAAAGAGGAAGAACAGAGCTTCTGTCATCCTAATTATCAAGTTAATGCCTGGTTGCTGGACAAACTCTCCCTCTCTCTAAAATGAACCACCGCAAGTTGGAACCTGCTGTTGCAATGTTAATTTGACTAGAAGTGGCAGGACCTGGTCCCAGAGCAGCTCTTGGTTGTCTTTCCAAATAATTTTGCCCCAGGTAATAAATACCTAATTGATGCAATATGAGTCAGTATTTGTTGTTCATTGCTACATAATTGAGTGGTCAAGGTTTCATCTTTCACCTGTCTCTACAAATTCTTAATCTCCACAAGTAGTCAACATTAAAAACAAGGAAGTTACCCATGTAAATTTCTACATGCTTGCATCCAAACACCCTTTGACTCTCTTCAGCTTGCTTTCCTCTCGATGAAATTTCATTTTCTATATTAAACATATCTCCAGGCTGTGCCCATCTTGGCATTTCAAAAAAAAATAGAAAAACCTGGTTGGATTATACGTCTGCCTTCTCCTTAAATCAGATGAATTGCTCCACTTGCCGGTAGGATAAATAGTTCAGTTAAAGCATATACTAAGAATCTCAGATAAGTAGCTCAGTTAAAACATGTACTAAGAACCTAGGTAAGAAATGTGAAAAAAAAATATTGCTTATTAGTCCTACAGCAGAGATGATACCTTTTTTAAAAAAAAAAATTATTATTATACTTTAAGTTTTAGGGTACATGTGCACAATGCGCAGGTTAGTTACATATGTATACATGTGCCATGCTGGTGTGCTGCACCCATTAACTCGTCATTTAGCATTAGGTATAGCTCCTAAAGCTATCCCTCCCCCCACCCCACAACAGTCCCCAGAGTGTGATGTTCCCCTTCCTGTGTCCATGTGTTCTCATTGTTCAATTCCCACCTATGAGTGAGAACATGCGGTGTTTGATTTTTTTTCCTTGCGATAGTTTACTGAGAATGATGATTTCCAATTTCATCCATGTCCCTACAAAGGACATGAACTCATCATTTTTTATGGCTGCATAGTATTCCATGGTGTATATGTGCCACATTTTCTTAATCCAGTCTATCATTTTTGGACATTTGGATTGGTTCCAAGTCTTTGCTATTGTGAATAGTGCCTCAATAAACATACGTGTGTATGTGTCTTTACAGCAGCATGATTTATAGTCCTTTGGGTATATACCCAGTAATGGGATGGCTGGGTCAAATGGTATTTCTAGTTCTAGATCCCTGAGGAATCGCCACACTGACTTCCACAATGGTTGAACTAGTTTACAGTCCCACCAACAGTGTAAAACTGTTCCTATTTCTCCACATCCTCTCCAGCACCTGTTGTTTCCTGACTTTTTAATGATTGCCATTCTAACTGGTGTGAGATGGTATCTCATTGTGGTTTTGATTTGCATTTCTCTGACGGCCAGTGATGGTGAGCATTTTTTCATGTGTTTTCTGGCTGCATAAATGTCTTCTTTTGAGAAGTGTCTGTTCATGTCCTTCACCCACTTTTTGATGGGGTTGTTTGTTTTTTCTTGTAAATTTGTTTGAGTTCATTGTAGATTCTGGATATTAGCCCTTTGTCAGATGAGTAGGTTGCGAAAATTGTCTCCCATTCTGTAGGTTGCCTGTTCACTCTGATGGTAGTTTCTTTTGCTGTGCAGAAGCTCTTTAGTTTAATTAGATCCCATTTGTCAATTTTGGCTTTTGTTGCCATTGCTTTTGGTGTTTTAGACATGAAGTCCTTGCCCATGCCTATGTCCTGAATGGTAATGAGATGATACTTTTATACCACTTGGATTTGTCATTTAACTAATTGCTAAATTTGCCCATATCAGTCATGTTGAACTGTGCCTCCCTCAAACAACTAGCAAGACTGATCTGACGTTGAACCAACTGCTTAGGAAACATCCTCTATGAAGCTATAAACCTGAAACCTATCTATATTCAGTCTCTGGAGATGAAAGTGTCAGAGCTGGCAGGGCATGGTGGCTCATCCCTGTAATCCCAGAACTTTAGAAGGCTGAGGCAGGAGGATTGCTGGAAACCAGGAGTTTGAGACCAGCCTAGGCAACATAGTGAAACCCTGTCTCTACAAAAATTATTAGCCAGGCATGGTGGCATATGCCTGTAGTCCTAATTACGTGGGAAGGTGAGGCAGGAGGATTGCTTGAGCCCAGGAGGCTCAAGCCCATGATCACTCATACTGCCACACTCCAGACTGGGTGACAAAGCGAGACTCTGCCTCAAAAAGAAAAGAAAAGAAAGTGTCAGATAAATTTAAGAGGTACATTTCAGCCTGATCCATATTGAGATTAAGGGCTGCTTTCTTTTTAAATAAAGATATGTTTAGTATTTCTACAATAGGATTCAATACAATAGAATTGAAAGTATGTGTAAGTTTAGCCCAAAGCTAAAGAGAAAGATACTATTCTCAAGCCAAATTACATACAGTATGTAGATGTACCTGTATCTTTATCTTTTTTTATTTTTTTTGAGACAGTCAGATATATCTTTTAAAACTGACTTGGCCTCATACTTTTATAGCACATGCAGATTTTGATTCTTGTAACTGTCACTTGAAATTTTGTTTTTTAAAGCTAAATTAGTCCAATCATCTTGCATACTGCAAGAGGAACTAGTTATTCAAACTATGAGAATTTAGTATTTGCTTACAAGCAAGATAACAAGAATGGAATCTTTTTTATCTTGGGTGGGTCAGTGAGCAAAAATATATTTCTTTTTATTTCTGTGTGCTATTAATATGGGTGGTTCTCATCATTGCCTCTCTAACTTTCCATTTAAATTTCAAAATGATTTAATCTTAAATGTAAAACAACTGTGAAATCTTATTACCGAGATTATTTATTTCAAAAATGAGTCTCCGGCAACAGAGTTCCTATACTCTATGCTGAGAGATCTGGAATATTGCATTCATTTCTGAAAACACACTTAAGAGGAGAGACATTAACTTTCTGAAGCAAATTCAGCAGGAAATCAGGGTCATGCAGAGGGCAGATACAGTCTCAGTTAAGGAACAGTTCAGGCAATTGGAGATGTTTAAGCTGCAAAATACAGAATTGAAAGAGGACATAACTGTCTGAAAAATGTGAGAAAAGAATTGAACCTACTCTTATTAACTATAAAGACCTGAACTGGGATCCATGAGTATAAGTGATGGAAATCCATACTTGGTTCTTCCCATTTTAGTTCCCAAACAAAAGCTAGAGGAAAGTTTATCAGAAATACTGAGTTAGGGCCGGGCGCAGTGGCTCACGCCTGTAATCCCAGCACTTTGGGAGGCTGAGGCGGGCGGATCACGAGGTCAGGAGATCGGGACCATCCTGGCTAAAACGGTGAAACCCCCTCTCTACTAAAAATACAAAAAATTTAGCCGGGCGTGGTAGCGGGCGCCTGTAGTCCCAGCTACTCGGGAGGCTGAGGCAGGAGAATGGCGTGAACCCGGGAGGCGGAGCTTGCAGTGAGCCGAGATCGCGCCACTGCACTCCAGCCTGGGCGACAGAGCGATATTCCGTCTCAAAAAATAATAATAATAAAAATAAAAAATAAAAATAAAAGAAATACTGAGTTAGGGATGGTACCCTACCTACCTGCCATAGGTTAGGGAATTAACCTATTAAATCCCTCCAATCTTCTAAAGTTTCATTTTAAAACTCTAAAAGATCACGCCCAGCCTAAAGACAACATCAGCCCATGGAAGAGCACATCTATTAGAGACAAATGTATCCTCACCAAAAGTGATTATTTTATTTTTTCCTTAAGATAATACGAATGAAAGACTACTACTGCTAATAATAATTATAGTTATAATCTAGTCAGTGCTTTCTCTGCTGTGCATTTACTAATTTCGTCTTGTTTAATCCTATTCATACTCTCATGAGGTAGGTATGGTTATCCCCATATATGAATGAGAAAACTAAGGTTTGGAAAAGAGACTTGCTCAAGGTCACAAGGTAAAGAAATGGCAAAGGCCCAGCTCCTCACTCCAGCTGCATCTGTTACCTAAGCCTGCCCACTTACTCACAGCTTCCCCCACCTAGACAGTGCACACTGTAATTTCAATTGGCCATAATCCCCAAATCATAGAAACCTCAACTCTAGAAGATAATGAATGCTCTTGAGCAGCAAAATGATCATCAGTTGACTCACAATGAATACTCTCTATAGATTATTTTGACAAAGTAACGCTATCCAACTGTGCCTGCAAATGCCAACACATGCAAATCCCTGCGACTTCATAAACAGCAAATGCCCTAATGAGCTAAAGAAACAATTGCTCTTTATTCATTTTCTTCAGTGTGTTTCTTATTTCTGCTGGAAAATAATGTCCAGAAGGAATTTGTGTTCTATTCAATGACTATAAAAAAGAGGAAGTTTAGTGTTTACAAGTTTACATAATACAAAAAAGAGTGGCCGTGAAACAGTGAGCTGTGGCTTCCTGGTGGGAAGACACTCACATGCAGCCTGTGACTTCCTGGGCAGTTTTAATTTACTTTTAATCATTTCAGAAGTCATGCCTCAGAGGTTTGAGATAAAAAGGTTCATAGCATCTTACCTTTTTCTTTTCTGCCCCTCCTTTTTTAGTTTGGTAAAATGTAGTCCAGAAAAACAGGTGGAGGGGGAAGAGCCAGTGTAAGTATTTGCTCCTCCAGGAAACTTCCCACATATCCTAAACCCATCTTTGTTCTTCTTTACCTTTATACTGTCCACGTTTTTTCACTTGATCACTGACTGTTGTGTTTCTTCGACTGTGTTCTGTACATACCTTTTCTCATTCATGAGAATGAATTGTTTAATCATCAGGGTTGCCAACACCCTCATTATTTCTTTTTCTGTGTTCCCATGGTGCACTGGAGTTATCTCGTCCCATGATTTATCACACACTGTAGGTATCCGTGGCTCTTTCTCTGTGAACTCCTTTAAGGAGACCCAACTTAATTCACTTTTGCATAACCGTCATCTAGCATCGCCTAGCACATTGTAGGCCCCCATGAAGAGATTAAATTAAATGAAAACTCGAATAGTTCATTTAATCCCCAGTGTTTAACATATAGTATGAACTGAATTGAAGTAAAGTGAATTAAATTCAATCAGAACAAATCAAAATGAACTGAAATGATTATAAGACATTATTATGTTGGATAAAGTTATCCAGATTATATTTATAATTTGTAGAAAAATTGATTAGCACAGCCTAGCTACGTTGTTGTGTGATTCCTATGATGGACACTCAGGATTGCCCATTATGTTACTACCATAGAAAGGTCAGCAGCCTTTAGTCCCAATGTTAGTTAGTTCTTTAAGCTGAGGCCATAAGGGTAGACACAGTCTAAATCACTGTGTATTGGCTGAGAAATGTAGACCAAACTCCGGAAGGCTGACAGTATTTCTGAACAAGCAAATGATGCTTAAAGTGAACTGATGCTGTTGATTATACAGGAGGATTCCCCAACAAGTAGATCTAAAATTTCATTTCCAGGGCTAAGTCACCTTCTTGGTCCATGGTTTGCTGTGATCTCAGAGGGAGAGGAAACCATACCCACAACAGCCCCTCATCCCTCCCCTCTCTTCTTATCTCTAGCTTCTAAATAGTAGTCCATCAGCACACACTGTGCACCCCATCTGAGTTCAGCTGTGTGTTAGGCACCTGAAATTCAGTCAATACTATGAACATTATCTCTCCACTTTTGGGTCCTAACTTCTCAAAAAGGAGACCAACAATAAGTAAGTACCAAAAATATTAATCATAAATGATCACAAATTCTATCAGGATGTGAAAGAGAGAAATGACAAGATATTTCCCTCATCCAAAAATGTAGACTCTGATTTAGGAGTATAGGCAATTCTTTTCTCAAAATTATATCTCTTTTCATCAAAAAAAGTAATTACTGGTAAACCAGATAAATAAGCATTTTGTAAAAATGAAAATGATTGGGGGAGAGAGGAATATCCTCTCCTACAATTTGTGCTTAACTAGCTTAGGTTTGTCCAATGAGATCAGACATCTTTTAATGTTGATGATGTTCACCTATCAGTAAAACTTTGGGAGCACATTCCTCTTTATACATTTACTTGTAGGTTTGTAAGTGTATATAGACTACTATAGTAATATAAAATGGACATTATAAACTTAAAAGTCAAAAAATGTAAAAGATAAAGCAAAAGTAAACATTTTACAATTTGCTTTATGAATGATAAAAATGTTACTCTCCCTTTAAAATATAATTACTAATATGTTAATAATAAATATGCCTCACTTTTCTTTAAGATATCTGTTTAACTTTGTAATGTAGCAATTCACAAGCATAATATTAGATTCCATTTATTTCAACACTTAGTTTTATAGATGGTCACATCAAAAAAATGCCTCACAAATGCACAATATTCATAATATTTAATATGACCTTAGTTTGGAATTTACAGAAAATATGTCAATATATCACATCGACTGAAGTTTTTGATTTTTTTTTAAATCACAACTTTTAAAAGTTTAAAACTTTTAAACTTTTAGAGAAGCTTTTAGCCAGCTTCTCTAACCTGAAATAGATGATCATTTTTACCTGTAGGCATGACTGACAGAGCACAGCTGAAGAAGAGGTACCAGCTCTGTCATATTCTCATTTCTCACTCGTGTTTGCATTATCAAGTTTTCTTCAAGCCACAGTTGTTGTTCAGGACTCATTTTAGGCAACATGCTCATTTTGTGAAGAGTAGTTTGGTTACAATTAAATAACATAATCTATAAACCAATTTAACTGGGCTCACATAAAGCGCAATACATAGAAAAATGCTAACAGCAAATAAAGTGCAGGCCCCTCTGGCACCCCACCCCACGGTGGCGCTTCCATGCCACCCTCAGGAAACCTTGAGTACTGCGTGTGAATCATGCCAGAACAGGGGCACCTCTGTGATACTGTATATCAGACCTCAGTAAATTTCCAATCCTTTATTTTTAGAAGAAGAAAATAAAGTAGAAACTCTGGTATTTTCTTCTGGGGTGCCAGAAGTAAATATTTGAATTTCTACTTTATTTTTTCCACACTGGAGATCAGAGAAACTAAAGGTTTCAAGTTTATAAACCAAAAGTCGGCCAGCAAATACATTTTCCTTTCCTTTCTCTTACCAAAGAGAAAAAGATGATATCATATTGATTAAGTTTTGTCTTTATAGACCAATTATTCATTAACCAGAAGGACAGATCATTGTTATTTATTAATGTGATACCTAATTTTTATTTTAAAAGGGTACACATTCTAACAAATGGTAATTTCTTCATAATTTTCCAAAATAATGCCAGGTTTTAAAAAGAAAAACAGATGATGTAAAGAGGCACTAAACCAGATTAGTTTCAGGACATTCAATGTCACCAGAAGAACAGGAATGGCTGGATGTTGCACCTATAAAGGGAAACACTGGATGGGTAGCAGGATGGCTGCTCACAAGGATTTGAAGAACTACCCTGTGGACAAAAGTATGGAATCACATATTCAGCAAATATGTATTAAATGCCCACTTACTAAGTACCACAGTGAGGAGCTGGAGAGCTGGTGGTAGTGAGATGGATTTTGTGATACCTGCCTACAAGGAGCTTGGAACAAGCTCAGGGAGATCCACTTTAAAATACTGTGTGATTTAGATTAGGAGTAAACAAACTTTTTTTGTAAAGGACCAGATAGTAAATATTTTAGGCTTTGCAGGCCACATGGTCTCTCGCAACTAAATATTCAACTCTATTGCAACACAAAAGCAGCCACAGACAGTCTGTAAGGAGTAGACATAGCTGTGTTCTAATCAAACTTTTTATTTATGGATATTGATATGCAAATTTCATGTAATTTTATATGTCATGAAATATTAATCTTTTTTATTTTTTTCAACTCTAAAAATGTAAACATTTTCTTACCTTACGACCTACAGAAACATGCAGCAGCCAGATCTGGTCCACAGGTAGTAACCTGCCAAGAGCTAATTAACAGGATTTCACAAGAGCTCAGAGGAAGAGTACTTAACCTCCACTGGAGATTTCGTGGGCGCTTCCTGGAGAAACCAAGAACCAGGTTGAGGGATTGTGCAGGGCAAAGGGATAGGCCAAAAGGACAGTGAGAGCTAAGGCCTGGTTGTACAAAACAGATCGTGTAGTGTAGAGGAACTGCTAAGAAATGAAGTTAGAGAGGCAGAGCCCAGTCAGGAAAGTTGAACTTTATGTTCCAGAGGTGGTGAGTAGCCACTGCAGGGATTTAAGCAGGGAGTTTGTGCTGGAAACTGTAACATTAATTCCAGCTCAGGCTGTGGAATCAAACTGACATGGTTAGGATCCCAGTTCTGCCACTCACCAAGCATCTGAATTCAAATCATTTTCTTATCCTCTTCAAATATCAGTTCCATCATCTGAAAACCAAAGATAATCCCTACCTTGCTCTTTGTTATTCTCTATTCTTGTACCTGTCTGCTTCACTTATTGCTCATAGTGTCACAACTGGTAATATAAATTTCATTGCTAACTTGTTATTTGACTGATGCCCCCTCTAGATTGTGGGGCCATGTCATCATCCATATAAACCAGGTACCTAGCAGGGCGCCTGACTCAAAAGTACCTGATGAATAAATGGAAAAAAACAAAATCAACTAACAATGATAAAGCCAACGATCTCCCACCTTGTAGTTCTATCACTATCCATGCTTGCTTCTTGCCTTACAAGGATAAATATGTTGTATCATTTATTTAAAACTTGGAATAAAGTCATAAAGAAAAATGATTAATCATTTCTATACATCTGTCTTATCCATAATGTTTATTTTCTTGAGCAAGTTCTCATTACACTTCATTTTGCCACATGGCTTTTCCTTCTTCCACTGAGACACACTTCCTCCAAGAAACTTCCTTAATCTAAATGTTACAGGAAAGGGGTCCCAATCCAGACCCCAAGAGAGGGTTCTTGGATCTTGTGCAAGGAGGAATTCAGGGCGAGTCTGCAGTGCACAGTGAAAGCAAGTTTATTAAGAAAGTAAAGGAATAAAAGAATGGCTACTCCATAGACAGAGCAGTCCCGAGGGCTGCTGGTTGCCCATTTTTATGGTCATTTCTTGATGATATGCTGAACAAAGGGTGGATTATTCATGCCTCCCCTTTTTAGACCATATAGGGTAACTTCCTGATGTTGCCATGGCATTTGTAAACCATCATGGTACTGGTGGGAGTGTAGCAGTGAGGACAACCAGAGATCACTCTCGGCGCCATTTTGGTTTTGGTGGGTTTGGCTGGCTCCTTTACTGCAAACTGTTTTATCAGCAAGGTCTTTATGACCTGTATTTTATGCTGACCTCCTTTCTCATCCTGTTACTTAGAATGCCTTAGCCGTCTGGGAATGCAGCCCAGAAGGTTTCAGCCTCATCTTACCCAGCTCCTATTTAAGATGGAGTTGCTCTGGTTCACACACATCTGACATAAATGGGCAATTTTCTAGTTTATATTGCAGTAAGCTGGAAATGAAGCAAAATCTTTCCAATGCATAATTCAGGCTAACTTTTAACTTAAATTCACAGGTAGGGTAAATGGCCCATTTCATTAATGATTTACAAACGTCTGCATGCCTCCTTATCTAAATTGCCAAAATACCTTTATATTTCACTGCCCGATATCACATTATAAATTGTAAATATATGACTTATCTATTCATTAGATTTCCAGAACTCTTATTCTAGGGCAAACAAGAAAGCAATAAAATCCATGTTGAATTTTAGCTCATATTTCTCCTTATTGTTCAATTTCATTCATTCGTTCAACAAGTATCTATTGAATGCTTACTGTGTGCCATGTATTGTTAAATCTTCCCTTTTAGAGATGTTTATGTAACATTTTTTGTTTTGTTTTGTTTTTTGTTTTGTTTTGTTTTTTTGAGACAGAGTCTCGCTCCATTGCCCAGGCTGGAGTGCAGTGGCGCAATCTCAGCTCACTGCAAGCTCTGCCTCCCAGGTTCACGCCATTCTCCTGCCTCAGCCTCCCGAGTAGCTGGGACTGCAGGCTACCGCCACCATGCCCGGCTAATTTTTTGTATTTTCAGTAGAGACGAGGTTTCACCGTTTTAGCCAGGATGGTCTCGATCTCCTGACCTCGTGATCCGCCTACCTTGGCCTCCCAAAGTTCTAGGATTACGGTAACATGTGTTTTAAGGTGTTTATTTTCTAAATAGCTTAAATCTTAACCACCAATTTATTTTTTTCTTCTATATGTGTTGGTAATTGTGGCCTAGATAAAAGCTCTAGCAATTGTAGTGACAGGACAAAATATAAAAATTCTCAGGGCTATTTAAATTATAAACAGATGTTAAGAAGCACTGTGTGGTGTTTCTGTTATCCTTCTGCTTTCCAAGAGAATATATCTGCATCCTGAAATCTAATCACACTTACTTCAGGCAGAGTTGCTTTTGGAAATTCAGGCTTTGCCCATATTGTCTTTGTTGTATAAACAACTTAGCTTCCCTTTCTCCCTTTTAGTTCTAGAATTCTTTAGTACTAATTATAGATTGAGAATATCCAGGGTCAGGAAGACCTAGTCCAGGTCTAGGGAGAATCCAGGTTCAGGAAGAGTGGACAGCATGGGCTTAGTTAGGGACATATTAAGCCTATGATACCAATTAAGACAACAAATGGAGATGTCTAATATGCAGTTAGTCCACCAAAATTATAACTTCTTATTTCTTAAGTTTTTCAAACTGCCATGGAATAGTCCCTTTTTCATTATCTCAACCATGACAAATTTCTCATATTTATCACTCCCAATACATTTAAAAGGTGTTAGCTAGAGTGTGTTTCTCACTTATTCCTCATACTATCTAATTCTTAAAGCTCTTAACTATATAAAATGCAGGCCATAAGCCATGGAGTTTTCACTCATCCTTATTTTTAATTCACTTGCTAGATTATCAATTCAAATTCTCTTCTATTAGAAATCTTTGCCTCACTAACTGGAAGAAGCTCAAGTCTTGATTCCTTTATGCAATCCTTCCAATCCAACCCCAGTTTACAGATGTGTGCCTTTTTCCAGGATAAATTTGGAAACCTTCCGAAATATCACAGATATGACCAAATTTTGAAGGATCTTCTATTGTGGTTATGTAATCTGTGACACATAAACACAACTCTTAAAATTTCAAAGAGAACAGTCCACTGGAAACAACCTTTTTGATTCTTCTTACTACCAAACAGGCTAGATTACATAGCCCATGAAGCCAGTTTACAGAAATGAATTTGTAAAGAAAATCGCTTTTAAAGAATCAACTGAAGAGAGGTTAGTTTAGTGGCCTCACAGACTTCATTAAAAACAAACCTTGCTCCTGATTTGGCAGGGATTTTCAAACTATTCTGATTCAAGAACCACTTTTTAAGGTCAAAAGCACAATTTACTAGCCTCATTGGCTATAAAAAGAAACAAAACATGACCCCCAGTGGGGTAAAGGCTTCTGATGAGACACTAGCATTAAATTGCTAACTCATGCGAAAAACAAAAGTATAAAGATTGGAATCTAGGTCAGTAGTGATTAATCCGAGGAACAGGCTGGAATGAAACAACCTAAGGACCCTACTTGGGGAAGCATTAAATATCATAAATAAAAATGGCCATTAGATGAATTTACAGCCCAAATTAGGAAAGTTTTTCTATCAGTCACTTGCATACAGAACTTAGGAAATTTATGGAAGACGTGACAGTGACTTCCAAAATCGATAGAAAAATTAGTACATGTTTGAAAACAGACTTTGGGTCAAAGTGTTTCTTTTCAAAATAGGGGTGGGAGTTGGGGATGTGTTACCCTCTAAAATCTTCCATAGTAATTTCCTCCTGAGAAAAGAAATTCATTTCATTTTAGTGTTCCTATCATGTTTTTGAGAATTTCCATCCTCATTTTCTGTTCTGAGAGCATGGTTTAGTAAATAGTCCTCAGACCCAATAAACATATCAACAGAGAATTTTTTAGCAAGTTAATCAAAATATGAGGCAAACAATGGGATATGCTTGAAATAACAAGTCACTTGATTACTTAATTAGGTTAACAAGACTGCCACAAATTGAAACCCTGTCATTTTTTAAAACCTCGGTCGAAAATATTTCTGGGTAATGATTCAAGGAATGAAGAAAATTGGCCTTTTTGAAGGTTACCAAAATGTAC
This sequence comes from Pan paniscus, assembly GCF_029289425.2. Taxonomy (NCBI): domain Eukaryota; kingdom Metazoa; phylum Chordata; class Mammalia; order Primates; family Hominidae; genus Pan; species Pan paniscus. The sequence continues at coordinate 87,428,865 of NC_073259.2, forward strand.
CAGCTGTGTACCATTCCAAGGAGTCCTCTGAGAACCCTGAAAATACATATGGGTTTTTGTTAATCATTTTAAAATCTCAAAGAGCAGTCTGTGCTACACAATAATACATGAAATCCACATGAAGCCTCCGGGTATTTTATGGCAAGTCCTACTTAGGCCAAGCTTTTTGGATTTGCTTCAGATCTTTATTTCCAAGCTCAGTAGCAAACTCCTGAAAGCTTTGATTTCAAATAAACATCTCCATTTTGTCTTTTGCCTCTTCATGTAGTAATCGTGTATATGTTTATATACTGAAGAATCAATCATCCAATAGAAATCTAGCTTTGATAAGTATGTTTACTAAGAGGATACTAAAATTACCCATAAGGTAATTTAAGGGAATTCATTACCCAAATAAAAGACTATGAGCATAAAAAACTATAGATATTGCTGAGAGTTTACTTACTGTGCTTAATACTTCACATGTACTATTACGACTAATTTGCCTTCTTGAAAAGATGAGGAAACAAGCCTAAAGAAATTAAATAATTTGCTGAAAGTTACACCCGAGAGCAAGCAACTGAACCAATCATCTAACCCAGGCCTTCTAACTCCATTTGGGTCATCTTTTCTGATTTGTGGCTCTAAAACCCCCTTTCCAGAAACAATCTGACATTTTTAGAAACCTTCTTTTAGAATTGACGTATTTTACTGAAAAAGATTCCATTTCTTTTGAAGATTAACCAGAGATTTTAAAGCTAATCTTGGCTTTTCTTTCAACATTTCTTCACCACTGCCACCCCCACCAAAAAATAAGAGAAAATGCAGTTTCTGTCATTTAGATATTTTGAGAAAATATTAACTGCAGAAACAAATTAGCATGCTCTGAAAAACAAGTCCCAGAGTTTAGAGAGACTCTGACAAAGATGCAATTTGAGTGTGTTCCTCAAGCACATTCATTGCCATTTATACCTTATTCACAATCAGCAAATCTGGCTGTGCCTGGGATGAAGAATTTTTTGTTTATTTATTTTAGAGACAGAACTTTGCTCTGCCACCCAGGCTGCTGCATCCTAGGTGATGTAGCCTGCTACATGATCATAGCTCACTGAAGCCTCGAAACTCCCCTCTTGCCTCAGCCTCCCAAGTAGTTGGGACTACAGGTACACACCACCCTGCTCTGCTAATTTTTTTAAGACATGGGTGGTCTCACTATATTGCCCAGGCTGGTCTCAAACTCCTGGCCTCAAGCAATCCTTCCACCTCAGCCTTCCAGGTATCTGGGATTGCTGGCATGAGCCATCATGCCCAGCTAAACAAGTTCTTCCCTAAAAGTGAAGAGGGCTTGTTTAAAAGGACTGTAATAAGCTTCCCTTGCAATTCCCCAAGTGGACTTGGCAAAATGTCCTCCTCCCCTCAACTCTTCCACCTCCTAGAAACACCTATTCATGCCTTCTTCCTTCCTGGAAGCCCTAGGAGTTTCCTGGGGTTTCTTGAGCTATGGCAACCCCATATGTATGATTACAAATTTAGACAGAGGAGTGTAACCTGTGTCCTAGTGTGCAAGCCCAGGAAAGAGAATTAGCACCAATATGTGATACTAAACACTTGACAATCTTTCCCTCATTTAATTCCTACGACAAAACTAGGTAATACTGTCATTATCAACAATTTGCAGATAGGGCTTAGAGACTCTGAAATCTGAAGTCCATGCCTTTGGCTACTCCACCATAATTTCTCCTAGGATTTAGTAGTTTTTATTCCTTGAAACACTGGCAACGAATGGCCTACTATATTATTATGCTGAATTCCCTGATTCCTACTTTAAAACACAACCATTTCCATTTTCGAAAGATTATAGATCCATCTCTTGCTTGCCTGAAAGTAACCCATTCTTTCTTCAAAGGTAAAACTGTACACCTAAACTTTGTAAAACTCTGTAGTTGAGACTGTCTCAAGTTCCTATTGAATCAGATAATTGTTATCAGATCTCCTTGAAAAAGATAAAAGGACCACCACTGTTACAAAGTACAGAGCAACAAAAGCCAAGGCCCAGTTAACAGCACTTCATTGAAATGCAAGAGGCATCTCTGTGTACTTACTTCCCATCTTAGACACAGGAGAGCAGGGGGTTTGAAGGATTTGAATTCTGAATTTCTGTTAGAATAACATCTGCCAAGAATAAGCCCTGAATGTACTACTTTTCCCTGTAGAGAAAAATGAGCTTATCACGCAGGTCTTTGTCGAGATAATACCTACACCTGTTGTCAGGCTAAAGATTTAGATAGTCCTGGATGAAATTCCAGGTCTGCTGTGTGAGTGTTAGGGAGCATGGTTGAGCTACAAATTGCGTGGAAGCAAGCTGATTTTAAGTTGCCATGGCAAAGAAAATGCAGAGAATGAGAAGCTTTTACATTAATATTTTCTACATCTTGTTAGGATAGGATTGTCCAGCTGAGGGGTGCTTTTTTTGTGCTTCTACTGACATGAACAGATAAAATAATAAACACTAATTATAGAGTATTATAATGATTTCTGGGCTTGCCTCAGAGGGGCATCTATCTGGCTAGGTAATTACTTCCCTGACAGATAGGTTTTTACGTGAGAATGGAGCATGATGAGCCTAGTTTATTGCCTGCTGATGAGACCACGGGGGAGGAAGGTCATGCGGTATGCTTATTAAGACCATTTTAGTCAACGTGTTTTTCAATCAGTCGTCAGGGTACCCACCCCTGGTTAAAGAAACGCTACAGATGAAAATGACACAGTGATTCTCAGTCGTGCGAGTCTGTTGCTTTAGGGAAGTGACTAAACGGTAAGAGACTTCTCAGGTTGAAGTGGAAGGCATTTCTTGAAAATATGATGCCTTTGCCTATAATGCTCTAAAGTTGATCCCTAGTGTGAAAGAGAGTGCTGCTTTCTGTATGATACTTCATTCCCTGAAAGATTATTTTCCCCAGCTAAGTCAGATTCAAGTTTCTACACAATTCTGGATAATGTTTAGGAGGTATCCTGACTTCAAGGAATTTATATTCAAAAATACACAAGCACATGTACTCTTCTCCCTTCTCCCGTAACCTAATTGAGTTTGCCAGGAAAAAGGGGCAATGATTTTTTCCCCTTGTTATTTACTAATAGATAGTAAAGAATATATACTAGGGGTAAAAAAGACAGAAAATCAGAGAATCCAGAGAAGAAAGGAAGTTAAAAAAAAAAAAAGAAAAACTAAATGAAGCTTCGACAAAAATGCGATAGTGTACACATACTGCCCTTCTTGAAATGATCCATCTTATTAAATGATGTGGTTTCAGTGCTTACCTCTTAGTCCTGCTACACCTATGGGAATTTGGAAGAAAGCTAGGTTTTTCACTTTTTAAATGATGGCAAATGTTACGTGCTCCAAACGCTGAGTAGAGATTCTTGGATTGTGATGAAATATAAAAATATAGTGCAGTCCCCACTTTGAATTACTAAACAAACTCAAATATTGTAAAAAGGCAGGCATTTCTTGACTGCTCATACAACATAAACTTTTCTCCCAAGGAGTCTGTGTCGTGTGTGAAACTGTAGATAATAAATCTAGGCTTGTTTGCCATGTCTTCTATGAATGCTCGAAGGAAGTTTATCCACACCTAAACGTAACTGTTGAAATATTTATTGGCATGATATGCTAATAGAGGCCCTTATAGTGCTTTGTGGAACAGACACATATACAGTCACGTGGGATACGGGTATGTTTTGAGAAATGCACAGTTAGGCAATTTCATCATTGTTGTGTGAACTTCATAGAGTGTATTTGCACAAACCTAGGTGTTGTAGCCTGCTACATACCTAAGCTATAGGGTATAGCCTATTGCTCCAAGGCTACAAACCTTTAGAGAATATTATTGTACTGAATATTGTAAGCAGTGGAAACACAAAGGTAAGTATTTGTGTATCTAAAGATAGAAAAGGTACATTTAAAACACATCATTATAATCTTACAGGACCACCATAGAACATGTGGTTCATCCTTGACCAAAACATTCTTGTATTTCCACTTCCTCCCTAACTATGAATACTTTCATGCTGTTCAATACGGTACAATGGCAAAATAAGTTTATATAGTATAGATGGCTATTCAAGATATAGTTACTTAAATAAAAAGTGGGTTTTTTTCCTAAAAACAAAACAAAAGAAAATCTCCTTTTGCTTTTCTAACTACCCTTTATGTCCATTTTGTTGTTGTCCCTTGCAGAATTTACAGTATTAGACAAAACACACAGTGGAAGATCAGAATTTAATTAGATTTATTTGTTGTTGAAACAGCTTTCAAATTCTTTCATCTTATAAGGAGTGAATCCCTAGATTACTCACAGACACATGAAAATAAAAAACTACAGAAGAATGTTCACATTGCATTTCAGTTCTTCATCATGTAAAGCACTTGGGCCTTTCTAAAAGATGCAAATCCCTCTTTATTATTTTGATGAGCTAACAAGATGAATTCATCTCTAGAACACTATAAAAACTAAATTGTGAAAAATGGCGCCAACCATATAACCTGTCCTTGATCATACCTATTATTTGGTAACTCTGTGGGGAAACTAGAATCTTTTAGAAGTATTATTTGTGTCCTAACTATTTAAGTGGATGATTTACCCTCCTCTAGGAAACTTAATATTGAGAGTAGGCTGAGAGGTGATCATGTTAATCTGGAAAATTTTTCATAAATTAAGGAAATTGAGTTTAATAGTTAGAGCAAATTCTCCACATGCATCATGTTTCTGTACTGAGTGCTGAACTATACAATAAACAAGGAACCGAAAACAAGCTTTGAAAATATCCAGCAGATTCAAGTATTGCTATTTGGCCTAACAACCTCTTAAACATATGCTCATTTGCAACTGCAAATATAAAAGCTTTTGTGTAAAAGGCTTTATATTTTATACACAAAATATAAAAAATTTTGTAAGATTAGATTTGTATGCCAAAAAAATCTTTCATATATATAATTCTCTAATTCTTAGATATCAAAAACAAGACTATTTGAACAGTTTAGTATTAAAATAAGTGACAACTTACATTACTTATGAGGGCATGTAATCAGAGTGGCTGTACCTGAACTAGGTACAAAAATGCTTAATACTCAGCTTAACACCAGCATGTAAAATGTATGTGAATTCAGCAAAACATATTTTAAATGACTTTACATTCCATTGCTATGTGTGTTATAGACACAAAGTTATGGCACTGAGATGAATCACTACTTTTGACAAACATTTTTTGACACTCTCACCTGGGAGATCCGGAGCACCATCCACTGAGAGCCAAAATGATCTAAATTTATAGTTCCATTGTTTCAAGGCTTGAATAGAAGCATAGCAGAAAACAAGAATGAGAGCTAATTTTCTATTGTTGGCAGATGTGAAAAAACATCATCACTTATTATATGATAGGTTTGGTTGGCTTTCTCCTGAGTTACATAAGATGTTATGTTCCTGATCTGTTTATGTATTGGTGTTTAATACCCAAATCTTTGAATTATTGTTAGATTATTTACTATCTTTTGCTAGTAGTTATTCCCACCAAGCAATTTATAATAAGCAGCTAATGGAAGGGACCACTGGATTTTTTTTTTTTTTTGAGACAGTCTCACTCTGTCACCCAGGCTGGAGTGCAATGGCACGATCTCAGCTCACTGCAACCTCCGCCTCCTAGATTCAAGTGATTCTCCTGCCTCAGCCTCTCTAGTAGTTGGGATTACAGGCACCCACCACCATGCCCAGCTAATTCTTGTGTTTTTGGTAGAGACAGGGTTTCACCATGTTGGCCAGGCTGGTCTCGAACTCCTGCCCTCAAGTGATCTGCCAGCCTCGGCCTCCCAAAGTGTCGGGATTACAGGCATGAGCCACTGCTTCTGGGCAGGACCACTGGATTTCCATATGGAAAAAACTACTATCAAAAAAAGAATTTTTTTTCCAAACTCTACATAGATAAGGATTGTATAATCAGTTACTGGAAATGCATTCTTGGGATTGTTTGCATAATTTATTTTCTATGTATTTGTGGATGCTCAATCAAGCTTTATGTATATTCATTGATTTTTTTTCAAATCTGATTAGCCTTAGTTATGCGTGTTTATTCCCCCAAAAATTGCCAGCCACAATTAAAATTAAAATTATGATACCAAACTTACTGGTGGTAGCATGCTATAATTTATAATTCAAGATGGTATCAGAGCCACATTATATACTAAACTGGTTTTGTATATGCAGGTTATCATAGGATTTAGAACAAATCAGTGTATTAGGCCAGAGTTACCAACTGAAGGGAGCATCAACCAACTGTGGTTATACAGTCAATTACCTGTTGTTGTTGTTGTTGTTGTTTTAATTCAGGAAAATGTGTTGTATATGAATATACTAAATAAAGGAAATAAAGCTATTAATAGAATGTGCCACTGGTGTCTTAGGTGAAAACATACACCAAGATTCATAACTCCCCTAAAATTGTTATTGTCAGTTAGCTGGATAAAGTGGTCTATGACTAAGTTAAAAAGCTAGAAAAATCTTGTAGTCAAAAGGAAAACAAACTTTGTTATGTATACTCAGGCTGGCCCACAGAAGGTGGTACGTGGCAGTGCTGGTGAATATCATTGCTGCAGTCTCCAATACTGCTGCAGTGCTGCCTAGCTGCTACTTTAAACCAACACTGGCTCATCTGGGGCCTTGAATTACCCCTTAAAGGTTGTATGGTGCATTACCCTGCTATTTCAAAATTACTTTAAACCATTCCTAAAGAAAGGTACCACATCCTTCTCCAGAGAAGAAGTTATTAGATTCTTTACAAAAACACATATTTATTTAAATAATAAATTTCCAACAAAAAATTCACAATTATAAGATTCCTTTGAAAATTACCAAGGTTTTCCCCAAATACATTTTTGGGTTTTTTTTTTCCTTCCTTACTATTCATTAGTTTTCTTTTTTTCTTTTTTTTTTTTAAATACTTTAAGTTCTGGGGTACATGTGCACAACGTGCAGGTTTGTTACATAGGTATACACATGCCATGGTGGTTTGCTGCACCCATCAACCCGTCATCTACATTAGGTATTTCTCTTAATGCTATCCCTCCCCTAGCCCCCCACCCCCCACAGACCCTGGTGTGTGATGTTCCCCTCCCTGTGTCCATGTGTTCTCATTGTTCAACTCCCACTTACTAGTTTTCTATTGTATGAACTATCTTCCATGCTTATTTTGCTTTTATTAAAAATAAGAAATCTGTATTCCTGGTATTCCCTGGTGTTTGGATCTTTTACACACCTATTAGAACCATAATTTCTGTAACATAATAACGCTTTTCAAAACGTCTCAGTGCCTGTTCCTGAAGTTATTAGTTTCCAAGTCTCCTCGATGCCTAGCCTCGTGCATCCATGGGTCTGTAGTTGCGCCTATAGCATTCTCATTGCTACTTCAGTTTCCCTGTGACCTCCTACTTGTCTTCTCTACGGGTGTGCACTCTCCTTATCTTTCTTGCTTTCTCTCTCAACATTAAATTCACATATATGAAAGACATTCTATGGGAAGAATAACCTACTCCAGCATTTAATAGAGCCATTCTAAACATATCTGACATAGAGATGTCCGCCTGTCACCTGCCTATTCAGGAAATGAGCTTGAGACTGGAGATAGATATATTATTGCAAACCACAATCAAGGCTAATATCTTAACCTGATTTTATCCTAATTTATCTCTGTTTATCTTCATTTTCAGCATTTCTGCTCTTTCTACCCTCTCTTACCCACCTTGTAATCTTCGAATACTATATCTAACTGATACCCTTCATAAAGGGAATATTTTTGCACATATTATGCACTTTCACTTGAAGAGACAGTAACCCTCCAAGACAGCAATGGCCCAGAAAAGAGACTAGAAATGTAGTGATAATTCATAAGTCAACATCTGCCTCTCTTTTCTACCTTAGCCAAGTTTAATGCAGAGGGCATTACACTTAGTTCTAGTCTCAAGTCTACCATAATTAGAACCATAATCATGGGCAAATCACTTAACTTGTCTGGGCATCAATCTCTCAATGAAAAAACTAAGCTATTTGACACATATGGCCCCTTTTATGTTTAAATCAATTTTATTGTTTTTTACTAAATGAGGTTTAGAACATTGACCCATCAAATGAAGTCACTGTAAAGAATATAAAAATTATAGTTAAATAACATTTCAAATATGAAGCTATTTAAATGTCAATTGTGCAGGCAATTTTTAAATATTTCTAGTCAATCATAATCACTGCTTTCTCAGTCTTTCTATTCTTCCTATAAGCATTTGATTAAAGTTGATAACACAGAATTCTCTTTTAATATGCATTCTGTTGGGGATACCAATTAAGATTTCTTTAACTTGTTTATTTTAGAAGTTGTTTATAACGCCAAGCAACAGTTGTAAAGAGGATAACATTCCCAGTAGATGGTTTTGAAAACTTCTATAATATCTAATTATGTATAGATCCAGACTGTTTATGTTTGGCATACAAATAATTGCTGGGAGTTAGAATGGTTTGATCAATGCATGCAATTAAGTGCACATATGTTAACCTTTTTCTTTAAAAGTTACTTTGTTATATGAACATTTATTTTTTAGGTTATATATTTAATCCCAAATCTTTGCTATCTCATGAAGACCAGTTTGTCATAAACACTTAATAAATGTCATTTTGTTCAATTAAAACAGAAGGGCCTGTACATCCTATGCATACATACTTTTTCTTCTACTGCATTGTACAAACATTTAAACCTGTGTGTGTATAGCTTCAGGAAACTATAGCTGGAGCTGGGCCAGAAAATGTCTACAGTAGCCTTACAATAGTTTTCTAGTTCCTTGGTCACTACTATGCATCACGAGTGCCTTTACCTATGTCCTTTTCCTCTTCAACCTATATACACACAGACTTTTTCCTGCTTCTTTAAGGGGGAAAAGTCTGCTAATTCAGGTGAGGGACTATGTGTTTGAAAAAGTGTTTTCAAATAAAATACTTGGCCAGTCGCAGTGGCTCACATCTGTAATCATAACACTTTGGGAGGGTGAGGTGGGTGGACCACCTGAGTCCAGGAGTTCAAGACCAGACTGGGAAACATGGCAAAACCCCATCTCCACTAAAAATAAAAATAAAAAATAAATTTAAAAATAGCCAGGTGTGGTGGCACACACCTGTAGTTCCAGCTACAAGGGAGGCTGAGGTCAGAGGATCACTTGAGCCAGGGATGTGGCAGTTGCAGTGAGCCAGGATCGTACCACTGCACTCCAGCCTGGGCAACAGAGTGAGACTCTGTCTCCAAATAAATAAATAATAAATTTTGTAGTGGTAGAAGTTTCTAAGCAGGGATTTCCATGTTCTACTCATAGAAAAACTTACAGAACAAGCAGGTACTTTAAACCCCAACTTCTAGGGCTAACTACGTCATAGAAATTATTCTATAAGGACATGATCTACATCATTACATCACACATGAGTCCAGCCCTCTTTGTCTAAGCCTGTGACACATACTTAAACCCTGCTGTTTAACAAATCAACTCCAAAGTAACCCATCTTTGAATGTCATTAAGGATGAGTATCTGCAATGCAAGAAACTTTGTTATCCCATGATGTTTAGAAAAATCTGCTTAATAAGTAGATATATTCCACTTGTTTGTTACTCTCCATAGGTACTCTCTCTCTACTTACAACAGAATTATATGTAATCAGTTGTTCTCATTCACATAAACAAACCCTGACAAGAAATAAAAATGTGGTAATATCAGTTCTCTGCATCAAGGAACATTTTTAATAAGCTGTACTATAGAACGTCTTACTAATCAGATCTTTTAACAACACATATGTTAGCCATAATTTCTGTACTAAGACACTGAATCTATATTACATTGTAAAAATTTGAGTATGAGCTATCTATATGTTCCCAGCATTGTATCCTATGTAAAAACCCTAAATTAAATAATACACCCAAAGAAATTGAGACCATTTTTAGTTAATTTAAGAAAATAATGTCAGATATTTCCAGTTGCTAAGCATTTAATATGAATCAGGCACTGTGCTAAGAATTTTATAGAGAGTAGCCCATCTAACCCTCACAGTAACCCTATATGGTAGGTACTGTAATTAATATTATTTTACAGAGGAGGAAACTAAAATGTTAAAAGCTTAATTGTCCATAATTGTAAGTGGAGCTAGAATTCAAACCAAGTTTTTCTGGCTCCTGAATTATATTTTTATACCACCACCTACCAGTACATTTATATTCAGGTTTCTTTGGCTATCTCACCATAAAATGCTGCCACCCCATCTTAATGGTTGAGGAGATTCAACTCTCAGTTCTACCATAAGCAGTAGCATGCAATTTTAGCTATAGCTCTAGAAGTATCCAAGATTATTTAGCTCAATTTCCCAGCTCTGTAGGTTAAATTCATTGTCTTTAATGTGTTTCACTCTAGCTACCCAATGCAAATTATGTCACTAAGAGCAAAGGAATAGTCACTACTTGTTTGTTTCCAATAATTCTTTTTTTTTTTTCTTTTTTTTGAGACGGAGTCTTGCTCTGTTGCCCAGGCTGGAGTGCAGTGGCACGATCTTGGCTCACTGCAATTTCTGCCTCCTGGGTTCACACCATTCTCCTGCCTCAGCCTCCTGAGTAGCTGGGACTACAGGCACCTGCCACCATGCCCGGCTAATTTTTTTGTCTTTTTAATAGAGACGGGGTTTCACTGTTTTAGCCAGGATGGTCTCAATCTCCTGACCTTGTGATCCGCCCGCCCCAGCCTCCCAAAGTGCTGGGATTACAGGCGTGAACCACCGCGCCCGGCCTCCAATAATTCTTTATTATATACTGTGCTGTATTGAATTACCTTGGATTCCCTTATTTTGCCAAATCATTTATTTATAAGATAAATTCCTAGAAGTAACATTTCTGGGTCAAACGACGTTAGTAATATTGATAGGTACAAAGGCTTTTTGTTATTGTTAGTTTTCATTTTTATTAAAGTTATGCATACAAGCACATAGATTTAAGAATCAAACAATTCTACAATTTTTTTAAAAGGATAAGAAAAGCAGACACTCCCCTCACAGTGCTTGCAGGCACCTCTTTTAGCTTTTATTTTTATTTTCAATTTACCCTCTTGTCTCTAGATGATACGCTGCTTGGTGAATTTTGTTTCAGCGTTACCCACTGACTCCCTGCCATGGAAAATGAGGGTTTAGCTCTTTTCTATGCACACACATATTTCCAATATAGTTATGCCATAATTTTGTCTAGCTCAGTATTCAATTCACATTATTGGGATTATGTGGAAACTGCACAATTGAGCCCTATAGTAACCTTTCAACACTTTTCCTTTCTCATCTAACATTGTTTAATTGTCCCATTGGCTTAATTTTCATATGTTTATTACCAATTCAATCCCAACCTCACTGCTGATTGTCTAAATCTCTCTCAAATTGCTCATCCTTATGAAGTAGCCTTCCCCAGAACCTGACTTGCTACAGTCTAGACTGGTTGCTCTCTAACTCATCCTGCAGATTCCTGCCATCTGTGTGGGAGCTTCTAATGTCTTCCTCTTTCAGTGTTGGCTCCATCTTGGTGGCAAACATCCAGTAGTAACTAACTGCCTGCAAGGTGACTTTGGGAAAGCTGCTTAACAACTCCAAACCTCAGTCCTCTCATCTCACCTTAATTGTGTCACTACTTTTAAGATTAGTCATAGCCTCTTGACCCAGTGGTTAAAGCAGTTGTTTTCAATTGGCAGAATGCATTAGAAGTTCTGGGGGGCGTTTGTTAAAAATGCTGGTGCCCAGGCCCACCCCAGTGATCCTGATTCAATAGCTCTGAAATAGGGTGTATCTGAATATTAAAAATACCTGGTGGTTATTCTGATGCAAAGTCCTGAAGCATCACTTTTTAAGAAGCACCAGCTCAAAGATATAAAACAAAAATAACAAGTCAGCAGTGATTTTCAAAGCCAACAGTAAAAGAAGCTTTCAAAAATCCCTTCCCAGTTCTAAAATGTATACATTGGGGGATGCCAGAAAAATATTGCTTAAGATTTTTGAAAAGTTCCCTAGGAATTTAAAAAAAACTAATTTAATAAAGAATAACACAGTCCATAGGTCATTAACTTCAAATCATGTATTAGGAAGATGGCGAAGAGCTAAAGTGGCCCATTTTTATTATTTTCTGAAAGTGGAAAAGATGTTGCCAAAAGCAAAGAAAAGAAGACATTATCTTTTGTAATCATTGAAATAGAATTTTTAGTTGATTCCCGCCCCCCAACAGTTTTGAGTAGACAGTAAGAATTACAAATGATTACACCACTTAGAAAAGCCAGAGAAAGGAATAAATAGATTTATTTTTGTTCAGAATGACTGATTTGTTATGATCAGAAACCAAAGGATTTTAAAATACTGAGTACAAACCTGCATATGAGGTTTGTAAGACAATGGGTAGAATACTGGATGTCACAACTAAAAATGAGGCCAGTACCACAGTAATTTTGCAAGATGTGTGTAAAATATCAATCCATTGTTGAAAGGTATCCAATTCATATATACCCTAAACCTTAGTAAAAAATGTGCCACATCCACACCACATGAACAGCACATATCATCACAAAAATAGTGTTCTTTGAAGAATGCGTAGGTACCACTAGACACCTATTATTAATCATTGTTTCTCCAAAGAAGGAAGAGTTTAGATATGGTTTTGGGAGAGTATCTTAATGACCACCACATTTCAATATTTTTAAAATATATGTTTGAAATATCCTAAATAGGCAAGTTTCCATGGCAATATACTTTGGGCAATTTGAAAGCAAACAAATAACTATGAAAATTTTTATTTAAAAAGTTTTTATTTTCTAGCATATCTACAAAAATCACATCAACTCTTTGCTATTGTGAAAAACTACATGTCATAGGAAAAACAAGTAATGATACAAACAGATTTCATAATTTGAAATAAACTATCAGCTGAACAAAGATTACATTAAGAACATACCCAATAATACAGATTGTAGATGCACAAGTAAGAATTTACACTGGTTTACAGCAAATGAGGACAGGAGGATGGAGGATACTTTACTCCCCATTTGATCCCACATATGGTATACAATTTACTTGGAGTATAAAGGACAAAGAAAAAGGGTATAGGGAGACTATCAGGAGAGGTAAACCAATTTAAGCTAATGCAAAACGAAAAAAAAGAAAAATGTTTATGTCTGATGACATAAAATTAAAAGATTACTAGTTCAGTCAGTTTAATGAAGATTAATCTGGTCCAGTTAATAAAGAAAACTGAGTATATGTATTGTAACCATGTCTGAAGAGGCAATCCTGAAAGCATTTTTTTTTTCTGAAGCACAACTCTTTATCTTTCTTTTTTTTTTTTTTTTTTTTTAGTTATACTTTAAGTTCTAGGTTACATGTGCACAACGTGCAGGTTTGTTACATAGGTATACATGTGCCATGTTGGTTTGCTGCACCCATCAACTCCTCATTTACATTAGGTATTTCTCCTAACGCTATCCCTCCCCAAGCCCCCCACCCCCGAGCAGGCCCCCACATGTGATGTTCCCCTGTCTGTGTCCATGTGTTCTCATTGTTCAATTTCCACTTATAAGTGAGAACATGCAGTGTTTGGTTTTCTGTCCTCATGGTATTTTGCTGAGAATGATGGTTTCCAGCTTCATCCATGTCCCTGCAAAGGACATGAACTCATCCTTTTTTGTGGCTGCATAGTATTCCATGGTGTATATGTGCCACATTTTCTTTATCCAGTCTATTATTGATGTACGTTTGGGTTGGCTCCAAGTCTTTGCTATGGTGAATAGTGCCAAAATAAACATACGTGTGCATGTGTCTTTGTAGTAGCGTGACTTATAATCCTTTGGGTATATACCCAGTAATGGGATTGCTGGGTCAAATGGTATTTCTAGTTCTAGATCCTTCAGGAATCACCACACTGTCTTCCACAATGGTTGTACTAATTCACACTCCCACCAACAGTGTAAAAGCGTTCCTATTTCTTCACATCCTCTCCAGCATCTGTTGTTTCCTGACTTCTTAATGATTGCCATTCTAACTGGCGTGAGATGGTATCTCATTGTGGTTTTGATTTGCATTTCTCTGATGACCATTGATGATGAGCATTTTTTCATATGTCTGTTGGCTGCATAAATGTCTTATTTTGAGAAGTGTCTGTTCATATCCTTTGCCCACTTTTTGATGGGATTGTTTTTTTTCTTTCAAATTTGTTTCAGTTCTTTGTAGATTCTGGATATCAGCCTTTTGTCAAATGGGTAGATTGTGAGAATTTTCTCCCATTCGGTAGGTTGCCTGTTCACTCTGATGATAGTTTATTTTGCTGTGCAGAAACTCTTTCGTTTAATTAAATCCCATTTGTCTATTTTGGCTTTTGTTGCCATCTGAAAGCATTTCTTTAAGCTTCTCTGTCAGCCTCCCTCTTCTTTTCCCCACTCCATCCTTCTCTCTGATTTCTTCTGCCTTCTGGGGAAGAAATGAAGACTGAGCAATTTCATCAGTATATACCCCTCTACTAAGCACTAGCATCCTGTGCTGTTCCCTCCTGGGACAGAGAAGACCAGAAACAGCTGCTATGTCAATTTACACCTTGTCTCTGACTAACCTAGAAGCTATAGCAGGGGCTGCATTAAAGACATAATATGTCATTTGTCTGTAATCTGCTCTAATGCTTTGGCATCTGGTCACATGTATTACTTAAAATCAGACAAATACATAAACTGTTCACATAGCCCAGATAGCTCGGTGATAGCACCTGGTAAATGCTAGGGGTATGTAGCCGGGTATTAACTTGAATTGCAATGGACCAGCAGATATGAAAATGATTTGGGATATTACCAAAGCAGTTGTTAAAATGGAAATAATATTGCTCTTACTGGGAAGAAAAAATTGAAAACAGTAAAAATGCAGCTACAAAAAAAATTACAGGCAGAAGCGCTATAGTATATTAGATTTAACCTGTGTAGGCAACTGACAAACACTGATAAAGACAGATGGCCATGACAGCATATAAAACAGTCCTCAGGATGATTCAGTATACAAATGTGAACCCATTTAAGCTAATAAAGATCAATACCAACCAGAAGTTGATGATGCATAACCCACCCTTTATTCTTATGTCTCATTTTAAAGGTTAACACATTTCAAAATTTATACATTTAAAGATGCTTAACTTTTAAGATAGGAATTGATTTGGCTTATTTTATGTTAAAGAAAACTGTTTCAGCTCACATCAATAAAATATAATACCTAACTAGAATTCATCAAAAACAGGTTTCTACTGCAACATTTCAACAAACTAGATGATATGTTTTACGCTTATTAATTACTCAAATGCTAAAACATCTGGACTGTAAATTTAATCTTCCAATGAAATAGCTACACAATACAGTTTTTTTGCTATTAAATACATTAGGTTATTACCCTGTTTACCTAAAGTTACCTCCATAATTACCAATAGAATTAAGGTTAAGTTGATAAATTTCATGAGAATCCCAAAGTTTGAAAACTATTTTCACACAACACACACATAATTTTATTATCTTATATTATTTTTTAAGGCCAAGATAATTTTAAAGAACTTGATACATAATAAGCCTTAAATACATTTGTCAAAGAGATGAGAGAAAAAGAGGAAGGGAAAGAGGTAGAGAGGAAGACTGGTTGTAGAAGAGACATAAATAAACCATGTCTGCATTTAAAAATTCCTCTGAATGATTTATGAATTCATTACAGAGATCAACTTTTTTGGTTTTTTGGTTTTTTGGTTTTTGTTTTTGAGATGGAGTCACTTCTTTCACCCAGGCTGGTGTGCAGTGGCGCAATCTCAGCTCACTGCAACCTCTGCCTCCCAGATTCAATCAAGTCTTCTGCCTCTGCCTCCTGAGTAGCTGGGATTACAGGGGCCCACCACCACGCCCAGCTAATTTTTGTATTTTTAGTAGAGATGAGGTTTCACCATGTTGACCAGGCTGGTCTTGAACTCCTGACCTCAAGTGATCCTCCAGCCTTGACCTCCCAAAGTGTTGGGATTACAAGTGTGAGCCACCATGCCTAGCCCCAGAGCTCAACATTTATTACAGATTTTGTTTTTTGGCTTTTGTTTTTTGTAGAGACGTCATCTCACTATGTTGCTCAGGCTGGTCTCAAACACCTGGAATCAAGCAAATCTCCTGCCGAGGCCTCCCAAAGTGCTGGGATTACAGGCATGAGCCAACATGCCTGACTATTACAGACTTTGATAGTAGTCTACTTGATTCATAAAGATATTTCCTTTCCTAGTCTATGTGTAGTAAGCACTTTACTTAGAGCATAATAAAAGGGGGAAAAGAATATAGAAATAATATCAAAGAAGAGAAAAATTGATTTAAACTGATGCATATAATATCAAAATAAATTTAAAATAACATAGTAAAGAACTATCCAGATTTCCCTAATTTTCTAAATTAATAAATTTAGGGAGACATCTTTATAGTTTATAAGATAGCCATTGACTATTTTGTTATCATACTATGGCTGCAATATACCCAATAATACTCTGTATCCTAAATTAGTTACTACACCTGGGAATATAATTTTTAATTGCTTAATGCTTACATACAAAGTTATCTATAACCATTTCTAAGCAGAATATTTTAATACTTTAGAAATTGAGTGAGGTATTTAGTATGCTGACCATTTTATAAGGTCCAAAGAGTATGCTAATGGAGTTCCAGGTGAGAACAAGAAATTTTTATAATGATGGCCAATTTTCATCTGGGACCACCCTCAATGCAGAAGGATTGGTTGATGTCATGTCTGCCCTAAACTGAAACTATTTCACTTGAATACAAATTTAGAAAAATATGTTGATAATTCTTCAGCATATTGCAAGTAAATATTAATTTAAATATTACATGTATAAGTATTAAATTAAATATTAATCCAGTCTTTCTCAACCCTCCCAGTACATCAGAATCACCTTAGTGGATTTTTAAAATACAGATGCCAGGGCTCTATCCCAAGAGAAGCAGTTAGTTGAAGGTCATAGGAAATAATTATTTTTTGAAAGTTTTCCCAGATGATACTAATCCAGTACAAAACAGGATTAAATGAAGTCATCATAGTCCTTTTCTGTCAGAATAAAGGAATAGAGCTTCCATTCAAAGAATGGAAGTTTTATAAATTCTATATCTAGGCTAAGGGGACATAATCATAGGTTAAGTGGAGAAAACTGTGACTCAAATACTTTATGTGACTTGATTGAAGGATGATATTTTTCTGACAGTGTGTCAACAAATATTTATTGAGCATTTATTTGGTGCCAGGCATTATAATGTTGGTACTAGGAATAGAGAGATTAACATGATATTTTCCCTTCAGCAATTTATATTCTGGAAGAGAGAGTTAAATAATAAACATAAAATAATTTTGGGTGCTGGTAAGTGCAACAAAGAAGACAAATAGAATAATGTGAAAGGTAAATGAAGGGGTGGACTTAGCTCTGGTGAACAGACAAGTTTCTTTAAAAAGGTAACATATGAAAACCTAGAGGAAGAGTGTTTCAGGCAATAAGAAATGTGAATGCTAAGGTCCTGAGATGGGAAGAAACTTTATATATGTTCGAGGAATATCCAGGAAGCTGGAATGGCCAGAACTTGGCCCAGCACTGGGAGAGTGAAAGGGATGAGGTCTCAGAGGCAGGCAGGAACCAGCTGGTGTAGAGGTTTGGAGGCCACCGGAAGGGGGTTGCTTGTATTCCAGTTGCACCAGGGAACTAGCCATCAGAGATTTTGTTTTATTTTGTTTGAGACAGGGTCTCCCTCTGTTGCCCAGGCTGGAGTGCAGTGACACAATCATGGCTCACTGCAGTCTCGATCTCTTGGGCTTAAGCAGTCCTCCCACCTCAGCCTTCCGAATAGCTGGGATTACAGGCCTGTGCCACCATGCCTGGATAATTTTATTTTTCTGTAGAGATGGGAGTCTCCCTATGTTGCCCAGGCTGGTCTCGAACTCCCGGGCTCACGTGATCCTTCCACTTCAGCCTCCCAAAGTGTTGCGATTACAGGCTTGAGCTACCATGCGTGGCCCATCAGAGGTTTTTAAATGAAAGGAGATCTGCCTGCATTTTGGAATGTTACTCTGGTTGCTGTGTGGAAGTTGGCCTGAAGAAGGAGGTCAACTTTGGAGGCAGGATCCCTGATGCTGCAAAATGATGGTACCTGGGTACTGGGAAGATTCTAATTGATGACCTAAGTCTTACAAATAATGGTTTTTCTTTATCATTCTTTTAGGTCAAAAGCTCTATGCTACAAGACTTAAAGATGTGGGGAGGATGTGATTCATATAAAAAGGAAGCATCCTGATAGATTTTTCCGAGTATATGTGATCTCCTAATCCAAACAGCTTTTCATCCAGGAAGTTTCCATCATGCTGTCCACTATCCACTGTAAATTCCATATCACTATGCAGAACTGAGGTTCCTGACATTTTTGTGTTTCTCAGAAAATGTTGGTGCAGCTTTTTAGTCTTGTAACCGAATGAGGTTAGGTTATGTTCATGCTACAAACATTAGATTCCAAATCACTGCTTAAAGCTGAAAGTTAACCTTCTAATTGAATTAATTTCTACATATGTTTTTCCTGTTCCACCAATTATATTCCATTTGTCATTTGTTATATTTCAGGAAAAGTGTTCAGTATGAAAGGCCAGTCTGATCCACAGAATAAGGGTAGGAGGGCTCTTGCTGTAACATAGGCTGAGCTCCTCTGAACTAACAGGGAAAATGTAATCAAATGCTATTGAATGAATTCCATACTTTAAGAAGACAGAATACTAAGGGCCATGCTCTGAGTTCATAGCAGTAGTTATCTCATATTTAATAATTGACTTGGCTTTTAAATACTGTCTTAAAATATCTTCTGAATTATTATGTTTAATTCTTAATTTATCCTGGCTTTGTACTGTTAGCCAACTTAATTTTAAATTTCCTGATAACAAGGAGTAGGTATTATATGGGGCCCATGTGTGTTAAGCCTATTATGACATAAAATATGTAATAGGAAGTCAGTAAATAGGTGCCGAATAAAGTAAACGTTTAACAGAATATGGTCCTTATATGGTCCTTATTATGGTCCTTGACTCTAGAAGTCAAGAATAAGGTCCTTATACTTTAGACTTTAAAATGCATTTAAAATATGATAAATGTTAACTTATACAAATCAACATATATAAAATTTGTCAACAGTAGACATGTATCAAAACATTTGCAAATAGGATTTATTGATGAGGAAAATTTTCTGGGAAAACATCTAAATTGCTATTTTAGAAGGAAAATGATTGTAATATATAAAATGGACATGTTTTTTAAACAATGCATTTTGAGTAGGAGAGGGTACAGAATCTAATATCGGGGCCAAACAATTTTCTATTCAACAGTAATTCCTTTTACAGTATTTTTGCCATGGCCCTTGTAGCTGATTCTTCTCCAACCCCTGCTCCAAGTCACTGTCCAGCTCAACACGACCATACGAGTAACCAGTACAGTAGATGAAAATAAATCATGTAGTCTCAGAAAGTCTTCTATATTTCTGTCTGCTTAGTCAGTCAATGTTGACAACATTAATGCATAGTCCAGTATTGTTGTCCCTGGTTTCCTTTGAAATGCTACAATTTTAGAATCCTATTATTTCAGTGACATTTATTTTCTTAGGGGATTGGATTAGGGCATGAATAAGAAGGAATATTCATCTTTTCCTTGTTCTTTTCAAGTTTTAAAAGGGTTTTTAATATTGTTATTTTTGATGCAGATTGTTATATGACATTGAAACAAGTCATCTGCAGTAATTTGAATTTTTTTTTTTTTTTGCCTTTCAAAATTCCAATCACTGTCTTCAGTAGGTAATCCCAAGGAATATTATGATAAAAGATAACATAAAAATTCAGATACGATATTCCTGTTATTTAGAGGTTATATTTAATTTTCCTGTAAGTCAAAGTATTCAAATATGTTTCAAATATATTTCCAAAAATATAATTCCAATCAAACTTAAATTGGCTTTGTTTATACTCGGAACAGTCTATGTTAACTACATTTATCCCATCTTCCATAACATATTAGGGGAAAAAGCAGACTAAATGTTGTCAAGTATATTCATTTGATGATTGCTGATGGATTTAGTTTTAAAGGCACCTTTTAATATACAAATAAATTAAAATTCTCATGTAGAAGATATTACAGAGTAAAGAAGTGGCTCTGAAACATTGGGGTTTCTGAATAATCTGGAGGTCTTGTTAAAATGCAGATTTCCCTTCCCACTCCCAGATGTCTGGGTGGTGCCCAAGAATTTCCATTTCTAACAAGTCCCCAGCTGATGCTGACCTTGCTGGTATAGGGCCACACCCTGAGTACCACTTGTAAAAATGATGCTCATCAGTTCTCTGCTTTTCTTAAGTAATAAAATTGTTCAAGCTAATCAGTTATATCCACAAGTACAATATCATTTAAGAGAAGCTTCTAGAGATCTTTAACCATATTCATATACAGCTCTGCTGGACAAACCAAATTGACTTGAGTTAATGCAAAGAGCTTATCTGAGCATCTTTCTCTCCAAAGCCAAGATGACTGGAATATACCTAGTCCTATTCTTGGAACTTCACTTTTTCTCCAAGAATACACTAGTCATTCCCTCTCCTCCAAGTTCAAACTTCCTACTCGGCTTTCTCACTCCTCTATGCCTAACTTATCCTTTATGTTTATGGACATAGTATAAACTATAGAAAAAAGTAGGTACTAGGACCCATGGCAAGTCATTAAGTTGAGCCACGATTTCATCAAAATGTAAAGGTAATAGTACCTACTTCTGGCTATTGTGGATGGAAAAATGAGATGATATATGCACAGAATCAAGCACAATACCCAGTACTCAGGATGTCTCCCCTCCTACTGCCTGCAAAATAAGTTTTTTCCTATCTTCCTAGAACTTCTGGCTTCTACAGTTATTGATCTCCCTGTCAACTGCATTCCATGAAATTCCCTGCTAATCCTAGAGTGTATCAGACAGAAACTGAAAAAATGACCATATCAGACAGCATTTTCAGTTTTCTGGAAGGCAGAAAAACACAAAGGGGATAATTTGATGGCTGCTTGCCAGAAAGTAGCAGGACAGAAATTAGAGCTATGGAAATCTGTAACTGTCTTAATCACCTCTGGTGAAACACAACATCCGGCAGAACATAACAAATGAGACCACGCCATGTTTGATAGTAAGTTTTAGACTGAGGGCACATTGCTGAAAGGCAGGTGTTGTTCTGATCACCTTTGTACTCACTGTTGCCTGTGCTATTGCCATGTTTTCATAAGCCTCAGTAGTGCATTTGGTTTCCATGGAGTCCATCCATGAACTAAAAGAACAAAACATCTAATCCCAAAGCAGAATACAGATCTCTTGTAGTTTCATTCACCCTTTTAAACAATATCACGTAATTTTTAGATTCAAATAATCATTGAGAGACCCTGTACTAGCAGTTAGGGACATGTCATCTGGGCGTTGGCTCTATTGAACAATATGATCTTAAATAAACCTTTTCAGTGCCTTGGGTCTATGACCCATCTGTAAGGTGGACATAATGCTGCCTGGCTAATCTGCCTTTCATTGTTATTATAATACCTATCAAATTGCATTGTAGAATAAAAATGTTAAACAAGGGCCAATGGAATACTGGTGACAAAGTTGAATAGCACTAGTAACTAGAATCAAGTCAATTATCAGCTTTCAAACATACCGAATATCAAGAAAGTACCATAAGGCCAGGCACAATGACTCACGCCTGTAATCCCAGCACTTTGGGAGGCTGAGGCAGGAAGATTGCTTAAGCCCAGGAGTTCCAGGCTGCAGTGCACTATGATTGTGCCACTGCACTCCAGCTGGGGAGACAAAGCGAGACCCGGTGTCAATTAAAAAAAAAAAGTGTGCCATAATAATCTCATAATGCTTTCACTTCGTATTCATGAAGCTAGTAATATAAGCCCCCTTGATAATACAGCCTATTACAAAATCAAAGTTGGCCCCTTCTACTTTGGAACAAATGTCTTTTATGAGTGCTTTGGTTGGCTAATGAATTTCTGTAGAAAGAATTTTACTTTTCAGTTTTCTTCATTTTGATAAAGGAGATTACCACATGGAAGAATGATATTAAAGACAATGATTAAAACTCATCAAAACTCAAACTTTTTTTTTTTTTTTGGAGACAAGGTCTCACCCTGCTATCCAGGCTGGAGTGCAGCAGCACAGTCATAGCTCACTGTAGCCTCTAACTCCTGGGCTCAAGAGATCCTCCTGCCTCAGCTTCCCAAGTAGCTAGGACTACAGGCAGGAGCCACCATGTCCGGCTAATTATTTCATTTTTGTAAAGTCATGGTCTTGCTATGTTGCCCAGGCTGGTCTCATACTCCTGGGCTCAAGCGATCCTCCCACCTTGACCTTCCAAAGTACTGGGATTAGAGGCATAAGCCACCAAAACTCAAACATTTTTAGGCCAAAACTCAAACGTTTTTAGGAAGAAAGAGATTAAGAAGGTGGGCTGCCCTGGGACTTACTGATTGTGTAAGCCAGCATTGTTGGCCTAGTGAGTGTTTTAGCACTTTCAGAATCTCAGAGCCCTTCACAGATCCTCTGACAGAGTTGACCCTTTGGCTTGAGTCAATCTACACTCCACCCATCGCAAGCTCAGATAGTAGAAATTTCTCCCATAAAAAGTTTCCATAATGCTACACGCAAACCTCTTGGGAACAGTAGCTCCTCTCTTGCCTGGAAGTGCAGGCTACTTTCTGGAGCTGCCATGTCCCACGTGGCCAGTAAGTGCTGCCATGTAAACTTGTGCAATTTCCCAGTCTCAACACAAAATCAAAGCTTCAAGCTTTGGGAGATAAAATCTGGGTTTCAAGTTTGATAAAATATTTTTCACAGTAGTTATCTAGGATTGATCAATTCTGAAGGCTCTAATTTCTGTTCTTCAAGCTAATTTAACACAAGGCAGCCTGAACAATACCACTCTTGGATGGGCAGCCTAAGAAACAGATTTTCGCAGGTGTTTCCTCTGTGCTGCAAACCTAAATAGCCCCCTACATTCAATCACATCGATGCCAGAGGCAGGAAAAAAACTGCAACAAAAGAAGAAAAGAGAGCAAGCTCAGTAAAGCTGAGGACTGCTCAAGAGCCGTTTTGATGTAGAGATCTCTGTGAAAGCTCATTAAATCCTCAGTGTGTGAGGCAGCGCTTAGGGAAAAATAGAAATAAGGATAATAAGACACCATATCCATCCATACTGACATATTTGTAAAGCATTCATTAGTTAAAATCCTCCAAGGAAACTCCATGTGACTCCTCAGCATATTAAGGACCTGAATCAGCTCTTCTGGTTAAACCACAGTCCAGATTAACAGTTACATACTGGAGAGATACAGTTAGTTTTTGTTTTGTTTTATTTTTCATAATACCATGAACAAACCTATTGCAAAAGCAATTCAAAGCATGGTTCCCATAATGAAGAACCAGTTGGGTCCTCTTCAGGAGGAAAGATAGCCCCATATACCATGAATATCTAATACATCTGAATAAATGATAATAAGTCATTAGATGACGGGTGTATATGAGAAAAGCCAAACTTACTAAGTTAGGTCCCCATTGCTTTTATTTTCTGGAAGACATTCATAAGGAAAGATGTATCTTCATGCTTCAGCCAAAACCCTGATGGGAATAAGACCTTCTATTATTCAGGATTCCCCAGAGAAACAGAACCAATAGTGAGGGGGTCAGGGGAAGAGGCAGTTGGGAGAGAGGGAGAAAGAGAGAGAGGCTTTATCTTAAGGAATTGGCTCATTCAATTTTAGAGTTTGGCAAGTCCAAAATTTGCAGAGTAGCCCAGTAGACTGGAGACCCAGGAAATACTTGATGTTCAGTCCAAAGGCACTCTGCTGGCAAAATTCCCTCTTCTTCAGGGGAGGTCTTTTTTCTCTTAAGGCTTCTAACTGATTGGATAAAGCCCACCTAATGACCTCATTGTAATTTAATTACCTCTTTAAAGACATTGTCTCCAAATACAATCTCATTCTGGGGTGCTAAGGGTTACAACTTCAACATATGAATTTAAGGGGACACAATTTCACCCATAAAATACCTCAGTGGGTTTTATTATGATCTAGATATTAGAAAGAGAGAGAGAGACAGAGACAGAGACATGGGGAGGTTGATAAATAGCAGATGTATTTCTCAAAGCAGTGATTCTCAAAGTACAGGCCCAGGCCCAGAAGTATCAGTATCATGTGAGAACTGGTTAGAAATGCAAATTCTCAGCCCCTACCCCAAATCTGCTAAGTCTGTAAGTGGGGCCCAGGAATTTGTGAATAAACCTTCCTTCCTGGTGGTTCCAATGAAGGCTAAAGTTTGAAAACAACTCTCTTAGAAGTTGCTTTATTAAAAGAATGACGCCACCTAAGAAGTTTTCCAACAAACATGGGTATAAATATTGTTTAATCTGTGTGTTTTCATTAAATATATCAAGATAAGTCATATTTTATAAGTGAGCCTTGGATCTATTTTACTCTTATAAATTGAAAACAAAGCCAGAGCTCCAAGGATAAGCACCACAACACTGCAAAGAAACTTGGCCTCTGAGTACAGATTTCACAGGGTAAAAGCAAAACTGTGAGTACCCAATAAAGCTAATATATCAAATACCAGAGCAGTCTAATTGCTGTCTGTCTGGTTGGAAGCCTCCATTACCTTATGTAATTCCCATGAATGGCAGACTAAATTATAGTGGTGGTACTTAATAAAATTCATTCTACCCTCTTCTTAAAAATGAAAAACTATAAATAGAACTACTGAGTGGCCACTTTTGAGCAAGAATGTAATTTATATTATGTCCCAAAACACCTTCCACACCCTCACAAAAGTAGCATTTGCAAATACACCAGCATTAAACAAGCCTCTGCCCCATGTTCTTTGAGAATCTACAGTACAGCCACAGGAGCAAGAAGTTTTAATTCACCTGTGAGTTATTTCCAAGTCTTGCTGGATGGTCAGATCTGTGAACAGTCATACACACAACCAACTTATCTGGAGAAGTCAGCTTCATCCGAGCATATATTCTACTTAGTGGTCAAGTACATGTAACTAAAGGTAAAGCCTACATCCAGGAAGCTTACGTGACTTGCCTAGCGTAGGTTTCAGCACATAAGATGCTAGATCAGATTGCATAATGCAACGAGAGCTAACACTCATAATTACTTATGTAAATTATATGGCAAGAATTTCCCAGGCCTTTAGGGAAAAAATGTTTATCTGCGGAGCCTAATTTTTTTTTTTTTTTTTTTTTTTTATACTTTAAGTTTTAGGGTACATGTGCACATTGTGCAGGTTAGTTACATATGTATACATGTGCCATGCTGGTGTGCTGCACATGTTTATTGCGGCATTATTCACAAGAGCCTAATTTTTTATATCAGCTATCACGAAAAATATTGTCAAGGAGCATATTTGATTATTGGACTTGGATCTAGATGTACCCTCTTTGTGACATTGTCACATAATGACAACCTGGAGGTTAATACATTAAGGCAGCCTGTATGTGAGTGAAGCTTCAGAACTACTTGAAAATTGCATTATTTAACTGTGTCCAGATGGAATAGAGAACATTCTCACACTGAGCAATTATACCAGCAGGCCATTGATTGGAAAGTTGATGTTTGTCTTTTTCCACATGAACAAGGGCAGTCCCATTGCTGGAAGCTAGTGCTCTATCATTTTTAAATAAACAGAATGTTTGTCATTAGCATTTTCTAAAGCATTGGAGATATTTGATCTGGATTTGCTTTTATTTCTTCTTGATCAAATGAAATCTGCAAAGCCTCCATATACTCTTGTGCAATCTTAACACTTACTTAAATCATAGAAGCTCATAGAATCAAAAGTATACTTTTCATAAGAATTTTTAAACCCCAAAATTCCAAACAGGCAGAAATAAATATTACCTAGAGTTCTTGCAGATTTTTCAATGAATGCCTTCCTAATCAAAAAATTATAATTTAAATATTGATTAATTTATCTAGAATTTTAGAAGATTTAGAGTAATATCAACCCAGCTATGGGAAATACAAAAATAAATCATTAAACAAACATTTTATGACCCTTGCTATATCTCAGGAATTATACTGAAGTCTGACAAATAAATGTCTGACCACAAGCAATCAGAGACCCCTGCCCTCAAGGCTTCACAGTTGGGATATACCCTAAGCAATATCTATTTCAGTTAAGAACACATTGGGCTGCAAGTAACAGAAAATCCTCTGTAAACAGTAGAGTAGGCAACTTGGGAATTACTTTTTTCACATAACAAGAAGTCAGAATGCAACCTTTGGTTTGCCTACTCTATGATGCCATCAGGGACCTGTGCTTTTTCCTTCTTTTCAGCTCCTCTATCCTTAGTATGTTGGCCTCTGTTTCCATGATTGTCTCCTCATGGTGCAATTGAAGACAGTGGCTGTCCCAACCAAGTTTTTCCTCTTTACCAGTAAAGCAAAGGGTTTCTCAGAAATCCCACTCAGACTTTCCTTAGATCTTATTAACTGGAGAGTCAAAGGGCCACTTTTATCTAAAAGACTAAATGAGAACTAATGGGACAAGATCATCATGGCTGGCTTTTAAGTACAAGAATGACATAGGAAAGTAATGGTTTAAAAAAATTAATATGGAAATGAAAGAGGAGAAAGGGAGTCAGTAAGACCAAGTGGAGCATTGCTAATATAATTCTGTCATAAGAACAAGAAGGTCTAGGTAATGGATCCTCTTATGATGGCTTAGTTTGTAATACCTTTCATGAAAGAAAAAACATTATGGACAGGTGGTCAGATACTTCCTAAACAACAGTCACAAGTTGCACTGCACTGTGGTGACTGGTATGTCTGTAGCTGCAGGTTAAGCACTATCTCAAGCATAGAGGTGACCCTTGGGGCAAGATAGTGCCTCTGAGCTTCTAAGGGTTACATGTTATAGGTCTGATTTCCACCTTATTCTATACACTCTCTGAAACTTCCAAAGATTCTGCTGCATAAATCAACCTCATGCCCAAGTTGGTGGCAGCAGAAATGAACCTTAACTTAGCCCAAAAGGGTTTGAAGAGAACCAAGAAATAAAGCTAGAACCAGATCCAGCACTATCATTATTCTCATGCTACTTTTTAAAGTCTTGTCCACATTAGTCAGTGATAGAAAACTGATGTTAGGAACACTGAGCACCTAAGTGTCACTCACTCTGATCTCTAGTTGCTGCTTCTGATAACTTTCACCAATTAGCACAGGCTTAGAGTCAGATTATCGGGGTTTGAATACCAGTTCTGCTACTTAATAGTGGTGTAATCTTGGGGAAGTGCTTAAATTCTCTGTATTTTTCAATAAAATATTGATCACAATAGCACCTACCTCACAGAATTGTAGTGAGAAAGAAAGTGAGTTAATATTTGAAAGTGCTTGAAAAGTGTGTGGCACATGTCAGCCCTCCCGGAATGTCTGCTATTTTTATTACTGCAGCCATTATTATTCTGGTGTAGAGGTGAACTACCCTGTTTTGGAGGCCATAAAGACCTTGATTCAAATCCTGCCATTATCACTTACTATCCCTATGGCCCTGGACAAGTTAATTCATGGTTCTGAGCCTCAGTTTATTTATCTGTTAAAAAGGGATAATAATGCTTGTTTCATCAAGCTATGGCAAGTATTAAGATGGCATGTGACAGTGCTTAGCACAGGCCCTGACAAATAAGTAATTTGTATTCTTTTTTATCCTCCATGATACACTCTTTTCTCTGGGTTTATCACTAGAACTCCCCCGGGATGATCTGTTACTTATGACTAATCATACTCTGTGTACTTATACCACTAATATTATTTGAGTGAAACAAACTTAAATTCAGCATCAGGAACTACCTTGAAAGGAAAATAGACTCATAAGAGTAGTCTCTTCCAGTTTTGAGAAGAAAAGATGCCATCCTACAAGTATGGTAAAGGTCTTGATGAGGGAGGTAGGACCATGACAGTACCACCACGCCTTCGTCTCACTTCCCCACCACAACTGAGTGATCTAGCCACCCTCTAGAGTTGCTACCACCATTCGTTGGGAAGCCATGAAGTCAAAGAAAAGTTTGAGACCTGGGATAGTTGTCCCCATTTGTCATACCATTGGGATAGCTCTGATCGTCACATTCTCAGAAATGCAAATACTAAGCTCTGAGAAGATACAGTCTTCTTTGTGAATCACCTCCATCCCAATTTTTGACCTCACTTTTAGGTGGGATGTATCTACAGCACAGAGTCTGTGACTCTGAGATACATCAAAGACTATTTGGTGGCCCCTCCTGAAATCAGAAGAGGATGTAATTTGCTGTGGTTTTTGCAACTCTCTTACGCACAGTCCAAGCAAAGAACATTATAGTTTTAGAGTGGATGTGGCTGTCCTTACTCTGGTATACTCACAGGAGAAGGACATTGCTGTCTTCTTTCCTTCCATCTTTGATCACATCACTACTGTATTGTGACCTCTTCTTCCCAGAAGAACAACAGTTTTATCCTCTTAATCTTGTTCAAACTGCCTTCTAACACTGACCACCACCAAAAGATGTTGCTTCGAGAAGAGGCTGAATGGAGAACCTTAAATGCATGGGGAATATTCCTGACTCTCATTGAAATCAGTTTATCCTGGGTATTACACTTGAATTTAAAGCAAATGTATGCACAGGCAATCCTGGGTGAGCTACTCTGAACAGGAGATGGCAGTAGCAGCCAAGGATTTGGGCAGCCCTTTCTAGTCCTAACAGAGGGGATTTCCTATTGGTTCATTGTCGATTCTGGACTGCAGTTTTGCCTCACCAAAGCCAAGGTGGCTAAATAATATGCCCAAGATCCCAGACCTTGCTGAATTTCACAACTATTGAAGAATTAGAAATTGCTCAAATTGAAGGCTGAACGACCAAGTGAACACTGTGGGGAGCTTTTACTAAGTCTCACTGCAGAGGAAGGGAGGAGCCCTACAGGAAATAAACAGATATGCCCACTTAGCTTGGCATTAGTGGGTTTATTGGAAGGAGCAAGGATCGGAGATCCAGTGCACATTCTTACTGAGACTTTGAGCAAGTCATTTAGCGAGGTGATTCAGCCCATGCTCTCATGTGGATTCAGGGAATAAAGAAGTCTTCCTCACAGACTTTACAAAGGGCTCAGTAAGATAACAGCCAGGAAAACTCATTTTGTAAACTATGACATGCTATAAAAATACAAGAATGACATTTTGGTTGGTTTTAGGTCATTTCTTTGAATTTGTCCTGGCGCCTCCAAATTTCCTAGACCACATTTTTTTCTTTCCTTTTCTTTCTTTTTTTTTTTTTTCCCAAGTAATATGGTCAGAAGCTGTTTGACTATGAGTCTATTATTTCTCTGATAATTATAATTTCCCGGAGAGTTATGGCACACAAATTACTTTGTAATAGCTCTAAATTCTTTGCTTTATCCTGAGTCTACAATTATGCACTTATCCATGCTCCTGTCATCTGTGGTACTGATTTATGGAACCTCTGTTCTCTGATCTCCTCATTTCTTACCTCTGCCTCCTTTAAAACTCAAGAAATGTGGCAGCAAGGTCAAATTTCTCATCGGGCCAGCATTACATTCTCAGGTGTAATCATTACCATCTTAATAAAGCAAGCAGTTAGTTCCACAATGGTCTGTTTAATCCACTAGATAATTGCTAAGCCTTAATTATATAACCCAGCATACTGTCCCTTGCTATAATTCCAGAACCACCATGTTGTGGTTTGAAACATCTATTAATTTGGTGCAAATATTAATTAAAAATTTATTTCTAGCCAAGAATATGATGGATCAAGTGCCATGTATTAAAAAAGGAAAATATAATTAATCTTAACCAATTTCACTTGGAGCAAAAACAATGTAACTGGAAAGTTTTCTGGTAACTGCCACACACTTACAGACTTTTTTCAAAATTTGAAAAAAAGTATGTCTAAATTTTAAAGTATTGCAGTATCCATTTGGTATTATGGTAGAGGATTTATAAGCCATGCAACTGCACAAAATTTTTGATATCATTAATAAGGCAAAGATATATTACTTCACTTTGTTCTGCTTGTGACCTAGAGTGAATTTTATTCATATCAAAATTAGACCTTACTAGCTTCTTATACCTGAATGGCCTAGAGGTAGAGAAATGTCCAGAACAGCCTTATTAGAGAGTGGGGTGCATGACAAGACCATAATCTAAAGCCAGTTTTCAGTTTTATTATTTACTTTGCTGCCTTGATCATTTTTCTGCACTCATTTGGCTTGAAGGCATAGACATTCCCTGTTGATTATCTCGGCTTGGCAGTGGGTTTCTGCTACACATTTTGATTCCTAATATGGTAGTAGGAGAGGATTTTGTATGAGTTCCAGCGAGTTTCTCTGGGCTTGTGGAATGCAGCAAGGAAAGAATCCTACAGAGATGAAAACATGAATATTTGCATTGATTAAAGAGAAAAATGAAAGAAAGAAAAAGTATCACTCTAAACTGTTTTTTTCCTTTTCTTACTCTGTTCACTTCACTTCTAATAATGTCTTACACTTTTGGGGGTGGGAGGAATTAATGCTGTGTGTTCTTTTATTGCTCATATCTTCATGGCCATTTCAAAAATTATTTTGAAATGCTGAGTGTGTTTACAGAGGCAATGTTAACAAAATAGTTTTCATCATCATCAAGGTTTGAATCCCTGAAGCACCCTATCCCTCTGTTCTACAAATTAGCCACATGAAGAAAACTGAGAGAATAAGTTTCATGTTGCTAAAAGAGAATAATAGGCTGATCATGTATATTCACAGGGTACAAATTACATTGTCTTAATTTTGCAGCAATATGAACTATTACTAAAGAAATACCTTACTTGCCTATCCATGTATTGATTGTGTTGGAGTTCAATACAATTTTTCTCTCAGGGTCATAAAGTCATTCACAGAATCAGGGGTGTTCAAGGGCGAGAATTCAGTCATGGGTTCTTAGTTTCTGTTTCTGGTTGGGCCAGTAAAGCCCCTTCCTCATCCCTCTTTTCCACTTATCACTACAGATGCAGACTTAAAACCATGGCTTCAGGCTGTTCAAAGTCAAAAAAAAAAAAAAAAAAGAAGAATGACAATAACAACAACAAAATAAAGCAGGTTAGACAAGCTCGTATGCATCTCAGATGAAGAACTTTCCTCTAGTAATACGCTCCTTTTCCCTAAATGTATTTACTGAAGGCCTCGTATTTTAATAAGCTATATTTTCACTGGTTTTAAAACTTCATTATTTTCACCATTATTCACATCCATTTAATGTGTTACTTTTCTATAATTAAGCATAACATTTGGCAGTTATGCCCTCAAAACTGACTATATCAACATTTAAGGTCATGTATTTGTAGGCTTATTGGGGGCTGTATCAAAAAAAAGTCACTAATGAGAGATCATCTACAAATCCAAGAAATTCAGCATGCTAGTGTAGATCTGAAAGTGTGGTTTTCATAGTGCTCCAAATATTTTCTTTTTCTGGATAACTTATTTTAAGAAGCCCTTCAGTAAACAGTTCTGATTTGACAGCAATAACCAGCCACAAACACAATTAGTCAGTATATTAGATAAGCCCGAGATTGGTTGAAGAATAATGCAAACCTCAAAATAACAATGATGTAAATGACATAGAAATTTATTTCTCTGAAATATGAAATAATGTAAGATAAGCAGTCCAAAGCTGACATGGGGTCTTCATCTATCACAAGGAACCTAAGCTGCTGTCTTTCTCTTCTGCCATCCTCAGCATATGGCTTTCATGTCATGGACCTGTGTGGCACATGAGGCTCCAGACAATGAAGAGAAAAAGGGAAAAATAAGTGTGAACCTATGTCCTTTACTGAAAGTCCCACATAGTACTTCCACTTACATCTCGATGGTCATGAATCTAGTCTTGACCACCTGCAAGGGAGGCTGGGAAATGTAGTCTTTTATTCTAGGTGGCAATGTGCCCAGCTAAAAATCAGGGTGCTAAAACTAAGGGAAGGTGGTGAAATGGGTACTGAAGGAGGCAACACCTAGTTTTGGTCATGGTCAGGTTCTCTGGCTCCTTGACTTGCTATCATTGTCAGATCATACAGTGACTTAGCTTTCCATGCATATTCATATTTATTTATATAAATCAAACCTTTTGTGTTTTACTAACATAAATATAAATATTTGAAACAAACATAAATATATGTATTTACATAGAAATATATATGTAATTGTAGAAATTTTGAAATGTAGATAATTAGAAAAAAGTGCTAAGCAATCATAAAACTCACCACCCAGAAATAAGTGCAGTTGATTTTATGGTACATTTTTCCAGGTTGATTTTCATATACACATGTGTATCTATATACTTCTCTTAATACAATTGAAACATACAAAGCACATCATTTTTAACCTCTTTTTTTTTAGCAATGATATATTGAGGCATCCTTCTGCACCAATATTCTTTTCAACATTGTTTTAAATTGCTATAGATCATTTCATGATATCATTCCACTATTTAACCAACATCCTGTTGTTGGCATGGTGAGTCTGTACAGGTCTGAAATGTTACAGTAGATAGCTAGTCAGACATGAACAGGGCAGTAGAAAGTTTATTAAAAAGCTTTAGAGCAGAAAGAAGTAAAGTACACTTGGAGGAGGGCCACACAGGTGACTTGAGAGATCAAGTCCACAGTTTGACCTTTTGATTTGGGGTTTTATACATTGGCATGCTTCCTGGGTCTTGTGTCCCTTCTGCCATGATTCTTCCCTTGGGGTGGGCTGTCCGCATGCACAGTGGCCCGCCAGTGCTTAGGAGGAGCCACATGCACAGTGTGTTTACTGGAGTTGTATGCATGCTTACTAGAGGCACTCTTCCCTTAACAGTCAAGTGTTCCTATAAGGTAATATACCAGTTAAACTCCACCATCTTGCCTCTTAGTTTGCATGCTTCAGCCCACTCGCCCAACTCCTGAGATCTTATCAGGAAGCTGATCACTAGTCTCAGGTTTTTCTATGTATTGGGAGACTACTTTCCCTGAGGCTGGCTGCAACCAATTATTATTTTAGAGAGTCAGTTAATAATTGCCTGACCATCATCTGTTGGTTGCCTGACATTCCTGGGTGGGGAACGGGAGGGTGGTCTCTCCTGTCCTGCTCATGTCTGACCAGCCACCTACTGTAACACTATTGTTAATCATTTTGAGTTTTTCTGTATTATAAACCACACTGCAATTAACATCTTTGTTACTAAATCTTTGTTCATATCCACAATTACTTTTAGAAGTAGTTTTTCTGATCAAATAATATGCATATCTTAAAGCTTTGATATGCCAAATTCCTCTCCAGAAAAATTAACATTTTACATTGTTACCCTACTATCTGAGTATATGCCAATACCTTTTGCCCAGCAATAAACATCATATAATTTTTTAAAATTCTTTACCGATTCAATAGACCAAAACATCAGCCTCAGGTTAACTATGCCTTTGATCACTACTGAAGTGGAACATTTCCCCTGCCTTTATATTTAGCCTTTTTTATTATTGTGGAAAGATATTAGAGGAGAGAAAGAAGCTCATGGGCTCAAATTTGGAAACACTAACTTCAGACTGAAAGGAAAAAGCCTCTGGTTCTGAAGATAAGTCATGTATGCTAACTCAGAATGGCAACATAAAAGGAGAGGTTATCCTTCCATTTCAAGAGGCAGTCAATGAAGCTGTCACCTGACCTCTTCCAATAAGGTACCCAGATATTTTCCTCCTTTGAAGAAAGAAGCCACCATGATCTTGGCTCGCATTGTGTTGAGTTTGAAGGACACTGCTTCATATGTGATTTATGGGTTTTCTCCCAGCACAGTTTTTCCCTTGACTTGACTGTCAAGCTCTTGTCTCTGCAGAGTGGCAAGTGAAAATATTCCAAGGGGCTCAAATTTAATTCAAGTAGTCAATAAACCATAAGATCTGTCTGCTCAACTATTTTCATACCAAATAGGATACTCCCCATCTAAATGTGTAACTGAGCTGAAAACAACTTTGTGCCTTTAAATATCTGATGCTGTGTCACGTTTCACTACATTTAAAGCCAATACAGTAAGTAGCCAGATCACAATATGCCAAATAGCTGTTGGTATCATTTCCTGATATTTGCTAAGTAGAGAATTTCAAATACCCTAGGCACATTCTATATGTGAATTGGATGATATATTTTCTTGCTTCTGTGTTGTATAAAATACTCTGGAGTAGTTAATTCTTTGCAAGATTTTAAACCTTTCCTCATGGTCAAAAGCTAAATCATAAATCAAGAATTAATGTAAGAGAAAGTTTGAATACTCTCTCTTAATTCCCAGTTAGATTATCAGGACAAAACTTCAGGTAATTGCATGCCTAAATAGTAAGGTACAAATAAAAACAGGAAGAAAAAAATAATCCTCTAACAGCAAAATCAAAAATTAAATATTGAACCATAACTCTCTGTTCCTCTATAAGCCTAACAGTTCTTTTCCATATATGTAAGGAAGGCAAATATGCATTTTTTGTTTACAGTTTAGGCTGGGACTGCTACAGTGACTCACCTGGAGTACACCCCAATGAAAATTTAGTGGGCAATAACACAGAACACCATGCCCATAAAATTATAAAACATTATTGGGGTTTGCCCATCCTCCAATTGTCTTGCTGAAGTCTATTTTTCTTCCTCTATAGGAGAAGCTATTTAGAGTCAAGCATCATTAAATCAAAATGCAAAGGAAGGAGAAATTGAATGTGGGTTAACTGCATTCTGAATGCAACTGAACCGCAGTTGGTACAAATTACTGGCCTATAAGAATGCATTGTGCCTACCAGGAAGCAAGTATTTTGGTGAAGCCGGAGTATGGGTGTGTACCAGGAAGTGGCAGCAGATGAGGATTCTGAGTGTGTATGTGTGTGTGTTGGCAGGTGGGGACACATTAGATCCTTGTATGTTGTACTAAGCAGTTGGTACTTTGTCCTGAAGCATAGCTCTCCCAGGAGAATTGCAGCTACTGTCTAGGAGGATCCCAGTCTATGCAATTTGGCACACTCTGTGTAATCTTCTCTCCTTTATCACACAAAGAAGTCCTATACCTGCAATCTTGCTAGAGAAGTAAAACCTGTATTCCTTATCAGTAGATCTACAGGGTAATAAAGGGAACACTATGATGGGAGCAGCTGTAATGGAATTGAAGACCTCTTTCTTCTTGCCATCAACTGCCTGAAGATAAAAGGAATACAATTAATATAAATAAAGGGCAGAAAGGCACTGACTCTAAGGCAATGAAATTTTGTAATAGAAATGGAAGGAAAGCAGAGACGAATGAGGGCTACAAGAATCACAACAGGCTCCTGGGAGGAGGTGATACTTGCTGTCCCTGCCAGACGTAAAGCATAATTTTCAGGGTCCTCAAGAATTAAGTGGCAATAGGACTCAAAAAACCATTTCTCCAGTAGGAATATAGTGATGTGCAAAACAGACAAATCTCTGGTCTCATGGCTCACCACAGAAAACACAGGTACTTGTATTTTTTTGCAGGGCCTTGTTAGGTTACCTGTACCCAAAGGATTTAGGTAACTCTTCCTTTATATATTTTCCATTTTATTTATTTATTTATATGGAATTATTTGCTTGCTTATTTACAATGTTTGTTTGTTTAAATTATAAAAGTAATATGTGTTTATGGCAGAGAAGTAAAAACAGACCAGAAGTATAAAGTTTCTCTCTCCCCTGCCCTACCCAGTCCTTCCATTAAGGGATAACCAATGTTAAAGTGTTGCATGTGCATCCTTTCAGAAATTTTTCATACATGTGCAAGCATAGATTTATGTTATACATAAATATTATCATACTATTTTACTTTTTCATGTAACTGCTGTAGTGATAGCACCATAATGCTAGTATAAAAGGGACTCCACCAGGGCAATCTGGAAAGAGGGTCTTGAAGCTCCATTGCAAAACACTTATGTAAAATAGAATATCAATTGTTCATATCAAAGAAAGGAATGTGCTGGAAAGTGGAGACAGTAAAGCCCCAGCAAGTAATTCCTTGGTTTTACCACTTAAACATTTTTGCATGATAGCACATAAATAGCTGCCTATGATTCCCTTGAGTGAATGGACCATAATTTCTTGATCATTCCCCAACAGTAGACGTGCAGATTATATGTAGAGTTTTTGCCTTCATAAACAATACTATTTTGAATCCCTTTGTACAAAGCTTATACTTAGGCAAGGGAACCTATAACATAATTCCTATAAGCAGAATTCCTGACTGAAAGGGAATATGCATTTTAAATGTTAATAGATGTTGCCAAAATTAAGCCAATTTTCCAGTTTGCAGTTAATGGGAGAGGACGTTGTTTTTTTAAGGCTTTCCTTGTAGAAAGAAAGTGCTGAGTAATGTGGCCACAGAACTAGTTCTGCTAGCTTAAGTTTCAAAGTCTACCTACCCATTTGCAACTAGGATCCAAGCCAGGCTTTACATGTTCAGCTTTCTCTGAGCTTTTGATAACGAAGCTGTTTACATTAGTAATCCAGCTAAACTGTGGAGTGGCATAGTCCCATTTACATTGAGAATCATTTTTGTTTTAGCTTGTGGGAGTGTAAATTACTATTAAAGGAGTTCCATTTCAAATCCAAAGAACATTCTATTGAGAAGAAAACTAATAAGAGAGAGGGAGCCACGAAGGCCAAGTCTGAGCTGCTGACAGCAATGCAGATAGAAAGAAACAAGGCAAGGCAGAGAAACAAGTTCAGGGAATTGAATAAGAAACGGTGTCACAGTCACATGATCACAGTCATATGATCATGAAACAAAAGGTATGGTAGATATTTGCCTGGAAGTCCCTTAGGAAATGATGGCAGCAAGACCAGACGGCAAAAACAAAAAGTTGAACATCTTTGCCATTTTCATTTCATGTCCAAATGCTTCTTAGAAACATACAACCTTATCGGCATTAACATTTTGACATTTTATGTATAGATCCTCTTCTAAATAGAGTTTAGGTTTATATTCATATTATTGTAGTAAAATAACAGATGATCACTATTTTTTCAAAGATTAAAAAATATGACTCAGAAAAATGCGAGCATTGGTAATTTAGTTTTGGGCTTTGTCAAATATCTTTTAAAAAACTCAGCTAATAATACACTAAGGCTTCTCATACATAATTTATATTGTTGATTAAAACATAAGAATGGAAGGAAAAGGCTGAGTCTAATTTTTTTGCTAAAAGAATGAGTAAAAAGTAATCAGCCATGTTAATATTTCAAACAGCAAACTATTTGAAATGCATTTCTGCTTTGAAAGGAAAATTTGAGATGAACAAGTTCTATTATACACTATTGATAAAGAAAGAAGATATAAAAGATACAATACACTCTTAAAAATGATTGCACTTTCAAGGAAACATAAAAGAATAGCTTCTTTTTTGGCCAGTAAGAAAACTGAAGCCCTGTGTAGTCATAAATAGCAAAAATACAACGAAAATCCTAATATGTGTGTGTGTGTGTTTTCTCTTCTTCAAGATTCCTATAATATCTAACAATGATATATTTGTAACTTACTCTGAATTGCAAAGCATGTATCAATTGTCAGTTATCAAAAGTGTCTCTGAAAATTTGAGGTAGCAAAAAACAAAGAAACAATAAACATGTTCATTTAGTCTTCCCTGCTTTTACAATTTGTCACTGAAACCTGTGTCTTCCTCCTAATCATGTTTTCTTAAATTGTACTTTTATTTAGGATTTGGTGATTGAGAGTTTGCGTTTTCTGTTTGCTAGTTGATTGGTTAGGTGGCCAGGTGGTTGGTTTCTCTTCATCCAATTGCATACAATGTATTTCTAAAAGGATTTTTAAGGAAATGTGGAATATCATGTAGTAATATGCCCTGTTGCTCATTCCTCCTAAATCTCTCTCTTATCTCCACCTCTGCCTCCTTTCCCGCGGCCTGCCTTGGTTTAGGCCCTCACCACTTCTCTACTGATGACAACAGCCTCTCAAAGCCCAGCCCCCTTGGCTCCTGCCTTGACGTTACTGCCAATGGCCTCATCCTAAAGCAAAAATCTCATTATGCCTCTCTCCTGTTTAAAATATTTAATTGGTTTTAATTAGCTTCTCACTACCTTCATGATGAAATTCGAATTCCTTAGAATGCTCTGCAAGCCCTTTCATGACAAGGCCCAGGCCTGCCTCTCCAAATGGCATCACTTGTAAATGGCATCATTTACCCTATGCCCCAGCAGTAATAACACTATGCATTCACACAGGGGAGGTTTTGTGGGTGTCAGTGCTCTCCCTGAACTGTCATCATAGTATACCCCCACTCCCACCCCCCACTTCAACCTGGAGAACCTCTAAAGTTGTGCTTTTCTGTTTTTCTTTTGCATATCATGTCCTGAGAATCTTGTTAAAAAGACTTTACTTCTGTGGGCCTAAGATGGGGCCCGACGTTCTGCATTTCTAATCAGTTCCCAGGCAATGCTGGGAACACATATTGAAGACAAAGCTGAAAAACCTTACTCTACCATCACTCCCTCTGTGAAAAACTCTCCTGCAAAGCTGATCTACACAAAGCATCCTCTTTCTAATGTTTATGACTTGTATATAGAACATGTACAGGTCTTCTTAGATGTCTCACGCCTTATTTAATTACTTGGTTATAGGTCTGTCCGTGTAATCACTTGTCCATCATCAAGGGCTGGAACAGTGACTGCTGCTCCTTGTAGTCCCAGCGCTAACATTTGGTCCAGATGTATAGGAATTTCCTAGAAGTATTTTGCATGGAAATTAGCGAAAATTTTTCACTTGGTGCCCGAATGATCATTTGATAAGGTGTTGTTAAAAATGTCCACTGGATGGAAGGTTACACTAACTTTTTAGCTCTCAAATTCATGGTTTTTCTTTATGTTATTGACAATCTCTCCAGTGGGGTTTTGGTTAGGGGGAGGCTTAAAAGTAATTGATTTATGATTCTTTTAACCAACATGTAAGTCAAGAGGCTGGCCAAGAGTTTGAAGAGCCCAAACCTGTTAGACAGTAAACCAATTATCTTTGTGGCCTTGTGGGTGACTTCACCACCCCCACTGCATAGCACAGCCCTGCCTGTTTCCAAAACACCTGGCCTTGCACAAAAGAATGAAGAAAGAGCCAAGGCACAGAGAATATTCTCCAGCAGAGAGTTTGGGCAAGAAGTCTTAAAGATGTCTGAGTAGAGAGACAATTAGTGGAAACAAACATCTGTTCAAGGTTTCTCCCATCATGTCATGAACTTGACAAGAAAGGCCAGCAGTAACTCTTCCAACCGTGGTAACCAATGGCCCTGAAATTTGTTCAATATCAGGTATATCAGAGCCTGAGAGATAAGAGTGGTTTTCAATGCTGTATGCACATTAGAATCACCTGGGAAGTGATATTTGTAAAATATGAACACCTGAGGCCCCACCCCAGAACATCTAATTCAGAATTTCTGGGGGAATGGCCAAGGGGTCAGTAGATTTTAAAACTCAGGTGATTATACTGTGAAGCCAGAGTTAACAACCACTGATAGAGGGTAGTACCTTCTTCCCCTATGGGTGCCTCAGAAGTGAACATCTACCTTCAGCTTACACATCCCACTAATTGGCCACTGAGTCTTACTTATTTTAGGCAAAATGAAACCAATAGAAAGTTTTGCCTTTTCTCTATGTAGAAGGGACTAATGATTCTATAAGAATTTTTAAATTCC
The DNA here is from genome assembly GCF_029289425.2 of Pan paniscus. Lineage (NCBI taxonomy): Eukaryota > Metazoa > Chordata > Mammalia > Primates > Hominidae > Pan > Pan paniscus. The sequence continues at coordinate 87,468,764 of NC_073259.2, forward strand.
TACTCACATTTCCCATCACACAGTTGTTGAGAAATTGGTAAGTTGAGAAAAAATGTGAGGTGTAGAAAGAAAGAAGTTGAATTCATTTAGAAAAGAGAATTCCAAATGAGCTTAATTTCCTTTTTTCTAAATCTTAATAATCTACCTTGCTTTTCTTCTCCTTCCACTGCACCCTTTCTCCATGAATTCATCAGTCATAGTGGTAAGCTCACAGTATCCGGCAGCAGGTCAGGTGGGATCACACTGGCTAACAAAGGATCTGAGGGTACAATGCAGAAGTTGCCAGATAATGGGATTCACTTACATTTCTAAGCATAGACTTCTCCAGTGTTGGCTGTTACACTGCCCAATGTGGAAAAGCACTGCTTTATCTACATGGCAAGTGCTTCATGCATTTTAGTTGAATCTGACTCGGAGTACCTCAATTTTTTTAATGAAATATTTGAGGTCTACAATGGTAAGTATAAATAATAATATAATGAAGACTCTTGTACCTATCACACTAAAGAAATAAAGCCTAACATCTATAATCAAAATAGCCTATGTCCTCTTTATCTCCTTTCTCTCATTCTCTCCTCAGAGGTAACTGTTACCTTGAATTTATGATTCCCAACCCTGTTTTCTCATTTTGTTTGTCATTCCAATGTATGTTTTTATGACACACACAGTTTTGGTTTTGTATGTTTTCAGCCATATAAATGGCACTTTACTGTATGTATTTTGTGCATTTTCAAGCTTTATATAAATTGTATCATATATCCTTCTGCAACTTGACTCCATATTTCATTCTTGGGATGTATCCGTGTTGATTAAAGTAACGTTGTTACTTTTTATTGCTGTATAACATGCCGTGGTAGGTAAATACCCCAGTTGGTCAGCTAATGGATTTTTGAATTGTTTCTAATCTCTTGCTGTCACAGACAATACAACATAGCTCCTTGTGCAAATGTGGGTGAGTATTTCTAGATATTTACATAAGAGTGGGATTGCTGGAATGTAGGGTATGCACAATTTTTAAATTTCCTAGATGTATTAAATAACACCCCAACCAGAAGTGTGTGAGCTTTCCTATTGCTCATATCCTTGCCACGTTGGCACTGTTAGACTTTTAAATGTTCGGCCAATTTTAACTGGTGAGTTTTCCCTTAAAAACCCTGAAGAGGGCAGCATATCCTGGTAATTGCTGCATCTTATAGCTGCATTCCAGTTTATGGGTCCCTCCCTTCTTTACTGGTTGAAATCCTTTGACCTTCTCAGTTACTCTTCAACCCACTCTCTCACCTCAGTCAGCTCTGGGCAGTATCTTAGAAGGACAGACAATATAACACTATCTCAAAGCTGAAAGTTACCTCCAGCTTTTTCATTCCACATTCCTGGCACACTTCTGTCCTCTGACAAGGAGGAGGTAGGGAAACAGAAACAAGTCAGTCTGGAATTAAAACACTTTTTCCAGTTCAAAGTAGCACAAGAGAGATATGATGTGAGTAGAGAGTAGTCTTCCACCATTCTAAAGCAGTGGTTTGTAATCTAAATAGAAGGGCATTGCACACTATCAAAAACTATGCTTATGTAAATGGGAGAAATACTGAGAAGTAGGAAAAAGTATTGCAAAGTGGTAGTAGCATTGTTTTTCTTCTAGAATAAAAGATATTTACTCTTTGCCTTCTCAGTTACATTGTTCCTGGTTCCCTAAGGAAAAAAAAAGTGTTCAGCTTCAGAACATCTCCTAGAATTTCTCTCGTATAATACCAAGCTAAAGTCCTGCCACTTCCAGAGTTCCACAGTGGGAATGCAACCTTCACAAAGATGCTTTCCTTTAAACAAAGCAGATGTGAAATTGAGCCATGCTTAAAGATTTGACATGGCTGCTTTAGGAGCGAATTTATTGTTAGTACTTTCAAAGTAGACCTAAAAACACCACTCTGCTTTTTTTATTCCTGAACTGGATTTTAAGATCGTATTGCTTTAAAATAAATGAATGAATAAATAATAAAATTTTATTTTGGGGAGGAGGAAGTAGAAAAATAAATATGAATTGTTTTTGGAATTGATTGCTGTTTTGAGTTATTAAATCGTTTTCCCATCCATTGTGGTAGATGAAACTTCCTCCAAATGAGATCTGCTGCTTTTTCATTACTGTCTTGAACTCTTTTATATGCTGGTGTGTTTTATAAATTTCTAAGGTGCGCCATTTAGAGAGTCTGTGCTTCTGAACTGTTTGACCATAGTTTCCTTGTTCAAGGAACACCTCACTGGAGTTCAAAGGTCACACTTTGGAAAAATGCTAGCATAGCTATTCTAAAGGTGGCTACACCATCATTACTAACCATTCTGGCCAGAAATTCACAAGACCCAATTATATGTCATCTTGACTGAAATTCTTTCATGATAGAATATCTGTCTTGACATGTTGGTTGGTATACATATTGCTCATGCATTGAATGCTGTTATGGAGACATTTGAAGTCAGGCTAATTTTTGCTTTATCCAATGTGACACTTTTTTTGCTTTTTTGGTTTTTGTTTTTTTTTTTATTGTTGGTGGTGGTGGGTTTTTTTGTTTGTTTGTTTTCTCAAATTCCCAAGGAATGTCTTTATACTTGAATTTTAAGTGTTCAATCAGGGCTGTGTTAAGCATTCTGTTATCAGTATTTCCTAGAACATGGTATGTTCTTTCAATCTATAAATGTGGTTATTCTTTCCCTTTAGTGAAATTTCCTTGTGTGGTATTTGTGAATACTTTTCCTGTTCCATTTATTGAAACTTCTCCTTCAGGGACATCAATTTCCTCATGTTAAGTGCTTTTGAACTCCAATCTGTCACCTTCTAATTCCTTTGGTTCCCTTGTATTTACAAGCCATTCCTCGAGGCCGGTAATTTTATTTGCAGCCATGTTTATTTTGTTCCTTGCTCTGTCACCTTTTAAAAATTCACTCTATAATATTGTTTTTGTACTCAGCCTCCTTAGTTCTGTAACCTTCCTGGAGTTCTGTCAACTCATCTTTGAGCTCTTGTTTTTCTGAGTTCATGTTCTCATTAACTTGATTCATAGTACAAAGCACTTCTGAGGAATTTTGTTTTGTTCTTTGGACTATGTTTTCTTTAAAAGAGGGAGTTTCATCTTTCTTTTGCATGCTATGTTCCTTTCTTTTAAGGTTGATTGGTTTTGTTTATTTTCATTTGGGAGCATTGCCTTAGCATATTTGGATGTTTGTCACTGATTTCCCCCATCTTATTCATACCTAAACAGCTTTATCCGGATCTTCTCTGTTCTATCTAGTATAGGTGACTTATTGACTCAATTTCCATAGACTCTAACTTTTTTCCCCAAAGCTATGGTTAAAGAACTTGATTTTGGATACCATCCACTTAACTGCAGCCTAAGGAAATGGTGCAGGGAGTAGAGAGGGAAGGGAAAGGTCTGCTGAAGCTGTGTGACATCTGAGTTAGAACTCCTGGGCTCTGCACTTTTGGTTGCTCGCGCTCTCTCTCTCTCTCTCTCTCTCTCTCTGGGATTTGTTAGATACTTTGAACTACATTTTAATCCCTCTCTTTAATCAGAATACATATCCATCCTGAAGCGGAACACTCTAGGATTTTTAAAAATCATTCAGCAAATTTTTATTGAGCCCCTCTCCTTTGCAAGGCACATTCTAATCTAGGTGCTAGAAATAAGCTGTGTGAACAAATGAGACAAGATTCCCCTTTCTAATGAGTTTATATGCAATGTGGTATCTTTACTGATACATGCTCTGTCAGAAAGAAGCAGCCCACTTCTGTCCAATAGCCAATCCACTACCCTTCAGACAAAAATGAGAAAAATAAGGATAGTCATTTAGTTAGTTTCTCTCCAGATCTGAAGACTATAGTGAGGTCTTGAGAGTTCAGTAATTCACCAGTAAGGTTCCAGGGGCAGGAAGGGAGTTCAGGGTTAGAAGCTACACTGTGCCACTCCAAGATCTGTTCTTTTGTGAGCCAGCATTGTATGTGCGTGTGTGTGTCTGTGCGCCCACACGTGTGCACACATGTGCATGCATGCTTTGTTTTGTTTTAATGTCCATATTATTAGGTTACAGTCTTTTCCTTATTTCATTGCTGACTTATTACTAGAAAGGAGGGAGCTAGTGGTTTTCATTGTTGGTATCCCTTGTTTTTAGTTCTGAGAGAAAGAGAAAGAGAGAGACTCTATAATCTGCTTTCATTCTATCACCTGAGGCTGGAGGCCTCAACTAGTTCTTTTAACTCTAATTAAGCCTTAGAGTCTGCAAGTATAAGACTGCTATGAAGTAGCTCTGCCCTCAGAATTTTGTAAGTACTTTAAGACACAGACAAACACACACACACATAACAAAACAAAACAAAAACATAAAGCTGAGGTGGTTTGGTCGGGTTCTTTGCCAGGTTAGCCTCTTACTCTTGGCTAAAAAACATTTCAAGGACTTAAACTGTGGAATAATTCTAAGAAATTGCTTAGTCTTATCCCTGGACACTGCAAAATGGATTGCCTCAGATCTAAGAAACCCATTTATCAGAAAAATTCTTCAATTTCATGATATGTTATGGTCGAGATGTTATTGCACAATCCCACAGAAATCTAGTCCCTCTCCTAAATATGCCGAACACCTGTACAGATGGAGGCAAGCAGAGAGAGGAAGTGAGAGTGAACACTTGTTCCTGAAATCTCCCAAGATACCGGCTCTGGGTTAGCATTAGAAGGCCTAAGCACCTGGATCTATTAACCTAAATAGAAAAAAGAAATAACCAACAAGTATTTGGTTATTTCTTTTTTCTATTTAGGTTAATAGATGGAGCGTTACCTAAAAATGAGATGAAGCATCACCTACAAATGTCCCTCAAACAAGTCATACTTAGTTCAGATTATAAAGAGAGTATTTGATAAATGCTGTACGTATAAGGGAATTCGAATGGCACTAGCTTACAGCTTCTTGTGTCACTACCGTGCCTCTAATGCAATTTCCCCCATCTAGAAATGTAATCTTCAGCCCGTTGCCTTGAAAGCTGGTTACCGTGGAGATGATTATCAGTATTATGATGACCTATTTAGAAGAATTTCTGCATCACCAGAAAACAAATAACCACAGAGAGAGCCTTTCAAATGAATCATGCTCTTTCTCTGAAAGTGCCTTTACAAACAAATGCCATGGATGTATTGTGTATGTGTGCTGTGTGTGGATTTGTTCATTATTTGTATTTGCAAAGGTTTTAGTGAAATTCCAGTTGTCTTTAGGCACGCCAAGAGTAGAGAGGGTAGTACAAACAACAGGCATAAGCATATAGACATCTGTCCTCTTCCTACAATTTGAAATGCATGGCCATGGCTGTATTGATTTCTCAGCAATGTTAACATTTCTTTCATTTGTACAGTTTTTCTTGCTCATCCACTGCTTTTTGAGGCTTTTTAAGGACTGCTGGAATGTGGTTGGCAGGTGGTTGGTAAAGACTGGTTTTTACAAACTGATTGGCCATTAATAGCTCCTAGACACATTATGACTACTTGATGGCTATTTTGATTTTCTCAAAATTATGTCATGAAATATTCTCTTAACTTCTGTTTGGTCTCCCATTTTTCTATAAAATAGTTTTGTGTGTGATTGTATGCAGACCTAGTGCTTTTTTTTTTAAGTTTTTAAATTTGTTATCCATTAATCATTGCCCTGCTCCTTATAGGAAAGACTGATTTTCAGCTGCTGCCCTTTTTGGTTTTGTTTTGCTTTTGATTTTTCTTCTTCTTTTTTTTTTTTTTTTTTTTGAGACATTTAATTTGAACTTGTAAAAATTTCAGTGACAAAAATTAAACCTTTATTATGTTCATAGAAGCAGCAAATAACAATATAAGCCAAATGTTACCCCAAAGAGGTCAAACAGATCTAATATTTTCCTTCCAGTCTATGAAGGTCGTGTATTATGGCATTTTTATATTTGTTCTTATTGTATTTTCAGGCCCACTCCTTTTTCTACTCTCATCCTTCCACCCACTGTCACTTCTTCTAAGGTAATGGCAGGAATGTTCATATTTTCTGCTGTTATTTCATATCATCTAGCAAAGTGCTGGATAATCGATGTTTAATAAACCTGACCCCTCATATAACCTCAAAAGTTTCAAAAGTTCTTTAACCAGATAAACTCCATTTTTGTCTGTTCATGTTCACAATGGCCTTCCAGTCTAGGAATCTCCATTTTTTAAACCATGTACAGGCAGTCTGTTTTCCACAGAACATTTTGGGTTTAAGTCAATTAACTAATTTTGGCCCCATTTTCAATTTCTATACCATAGACTTGTCCTTATGCCCGAAATCACATTGCTCTGAACTGAGGGCAAATATCAAATTCATATTAATCACCTCACTAATATTCTTAGGCTGGTCTAAATGCTATGTAAATCCCAATAAAAATCTTACTGTGAAAAAATTTTCTTCAACTAAATATAACTCTTTCTCTTTCAATATTTTTTAGAAGGAAGTACATTGACATTTTAATTAACAAGTTCTTACTTAAATTTTAACTCCAAAGAGTCTAGCACAATATATTTAAGTAGTCAACTACACAGTCAGTATAAAATGTTGACTTCTGTCCATCTAACACAGTTGTATAGGAACGGTTTTACCTGCAAAGCACTAATAATGCTTATTGGCGTATGGCCTTTGACTCATTTATACCATTTCCTAAAAGAGGCATGAAGGACACAGAGAGCTTTTCCATGTAACTCAGAGCCCATAAATGGTAGCTCCTCTTAGAATATTATGTCTATTCTCTTATTCAATTATTCAATAAAGATTGTTAACTCTCCCTCTAAAGTGGCCTTCAAATTAAGTAACAAGTTGTGAGTTGTTTGAAGCATATTCACATCCAGCACTGTTTGATTAAAAAAAAAAATTGCCTTTCTGAAACCAGACTTGGAGTCCTAATCACCCAGAATAGTTCCAGACAAGATTCAGAATCAGACCTCTGACTCTGCCCAACAATTCCACTAAATTAATTCACTCTGCACTCTCTTGGATGGATTTGGAAGGCAAATCATGAGCTTGCTTTAGAGTATTTCCTCTTTGTCTAATCTTCACCCCTAGAAATGATAGTGCTTAGCATTTAGCACTTGCAATCCTTCCCACCCTGAAGCTAAACTGGGAAGAATGAGAGCAGAGTGTTCTAACCTTATTCATACCACAGGCAATTATTCAAGGAAAAAAAAAACATATTTCACAGCCTTTAATTAGATAAACTTGCTTTGTGAATAGAACACAATCTTCAGAAGAATGATGTGGAATAACTTTTCTCCAGAAACATTCCATGGCTTTATTCCCTCTTCTCTAAGAAAATTCATGTCCTTAACTGCTAGCTATCCAAAGCAAATCATTAACACCCCATGTGTCTTGCAATATTGTATGATAGCAATTATCTAATATTGATAACCTGCAGAACTGCTCACTCCAGGAAGCTATCAAAAAAATGATAAGCCAAGTGAAAAAAGTACAGCCACACAACAGAATGTTAATATTTATGTTTCTAATAACATTTTTTAAAAAGGTTTCTAATTAATGTAAATATATTATGATATGGTTTGGCTGTGTCCCCACCTAAAATCTCATCTTGAATTCCAGTCCCCATAATCCCCACATGTCAAGGGTGGGACCAGGTGAAGGTAATTGAATCATGGGGGGAGTTTCCCCCATGCTGTCCTCATGACAGTGAGTGAGTCTCAAGATATCTGACGGTTTTATAAGCATCTGACATTTCCCCTGCTTACAATTCTCCTTCCTGCCACCGTGTGAAGAAGGACGTATTTGCTTCCCCTTCTGCCATGATTGTAAGTTTCCTGAGGCCTCCCTAAGCCATGCTGAACTGTCAGTCAATTAAACCTCTTTCCTTTATAAATTACCCAGTCTCAGGTATGTCTTCATTAGCAGTGTGAAAACAGACTAATACATATTAACTCACTACAGTTATTCCAGCTAATAATTTTTGTCATGTTCTATCCAATCTGGAACAGTACCTGTTAGGGTATTCCTGATGAGAAGCTCAGGGAGGGCACTGCTGGATAAATCAGCTGTTTACAAGTTTCATTCACCATTATGTTAGTGTTCAGTGAGTAAACTATGCCATTTAAGATTTCCAGGGACAATTCTTATGGGGCTATGCCCAAGAAGTCCCCATAAGGTTTAGCGCCCTCACTCCAACATGCTGAGAGAATAAACCAAAAATCATGTATTCATTAAAGAAGTGATCATTGAGGACCCACTGTGTGCCATCAGGTTCTCAGCTAGTGCTAAAGATATGGTGGGAAGAAAACAATAAAAACGGAAATGGTTCCTGTCTTTTGAGGCTTAGAGATTAGGAGGGAAAAAGACATTTATAAGTCACACAAATAGAAAGAATGAATTGGCATTTTATAAGAATTATGAAAGGAAACTCTGCTTTAGAATGAGGAGTCAAAGGAGTTTCCGTGAATAAATGATGTTGGAGCTGAGCTTAATTGAAGAGGTATGGGAAAGGGACATGAGGAGGAGGCATCCCAGGCATGAGGCATGAGGAGTGGAACACATTCAAAGGGCTAAAAGGTCACTGAGGCTGGAATGGAGGCAGCAAGTGGGAGCGTCCTGAGAGAAGAAACTGGAGAGGTAGAGTAGGAGCCAGATCATTCAGGCTCTATTTTTCTAGCTCAGACATGTCTGCATTTAACTTATGGTATAATTACTGGATTAAAAACAATATAAGGAGTTATACAATGTTTTAATCCTTATTTATACAATGTATATAATCTACGTTGATAATGCTTATGAATGTTGAATTACAATGAATGTTCAAAGTCACAGGACTTCTGTGATAACTAATATTAACTGTGTGACTGTGGAGTGATAACTTTTAGTCTTAAGTACCTCATCTGTAAAATGAAGGTCATAGTACCTACCTCTCAGGGTAGCCACTAAGTCTTCATAGATAAATTGGAGAGACTGGATGGTACAGTGCCTTGTCAAAGCCTTTGAAAAATTAGAAGAAATATGCAGCACAGCCCTTATACCTGGGAAAGAATGAACCCTATCCTGGAACCCAGAGTTTAGAGGGCCCTATTCTGGTCCTTGCCTAGCTACACTCTCAAAGGGTGGAGAGTCTTCAAGTCCAACAGAATATACTCACCTGGAGGCCACACTGAACTCTGTATTCTAGATGATGCTCTGGATACCTGAGACCCCAAAGTTTCCTACCAAAATGATCCCATGATGATTCACGAGGCCTTTAAGTGTCTTTTCCCCAAGCATGCACCATCTGAAGACAGATGCATACCCCATGTCTGAGGGGTGGCTAGGGAGCAGTGGTGAATAGAACTTGTACATACAGGCAGAGTGTCCTCAAATGTATATGTGAAACTTCTTGCAATGCACGTTGTAGCTCAGTGTGAGAAGAGGAGGGGGACGGGACAGGGCCAGAAATAAACTTTACCCACACTACCAGGTTCTATGGTGGGACCACAATCTGAGAATTATAAATGTAAAGCTGGATTCTCTGGTCATTATTAACATTTATTTGTCAAGATACGAGAACAGAAAATACCTATTGCCTTAGTCCACTTGCATTGCTATAAAGGAATACCTGAGGCTGGGTAATTTATAAAGAAAAGTGGTTTATTTGGCTCATGGTTCCATAGGCTGGACAAGAAGCATAGTGCCAGCATCTGCTTCTGCTGAGGACCTCAGGAAGCTTCCAATTGTAGTAGAAGAAAGGGAGCAGGAATCACACGACAAGAGAAGGTGCAAGAGAGAGAGTGGGAGGAAAGTGCCAGGCTCTTTTTAAAACTCAAATTTCTTGGGAACTGATAGAGCAAGAACTCACTCATTACCATAGGATGACACCAAGTCATTCATGAGGGATCCACCCCCATGACCCCATGACCAAAACACCTCCCACTGGGACCCACCTCCAGCATTGGGGATCAAATTTCAATACAAAATTTGGAGGGGACAAATATCCAAACTATGTCACATATGTTAACAGTTGGATTTTTTGTTTTTGTTTTTGAAATGGAGTCTCGCTCTGTTGCCCAGGCTGGAGTGCAGTGGTGTGATCTCGGCTCACTGCAACCTCCACCTCCCAGGTTCAAGCGATTCTCCTGCCTCAGCCTCCCACATAGCTGGAACTACAGGCACCAGCCACCACACCTGGCAAATTTTTGTATTTTTATTAGAGAGATGGGGTTTCACCATGTTGACCAGGCTGGTCTTGAACTTCTGGCCTCAAGTGATACGCCTGTCTCGGCCTCCCAAACTGTGGGGATTACAGGCCACCATGCCCAGCCTGGATTTTTATTATGATTTTTTTGTTTGTTTGTTTTTGTTTTTTGAGCTGGAGTCTCGTTCTGTCACCCAGGATGGAGTGCAGTGACGCGATCTCGGCTCACTGCAAGCTCCGCCTCCCGTGCTCACGCCATTCTCCTGCCTCTGCCTCCCGAGTAGCTGGGACTACAGGCACCCACCACCACGCCCTGCTAATTTTTTTGTATTTTTAGTAGAGACGGGGTTTCACCGTGTTAGCCAGGATGTTCTTCATCTCCTGACCTCGTGGATTTTTAATTTATAACTTTTAACAATTAGACATATGGCACCTGGACTTGGATTTGTAGTGTTAATCTGGGCAAGTAAAACAGGGAGGTCTGAGCCTGTGATTTACAAAAGTCTACATATCAGAGAATTCCATTTCATTTAAACCATCTTAAGATATATGGATTTCCTATTTATGAAAATCACATTAGGTTAATCACGAATTTCCATTATGCACAGGAAGACTAGAGAAAGCCAAGGGAAATAGTAAGTTCAAAGGAAGACAGTCCCTCTAGTGACCTCTTTCCCTCTCTACCTAAGCATACCGCTATCCAAATATCACTGAATGTATGTCTTATGAAACTGTATATCTCTATGTAGAGGTGGAAGGAGAAAAAAACATGAAAGATGTTTAGAATTAACAAAACGTTAGTTCTGTAGCTGTAAAACTTGTTTGTACTCCCTGACTATAAAGCCTCAAATTCAAATTGAGCATTTCCAGCTGAGTGAAAGGTGCCTGCCTGCTCTGAGTTCCTGTCACAGTTATTGCTGTACATAAGTCATTTGGCAAGAAAACACACACGGTCTTAGGCTATCTTTCCTACTACAAAAAATATGGACTAATTTAAATGTAACTTTTTTAGGAATTGATGTCTTCTCTTCCCAACTGAACTATAAGTTCTTTGAAGAACAAATTGGAGTCTACTGTTTTCTGTATGCCTTCATTCTCTTGCAGCCCCTAAGAGTTGCTTAGGAAAGCTGGGCATGGTGGCTCATGCCTGTAATCCCAGGACTTTGGGAGGCTGAGGCAGGAGGATCACTTGAGTTCAAGAGTTCAAGACCAGCCTAGGCAACATAGCAAGCTCTCATCTGTACTAAAAATCAAAAGAATTAGCCAGGTGTTGTGGTGTGCACCTGTAGTCCCAGCTACTTGGGAGGCTGAGGTGGGAGGATCACTTGAGCCCGGAGGTTGAGGCAGCAGTGAGCCATGATTGTGCCACTGCACTCCAGCCTGGGCAACAGCAAGACTCTTGTCTCAAGACTAAACAAAACAACAACAACAAAAGAGACGCTCAGTAGATATTTATACTTAACTGGTTCATTCAGGTATCTAGCAAATATTGACTGGATCCCCACCATGTGCCAGGCTCTGTGCCAAGCATGGGGATACAGAGTTGAACAAGACACTGGCTGAAAGATAAATACCTGGCACATAACAGACACTCAGTGAGTGAGTGAATAAATAAATGAATGAATTCTGTACCACAAAGTTAAGAGAAAATATCAATTAAACTGGAATCACCATTTAAGTTATCTTACATCTGAAGTTATCAAGGTGAAAGATGTCAGCCTGGCAGAATGCCCACAATTCTAGAAAATCTGGGGAAAACAAGACAGTCCTAGCATTTGTTCCTCTGGATCATCTCCATGACTATTTAGTATGTGGTGCTAGAATCTTGCAAAGAATTAAAACTTTTCATAGAAACCAAATTTTCTATGTAAGGAATTTAACTAATACCCCCACTCTCACTTCTCAGGGACAGAGCAGTGTATGTCAAGAAATTTCTTTTGTCAAGGAAATCAGTGTATACAACATATTATTGTATTTTTTACTGAGATCTGAAATATGAATGTGTGGTGATTGACTTTAATCACAAATTTGCTTCATAAAAGTCTGTGGAATCAGCACAGAATTATATTGCTCCATGTCATTTTCCTATATATGGTATAATATTAAAGCCATAGTTTATTTTATTTTATTATTTATTTATTTATTTATTTATTTATTTATTTATTGAGATGGAGTTTCGCTCTTGTTGCCCAGGCTGGAGTTGGAGTGCAATGGCGCAATCTTGGCTCACTGCAACCTCTGCCTCCTGGGTTCAAGCGATTATTCTGCCTCAGCCTCCCAAGTAGCTGGGATTACAGGCATGTGCCACCACACCTAGCTAATTTTGTATTTTTAGTACAGACGGGGTTTCACCATGTTGGTCAGGCTGGTCTCGAACTCCTGACCTCAGGTGATCCCCCTGCCTCGGCATCCCAAAGTGCTGGGATTACAGGCATGAGCCACCATGCCTGGCCCTTGAGCCACCGTGCCTGGCCCCATAGTTTTTTTATTTTCTCCTTCTAATATTGTAAGAAAACTAGATTACCAAGGTAGAAGTTGATCTCTCCCTCAAAGCTATTTATCTCCTTGATGTGCAGTATGCAAACTGATTCTAAACAGAATTTTGCAGCTTTATGAAAGAGAATCACATTTGGTCATCAATGAATTAAAATGAAATATCTCTCTGGAAGGATAAGGAAAATCAACATTCAAATATAAAAATTTAATAAGCTGCCAACTAACATGTTCAAAGTTTCTCTTTTTAAAAAAGGGCCTACATTATTAATACTATAAAATTTCAAACCAGATATTATAGATCTTAAAAAAATTATCACTTTTTCTTTTTTTTTTTTAATTATTATACTTTAAGTTCTAGGGTACATGTGCACAACCTGCAGGTTTGTTACATATGTATACATGTGCCATGTTGGTTTGCTGCACCCATTAACTCGTCATTTACATTAGGTATTTTTCCTAATGCTATCCCTCCCCCTGCCCCCCAACCCCACAAGAGGCCCCGGTGTGTGATGGTCCCCTTCCTGTGTCCGTGTGTTCTCGTTCAATTCCCACCTATGAGTGAGAACATGCGGTTTTTGGTTTTCTGTCCTTGAACATTATCACTTTTTCTAATGGGAGAAAACAACTGCATTGTTCATCCTCTTCCAAGTCCATAGGCTCAACAAAGTCACTTAAGGATAGGAAGGGGGTAGCATAGGGAAAGAAACCCCCTTAAAAAAATAAGTCTCTTTTCTTTTTTTTCCAGAGGGAGTCTTGTTCTGTCACCCAGGCTGGAGTGCAGTGGCACAATCTCAGCTCACTGCAACCTCCACCTCCCAGGTTCAAGCAATTCTCCTGGGCCAGCCTCCTGAGTAGCTGGGATTACAGGCGTGTACAACCATACCTGGCTAATTTTTGTATTCTTAGTAGAGACAGAGTTTCACCATGTTGGCCAGGCTGGTTTCGAACTCTTGACCTCATGATCCGCCCATCTCGGCCTCCCAAAGTGCTGGGATTACAGGCGTGAGCCACCGCGCCCAGCCCTATTTTCTTTTTTAAGCAGAGAAAGAAGCACTGAGACGTTTTCAGCTAAGAAAACTTAGAAGCATTACCCAACCCCCTAGGAAATATACTCAAAACCTTGAAAAGTACTAGAAATAGTTCAAAATGAGGAAATGAGAGTGATTTTTTTCACTTTTTAGAAGCATTTCCAGGTCTCCCTCAGTTATCCTAAGATTATCTCAGTCCATACACTGCCTAATTATTAGATGGCAGAATGTTTAAAAAACATGCAGATATCTTAAAGCAAGTGCATTCAAGGAACAGAGAGTTAATGAAAGTAAAATTGATTCTGGCCAAACCAATTGTAGAACTGAGTGAGCCTGAGTAAGCCACTGAAGACCAGGAACCCGTGTAGTCATATGACGTATAAGATACCCTCTATTCTCACATTGTTTTCATTTTGTACTCATGTTAAATTGTCTGGGGACTGTCTCTATGTGGATAAGAAGTAGCATTAATTTGTCATATTACATGTACATTTATTAAAAATCCTAGCAGCAATGTTACCAAGTAACAATGTTACTGATATTATTTCATCAATTAGAAATGCTGAATTATTTTTAAAGAAAAGTCTCGCTAGTGACCTTTCATCTGACGTAAATAAGAGGCTAAACCTACATCTCAAAAAAAAAATCAAGTCAAATTTACCACTTGTAATTTTGTTTGCATTACTGAATCATTTGACTTGTTTTTGTCTCTGTGTTTGTTAGTCAGCTCATACAAACAGTTTATCCTCAGTCATTCCACCAAGCTCTTTGCAGTCATCTAGAAAGAATCAGGCATTATTACTACTATTCTTGTTTACCCTTCCTGAAAGATTTTCCAAAGAAAAGGAGAAACAGGCTTGAATTATACATGAAGAATTTCACCATAAAATCTGAACAAAAAACATCCAGATTATACAAACGTAATGTACTTGCCCCTCTACTAAGGGTGGTGCTCCAACCCTCACTCTGATATGTCAACTGCCCATAACCATGCCCCACCTGAGAACTCTTTCTTTGCCATATCCTTGTTTTCCAGCTTTTGTATATGCATCCCTACATTTTTAGTCAAGAAGCTGGCAGTCACATGCTGTCCATTTGCCAATGTTGGAAATGGCTGTTGGAATTCAATGGTTTCCCCCACCACTAAGAAAAATGCTTTTCATTTAATTCATAATCACAACAGTTTGCATTTATGTTTTTTATCTGTTTCAAAGCACTCTGCCACCATTAATGAACTAAATCAGCCTTTGCTATTTTATGATCTGTCTCATTAAAATGGAGTTGATTTTCTCTGTGGTAGTCACTTGCGTAATGTTGTTTTCTTCTAGCAAACCCTGCACTTAACTAATGTAAATTCATTTTTAAATTGTGTGTTTACATAGAAAATTTTCCCCAAATATATTTTTAATGCTGCATCCTTTCAACAGCATTACGGGGAGTATTTTATTCTATATAGACAGTTTAAACTATAAAGACACTTAAATGCTTTAATGTAGTCTTCTCTAAGTACTTGTAAATTATTTATAAGACCCCCTCAAGTAAATGTGTTGAAACTGCCAGTGGTAGAAATAGAAATTGTTTGCTCTGTGAGCCCTATTAGTACTTAATTATTTGTATAGTATTAAATGATTGGCTTACTGATGAACTAAGTCTTACTCAATAAGTGAACAAGAAAACTTGCAGTTGGCAAAGAAACTCTGAATGTTAAATTTATTATGGTTTAACTCTGTCTCTGTTACTACTGGACCACTTATACAAGTGCCTGATGGCTCATTCCTAGGGATTTGATCTAATGTGGGAGAAAGATGTCTCTCTGCAAATAAGTGCAGGCACACACAAGTTTAGGCAGAGATGGTGTTCTAGTGACTCTAGGTTGAGAAACTATGAATATTGGTTGGTTGCCGCCCACCTTCCATCCTGCCTTCTTTTGGGTAGAGACTTCTGGCTTCTGCTTGAGGAACCACCCTATCCTACTCTAGCCTTGTGTTTAGAATAAAATTGAGCTTACCCCCAATTCCAAAGGTAGGTCTACCTGGCCTTCCTAATGATTTAAAGATAGACACATAACTCAACCTAGCTCATCACATTCTTTTAGACACAGGGATTAATATAGAATAAGCATTTCATCTATGTTAGTCCAATCAGAATACACTTAGGACTTGCCCTGGGAATTCTGGATGTAGACTGTCTTTTCCCTTGGGTGGTATAGTGTGATGATATAAGACTTGTAGCTGGTGCAGTCATTTGCATCCATAAGAGGAAAGCCTAGAATGGCTGGAAAGCAATGGCTGGGACCTTGCTGATACTGTTGGATTTATATTAGATAGGGAACAGACCAAACTGCTGTAACAAAGAGATTCTAAAATACAGGGACTGAAAAAGATAAAATTTCCTTTTTAGATTCTTTTTTTGTCTTTTGTTTTCCTTTTAGTGGAGAATGGGGTCTTGCTACATTGCCCAGGCAGGTCTGGAACTTCTGGGCTTAAGCTATCCTCCCACCTCTGCCTCCCTAAGAGCTGGGACTAGAGGAGTGAGCCACTGCACCCTGCTAAACTTTTTATTTTCCTTACGTCTCTGTCTATCTACCTCATAACTATATGGCTGGCCAAGACTGATAGGCAGTTTGGGGTCATGGGGTCAGTTAGGGACCCAGAATCTTCCTATCTTGTTGTTCTGCTGTCCTGCTAGGGTATTGTCTTCATGTTGCAAAGCCAGTGATGCTTCACCACCCTCCCATCACAGCCTTGTTTCAGTTACAAGAAAAAAGAAAGGAATAGTGGAGGGCAAGAAGCTTATTCTAATGCAGGGCTTATCAATCTAAGCTCTATTGACATTTTGGGCCTGGTAATTATTTTCTGTTTGGGGTTGTCTTGTATATTGTATGTTTAGCAGAATCCCTGGCCTCTAGTGCCTAATGCCCATAGCATCCCTCCCTCTCTCCTAGTAATGGCAATCAAAAATGTCTCAGACATTGCCAGCTGTCTGGGAGGGAAAACAGCCCCCCGCTGAGAACCCCTGCTTTAAGGATATCTATGGAAGTTATACATATCACTTCTCTGTAAGAGTCAGAAGATAACATGTGGACACACTGAGTCATAAGACAGTCTGGGAGAAATATTTCTAGCTGGGTGAACTTTTGCCCAGGTATAATTTCAGGGGCTCTATTGCTAAAAAATTAGGGAAAATGAATTTTAGGGGACAATTCAAAATCTCTTCCACACAGCTGTACTTTTGAAGCTTTCTATCATATTAGCCAGTAAGTTACCTTTACAATTTAAACAATTTGGAATAGGTTTTTCGGTCACTTGAAGTTCAGAGCCCTAATTGATACCAGTATTATTATCTTTATCCAACACTGTAAGTTGAAAATAGTGAACATTATCCAAAGAAAAAAGGATAAAAGGAATAATACCTGAAGATACTCAGAAGCTGGGTACTGGCTGAGAAGGGATTGAACAAAACAGCAGAAATGAGGCTATTTCTTATCAAGAGAAGTATGGTGGAAATGGAAAGGCCATGGTCGCAGAAGCCCACAGTCACTGTAGTAGTTAAGAAAAAAGGCAGTATAATTATGCTAAATTACCAAAATGAAAACTGCAGGCATCTTGCATTATTTGGCTTTGAACTGCTACTTTCTAGTTCTCATTGTAAATACAAAAAGCGTTTAGTGGCTCCCTTATATCTCACACAAAAGGATCACTGCTTACAGCCAGCTGTTTGGCAATTATATTTCTATGAAGTTAGCATAATTTGAGATTAGAACTGCCTAAGAAGAGGGGGGTGGTGATAACATTCTAGTGTATTGAAGTAGGGTATGGAATAGTGATGGTGGAAGCTCTGATTTTAGAAGTGAATGGCCTTTCCAAAGTTCATCTCAAAGCCAACAGTTCTGAATTCAAAACATATTTTGCCATAGGAATCTTATTTTTTTAAGTTATTAGATTAGCACAGGAGCCCTCCAATACCAGAAAAGAAAGAGACATGTACTTTACGGTAGTACAGAAGAAAATGCTGCAGGGCAAAGGAAGATTTGTCTGAAGGTTCAGACTGAGGAAATCATTAGTAAAATCTTCAGGGAAGTGGTGACTTTTAAACTAAGCTTTAGATGAGAAAAGAAAGAAAGGGCCTTTCAGGGTGAAGGACAGCCAGTTCAAAGACACAGTATTTAAAATTCTCCATGAGGAATAGTAAGTGCCTACCGTGAGTACGGCATAGGGTTTGTGGAGATATGACAATAAGTTAGGACGGGGCTGTGAATGTATGGTGTAGTTTGGATTTTTTTAGTCCACAACCCACTAAAGAGTTTTAATGAGGAGGATAGTATGATCAAATATAGCTTTAATAATTACATGAAGAATGCTTTGAAATTGAGGACATTACTGCAAGAGAATTGGATGTCTGATCTTGAGACATGGCAGTGGGTTAGAAAGAGAGAAATCACCAGAGAAACAATGTGAAGGTAAATTGGCATGGGAGGTAGAGAAGAAAGAATCAAATATGGCTCCAAATTTTTAGGTCTATAAGGTTGGAATCATGGCACAAGTGTAGGCTTAAAAGGAAAGGAATGAGCTCAGTAGGTATCTGTCTGCAGGATAAGAGAAGAGTTAAGGTGGTCATGGCCTTATCGTATAGCATATGGGCTACATTTACATTTCTGTAAAGCTTGCCCACTGGGGTCCCTATAATTGGAGAAAAATCACTTACTGAATTTTGTACCTAGTTCCAGTCTTCCTCCAAGTTTACTTTATATTATTTGTTTGGGATATAGCTCCACATGTTGAAACTGTGCCTCTAACACCAGTGTTGGTGAAGACATTGCATTCCAGTGCCAGATTCTGTGGTCAGAAATTTTGTTTAACAGAGGTAGCAATAATATTGGAAGCATAGGTTGCATTGTAGAGTGTCTGAGAAAAGGGGTGCAGAGAAAAATCCTATCAAACATGTGTTAAAATATTGTCAAAAGTGATATACTCATAAAAACATGCCCTTGAACATCTTGGGGCAGAGGAAGGGATGGGAGAGAATAAAGGAGGATCATCTCATGCTCAAAGAGAGAAAAAGAAGATAGCAAAGGAGAGTTTCGCAGGAAGGGTACTGTGGAAACGCCAGCAAAGGTGGGATCAGGAATTATCTGGAAAAGAGAGAATTTCTGGGGTGTCTTTTGATCCACATCCTACTTCCTTATTTCTATTCCATCCAGGCAGTTGAAGTCATCAAACCAACCAAGCCTTTGTATAGCATGGTAGGTGATGGAGAAGGACAGTAATTGGAACAGTAAGGAAACAGAGGCATATCTCATATGCCATATATGCCTGTATATCATATATCATCTCCTCTTACTCCCTGGCCAAAAAAAAGATGGCAGATTCATTGTATCCAGGATATACTGATGGAGGCAAGTAGGATGGAATGCCATGCCTGAAGGACTAGGTGGAGGTGATAGTTCATGCCACCTAGAGCTAGATATTGGAGCATCAGGGCTAGATCAACGTGCTAGGTACTGGTTGCTGGAAGGAACCCTGCAGAAATGAAACTCCTACCAATTAATATGAGAGATCTATGTTTCACTCAAAGTTTATGCCAGAATAGGACTAAATGAACAAAAAAGAATGGCACCAGGCCGCAGGCGTCTGCCCCATGAATTGTATTCAGAAGGGGCTGCCCATTTGGCAGAGTTGTAGAATTGCTAGTTCATCTTTAGAGTTGCTCATAGACTGGAACTGATCAAGTAATTACAAAACCAGTCAAACAAGGTCTATATCCTCTTCCTTGAAAATAGCTAGTAAGACCAAAGTAGTCATCTGGTCACCATGCTAGGATCCTCTGCTTCCCTCTCACATGGCATAGTCAGTGTTCTAGGTCTCCACTGTCTTGGAGCTGAGGAACAATTTGATTTGATTTGGTAAGTCATATCCCCGTAGCTTTAACACAGTGACTTCCTATTCCTCATTCTGAATAGGAAAGAGTTTGGGGTGCAGGGTAGTTTTACAGCTAAGTGGAAACCAGAAAGAAGAAAACAGACTATAGAATTTTCTCAGAGTAGAAAGGAGTCACGAGAAAAAGTAAGGGAAGAGGTATGGATATTACCTCACTCCAACAACCAACACATACTACCACATCTCTAACAAAAATAAACCTCAAGCCTGAGGGATTCCTTTTCTCTAATTCCTCATTTCAGCAGAATAAGGAAAGTAGATACTTCAGGCATAATATGCCTAAGTGTATCAACATTAGCTGGCCTCAGAATCTGGAAAGAAGCTCAGTAAATCAGTTTTGATTTACACTATCCTACAGCCTCAGTAATAAGATTCCACCTGGAACTCTGAGTATAACTTTTCAACTGTGTGTAATTTGATCTATTGATGTCAGGAACAGGAGCAAACTGTACAGGATGTTGAATCAGTTTCCCATCTCACGCTGCGAGACCACCTCATATAGGTGGTAATGAAAGAAATGTTCCCTTTGTCTTTTATCTCATACATGATGACATTCTTTAAAATGAACCAGTTGTTTAGAGCGGGTATGCTTCTTTCCAGAAATAAATTGGGACTGGGATAGCTTGGCTTACTTGTGCAGCAAATGGGAAGACTTTTTCCCATTTGCTAATGGTGGTTACCAATTCAGCAAAGTGAGTTGAAGGAGAGTCTGATTCACAGATGCTGACTTAGATGTTAGCCCTTTCATAAAACCATAGTAATAATTAACAATGAAATGTGCCGGCCACACTTTGAATCACTTTCCATGTGGTAATTCAATTTAATTTTAACAACTTTATGAGCTAGGCATTATCATTTTCACTACTTTACAGTTGAGGGAGTTATGCCACAAAGAGGTGAAATAACTTCTCCAAGACCACACAGCTAGAAAAAAGCAGAGCCAAGATCCAAGTTAGGTTGGCTCTAGAGTCTGTACTTGTAAA
Organism: Pan paniscus; assembly: GCF_029289425.2. Lineage (NCBI taxonomy): Eukaryota > Metazoa > Chordata > Mammalia > Primates > Hominidae > Pan > Pan paniscus. The sequence continues at coordinate 87,489,384 of NC_073259.2, forward strand.
CACTGTACTAAATTGTCTCTCTGACATATCACAAAGAGCAGCAGGTTTGGAGTCAGGATAGACTGGCTTGAATTCTTTAAAAAAAAAAAAAATCAGCCTTTCTGGCTGGGCACAGTGGCTCACTTCTGTAATCCCAGCATTTTAAGAGGCCAAGACAGGTGGATCACCTGAGGTCAGGAGCTCAAGACCAGCCTGGCCAACATGGTGAAACCCCGTCTCTACTAAAAATACAAAAATTAGCTGGGCATGTGCCTGTAATCCCAGCTACTTGGGAGGCTGAGGAGGGAGAATCGCTTGAACCTGGGAGGCAGAGGTTGCAGTGAGCCACGACTGTGCCACTGCACTCCAGCCTGGGTGAAAGAGCGAGTCTCCATCTCAAAAAAAAGAGAGAGAGAGACTCAACTACTTTTTTAAGATAAGTTAAACAAAAGAAGTGAAGTGTCCCATGTCTTGCATCTATTTCATTGGCAAGAAGAATTATCTAAATGACATTGAAGATGGGGTGTCAGTATTTAGATGATGAAGGTTTCCATGAGTTCTTGTTTTGGGGAACAGAATGAATCCATACATGAGTTCCTGTTTTGGGGAACAGAATGAATCCATACAGTTACGGAGATATAGAGTGCCTAGAGACAGTAGCCCAATTTTTTGGTTGCAGGTTTCCTATGCTATTTACATGTTTCAAAAAACCTAGTGAATGTTTAGATGCTATGCATGTTGTCCAGCAGCTGTACTCAGGAAAAGCAAGAGCAACATTTGTGAGTTTCATTACATCTTATTTTATTATTTCCATAAAATTGTGTTTTGTTATGCAATCACAAGGACTTCTAAGCCACCAAGAGACTGACAAGGATTTTGCTTTGCAGAGCAACCCCTAAAACAGAACAAATTCAATTATCCAGAGGCCTATTTTGTAGGAGAGGTAATCTTTGCTTTAGAATTTTTAAAATTGTGTTCTTAAAGCAAAAATGTGACTCATAGGCAGGTGTATTTCCATTTAGAGAACTCAACCAGTAGCTGAGGATGTAGGAGCAAGGTCTAGATCTCAGAAAAAGTTACAAACAAGCTAAGCAAGAGATTAGGGATATCGCTAAAGGGACCCAAGTTCAGGACAAGACTTCAATACAGTGAAAGAACTAGAAGACACTTAGTTCCTTGGCAATCAAGACTGGAGAAAATGGAGATGCAATCTAAGACTTCAGATTGTTGGGCTAAGAAGATGCTCAAATGTGCCCATCCCAGGTACATAACATATAGTCTAGACTTATCGAGGCACAAAAGCTGATAAAGAACCCTAAGTTTCTTCCAGCTTTTGTTTTGACTAAGTTGGGAATTTTGCCTGCAACGTAAGTGCTTTGGTACCTGTATCAGGGTCAATCTGCGAAGGCAAAGACCGAGACTTCCCGTTTATAGCAGTTCCAAACCTGCTCCGCTTTCAGCCCTGTTTTTTTTTGTTGTTGTTGTTGCTGCTGCTGCTGCTGCTGCTGTTGTTGTTGTTGTTGTTGTTGTTGTTGTTGTTGTGAGATTCTGGCTCTGTTGCCCAGGCTGGAGTGCAGTGGTGTGATCCTGGCTCACTGCAACCTCCATCTCCCTGGTTCAAGCAATTCTCCTGCCTCACCTTTGGAGTAGCTGGGATCACAGGTGTGCACCACCACGCCTGGCTAATTTTTGTATTTTTGGTAGAGATGGGGTTTCACCATGTTAGTCAGGCTGGTCTCAAACTCCTAACCTCAGGTGATCTACCTGCCTCGGCCTCCCAAAGCGCTGGGATTATAGGTATGAGCCACTGCACCCAGCCCCCAACCCTCTGTTCTCTTTTTTATGTATCATGAAATAGTAGAATACATCTGAATCATCAGAACTGACAGCCTCTGCTTACAAAAGCAACAGATCAGCAGGTCCTAAGTTAACGCTTTGACCTCACCATCTACCTCTCTTCCCCCTGCCTTCATTGTTTCTCAAACATGCAGAAGGAGGTGCAACTTAGGGCCTTTGCAGGTACTGCTCCTTCTGGCTGGTACAAGCATCACCATACAGCCAAATGACTGGTTCTTTCTTGTCTTTCAGTTCTTGGCTAAAATGTTGCCTTCTCAATGAGGACTTTCCTGATCAACCTTTTTTAAATTACCCTATTCTCCCCAAGGCATTAATAACATCATGTCAGAGCTCTTAGCAAAATCTGAAACTATCCTGTTGGGTTTTAATTTGCTTACTGAAATGGCAGATGTGCAAGGTTTTTTCTTATCACTTATTGTGTTAAATGAATCAAGATACTCAGAGTGCTTCTCTTGAGAAAACCTATGCCTCAGTTAGGTTGACAAAGTTTCAACGCATGAACACAGGAGGCATATATAGTATATACATGTATTTCATCAGTCCCAAAGAACAACTGGAGACATGACTAGCTTTATAAAATTGCAAGGCGTTGGATGGGGGAGCTAGGGAACTTTATAAAACAAACAAGGTCTCTGAACCAAAAATCAACATTGGCTGTGAACAGTAACATGGATTATCAGTGACATTTTTTGCTTCCATTTACAACTGTTTACAGTGGCTTTTTTTTTTAACTGACCAACTCTTTAGTTTGTGGAGTTGGTTTTACATCTCTAGGCCTGGTTTTTAAAGATATTCTTAATTTTGATGAAAATCTTCATTATGATCTCCTGGACTGGATGTAACATTTAAAAAAATCTCCTAACAACATATATCCTAGTAATGCAGGCTCTGGGGTAGTGGGAAAAAGTCAGGACTGGGAGTCACAAGACCCAGACTGAGGCCCTAAATAAGTTCCACTTATTCAACAAAAATTGAATATGTGCCAGGCACTGTTTTAGCAAATTCAAATAGTGAATATGACAGACAAAGTGTCTGTCCCTTAGGAATTATGTTCTACTGGGGATAGGGAGAGGGTGATAAAAATACCCTTTTTTCATCTGCAGTTTTCTCTTCTAAAAATAGGTGGGCATTAGACTAGATCATCTGGAAAGTTTCTCCCAGCTCTACATGTTCCGAGAGAGAGGAAAGAAAATTTGAAAGGCTTCGCAGTAGTTATTTTAGGGAAGTAAAATCCTAGATTTAAATTTTTTTTTCTTTTTGGTCATCATTGTGTTCTGATATTTTTTCTATAATGAACATGCATTACATATGAAATGGAAAAATGTTTAAGAAAAACAGTAGAGATTTTCCTTTCAACCGTGAGCATTGGTTTCTAGTGACCTGAAGGTACAACATTCATCCATTAGTAATGGGAGCTGTAAATGGGAATTGTCTTGCCTCTCCAGTGACTTATTAATCTTTGCCTAATGGGGCTTTAGGGAAACTGCTCAGGGGATCTTTATGCTCCTTTTCCCATTACTTCAGTGTGTACCGGTCTCTTCTCTTTTCCTCGAACACTTGAAGTTCTTCTCCACCTTGGAATATTTAGGCTCAGTTGGCCTCATCTCACCCTTCAACCTTCACATCTCAGCTTAAATGTTAATTCCATAGATGCCTAAACAGAGCAATCTAAAACCTAAATTCCCTTCCTACTTTACTACTCACCATATCATCCTTGGTATTTCCTATATTATCTCTATTCTGCTTTTTTCTTACAGAGCACTCTTGTCAACTTGTAGTTTCATGTCTTTTGTTTCTGTATAAACTTAGTCTATTTTCCCCCACAGTCTGAAGTTTCATTGTGAAGACAGGGATAGTCTGTTGTGTTGAGGCTATATTCCTAGGGCCTAACAGTGCCTATCACATCATAGGTACTCAACTAATATTGATTGAGTAAATGAATAAATGAATGAATGAAATGGCTCCTTTGTCCTCTCTCTGTTAAGTGTTTTATTCCCATACAGTGTTGTGCTGCAGGCAAGCCCTTTGCCAGCTCACAAGAGTGAACGGTTAATTTTTCAGGGATTTTGCAAGCCAATTGTTAAGCTTAGTGGCTTGACATTGGCCTTGGTTGGGGTATATATATACCATAGACATAGGGAAATGCTGCACGTTAAGACTTTTTATTCCCACAAAGAGCTGGTTTACCAGCATACCGCTACTCTCATCTTCTAAATCAAACTATAAATATTGAGCTATCATGCAAAATCATGCCCATAGGTTATTTAAAATATTTCAATAAAAAAGTATTGAATTTAAAAAATATTAAATACATGCTATATAATTATTTACCTGTGGGAAATACTTAGTTCTTTTATAAGCTAACTTATAATCTAAAATATGTGTCTCTGATCTCCTAAAGTTTGTTTCCTGTTTTTCATTCAGATCCTTATGTGAAGATTCATCTGATGCAGAATGGTAAGAGGCTGAAGAAGAAAAAGACAACAATTAAAAAGAACACACTTAACCCCTACTACAATGAGTCATTCAGCTTTGAAGTACCTTTTGAACAAATCCAGGTAATGTCAAACATAATTTTGTCTTCCCACTCAATTTCATTCCTTCAGACCACATAAATTATACACACAGACCTTGTAAGTTATCAGTGTACATGCCTTCATTAGAACTGCCATTCTTTCTCCCCATGCACATTTGATGCTTGAGCTACATCAGGAAGGATAGGATAAAATATACAGCACAGGATGTGCTGACTCATCAGCCCAAAACAGCTGGCACTGTGTTGAGCAGAAATAAAGTAGGAAAAAGAAAATCAACAGAACAACTCTGCTAACTCAAAAAGTGCATCTATAAAAGTTAAAAAGCCCAGAGAAAACTATGAGCTTTCACTATTTACTCCCAGGCCATAAATAAGTCTCCCCATCAGATCTTTAGAGCAAAAAATAGTGATAAGAGAAATATTTTTGGTTGATGCTAAATATGCAGCATATTGAGTCTTTATTAAAAGATGATTAACAATAGAAAAATTAGGCTAAGTTGTATTTTCAATTATTTAAATCCAGCTTCCCGTGTCTGAGTTGGAATGGATGGCTATTTTATTAAAAATGGAGCCTTAATATGCCAGACAATAATTATGAAGGGAAATATTCTATTAAATATCCTTGTACTTAATATGTTCATATTAAGTTGCTATATGTAGCCACAATGATAACATGCAATCTTATCATTTAGGGGTTTTTGAAAATATTTACATTTTCTCACCCCATCTCCATAGTTAGCCTATAAGAATCTAAAGTTCATATCAATAATTTTGGGCCATTTCTTGCAAATCTTTAATGGGCATCAGAGAGTCAAACTGCATAAAGCAACACTATTTTTACATTTTATTAAATAATTGGCGCAGGTGTATATTTTCAGTGATACACGAGTTTGCCCATAACTTGAAGGAGAAACAAAGAGCAGACATCAAACCTACAGCAAAGAACCTTCTAAAGGTCCAGAATAACAAATATTCTTTATTTATTTTATTTTATTTATTTTAATTGCCAAATAGTAGTTGTACATATTCATGGGGCACATAGTAATGTTTTCATATATATAATGTATTGTAATCAAATCAGAGTAGTTAGCATATTTATCATCTCCAACATTTATCATTTGTTTGTCTTGGGAACAGTCAATATCCTATTTGTAGCTATTTGAAATTATATCATATGTTACTGTTAACTATAGCCATCCTGTAGTGGTACAGAACACTAGAATTCATTCCTCCTATGTAGCTGTGATTTTGTATCCTTAAACAAATCTCTCCCTACCTTCCCCTTCCCAGTCTTTAGTATCCTTTGTTCTACCTTTTATTTCTATGATATCAACTTTTCTTTAGCTTCCACATGAGTAAGAACATACAGTGTTTACTTTCTGTTCCTGGCTTATTTCACTTAACATAATGTCTGCCAGTTCCATCCATTGCCACAAATGACAGGATTCATTCTTTTTTATGGCCGAATAGTATTCCATTGTGTATATGTACCACATTTTATTTATCCATTCATCTGTTGTTGGACACCTAGGTTAATTCCATATGTTGGCTGTTGTGTATAGTGCCATACCACTCTTAATATGCCCAATTGTGTCTTCATTTACCTTTAATCTATTCTTAGAAGACAGTATCTTATGAATTAATGACAGCTTTATTCCAAGAAGAAAGCTAATATAATAGCTACACTTATTTTATATATATAAAATATATATTATATATATAATAAGTATAGCTATATAATATATACATATATAAAATAAGTATAGCTATTATATTAGCTTTCTTCATGGAAACATTAATCCAAAGACATATATATATATATATATATATATATATATATATATATACACACACACATACACATATAGATAGATAGATAGATAGATAGATAGATAGATAGATAGATAGATAGATAGATATTATATGCCTAGGTCCAAGTTGACCACTTTATGTATGTAATCTCATTTCATACTTAGAAGAACTTTATGAGAAAAGTACTATTGTTATTATCCTAATTTTATATGTGAAAAAACTGAGGCTTAGAATTTCTTTACATGTAAAATAGGAATGATAACAGAGTCCTTGTCAAAGTGAGATTATGCATATAAAAGCACTTGGAACAGCACCCAATACATAGGAACACACAGTAAATGGTCCTGTCATCATCATCATTATTATTCACATGCTAATGTCCTCTTTTTTTCAAGTTAACATTTTATTAGAAAATAGATCTAACAATAAGATTAAATCAGTATATAAATCAGTGCTGTCTAATAGAACTTTGTGATGATTGAAATATTCTATCATCCATGCTGTCCAATAATATGATAGCCACAGCTGGCCAATGAGCACCTCAGTCACTAATTTGCCCAAGGAACGTTATTTAACTTCCATGTATTTAAATTTAAATTGATATAGCTAGATGTGGCTGGTAGCTACTGTGTAGTATAGGGCAGTCTTAAATGACCAAAAATAACCAATAACTCTACCATCTTCGTATTGGTTGATAGTTTTAAATACAACCTTTATCATATAAATTTTCACATGGTGTCAAATTATACATACTTATTTACTTTCAACATCTGTTACATAAGTAAATGCAGAGGACACTGGTTCCCTGTTCCCAATAACTTTTTCACTAGCCTGAACCAGCGGGCCCCCTGCTTTGGACCCACTCACAAACCCTCAAGACATCAATTTTTTCCAACAATTTATTTGGCAATATTTATTCAGTGAACTTTTTTGAGTTCTAAGACCTTATTCCTATGGAAACTAACACCTCCTGGCATTTAACTTTTTTAATTCCACAAAATAATATAAAGCAAGGCATTGAGATGAAAAGTCCCATAGAGCTACAATTCTATGCCTTTAAAATAAATATCCTTTTCAACTACAAACTGCAGAAAATGCAGGTATATTGAAAGTGAAGCACATTAAAAATAAGACATATGCTAGGTTTCTGGGGCAGCATTTCAGAGGCAATAACGTTTTGTCAGGACAGACAGAAACTAAGCCCAATATAGAATACATTAGACATGGAAATAATGAGCATTCCTTTGACTGTATCCCTCTTTCTCTGCTCCTTGATTCACTTTGTTCTTTTTTTTTTTTTCCTTTTTTTATAGGAGGCAACTTTTCTAGTCTTCACCTTTTTCTAGAAAAAAATAATTGAGTATTTCACATGCTAAAATAGGGGCTTAAGTTTCCCTTATCCTGAGGTTATAAGACAATCTGCCTGTCCTTCTGTCTTTCTCTATCCCTGTGAAATGTATTATGAAAGAAGCAAAATATGCTAATTTCCAAATGCATGTGAGAATGTAAGCCCTCCTCCCCCAAATGTAGAAATAAACTACATATGCAGCTGGAAACATTAATCCAAAGGCTTCACAAGGATATTTTGTCTTGAATGCTACTAATCAATGCATTCCTAAGTGGAATAATCAAACTCTAAAAACTTCTGTTATCTTTGTGTGTCATGTCCCCCACCCCATTCATTACAATATGATTGCTTCCTGATAAATTTGCTTAGAACAAGCTCTAAGAATCAGTATAGCCCTCTTCTTTGTTCCAGAAACTATCCAGTGGATAGTTAATTCCTTTCACAGTGGAATCACTCCAAGGGAAGATTGTCCGTTTTATTGACAATGTGTTGCATTTCACATTCTAAATTCCACTTTCAGAAGTGATTGTTTTCTCTGCTCTGAAGCTGTATATCAATGACATTTCTCATTTCATTAACATAATAAATCAGCCTCCAGCATATAAAGTCCACTAAAGGGCCCTAACTCAGCTGGTTCTTAATCTGGCCCTAGCTTTTATAATTACATTTTCTGCTACTTTCAACTCTGGCAATAAATGTTACATATTCCATTTATTTTAAACTCTTACCTTTACACTCAGCTGCTAGATTGAAACCATCACATATTCTGCTAAGTAAATTCATTACTTAGGAAGTAGAACTGAAATTTGCTTTTAAAAAGTATATATTTTATACCATAATGGTATAGGTTTGCTTTCATCAGTTCAATCATTCAGAAAAGGAAGTTATCAAATAAACTTTCAAAATCTGATGGAATCATTGAATAAATCCTGTGTAGCCTAAACTGATATTTCCATTTGATATCAATGCCAGATACATAGTAGTTACTCAGTAAATGTTTACTAAGAGAACGTATGGATGAGAAAAAAATATCTTTATTACTACTTTTTAACCATACTTTTCACTATACTATCATGTTTTATGCTCATAATCATATGATTAGTTGAAATTCTATATTAATTCTATATTAATTTTTTTGTAACATGCTGTCCCCCCACCCTTGAAATCAGATTATTGCACATGGTTGCCTTGGGAATTGTAATCAAATAGAGTGGGCTGAACACCAATGCCAGAACTTTCACTGATAAGACAACTGAAGCAAATGAATTTAGAGGTTAGCACAAGTTGACATAGACTCCATGGCATGGAGGTTCACAGCATAGGCTCTGAAAACCAAACAACTCATTCCTTAAACAACCTCAGACAGGTTATATAACTTCTCAGAGCTTCAAGCATCCTTATCTGTATAATGGCAATATTAATAGGATCTATTATGAGAAGTAACTGAGTTCATTCATGTAAAAGACTTAGCGCAAAGTATATAATAAAAATTAACGTTTGAGTATTAAGATTCAAGCCATTTTCATCCTCATCCTAGTGCTTGGAGAGTGATTCTTCTATTTCCAATTCTTTAGCGCTCAAGGACACTTTATAGTCGGGCCTTATCTCTAGAGCTAGATGATTCATATTCATTTCATGGCTTCTTTCAGAAAGTGCAGGTGGTGGTAACTGTTTTGGACTATGACAAGATTGGCAAGAACGATGCCATCGGCAAAGTCTTTGTGGGCTACAACAGCACCGGCGCGGAGCTGCGACACTGGTCAGACATGCTGGCCAACCCCAGGCGACCTATTGCCCAGTGGCACACCCTGCAGGTAGAGGAGGAAGTTGATGCCATGCTGGCCGTCAAGAAGTAAAGGAAAGAAGAAGCCTTTCTGCATTTGCCCATATAGTGCTCTTTAGCCAGTATCTGTAAATACCTCAGTAATATGGGTCCTTTCATTTTTCCAGCCATGCATTCCTAACACAAGTCAGTGGTACTTCGAATCCTGTTTTAATTTGCACAAATTTAAATGTAGAGAGCCCCTAAGTCCTTCATCATACCACTGCCCTCCAAATCTACTCTTCTTTTAAGCAATATGATGTGTAGATAGAGCATGAATGAAATTATTTATTGTATCACACTGTTGTATATACCAGTATGCTAAAGATTTATTTCTAGTTTGTGTATTTGTATGTTGTAAGCGTTTCCTAATCTGTGTATATCTAGACGTTTTTAATAAGATGTTCTATTTTAAACTATGTAAATTGACTGAGATATAGGAGAGCTGATAATATATTATATGGTAAATATAGTATCGTCTGCATTCCAGCAAAAATATCAACTCGTAAGGCACTAGTACAGTTAAACTGACATCTTAAAGGACAACTTAAACCTGAGCTTTCTATTGAATCATTTGAGTACCAAGATAAACTTAAACCACATACTTGGTGGGTGAATCCAATTTTGTAGAATTCCTACACAGGCAAAATAGCATGATCTGAGCAGCAGCATCCAGGCTGACCTCAAGGAAGTGTAGCCACAAACCAGAATAGCACCTGTCTGTACATATTTACAAAGCTAAAATAATGGCTTCACTCTTACGTTTGAGGAAGCAACTGAACAGGAGTCAATGATTTCATATTACTGCATATAGAATAACAACAAGGTGTTCCGTGTGTGTGTGTGTGTGGTGTGCACACGTTTGTTTGGGGATGGGGGAGAAGAAGCTAAGGGGAGAAGTCAACATTTATGAAATATTGCCTGACTATTTAAAAAGAAAAAAGTAGCTCTCCGTTATCACCTTCATACAAAATGTGCATCCTGTGAATTCTGTTCCAGATTTCACACCCACAATAATTCCAAAAGGTTTGCACATTAGAGTTTGTAACAAAATATTTTATTATATAAAACCAGGTTAGAAGGAATGCAGGATATTTTTAACACAACAATCTGTGCTTATTAATTACCCAAAATTACTTTGTGGTAAACAGACAGTATTGTAATCCCATCAAAAGATGAAAGAAAAACAAAAACAAAAACCAACAACAATTAGCCATAGTTCTGAATGCACTTCAATTAAGCCAAAACAGACAGCTAGTGATCTTTTTATATGCTCTTTTTACTTCAGTAAGTTTTAATTTGTCCTTTAAAAAAAGGTGAAACAAACCAAGAACAAGTTCTAGAAAACTGAAGCAACCTCTTATGTATACTAGATGCTTGATTTAGGAGGAGTTTTTAAACGTTTTCAATGTTATTATGTAGTAAATGGCACTATTATGAAGCTACTAGTCATTCCATAAGAGTCTTAAAGGACTGCCCTGTGTAACACTGTGACTGCCGTGTGTGCTTAGACCTGTAGTTTCCTCAGTGGATAGCACTCAATTTATTCCGTAGTGATATTGTAACAATACTGCCATTCCCTTCTACTGCACTGCCCAAGGTGTGTGTAGCACAAACAGTTCTCATTACAAAGGACCAATTCAGAACTGAAAAGCTATGCATAGGACAAGGAAGATACATAGAATGGGGTGGAACACAGCATTTTGTCAAGCACTGTGCAATATTCCATATTTTTCCCCACTATGGTAGACAACCATTCCGTGGAAGGGCAGCCTATTATCCCACACTGCATCTAGCCTTTTATCCCATTCACTTCTGTGATCCATTTTAATTTCCAGGCCACAAGACAGTAGTGATGCTCTGAAATGAAAGTTTGTCTTCACAAATATCAAAACAAAATGGAGGAAAACTAAGCATTGGCCTCATGTTCAGTCTTCAGGATATCACACCATGTCTTTTCAAAAACTAAAGAGAATTCAAAAAGGGCTGATGGTAGGCTTTGAACATGGGGTTGGCTGTTTCCCAGTAAAACTGGAATTCCTGTCATTCACTGTTTCCTTATCAAAGAAGGGGCAAGCGCTTTTGCCTTTTAGGGCAGACATAGCAAACGCTTTATAATTGGCATAGACATAAAGGATAAAAGGAAAATAACCGTCTGCCGATGGTCCATACTTCTTAAAAAACATAGGTAATAGAAAATATACACAAGTCAGAATGTGAAATTAAATAATGGTTTGAACAGAAAATTCAAACAAGACTCTTTCCAATTTAAAGGGCCAAACCCTACCAAAGAGAGGGAGTTGACTGGCTTTTAAAAAGTATTTAAATACCACAAATGACATTTAATTTCACTGTATTCAGCTTTAAGTTGTTCACAATGAAACCACACTTTCAAACAAGCAGGTTCAAGCTGCTGAATAGACATTATTTCTTGCATTAAAATACCACTAATGCATTCTCTTGCAACACTGCCAGACATGGGATTGTCACCATAGAATTAGTTGGTACTATGCCATCTTTCACTCTTTCACAAGTCAGTGATGGAACCTGCTTTATGACCAAGATTCATCCTCAAATAAGCCACATGTACCCTTCTGACAAAGCTGTGTAAAGTATTAGAATCTGATGCTCTAGAAAGATCCTAGTTGCCTTTGTGTATATTTACTGCCTGCTTGAGTGTTTCTATGTGTGGGTTTTCCCTGTATCTTGTAGAAATGTTGGGGTGTTTTCCTCTGCCATATGGCTCGTGGCCTGCGAGCCAACTATTTCAGCTGTATTTTACCTTCATTTTTGATGAGGTGATTTAAATTTTGTTTCACTTTGTGTGGTGAATTCCACAGTAGTTTTCTGATTGTTGTTAAAAATGACTTAACATATTACACAGATATTCAATAAAAATGTTTTATTTCCTGTTGATGTTGCTGCGTTCCCACTCTTTTCCTTGCCTGACTCTGGTGGTAAGCCAATGGCCTGTTGACTTTGGGGGACTCCTGGAAGCAGCAGCAGCTAAACAAAACTGCACTGAATGCCAGCGTCTGAGTCACATCTGAGTACAGAATAGCTAGAGGGAAAACAACACCCGGGAGCATTTGGCCATGACCGCGTGGTGTTCCTGGGCAGTGTCATTCTCAACATGTGTTTCTCTATTCCTGTATGTCATCAGTTCATCTGGCGTACTCTGAGGCTTTTCACTTTGCCCTGCATGTGTCCTTCAGGGTTTTCACTCCAGAACCCAAGTCACACAACTTCTCCAGAATGGGACGGAAAACAAAACTATTTAAACCCCAGTTTCAGAGGACAGTATGACACATTAAATTCTATGCCTACTACGATCGCTATGGGAAACAAGTAAATACTTTTCCTCCACTAAATTTATCAAGTGCCTACTGTACTGGACGCTGAAGCCCACAGTTTCAGGCTGATGTAAATACACTATCCCAATGCACTGTGATGTGGGCTTAAAAGTAAGGGTGTTGGGTCCCTGAGGACTTTTTTTTTTTTTTTTTTTTTTTTTTTTTTTCTGGCGGAGTCTCGCTCTGTTGCCAGGCTGGAGTGCAGTGGTGCGATCTCGGCTCACGGCAACCTCCACTTCCCGGCTTCAAGCGATTCTCCTGCTTCAGCCTCCCGAGTAGCTGGGATTACAGAAGCCCGCCACCACGCCCAGCTAATTTTTGTATTTTTAGTAGTGACAGGGTTTCACCATGTTGGCCAGGATGGTCTCCATCTCCTGACCTCGTGATCCACCCATCTCGGCCTCCCAAAGTGCTGGGATTACAGGCGTGAACCACTGTGCCCGACCTATCCCTGAGGACTTTTACTGAATCAATCGTAGTAGATACCATGGTGTATCACCATGATCCCCCTTCAGCAGAGAGGTACTCTTGCTGCAGCTGCTGGAAGTGGTGCTTGCTGACAGCTGACAGCTGTGTTCCTCTGCGCTCTACAGAAGGAAGCTGTCTCACCTAAGTTTATGCACCCTCCCTGGGAGCAGCCCACAATCGGCTGCTGATTTCGGAATCTCTGAAGCGCCATCTCAGTTTCATAGCCCCAGGGGTTAGTGGAGACTGTTTTTGCAACTGCACTGCAGTTCAACTTCTTTCTCTGCCCTGTTGGTTTTCTTCAGTGCTTTGCAGGTGTTGCTCCTAAGAGCACTTCCTCCAATAAAACCCCTTCATGTACAGTTTCATCGCAGAATCTGTATCCTGGGGATCCCATCCCACAGCACATTCTTTGGGGAGGAGATATCAAGAAGAGTTTTCTAGAGAGGATAACACAGCGAAGTACTAAAGGAACTGGCAGGAGTCATCCAAGTCAGGGAGTGAGCAAGACTTCTGCAAAATTTATCTCACTTGACAAGTGTATTCATGATGGAGTCTTTGAGGTTGGCTGTATTATACTTCCTTCGATCAGCTCTATCAGTCATGGCCAAATAAAAATAGGAACTAAACCCAAACTGCTAAGACAACCAGTGGAAAGATCACTTAATAACTATACACTGTGAGGAAGCTGCTGGCAAAGGGTTCAAAATCTAAGTTTACAAAATGAAACTTAAGGCACAACTGGTTTAGAAATTTAAAAAAAAATCAGCATTAAACAATCACAATCGTTTGGTTTTCAATGGTGAGGATTCTGTTTCTTAAAATGCTCCTGAAATTTGATCCAAAACTATTTAAAGAATATTTCTTAATGAATTATCAAAAAGAAAAAACTCACTTCATCCTTTTTCAATGTCATTTTCCCAAAAGGTTTGAAGGTCTAATATAAATACATTGAAGATATTTATTAGGTGTACTAGCCAGGAAAACAAAACCATTTCACATATTTCAGTGAGAGATTTCAACATAGGAAAGTGGCTGCATAAGGGAGAGCTGAGAAAGCAAAGCAGAGACAGTAGAGTAACCCAGAGATTAGTACATAGCAACTCTGGGGCTGGGAGAAGAAAAGAGAAAATGTAGTATTCATGGAGCCCGGGACTGGAAAGGAGGGGCTGGAATCTTGGAGAAGGTTGCATGGAGACCCCATGATTCTAGGACCACAAAAGGGTATTAGGCCCACCCCGGAGGTGAGGGAACTCCCAGAAAACGCTGATCCAGTCTGCTCACTATTGCTAGAAGGAAATTGATAGAAGCTGAAGGCAGGAAGATAATCTCTTCTCCTCTTCTCCTTTCCACTACAACCAGTGCTTCCCATTGGCAGAACCAGCTGGTAAGGGATTCTAGGAAAATAGTCTGCAAAGGCTCAGACCCCACCCCAAGTATATAGCAGAGTACAAAGGTGGGAATGAGAACAGCCAGCAAATGATCAGTGCATTAGGAAACCTGTTACCAGCTGCAAACACTTTTTAAGTGCTTTCATTTTTCCCACAGAAGAGTCAGATGTTTCTGAGTCACACAAGTCATCCCCCACCTGATAAAACATGCATAGGAAATCACATTCTTATTCTATTTATGCAGAGAGTTTACTCTTAACAGATTTGAAAATTCCAACCATGATTGCAGTTACCTTCCACCCCGACTGCAACACATCTTTATTACATATGCACAGGACTCTTTGATGTTTAGCAACTGATTTAGGCTGCACACAAATCTCTACCATAAAACAGTCACACGGTGACTTTGGAATAAGAAGGTGAAAAAGCAGGAAAATAAAAATGAGGAATAGCCTGGTACTAAATGTACAAAAAAATTTTCCAAAGCATACAGAGTAATAATTATGCAAGAGGAGCCATCAAGAGAGACCCAGAAATAAAAGCACCATGCAAACATGCTGATGATTTGTGTAATCTAAGTTCTAAGGCTGTTATATACATTTTTAAATCCGCATTTCAACTATATTGATTTCTTCCCTCCCCACTTCTTCCCACCAATGAATATCCCCAAAGTTGTCACATTCATCTTTCCCTGACAGTAACTATCCTGCCAGCCAAGCCTATCCCCTGTGCAAAATATTCTTGCCCCTACCAGGGCACACACAAGGTTAAGAGGTATTTTATACTTAGCAAGTTGGGACTCACTTCCTTTTCAGCTGTCCACTTTAACTCTGTCAACTTCCTACCTCCTCTGGACTCCGCAACAAAGTGTTGACACCTTTTATAGGTAAGAATGTTTGAGTTGCAAATGGAAGAAATCTAAATCAAGTGGTATTAAGGAAAAAAGAGAGAAAGAAAGGTAAAAAAGTAGGAAGCTTTGGAGAAAGAGATAAACCACTGGCTCACCTAAACCAGGAAGTTCAACGCAGATGATTACTTTTAAGAACAGCTGGATCAAAAGCCACAAACAGTGTCATCATTTTCTCTCTCATTCTCCTCCTTCCCCATAAACTCTGCTATCCTTAGTATTGACTTCATTGCCAAGCTGCTATGTCTCCATGTAGCAACAGGGAAGACCCTTGGCAGCTTCACACATATTCTTCCAGCTTAGCAGGCTTGCAGGGAGTGTTTGTTTCACAATTATACCACCAAAATTCCCAAACCTGACTTGTATGACTGGGTCACATGTTCTTAAAACAATCCACATAGCCAGATGATGATACAGTATTTACTTCAGCCAAAACTAGGCCATGTCTCTAGACCCAGAGCCAAAGAGATAGGGGAAAAATAGCTCCTCAAAAGAAAATAAAAATGATATTAACAAAAAAGAAAAGTAGATACCGGGCAGACAAAAACAGCAAACAGCTACACTTTGGTTCCTGGTATACCACCAGCCCTAAGAGGAGGGACAAACTCAGGTGATAACAGCGTCCTGGTCATTCCTCCTTTTACTAAAAACACTATTAGAAAGGAAATTGTAAAAGTGTGTACTACCTTTCAATTATCTGAAATTTTCCACTTACTTTCCTATTTATTGCCGGGAAAATCAATCACTTGCTGTATCTTTTAACAGATTTTTTTTTTTTTGAGACAGGATCTTGCTCTGTCACCGGGCAGGAAAGGATGATAATATCCGCCCTGTGATATGGTTCGTGATATCCAGTGGGGGAGAGGGTGATATTACTCGCCATATCACTGGGGGTGTACAATCCTATGTAATATCTACCTTGGAATTAGGAATAATGTTTTCCTAGAATATTTCGAATAAATTCACAGGGTGTACACCTACTATGACATTAGGCGTAATATCTCCCTACGATATTACCAATAATATCACAAGGTGTACAGCCACTGTGACACCAGGAGTAACATCTCAGTAGGATACTATGAATAGCAAGCATTACACTGTGACATTAGGTGTACACTGTGACATTAGGTGTAACAGCTCAGTAGGATATTACAAATAATATAACTGGGAGTACACCCCATGTGATATTAAGAGTAATATTAATATTGCTTGGATATTACAAATATCGATTAATATTTATGGTAATAATTATTAACATATTATTTGTAATACCCTAGGGTGATTTTATTTCTAATGTCACAGTGTGTGTACACCATGTGTATACACCCTGTGATATTATTCATAGTATCCTAGAAAAATGTTACTCCTAATGTCACAGTGGGTGTATACTGTGTGTTTACACTCTGTAATATTATTCGTAATATCCTATGGGGATGTTACGTGGGTATACACTATCTGACATTATCTGTAATATCCTAGGGGGGTGTGACTGTTAATGTCACAGTGGGTGTACAAGATGTTTTTACATCCTGTATAATAATACAGGGGATGTTATAACTAATGTCAGAGTGGGTGTACACCATGTGTGTACACCATGTATGCACACCCTGTGATATTATTTGTAATACCTAGGCAGATGTTATTCCTAATGTCACAGTGGGTGTACACTAGGTGTATAAAATCTGTGATATTATTCATAATACCCTGGGGGGGGTGTTACTCCTAATGTCACAGTTGGTGTACACCATGTGTGTTCACCCCGTGGTATTATTCGTAAAATCCTAGGGAGATGTTAACCCTAATTTCATAGTAAGTGTACACTATGTGTGTACACCCTGTGGTATTATTCGTAAAATCCTAGGGAGATGTTACTCCTAATTTCATAGTAAGTGTACACCATGTGTGTGCACCCTGTGATATTATTCATAAAATCCTAGGGGGATGTTACTCCTAATTTCATAGTAAGTGTACACCATGTGTGTACACCCTGTGATATTATTTATGTAATTATAGGGGTATGTTACTTTAATGTCACAGTGGGTGTACTCATATAGTGTACACCCTGTGATAATATTCGTAATATTTTAGGGGGATTTTACTTCTAATACCACAGTGGTATTACAACCTGTGTGTACAACCTGTGATATTATTTGTAATATCCTAGGGAGATATTACTTATAATATCACAGTGAGTGTAAACTCTGTGGTATTATTTGTAATATCCTAGGGCAATATTACTCCTAATATCACAGTGATGACTTGATATCCTAGGAGGATATTATTCTTAATATCCTAGGGAAATGTTACTCCTAATGTCACAGGTGGTATAACCTGTGATATTATTCGTAATTTTCTAGGGTGACGATACTCGTAATGTCACAGGGGGTGTACACCTTGTGATATTAATTGTAATTTATTAGGACGGTGTTACTTTTCATTTCACAAGGAGTGTATACTCTGTGATTTTATTCATTATATCCTAGGGGAATGTTATTCCTAATGTCACAGGTGGTGTATACCCTGTGATATTCGTTATATTCTAGGGTGATGTTACTCCTAATGTCACTGAGGGTGTACACCCTGTGATATTATTCATAATATCCTAGGAGGATGTTACTCCTAATGTCACAGGGGGTGTACATTCTGTGATATTATTATTTTTGTCATAGGGGGATGTTACCCCTGATGTCACAGAGGGTGTATGTCCTGTGATATTACTGGAAATATCCTCATCAGATGTTAGTCCTAACATCACAATGGGTGTACACTCTGTGATATTATTCATAATATCCTAGGGGGATGTTACTCCTAATGTCACAGGGGGTGTACTTCCTGTGATATTATTTGTAATACCTTAGGTGATATTACTTATAATGTCATAGGGGGTGTACGCCTTGTTATATATTCGTAATTTTCTAGATGTTGGTTACTTTTAATGTCATAGGGGATGTACACCCTGTGATATTATTTGTAATATGCTAAGGAGATATAACTTCAAATATCCACCTGGGTGTACATAGTGTACACCCTGTGATATTATTCATAATATTTTAGGATGATATAATTCCTAATATCACCATGGGTGTAAACCATGTGTGTACACCCTGTGATATTATTTGTAGTGTCCTAGGTAGTTATTACTTATTTTTTCAGAGTGGGTGTACACTCTGTTATATTTTTCATACATTTTAGAGAACTATTACTTCTAATATCACACATATGGTGTTCACTTCTAATTAAAACACATATGGTGTACACCCTGTTATATTATTTGTAATATCCAAGGGAGATTTTACTCACAATATCACAGTTGTTGTACACCCTGTGATATTTGTTCTAATATTCTAGGAAGATATTACTCCTAATATCAAAGTGGGTGTACACACTGTGATAATTTTGGTAATATCCTAGGGGGATGTTACTCCTAATGTCTCTGGGGGTGTACATCCTGTGGTATTATTTGTAATATTCTAGGGGGATGTTATCCTAATATCACAAGGGTGTACATTCTGTGATATTATTCATAATATCCTAGGGGCATATTACTCCTAATGTGTACACCCTGTGATATTATTCATTATATCCTAGGGTGATGTTACTCCTAATGTCACAAGGAGTGTACACCCTGTGATATTATTCATAACATCCTAGAAAAATGTTACTCCTAATATCACCGGGGGTGTACACCCTGAGATATTATTCATAATCTCCTAGGGGAATGTTACTACTAATGTCACAATGGGTCTACACCATGTTATATTATTCATAGTATCCTACTGGAGTGTTACTCCTAATGTCACAGGGGGTGTACTCCCTGTGATATCATTCATAATATCTTATGGGGATGTTACTCCTAGTGTCACAGGGGTGTACACCTTGTGATATTATTCATAATATCCTAAAAAGATGTCAGTCCTCATTTCACAGAGGGTGTACATGCTGTGATATTATTCAAAATACCTTAGGGGGATGTTACTCCGAATGTCACAGAGGGTGCACACCATGAGATATTATTTGAAATATTTCAGGGGGATGTTACTTCTAATGTCACAGGGGGTGTATACACGGTGATATTATTAATAATATCCTAGGGGAAAGTTACTCATAATGTCACAGGGGCTGCACACCGTGTGATATTATCCATAGTATCATAGGAGAATGTTACTGCTAATGTCACAGGGAGTGTACACCCTGTGCTATTCTTCCTAATATCCTAGAGGAATGTTACTCCTGATGTCACAGGGGGTGCTCACCCTATGATACGGTTCATAATATCCTAGGGTAATGTTACTCCTAATGTCACAGCAGGTGTACACACATATTTTTTGTAACATCCTAGGGGGATGTTATTCATAATGTCACAGGGATGTCCACCATGTGTGCACACCCCCTGTGACATTATACGTAATATCCTAAAGTGATGTTACTGCTAATGTCACAGGGGGTGTACCCCATGTGTGTAAACCACCAGTGATATTATTCATAATATCCTAGGGAAATGTTACTGCTAATGTCACAGTGAGTTAAACAATGTGTGTACACACTGTGATATTATTCATAATATTTTAAGCAGATGTTACACCTAATGTCACAGTGGGTGTACACCATGTGTGTACACCCTGTGATATTAATCAGAATATTCTAGGGGTGTGTCCGTTCTAATGTGACAGTGCCTGTACTCCATGTGTGTACACCCTGTGATATTATTTGTATTATTATAGGGGGATGTTACTTCTAATGTCACAGTGGGTGTATACCATGTGCGTATTTGTAATATCCTAGGGGGATTCTACTCTTTTTTTTTTTTTTTTTTTTTGAGACGCAGTCTTGCTTTGTTGCCCAGGCTGGAGTGCAGTGGTGTGATCTCAGCTCACTGCAAGCTCCACCTCCCAGGTTCATGCCATTCTCCTGCCTCAGCCTCCCGAGTAGCTGGTACTACAGGCACCCACCACCACGCCCAGCTAATTTTTGTATTTTTAGTAGAGATGTGTTACCCAGAATGGTCTCAATCTCATGACCTCGTGATCTGCCTGCCTCGGCCTCCCAAAGTGCTGGGATTACAGGCATGAGCCACCGCTCCGGCCGGGGATTCTACTCCTAATCTCACAGTGGGTGTACATCATGTGTGTATATTCTGTAATATTATTCATAATATCCTAGGGAGATGTCACTCCTAATATCACAGGGGCTGTTCACCATGTGTGTATATTCTGTGATATTATTCATAATATCCCAGTGAGTTATAACTCCTAACACCACAGTGAATGTAGGCCCTGTGATAGTACTCATAATATGCTCAGAAGATATTACTTTTAATATCACAGAGGGTGTACACACTGTGATAATATTCATAGTATCCTAAGGAGATATTACTCCTAATGTCACAATGGGTGTACACCCTGTGATATTATTTGTAATATCCTAGGGAGATGTTACTCCTAGTAACACAGTGAGTATATACTCAGTGATATTATTTGTAATATCCCAGGGAGAAATTACTCCTAATACCCCAGTGGGTAAACATTCTGTGATATTATTCTTAATATCCTATGGAGATATTATTCCTAATATCACAGTGGGTGTACACCCTGTGATATTATTCATAATATCTTAGGGAGAAATTACTCCTAATATCACAATGGGTGTACATTCTGTGATATTATTCATAATATCATAGGGAGATATTACTCTTAATATCACAGTGTGTGTACACCCACTGTGGTGCACACCTGCTGTGATATTAGGAGTAATATCTTTGAGAGATATTGCTCCTAATATCAAAGTGGTTGTACACCATGTGATATTTTTCATAATATTCTAGGGAGATATTAATCCCATTATCATAGTGGGTTTACACCCTGTGATATTATTTATAACATCCCGGAGAGATATTACTTCTAATATCACAGTGGGTGTACACTCTGGGATACTATTTGTAATATCCTGGAGTGATGTTACTCCTAATATCACAGTGGGTGTACACCCAAATATATTATTCATAATATCCTGTGGAGATATTACACCTAATACCACAGCGGGTGTACACCCTGGGATATTGTTCATAATATCCTGGGGAGATATTACTCCTTATATCACAGTGGGTGTACACCATGTGTGTACACTCTGGGATATTACACATAATATCCTGGGCTGATATTACTCTTAATATCACAGTGGGTGTACACCATGTGGGTACACCCTGGGATATTATTCATAATATCCTGGGGAGATATTAGTCTCCTAATATCACAGTAAGTGTACACTATGTGTGTACACCTGGGATATCATTTGTGATATCTGGGGGAATATTATGTGTGTACACCCTGGATATTATTCATAATATCCTGGGGCGATATTACCCTCTTAGTATCACAGTGGGTGTACACCATGTGGGTACATCCTGGGATATTATTTGTAATATCTTGGGGAGTTATTACTGTCTTAATATCACTGTTTGTGTACACCATAAGTGTACACCCTGGAATATCATTAGTAATATTCTGGGAAGATATTACACTTAACATCACAGCAGGTGTGCACCACATGTGTATACCCTGGGATTTCATTCATAACATCCTGGGGAGATACTACTCCTAATATCACAGTGGGTGTACACCATGTGTGAGCATTCTGGGATATCATTCATAATATCTGAAAGGATATTACACTTAATATCACAGCGGGGATACACGATGTGTATACACCTTGGAATATCATTCATAATATTCTAGGGAGATATTACTCCTAATATCACAGTGGGTGTTCACCATGTGTGTACACACTGGGATATTATTTATAATAACCTTGGGAGATATTACATCTAATATCACAGTGGATACACACCCTGGGATATTATTTGTAATATCCTAGGGAGATGTTACTCCTAATATCACAGTGGGTACACACCCTGGGATATTATTCATATTTTAGGGTGATATTACTTGTAATATCAAAGTGGGTGCTCACCCTGTGTGGACACTCACTGTGATATTATTCATAATATCCTAGTAAGATATTACTCCTAATATCATGGTGGGTGCACAACATGTGTGGACACCCACTATGACATTATTTGTAATATCCTAGGGCGATATTACTCCTAATATCACAGTGGGCGCACACCATGTGTTGACACCCACTGTGATATTATTCGTAATATCCTGGGGAAATATTACTCCAAATATCACAGTGGGTGCACACCATGTGTGGTCACCCACTGTGATATTATTAGTAATATTATAGGGAGATATTACTTTTAATATCACAATGGGTACACACCATGTGTGGACAATCACTGATATTGTTCGTAATACTTTAGAAAGATAGTACTTCTAATATCACAGTGAGTGTACACTTTGTGATATTATTCATAATATCCTAGAGAGATATTACTTATAAAATCACAGTGGGTGCACACCATGTGTGTACACCCTGTGATATTATTCATAATATTTTAGGGAGCTACTACTTCTAATATTACAGTGAGTGTACACCCTGTAATATTATTCACAATATCCTAAAAAGATATTACTCCTAATATCAAAGTGAGTGTACACCCTGTAATATTTTTCATACTATTTTAGGGAGAAATTATTCCTAACATCACAGTGGGTGTTCATTCTGTGATATTATTCATAATATCCTACTAAGATGTTACTCCTAATATCACAGCACGTGCACCCCATGTCATATTTTTTGTAATATCCTAGGAAGATATTACTCCTAATATCCCAGTGGTTATACACCCTGTGATATTATTTGTAATATCCTTGGGAGATATTACTCCTGATATCACCGTGGGTTTACACCCTGTTATATTATTCGTAATATCCTAGGAAGATATTACTCCTAATACCACAGTGAGTGTACACCAGGTGTGTAGACCCTGTGATATTATTCATAATATCCTTGGTAGATACTACTCCTAATATCACAGTGGGTGTACACCTAGTGATACTATTCGTAATATCTTAGGGAGATATTACTTCTAATATCACAGTTGGTGTACACTATGTGTATGCTACACTGTGACGTTAGGAGTAATATCCTAGGGAGATATTACTCCCAATATCACAGTGGTTGTACCCCTTGTGATATAAGGAGTAATATCGCAGGGAGATACCACTCCTAATGTCACAGTGGGTGTATACCCTGTGATATAATTCATAATAGTCTAGGGGGATGTTACCCCTAATATCACAGTGGGTGCACAGCCTGTGATATTATTTGTAATATCCTAGAGAGATGTTACCCCTAATGTCACAGGGGGTGTTCACCCTGTGATATTATTCTTAATATCTTAGGGGTATGTTTCTCCTAATGTCACAGAGGGTGTACACAATATGATATTATTCATAATATCCTAGAAGGATATTGCTCCTAAAGTCACAGGGGGTGTACACTCTTTGATATTATTCGTAATATTTTAGAAATATGTTACACCTAGCATCACAGGGGGTGTATACCCTGTGATACTATTCGTAATATTCTAGGGGAATGTTACTCTTAAGGTCACTGAGAGTGTACATCCTGTGTTATTATTCATAATATACTGTGGAAATGTTACTCCTAATGTCACAATAAGTGTACATACTGTGATATTATTCATAATATCCTAGAGAGATATTGCTCCTAATTTTACAGCGGGTGTACACCCTGTGGTATTACTCGTAATGTTATAGGAGGATGTTACTTCTAATGTCAAAGGGAATGTACATTCTGTGATATTATTCGTAATATCCTAGGGGGATGGTACTCCTAATGTCACAGTGGGTGTACACCCTGTAATATTGTTCATAATATCCTAGGAATATGTTAAATCTAATATAACAGGGGGTGTACACCCTGTGATATTATTTGTAATATTTTATGGGGATATTACTCCTAATGTTGCAGGGGGTGTACAACCTGTAAAATTATTCACAATATTCTAAGAGGATGTTACTCCTAATGTCACAGGTGGTGTTCACCATATGTGTACACCCCTTGTCATATTATTCGTAGTATCCTAGGATTATGCTCCTAAAGACACAAGGCATATACACCATGTGTGTACAACCCCTGTGATATTATTTGTAATATTCTATGGGGATTTTACTCCTAATGTTGTAGGGGGTGTACACCATGTGTGTACACCCTCTGTGACATTATTCTTAATATCCTAGGAGGATGTTGCTTTTAATGTCACAAGGGGTGTACACCATTTGTGTAAACCACCTGTGATATTATTTGTAATATCCTAGGGGGATGTTACTTCTAATGTCACAAAGGGTATAAACCACATGTGTACAACCCCTGTGATATTATTTGTAATACCTTGGCACGATGTTACTTATAATGTCACAGTGGGTGTACACCCTGTGATATTATTCGTAATATCCTAGAGGGATGTTATTCCTAATGTCACAGTAAGTGTACACAATGTGTGTACACCCTGTGATATTATTTGTAATTATCTTAGGGGGATGTTGATCCTAATGTCACAGTGGGTTACACGATATGTGTACACCTTGTGATATTATTCATAATATCCTAGGGAGACATTACTCCTAATGTTCAAGTTGGTGTACACCCTGCATGTACACCCTGTGATATTATTCATAATATCTCAGGGGATGTTACTCCTAAAGTCACGGTGAACGTACAAAATGTGTGTACACCCTATGATATTTTTCATGAGATTCTAGGGGAACGTTACTCCTAATGTCACAGTGGGTGTACACCCTGTGATATTATTTGTAATATCCTACAAAGATGTTACTTCTAACGTCAGAGTGGGTGTACACCATGTGTGTATATTTTGCGCTATTATTTGTAATATCCTAGAGGGATGTTACTCTTAACGTCACAGTGTGGGTGTATACCATGTGTATACACTGTGTGATATTATTCATAATATCCTAGAAGGATGTTACTCCTAATGTCACTATGGGTGTACATGTGTGTGTGCTGTGTGATGTTATTCCTATTATTCTATGGGAATATTACTCCTAATGTCACAGTGGGTGTACACCCTGTGATGTTATTTCTATTATTCTACGGGAACGTTACTCCTAATTTCACAGTCGGTGTACAGCATGTGCATACACCCTGTGATATTATCTGTAGTATTATACAAATATGTCACAAGTGGTGTACTCTCTGTGATATAATTCTTAATATCCTAAGGGAATGTTGTAATGTCTCAGGGGGTATACACCATGTGCGTAAAACACCTGTGATATTATTTGTAATATTTTAGGGGGATGGTACTTCTAATGTCACAAAGGGTGTACACCATGTGTGTACACTCCCTGTGATATTATTTGTAATATCCTGGTGAGATATTACATTTAGTGTCACAGTGGGTGTACACCCTGTGATATTATTCGTAATATCCTAGGGGGATGTTATACCTAATGTCACAGTGGGTGTACACCATGTGTGTACAACTTATGATATTATTCATAATATTCAAGGGGAATATTTCTCCTAATGTCACAGTGTGTGTATATCACGTGTGTAGACACCCTGTGATATTATATGCAATTTCTTAGTGGTATGTTACTCCTAATGTCACAGTGGGTGTACACTATGGGTATACAGTGTGTGACATTATTCATTATATGCTAGCGGGGTGTTGCTCCTAATGTCACAGTTGGTGTACACCATGTGTGTACATGGTGTACACCCTGTGGTATTATTCACAAAATCCTAGGGGGATGTTACTCCTAATTTCACAGTAAGTGTATACACCATGTGTGTACACTCTGTGATATTCGTATAATTACAGGGGGATGTTACTTTGAATGTCACAGTGGATGTACACATATGGTGTACACCCTGCAATAATATTCATTTTAGGGGGATTTTACTCCTAATATCACAGTGGTTGTACAGACTGTGTATACAACCTGTGATATTATTTGTAATATCCTTGAAAGATATTACCTCTAATATCACAGTAGGTGTACACCCTGTGATATTAGGAGTAATATCCTAGGGGGATGTTACTCCTAATGTCACAATAGATGTACATCCTGTGGTATTTTTGGTAGTATCCTAGAGGGATGTTACTCCTACCATCACAGGGGTGTACACTCTGTGATATTATTCATGATATCCTAGGTGGATGTTACTCCCAATGTGTACACCCTGTGATATTATTCATAATATCCTAGAAAAATGTTACTCCTAATGCCTCAGAGAGTGTACACCCTGTGATATTTTTCATATCCTAAGGGAATATTACTATTAATGTCACAATGAATGTACACTCTGTGATATTATTCATAGTATCTTACTGGGATGTTACTCCTAATGTCACACGGGGTGTACGCACGTGATATTATTCATAATATCCTAGGGGAAGGTTACTTGTAATCTCGCAGGGTCTGTACACCCTCTGATATTATTCATAATATCATAGGGAGATGTTACTATTAATGTCACAGGTAGTGTATACCCTGTGATATTATTATTGATATTTTAAGGGAATGTTACTGCTAATGTCCCAAGGGGTGTACACCCTGTGATATTATTTGTAATATTCTAAAGGGATTTTAATGTTACAGAAGGTGTACATTCTGTGATATTATTTCTAATATCCTAGGAGGATGTTATTACTCCTGATGTCACAGGGGTCGTACACCCTGTGATATTATTCATAGTATTTTAGAATAATGTTACTCTTTATGTCCCAGAAAATGTACATTCTGTGATATTGTTTGTAATATCCTATGGGAATGTTACTTCTAATGTCACAGTGAATGTACACCATGTGTGTACAGCGTGTGATATTATTCATAATATCCTAAGGAGATATTACTCCTAATGTCACTGTGGGTGTACACTCTGTGATATTATTCGTAATATCCTAGGAAGATGTTACTCTTAATGTCACTGCGTGTGTGTGCACTCTGTGAAATTATTCATAATATTCTAGAAGGATGTTACTACTAATGACACAGTGCCTGTACACTCTGTGATATTATTCATAATATTTTAGGCAGATGTTACTCCTAATGTTACAGTGGGTGTACATCCTGTGATATTATTAGTAATATTCTAGGTAGATGTTACTCCTAATGTCACAATTGTTGTACACCTTGTGATATTACTCATAATATCATAAGAAGATAGGACTCCTAATAGCACAGTGAGTGTACTCTGTGTGATATTATTCATAATATCCTAGAAAAATATAACTTCTAGTATCACAGTGGGTGTACACTCTGTGATATTATTCATACTATCCTAGGGAAAAATTACTCCTAATACCACAGTGAGTGTACATCCCGCATGTGATATTGTTCCTAATGTACACTGGAGGAGAAAATGATAATACTTCCAATATCGTGGGGTGTACACCCCTTCTGTTATATTGTTCCTTACACCCAGGGGGAAAGAGGATTATATGACTCCAAATACCGCAGGGGGTGTACTCCCCACATGTGATATTGTTCCTAACATCCAGGCAAGGGGAGGATATTACTCCCAATATGGCGGGGGTGGACACCCACCCTGTGATATATTTCCTAATATCCAGTAGAGGAGAGGATGATATTACTCCCAATACCTTATAGTGTGTACACACTTTCTGTGTTATTGTTCGTAATATCCCCAGGGGGAGAGGATAATATTACTCCCAATATCGCAGGGGGTGCACACACACCCCCCCCATGATATTGCTCCTACTATCCAAAAGAAAACACACTGTTATTACTGCCAATATCTCAGGGGGTGTACACCTCCATTGTGATGTTGTTCCTAATACACTGAGCGGAGAGGATGATATTACTCCCAAAATTGCAGGGGGTGTACACCTTCCTTGGGATATTGTTCCTAATGTCCAAGTGGGTAGAAGATAACATTACTCCCAATTTCACAGAAGGTGGACATTCCCCTGTGATATTGTTCCTAATATCCAGTGGGGGAGAGGGTGACATTAAGCCCAATATCGCAAAAAGTGTACAGCTTTTTTTGTGATGTGTTTCCTAATATCCAGAGGGGGGAGAGGACGATCTTAGAATCAATATCACGGGGGGAGTGTACACCCCCCGTGATATTGTTCCTAATATCATGGTGGGGGGAGGGTTAATATTACTCCCAATTTCGCAGCAGTTGTTCACCCGCCCTAAGATATTGTTTTTAACATCCAAGGGGGAGAGGATATTACTCTCAATATCCCTGAGTGTGTACACCCCCTTTTTGATATTGTTTCTAATATAAGCAGAGAAGATGATATTACTCCCAACACTGCACGGGCTGTACACACCCTCTGCAATATTGTTTGTAATATCCGGTGGGGGGGGGGGGAAGAGGATGATATTACTCCCAATGTCACAGAGGATGTACACCACCCTTGTGATATTGTTACTAATATCCAGTGGGGGAGAGGGTGATATTACTCCCTACATCATAGGGAGTGTACACCATCCCTGTAACATTGTTCCTAATATCGTTGAAGGAAGAGGATGATATTACTCCCAATATCGCATGGTTATATACACCCTTATGTAATATTGTTCCTAATATCCATAAAGGGAGAGGATGATATTGGTCCCAATATCGCAGGGGGTGCACACCACTCCTGTGATATTGTTCCTATTATCCAGGTGAGGAGAGGATAGTATTACTCCTAATATTGCAGGGGATGTACACTTCCCTCGTGATATTGTCTCTAATATCCAGGGGGAGAGAGGATGATATTACTCCCAATATCTCAAGAGGGGTACACTTCCCCTGTGATATTGTTCCTAATATCCAGCATGGGAGAGAATAATATTACTCCCAATATTGCAGGGGTGTACACCCTCCTTGTGATACAGTCTCTAATATCCCAGGTGGGAGAGAATTATATTATTCCCAATACAAAAATAGTGTACAACCCCTCCCCGTGATATTGTTCCTAATATCTAGTGGGGGTATTATAGTACTGTTAATATCGCAGGGAGTGTACACCCCACTGTGACATTTTTAAAATATCCATGTGGGGAAAGGATGATATGACTTCCAATATAGCTGGGGATGTACATCCTCCCTGTGATATGTGATATTGTTTTTAATATCCAGGAAGGGAAAGGATAACATTACTCCCCATATGGAAGGGGAGATACACCCTTCTTGTTACATTGCTCTTAATATTCGGGGGGGAAGAGGAAAGCATTACTCCCAATATCTAAGGGGGTGTAAAACCCCCCTGTGATACTGTTTGTAATATCCAGGAAAGGAGAGGATGATATTACTCTCAATATCGCAGAAATGTACACACCCCTGTGATATTGTTCTTAATATCCAGGGGTAGAGGATGATTTTACTCTCAATATAGCAGGGGTTGTACACCCCTGCTGTGATATTGTTCCTTATATCACGTGGGGCAGAGGATGATATTACTCCCAATATCACAGGGGGTGTGCACCTCCCCTGTGATATTTTTCCTAATATCCAGGGGGGAGGCACGATGTTATAACTCCAAATATCACAGGAAATGTACATGCACACTGTGATAATTTCATAATATATAGAAAAGGAGATGATATTACTCCCAATATCGCAAGGGGTGCACACCCCTTTTTAATATTGTTTTTAATATCCACGGAGGAAGAGAATGACATTACTCCCATTATCCCAGAATGTGTAGACCCCTCTCTGATATTGTTCCTAATATCCAGAAGAGGAGAGGATGATATTACCGCCAACATCACAAGGGGTGTACACAATTTTCGTGATTTTTTTCCTGATATCAATGAAAAAAGAGGATGATATTACACCGAATATCGCAGAAGGTGTACTCCCCCCGTGTGATATCTTTCCTAATATCTAGGTCAGGAGAGTATGATATTACTCTTAATATCACAAGAAGTGTACACACCCCTGTGATAGTGTTCCAAATATCCAGGCAGGCAGAGGATATGACTCCCAATATAGCAGGGGATGTACATCCTCCCTGTGATATTGTTCCTAATATCCAGAGAGGGAGAGGATGATATTACTCCTAATATGGAAGGGGGTGTACCCCTTCCGGTGATATTGTTCTTAATATTCAGGGGTGAAAAATATTGTATTACTCCCAATACCTCAGGGGGAGTACAAACCTCCTGTCATATTGTTCCTAATATCCGGGGGGCGGGGGGGGGAGAAGATGATATTACTCCCAATATCGCAGGGGTGTACACCTCCCTTGTGATATAGATTTTAATATCCCGTGGGGGAGAGGGCGATATTACACCCAATATCGCAGTGGGTGTAGACCCCCCCTGTGATATTGTTCGTAATATCCCCATATCGCGGAAGGGTGCTTTGCTGTGTGATCTGTTGCATAATATCCATTGGGGGGAGAGGGTGATATTACTCCCCATTTCGCGGAGGGTGTACACACCCATGTGAACTAGTTCATCATATCCAGGGATGTGGAGGGTGATATTACACCCAATATAGCGGGGGGTGTTCACTCCCCTGTGATCTGGTTTGAAATATTCATGGAAGGAGAGGGTGATATTACTACCCATATCCCGGGGGGTGTAAAACATCCTGTGATCTGGTTCGTAATATCCGGGGGGCAGAGGGTGATATTACTCCTCATATCGTGGGAAGTGTGCACTTTCCTGTAATCTGGTTCGTAATGTCCAGGATTCGAGAAGGTGACATTAATATCCATGTCACGTGGCAGTGGGTGGGGGGGGTATAAATCCCAATGTGATCTGGTTTGTAATATCCAGTGGGGGAGAGGGTGACATTACTACCCATATCCCAGGGGGGTACACCTTACTGTGATCTGGCTCGTAATATCCAATATAGGAAGAGGTGTACACCTTTCTGACGTAATATCCAGAAGGAGAGAGAGTAATATTACTCCTAATATCGTGGGGGGTGTACACTCCAAATATCACTGGGGGCATACACTCCCCTGTGATATTATTTGTAATACCCAGGGGAGAGAGAATATTACTCTTAATATCGCAGGGGGTGTACACACCACTGTGATACTGTTCCTAATATCCAGGAAGGGAGAGAATGATACTACTCCCAATATCGCAACAAGTGTACACCTCTTCTGTGATATTGTTCCTAATATCCAGAAGGGGAGAGGATAATATTACTCTCAATATCGCAGAGGGTGTATACACAGCCCTGTGATATTGTTGGTAATACCCAGGGGGAAAGAGGATGATATTACTCCAAATATCACAGTTGGTGTACACCCCCCCGTGATATTGTTCCTAATATACACGAGAAGATAATATTATTCTCAGTATCGCAGTGGGTGTACACCTTCCTTGTGGTATTGTTCCTAATATCCAGGGGAAGAGACAATGATATTACTGTCAATATCGCAAAAGGTGTACACTCCCCCTATGATATTGTTCCTAATATTTAGAGGAGGAAAGAAAAATATTACTCCCAATATCACACAGGGTGTACAACCCTTGTGATATTGTATCTAATATCCCAGTGGGCAGAGGATGATATTACTCAAAATATCACAGGGCGTATACACCCCTCCTGTGATATTGTTCCTAATATCCAGGTGGAGAGATTATATTACTCCCAATATTGCAGGGCATAGACAACTCCCTGTGATATTGTTTTTAATATCCAGAGGGGGGAAATATAATATTACTCCAAATATATCAGGGAGTGTACACACCCTTTTTGATACTGTTCCTAATATCCTGGGGGAAAGAAAATAATATTACTCCCAATATCTCATGGGGTGTACACCACCCCTGTAATATTGTTCCTAATACTCAGGTGAGGAGAGAATGATATTACACTCAATTTTGCAGGAGGTGTACACCTCCACAGTGATACTTTTCCTAATCTCCTGGCGGGGAGAGGATGATATTACACTTAGTATCACAAGGGCTGTACACCACTCCAGTGTTACTATTTCTAACATCCTAAATGGAAGAGAATGTTATTACTCTTAATATCACAGGGGGTGTACAGCCACCCTGTGGTATTGTTCCTAATATGCATTGGGGGAAAGGATGATATTACTCCCAATATCACAGAAGGTGTGCATCCACCCTGTGATATTGTTCTTAAAATCCAGTGTGGGAAAGAATTATATTACTCCAAATTTTGCAGGGGGTTTACACCCAACCCATGATTTTATTCCTAATATTCACTGGCGGAGAAAATGATAGTAATCCCAATATTGCAGGGGATGTACACTCTTCCTTTGATATTATTCCTAATTTCCAGGGAAGGAGAGGGTAATATTATTCCCAATGTCCCATGGGGCATACATCGCCCCTGTGATATTGTTCCTAACAATGATATTACTTTTATATTGCCGGGGATGTACACCGCCCATGATATTGTTCAAAATATCCAAGAAAGGAGAGTACAATATTACTCCCAATATTGCAGGGTGTGTACATTTCCCCTAGTGCTCCTAATATTTAGGAGGAAAGAGAATGATAATACTTCCAACATTGCAGTGGGAGTACACCCTCCGCCCCTGTGATACTGTTACTAATTCCAGGGGAAAAGAGGATGGTATTACTCCCAATATCACAGGAGGTGTATAGCCCCCTGTGTGATTTTTTTCTAATATCAAGGGGAAAAGAAGATGATATTGCTCTCAGTATCGCAGGGTGTGTACACCCTCTGTGATATTGTTCCTAATATCAAAGGGGGACAGGATGATATTACTCCCTATATCACAGGGAGCGTACACAATTTTTGTGATATTGTTCCAATATCCAAAGGGGGAGAGGATGATATTACTCCCACTACTGCAAGGGATGTAAACCCGCCCTGTTATATTGTTCCTAATATCCAGTGGGGTAGAAAATGATATTACTTCCAATATCGTAGAGTGTGTACACCCCCACTGTGATATTGTTCCTAATATCCATGGGGTGAGAGGATGACATTACTCTCAATGTCACAGTGAATGTACACCTTTTCTGTGATATTGTTCCTAATATCCAGGAGGCAGAGAATAATATTACTTTCAATATTGCAGGGGGCGTAGACCTCCCCTGTGATATTGTTCCTAATATCCAGCGGGGGAGAGGATGATACTACATTCAATATCGCAGGTGTTGTACACCCTTCCGGCCTCATTGTTCCTAATATCTATGGGAAGAGAGGATGATATTACTCCCAATATCGCCAGTGCTGTACACCCTCCCTGTGATATTATTACTAATACCCAGGGGAGAGGCAATGATATTGCTTTCAATATCGCAGGAGGTGTACACCTTTCTAATATTGTTCCTAATATCCACAAGGGGAGAGGATGATATTACTCAAAATATCACAGAGGTGTATACTCTTTCTGTGATATTGTTCCTAATATCCAGGGAGGGAGAGAATGACATTACTCCCAATGTCCCATGGGGTGTACACCGCCCCTGTGACATTGTCCCTAATATCCAGGGAGAGAGAGGACGATATTACTTCCTATATCGCAGGGGGTGTACACCCTCCCCCACAATGATATTGTTTAAAATATCCATGGAAGGAAAGAATGATATTGCTCCCAATATTGCAGGGTGTGTACACCCCCCCGTGATATTGCTCTTAATATTGAGAGGGAAGGAGAATGATATTACTCCCAATATAGCAGTGAGTGTAACCCCCCCATGATACTGTTTCTAATATCCAGGGGGAAAGGAGATGATGTTACTCTCACTATCGCATGGAGTGTACACCCTCCGTGATATTGTTCCTAATATCCAAGGGGGCAGACAATGATATTACTCCCAATATCGCAGGAGGTGTACACCTTCTGGTGATATTGTTCCTAATATCCATGGGGGGAGAGGCTGATATTACTCAAAATATCGCAGGAGGTGTACAGCCCCCCTTTGATATTGTTTCTAATATCCAGGAGTGGAGAGGATATTACTCCCATTATCGCAGGGCTAGTACATCCATCATGTGACATTGTTTCCAATATCCACGGGGGAAGAGAATATTACTCCTAATATAGCATGAAGTCTACACCCACCCTGTGATGTTGTTCCTAATATCCAGGCGGAAAGAGGATAATATTACGCCCAATATCGCTGGAGGTGTACATCCCCCCTGTGATATTGTTCCCAACATCCGGGTGGGAGGATGATATTACTCCCAATATCGCAGGGTGTGTACACCCCCGCTGTGATATTGTTTCTAATATCCAAGGAGGAGAAAATAATATTACTCCCAATATCACAGTAGGTGTACACTCCCCAGTAATACAGTTCCTAATATCCAGGTCAGAGGATGATATTACTCTCAATATCGCAGCAGGTGTACAACACTGTGATTTTTTTTTAATATCCCAGTAGAGAGAGGATGATGTTACTCCCAATATCGCTGAAGGTGCACACCACCTCTGTTATATTGTTCCTAATATCCAGAACGCCAGATGATGATATTACTCCCAATATCACAGGGGGTGTACACCTCCCTCCTCCTGTGATATTGTTCCTGATATCCAGGAATTGATACGATGATATTACTCCCAAAATCGCAGGGGGTGTGCACCCCCCTGAGATATTGTTCCTAATATGCAGGGGAGAAGAGGATTTTGTTATATTCAATATCACAGGGTGTGGACACCTCCCCCCCGTGATATTGTTCCTAATATCCAGGAAAGGACAGGATGACATTACTCCCAATATTGCAGGGACTGTACACCCCAAGTGTAATATTATATTCTTCCTAATATCCAGGAAAGGAGAGAATGATATTACTACCAATATATCAGGGGGTGAACAGCCCTCCTGTGACATTGTTTCTAATATCCATGAGGCAGAGGATGATATTACTCCTAATATCACAGAGGTGTACACCCTTCTGTGATATTGTTCCTAATGTCCAGGGGTGGGGGGAGAGGATGATATTACTTTCAAAATCGCAGGGAGTGTACGCCACCCCTGTGATATTGTCCCTAATATCCAAATGGAGACAGGCTGATATTACTTCCAATATCGCAGGGGGTGTACATCCACCCTGTGATATTGTCCCTAACATGCAGGGGGAGAGAGGATGATATTACTGCCAATATCGCAGATGGTGTACACCCCCCATGTAATACTGTTCTTAGTATCCAAACAAGGAGAGGCTGATATTACTCCCAATATTGCAGGGGGTGTACCCCACCCCTGTGATATTGTTCCTAATATCCAGGCGCGGAGAGGATGATGTTACTCCCAATATCACAGGAAGCGTTCACACACACACCCCCCCATGATATTGTTCCTAAAATCTAAGGGGAGAGAGGGTGATGTTACTCCTAATATCACAGGGGGTATACACCCCCCCTCCGGAGATATTTTCCTAATGTCCAGGAAGGGAGAAGATGATATTACTCCTAATATCGCAGAGAGTGAACACCTTCCCTGTAATATTGTTTCCAATGTTTCGGGGGTGAGAATGATACTCCCAATATCCCAGGGGATGTGCACCCACCCTGCGATATTGTTCCTAATATTCAGGGTGGTAGAGGATGATATTATTCCCAGTGTCATAGGGGGTATACACACCCTCTGTGATGCTGTCCTTAATATCCAGGTGGGTAGAGGATGATATTGCTCAAAATATTGCAGGGGGTGTACACCCCACAGTGATATTGTTTCTAATAACCAGAAGAGGATAAAACGGTATTGCTCCTAATATCACGGAAAGTGTAAACCACCCCTGTGATATTGTTCATAAAATCCAGGGAAAGGAGAGGATGATATTACTGTAAATATTGCAGGGGTCCTACAACACTCTTGATATTTTTCTAATATCCAGGAAGGAGATTCTTATATTACTCCTAATATTTCAGGGGGTGCACATCTCTTCTGTGATATTGTTCCCAAAATCCAGGAGGGAAGAAGATATCGTTTCAAGTATCGCAGGAAGTGTACACCTGCCTCGTGATACGTTTCTAATATCCAGGTGGTGAGGATGATATTACTCCCAATATCGAAAGGGATGTACAGCCTCCCTGGTATTTGTTCCTAACGTTTAGGAGAGGAGAGGATAATATTATTCCCATTATCGCAAGGGGTGTACACCCCCATTTGATACTGTTCCTAATATCCAGGGGGGAGAGTTTGCTGTTGATTGCAATATCGCTGGGGATGTACACCCATGCTGTGATATGGTTCCTAATATCCAAGTGGGGAAAGGATACTATTACTTCCAGTATCGCAAGGCGTGTACACCGCCACCGTGATATTGTTCCTAATATCCGGGGGGGGGGTGGATGATATTATTCCCAATGTGGCAAAAGGTGTACCCTCACTCTGTGATATTGTTCCTAATATCAAGGGAAGGAAAGGATGATATTACTCCCAATATTGCAGGGAATGTACACCTCCCTCTGTGATATTGTTTCTAATGTCCAGTGGGAAAGAGGATGATATTATTCCCCATATCGCAAGGGATATACACCCGCCATGTGATATTGTTCCTGATATCCAGGGGGGAAGAGCATATAACTCCCAATATCGCAGGGTGTGTACACCACAGTGTGATATTGTTCCTAATATCCAGGGAGGGAGGGAGAGGATGTTATTACTCCCAAGATTGCAGGAAATGTACATGCCGCCTGTGATACTGTTTCTATTCTACAGGAGGGAGAAGATGATATTACTCCCAATAACGCAGGGCGTGTACACCCCCTTGTGATATTGTTTTTAATATCAAAAAGGAAGTTAATATTACTCCCAATATAGTAAATACATTGTGTGTACAACCCCTGCGCTATGGTTCATAATATCCAGGGGGGAGAGGGTGATATTACTCGCCATAGCAAGTGGGATGTACACCCCCACCCCATGCTATGATTTGCAATATCCATGGCGGCAGAGGGTGATATTACTTGCAATAGCCTGGTGGGTCATATTATTTGTAATATCCTAGGGCGATTTTATTTCCAATGTCACAGTATATGTACACCATGCATGTTCCATCTGTGATATTACTCTTAGTATCAAAGAAAAACATTACTCTTAATGTCACACTGGGTGTACAACATGTGTTTACACTCTGTATTATTCATAATATCCTATGGGGATGTTACGTGGTTATACACTATGTGATATTATCTGTAATATCCTAGCGGGATGTGACTCTTACTGTCACAGTGGGTGTACACGATGTTTTTGCATCCTGTGTTATTATTTATAATAACATAGGGGGATGTTACTCCTAATGTCACAGTGAGTAAACACAATGTGTGGGTACATTTAGTTATACTAATTGTAATATCCTACGGGGATGTTATACTAATGCCACCGTGGGTATACACCATGTGTGTACCCTCTGTGATATTATTCATAATATTCTAGGAAAATGTTACTCCTAATGTCACAATGGGTGTACACCATGTGTGTACACCCTGTGATATTATTTCTAATACCTAGGCAAATGTTATTTTTAATGTCACAGTAAGTGTATGCTATGTGTATACAGTGTGTGATATTATTCATAATATCCTAGGGGGATGTTACTCCTAATGTCACAGTTGGTGTACACCACGTGTGTTCACCGTGTGGTTTCATTCATAAAATCCTAGGGGGATGTTACTCCTCATTTCACAGTAAGTGTACACCCTGTGATATTATTCATATAATTATAGGGGTATGTTACTTCTAATGTTACACTGGGGGGTATACCATATGTGTACACCCTGTGACAATATTTGTAATATTTCAGAAGGATTTTACTTCTAATATCACAGTGGTTGTACAGCCTATGTGTACAACCTGTGATATTATTCATAATATCCTAGGAAGATATTACTTCTAATATCACAGTCTGTGTACACCCACTGTGATATTATTCATAATTTCCTAGGGGAATATTATCCATAATGTCATAGGTGGTGTATACCCTGTGATATTATTCGTTATATTCTAGGGTGATGTTACTCCTAATGTCACAGGGGGTGTACACCCTGTGATATTATTCATAATATCCTAGGGGGATGTTACTCCTAATGTCACAGGGGGTGTACACCCTGTGATATTATTCATAATATCCTAGGGGGATGTTACTCCTAATGTCACAGGGGTTGTACTTCCTGTGATATTATTTGTAATATCTTAGTGTGATATTACTTATAATGTCACAAGGGGTGTACACCTTGTTATATAAGTCGTAATTTTCTAGATGTTGCTTACTTTTAATGTCATAGGGGATGTACACCCTGTGATATTATTTGTAATATCCTAAGGAGATATAACTTCAAATATCCACCTGGGTGTACATACATAGTGTACACCCTGTGATATTATTCATAGTATTTTAGGAAGATATACCTCCTAATATCACAGTGGGTGTAAACCACGTGTGTACACCCTGTGATATTATTTGTAGTATCCTAGGTGGTTATTACTTCTTTTGTCACAATTGGTGTACACTCTGTGATATTTTTCATACTATTTTAGGGAGCTATTACTTCTAATATCACAAGTATGGTGTTCACTTCTAATTAAAACACATATGGTGTACACCCTGCTATATTATTCATAATATCCAAGGGAGATATTACTCATAATATCACAGTTGGTGTACATCCTGTGATATTCGTTGTAATATTTTAGGAAGATATTACTCCTAATATCACAGTGAGGGTACACACTGTGATATTTTTGGTAATATCCTAGGGGAATGTTACTCCTAATATCACAGTGGATATACATCCTGTGATAGTTTTGGTAATATCCTAGGGTGATGTTACTCCTAATGTCACAGGGGGTGTACACCCTGTGATATTATTCATAATATCCTAGAAAAATGTTACTCCTAATGTGACCGATGTGATATTATTCGTAGTATCCTAGGGAAATGTTACTACTAATGTCACAATGGGTCTACACCATGTTATATTATTCATAGTATCCTATTGGGTTGTTACGCCTAATGTCACAGGGGGTGTACTCTCTGTGATATTATTCATAATATCTTACGGGGATGTTACTCCCAGTGTCACAGGGGTGTACACCTTGTGATATTATTTGTAATATCCTAAAAAGATGTTAGTCCTCATGTTACAGGAGGTGTACAGGCTGTGATATTATTTGTAATACCTTAGGGGGAATGTTACTCTGAATGTCACAGAGGGTGCACACCCTGAGATATTATTCAAAATATTATAGGGGAATATTACTTCGAATGTCACAGGGTGTGTACACACATTGATATTATTAATAATATCCTAGGGGAATGTTACTTGTAATGTCACAGGGGCTGTACGCCATGTGATATTACCCATAGTATCATAGGCGGATGTTACTACCAATGTCACAGGGATTGTACACCCTGCAATATTCTTCCTAATATCCTAGAGGAATGTTACTCCTAATGTCACAGAGGGTGTACACATTGTGATATTATTCATAATATTTTAAAGGGATTTTACTCCTGAGGTCACAGAAGGTGTACACCCTGTGATATTATTCCTAATATCCTAGAGGAATGTTACTCCTGATGTCACAGGGGGTGCTCACCCTATGATACAGTTTGTAATATCCTAGGGTAATGTTACTCCTGATGCCACAGCAGGTGTACGCACATATTATTTGTAACATCCTAGGGGGATGTTATTCCTAATGGCATAGGGGATGTCCACCATGTGTGCACATCCTCTGTGATATTATTCATAATATTCTAAAGTGATGTTACTGCTAATGTCACAGGGAGTGTACCCCATGTATGTAAACCACCAGTGATATTATTCGTAATATCATAGGGAAATGTTACTGCTAATGTCACAGTGAGTTAAACAATGTGTGTACACCCTGTGATATTATTCATAATATTTTTGGCGGATGTTACACCTAATGTCACAGTGGGTGTACACATATGGTGTGTACACCCTGTGGTATTATTCGTAATATCCTAGGGGGATGTTACTCCAAATGTCAC
Source organism: Pan paniscus (assembly GCF_029289425.2). NCBI lineage: Eukaryota > Metazoa > Chordata > Mammalia > Primates > Hominidae > Pan > Pan paniscus. The sequence continues at coordinate 87,529,700 of NC_073259.2, forward strand.
AGTGAGTGTACACCATGTGTGTATACCCTGTGATATTAATTGTAACATTCTAGGGGGATGTTAGTTCTAATGTGACAGTGCATGTACACCATGTGTGTACATCCTGTGATATTATTAGCATTATTATAGGGGATGTTACTTCTAATGTCACAGTGTGTGTACTAGGATATTATTCGTAATATCCTAGGGGGATTCTACTCCTAATGTCACAGTGGGTATACAACATGTATGTACATTCTGTGATACTATTCATAATATCCTAGGGAGATGTTACTCCTCATATCACAGGGGCTGTACACCATACCATGTGTGTACATTCTGTGATATTATTTGTAATATCCCAGAGAGATATAACTCCTAACATCACAGTGAATGTACACCCTGTGATAGTGTTTGTAATGTCCTCGGAATATATTACTTTTAATATCACAGAGGGTGTACACACTGTGATAATATTCATAGTATCCTAAGGAGATATTACTTCTAATATCACAATGGGTGTATGCCCTGTGATATTATTAGTAATATCCTAGGGAGATGTTACTCTTAATAACACAGTGAGTGTATACTCTGTGACATTAATCATAATTTCCTAGGGAGAAATTACTCCTAATATCCCAGTGGGTGTACATTCTGTGATATTATTCATAATATCATAAAGAGATATTACTGCTTATATCACAGAGGCTGTACACCCTGTGATATTATTTGTAACATCCTGGGGACATATTACTCCTAATATCACAGTGGGTGTACATGCTGTGTGTACACCCTGAAATATTATTTGTAATATCTTAGGCAGAAATTACTCCTAATATCACAGTGTGTGTCAATGCTGGGATATTATTTGTAATATCCTGGGGAGACAGTACTCTTAATATTACAGTGAGTGTAGACCTTTGGATATTATTTATAATATCTTGTGGAGATATTATTACTGATATCACAGTGAATGTACACCCTGGTAAATTATTCATAATATCCTGAGGAGATATTTGTTCTAATATCACAGTGGGTGTACACTCTGGGATACTATTCGTAATATCCTGGAGAGATATTACTCCTAATATCACAGTGGGTGTACTTCCAAAGATATTATTCATAATATCCTGTGGAGATATTACTCCTAATACCACAGCAGGTGTACACCCCGGGATATTGTTCATAATATCCTGGGGGTGATATTACTCTTTATATCACAGCAGGTGTACACCATGTGTGTACACTCTGGGATATTATTTGTAATATCCTGGGGTGATATTACTCCTAATAACACAGTGGGTGTACACCATGTGGGTACGCCCTGGGATATTATTCATAATATCCTAGGGAGATATTAGTCTCAATATCACAGTAAGTGTACACCATGTGCATACACCCTGAATATTATGTGTAATATCCTGAGGAGATATCACTTTCCTAATACCACAGTGGATGCAAAACATTTGTGTACAACCTGGGATATTATTCATAATGTGCTGCAGAGATATTAATCTCCTAATACCACAGAGGGTGTACACCATGTGCGTACACCCTGGAATATGATTCATAATATGCTGCAGAGATATTACTCTCCTAATATCACAGAGGGTGTACACCCTTATAAAATAAGCATTCAATAAATGGTAGTTATTGTCTTTCTAAATCTAGCCCAGCCGTCAGCAGACTTTAGCTGTAAAGAACCAGAAGTAAATATTTCAGGCTTTGTGGGTGATACATTCTCTGCCACATCTTCTCTCTGTCTGTTCATCAGCCCACCCTTCCTTTCTTTCCAATCCCTTTACAAATATAAAAACCACTCATAACTCACCAGCCACACAAATACAGGCAGCTGTAGTTTGCTGCCTAGATTCAAGTCATGTCACTCTGCTTCTAAAAAAGCTTCAGCGTTTCCTAATCCTTAAAGATTAACATTGAAATTCTTTAGCATCGCAAGAATGCTGAAGGCCATCCCCAGGTACTAGCTATTTGCCTCTCTCAAACCCTGCCCCATTTTCTAGCAACAAAATTCTCTAAACAAGCTGCATGCTCTCACATCTCCATGCCTTTATAATGCCATCCTTCCACCTGAAATTTCCTGGCAAAGTCCTCCAGGTTGGTGAGTGAGGTGGGGAGGAAGGGAAGGTGGGGAGGTGCTCAGGCAGTTTGGGGGAGGAGACAGACGTGCCATTTATTTCCAACTGCGCTGCACTGCCACTCTCTCTGTGAAGCACAGCCCAGGTTCTCAGGCTTTGTTCATTATTGCTGTGTTCTTCTAGCCCACAAATGGTTGGTTCCTTCATTTCCAGATGCTTCTGACCCTTAGGCAAACAGCAATGCTTTTTAGAGCAACAATGCCTGAAGGACACACCACTTTCCTTGAACACACTGCAGAATTTTTTTTAAAAATTCAGGGGAAAAGAAACACATTTCAGAATATGTAAGTGATGCTTTCTCCAGCAAATGTGAGATAGTAGGATGCCTTATCAATTATAGAAAGGAATCAGAAGATACGTCCCTGACTAATTTTCTGTAAGTGCCACAGTTGCTTCATTTTCTCACATTTCCCTAAAAATATGTGTTTCTGGGCTTCTCACAGCCAGGACTCAGACCCAGATGACTCAAATTAGGCAGGTTTGGGACAGTAATTATGGGCTACATGACTCACCTTTGTTCTGCCTCAGCCTACCATCATTGCTGGAGTCTCATGGCCAGGAGAGGAAAAGATAAAGGCATCCTCATTTGCCTCCGCAACCCCAGAAGCCACTGTGACTTGAGCTCACCCCAGCCTGCATTTTTACTCTGAAAGATTCTCCTAGTTTGCTGAGAATTCTTTAGGAATATGTATGCCATCTCTACCTATTTAGTCTTTGAACACTTGCTCTGAACTAAGTGCTTATTATTTGGTTGGGAGTCTAAGGCAGACCTAGGTGGGGTCATTTGGGGCCTGTTATAGACTGAATTTTATGTTCCCTGCAAATCCATATGTTGAAGTCCTAATGCCCAGTACCTCAGCAGGTGACTGTACTTGGGAATAGGGCCTTTAAAGAGGTAATTAAGTTAAAATGTGGGCATTAGGGTGGGCCCTAAGTCAACCAACAGATGTCCTTATTACAAGAGGTGATTAGGACCCAGTGAGCCACCAGAGGCACCTGGGCACAGAGGGATGACTGTTTGGAGGCAGCAAGCAGGTAGCCATCTGCAAGCCAAGGACAGAGGTCTCGGAGAAACCAAACCTGCCAGCACACTGGTCTCTGATTACTAGGCTCCAGAACTTCAAGAAAATTAATTTCTCTGTTTAAGTCACCCAGTCTGTGGTATTTTGTTATGGTGGCTTTGGCAGACAAATTCAGGACCCATCTATTTGGCCCTTGACAGAATTAAAAATGCTTCAACCCAAGCGAAACTGGCTTTGCTAGGACTGTAGATCAGATCTCTCTGGGCCTCTTGAAACAGAATATACTCTCTCTTGCAAAGTCAGCATAGACCCTTTCCTTCACACTTCTCACGCTCCCTTCCTCTTACCCCCTGGACAATATAGCACCTCTCCTGCCTCACTTACCCATTCCCAATGCACATACTTCTCTTCCTAGATTGATCACTATTCTGTAAAACTCTGTACTCTAGAAATGAGGCAGGGAGGTGGAGTAGGGGGTTCTAGATATGGTGTGTGTCTTTCCTTTGTCTCATGCATGTTGTATTGGTTCTCCAGAAAAACAGAACCAACAGAATGTGTATACATATAGATGGAGAGAGAGGGAGAAATGTATTTTAACAAATTGGCTCAAGCCACTGTAGAGGCTTAGTAAGTCCAAAATCTTATGGGCTAAGCTGGCAGGCTGGCGACAGAGAAGAGTTGCAGTTTGAGTCCAAAGGCCACCAGCTGGCAGAATTCCTTCTTTCTTGGGAAAGTCTGTTGTAGTACTAATCAGGCCTTCAACGAATTGTATGAGGCCCACCCACATTATGGAAGATAACATGCTTTACTCAAAGTCCACTGATTTAAATGTTAACCTCATCCAAAACCACCTTCACAGAAACATCCAGAATAGTGTTTAACCAAATATCTGGGCATGTGGCCTAGCCAAGTTGACACATAAAATCAACCATCACACATGTCATTCTTGAACTAAACTTCTTTGCCCCATTCTCAATGAACTAATTAGAACTATATTGTCAAATACAATCGCCACTAGCCACGTGGTGCTAATGGAGCATTTGAAATGAGCTAGTTCAAGTTCAGAGGTGCTGTATACATAGGATATACACTAGACTCTGAAGACTAAGTACAAAAAAGTAAAATATCTCATTAATAATCTTTATATAGATTTCACCTAGAAATGATAATTTGGGGAGTATATGGCGTATATTAGCTTCGTAGAGTCGCCATACAAATTATTAGAAATTTAGTGGCTTAAAACAACACATTTATTATCTTACATTTCTGTAGTTCAAAAGTCTGACTCAGGTCTCATTGGGCAAAATCAAGGTTTTGGCAGGGTTGCATTCCTTTTGGAGGCCTTAGGTGAGAATTCGTTCCCTTGCCTTTTTCAGCTTCTAGAGGTTTCCCACACTCCTTGGCTAGTGGCTCCTTGCTCCATCTTCAAAGCCAACAGTATCTCCTCTCTCGCCCTTCTCCATCCTCGCATCTCCCTGACCATAGATTGGACCCACCTGTATGATTCTTGACACTCTATTCTTCTCAAGCCCCTTAGCCTTAATCACATCTGCAAAGTCCCTTTGCCATGTAAGGAATATATTCACATTTCAGGGATCTTAGACATCTTTCATTATTTTGCCTACCTCATTGGGTTAAATAAAATATGTTATTGATATTAATTTCACACTTTAAAAAACTTTTTAGTGGCCACATTTAGTGGCCACAAGAAAAGTTTTTAAATTACATATGTAGCAGGCATTTGTGGCTCTCAATGTATTTCTATTGGACAACGCTAGATTAGAAACTGAGAAGCATAGAGATTAAGGGGCTTGTCAAAAGTTATATATCACATCAATAATGATGCTAAGAACTTTGGTGGGGGATTTTTTTTGTTTTTTGTTTTTTGAGATAGGGTCTCGCTCTGTCACACAGGTTGGAGTGCAGCGGTACTATCTCAGCTCACTGCAACCTCCGCCTCCCAGGCTCAGGTGATCCCCATGCCTCAGCCTCCTGAGTCGCTGGGACTACAGGCATACACCACCACTTCTGTCTAAATTTTTAATTTTTTTGTAGAGACAGGGTTTCACCTTGTTGCGCAGGCTGGTATTAAACTCCTGGACTCGAGCAATCCAGCCACCTTGGCCTCCCAAAGTGTTGGGATTACAGGTGTGAGCCACCACACCCAGCCCCTAAGAACTTTGAAGGGCCTCAGGGCTCAGACCTCTTCTCTTTCCACACTCATCTTAGGTGATCTCATCCTGTCTAATTAATGCTTTGTTGTTTGTTGTTGTTGTTGTTGTTACAGGTTCTCACTCTGTAGCCCAGGCTGGAGTGCAGTGGCAACACCACAGCTCACTGCTGGCTGCCTCAATCTCCTGGGCCCAAATAATCCTCCACCTCAGCCTCCTGAGTAGCTGGGACCACAGGTGTATGCCACCATGCCTGACTAATTTATTCTATTTTTTTGGAGAGATGGGGTCTTGCTATGTTGCCTAGGTTGGTCTTGAACTCCTAGGTTCCAGAGGTCCTCCCACCTTGGCCTCCCAAAGTGCTGGGATTACAGGTATGAGCCACTGCACCCAGCTGACTTGAATGCTATTTACGTGCTGATGACCCCAAAATGTTTATCTTTAGCCCAGGCCTCACCCTTGAACTCTAGCCTCACATCCAGCTGCCTACTCAATGTTTCCACTTGGATGTCTAAGAGGCATCCGAAATGGAATGTGTCTCAAAGGGAACACTTGCTCTTCCCCAGCACCCCTGCCACTCTTCATCCCCACCCACTATTCATATTATTTCCCCCATCTCAGTAAGGCCAAAAACAACTTTGACTACTCTTTTTTCTTTCATGACCCATGTCCAATTTATCGGCAAGCTCTGTCAGCCTTGCCTTTGAAATATATCCAGTATCTAACTATCCACCACCTCTACCCCTCCCACCTGATCCCAGCCAGTGTTGTATTTCACAACAATTAGTGCCACAGCTTCTTAACAGACCTCTGTGCTTTCCACCTTCTCCCCTTTAGTATATATTTAATAACAGCAGCCAAAGTTATTGTGTTAAAACACACAGATTGTGTCATTTCTCATCTTAAAATTTTCCAGTGGATTTCCATCATACTCAGGAGAAAAGCCAAATTTTTTCCAAGTTCTACAAGGCCTTACATGGTCTACCCTCTGGCCACTGCTTTGACCTCTCTACACAGAACTCCTTCCCTAGCTTCAGACATGCCAATGTGCTCCCACCTCAGGGCCTTTGCACCTGCTGCACCTGCTTTTCCTTCTAATTCAACAGTCATTCTCCAAAGAGCTCCATATATAATTCTTTCACTTTTTTAGGTCCTTGATCAAATATCAACTCATCAGTATCCCCATTCCATCATCCTCTATCCCCCACCCTGCTTTTTTTTTTTTTTTTTTTGAGCCAGAGTCTTGCTCTGTTACTCAGGCTGGAGTGCAGTGGTGCGATCTCAGCTCACTGCAACCTCCGCCTTCCTGGTTCAAGTGATTCTCCTGTTTCAGACTCCCTAGTAGCTGGAATTACAGGTGTGCACTGGCATGCCTGGTTAATTTTTGTATTTTCAGTAGAGACGGGGTTTCGCCATGTTGGCCAGGCTGGTCTCGAACTCCTGACCTCAGGTGATCCACCCGCCTCGGCTCCCAAACCCTGCTTTTTTTAATAAAATGTCACTATCTAACATACTAAATATTTTCTTGGGTATCTGTTTATTGCCTATTTCTTTTCCTCAAACCCTGGGGACTACGCCTTTCAACTGCTTGTTCACTCCTATATCTCATGTATCTAGAACACTGCCTGGCATTGTAAGCCCTCAGTAAATGCTGACCAATAAATATATGAACTATCTCACTCAAAAAGAATTAGTAGTATTAGGCTGAATAATTAGGAATAACCTAGATAACCATGTGTTCAATATTTTTTTTTCCAGAACTGCATTATTTAGTTTGGCAGATATTTAAAGGCAAATTATCAACCATGTTTGCCAATTTTCAGATGACAATCTTATCCACCAAAGAGCTAGTGTTTTCAAATCCTAGTTGCCCTTTTGCTACTCAAGATCAGTTGTTTTTTTTTTACATAGATAATTGTTTCAATCTAGTCTTTAGAACTGACCTGAGAAAAATGCAGACAATTGCTGTTATAATAAATGGAAAAGCAGCAAAAGTTACTGATTTTTTTTTCAGTTCATTTAGTCCCTAATCAACTGTCAAACAGAACGTCCTTCCCAACTGACAGCCTCAGTTAGCAAACTTAAAAAGCCTGCTTTTCTGAGGCTCCTGTCACATTGCAAGTCTCAGAAAGCAAGCTAATTTCTTATCACTTATGCAGAATGGGAATGGGGCATTATATTTTCTTACTAGTGTAAAACTCTATCCCCTTATTGGCTAATTTTTTGGAGCTGTTGATTTCAACTTTCAAATTGCATGTTTTCCCCAACCCATATCAATACCAGATGTTTATAACTTTGAAATGAAATCCTCTTTTGCTTTATTTTTCTTAAAATCACATTGCACTCGACACTATTGTCTACATGCGGTATTGCAATGTTTTAAAGAAACTTCCAAACTACCAATAGCCTTTATCTTCTTTTCATAAAACCTTGAACTAATGTTTACATTTTTGCCCAATGACTTACCAGTCCTATGGCCCTTAAAGACATTAAAAAGTAGAAGGAGGCTGGGCATGGTGGCTCACTCCTGTAATCCCAGCACTTTGGGAGGCCAACGCAGGTGAATCACGAGGTCAGGAGTTTGAGACCAGCCTGACCAACATGGTGAAACCTTGTCTCTACTAAAAATACAAAAGTTAGCTGGTCATGGTGGTGCGTGCCTGTAATCCCAGCTACTCAGGAGGCTGAAGGAGGAGAATCGCTTGAACCCGGGAGACAGAGGTTGCAGTGAGCCAAGATCATGCTGCTGCACTTCAGCCTGGGTGACAGAGTGAGACTCCATCTCAAAAAAAAAAAAAAAGTAGAAGGAGCTGTTCTACTGAATCATTTTAAAAATTACAATGAAATTGGACCTAAAGGAGTATTAAAAAGTTGGAAAAAAAACCCATAATCCATAAATTAGGACAGTACTAATTCTTGCTCCAGCAGATATTAGAAAGTTAGATGGTCACCAAACTACACAGATACCCCAACAGAATAGAAAAGAAAGTCCAGAGAGACCAAAAATATATATAAGAATTTAGTATATGGGAAAGTAGCCATTTCAGTAGTTTTTGTTTTGTTTTGTTTTGTTTTGTCTTGAGACAGGTTTCACCCTGTACCCAGGCTGGAGTGCAGTGGCGTGATCTCAGCTCGCTGCAGCCTTAACTTCCTGGACTCAAGCAATCCTCCCACCTCAGCCTCCCAAAGTGCTGGGATTACAGATGTGAACCACTGTGCCTGGCCTTCAGTAATGTTTAAGAGTGTTTTATAACTGTCCAATAAGTTGAAAAACAAAAAATTTAAATTCTACATCAGTTTAAAATGCTCTGGCTGAAAGTAACAAAATGCAAGCTGACAGAGGCTGAATACATAAAGATGTCGCATATTACATAACATGAAGTCCAAAGGTAGAAAGTCCCAGGATTGGTTTAATGCCGTAAAGATGTTTTCAAATACCCAGGCTCTACATTTTTCCTTTTCACCATCCTCAGTGGGCTGGCTTTTTCGTTCTTGGGCTTGTTGCTAGTGATCCAAGATGGCTATCAGAACTCGATGTCAAGTCATCACACAGCAAAGGCAAGAGGTAAAGGTGGGCCAGGGTAGTGAGACAGAGAGCATTCTGCTTTAGTGCCTCTCTCCTTTTATCAGGGACTAACATTCTTTATTTAGAAGCCTCCCAAAAGAATCCCTCTTGTGTCTCATTGGCTAGGCTAAGTCCATGAGCATTACTTGCTGCAGAGGATGAAGGTTAAACCAGTATCTGACTTTTTCAGTCTCTGCAATAGGCAATGGACAAGGGAAGGGGCATTGGAAATGGGTATTTGGTAGCCAATCAGACCGTCAACCACACATATCAATATCAAATACATACTTCTGTCTTTCATGCAACTTAAAAATTCACCCTCTCTATAACCACCTTCTCTATTGTGTAATACACTTAACCTGCTTTAGAAAAATCTAGAGTCCAAAACTGCCAGAGAATTTAATTTCTCTTATTTGGTTTCTAAATTTCTCTGCCATATTTCTTTGTCTTCATTCTCTTTAGGAATTCAGTTGTTTTTACTGACTTCTGATTTACTGTTTATACAGATTTCTACTCTTTTTTTTTTTTTTTGGCATAGTGATTTTTTTGGGAACCTATGTAATGGGTACATTTTTTTCACTTTTATTTAGCTTTTTTATAGATCACTATGTTTGGAAATGTAAAAGTAACACGGTAAAAATAAGATATATCTATCGAGAAGCAAAGTGAAATTCACTCAGATGCACTCCTGTACGTACTAGTACTTAAATGAACTTTTCATTTTTTCTTACCTTGTATTAAAGTTATTTTTGATATACTACTCATCTCCAGCTGACAACATTCCAAAAATAGGTCCCCCCCCTCAAAAAAAAAGAACAACTATCCTTCATACTACTGGAAACGCACCAATCCCCAACCCAAATATTATTACATAAAGTTAACAATACTTAATGCTGATGTGAAGTCAATAAATCTTATGTCACATGATAATGAAGAAAGGAAATAAAATGAAGGTATTTTCCTAGTACAAGTGTATACATGCACAAACATGTTTTTAACAAAAGAAGGAGGAAATACTCATGACAATTACAGTCCCTGTTTCTGCAGCTGGTCACGTGGTCGTAGCTGGTATTGATGACTACCTTCTTCTACTACCCATTCTGTACGCCCTTTGCCTTCAGCAAGCACCTCAGCAGGTCGTGTTTTTTTGTTTTGTTTTGTTTTGTTTTTGTCGTTTTTTTTTTTTTTTTGGTGGAGTGACCCAAACCTTCATTCCTGAAGCGTCTGGCCATGTGTAGTCCTGCATAGATTGGGCTGCTGTAGTTTCCCATTGACCTTAATCACAGAGCACAGCAATACTAAGAGACGCCCTAATGGATCTTTTTTTTTTTTTTAAGTTTTAAAAGTCTTTAATTTCACCCCTCCACAAATTCTGAACAATACTTATTTTTGTTTTTAGTTTAGTGACAGGGTCTCACTATGTTTCCCAGACTGGACTTAAACACCTGGGCTCAAGTGATCCTCCCACATCTCTTGTATTCCATGCATACTCTTTCTTACCTCCGTTGTGGAGTGGTAGACTGATTTCATCTTGATAGTCCGGATCAATCACCCCAGTCAACACTGTAACTCCCTTCTTAGCCTGTTGACATAAAGGTAGGAGGAGCCCAAAGTGTCCAGGTGGCAAACTTAACTTCCAGTTTAATGGAATTGTTGTCATGTCTCCTGGTGGCAGCATTCCTCCCTCTAGAACTAAGACCTCTAGGCCAGCAATGTGAATGTCATGGAAACAGGAAGCAAAAAATTTGCTAGTGGATCACTAGGGGTGATGGTGAGTGGTGCCACTTCCACTTCCACCCCTTGATTCCTGGATCCTTGAATCCTGGCTATGGGAGAAATAGTACCATATATTGGGCACTGATTCAGAGCATACACAGCCTTCTGGAGAGCTTTGTCTCAGCCCTGCAAAGTATTGTCACCTAGTTGGAGTTTTGTAATTGTGACTTCAAAAGCCCATTCCACCGTTCTATCAATCCAGCTGCTTCAAGATGATGGGAAATATGGTAAGACCAGTGAATTCCATGAGCAAGAGCTCACTGCCACACATATTTAACTATAAAGTGAGTGCCTTGGTCAGAGGCAATGTTCTATGGAATACCATGACAGTGGATAAGGCATTCCGTGAGTACATAAATGGTAGTCTTGGCAGAAGCATTGAGTGCAGGATAGGCAAACCCATATCCAGAGTAGGTGTCTATTCCAGTAAGGACAAACCTCTGCCCTTTCCATGATGGAAGAGGTCCAATATAATCAACTTGCCACCAGGTAGCTAACTGATCACCCTGAGGAACAGTGTCATATCAAGGGCTCAGTGTTGGTCTCTGCTGCTGGCAAATGGGTACTCAGCAGTGGCCATAGCCAAGTCAGCCTTGATGAGTGGAAGTCCATCTTGCTGAGCCTATGCATAACCTCCATCACTGCCAACATGGCCACTTTGTTCATGGGCCCATTGGGTGATCACAGGGGTGGCTGAGAAAGAGGCTGAGTGGTGTCCACAGAACAGGTCATCCTATCCACTTGATTATTGAAATCTTCCTCCACCAAGATCACCTGTTGGTGAGCACTCACATGGGATAAAAATATCTTCACAGTTTTTGACCATTCAGAGAGGTCCATCCACATACCTCTTCCCCAACTTTCTTTGTCACCGATTTTCCAATCATGCTTCTTCCAAGACCCTGGCCATCCAGCCAAACCATTGGCTACAGCTTATGAATCAGTATATAATCACACAGCTGGCCATTTCTCCTTCCATGCAAAGTGTACAACCAAGTGCACTGCTCAAAGTTCTGTTCACTGGGATGATTTCTCTTCACTTCTGTCCTTCAGTGTTGTCCTAGAAAGGGGCTGTAGTGCTGCAACTGTCCACTTTCAGGTGGTGCCTGTGTAATGTGCAGAACCATCTGTGAACCAGGCCCCAGTCTTCTCTTCCTCTGCGAACTGAATCATAGGGAACTTCCCTATAAGGCCATCAGTGCGGGCTGGGGGAAGAGAAGGCAGGGTGGGAGGAGTGGAGACCATAGGCATTTGAGCTACTTACTCATGTAACTTACTTGTGCCCAATCACCTATATACCACTTCTGTTTGATGATGGAATGCTGCTAGGCATGACCCACTTTATGGCTAGATGGTTCAGAAAGCACCCAGTTCATGATAGGCAGTTCAGGTTGCATGGTAATTTGATGACCCATAGTCAAATATTCAGTTTCCACCAAAGTTCGGTAATAGGCCAAGAGCTGTCTCTCAAAAGGAGAGTAGTTATCTGCAGAAGATGGCAGGGTCTTGCTCCAAAATCCTAGAGGCCTCCACTGTGATTCACCTATGGGAGCCTGCCAAAGGCTCCAGACAGCATCCCTATCTGCCAATGACACCACAATCACCATTGAATCTGCTGGGTCATATGGCCCAAGTGGCAGAAATGCTTGCACAGCAGCATGGACCTGTTGGAGAGCCTTCTCCTGTTCTAGACCCCACTCAAAACTGGCAGCCTTTTGGGTCACTCAATAAATAGTCCAGAGTAACCCACCCAAATGAAGAATGTGTTGCCTACAAAATCCAAATAGGACCATTAGGCATTGTGCCTCTTTCTGGGTTTTGGGAGGGGCCAAATGCAGCAACTTATCCTTCACCTTAAAAAGAATATCTCGACAGGCCCCAAACCACTGGACCCCTAAAAATTTTAGTGAGGTAGAAGTTCCCTGAATTTTAGTTGGATTTATTTCCCATCCTCTAGCATGCAAATGTCTTATCAATGAGTCCAGTGTGTTTGCTACTTCTTGCTCTCTGAATCCAATCAGCATAATGTCATCAATGTAATAAAGCAAAAGCGATCAAAATCTCTCAGAATAAGATTATGAAACAAAGCCAGAGTTGATATAACTCTTGAGGTACAACAGTGAAGGTATATTGCTGACCTTGCCAGCCAAAGGTAAATTGCTTCTGGTGTGCCTTATGGATAGGAATGGAGAAAAAGGCATTTGCCAAGTCAATGGCTGCATATCAGTTACCAGGAGGTGTGTTAATTTGCTCAAGCAATAAAAACACATCTGGTACAGCAGCTGCAATTGGAGTCAACACTTGGTTAATCTTACAATAATCCACTGTCATTCTCCAAGATCCATCTGTCTTCTGCACAGGCCAAATGGGACAGTCGAACGGAGATGAGGTGGGAATCACTACCCCTGCATCTTTCTTTTTTTCTTTTTAATTATACTTTAAGTTCTAGGATACATGTGCAGAATGTGCAGGTTTGTTATATAGGTATACATGTGCCATGGTGGTTTGCTGCACCCATCAACCAGTCATCTGAATTAGGTATTTCTCGTAATGCTATCCCTCCTCTAGCCCGCCACCTCCCGACAGGCCCTGGTGTGTGATGTTCCCCTCCCTGTGTCCATGTGTTCTCATTGTTCAATTCCCACTTATGAGTGAGAACATGTGGTGTTTGGTTTTCTGTTCCTATGTTAGTTTGCTGAGAATGATGGTTTCCAGCTTCATCCATGTCCCTGCAAAGGACATGAACACATCTTATTTTATGGCTGCATAGTATTCCATGGTGTACATGTGCCACATTTTCTTTATCCAGTCTATCACTGATGGGCATTTGGCTTGGTTCCAAGACTTAGCTATTGTGAATAGTGCTGGAAAAAACATACATGTGCATGTATCTTTATAGTAGAATGATTTATAATCCTTTGGGTATATACCCAGTAATGGGATTGCTGGGTCAAATGGTATTTCTGGTTCTAGATCCTTGAGGAATTGCCACACTGTCTTCCACAATGGTTGAGGTAATTTACACTCCCACCAACAGTGTAAAAGCATTCCTATTTCTCCACATCTCTCCAGCATCTATTGTTTCCTGACTTTTTAATGATTGCCATTCTCACTGGTGTGAGATGGTATCTGGTATCTCATTGTGGTTTTGATTTGCATTTCTCTAATGACGAGTGATGATAAGCTTTTTTTCATATGTTTGTTGGCCACATAAATGTCTTCTTTTGAGAAGTGTCTGTTCATATCCTTTGCCCACTTTCTGATGGGGTCATTTGTTTTTTCTTGTAAATTTAAGTTCCTTGTAGATTCTAGATATTAGCCCTTTGTCAGATGGATAGGTTGCAAAAATTTTCTCCCATTCTGTAGGTTGCCTGTTCACTCTGAAGGTAGTTTCTTTTGCTGTGCAGAAGCTCTTTAGTTTAATTAGATCCCATTTTTCTCTTTTGGCTTTTGTTGCTATTGCTTTTGGTATTTTAGTCATGAAATCTTTGCCCATGCCTATGTCCTCAATGGTATTGCCTAGATTTTCTTCTAGGGTTTTTATGGTTTTAGGTCTTATGTTTAAGTCTTAACATATAAGGTGTAAGGAAGGGGTCCAGTTTCAGTTTTCCGCATATGGCTGGCCAGTTTTCCCAACACCATTTATTAAATAGGGAATCATTTCCTCATTGCTTGTTTTTGTCAGGTTTGTCAAAAATCAGATGGTTGTAGACATGCGGTGTTATTTCTGAGGCCTCTGTTCTGTTCCATTGGTCTGTATATCTGTTTTGGTACCAGTACCATGCTGTTTTAGTTACTGTAGCCTTGTAGAATAGTTTGAGGTCAGGTAATATGATGCCTCCATCTTTGTTCTTTTTGCTTAGGATTGTCTTGGCTAAATGGGTTTTTTTTTGTTGTTGTTGTTCCATAGGAAATTTAAAGTAGTTTTTCTAATTCTGTGAAGAAAGTCAATGGTATTTTATTCTCTTTGTAGCAATTGTGAATAGGAATTCACTCATCATTTGGCTCTCTGTGTCTATTATTGATATATGAGAATGCTTGTGACTTTTGCACATTGATTTTGTATCCTGAGACTTTGCTGAAGTTGCTTATCAGCTTAAGGAGATTTTGGGCTGAGATGATGGGATTTTCTAAATATATAATCAGGTCATTTGCAAACAGAGACAATTTGATTTCCTCTCTTCCTATTTGAATATCCTTTATTTCTTTCTCTTGCCTGATATCCCTGGCCAGAACTTCCAATACTATGTTGAGTAGGACTGGTGAGAGGGGGCATCCTTGTCTTGTGCCGGTTTTCAAAGGGAATGCTTCCAGCTTTTGCCCATGCAGTATGATAATGGCTGTGGGTTTCTCATAAATAGCTCTTATTATTTTGAGATATGTTCCTTCGATACCTAGTTTATCGAGAGTTTTAGCATGAAGCGATGTTGAATTTTATCAAAGGCCTTTTCTTCATTTATTGAGATAATCATGTGGTTTTTGTCATTTGTTCTGTTTATGTGATGGGTTACATTTGTTAATTTGTGTATGTTGAAGCAGCCTTGCATCCCGGGGATGAAGCTGACTTGATTGTGGTGGATAAGCTTTTTGATGTGCTGCTGGATTTGGTTTGCCAGTATTTTATTGAGGATTTTCACATCGAAGTTCATCAGGGATATTGGCCTGAAATTTTCTTTTTTTGTTGTGTCTCCACCAGGTTTTGGTGTCAGGATGCTGCTGGCCTCATGAAATGAGTTAGGGAGGAGTCCCTCTTTTTCTATTTTTGGAATAGTTTCAGAAGGAATGGTACCAGCTCCTCTTTGTACCTCTGGTAAAATTCAGCTGTGAATCCGTCTGGTCCTGGACTTTTTTTGGTTGGTAGACTATTAATTACTGCCTCAATTTCAGAATTTGTTATTGGTCTATTCAGGGATTCAACTTCTTCCTGGTTTAGTCTTGAGAGGGTGTGTGTGTCCAGGAATTTATCCATTTCTTCTAGATTTTCTAGTTTATTTGTGTAGAGGTGTTTATAGTATTCTCCGATGGTAGTTTGTAGTTCTGTGGAATCAGTGGTGATATCCCCTTTGTAATTTTTATTGTGTCTATTTGATTATTCTCTCTTTTCTTCTTTTTTAGTCTGGCTAGTGGTCTATCTACTTTGTTAATCTTTTCAAAAAACCAGCTCCTGGATTCATTCATTTTTCTGAAGGATTTTTCATGCCTCTATCTCCTTCAGTTCTGCTCTGATCTTAGTTATTTCTTGTCTTCTGTTTGCCTTTAAATTTGTTTGTTCTTGCTTCTCTAGTTCTTTAAATTGTGATGTTAGGATGTTGATTTTAGATCTTTCCTGCTTTCTCCTGTGGGCATTTAGTGCTATAAACTTCCCTCTAAACACTGCTTTAGCTGTGTCCCAGAGATTGTGGAACATTGTATCTTTGTTCTCATTGGTTTCAAAGAACTTATTTATTTCTGCCTTAATTTCATTATTTACCCAGTAGTCATTCAAGAGCAGGTTGTTCAGTTTCCATGTAGTTGTATGGTTTTGAGTGAGTTTCTTATTCCTGAGTTCTAATTCGATTGCACTGTGGTCTGAGAGACAGTTTGTTATGATTTCTGTTCTTTTGCATTTGCTGAGGAGTGTTTTATTTCCAATTATGTGGTCAATTTTAGAATAAGTGCAATGTGGTGCTAAGAAGAATGTACATTTTGTTGATTTGAGTTCTGTATATGTCTATTAGGTCCGCTTGGTCCAGAACTGAGATCTTGGTCCAGCGAGCTGAGATCTCGCCACTGCCCTCCAGCCTGGGCAACAGAGCAAGAATCCGTCTCAAAAAAAAAAAAAAAAGAAAAGAAAAAAAGAAAAGAAACCCAGGGCCCTGGTGGTGTAGGTACCTGAGGGAATCTCCTGGTCAGCAGGTTGTGAAGACCATGGGAAAAGCGTATCTGGGCCAGAATGCACCATTCCTCACGACACAGTCCCTCATGGCTTCCCTTGGCTAGGGGAGGGAGTTCCCTGACCCTTGTGCTTCCCTGGTGAGGCGATGCACCACCCTGCTTTGGCTCACCCTCCATGGGTTGCACCCACTGTCTACCCAGTCCCAATGAGATGAGCCAGGGACCTCAGTTGGAAATAACCCACCTTCTGTGTTGATCTCACTGGAAGCTGCCAACCAGACCTGTTCCTATTCGGCCATCTTGCCAGCCACACCCACCCCTGCATCTTTCAAGTCCCTGATGGTGGCACTAATCTTTGCAATCCCTTCAGGGATGCGATATTGTTTTCGATTTACTCTTGTCTTTTTTTTTTTTTTTTTTTGAGATGAAGTTTCACTCTGTTGCTCAGGCTGGAGTGCAGTGGCACAATCTCAGTTCACTACAAACTCCGCCTCCCAGGTTCAAGTGATTCTTCTGCCTCAGCCTCCCAAGTAGAGTAGCTGGGATTACAAGCATTCGCCACCATGCCTGGCCAATTGTTTTGTATTGTTAGTAGAGATGGGGTTTCAGTATGTTGGCCGGGCTGGTCTTGAACTCCTGACCTCTAGTGATCCTCCCATCTTGGCCTCCCAAAGTGTTGGGATTACAGGTGTGAGCCACCATGCCTGGCCCTACTATTTTTCTAGGTAGAGGCAGCTCTAATGGCTTCCATTTGGCCTTTCCCACCATAATAGCTTTTGCCCTACTAGTCAAGGAGGCAATGTGGGTGTTCTGCCAGGTGCTAAGTATGTCTATGCCAATTATGCATTCTGGCACTGAGGAAATGACCAAAGGATGAGTCCAGGGACCCACTGGACCCACTGTAAGTCAGATCTGAGTGAAAACTCCATTAATTACCTGACTTTCCTAAGTCCCTACTTTAACTGGAGGACCACAATGACGTTTTGGGTCTCCTGGAATCAATGTCAGCTCAGAGCCCGTGTCCAGTAGTCCCCAAAATGTCTGATCATTTCCCTTTCCCAATGTACACTTACCCTGGTAAAAGACCAGAGGTCTTCTTGGGGAAGGATGGGAAAAAAGATTCACACATAAAGTGTCAGTAATGTAGTAAGGTCCTTCCTCAAGGAGATTTTGCTTCCCCTTCATTCAAGGGGTTCCGGGTCTGTAAACGGCTCAAGTCTGGAAACTGATTGAGGGGCCATGATTCTCTGTTTTTATATTTCAAATTATTCTTTTGTCCATTTGACTTAGAAGTTTTCTGCTTATATAAATTAAATAGGAATGCAGTAGGCTTCCTATCAATTTCACTTCTAGGAACATGATTAATTAGCCAATGCCAGGGCTCTACATGAGCCAGACTATTCTGATTGCTGCTTTGCCTCTGCTGTCCATTACGGTAGCTATGCCTACCTTGCCTTTGACAATTGAGTGCCACCACTTGGCCCCTGCCACTTTGGGATCCAATTATTCCCACTGTATTTAAATTTTGTAGTTGAGTGGCTGCGGTCCCCACTGTTAGGTCTGACATACAGAGAAAAGCAAGTACAGGGCTCTTCAAAGATGCAGGTGCTGCCTTCACAAATCTATTTCACAAGTCATTGGTCAAGGGTGTATCTTCTGGACCCTTCCACTTGGGATGAGTAGGTCTAAAGTGACTAATCCACTCCACTATCCCAATCTCCCTAAGCCTTTGGATCCCTTCCTCTACGTTAAACCAAGGGAGATCAGGCTTTTCCAGCTCACTCACAGATCTTTTAATCCATACTTCAGCTAACCAAGCAAATAAACTATTAGAACCTTTTTTAACTCCCTGAACTGAAACATTAAATGCACAGTCGCTACTTAGTGGGCCCAAATCAATAAATTCAGCCTGACCCAGTTCTATGTTCCTTCCACCATTATCTCACAACCTTAACATCCATTTGCATGCCTGTTCTCCAGATTTCTGTTTATATAAATTAGAAAACTCAAGCAGTTCTTTTCAAGTGTAGTGCACCTCCTCATGGGTCACACTCTCAACCTCACCTCTAGGGGTCTGCCAGGACTTTAGTCTAGTTATAGGTCTAGAAGCAAACAGGGGTGCTGTGGGTGGCTCTTGAGGAGAATCAACATTATCTTGCCTGGCAACTGCCTCGGGGGAGGCCATCACTGTTGCCTCAGGCAGTGCAGGGTTTATCTCCTCAGACAAAAGTGGAAAGGCTGATGACAGCATGGGTCAGGGAGGGGATGTTGCCACTACTGAGAATGGGGAAGCTGTTTCTTCTGGCAAAAAAAAAAGGTTCATCGGAGTTTACAAATTCATCGTTCCCAACTTCATCAGGGTCTTCCCACATGTCCCCATCCCAAGTTGCAGGGTCCTATTCTTTTCCAATAAATGCCCTCACTTTAAAGTTGACACCTAGTGAGGCTGTGCATGCACCTTTCCCTGCAGACCAGCCACTTGCATAAGAGCTTGTGTCTGTTTTTCCACAGTTTCAGCTCTTTCTCTACAGAAGATAAGACTCTCACTCAGAGCAATCTTAACAGATTTGAGGCTCATCGTCTGTTTCTGAAGCTGGGATTTAGAATCCCTGAATTCATCATTTTATTTCATCACGTTAAGTATTAACTCACATGATCACAAGGCCCCACAATGGCTTGCTCCTGCAGGCTGAGGAGCAAGGAAAGCCAGTCCGAGTTCCAAAACTGAAGAATTTGGAGTCTGATGCTCGAGGGCAGGAAGCATCCAGCATGGGAGAAAGATGTAGGCTGGGAGGCCTATTTTCACATTTTTCTGCCTGCTTTATATTCTAGCCGTGCTGGCAGCTGATTAGATTGTGCCCACCCAGATTAAGGATGGGTCTGCCTTCCCCAGCCCACTGACTCAAATGTTAATCTCCTTTGGCAACACCCTCACAGACATACCCAGGATCAATACTTTGTATCCTTCAATCCAATTAAGTTGACAGTCAGTATTAACCATCACATAGTTCTCATCTCACCAGACCTTGACCTCGCTTTTTTTTTTTTTTTTTTTTAACTTTGGACCTCTCATCTGTGTCATCTGTTGTACTCAGGCTCACCTATCTTGGGGTTCCGCTACCATCTCATGTCTCTTCATATTCCAGGGCTCTTTTTCTTTCTCCAGGCAGTTTATTAGGTCTGGCTTAGAGACAGCAATACTAAGGAAGACCAGGTTTCTGTAGTTCTCTAATATCTTTTTTTTTTTTTTTTTTTTTGAGACGGAGTCTCACTCTGTGGCCCAGGCTGGAGTGCAGTGGTGTGATCTCAGCTCACTGCAAGCTCTGCCTCCTGGGTTCACGCCATTCTCCTGCCTCAGTCTCCCGAGTAGCTGGGACTACAGGCACCTGCCACCACACCTAGCTTATTTATTTATTTATTTATTTTTGTATTTTTTTGGTAGAGATGGGGTTTCACTGTGTTAGCCAGAATGGTCTCGATCTCCTGACCTCATGATCTGCCTGCCTTAGCCTCTCAAAGTGCTGGGATTACAGGCATAAGCCACCGTGCCTGGCCCCTAACATCACATTTCTATAAAATTACGCTGTGCTGTATTTAGGCATTGCCACTCCTCCAGAAAGAATTCTATGGCCACATCCATAAGTGTCACTGGTCCCATTTGTAGGCTTCCAGGAGGTCAAGGTGTCTTAGCTGTGGATCTCCCAACACCTGCAGGCCACAGAGGCTGTATCTCTAGGGGCAGAAGACATAGAGAAGTCTACATTGTTATTCTGATAAAGACTACTTTGAATCTGAAGATTGCTTTGGGCGGTATGATCATTTTAATGATCATAATCCTTCCAATCCATGAGCAGGGGATGCCTTTCCATTTGTTTGTGGCTGCTTTAATTTCTTTCAACAGTGTGCTTGGTTTTCCTTATAGAGATCTTTCACCTCTTTGGTTAAATTTATCCTTAGGTATTTTACTTTTGTGGCTATTGTAAATGAAATTGCATTCTTGACTTTTTTTTCTCAAGTACTTCATTATTGGTGTATAGAAATGTTACTGATTTTTGTATCTTGCAACTTTACTAAATTTAAAAAATCAAATCAGAATTTTTTGGTGGACTTTTGCCTTTTCTTTCATTTTCTTGCTTGATTGCTCTGACTAGAATGTCCAGTAATATGTTGAATAAAAGTGGTGAAAATGGGCATTCTGTCTTGTTCCAGTTCTTACAGAAAAGACTGTCGGGCTTTCCCCATTCAATATGGTAATAGTCATGGGTTTGTCATATCTGGCCTTTATAATGTTGAGGCATGTTCCTTCTATGCCTAGATTGTTGAGAGTTTTTACCATGATGAGATGTTGATTTTATCAAATGCTTTTTTTGTATCTACTGGGGTGATCATGTGATTTTTGTCTTTCATTCTGTTGATGTGATGTATCATGTTTATTGTCTTGCATATGTTGAACTACCCTTGCATCCCTGTAAGAAATCCCACTTGTTATGGTGTATTTTTTGTTTGTTTGATGTGCTGTTGGATTTGGTTTGCTAGTATTTTATTGATAATTTTTGCATCTACTTTCATCAGGAATGTTGGGTAGGTCTAGCCCATAGTTTTCTTTTTTTGTTATGTCTTTGTGTGGTTTGGTATCAGGGTAATGCTGGCTTCATAGAATGAGTTAGGGAGAATTTCTTCCTCTTAAACTTTCTGGAATCATTTCAGAAAAATTGGTGTTAGTTCTTTTTTGAAAGTTTGGTAGAATTTGAGCCAGGCATGTGGCATGTTCCTGAAGTCCCAGCTACTCAGGAGGCTGAAACAGGAGGATCTTGTGAGCCCAGGAACTTGACACTAGCCTGGGCAACATAACAAGACCTTGTCTCAAAACAATTTTATGTAAAGAAAAGAAACTTTGGTAGAATTTGGCAATGAAGCCATCTGTTCCTAAACTTATCTTTGTTGAAAGATTTTGTGTTACTCAGACAATCTCAATACTCATTATCAGTCTGTTCAGGTTTTCTATTTCTTTGTGATTTATTTTTGTAGGTTATATGTGTCTAGGAATTTATCCATTACCTCTCAGTTTTCCAGTTTGTTAGTGTATAGTTGTTCATAATAGTCTCTGATTATATATTTTTTTAAAATTCTTGTGGGTACATGATATGTATATATATTGATGGAGCACATGAGATGTTTTGATACAGGTATGCAATGTTCTAAATGATGTTTTGTATTTCTATGGTATCAGTTGTAATGTTTCCTTTTTCGTTTCTGATTTTTTTGGGGGAGGGAGTCTTCTCTCTTTTTTTCTTGGCTAGTCTCACAACTGGTTTATTAATTTAGTTTACCTTTTCAAAGAACCAACTTTTCATTTTGTTGATCCTTTATATTGATTTTTAGTCTGTTTCAGTGTGTTCTGACCTGATCCTTATTATTTCCTTCCTTCTATTAGTTTGGGTTTGGCTTCTTCTTGCTTTTCTCATTCCTTTTGATCCATTTTTAGAATGTTTAGTTGGAATCTTTCTACTTTTTTATGTAAGCATTTGTCTTAGTTTGTTTGCATTGCTATAGAGGAATACCTAAAGCTGAGTATTTTATAAATAAAAAGGGTTTATTTGGCTCACTGTCCTTCAGACTGTGCAGGAAGCATGATACCAGACTCTGCTTCTGTTAACAACCTCAAGAAGCTTCCAATCGTGGAGGACGGGGAAGGGGAGCACATATTACATGGTGAGAGTGGAGGAAACAGAGAGAGGAGGAGATGCCAGGCTCTTTCTAACAGTTAGTTCTCATAAGAATTAATAGAGTTATTCAGCAGGATACAGACAAACAACAACAACAACAAAATAACAAAAAGAGAATTAACAGAGTAAGAACTCACTCAGGGGATTGTGGCCAAGATGGCCGACTATAAGCAGCTGCTGTGCACCACTGTCGTGAAGGGAAATGGAAGGGGTGAGTAAAAATAGCACCTTCAATTGAAATATCCAGGTATGTGCAATGGGATTAATCAAGGATACAACTCAACCCATAGAGAATGGAGAAAAGCAAGGCAGGATGACCACCCACTTGGGAGCAATGTGGAGCAGGGGGAACCTACACTATCCAGGGAAGTGGTGAGTGAGTAAGCAGCCCTGGGAACCCATACTTCTCCCATGGATCCTTGCAACCCTCGAATGAGGACGTACCTTCATGAACTCACTCCACAAGGGTCTTCAGTCTGACACACAGAATTATGTGGAGTCTCAGCAGAGCAGCCACTCAGGCACATGCAGAGCCCCAAGAAACTTAGATACCCAGGCTTCTTGGCAAAAGCAGCTGCAACTCTGGCAAAGGGGTATGTAGACCCCCATACATACCCCTGGAAAAAGGGACTGAATCCAGAAGACTGAGCAGTGACAGGCTATAGGTTCCGCTTCCACGGCACTTTGCAGGATAAGATCCACTGACTTGGAACTCTAGTCAGCCACCATTAACCATTAACCATTAACATTAACATTAGCACCATTAACATTAGCAGTGTTAATCTCCCTGAGACAGAGGGAGGGGTGGGTCACCATCTTTGCTGTTTAGCCAACTTAGCCATTCTTGCCTTCTGGTTTTGGAAAGTCTGAGGCAACTGGGGTTTGGGGCAGAACCTCCGCACAGTATAGCTGCTCTACGAAAATGTGACCAGACTGCTGTTTTAAGTGGGTCCCTGATCCCATTCCTCCCCACTGGGTGGGACCTCCAGACTGGGGTCTCCAGCTACCCATCGTTTTCTGGCCAACAGAGGTTTCAAACCTCCCTGGAATGAAGCTCCCAGAGGAAGGGGCAGGCTGCCATCTTTGATGTTTGGCTGACTTAGCCATTCTTACCTTCGGGCTTTGGAGAGTCAGAGACAACCAGGAGCTGGAGCAGAGCCCCAGCACAACACAGCTGTCCTACAAGAATGTAGCCAAACTGCTTTTTTTTTTTTGAGACAGTCGCTCTGTTGCCCAGGCTGGAGTGCAGTGGCACGATCTCAGCTCACTGCAACCTCCGCCCCCCAGGTTCAAGCAATTCTCCTGCCTCAGCCGCCTGAGTAGCTAGGACTACAGGTGTGCACCACCACCACGCCCAGTTAATTTTTGTATTGTTAGTAGAGATGGGCTTTCACCATGTTGGCCAGGCTGGTCTCGAACTCCTGACCTCGTGATCTGCCCTCCTTGGTCTCCCAATGTGCTGGGATTACAGATGTGAGCCACTGCACCCGGCCCCAAACTGCTTTTTAAAGCAGGTCACCAATAACATTCTTCCTTACTGGTGACACCTCCCAAATGGGGTCTCCAGCCACCTCTTACAAGTGCATTCAGGCTGGCAACAGGCCCATACTTCCCTGGGACAGAGCTCCCAGAGGGAGGAGCAGGCCACCATCTTTGTCACTTCACAGCCTTTACTGTTGATACCTCAGGTACTGGAGAATCCAAGGTAACTAGAGACTGGAGCAGACCCCCAGCATGCCACAGCAGCCCTACGGAGAAGTGGCCAGACTGTTAAGTGGAAGCCCATTCCCATATCTTCTCACCAAGAAGGTCCTCCAGGCCTGGGCCTCCAGCCACCCCCTGCCGAAACTAACAATCCAATAGCAGCTCTGCAACTTCCTGGACACAACTCCAGGATGGGAGGGGTGGGTTGCCATCTTCACTGTCTTGCAGCCCTTGCCCTTGCTGTCTCCAGGCTTGGGAGAGTCTGCAGGCACCAGAGACTGATACGGACTCCCAGCACAAAGCAACCACCTCTCAGAAAAGTGGCCAGACTGTTCTCCATGCAGATCCCAGTCCTCACTTCTCCTCACTGAGCAGGGTGGCCTGACCTGGGACTCCAGAACAGTCACCCTGTCTCCACCTGATCACCACAATCAGAGACAGCCCAGCATTTCTCCAAGGAGGAAATCTAAGTCAACCCACAACCGCTCCACCACCACGTTTTCAGAGGTACAGCTGTTACAGCCCTCGAACTGGGAAGGAACAAAGGTCCTAGTCATTACACTGGCACCTCCAGCACACTGCAGCCACCATAGAGAGAGGGGTCCAGCCTCTCTTTGCTGGGAACCCCCACCCCCACTCTTCACCAGGCAGGATCCCCAGCTCATGAGTGCAGAACAGTCGCTCCACCCATAACTGAGCATACTCACTGGTAGTGGCTCAGAGTTTCCCTCAGGAGAGGCTCCCGGAGGCATACAACAGCCCCTCTGCCACTGCCACAGTAACAGTTCTATCCCTCCTGCCCTTGATCTGGGAAAGAAACAAAGAACCTGAGGACTACACCGAAGTTTACAGCACAGCACAGCACAGCCACCATACAAAGAGGAGATCAATCTCCTCCCTGTGAACATTTGACCCCCTGCTCCTCAACAAGCAGAACCCCAAGCTCACATGAGCAGTGCAGCCACCCTGCCACACTAGCTTAACACTCCCAGCAATAGCCACTCCAAGTGTCTTGGAAGTGGAGCCCCCAGGGGCAACTGAAAGATTCTCTGCCATTACCTCTGTAGTGAAACTGCCCTTGCTACTCTTGGACTAATGAAAAAGCAAAGACTGTAAGTGCCTTAACCACACCTCCAATAAGCTGCAGTCAACCCAAGGAAAGGAGGCCAGTCCACCTCACACAGGTACCATCCACCACCACCCTTTCATCACCAGATAGGAAATCCCTGGCTTGGGCCCACAGCACACATGCTCTATCCTGGGATGATTGCACTGAGCAACTTCTGACCTTCATCTCTCCGGGGTGGAGCCCTCAGGAAACAAACAAAACACCCTTGGCCACAACCACCACTAAGGTCCCTTCATCTGCTGCCTCCAAGTTGGGGAAGGAAAATAAACCCTGAGGTTTTCCCAGAGCTGTGGTAGACAGCACCAGGAGCACCAAGCCATGATCTACAACCAGCACTCAAGTGGGAGAGGAGCCCATAATTTCAGAGCATTGAGAGGGAGCATAGTGGCAACTGTGAGGAAATATAGGGGAGCCACACAACTGAGCAAGAGCCTACCAACTGACCAATATGCCTAAGCACCACCTACTAGATTACACTGCAAAGCTTCAACACCAAAATACCTTGCTAACTATGCCCCTGTGAAAGCAAATACTATAAATTAGCTACAAATAAAGACCCTGCACAAAGCCTCAGCCCTGTGAAAACATCCAGAAAAGAAGTTTATTGATTGTACTCAACGTATACTGCAGTTAAAGGAATACCCACATGCAGAGATGAGAAAGAACCAATGCAAGAACTCCAGTAGCTCAAATGTCCAGAGTGCCATATGTCCTCCAAACGACTGCATCAGCTCTCCAGTAAAGATTTTTAACCAGGCTGAGCTGGCTGAAATGACAGAAATAGAATTCAGAATATGAATAGGAATGAAGGTTACTGAGATGCAGGAGAATGACAAAAACCAATCAAAAGGTGTTATTTCTAAGGCCTCTGTTCTGTTCCATTGGTCTATATATCTGTTTTGGTACCAGTACCATGTTGTTTTGGTTACTGTAGCCTTGTAGTATAGTTTTGAAGTCAGGTAGCATGATGCCTCCAGTTTTGTTCTTTTTGCTTAGGATTGCCGTGGCTATGTGGGCTCTTTTTTGGTTCCATGTGAAATTTAAAGTAGTTTTTTCCAATTCTGTAGAGAAAGTCAATGGTAGCTTGATGGGGATAGGATTGAATCTATAAATTACTTTGGGCAGTATGGCCATTTTCACGATATTGATTCTTCCTATCCATGAGCATGGAATGTTCTTCCATTTGTTTGTGTCCTCTCTTAGTTCCTTGAGCAGTGGTTTGTAGTTCTCCTTGAAGAGGTCCTTCATATAACTTGAAGTTGTATTCCTAGGTATTTTATTCTCTTTGTAGCAATTGTGAATGGGAGTTCACTCATAATCTGGCTGTTTGTCTGTTATTGGTGTATAAGAATGTTTGTGATTTTTGCACATTGATTTTGTATCCTGAGACTTTGCTGAAGTTGCTTACCTTAAGGAGATTTTGAGCTGAGACGATGGGGTTTTCTAAATATACGATCACATCATCTGCAAACAGTGACAATTTGATTTCCTCTTTTCCTAATTGAATACCCTTTATTTCTTTCTCTTGCCTGATTGCCCTGACCAGAACTTCCAATACTATGTTCAATAGGAGTGGTGACAGACGGCATCCTTGTCTTGTGCCGGTTTTCAAAGGGAATGCTTCCAGCTTTTGCCCATTCAGTATGATATTGGCTGTGGGTTTCTCTTAAATAGCTCTTATTATTTTGAGATATGTTCCATCAATACCTAGTTTATTCAGAGTTTTTAGCACGAAAGGCTGTTCAGTTTTGTCAAAGGCCTTTTCTGCACCTATTGAGATAA
Organism: Pan paniscus; assembly: GCF_029289425.2. Lineage (NCBI taxonomy): Eukaryota > Metazoa > Chordata > Mammalia > Primates > Hominidae > Pan > Pan paniscus. Next base: position 87,556,584 of record NC_073259.2, read on the forward strand.
TCATGTGGTTTTTGTCATTGGTTCTGTTTATGTGATGAATTACATTTATTGATTTGCATATGTTGAATCAGCCTTGCATCCCCGGGTGAAGCCGACTTGATTGTGGTGGATAAACTTTTTGATGTGCTGCTGGATTCGGTTTGCCAGTATTTTATTGAGGATTTTTGCATCGATGTTCATCAGGGATACTGGCCTGAAATTTTCTTTTTTGTTGTTGTGTCTCTGCCAGGTTTTGGTATCAGGATGATGTTGTCCTCATAAAATGAGTTAGGAAGGATTCCCTCTTTTTCTATTGTTTGGAATAATTTCAGAAGGAATGGTACCAGCTCCACTTTGTATCTCTGGTAGAATTTGGATGTGAATCCGTATGGTCCTGGACTTTTTTTGGTTGGTAGGCTATTAATTGCTGCCTCAATTTCAGAACTTGTCATTGGTGTATTCAGGGATTCGGCTTCTTCCTGGTTTAGTCTTGAGAGGGTGTATGTGTCCAGGAACTTATCCATTTCTTCTAGATTTTCTAGTTTATTTGTGTAGAGGTGTTTATAGTATTCTCTGATAGTAGTTTGTATTTTTGTGGGATTGGTGGTGATATCGCTTTATCATTTTTTATTGCATCTGTTTGATTCTTCTCTCTTTTCTTCTTTATTAGTCTGGCTAGTGGTCTATCTCTTTTGCTGATCTTTTCAAAAAACCAGCTCCTGGATTCATTACTTTTTGAAGGGGTTTTCGTAACTCTATCTCCCTCAGTTCTGCTCTGATCTTAGTTATTTCTTGCCTTCTGCTAGCTTTCAAATGCAAAAGAATGGAAATAATAACAAACAGTCTCTCAGACTACAGGGCCATCAAATTAGAACTCAGGATTAAGAAACTCACTCAAAACCGCACGACTGCATTGAAACTGAACAACATGCTCCTGAATGACTACTGGGTAAATAACTAAATGAGGGCATAAATAAAGATGTTCTTTGAAACCAATGAGAACAAAGACACAATGTACCAGAATCTCTGGGACACATTTATAGCACTAAATGCCAACAAGAGAAAGCAGGAAAGATCTAAAATCGACACCTTAACATCACATTTAAAAGAACTAGAGAAGCAGGAGCATACATTAGATTTTATATCAATTTTTCTACCTGTCTTTACAAAACAAAACAAATCCGTTTTGTTCAATGAGGAAACGTGCTCAGCTAAAAACACTCACCTAACTTAGATCTCCTTATGATCTTGTGACCAAGTTTTAGCAAATTAGAGTTAAGCTGAAGTAATGAGGCTACAGTTTATAGGAAAGAAATTCAAGAGGTACTAATTCTATTGATGTGTCCATTTTGCCTTTTGTCTCTGTCACTTTATCCTACCTGGAACACAGTCATGATGCCTGAGGTACAGCCAGCATTTTGCAACTATGAGATTGAAATCCACACTCTAAAGCGAATAGAGCAGGAAGATGGAAACAGCCTGGCACCTGATGGCGTTATTGAGCTGCCCAGTCTCCAGAACTTCTTTTTGTTTCAGAAAAATAAGCTTCTTTCTTATCTAAGCTAAGTCTTCTTTCAATTTTAACAAACACATTCCTAACCAACAGTCACATTTATAACATTTTACATAATTTTTTATCTTTGCAATTATTTGATTATGTTTTGGATTTATTATTCTTATACTTTTATTGACTATCACCTCAAGCCCTTCTTGAAAGTAGGTAGGGTGTACCTAATCAATGAAAAATACTTATATTTATATGTTCTACACTGCAAACTTTGTAGAAAAGCAATTAGAAATAAAAATACAAGTGGCCTGCAATGATTTTTCTAAACCAAAATATTGATCAAAAAATCTAAAACCATTATTTTTTTATTTTGTAGCAATCACCTCCTACAAATTATAATATGTTCCCATTCATAATTTAAATACATGAAAATAAATTTTCTGGTGAGAATTTTATTTTACCCTTTGTAAAACTATCACCACCCTTAAGTATTATACTCTTGAAGTTGGGATGCCAGAAACCAGATACATATCTGTAACTTCTACTTTGTCTCTTTTCATGGAGAAAATTTGACTTCATTCCAGTTCCCAGCACAACCAGACTTAGGAATGCTGGGAAATTGATAGCTCTAAAATATGAGGTAAAATGAAGGGGATTTAAATTGCTAAGTATTATCATCATCTTGATGGCATTGCCATCTTTTTCTCTTCTTTAGACACAGATTCACTGGCTGGGATGAGAGATAAAATTGAATTCTATAAGTCTACACAAGAATGGAAAGGCAATAATCCAAACCACTCTCCAAGTTCTATTGAAGATGAGTTGCTTTGCAGTTACAGCAAATTGCCTTGCAATTTTCAAAGGTAACTATAGAGACTTTGACATTTTTAGCTGTGGAAAAGTGATGAGACAGAATCCAGGCTCATTTAGGAAGTTTCACCTGATTGAAAAAGGGCCAAGGAGGCCGGGACCGGTGGCTCACGCCTGTAATGCAGCACTTTGGGAGGCAGAGGCGGGCGGATCATTGAGGTCAGGAGTTCAAGACCAGCCTGGCCAACATGGCAAAACCCCGTCTCTATTAAAAATACAAAAATTAGCCGAGTATGGTGGTGCGCACTTGTAATCTCAGCTACTTTGGGGGCCAAGGCAGGATAATTGCTTGAACCTGGGAGATAGAAGTTGTGGTGAGCCAAGATCATGCCACTGCACTCCAGCCTGGGCAACAGAGCAAAACTTCATTTAAAAAAAAAAAAGCCAAGGAAATCAAGCCCAATTCTTGAAATTTGCATGCATATTAGTTCCTCATAATTGCAAATGGAATTCTATGGAATGCTGAGGCTGTCACTTAAAAGCCTTCTAAATAACCTGCCATAAAGAGAGAAAGATCAAAGAGGGAAATACTTAATCTTTGGCAAGAGTCACCTCAAATAAATTACAAAGAATGTGCCTCTTAGCTTTGCGTGCAAAAGCAATCTCCTTTAGGTAAGTAATTAATTGACTCAAAATATATTCTGAGCAATTAATAAGTTTAACAAACTCTATTGAGTGCCTATTATTTGTTATCACTGAGATTTATGCTAAGAATACAAAAAACATTTATATGGCAAAAGTATGTAACTTTAAAAAGTTTATAACAGAAAAGGAAATATAAAACAAATACAGGAAAAAAATAATGATACATAGACTAAGTATTCTACATTGAAGTGACACAGCCAAAATGACTACATGAATCCAACATAATAAATAGAGTGCCAGGCTGGGCGTGGTGGCTCACGCCTGTAATCCCAGCACTTTGGGAGGCCGAGGCGGGCGGATCACGAGGTCAGGAGATCGAGACCATCCTGGCTAACAAAGTGAAACCCCGTCTCTACTAAAAATACGAAAAATTAGCCGGGCGTGATGGCGGGCGCCTGTAATCCCAGCTATTCGGGAGGCTGAGGCAGGAGAATGGCATGAACCCGGGAGGCGGAGCTTGCAATGAGCCCATATCGCCCCACTGCACTCCAGCCTGGGTGACAGAGCGAGACTCCGTCTCAAAATAAATAAATAAATAAATAAATAAATAAATAAATAAATAAATAAATAGAGTGCCATGGGCAATAACTCTGTAAAACAGAATGGGCTTGAATCCCTGTTCCATCCACTTCATCTCTGTGACTTGAGGCATGTTATGCAACCTGTCTATGCCTCAGTTTCCTCAACTGTAAAATGGACGTAAGAAATGTACCTACTGCACAAGGATGTTGTAAGGATTAAATATGATAATGTATGTAAAATGCTTCTTATGAAGTCTGGCAAGAGTAAGTACACGATAAATATTACCCATTATAAAAAATTATTAGAGGAACGATAACTGAAGACTGGCTCTGCAACTGCATTGGAAGTCTTTTTAGAGATGTTGTGAAGGATCCAATTTTTTTTTTTTTTTTTTTATGAGACGGAGTCTCGCTCTGTCGCCCAGGCTAGAGTGCAGTGGCACCATCTCGGCTCACTGCAAGCTCCGCCTCCCGGGTTCATGCCATTCTCCTGCCTCAGCCTCCCGAGTAGCTGGGACTACAGGCGCCCGCCATCACGCCCGGCTAATTTTTTGTATTTTTAGTAGAGACGGAGTTTCACCGTGTTAGCCAAGATGGTCTCGATCTCCTGACCTCGTGAACCTCCCACCTTGGCCTCCCAAAGTGCTGGGATTACGGGCGTGAGCCACTGCGCCCGGCTGTGAAGGATCCAAGTTAAACAAGAAGAGGGCAGGGAATCACTGAACACATGGACTGACATGAATACATATAGGAAAACAGGAATGCACAGGGAATGTTTTAGAATTATAAATTTGCATGCAGCTGAGCAGTAGTTTTTTACTTTAAAATGAATATTACAATGAATAAAGAAGCAAAGAGTATGAGTGGCAAATTAACAAATTAGGGAATGATTAGTAAACGAACACGGAAAAAATGTAGGCTTACAAAGAATCAAAAGTGCAAATTAAAACACAATGAGAGAGGGCGCCTATGTCAAGATGGTGAATTAAACACACAAATCTAATTATTCTCTGAACCCCAAATCCCAAAAACGACAGGCATGATTTTAAGAAAATAGAACAAAGTGCCACCAGCAGAGTAGAAATGTTGTGAAATGTTTTAACTATAAAAACCACAAAGCACTGGATTGATGGAGAATACTCAAAAGAATGTGCAGAAAAAGACCTCTACCTTGCAGAATGCAGCCCTTCTGGAGGTTATCCAAGTTCACAGGTAATTAAAACATGGAGGAGCTGGGATGAATAGTTGTGGAAATTATTGGGTAGCTGCTGTAACAGACACATCCTGAAATCTCATTGGTTTAATACAATAGACGCTTCTTTCTCCCACTTGTATCATGTGCAATCAGCCGCAAGGATGAGTGAGAGTTGCAAGATGGGGGCGCTGTTGCATGCTTTCCTTCAGTTTGATGGACGCTCTGACATCTTTAAACTATAATTTTAGGTATTTCCCTGGGAAGAAAGGGAGGAAGCAGTAATGCCTTTAGACCAGGGCAAGTGAGGCTTTTCTCCTGGGTCATGCCACTCAGGGATCCCTGTGCTTTGGAGCATCTTCCTTGACATTTTCTAAACCTGGTGTCTCGAACTGCCCAGAGACAGCCAGTGTCTTCCATGCAGGGCACTTCAAGTCTGGACCTGGTCTAACATGATTATGGTCATCAGAATCTCCTCTCCGAAATGTCCTAAGCTCTCTCCCAGGACTGGGAACAGCCTGAGCTGGAAGTATCATCCAGGTGAGGCACCCTGGGCCAGGACTGAGTGGGTTTCAGTCCGGTTTCTCCCCTTCGGACTATTCTCTGACTCCTTCCCATATCTTTGTTTTTTTTTTCTAATGTGTCTTTTCTTTTTTTTTTCCTGGCTGCTTTTAAGATTTTTCTCATCACTACCACTTTTCAGCAATTTTATTATGAGTTGATGTGGCTTCATTCGTGTTTCTTATGTTTGGTGTTTGTCATGCTTCTCATATCTATAGGTTTATAGCAATTTTGCAAAATTTTGAATCTTTTTTTTTTTCAAATATTTTTCTCTCCCCTCTCCCTCTTTTCCTGGGAATCCAATTACATGTAGTTTTGACTGCTTGATATTGTCCCACAGATCATGATGCTCTGTTGTTTTTTTTAAGGCTTCTTGTACTCTGTGATTTCTTTTTCTTTTTCTTTTTTTGGCAGTCTCGCTCTGTCACCAGGCTGGAGTGCAGTGGCATGATCTGGGCTCACTGCAACCTCCCCCTCCTGGGTTCAAGCGATTCTCCTGCCTCAGCCTCCTGAGTAGCTGGGACTACAGGCATGTGCCACCATGCCAAGCTAATTTTTGTATTTTTAGTAGAGACGAGTTTTCACCATGTTGGCCAGGATGGTCTCGATCTCTTGACCTCGTGATCTGCCCGCCTCAGCCTCCCAAAGCACTGGGAATACAGGTGTGAGCCACCGCTCCCAGCCTGAGCCATCGCATCTGGCTTTTTTTTTCTTTTTTCTTTTTTTGAGATGGAGTCTTGCTCTGTTGCCCAGGCTGGAATACAGTGGCACAATCTTGGCTCACTGCAACCTCCACCTCCCAGGTTGAAGCAATTCTCGTGCCTCAGCCTCCCGAGTAGCTGAGATTACAGGCACTCACCATCACGCCCAGCTAATTTTTGTACTTTTAGTAGAGACAGGGTTTCACCATGTTGGCCAGGCTGGTCTCGAACTCCTGCCCTCAGGTGATCCACTCGCCTTGACCTCCCAAAGTTCTAGGATAACAGGCATGAGCCACCACACCCGGCCAGTCAAAGGCTAATTTAATTCCAATACTAAGATAACACTCTAGAGGTTTCTTCCCAATGTGTTGTATATAATGAAATCTTTCCACTATGTCTGGTGGGCAGATGAACTATTCCCAGCCTTGAGCTCCAGCCACAATTGTTCCTACTCCTTTCTGATGGTTGTTATTCTGGTCTTGGAGAATTTTTTTCTCACACATGTACAAATCAATACTTAGGACCCCTCTGCAGCTCAGCCTCTCCTTCCCTCTTCTTCCTTCCCTCCCTTTCATTTTTTCTTTCTCTCCCTCTCTCCCTCCCTCTCTATGCCTTTCCCTCTCTTGTCTCCTTTGGGAATTCCTTTTTTTTTTTTTTTTTTTTTTTTGAGACAGAGTTTCACTCTGTCACCCAGGCTGGAGTGCAGTGGCACAATCTCGGCTCACTGCAAGCTCCACCTCCCGGGTTCACGCCATTCTCCTGCCTCAGTCTCCCGAGTAGCTGGGATTACAGGCACCTGCCACCATGCCCGGCTAATTTTTTTGTATTTTTAGTGGAGACGGGGTTTCACTGTGTTAGCCAGGATGGTCTCGATCTCCTGACCTCCTGACCTCCTGATCCACGGGCCTCGGCCTCCCAAAGTGCTGGGATTACAGGCAAGAGCCACCAGCCCGGACGGGAATTCCTTTTATGAGGAGGTTAGTTAGCTTGATGGTGTTTCATAATTCTTGTAGGCCTTCTTCACTCTTTTTCATTCTTTTTTTCCTTTTGCTTCTCTGATTAGGTAATTTTACATATTCTGTCTTCAATCTTGTTAATTCTTTCTTCTGGTTGATCACGTCTGCTGTAGAAGCTTTCTAATGAGTTTTTTAATTCAGTTATTGTATTTCTAGGATTTCTATTTGGTTTAAAAAATTGTTTCTATTTATTTATTAAATTTGTTATTTTGTTCCTGGGCTGTTTCCCTAATTTCATTTAATTTTCTATCCATATTTTTTGTGATTCCCTGAACTTTAAGAGAATTATTCTAACTTCTCTGTCTGTCATTGTATACATCTTCAATTCTAGGTCCATTGGTTCCTTTTAATGGTGTCATATTTCCCTGAGTTTTCACAATCTTTGCACCTTTACATTGATGGCAGTGCATTTGAGGAGACAGTCACCCCTTCAAGTTTTTGTAGGTGTTCTTTGGTAGTATTAGACCTTTACTAATTAGTATCAGAACTTAAATCTTGGACTGTTGTCTCTTCCCATTCTAGGGAGGACCTATAATGAGCACCAGAACTAAAACACTGCAGTGGAAGTGATTCATTGTCCTGTTGTTATTTCCTGCTCTGGGGAAGACTTACAGTGAGCACCAGAACTTAATGTTGCTCCAGAAATATATTGCTGCTCTGTCGTTGTTTTCCAGGATGGGGGAGAATAAGTGGGCACTGGAACTTAATCCTGACCTTTTAGTTGTTTCTAGGCCAGGGAAAGGCTCCACACAAGAACCTGGGCTTAATGAAAACTCTGACCAGGGAATTGAGGCCTTCCTGTGAATTGTGCCCCCTGTGGCACTATGGCCCCAGCCTGTCTCTTTATCATGGCATCCCTGCTGATGGGAGCACAAAGTATCCATCAAAATCCACATGCTATTTGCTGCAATCTGTGTCCTGCTCTTTGTGTGCAATTCACTCTGGGTGGTTCAGCCCTCCTTGCACCCCAGTGATTCCTATGGGACAGGACTTGAGTAGGATTCCCTTGAAGATTTCCAGACTGGTGGGAGATCAAATGTCCACCTCTGATTCCCTTCTCTAACCTGGGAAATTCTCTATAAGTGATGTTATGCAGGCTTGCCGGAGGGGCAGCACAGTCTGAAATGACCATTTCTCTTACAAGTCATAGATTCTCTCTGTGGGCCCAGGAGGTTTTTCTGCTTCTCCCCTGATTTCTGGTAAATTCAGGATGGTATTCTTGTCTTGGAGTAGTTTCAAGTTGCATTTTTGTGGGGCGGGGAGAGATGCCATGGGACCTTTTATCTCACCATCTTGCTCGTATCATCTCCCTCCCTCCTTCCCTCCCTTCTCCCCTCTCTCTGTCTCTCCCTCTCTGCAACTCCATTCTCTGTGGTACTCTGACCCACAGATTCTTGCTACTTTGGCCTCCCCAAACTGTAATCTGTCTTTTCACTTAATGGAGAGTGCCAGGTTCTATTTGGGCCCCCTCCCTGTGCTGTGGCCTGGAAACTGCCTCTAGGCAATAAGCTGGCACAGTCACAAATCTAACCTTATTTGTTTTCCTTCTCCCAGAAATATATCTCTGTGCTGCCTATTATCCAATGTCTGAAAACTGTTGTTTCATATATATTTTGCCCAGATTTTTAGGTAAGGTAAGAAAGAAAATCTTTTCCATTTATTCCACCCTGGTCAGAAACTTCTCAATGTAGCTTTAATTTACATTTCTCTGATGCTGAATTCTTGATCAAAGAGTATACGCATTTCAAATGTTGCGAATACTGCCTACTTGCTCTCCAGAAAAAGTGTTACAAATTTATATTTTAAGAATTTTGGGGCCGGGTGCAGTGGCTCACACCTGTAATCCCAGCACTTTGGGAGGCCGAGGTGGGTGGATCACCTGAGGTCAGGAGTTCAAGACCAGCCTGACCAACATGGAGAAACCCCGTCTCTACTAAAATTAGCCGGACAAGGTGGCGCACACCTGTAATCCCAGCTACTTGAGAGGCTGAGGCAGGAGAACCACTTGAACCCAGGAGGCGAAGGTTATGGTGAGCCAAGATCACGCCATTGGACTCCAGCCTGGGCAACACGAGTGAAACTCCATCGCAAAAACAAAGAAAAAAAAAGGAGTTTTGGAGAGTATTTTCTTACATTCAGGACAATCCCAGTGATTGCCAATCTTAAAACATTGGATATGGATAGGCAGTGATCAGAATAGGAAATACAAATGCCTTTACACATATGAAAACATGCTCAACCCAATATGGAATACAGAGACCCAAAGCACAAAATTAGGGAAAAAAGTAACTTAGTGGAAGGAGAGACCATGCAAAAACAGAAAATATCAATATGTTTTGTTTTTTGAGATGGAATCTCGCTCTGTCACCCAGGCTGGAGTGCAGTGGTGTGATCTCAGCTTCACTGCAGCCTCTGCCTCTCAGGTTCAAGCAATTCTCCTACCTCAGCCTCCCAAGTAGCTGGGATTGTAAGCGCCCGCCACCATGCCTGGCTAATTTTTGTAATTTTAGTAGAGATGGGGTTTTGCCATGTTGGCCAGGCTGGTCTCGAACTCCTAACCTCAGGTGATCCGCCCACCTTGGCCTCCCAAAGTGCTGGGATTACAGCTGTGAGCCACCACACCCAGCCAAACAATATGTTTTTGATCAGAGAAGATAATGCATTCATAAAAGAAGACACTATTTTTTAAAAGAGACATTTCTGAGAAAAAAAAATGCTCTCATAAATTTAAAATGTGATCACAAAAGTTAAAAAAAAAAAAAAACAACAAGAAAAACCCCAAGAAACAAAAGAAGGGTTGATAAAAGTTCCCATAAGTTGTACACTCACACACACTAAAGGACAAAGATATGGGAAATAAGAGGAAAAAAAAAAAGATTAAAAAAAAATAATGGAGCCAATCCAAAAAATCCAGTGCTTACATAGTAGGAGTTTCAAAAACAGAGAATATGGAGGAGGAAATTATCAACAAAATAATTCAGAAAAATTTCCCAAAACTGAGATACTAGATTGAAAGTGTCCAATGAGTGCCCAATACAGTGGATGAAAATAAGAATGAAACATATTATGGTGACATTTCAAAACACTAGGACCAAGAGAAGATTCCGTAAGTTTCCAGAGAGAAAGGGAGAGGAAGAGGAGGGGACGGAGGAGGAGGAAGAGGACAAAAAGGACAGTGAGGATGAGGAAAAGAATGTGGTGACCATACAAAGAATCTGATGTGAGAATAACATTGGACATCTCAATAGCTATACTGAAGCTGGAAGACAATGGAAAAATGACTTCAAATGATATCCAACTTAAAATTCTATACCCAACCAAATACCAAGCAAGAGGATGAAGGTGGAATACAGGCATTTTCAGGCATTCAAGATCTCAAAACATATATATATATATCCCATTAACTCAACATTAAGTGAAACTGATGAATGTGTTCTACCAAAACAAGGAAGTAAATCAAGAAAGAGGAAAACAGGATATTTAGGAAAACAGGAGATCCAACACAAAAGGGAAGCAAATGGAATACCCAGGAAAAAGTGAAGGATGATCCCAAGATTACAGTCATACAGCAAGTATAGAGGCCAATCAGAACAGTGTTATTCAATTGACTGTCAAATTGAGAAGTACCATGAGCAAGATTCTGCTTCCTTTTTGCTATTATTTTAATCTGAGGACTGAATGCCCAAATAAAGCCTGGCCCAGATTTTCATATATACTTGGCTTATTTGAATCATGTGCAGATGCATCTCTTCGCTCCACACCCTGACTCTTGGATTAGCTAGGAATACTAATTTCTCTCCCGTGAAATGTTTTGCTTTGACCTATTCCTGAAAGTTTGAGGTAGGCCATAGTGAGCTCGTAAGTAGAAAATACAATGCAGCCTTTTCCCCTATTCCTATTGGACATCCAGTACCTGAACATCCACATTCCTTCCAGATACCTCAACTGTGGTAAACCCTGTTTCACTGCATTCACTCATGACCGTGTGCCCTGACATCCCAAAAGGGGCTGAGGCCAGGCTATAGTCTAGTGATTCTGCACAAGTTGTTTCCTTGGAAGTTTTCATCTAATAGTGGCAATATTGACTTTTCCTTACACAGCTAAGTTTGTGCTTGCTACTTAGTTTCTTTAAAATTAAACAATGTTTTCTTAAAATATACAAATATAGGTGGTACAGCTATACAGAAAAACATCATAATAAATACAAAACTCATATAGCATTTCCTTTGGAAGGGAAAAAATGAATGCAATTAGGAAGAAACACAGAGCTTTTTCTAAAGTGTCAGTAATATTTTGATCTGGTTGGCATATACACAGCTTTTCATTTCCTTTTTATTTTATTATTATTATTATTATTATTAACATACGGAGTCTCGCTCTGTTGCCCAGGCTGGAGTGCAGCAGCACGGTGTCGGCTTACTGCAACCTCCACCTCCCAGGGTCAAGCGATTCTCCTGCCTCAGCCTCCTGAGTAGCTGGGATTACAGGCGCTTGCTACCATGCCCAGCTAATATTTTTTGTATTTTTATTAGAGACAGGGTTTCACCATGTTGGCCAGGCTGGTCTCGAACTCCTGACCTCAGGTGATCTGCCCACCTTGGCCTCCCAAAGTGCTGAGATTACAGGCATGAGCCATTGTGCCCGGCCAACTTTTCATTTTCTAATTATTCTTTAAAATGCATGTATATATATACACACAGATATGTACATTTTATATACTCTTCCATGTGAGATATACTTCACAAACTTTACAATAAAAAAGAAAAAAACACATAACAAACAATATTCATAACTGGAAAAGTTGGCCATAAAATTGAATGCATGCTGTGATTACAACTATGTGCCTTATGTGACTAGAGGGGAAAGACTGGAAGGCAGTTATATCTAAATAAGAACAGTGAATTACATTTAAAAAATTACATGTAATTTTCTCACAAATGCAACAGTTTTCAAGTGACTCCAAATGCATTATCCCATTTGGTCCTCAGCATTCTGTGAGGCAAAGATTTTTAACAACCTTCATATTAGTTATGAAGCAGAGGGCTCACATAGTTTAACAAAGTTTCTCCATAATCTGACAGCCAAGGGTAGTGGGCCTGGAACTCAATTCTCAGTCTTCTGGCTTTAACTTTGCCCTTTGCTCTGTCCTCTATGCCATACAACATCTCTATACCATGCTATTTTCCTACCTTGGTCAAGTGACAACTTACTAAGGCTCAGCTTCTTCATCTGTAAAGTAACAATAACAATGATAGGGCTTCATTCAGAGTTATCAAGATTAAATGAAATAAATCATGTAAAGTACTTAGTATAATACCTAGCACATAATAAGTGCTCAATAGCTGTTAAGTATCAGTAATGGTAATGTTAAAATTAAAAACTAATTAGTTGAGTTCAAGTACTATTCAACTAAGTATTAGGCATGCAAGAAAGAATATGAGCTCACTGTCCAGAACAGACACATAAACAAATTCAGGAACCTATGGGAATGATGGCAGTATACAGAGGATGCTATGGGAATAGGGAAAAGGAACATATGGATTGAGACTGGCTGGGTAAAGGCAGATGGGGAAGGCTTCCTTGAGATGTTACATCCTCTGAGATGTACAGCTGAATTGGAAAGGATATCTGAGATGATCATACTATCCCCTCAACCTCCACCTGAGAAAAGGAGACATAATGATAGTTAGAGTAGAGGCAAGGATATGACTATATCCAGAGTTTAATATTACCTTACTGAGAAGGTCTACGATGGCTGTTAAAACAAATCAAAGGAATAAAGACAAAAGATCACTTTTGACAATTAAAAGATAACCAGCATTAAAAAAACTTGAACATTTACTAGGGATTAGATAATATCAAGGAAGTGTTAATTTTGTTGTGTGTGCTATGGTTACAATTTTTATAATAATAATTTTTAAAATGTCTTTATTAGAAATAGAGAGTTCAGTTTCCATAGTTATATTTAATTTATACATTTGGCCCACAATGCAAATGAGATGGAGGGAGTCAGGATTATTAAAAGAAGTATCACAAGAAAAAAATCACCAGGAATTCAATGAGAAGAATAATTTTATCTGTACTTTTATATTTTTTTTGACATTTTTATAATACAAAATTTAAATTAAAAAAAAGTCAGCCAGGTGCAGTGGCTCACGCCTGTAATCTCAGCACTTTGGGAGGCCGAGGTGGGCAGATCACTTGAAGTCAGGAGTTCGAGACCAGCCTGGCCAACATGGTGAAACCCCGTTTCTACTAAAAACACAAAAATTAGCCAGGCATGGTGGCACACACCTGTAGTCCCAGCTACTCAGGAGGCCGAGGCAGGAGAATCGCTTCAACCCAGGAGGTGGAGGTTGCAGTGAGCTGAGATCATGCCACTGCACTCCAGCCTGGGAGACAGTGCGAGACTCCATCTCAAAAAAATAAAATAAAATAAAGTCACTAGTGACCTTGATGGAAGCCATATCACTGCTGTGGAGAGAAGACAGATGGCAAAGGATCAAGGAGTGCATGGGTGAAGAACTATGAAGGCAATGAGTCTAGCATGACTCAAGAATGTGGGCCATAGCTCAATGGAATATCGGGTTGAGAAAGCATAAAGAGTAGATATAAATACATAGATATATACAAAAATAAACATACTTTGGCTAATTCTTTTTTTTTTTTTTTTTTTTTTTTTTGAGACAGGGTGTCACTCTGTCAGGCAGGCTGGAGTTCAGTGGTGCAATCTCGGCTCACTGCAACCTCTGCCTCCTGAGTAGCTGGGACTGCAGGCGTGCACCACCACGCCTGGCTAATTGTATTTTTTAGTAGAGACAGGGTTTCACCATATTGGCCAGGCTGGTCTCGAACTCCTGACTTCGTGATCCGCCCGTCTCAGCCTCCCAAAGTGCTGGGATTACAGGCATGAGCCACCTTGCCCAGCCTACTTCGGCTAATTCTAAAGGAAAGCTAAACACATATGTAGGTCTAAAGAGATCGTGCCATTGCACTCCAGCCTGGGGGACAGAGCGAGGCCTGTCTCAAAGAAAGAAAGAGAGAGAGGAAGAGAGAAGGAAAGGAGAGGGGAGGGGAGGGGAGGGGGCAAAGAGAGAAAGACTGAAAAAATAAAAGAGAAGGATGATAGATTAAAAACCCTGATGACAGGCATGGGTCCTAAAAGGGGAGGGGATTCAACTATTAATAAAAGAACAAAAGAAACTATATTCAAAACCTCATCCAATGGGACAAAATCTTCAGCTTTCTTTCAGCCCAATCCCCCACTAATTTCAGGGAGACAGCAGCCATTGCCATTATGGTTGGGATACAGCTATTTTGATGGAAGACCTGACACACTGGAGTTGCCAACAAAAAGGAGAGAAAGCAACATAGCTACTCAGAGTGAAAAGTTTCATATTGAAAGACTCTGGCATTGGGGTGAATCATGCCATTCACCCACAGCCCTGCTGTTCACCACTAAGTTTAATCAGACTTGTTCCAGCAAATGACCTACCCACACCCTCAGGTCTCAAGTTCGGGAAAGGCAAGAGGTCTGACCTAGGTTGGAGTAACCCAAAAGGGTTAATATGGACTCAGCCTGAGGTAACTGGGGCAGGGTTGGGGACTGGAGGTGTCAGTATCCATGTCAGAGAAATTCTAAGTTCCAAATTCAATAGGTTTTTAATCTCAGGGGTCAGTCCAAACTTAGGCCAACTTTGTTTTGGTTTGAAATAGCAGCAGGCTGCTTAAATGGCTACTCACTAACAGTACTCGTGCTATTATTCTATACTAAATTCAATGATGCAGGAATTTCGGCTCACCATTTCTCTGTAATTGAATTTCCACACTTACCCCTAAGTTGGCCCCACAGCAGGAGAAAATTATTTCCAAATAATCATCATAAGAAAAAAAATTAATTTTAATAAAGGAATAAAATTATTCCTCTCCTGTATGCAAACAAAAAAAAAATTTCCTTCCTTTCCGCCTACACCCATCCAAAGACGTATCTGAATCAGTGGTATTTTGAGAGCCAACAATAACTCCCAATTGTTAAGGAACTCGAATTCTACTAGAATAAATCATTTTCCTAACAATGCCATGCAACTGAAACTATTTGTTGCACTCTTTAGTTGTCTTAATAGGACATCATTAAAATTCCCTTTTCCATTCACTACTTGAGATGCAAAGCCAGGGAAATGGTCCACTACGTGTGGGTAAAGACACTCTAATTAGTGTTATTGTAACCCGGTTTCCTGCCCGTGGATATGCTAAATCATGTGAACTGCATGAATAGTGAAATACAGTGGCAAGTGTTTCAGATCTGCCTGCTGTGCTGAATCTATATTCTGCCTCTAATTAGAGCTACAAAGATTTCCTATATACAAGCCCACATTTCTAACTCTCCACTTGTTATTGACTCTTCCCTGAAGCCACCTCACCCCACGGTCCTCTCGGCAGTGCTCACTCCTGTGTATGTTTTTTATTCCCTGGAACACAATCCATTTCCCCTGGCCAAGAATTCTCACTGACAATACCTGGAGAGCAGAGTTATTCTCAGAGAACAGCTTGCCCAGTGCCAGGCTTCATTTGTCTTTCCCTATGGGTCGTTTATCACAGGAAGGTGGCCTGTTGAGGTAAATCCCGATTGAAAGCCTGTATATTCTCCTATGTGCAACCTGATTCCAGCACTGAGCAAAGGAAATTATTTTGCACCCTGCATACAGGGTGCACCAGTACAGAAATGAAAAAGTCTCACCAGCTGGCAATAACACATGGCCTATCACTGTCTTTGGAAGACAGTCTTCAGTTCTTAGAGAAGAGCAATCACATAGTATGGCGATTTACATATGCTACCTGAGATTTCCCCCATTCCAAAGGCTTTAACTACCTTAACATCAGAACCCAACATCAGAAGGCCAGGTTCCTAAACTTAGGTATGTTCGTACATCCATTTCCTCACCCTTTCCCACCTTCTCTCCACCCTGTTGAACTTGACGTTACAGGTAGAATCCATTTATAAACAACTCAGATACATTTATTCTACATTCAGTAAACATCTGTAAGTTGCTGGTATGCACCAGGCACAATGGTAATAAGTAAATCCAAATCATTGGAGGAAAGTAGAATTCTGATTCTGAAGAATTATACATCACACTAATACAAGCATTCATTATTGATTTTCAATTTTTAGGGTCTATCTATACACAAAACTTCAACTCGATAAAAACACACAGGGCAGCATGTGAATGTTAACAAACGTGACAATGTAAAAACACAGATGACAGAGTCTGGGAAGTGGAAGGCAGGAATCATTGTTCATGGGAAGGGTTGGGGAATCAAGAAATAATTTCTAGGGTCAATGGAAGAATTAAAAAAGGAATAAATAAATTAAACCTATGGAGTTAATTATAGCAGACATTATTTGTGCCTGTCCTATTGCTACCCCCCCTTCTTCCTCCCTTCCTACTGCTTTTTTTGTTGTTGTTATTGTTAGCAGAGGCCAGATTTTACTCATGTCTCCACATTATTCTTTGGGATCGGGTCATGAGCTCAGAAGGATTGAGGTAAATCATGATCATTGTAGATTATGGTAATGGTACACCCCTTGTCAGTCATGAATAGTGGGTATATGGCTGGTTTTAGTCGGAGACATGAGGAGGAATCTGCGCTGGGCTTCCAGGAGTGCTAGAAAGGAAGAAACAGCCTCTCATATTCTTTTAGACATTATCTGAATTAATTAATCTTATAGCTGACTTATCTTGGGACGTGTTATTGCAAGAAAATACATTTTCCTTACTGCTTAAATATTGAAATTGATTTTCAATTACTAGCAGTGAATGTACTTTTACATAAGATAAACCACTGAGGAATTAAAAATGATGATTTAACTATACTGGAAGGAAGGAGAAAAGATGGGGGAGGAAATACAAGTGAAGAAAACTTCCACGTAAATAGTAGAAAGTCAGTAGATAATAGACATATAACTGATTTTTTTTAAAGGAAATGAAGTAGTGGTATAATACTATTTAGAGAGATGGAAGTAGTCATCAAAATAAACAGG
Organism: Pan paniscus; assembly: GCF_029289425.2. Lineage (NCBI taxonomy): Eukaryota > Metazoa > Chordata > Mammalia > Primates > Hominidae > Pan > Pan paniscus. Next base: position 87,573,618 of record NC_073259.2, read on the forward strand.
AGTTAAAAATGGGACCAGAATTGAGGAGGGGAGTGGTGGGTAAACGTTGCTTTCCATTATTAAGTCCTTTTGCACTATTTTATTTTTAAACTATGTGCATGTATTATTTTGATAAAAGTTTTAAAATTGACATAAAAAAGAAAATGAATTTTAAATCACAAATTAATTTCCTTTTCTGGAGGCACTAGAAAGAAAGAAAATAGGAATTTTTCTCTGAGACAAATCAGCAAGTTAATAGAAGTGCTTTTAACCTAGGAAGAGTTCCAAGGGCTCCAGTGCTTTTCCTTGTGCTATTAGTGCAGTAGCGTTCTCTTTGTGCAGATGTGGATTAGGCTTTTGGCAGTGAAAGTGTTTGAAACAGGAAGAGATAAAGGAGCTTGGAAGGCAAATAAAGATAAAAATCCCCTAGCTACAGTCTAATCCGTTTTTCTCTCCCCATCCAAATAATGCAAATGACACAGATTCTCAGATTCCATTTTGTGTTTGTCTGCCTGTTTGTTTTAGAGACAGGGGTCTCACTATGTTGCCCAGTCTGGAGGGCAGTGGCTATTCACAGGTGCAGTCCCACTACTAATCAACACAGCAGTTTTGACCTGCTCCATTTCTGACCTGGGCTGGCTCACCCCTCCTCAAGCAACCTGGTGGTCCCCTGATTTGGGAGGTCACTACATTGTGGCCAAACATAGTGTGGACACTCTATCAGCATAGCACACTACAGCCCAAAATGGCTGGACCCAAGCGATCCTCCCACCTCAGCCTCCTGAATAGTTGTGATGATAGGTGTGCACCACAGCATCCAGCTCCATTTTGTTAAAACAGTATTATATGAATTAGATAACTCAGCATGCTGGATTTCTCCCACCAATTTTCTCCAAGCTAATTTCACTCTTAAAATTACAACAGAAAATTGTCTTGGTTATCTTGACAGTCTCCTCAGGGATATGAACACAGATCACCCTTCAAAGTGGATCTCCCACACCTGTTTGACGTTGTTAACTAAAAGGTACTAATGCCCTAACTTGAGCAACCAGCAGTGCTTTAAATTGGCCAGACATTCCTCTTCAATAAATCCCAAAGCCTCCAAAGCTACAATTGTGTTCTCAGGAGAACAGAGTTACTAAAACAAATTCTAGGAAGAGGACAATCCTATAACTTCCAAAGTCCAAGAGAAATAAACATTTAACTTCCAACTTTATTCACTTAGCGATGTCCCATTGAACCCACTGGTCAATAGGCCATTTGCTTTAAGTTGTTTTTCAGTAATGCAAGCCATACATATTGGTTTAAAGTCAGTTAAAATAAATCCTAACCTGAATCTACTGAAGTCTTCTTTAACTTATTACAATATTAAATATGTCTTTATCTAGCCATGCATATTTCTATGAATATATCCTTCAGAAAAACATACAATATTGTACATTGCAGCATCTTTTCTTGAGGCAAAACTTAAAATGGAAACTGGAAACAATCTGAAAGTCAAATAGCAGGAGACTAATTGAATATATAATGATGTAATCACCTTATGGAATATCATGCAGCTATAAAATCAAAAACAAACTAGATAGAATTCCATGAATTGACAGAGAAAGGCGTTCATGATACATTGTTACATATATAAAAAGCAAGTTGCAGAAATATGTGCCCAATTTCATTCTATTTTTCTAAGAAAAGGTATGTATTCTTTTTTCATATAACTGAGGGAAGGTATGAAAGGGTATATAACAAACTATTAATGATGATCATCTCAGTGCATGGAATTAGAGCACAGTCAAGTTTTACTTTATATACTAGTGAATATTTTGAATTACCATATCAACCATGCATTATTTTGCATCAAGGGAAAAAATAAAATTCGTCTGTTGGGAATGTGAGAAAGTTATCTATCCTTCTTTCCAGGACACTCCTAATATCACAATTTAATAAAAATATATACAGTTTTTTCAATATCTTCAGTAGATAAAGATTTTACAAACTTCTGTAATTTTGTCATAATACTAGTTTTGTTTATCAAAAGGCTCAGATGTATAATATAGTAGGTAATTCACATACAGTTACTTATCTACTCCTCTACTAACAGCACAGGCTCTGTTATGTCCATTTTACAGATAAGAAAACAAAATAACTTAAACAAGATCACATAATTCTAGAAAGTAGCCTAGCCAAGATAATAGACTGGAAAGCAGACCTAAGTGGAAAGCTAATGTTCTTCCTAACACTATACTGGAGCTATTAGGCACATACATCTAAGTTAAATCAATCACTTCATTTCAAATTCATTTGTAAATGAAAATAGCATACTATGGGGATCTAAAAAACCTACCTTTTAGAGTTGTTTAAAAAGGATCAAAGTGTTTAAAAAGGATCAAAAGAGTTTTCCCAGTCTTCAACAAATCCCTCTTCTTCTACTCATCACACTCGCCTCCTAAACAAAACTGTCCTTCATGAGCCACCATGTCTTCTGGTACTCAAAGTCATACTCTTCCTGCCTTATATTCTCCTTCAATCTGTTTTTCTTTTTTTGAGACGAAGTCTTGCTCTGTCACCCAGGGTGGAGTGTAGTGGGGCCATCTCGGCTTACTGCAACCTCCGCCTCCCGGGTTCAAGGGATTCTCCTGCCTCAGCCTCCCGCATAGCTGGAATTACAGGCATGTGCCACCACACCCAGCCAGTTTTTATATTTTTAGTAGACACAGGGTTTTGCCATGTTGGCCAGGATGGTCCTGACCCTCCCAAAGTGCTGGGATTATAGGTGTGAGCCACTGCGTCCGGCCTACCTTCAATCTGTTTTTCAAAAATTACCTGAGTGAAGTCTCTCCAAATTCTCTAGGTTTCTCTAGACTTGATACCTGATCAGGGATCTTCAATATTGAAGATTACCTCACGACTTCTAAAAGCTAAGATTGTATTCATGTATCAGAATATCCTGCAGGTGTGGTGTTATGCTTTGTACATTAACATAATAAAAAATATTGCAGACTCATAATCATTTAACTCTAATATCTTTTTCAGCTCTACTTGCATATGGTTTGTCATTCCTGGCCTTGAATTTGTAATATTTGTTAGCAACTCTATCGGGGGGACAGTGGCCAACAATTTTTACAGGGAAATGCTCATTACAGCAAAAGATGAAAACTCGGTAGGGTTTGGAAAATGCAAAGCATAGTAAATAAGAAATGGGAAAATGCACTAGACATCAGAGAGGAGGTAGCTCTGTCCCCTATTGTGTATCCTGAGACATAACTGAATTTATTACTGATGCTGTATTCCCACACAGTTTCAGTGACCAGAAGTGCTTTTCATCCCATCTCTGGCTGGTCCAAAGATCATACTCTCCAGGGACCTAGTACTTCATAATAATGATTCATTATTTATTCTAGCCCCAGGACATTTCAAATGAGTGTTTCAAACCACTGCTGGTTATTATATTGGATTTAACTCTACTGATGCATTTATTGACACCACAGGATCCACCGAAATGCAGCAGTCTCCATAGCTCTTTGAAAGCTGCATCTTTATTTGATTTTCTTTCTCAAATCCTGAAACGTAGCACAAGAATCTTTCTATGATAATTAATCAAAGTAAACGTATTTGGCGAATTAATTAATAAATGAACATTTAAACAAACTAGCAGAGTAAAATCTAATGACTTTAAAGTTTTAAAGAATTAATTATTTTTCTTAATGAGCATAGCAAACATTTTCCAAGCCCATGCCAAAATAGCCATGAAGGTAGGAGTGGCATCTGGTGTTACCTGGCATACTGAAGAACTCAATTAATAGTTGCTGAGAAAATGAAAGACAAGCTAGATTATCAAAACAAGTTATCTTATTATTTTTTCTTGATATTATACAAGTGCTATGGAGTAGAAACTGGAAACATGTCTGCTCCTTTTTTATCTACCTTTAACCTTTCTGCCTGGGATCACTGCTACCTGAGTCACAGTGTCTATATATCCTACAAATAGAAAGAGACATAGGTCATCAGAGAGAAAATTCAGAAGGGGGTGCTTCCAAGTCATTTCCAGAAAACCAGCCTTCAGGATCAACAGAAGAAAAGGAAACAAAATAACACCCCCCCACCCCATCCCATATCTCCCTAGAGCATAGATGCTGCTAATTGGAAAGGGTGCTTTAAACCCTGGAGAGAAACCTCATCTGGAGTCTACTACAAGTAAATCTTCACAGTTGCATTTGCTTGAGCCCATAAGAAAGGATGTAGAGGAATGAAAAGAAGAGGCTGTTAGTGTAAATGGTCAACCACATACAGTCATGTGCCACATAACATTTTGATCAATGACAGATCATATTAATGATGGCGGTCCCATAGGATTATAATACCATATTTTTACTACACCATTTTATGTTTGGACACACAAATACTTACTGTTATGTTACATTTGCCTACAGGATTGGGTACAGTCACATGCTATACAGGTTTGTAGCTGAGGAACAAAAGGCCATGCCATAGAGCCTAGGTGGCCAACATGGCAAAACCCTATCTCTACTAGAAATACAAAAATTAGCCGGGTGCGGTGGTGGGCACCTGTAATCCCAGCTACTCGGGAGGCTGAGGCAGGAGAATCGCTTGAACCCGGGAGGCAGAGGTTGCAGTGAGCCAAGATCGCGCCATTGCACTTCAGCCTGGGCGACAGCACAGGACTCTTTCTCAAAAAAAAAAAAAAAAGAAAGAAAAGAAATCACAGATATCTGGTACTGATGTATCACCCAGGCCACAAATTGCAGACTACTGGGTATCGGAAAACAAACTGTCATCTAAAAATGTCTCCTGAATAGATACCACTAGTTAAAAAGGTATTAATGCAGCTTTCTAATTACATTAATGAAGTAGTTTACAGCAGAATGACTAATTCCTTTGCACAAATATGAAGAGAACTCTAGAGAATTACTTTACTATAAAATCCCCCTTTCTCCCCAATGCCACCAGCAGCCTTAATAATAGTACCACCATCTACTCATTGCTGAGATTAAAAACCTAGTAGTCATCCTGAGTTCTTCTCTTTCACATCCAATCCATTTATAAGTCTTGAGAGCCCTGGCTACAACAAACGTCTCTAAACTGACCATTTCTCACCTTCATTGTTACCACCCTATTTTAAAGCAATTAACAGGTCTCCTTGACATCACATGTGCCATCACATTGGCAAGGCAACCCATTTGGCCATTTTCTTCACAGCAGACAAATTAATTTTTTCTAATTACATCAGACCTCATCCCTTTCCTGCATAAAACACTCAATGACTCTTCACTGCAACATGAATAAACTCCAAACTCCTTACCATGGCCAAAAACACCTTCAGTGACCCAGCCTCTGCCTTCCTCTTTAGCCTCATCTCCCTGACCATTCTCCCTTGTTCACCCCATCCCAATCTACTGGTCTTGTTTCTATCAGACATGCTGAGCTCAATCTCTTTCCCCTCAAAATTGTCAAATGGTTGCCTTTTCCCCAACATTCAGACTTTAATTCAGATATCATTCTTCTGAGAGATCTTTTTTTTTTGAGATGGAGTTTTGCTCTGTCGCCCAGGCTGGAGTGCAGTAGCACGATCTCGGTTCACTGCAACCTCCACCTCCCAGGTTCAAGCCATTCTCTGCATCAGCCTCCCGAGTAGCTGGGATTACAGGCGCCCACCATCACGCCCAGCTAATTTTTTGTATTTTTAGTAGAGACGGGGTTTCACCATCTTGGCCAGGCTGATCTTGAACTCCTGACCTCATGACCCATGTGCCTCGGCCTCCCAAAGTGCTGGGATTACAGGTGTGAGGCACCGCGCCTGGCCTCTTCTGAGAGATCTTCCTTAACCAATTTAGTCAATCTGTAATGCATCACTTTATCTTATCTTCTCATGGCTGCACTTTTATCATTTGTCTCCTCCCACTAAAGTGGAAGCTATGTACAGACAAGGAGTCATCTGTGTTGTTCTTTTCTCTGTCCTCATGAACAGAACAGTTCCTAGCACAAAGTATGCATTAGTAAATATTTGCCAACTAACCTAGTACCACCATAAAAGGATATTCTTCTCCAAATAACAAAGCTTCGTGTTCAGAATTAGCACACCTGGAAGCTCCATTTTGAAAAACAAACAGCTTATCTCTTTGAAAGGAATATTCCAGACCACTGTGTGATACGACTTGCATCCCTAAGCAAAGAAATGACTTGTCATGGGCAGACACTATAAGTAGTTCATTTTTCATTCTCTCTGGATTAAGATGTAAAAGTCTGATTTCAACATCCTGAGACCTTCAAACTAAACTTGATGAATTATTTCCCTTCTCTGGTCAATGGATAAACAGAAACTTCTTGTCAATTCTCACTATAATTTACTGAATCTTAATCTTTGGAAATCTGTTTGCTCCATCTTAGTGCAGTTACAGCTCCACTGTGTGGAAAAACAAGGGAGACAGGCAATACAATATAGGTATGTTACCTAAGTGACCAGTGAGAAAATTTGGGAAAGTGTGTATAAGAGATTATAATCTGTAAAAACATATGCACAAAATATCAGAATGATAAAGAGTATTTTATTCTTATCTAGATTGGATATGGTATTTCTAAAAATTAATTATGAATCAGGGGCCAATAAATATTTGATTATTTACATGCTGTCTTTCCCATCTTCCCGCCTCTTATTTCCATAGCACGCTTGAAGCTGTTCAGCAATTTTCGCTTTTAACTATTGCATCTCTGTCAGTAAACACTCTGACATGTATAAAAATCACAAATACAAAACACAAAATTCATTCTAGTCAGATCCAGAAATGAGACAATTTAAAGCAAATAATTCCCTATGTGTAGATACATAGAGATGCAGCTATGGAAACTAGCAGAGGCAGCACTCTCTTTTCTGAAAAGAAATGTTTTCCATTGACTTGCATCCCTTGACCTTTGCCTAGGAAAAAAGATCCTTCATAAAACTGTCAATCATTATGAGTGACACTAAATCAAGACCTAATCAATGTCTAACTGGCTCAGTTTCCAGGAGATCAGGTGCAGAGATAAGTTAATAATCTCTTCCCAAAAGGCTCAGAAATATTTTTAACATTTCTTAGGATTTCATACATTGCAATTTTGGGTCTTCAAGGCACCAAAGCATAGTCTGATTTCTAGTAACACAGCAACACTCAAATAAAGAGCTACGCAGCTTTTACTGGTTTACCGCTGAAGACTTTAAAACCATTTCAGACCCAGTTTCAACAAATGACTGATGGAAATAGTAGAATTCTTTCCTTCCCTAGCTTCAGTGGGTAGAATGAGCTCCACTATGTACTACTGGGTCTTTCATTGGACTAACTCATTAGAAGGCTTCAGCTGTTGGTGAAATTAGAAACTAGGCAAAGTTTATCTTTGGTGACTCAAGCAAGATAAACCCTCATCTCCACTCTCCCCCATGCTCCTGTTGCTCTTTAGCTCTCAAGTTCTTTTCCTATCAAAACATCCTCTGTGCAAGAAATCAGAACTCCCTAGCATTAAAATAAATGTTCGCTAGAAGCTTCAAGGATGACCTTTCTCAAGGAGCTAAGGAAACAAACAGGAATCAGAGCTCTGAATTATAGTATGTTTTCCAGAAAAAGAGAACAGGTAGGGAGATGATAGGGGAGTTTTACCTGAACCTGTAAAATGGTACCACACAGCAGCTGTCTGCTTTGTCTACACTGTGGTTGTCAATTCAGTTAAAAACTTCAAAACCAGACTCTTCTCTCAAGTCGTTCATAATTCAGACAAGTAAACAATTAATTTTCATTTATGAAATAATTGCAAGGATATTTAAAGGACAGAATTAGTACAAAAAAAGGTTAAGTTTTACAGAGGAGGCAATAATTGAGCTTGGTTTCCAAGATTGAATAAGAATTTGTCAGTGGTTGAGGTTAAAGGACATTTTAAGCAATGGGATCAAAATGAGCAAGGTAAGGTGAACTGAAAAGCATTATATTAGTAGCATGGACTCTAATTCGCCTCTCTTCCCCCTCCAGAAGATTCTGACCTTAAGTATTATGAACTCTGCTTACAACTATCAGTGTTCAGTTTTAGGACATAAATATGTATTGAGCATATTATTGATGGATATTCACTGTGTGGAATACAATGATGAGTAAGGTACAGCCCAACCTCAAAGCAGTTTACAATATAATGGGTTTAGACAGAAATGTATGCAAATAACATAAGATCACTCAAAATGAAATTCATTAAATCCCCCAATCTGACCATAGTTCCCTGTATGGCTGACAGCAGCTGCTTAGACCAGACTTTTTTTTTTTTTTTTTTTTTTGAGATGGAGTCTCGCTCTGTTGCCCAGGCTGGAGTGCAGTGGCACGATCTCGGCTCACTGCCAGCTCTGCCTCCCGGGTTCACACCATTCTCCTGCCTCAGCCTCCCAAGTAGCTGGGACTACAGGCACCCACCACCACGTCCAGCTAATTTTTTGTATTTTTAGTAGAGACGGAGTTTCACCTTATTAGCCAAGATGGTCTCGATCTCCTGACCTCGTGATCCACCCGCCTCGGCCTCCCAAAGTGCTGCGATTACAGGCGTGAGCCACCGCGCCCGACCATAGACCAGCCTTTACTCAGCTAACAGTATGCAGGCCTGTTAGAGTAAGGAGAGCTCTACTCCAAGTGTTGACATATGTCCCTCCCCCTGTGGCTAAATCAGCCTGCCCGGTCATCCGTGACGAAAGTTTGAGCTCACCAGGAAGCCTTGACTCCTTTGGCCAGATATCCAGCTGATTGTTTTGGACAATTATGAATTGGGTAAATATTTTCTTAAGGCTGAAATGTTAACAGTTTGGGTAAATGCTCTCCAAAGCTTCAGGTAGGGAGTCAACCACACTTTTCCTTTAGAAAGTCTCATCCCCTCACTTTTAACCTTTTAAAGCAGTATGGGCAAGATTGGAATTCACTGCTGCTTTTCTTTTTTCCTTTTTTATTTTCTTGAGTGCAGAAGCATGGAGGACCCGTGTTAAGAGGTCCTTCCCTCTCGAGAAAACATCTGAAGTCCAAACACCTGCCTTGAGATTCCCACTTACGGAATGATATGAGCCTCTCATGTAAAATGAATGCAGTAACAAAAGATGAAAGCAATCTTAGTAAACACTGAGATTTCATTATATGAAAAAAATGTGAATGGGGTATTCTGTAGTTTAGAATCACAGGAGCATAGATTCAAAAAGACCTCAGAGGCCATTTCATCTAATTTCTCATTTTATGATTTAGGGAATTCATTTTCATTCATTCACTTATTCAAAACTCAAAATGATTCATCCTAGGCCAGCATTCATCTTACTGACTCTCAAAGTATAATCCCAGCAGCATTAACATCACCTGGGCCTTCCTAAAAGTAAAAACTCTTTTTCATTTTATTTACTCATTTATTTATGAGACAGAGTCTCACTTTTTTGTGCAGGCTGGTTTCAAACTCCTGGCTTCAAGTGACCTTCCCACCTCAGCCTCGCAAAGTGTTGGGATTACAGGCGTAAGCCACTGTGCCCAACCAAAAAAAAAAAAAAAAATTCTTGAGTCCCATCCCAGATCTACTGTATTGCAAGCTGCGGTAGTAGGGCCCAGCATCTGTATTTTAACAAATCCTCCAATTTATTATAGTGCATGTGGAAGTTTGAGAATTACTTCCCTATACCCTATAAGTGAAACGTATTAGTCAGGGATATATAGTTTAACTGGTTTAAGCAAAAAAGGGAATCTGTGCTCTGTGCAACTATTAAGTTCAGGGAATAATACTTTCTCCAGAATATCTGTGAAAAACACCACATTTTTGCAATGACTCCCAATTTCCTTCCCCATCAACTACATACTCCTCTGTGACAGTTGTACATAATCTTGCTCCCAAGTTGCCTAACTTGATTTTCCACTGCTCTTCAACAGGCATCTCAGTTAGACTTTGTAGTCTCCTCTCCATGCCTTGACCATGCCATGTCCATTTCCCTCATTCCCATTTCAGCCATGAAGTTCCCCTCGACCGTAACACTTTGCATTCCCTCCACCTATCAAAAATCCTGCCCAGACATTAAGATTTGAGCTTACATTCCACCACTTACATAAAAAATCCTTTGTCTGCTCCAACCCTTTCTTATAACTGTCTTATGAACTCCCACAACATTTAAGTCTCTGACTCACACAATGTAGCTGTTAATTACATTTCTGTCTTAGGGACTGTTTCGTTGTAAAAGAACCCATCTGTGTTAGCTTAAATAAGTGTAGATAGTGGTAAGGATTCGGATGGATTTCCCATAATCCAATTGCAGGATAATGAGCTAAACCTCAACAGGTTTGAAAGTCTTAAGTATTAGATAAGAGCACTTACTCCTCATGTTGCAATATGAATAGACATATACTGGCCTCTCTCCTTAACCCTCAACCAATCTTAATCAATTATCTGACTGGTGAGTTTGAAGGAAGAAACTACACATGCTTTGTGCAGCCCTTTCCTTTCTTCTCCTTGGGAATCTTCTGAATGGGGCGTTCAAGGGCAGGTCCCCACAGCAGGGAAAAACCAGGATGGGACGGTGGGCAGCACTGCAGTTTTCCAAGTCTGCCTTTGATTAGGTAGATAAGTTTATTTCTGCAGTGAAGTTGGTAAGCCCCTTGATACTGCAAGATTAAAGTTGTCCTCCTGGTTGGGTGTGGTGGCTCATGCCTGTAATCCCAGCACTTTGTGAGGCCAAGGCAGGCGGATCACAAGGTCAAGAGATAGACCATGCTGGCCAACATGGTGAAACCTCATCTCTCCTAAAAATACAAAAATTAGCTGGGCGTGGTGGCATGTGCCTGTAGGCCCAGCTACTCAGGAAGCTGAGGCAGGAGAATCGCTTGAACCCGCAAGGCAGAGGTTACAGTGAACTGAGATTGGGCCACTGCACTCCAGCCTGGTGACAGAGCGAGACTCCATCTCAAAAAAAAAAAAAAAAAAAAAAAGTTGTCCTCCAAATGGCTTAGGTGACACTTTTATTTCCATGTGCCTGACTTAATTATCTGTCCCTCAATTGGTTTGGAACTCAGGAGATGAAAAAGGGGGTGTTATCAATGGTCACACTAAAATTTAGATAATAGGCACTGATCTTTTCTCTATCTGAAGCTGCATATTTAGGATTTCTGCTGTAATCCACTCCAATTCATCTCACTCTGAAAACTAACTTCTTTTTAACTGGATCTTCTGGTTCCTCACTAACTTGGGCTTTTATATGGAACTAGTGTTATTATTAGTGACAGAGACTACTAATTTTCACCAAAATTTAATCTTCTCTGCTTCTTTATTAAGAGAACACCCAAATAGGTGGTGAATGGTGGCCCAGAATAAAGAATACATTTCTCATCTAGGTGTGGACATGTGTTAAAATTCTCACCAATGAGATTTAAGTGGAAGAGCTGTGCACACTTCCCAGAAGATACCCTAAAAAGGGAAAGAGTTTGATCTTTTCTTCCAATTTCTTCCATTCTATTGATTGAAATGCAATTCTAATGTCTGGAGTGAGGGCAGCCATTTTGGACCATGAGAGAGAAACAGAGGTGTGCTAGATCTGGCTTATATGAGCTTGGGAGAACAGATGATTAAACATTGAGGAATTCTGCAAGCTGGTTGTTAAACCATTGTAGCTTGAAATTGGCCATGGTGGGAGTATTTCCACCATGAAAATCAGGCAAATGCTACAAATTATGCCATTTTGCCCCCCAAGAGGGCCAGTTTACCAGCCTGCGACTGGGTAAAAGCCACATGTTGAAAATGGTAGAGCAATAAGACAGAAGGGGTCTGAGTCCCTGATGATCATGAAATGGCTAGCCAGATGAGCCTTCAGGACTGCCTATATTTACATCAGAGAAAAATAAGTTACCATCTTGCTTAGGCATTGTAATTTTTGCTTTCTGCCCCTCAAAGCCAAATTTAATTGTAACTAAAGCCCATTTGAAGCACTAGGCCCAACTCAACACTATCTAAATACAGTTTTGGGGTCATTAAGGAAACTGAGAAAGAAAATATAACTTGTTCAGCTTAGGTCAGGTATTCACATTCCTGGTGCAATCTGTGGGGCCAGAGATGTGGGTTCGATGGTACATACCTAGCCACCTAAACCTATCCTTTCAGCAGGGGCTATTGATTCACATCTGAAAAAGAAGATATGGGCTGATAGACATCCCAAACTAGTTTACTATGCTACCATTTGCTATATTAGCATATAATAAATGGTAGTACAGCACATCGTTGTTGTTGTTGTTTTCTTTTTTTGAGATGGAGTTTCAGTCTATTGCCTAGGCTGGAGTGCAGTGGCATGATCTTAGCTCACTGCAACTTCTGCCTCCTGGGTTCAAGTAATTCTCCTGCCTCAGCCTCCCAAGTAGCTGGGATTACAAGCATCCACCACCACGCCTGGCTAATTTTGTATTTTTAGTATTGAAGGGGTTTTACCATGTCAGTCAGGCTGGTCTCAAACTCCTGACCTCAGGTGATCCACCTACCTCGGCCTCCCAAAGTGTTGGGATTACAGGTGTGAGCCACTGCGCCCAGCCCTTATCTAATATCATTCTATGTAGCATCTATTCCTTTTAAGCTTATTTGTCTGAATTATTTTCCAAAAATGTTTTATAAATCATTGTTCATATGCATTTTTCCTTTCATTGCTAGATATAGATTTTCTGTTTTGCCATGAGTGCAGTAGACTGTTTTATACTCTGTCAGCCACTGAGCATTCTACTATGCTGCCCTAAGTATCTTGTTTATTCCAGTATGGTCTCTCTCCATTTATTTTATGTTCTAGCCAACCATTTTGACCAATAATGCCTGACAAAACTGTTCAAATGATGGTGCTGTACCACAGGAGACCTTCAAATACCTGTTTTACTGCAGCTCTAAGTACCTTCAAGGAAACAGAGAATAAAGAGAATAAGAGACTTGTAAAGATCTTTTGACTATAGGAAAACCCTCATAAACATGACTGCATCCAAGGAGGATTGACCAAAAATCATGTGAATATGGAGCTATAGGACGACATAGATGGAGGCATATCAGACTTTAGGGGATCTGAAAAGACTGGAAAAACTACTGTCACTGTAGTTTTTCAGTGGAAAGGCATTTCCAGTGGACTTTGCTATCATGACCTTTTATATTGCTGATTCAGTTAGGGCACCCCAATTCAAAGACACAATGCAGCATGTAAATGCATCTACTTAAAGTGTGTGTGTGTGTGTGTGTGTGTATTTCATATCTGAATTGATATTATATTGCTAATCATATTATAAACTCCTGGTGGACCTGGAGAGAAAAAATAAATAAATAAGACAGGATCCTTAACCTATTACAGAAAAGAGAAAAATAAAGAGAATACTACAAAATGGTGTGAAAAGTGCTATGAGAGAGGTAAGCAAGGTGTAGTGTTCATAAAAGTTGACTTTCCAATATTCATCCCACCCCCTGTGGACAGTATAATCCACCAATGAGAATCCTATTCCCTTGACTGGCCATTGGCTTCAAAAGTGAACATATGATTCAGTCTTGGTTAATGAGACACAGAAGGAAGTGGGAAGTTTTCTGAGAAAGTTTTCTCACTCCTAAACTGGAGACATAAAGAAGAGATGCTCCCTCTCTTTCGCTGAACTTTGGAGTGGGCTTACTATAAGGCAGTAGATATTATTTTAGCACATGGAAAAGAAGGCCTGGAAAGAAAAAGGTATCTGAGTAGACAGACTTTAAATGCCATAGGAGGAAGTACCATTCTTCTCATGGCCAGGAGCTAAACCTTTTAAAAAAGGCCTAGACCAATTACTTTGCATGATAACTAATTGCAGAAATCTTATCCCTATTCCTTACTATGTTATAGGGCTAGGACCAAGTGTAAAGCAAAACCACAAGCACAGCACCTTGGCCAGCCCAACTGGCAGTGTTAAGATAAAAAATTCCATTTTTTTTTCCTAAGAGTGAGATTGAGTATTTGATGGTGAGAAAAACAAAATGATTAGTATGAAAATTTTGGGGGGAAATGGAACTATTCAATGATCCCTTCCCCAAATTCTTCATCCGTCAAACTACTCATACAGGAGTTTTGCTTTCTTCAGATGCACCTCAAGAAACACATGTTTCTCAAGAGACTGATATACTAACCAATCTCTATAATTATTTCTAAATCCTGTCCTTTCAGAGTCTTGTTCTCTCCACTGGTCATGTGAGGTTCTTAATCCTCACTTTGCATCAAAATCATTAGATTAAAAAACAAAACAAAACAAAACCCTAAAACTACAATACCAAGAACAATTGAAGCTAATATGAAGCCAAGACTGAGAAACACTAACTCATTGTACTGGGGACTAAACATCAAGAATCGCAGAGGAAGGCCTGGAGCTAAGAATAAAACTCTACCTCACGTTCTATGTCTAAAGAAGTTACAGATGTATGGGACAGACATCCTCATGCAGGCATTAAAGGCAGTTAATACTTCAGCAGACTCACTTCTCTGATTAAAGACTTGGAGAAAACAGAGGTCACGCTGGGTGGGTGGCTCACACCTGTAATCCCATCACTGCCAGGGCAGGCGGATCACCTGAGGTCAGGAGTTCAACACCAGCCTGGCCAACAAGATGAAACCCTATCTCTACTTTAAAAAAAAGAAAAGAAAAATTAGCTGGGTGTGATGCCACACACCTGAAATCCCAGCTACTTGGGGGGCTGAGGCAGAAGAATTGCTTGAACTTGGGAGGCGGAGGTTTCAGTGAGCCAAGTTATGCCACTGCACCCCAGCCTGGGCGACAAAGTGAAACCCTGTCTCAAAAAAAAAAAAAAAAAAAAAGAAAGAAAGAAAGAAAAGAAAGAAAACAGGGGTTATCTCTTAGGGAGATGCATTTTGTAGAGAGGTGACTATCCCTTCCACCATCTCTTACTGTTTGGGGAGTTAGAATGTGACCTAGGCATTCCACATGAACTAAAATGTGCTTCCCACCAACACCACTAAGCTGGGGATTGGAGATTGGCTCTGATCTGAAAGTTGTCACATCATTGACCTGACACAGCACCTGATCCTTGGGAGAGCAGAGGGAGGAGAGAGGTGCTGAAGCTGAGAAGTGCCAGAGGACAGACTGCATTGCCACTCTTTGGAGTAGCAAGAATAAAGGGTTTCGCATGGCACTGATAAATACCAAGGAAGGTGGCGGGAGGCTTAAGTCTTCGTGCTTTCCCATGAAACTGGGTACTATGGTATGAAGAAGATTATCGTACCTGAGAGAGGTCTCCACCTGGAGCCTGGTCAGAAATATCCTATAGAGTCCACTGAAGAACCAGCATATGTGTCTCAAGAGAGACCACATTCAGACTCCTTCCTATGGATTCAGCCAAAGGACAGTCTGTTGCCCAAATAAACAGCCACAACCTACGGAGAGAAGTGAGGACAAGACAACCTCACTAGAGGCAGGCAGGTAAGAGGAGTCAATGTCAGCCTCAGTTTCTACACCAGAGGGTAACTGTCAGGCCTCTGAGCCCAAGCCAACCCATCGCATCCCCTGTGACTTGCACATATATGCCCAGATGGCCTGAAGTAACTGAAGAATCACAAAAGAAGTGAATATGCCCTGCCCCACCTTAACTGATGACATTCCACCACAAAAGAAGTGTAAATGGCTGGTCCTTGCCTTAACTGATGACATTACCTTGTGAAAGTCCTTTTCCTGGCTCATCCTGGCTCAAAAAGCACCCCCACTGAGCACCTTGCGACCCCCACTCCTGCCCGCCAGAGAACAAACCCCCTTTGACTGTAATTTTCCTTTACCTACCCAAATCCTATAAAACGGCCCCACCCTTATCTCCCTTCACTGATTCTCTTTTTGGACTCAGCCTGCCTGCACCCAGGTGAAATAAACAGCCATGTTGCTCACACAAAGCCTGTTTGGTGGTCTCTTCACACCGACGCACATGAAATTTGGTGCCGTGACTCGGATTGGGGGACCTCCCTTGGGAGATCAATCCCCTATACTCCTGTTCTTTGCTCCGTGAAAACGATCCACCTACGACCTCAGGTCCTCAGACCGACCAGCCCAAGGAACATCTCACCAATTTTAAATCAGGTAAGCAGCCTCTTCTTACTCTCTTCTCCAACCTCTCTCACTGTCTCTCAACCACTTTCTCCTTTCCACTCTTCAATCTCTCCCTTCTCTTAATTTCAATTCCTTTCATTTTCTGGGAGAGACAAAGGAGACACGTTTTATCCGTGGACCCAAAACTCCGGCGCCAGTCACGGACTGGGAAGGCAGCCTTCCCTTGGTGTTTAATCATTGCAGGGACGCCTCTCTGATTATACACCCACGTTTCAAGGGTGTCAGACCACGCAGGGACGCCTGCCTTTGTCCTTCACCCTTAGCGGCAAGTCCCGCTTTTCTGGGGAAGGGGCAAGTACCCCAACTCCTTCTCTCCTTGTCTTGTCTCTACCCCTTCTCTGCTTTTCTGGGAGAGGGGCAGGTACCCCTCAACCCCTTCTCCTTCACCCTTAGTGGCAAGTCCCACTTTTCTGGGAGAGGGGCAAGTACCCCTCAACCCCTTCTCCTTCACCCTTAGCAGCAAGTCCCGCTTTTCTACGGGGCAAGAATCCCCAATCCCTTATTTCCATGCCCCAACCTCTTATCTCTGCACCCCAATCCCTTATTTCTGCACCCCAATATCTTATATCTCTGTGCCCCAATCCCTTATTTCTGCACCCCAACCTCATATCTCTGCACCCCAACCCCTTTTCCCACTTTTCTGGAAGGTAAGAACCCCCAAACCCCTTCCCTCCGTTTCTCTACTCTCTCTTTTCTCTAGGCTTGCTTCCTTCACTATGGGCAACCTTCCACCCTCCATTCCTCCTTCTACTCCCTTGGCCTGTGTTCTCAAAAACTTAAAACCTCTTCAACTCACACCTGACCTAAAACCTAAATGCCTTATTTTCTTCTGCAATGCCACTTGACCCCAATACAAACTCGACAGTAGTTCCAAATAGTCAGAAAATGGCACTTTGAATTTTTCCATCCTGCAAAATCTAAATAATTCTTGTAAAATAGGCAAACGGTCTGAGGTGCCTGACATCCAGGCATTCTTTTACACATCAGTCCCTTCCTAGTCTCTGTGCCCAGTGCAACTCATCCCAAATCGTCCTTCTTTCCCTCCTGCCTGTCCCCTCAGTACCAACCCCAAGCGTCGCTGAGTCTTTCTAATCTTCCTTTTCTACAGACCCATCTGACCTCTCCCTTCCTCCCCAGGCTGCTCCTCGCCAGGCCGAGCTAGGTCCCAATTCTTCCTCAGCCTCTGCTCCTCCACCCTATAATCTTTTTATCACCTCCCCTCCTCACACCTGGTCCGGCTTACAGTTTCGTTCTGTGACTAGCCCTCCCCCACCTGCCCAGCAATTTACTCTTAAAAAGGTGGCTGGAGCCAAAGGCATAGTCAAGGTTAATGCTCCTTTTTCTTTATCCCAAATCAGAAGCGTTTTGGCTCTTTTTCATCAAATATAAAAATCCAGCCCAGTTCATGGCTCGTTTGGCAGCAACCCTGAGACGCTTTACAGCCCTAGACCCTAAAAGGTCAAAAGGCCGTCTTATGGTCAATATACATTTTATTACCCAATCTGCTCCCGACATTAAATAAAACTCCAAAAATTGGAATCTGGCCCTCAAACCCCACAACAGGACTTAATTAACCTCACCTTCAAGGTGTACAATAACAGAAAAAAGTTGCAATTCCTTGCCTCCACTGTGAGACAAACCCCAGCCACATCTCCAGCACACAAGAACTTCCAAACACCTGAACCGCAGCAGCCAGGTGTTCCTCCAGAACCTCCTCCCCCAGGAGCTTGTTACACATGCCGGAAATCTGGCCACTGGGCCAAGGAATGCCCGCAGCCCGGGATTCCTCCTAAGCCGTGTCCCATCTGTGTGGGACCCCACTGAAAACTGGACTGTTCAACTCACCAGGCAGCCACTCCCAAAGCCCCTGGAACTCTGGCCCAGGGCTCTCTGACTGACTCCTTCCCAGATCTTCTCGGCTTAGCGGCTGAAGACTGACACTGCCGGATCGCCTCGGAAGCCCCCTAGACCATCATGGACGCCGAGCTTCAGGTAACTCTCACAGTGGAAGGTAAGTCCGTCCCCTTCTTAATCAATACGGAGGCTACCCACTCCACATTACCTTCTTTTCAAGGGCCTGTTTCCCTTGCTTCCATAACTGTTGTGGGTATTGACAGCCAGGCTTCTAAACCTCTTAAAACTCCCCAACTCTGGTGCCAACTTAGACAATACTCTTTTAAGCACTCCTTTTTAGTTATCCCCACCTGCCCAGTTCCCTTATTAGGCTGAGACACTTTAACTAAATTATCTGCTTCCCTGACTATTCCTGGACTACAGTTATATCTCATTGCCGCCCTTCTGCCCAATCCAAAGCCTCCTTTGCGTCCTCCTCTTGTATCCCCCCACCTTAACCCACAAGTATAAGATACCTCTACTCCCTCCTTGGCGACCGATCATGCACCCCTTACCATCTCATTAAAACCTAATCACCCTTACCCCACTCAACACCAATATCCCATCCCGCAGCACGCTTTGAAAAGATTAAAGCCTGTTATCACTCGCCTGCTACAGCATGGCCTTTTAAAACCTATAAACTCTCCTTACAATTCCCCCATTTTACCTGTCCTAAAACCAGACAAGCCTTCCAAGTTAGCTCAGGATCTGCGCCTTATCAACCAAATTGTTTTGCCTATCCACCCTGTGGTGCCCAACCTGTACACTCTTTTGTCCTCAATACCTTCCTCCACAACTCACTATTCTGTGCTTGATCTTAAAGATGCTTTTTTCACTATTCCCCTGCACCCCTCGTCCCAGCCTCTCTTTGGTTTCACTTAGACTGACCCTGAGACCCATTAGACTCAGCAAATTACCTAGGCTGTACTGCCGCAAGGCTTCATAGACAGCCCCCATTACTTCAGTCAAGCCCAAATTTTATTCTCATCTGTTACCTATCTCGGCATAATTCTCATAAAAACATACATGCTTTCCCTGCTGATCATGTCCAATTAATCTCCCAAACCTCAATCCCTTACAAAACAGCAACTCCTTTCCTTCCTAGGCATAGTTAGTGTGGTCAGAATTCTTACACAAGAGCCAGGACCGCACCCTGTAGCCTTTCTGTGCAAACAACTTGACCTTACTGTTTTAGCCTAGCACTCATGTCTGCGTGCAGCAGCTGCCGCTGCTTTAAAAATTTTAGAGGCCCTCAAAATCAAAAACTATGCTCAACTCACTCTTTACAGTTCTCATAACTTCCAAAATCTATTTTCTTCCTCATACCTGACGCATATACTTTCTGCTTCCCGGCTCCTTCAGCTGTACTCACTCTTTGTTGAGTTTCCCACAATTACCATTGTTCCTGGCCCGGACTTCAATCCAGCCTCCCACATTATTCCTGATACCACACCTGACCCCCATGACTGTATCTCTCTGATCCACCTGACATTCACCCCATTTCCCCAAATTTCCTTCTTTCCTGTTCCTCACCCTGATCACGCTTGATTTATTGATGGCGGTTCCACCAGGCCTAATCGCCACACACCAGCAAAGGCAGGTTATGCTATAGTACAAGCCACTAGCCCGCCTCTTAGAACCTCTCATTTCCTTTCCATCGTGGAAATCTATCCTCAAGGAAATAACTTCTCAGTGTTCCATCTGCTATTCTACTACTCCTCAGGGATTATTCACGTCCCCTACCTTCCCTACACATCAAGCTGGAGGATTTGCCCCCACCCAGGACTGGCAAATTAGCTTTACTCAACATGCCCGAGTCAGGAAACTAAAATACCTCTTAGTCTAAATAGACACTTTCACTGAATAAGTAAAGGCCTTTCCTACAGGGTCTGAGAAGGCCACCGCAGTCATTTCTTCCCTTCTGTCAGACATAATTCCTCAGTTTAGCCTTCCCACCTCAATACAGTCTGATAACAGATGAGCCTTTATTAGTCAAATCAGCCAAGCAGTTTTTCAGGCTCTTAGTATTCACTGAAACCTTTATATCCCTTATGGTCCTCCATCTTCAAGAAAAGTAGAATGGACTAAAGGTCTTTTAAAAACACACCTCACCAAGCTCAGCTACCAACTTAAAAAAGACTGGACAATACTTCTACCACTTTCCCTTCTCAGAATTCAGGTCTGTCCTCAGAATGCTACAGCGTACAGCCCATTTAAGCTCCTGTATAGATGCTCCTTTTTATTAGGCCCCAGTCTCATTCCAGGCAACAGACCAACTTAGACTGTGCCCCACCCCCCCAAAAAAAACTTGTCATCCTACTATTTTCTGTCTAGTCATACTCCTATTCACCATTCTGAACTACTCATACATGCCCTGCTCTTGTTTACACTGCCGGTTTACCCTGTTTTTCCAAGCCATCACAGCTGATATCTCCTGGTGCTATCCCCAAACTGCCACTCTTAACTCTTGAAGTAAATAAATAATCTTTGCTGGCAGGACTCTGCCGAATCTCCTTAAGCACTCTCTAATCAGATATCCTGAGTTGTCCCAATTCTTAGACCTTTTATACCTGTTTTTCTCCTTCTGTTATTCCATTTAGTTTTTCAATTCATACAAAACCGTATCCAGGCCATCACCAATCATTCTATACGACAAATGTTTCTTCTAACATCCCCACAATATCACCCCTTACCACAAGACCTCCCTTCAGCTTAATCTCTCCCACTCTAGGTTCCCACGCCGCCCCTAATCCCACTTGAAGCAGCCCTGAGAAACATCGCCCATTCTCTCTCCATACCACCCCCCAAAAATTTTCGCCGCCCCAACACTTCAACGCTATTTTGTTTTATTTTTCTTATTAATATAAGAAGGCAGAAATGTCAGGCCTCTGAGCCCAAGCCAAGCCATCGCATCGCCTGTGACTTGCACGTATACGCCCAGATGGCCTGAAGTAACTGAAGAATCACAAAAGAAGTGAATATGCCCTGCCCCACCTTAACTGATGACATTCCACCACAAAAGAAGTGTAAATGGCTGGTCCTTGCCTTAACTGATGACATTACCTTGTGAAAGTCCTTTTCCTGGCTCATCCTGGCTCAAAAATCACCCCCACTGAGCAACTTGCGACCCCCACTCCTGCTCGCCAGAGAACAAACCCCCTTTGACTGTAATTTTCCTTTACCTACCCAAATCCTATAAAACGGCCCCACCCTTATCTCCCTTCACTGACTCTCTTTTCGGACTCAGTCTGCCTGCACCCAGGTGAAATAAACAGCCATGTTGCTCACACAAAGCCTGTTTGGTGGTCTCTTCACACGGACACGCATGAAAGTAACCACAGGAAAGGGGACTAGGATGTGAAAGAATAGGCCAAGACCCCCCACTCCACCCTCCAGTATTTAAGATTACTAGACTATTCTGGGGGTAGATAGAGGAGAAAGAAGACTTTTGGATAGAAAATGATTTTTACACTTTTTAAAAGAACACTTCTGAGTCTTAAGATTCCAATGAGAGCATTTTTAATAAACTGGATGTGACACAAGTTATAGAACTAGGCTGAGACACCATTAACGGAGCTTACTGCCCAGCAGGCAGAGTTTTAAAAAAAAACACAGTTAGTAGCAATTATGGGAAAAATAAGATCCTTTTGTGTTTATACCTTAACATAAGGAAAGATTCTCACTAAATTGGTTAAGCATGGTAATGTTTGCACTCTTTGAATGTAAGTTGAAGTGTTGCCTCTCCTAAGTAACACATTTATGTTTCCAAGGTGGTTTTCATGGAGACAAAAGGTGGAGAAGGACAGTCCTGTGAAGTGGTTGCAACAGTTGAAGGTAACAGTAAGTCTTCATCAAGAGCCAGACATGCCTTAGAATAACAGGTAAATAAATAATTTAAAGCAGAGGCCTCACATTACCAGACTAAGTCCCAACCAACCAAATCATCTTCCTCATTTGAAATTCCTCTAAGTGTCACAAAGGTTGTTGTGTTTGTGATGTGGGTTTTGACTGTCCTCATGTTACCAGAAAGAGGTCCTGATCCAGACCCCAAAAGAGGGTTATTGGATCTTGCACAAAAAAGAATTTGAGGCAAATCCATAAAGTGAAAGCAAGTTTACTAGGAAAGTAATGGCTTTTTACTAGGAAAGTAATACAGGAATGGCTACTCCATAGTCAGAGCTGCCCCACAGGTTGCTGGTTGCCCACTTTTCCGGTTATTTCTTGATGATATGCTAAACAAGAAGTGGATTATTCATGCCTCCCCTTTTTAGACCATATAGGGTAAACTGTGATGGCGCTGATGGGAGTGTAGCAGTGAGGACAACCTGAGGTCACTCTCATCATCATCTTGGTTTTGGTTTGGTGGGTTTTAGTCGGCTTCTTTACTGCAACCTGTTTTTACCAGCAAGGCCTTTATGACCTGTATCTTGTGCCCACCTCTTATCTGATCCTGTGACTTAGAATTCCTAACTGTCTGGGAATGCAGCCCAGTAGGCCTCAGCCTTATTTTACCTAGCCCCCCTATTTAAGACGAAGTTGCTCTGAGTTGAATAAAAAGCATTCAAAAATAACCAAATAAAAAACTTTATGTGGATAGAGAATCAGAAAGACTGTGGTGACAGTTCTGAGTCAAACCTTCACAATTTTCCCCTCCTTCCTGTAATGAAATTAGACTCAGGAGAAGTTCCAGGATTTAACAAACCCAGGAATAATAGTCTACATTTCAACACTGAAAAGTTTTCTTACTCTGTTTACCAACTATGGGGACTATGACTAAAATATTATGAGAAATAACTCATGTCTCAAGACTCAGAGCCAAATTAATTTCACATATCTATAATTTGCTACACAAACAACCACTTTCCCAGAGGCCTCTGTTCCTATAGGTCAACAAACACGAGATGACTCCACGATGAGACTCCCAGGCTTCAGACAAGTCCATAGCCTTAGGTAATTATGATCTGAGGTGGTTTTGAAGCTCCTCTTACACACACAGACCCCCCAAACCCATCCCTCCCACCCCTGCACCCCGCCCCATCTCTGGGCCAAAACTTTCTTTCCAGTGGGACTGAAAAGTACTGCCTGAAATTCTCAGCATTCCTGTCATTCTCTAAAGGCTGAGGCAGCTCTTTAAACATTCTTTCAGGCACCTGAGGAATTGGGCCACCAGCTCTTCTGTGGGGAGCCAACAGGAAATTAAGTATAAAGGGCAGCAAAAGTATTTGGGGAGATGACAATGAGGCATAAAGGAAACAAAGAAGGGTGGGGGTGCAAGAAAAGAAGCCTGGTCTACCTACACACTTTGCCCTGCAGATGGTTCTACCTCTCAGCACGTGTGATGACTTACCTAGGAATGGAATGTGGACCGGGGAGGGGAAGCTGGTACAACGCTGTGGAGGCTGGAAAGGAACCCAGGGCCCTATTACAAATCGTGAATAGTGACTTTTAGCTAGAATCACTTGCCAGAAGCTTGGGAAAAAAATGTTTTCACTGAGGGCCTAATTGGATGTCAGAAGCCTTCTACAGAAAGCCTGGCTCCTAGAGCTTCCTAGCTGCTGAGATGGGCTATCCTGGCAAGAATCCTCTCCCTCCTCCTTTCTTTCCCTCTTGCTCCCTTCCTCTTTCCCCTCCTTTTCTCTTTTCCGTACACAATCTGACAGTTTATTTGGGACAATTCTTTGGAGAACTGGGATACACCTGCAGTATATTCATTTTTAAGCCATGGACAAACCACTAGAGGGCAATGCCATCACTAATTGCTGAAACTTTCCTGCTTTCCTCTGGCTTCAGCATTCAGCAGGCCTATCCACACATCCTGTGACAGGATGTTTCTGAACTTTTCCTTCAATTCTCATTGTAAATAAACAACCTCAGGGTGAATACATCCAGATGCACATCATAGCGACATGCAGCATGAATTGCACAGGCCAAAGTTTCTGGTCTATCCGGAACAGTCTTGCCTAATATGCACCACAGTTCAGAAACCAGAGGTTAAACTTGCTTTTTTGTCCTGAATTTCTGCCTGAATTTTGGAGTTTCTCTCAAATGCTATCTCTAAGGGCAAAAGGAGCCCTTCAAAGAAATGAAAAGTTAAATAATCCAGCACAGCCCATTGGTACAGGATTTCTGTTTTGTTTCCATATTCAAGTTACAAATATTTGGTTTGCTTAAATGCAGGGTTGCCCAAATGGTCAAAAGCTATTAGTAGATTAGTCATGTATGCAAACATGGGGAGCAGGGGCACATGTTTCTCACTGCTTGAGAAACTATGTGTATAAACGGGGTCCCAGTAAATTTGGTCCTAGCCGGGGCGTACCAAAGAAAGCAAAGCTAGCAGGGGTAGTGGCTAATGTCTGTAATCCCAACACTTTGGGAAGTTAAGGCAGGAGGATCACTTGAGGCTGGGAGTTCAAGGTTTGCCTGGGCAACATAGCAAGACCCCATCTCTAAAAAAATAAAAATAGTCATGTACTATTATACAGGTGCGCACCTGTAGTCCCAGCTCCTCAGGAGGCTGGGGTGGGAGGATCCTTTGAGCCCAGGAGTTTGAGGCTGCAGTAGCTGTGATCACACCACTGCACTCTAGCCTGGGTGACAAAGCAAGACCCTGTCTGAAAAAAAAAAAAGGGAAGAGAAAGAAAGAAGGAAAGAAAGAAAGAAAGAAAAAGAAAGAGAGATAGAGAAAAGAAAAGAAAAAAGAAAAGAAGGCTGCTAGAAATCTTAAACTCGGCTGGGTGCAGTGGCTCATGCCTGTAATCCCAGCACTTTGGGAGGCCGAGACGGGTGGATCACCTGAGGTCAGGGGTTGGAGACCAGCCTGGCCAACATGGTGAAACTAGTCTCTACTAAAAATACAAAAATTAGCCACGCATGGTGGCGGGAGCCTGTAATCCCAGCTGAGGCAGGAGAGGAGGCTGAGGCAGGAGAATCGCTTGAACCCAGGAGGTGGAGGTTGCAGTGAGCTGAGATCGTGCCACTGCACTCCAGCCTGGGAGACAGAGTGAGACTCCTTCTCAAAAAAAAGAAAAAGAAAAAAAAAAAAGAAATCTTAGAACTCCTTGAACTTTTTTGTGCAGAATCTCCCTTCCTATGAGTTCAACTAGTGTTCCTAGGCATACACTCTGCCTCCTGTATAGGGGCAGACTAGCATCAGACTTCTCTGAGATTAGTATTTCAAGAATGTATGCAAACTAACCTACTGAAGTTAGACTGAAGATCTGGGTAAAAATGTAAATCAGAAAGTATTCAATAAATCAGGTAAAGGACATAACAGGCAATTCATGTACTGGAATACTACTGCCTCCAGCACTGGTGGTGTACTTCTTCAAGTACAGCACTTCTTCAAATATTTGCTGATGTCAAGCTTATCCTCCATTTATCAGCAGAGGCAGATAAGGTGAGGAAAATATTTGTAGGCAGAGAGATTTCTGGAATTTTCCTACAGTGCTGAAATACCATCCAGAGTTCAAGTGGGCCATATTTGGACAATGATTGCTATGTTATTTTTTCTATCTCTTGTATTTTCACTGCTATATAATAACATTAACACTCTTTACACAAGGTCAGTACTATTTACCTAAGACTTTCCCAAATCTTTCCCATTCTCTCCCCTCAAAAGTTCATGAACACATTCTATGTTTCTGAAGGAAAAAATATAATAGAGGAAAAGTTTATTGAGATTAGTCAGGTGGGGATTGTAATTCACCAAATCTGCATTTACTAGAAGGAAGATAGAGCAGAAAACTAGTCCCAGGGTTTAAAGACTACAATTCATAGAAGACTCCTATTGTTGGGCCAACACCGTATTTCACAGTAGGTGAAGAGAGAAAAAGTACAGGAAAACAAACAAGGATGGAAGTATGGTGCAGGAGGGTGCACAGTGAATAGAAGAAAATGCTATGGAAGACTACTCCTCACCGAGCAAAACCCGACTAGGTGGAACGTGGACTGAAGGTGGAGATGAATTCAAGAGTTTTACGGAGGGCACCTGTCACCTAATCACAGCGCCAACAACGCTACCAAGAAAGCATCATGGCCTTTTCTTTTACAGGCACTTTGTTTACAGGACAAATCAAGGAAATCAAGGAAAAGGCATCTTTTCTCTTCCAGATCACTTTTAGAATCCAAGATTTGGTACACTGGGACAAATAAAAACACATAGCTAGGAAAGGGTTGATGAGATCCCATTTGTAACTTGGCTAAATAGAGTTGTTTCAGTACCTGACAACTTGAGTTCAATCTGTATTATTCTGAATGTATAATTGATGTGGCCATCAGTTTCCAGTAAAGGAACTTTTGTTTTGCTTTTTTCCCCCTACTTTCCCTCAGAAGGAATGGCTTTCTCATTAGGAAACGTTCGCATGCCCTCAGAAAAGGTGTTTGGAATAGAAAGACTCCCCGGAATCAGATTAAAATGCCAGCAGAGTTGAGTATGTTCTTCCCCATTTTGAGCTAGTTAAATGAGAACTCACGCCATTCTCCACACAGGGAACTTCTTAGGTAAAACTATTAAAGCCATGGAACCATTTACTTAGTGTGGTTATTAAAATCCTATGGCACTCTGGTGAACAGTGCTGTGGACTGGCAGCCAGAATATCTTTTCCAATTCTAGCCCCTATATTTCCCGGATTTATAGAAGCAAAGCAACTAGGAAAGCTGTAGGTCTTCTCACCCATTTTGTAGATATTTGTTGAGTACCCAATGTTTTAGGCACTGGAGTACAATAATAAACCAGATCTAGCACAGTCCTTGCCTTCACAGTTCAGAGTCATGAAGGAAACAAACCAGTAAAAAGGCAATTGTAACTTCACACCCATTAGCATGGCCATGATAAAAGAGAGAGAGAGAGGAGGAAAAAAAGGAAAGAAAGAAGTGTTGGTGAGGACACTAAGCAATCAGAACCCTCATACAGTGTTGGTGTCAATGTAAAATGATGCGGCTACTCTAGAAAAGTCCTCCAAAAGCTCAATACAGAATCAGAATAACCATACAATGTAGCAGTGTCGCTGCTAGGTACATACTCAAGACCACTGAAAACATGGCCATACAAAAACTTGTACACAAATGTTAATAGAAGCATTATTTATTAATACTCAAAAAGTGGAAACAATCCAAATGTCCATCAGCTGACAAATGGATATACAAAATGTGGTACATACATACAATGGAATATTTCAACCATAAAATGAAATGAAGTACTGATACATAATACAACATGGATGAACCTTAGAAACATATTTAGTGCAAGAAGACAGACACAAAGGGACAAATATGGTATGATTCTATTCATATAAAATGTCCAGACTAGGGAAATAAATAGAGATAAAAAGTAGATTAATAATTGTCAGGGGATTGGGGGAAGGGGAAACACGGAGTGGCTGTCAATGGGTGTGTATGTGGGTTCTTTTAGGAGTGATGAAAATGTTCTCAAATTATATAGTGATTGCATAACCTTGTAAATATATTAAAAACCACTGAATTGTACAATTTAAAAGAGTGACTTTTATGTTATGTAAATTATATCAATAAGACAAGGTAATTATAATACAATAAGATGATGGCCATATTAGAGCGTGCTAGTCTACATGTGTGGGGGTAGTGTTGGAGAAGAGGTTCAGAAAAGCTTTCTGAAAAAAATGACTTTTAAGCAGTGATCACAGAAGACAAGTAGGAGTAAGAAGGAAAAGGAGGAAGAATGGATCAATGTTAAAGGAACAGCAGAATATGCCCACGGCAGAGGGGAGAGAGCACATGGTACATTTGGAGGAATAGTGGTCCTGCTGGGCTGAAACATGGTGTTCACAGTGGAGAGAAGTAAGGCTAGGGATAGAAGGAGCAAACCAACCATGCTAAAGAATTTCTACTTTATCCTAATTATAACAGGAAACCCTTGAAAGAGCTAAAGCACAGGAATGACAAGATCTGATCTGTTCTTTGGAAAGGTTGTTCTAAGTGCAACGCGAAGAACAGACTGGAGGTAAAGCAAGCATAGGGGCCAAGAGATTGGTTAGGAGGTTATTGCACTAACACAAGTCTGACCTGACCAAATAGGGAAAATTGGAAGGTACCGGGGAAGTTCTTCCAAGCTCCCTGTAATGCTCTGCCAACTATAACAGTACTAGGCTCTGCCAGGAAGCAAGATGTGGCTTTAGTAAGGAGGTGGTGCCAATGCTAAGGCTGCTAGCGAGTCTTCCAGCAGACACTACTCCTGCTTTTGGCCCAAACTTTATACTCAATCTCTAGACTTGGGCTCCCTTTTCCCTCCACAATGAACATAAAGATCCTCACCATGTGCAACAGAGAGATAGTCTACTGTAAGAGTATGGATTTCAGTCAGAAGCACCTAAGTTCAAATTCCTACCCTGCCATTTCCAAACTTATGTGATAAGATATACTTAACCTCTGATCTCAGTTTTCTTGAATGTGAAATTAGGAAGATAATAACATATCTCAGTTTTGTGCTAAGGATTATATGTGATTACAGATGTAAAAAAGCCTTGCACCAGGTCTGCTATTTAGTAGGTGCTCAATAAATGTAGTCTCTGTGCTCTTTGCATCACAATCCTATAGTTACAATTGTGTTCCTAATTGGTGGGTTCTTGGTCTCGCTGACTTCAAGAATGAAGCCGCAGACCCTCGTGGTAAGTGTTACAGTTCCTAAAGATGGCGTGTCCGGAGTTTGTTCCTTCTGATGTTCAGACATGTCTGGAGTTTCTTCCTTCTGGTGGGTTCGTGGTCTCGCTGGCTTCAGGAGTGAAGCTGCAGATCTTCACGGTGTTACAGCTCTTAAGGCGGTCCGTCTAGAGTTGTTCATTCCTCCCGTTTGGAGTTGTTCATTCCTCCCGGTGCGTTCATCGTCTCGCTGGCCTCCTGCAGACCTTCACGGTGAGTGTTAGAGCTCATAACGGCAGCACAGACCCAAAGAGTGAGCAGCAACAAGATTTATTGCCAAGAGCAAAAGAACAAAACTTCCACAGTCTGGAAAGGGACCGGACTGAGTGGGCCCTGCTGGTTAGGGCAGCCAGCTTTTATTCCCTTATTTGGCCCCACCCACATCCTGCTGATTGGTCCATTTTACAGAGAGCTGATTGGTCTGTTTTGACAGGGTGCTGATTGGTGCATTTACAATCCCTGAGCCAGACAGAGTGCTGATTGGTTTATTTACAATCCTCTAGCTAGATGTAAAAGTTCTCCAAGTTCCCACTAGATTAGCTAGACACAGATCACTGATGGGTGCATTTACAAACCTTGAGCTAGACACAGGGTGCTGACTGGTGCGTTTACAATCCCTGAGCTAGACACAGAGTGCTGACTGGTGCATTTACAATACTCTAGCTAGACATATAAGTTCTCCAAGTCCCCACCAGATTAGCTAGATACGGAGTGCTGATTGGTGCATCCACAAACCTTGAGCTAGACACAGGGTGCTGATTGGTGTATTTACAAACCTTGAGCCAGACACAAAGTGCTGATTGGTGCATTTACAATCCTCAAGCTAGACATAAAAGTTCTCCAAGTCCCCACCAGATTAGCTAGGTACAGAGTGCTGATTGGTGCAGCCATGAACCCCGAGCTAGACACAGAGTGCTGATTGGTGCATATACAATCCTCCAGCTAGACATAAAAATTCTCCAAGTCCCCATCTGACTCAGGAGCCCAGCTGGCTTCGCCTAGTGGATCCTGCACCAGGGCCACAGGTGGAGCTGCCTGCCAGTCCCGCGCCACACGCCCGCACTCCTCAGCCCTTGGGCAGTCAATGGGACGGTGCTGTGGAGCAGGGGGTGGCACCCATTGGGGAGGCTCAGACCAGGGACTCGGGCATGGCAGGCTGCAGGTCCTGAGCCCTGCCCCACAGGGAGGCAGCTGAGGCCCGGCGAGAATTTGAGCATGGCACGGGCAGGCTGGCAGTGCTGGGGGAGCCGGTGCCCCCTCTGCAGCTGCTGGCCTGGGTGCTAAGCCCCTCATTGCTCAGGGCCAGCGGTGCCGCCCGCCGCTCCCAGTGTGGGGCCCACTGAGCCTGCACCCACCCAGAACTCACGTTGGCCCATGAGCGCCACGTGCAGCCCCGGTTCCTGCCTGGGCCTCTCCCTCCACACCTCCCTGCAAGCAGAGGGAGCCGGCTCCGGCCTCAGCCAGCCCAGAGAGGGGCTTCCACAGTGCAGTGACGGGCTGAAGGGCTCCTCAAGCGTGGCCAGAGTGGACGCTGAGGCTGAGGAGGTGCTGAGAGCGAGCGAGGGCTGCTAGCACGTTGTCACCTCTCACAATCATAATTCTTCAATGCAAGCATGACACCAAAGGGTGAGGCCTGCTACTGTCAAAATTTTAGTGAGCTAGGAGGACTATTCCATATTTTCCTAGAAATAGGTATTTGCTAGTTGACAAACATAAGTTATTTGTATCCATGGTTCCTTAAAATACCATTTCAAAGCCAAATGTATTTAGGGCCGGGCGCAGTGGCTCATGCCTGTAATCCCAGCACTTTGGCCAAGGCAGGTGGATCACCTGAGGTCAGGAGTTTGAGACCAGCCTGGTCAACAAGGTGAAACCCTGTCTCTACTAAAAATACAAAAATTAGCCAGGCATGGTGGCAGGTGACTGTAACCCCAACTACTCAGGAGGCTGAAGCAGGAAAACTGTTCAAACCCGGGAGGCGGAGATTGCAGTGAGCCAAGATCACGCCATTGTACTCCAGCCTGGGTGACAAGGGTGAAACGCTGTCTCAAAAACAAACAAACAAAAACAAAAAGTTAGACTTATTTAAATTAATTCGTAAAAGGAAAGATCTGAGAGCTCCTCAGACAAGTCATCAAATCAGGCTTGTTTATGCTCAAGCAGGAAGGCCAAAGTTCCAGGTAAAGGCTCTCCTTTCTAGAATCAGCATAACTGCAAGGCAGCAGACCATATAAATAGTTTGATGCTCTGAACAAATGGAATGTTGTCTGGAATGATAATGTGGAAAGAGTTCATGTTAACACAGCAGGCCATTTAATGTAAAGAAACACGTTTTAAAAGCTACCTAGAGCTTTCTAGGTACAACTGTTTTGTTCAGGTTTTTATGCAGACAGAAACAGTTTAAAAACAGGCAAGGATCGAAGGTATCAAAATGTGTTTTAAAACCTATCTGAAGGAGTTGATTACTATCAGCACTAAAACCCAGTCTTTAATCTCCTCCTTAACCAGGATGCAGTTCCTAGAGATAAAATATAATGTTAACACTGATCTAATATAGTAAACAATCCTCAGACCTTTGGAAAGATTTCTCTCTCTCTACACACACACACACACACACACACACACACACACACACACACACACATTTTATATCTTTCATGTATCCCTCTCCCCCTCCTCCCATACTATGAAGTAATATTTAACCCCAAAGAAATAACAACCTTGTTAAGTTTGTTTCCTTCTTTGCTAATCACTGCAGTGGATTTCAGAAAGCACAAGGTGGCAGAAGCACACTAAAAATCCAACTGGAATAAAGGCTACAGCAATTTGAACATCATGAAAATGGCAGCAAACTCTATTTTTAAAAATAAATGAGTACTTTTTCATCATAGCAAACATGCTCAATAAAATTTTGAAAATATGACAGGTAGAAAAAGGAAAGGGGATTGTATTACTGAGACATATGGACAAATGTTTAATTCTTCCTACTACAATTATTAGTTGTGATTTTATCAGATATGCAACTTTATATCCTCCCTTTTAAACTCTAACAATGGGAGCACTTTCAAACCTGCTTTAGTCAAACATCTCTGTTTCAAAAAAGATTTAAGGCATCTGCATGTGTCCATGTTTTTATAAACATTTTCAAAAGATCACTGATTAGAACATGGCTAATTTTATCTAGCCATTTTCCCATTAGCAATGATTGTTTTAAGTTAAACATTATCAATGACACCTGAGCAAGTAAATTTACATTTTAAGATCTCATTTCAAAAATCAAACAGGCTGGGGGCGGTGGCTCATGCCTATAATCCCAGTACTTTGGGAGGCCAAGGCAGGCGGATCACCAGAGGTCAGGAGTTCGAGACCAGTCTGACCAACATGGAGAAACCCCGTCTCTACTAAAAATACAAAAATTAGCCAGGTGTAGTGGTGGGCACCTGTAATCCCAACTACTCAGGAGGCTGAGGCAGGAGAATCACTTGAATTCGGGAGGCGGAGGTTGCAATGAGCCGAGATCAGGCCATTGCACTCCAGCCTGGGCGACAGCGAGACTCTGTCTCAAAAAACAAATAAAAACAGCCATCTGAGAAAATCAGACATGAACAAATGAAATAACATTTTATTCCAAAACAGAATCAAATGATGCTATCCTGTTTACTTTTTGTGCTGGCCTGTGGGTACTTGGACCTTTCTTATTTTACAAACCTATATCTACAGTGTGTGTTTAGAAAATCATTGTATATGTCGAAAATATAACAAAATAATTTTAAAAATACTTAAGTATTGTGGTAGCAGTCAAAAGTTATTTATACTTTTAAAAGATTGCTACCAACTAGATTTGCCCCTGAAAAAATAACCAAAGCCATAATTCATTTGCTACTTTGGAATCAACCTGAATGCTAAAAACAACTGTATAAAATCATTTGGTCTAGTCATCTGCTTTAGACAGGTGAAAAGCCATTATTATTCCCCTCTATTATGGGCTCAGGAAAATAAAGCCAACATCAATGGAAGATGGTGCTCAGAACCCTGTCAAGTATGGGGAAAATTCTGTATCTCTGGATGTCTTTTGACCTTAATTCAGACCTTTAATCCACAGGTCAAAATATGTAAAATTAGAAATAATGTAATGACTTTTCCTCCTTTTAACTGAAACTCAGTTTTCTCTATTAAATGAGCAAAACAATGACTTCCATGAGAGAGGAAATTCAATTGTCAGGAACAAATGTTATTACATTCCAGCACCTTCTGAATGTTTAGTCTTGAGTCTTTCTTTTGTAAGCACTAACTAAGCAATCACAGGGAATTCTCTTCAAGAAGGATTCTCATTCATGATTTTCTCCAGGCCCCAGTGAGAACTCTAAATTAAAGGGCTCTCACTCTTTATGGCTTCACTTGCTTCTTCCTTCCCCAGTAGCTTTGAAGAAATTTCCCTTTTTATTCAAATGTGCTCACCCAGGTCAGAGAGGAGATTTCCTGAACTCTGAACACCAAGGTTAAATCTTCCATGGTCTAACACCTTGCAAGCTGCAAATAACTGAAGAGGGGAAAAAAGATCACCTTAAAGAAATTATTAGTATAGAACCTTTCTGCACTTTCTCAACATTTCTTCTCCTTAGGCCTGCATGAGAAATTCAAGACCAAGTCTGGATAATTCAACTATAAACTCAGCATCAGAATTTTTTTGCCTGCCTATTTGCTAAGGTTTCCAAAAACTGGGCTTATCCATTTCCAGAGCCCTGGAAAAAATTTGAAAACATGAACTATATTAATAATAATGTGCCTTCTCTATAGAGCATCCACATTTTAAAAGCCTAGAGATCCTGGCTTGGGAAAGCTAGAAAAGTAAATACCAACTATGATGACTGGAGAAACTAATTTAAATTCCTCTGCTGAATCTTGTCCCCAGGCTTCCAATAAAAATAAGTTAGGTTTTGGCCCTGAACTATTCCTTACAAAAATTGCTTATCATTATACAAGAATAGTTTCCCTATTTTCTGTTTATTTGTTTTTCCTCTAGTTCTATTATTTCCCACATAGATTAAACCAAAATAAGATTAGCCAAACCTAATTTGATTCTAATCCAAGCCACACACCCTATGTATTCCATTACAAATCAAGTTTAATTTACTGACTTCCTTGGGTCCCAACTGAATGACCTACTGGAAGCTATGAAAGGGGTCACAGAGTAAGACTGCAGGCCAAAAAAAGAATGTGAAAAACACAAGCAAGCCTGGAAACAAATTCACCCAAAGACATAACTTGCTTAAGATGTTTCTTGTGGAATTTGAATGCTAAAAGATCAAGTCTCCTAAAAGGAAAAGCAGCCAACAGAGAAGCAGATGCATTCACATTCACTCATCATTCGTTCGTTCATTCATTCATTCAACAATTATACATAGACCTCTCATAGTCATGAGTTTTAACAACAGCAGAAACTTCAGGAGAGTATTTGCTTTCTGGTGCTCAGTTCTGCACTGAAGCCAGTCTCCCATTACCACAGGATTTTTTCTGTATGTTGTAAAATCTGTGAACATAAACTTTAGTTTTTATCTGCTTTTATTTTTTGGTAATTTGGAAGCTGAATTAAAAACATCCCCTTTAATTTTGGCAATGAGTAGCTTTTAGATTCTTTTAATCCAAGGGATTTTAGACCTTCTGAAGTCAAGGTTTACTTCTAAAGAATAAAGAATTTTGTTTGCTAACAATGTGGAAGTAAGAGCTAATATAATAGCTACATATGGTCTTATACCAGTGATAAGTCACTAATGTTGTTACAGCTTATGTGACAAACGTTCACAATGTTTTTGGTCCTCAAAATCACCGTGACAGCAGTAGTACTCCAGAGAGGTGTGAGGAGACGAGTGAAAAACCCAAAAAGAAGAAAAAGCAAAAGCCCCAGGAGGTTCCTCAGCAGAAAACAGAAGACCCATCTATCTCTTTCTCCAAACCCAAGAAAAAGAAATCTTTTTCCAAGGAGGAGTTGATGAGTAGTGATCTTGAAGAGACTGCTGGCAGCACTAGTCTTCTCAAGAGGAAGAAGTCTTCACCCAAGACGGAAACAGTTAATGACCCCGAAGAGGCAGGCAACAGAAGTGTCTCCAAGAAAAAGACGAAATTCTCCAAAGAGGAACCTGTCAGCAGTGGACCTGAAGAGGCTGCTGGCAGCAAGAGCAGCTCCAAGAAAATGTTCCATAAAGAAGCCCAGGAAGATTAGAATGCAAATGGACATTCTCTGGGAGGCGGGGCATACCATAGCCCAAGACGACATTTCCTACCATGTCCAGTTCCCCAATAAAAACAAATTCACACACACACACAAATCACCCTCATGAAATAAGAGAGGAATTATTATGACCACTTTGAAGATCAGGAAGTGGAGGCTCAGGAAAGGGAAATGATATGTCCAAGGTCCCTTTTTCTAAGTGGTGAATTCAAATCTTAACACTATCTGATCACTGTTCTTTTCTACTTTTCCTCAATTAATATTTAGTTTAAAATTTAAGCTTTTGTGTATTTTGTTCTAGGGGTTGGGACTATAAAGCTGTACACATATATAAAATTCCTCCTTAGCCTAGACAACATGGCAAAACCCAATCTCAACAAAAAAAATACAAAAATTAGCTGGGCATGGTGGTGTGCATCTGTAGTCCCAGTCACTTCGGAGGCTGAGGTGGGAGGATAGCTTAGGCCCCAGAGGCAGAGGTTGCAGTGAGCCAAGATGGCACCATTGCACTCCAGCCTGGGGCAACAGAGCCCAAAACTGTTACAAAAAAAAAAAAAAAAAATTCCTCCTTATGATTCAAGAGATTCCTGCATAGTCCTCAATCTTTGGTTTTGCTTTAAGAACAGATCATCTGCCCCATTTGGCTTAAAAACAAAAATTAAACACATAATACAAACATGAGACTACAAATACATTAAACTTCCAATAAATAGAACAAAAATGTTCACTGTTTAGTTACAGCATGTCATTTGATGAGCAGAAAATTAGAAAAATGATTTTAGTCCCCATTTCAGCATTATTTAACTAGAAAACCTTGGGTAAATCTCTCAAATTCTGTGTCTCAGTTTGTATACACTATTAAATGGGTATAAAAAATTGTCCTTCAAATGTTATAACCAGTACAAAATCATTAAATCTAAAATTGGTATATATTTCCTAGTACTACTGGTATAAGAATTCTGAAAAAAGAGAGGAAAAGTTCATTTCAGTTTTGTCTCACGCAATAGTTAAAATACAAGGTACTTTTTTTAAAGCTTGTTTAGTATCTAGAATATTGTGTACACATTCATTAAATTCCTTAAATTCTTTTTACTGATATCCCTTTGGACCCTGAATCCAATATTATGTAGCCATTTTCCCTATTACACAAATAGACTGGTTTGCACAGGTTACACAGTATGTTAATGGCAGAATCAAAGGTCAAAATATCTGATCGATATCCTAACCATGCCAGGATCATCCACTGCTAACAAGACAGAACTGTGACAGTCTCTTTAACGTCAGCAGAATTCTCTAAGCTGAGCCTTATTTTAGCTATCAGTTTCCTTCAGTTCCCATGCTGAATTTTATCAGATCTGCTTCTTTCTCTTCCTCTATTCATGCCTAATAAGCAAAGAAATAAAAAAGAAAAGCTGTAAAAAGCAGAGCACAGCATCTGGATAATCCACAAACCAGAAAAACCTGACTGACAAGAGTTAACTAAATGGATTTTTTAGTGGATTTGTTTGTTTTTTTGAGACAGGGTCTCACTCTGTTGCCTAAGCTGAGGGTAGGCGCACAATCACGGATCACTGCAGCCTCAAATTCCTGGGCTCAGGCAATCCTCCCACCTCAGCTGATCCTCCTGCCTCAGCCTCTTGAGTAGCTGGGTCTACAGGCATGCACCACCACACCGGTCTGATGTTTTGTTTTGCTTTGTAGAGACAGTTCTTGCTATTTTGCCAAGGCTGGTCTCAAACTCCTGGCCTCAAGTGATCCTCCTGCCTGGCCCTCCCAAAGTGCTGGGATTACAGTAGTGAGCTACTGTGCCTGGCTGGATTTCTTGTCTACAGTTTAGAAACTCAATCTTCTTCAATCACATAATGAGTCTCAGGATATAACAGCAAGACACAACGTGAATTTGTGATTAAATTTTATTTTCATGAAATTTTTTGCATAGCCAGAATCACAAAACAAAAATGAGGAAATGCTTAAGTTGATTTACAAAAAGTGAAAGAAAAAAACACATCCGTGGGAACCCCATCACCAAAACTGTAAAAAAAAAAAAAAAAAAAAAAATTGCAAAAATCTTTCAGAAAAGGCAGTCTAGTCACCCAAAGAAATTCATAAGTTGACTGGCTGGAGAAGATTTCTTGAAAATATATAATAGAAGTTACAAATTAAGAAGTAACATATGGAGTAGGTAGTCAAAGTGAGAGGCGACAGCGTGCTGGCAGCCCTTGCTCACTCTTGGTGCCTCCTTGGCCTCGGTGCCCACTCCGGCCGCGCTTGAGGAGCCCTTTAGCCCGCCGCTGTAATGTAGGAGCCCCTCTCTGGGCTGGCCAAGGCTGGAGCCGGCTCCCTCTGCTTGCGGGGAGCTGTGGAGGGAGCGGCATGGGCGGGAACTCAGGCTGCGTGTGGCGTACGTGGGCCAGCATGAGTTCTGGGTGGGCGCAGGCTTGGCAGCCCCGCACCTGGAGCAGCCGGCCAGTGCCACCGGTCCCGCGCAGTGAGGGGCTTAGCAGCCGGGCCAGCAGCTGTGGAGAGTATGCCAGGTCCCCCAGCACTGCTGGCCCGCCCATGCTGTGCTCAAATTCTCGCCGGGCCTCAGCTGCCTCCCTGTGGGGCAGGGCTCAGGACCTGCAGCCCGTCATGCCCGAAGAATGCCCCCTGCTTCCCCACTGTGGGCTTCTGCATGGCCCGAGCCTCCCCGATGGGTGCCGCCCCCTGCTCCGCAGCGCCTGGTCCCATCGACCACCCAAGGGCTGAGAATTGCAGGCACACGGCGTGGGACTGACAGGCAGCTCCACCCGTGGCCCTGGTGCGGGATCCACTAGGCGAAGCCAGCTGGGCTCGTGAATCAGGCGGGGACTTGGAGAACTTTTATGTCTAGCTGGAGGATTGTAAATGCAC
Source organism: Pan paniscus (assembly GCF_029289425.2). Lineage (NCBI taxonomy): Eukaryota > Metazoa > Chordata > Mammalia > Primates > Hominidae > Pan > Pan paniscus. The sequence goes on from NC_073259.2 coordinate 87,611,400, forward strand.
AAATCAGCACTCTGTGTCTAGCTCAGGGTTTGTAAATGCACCAATCAGCACTCTGTGTCTAGCTCAAGGTTTGTAAATGCACCAATCAGCACCCTGTGTCTAGCTCAAGGTTTGTAAACGCACCAATCAATGCTCTGTGTCTAGCTAATCTAGTGGGGACTTGGAGAACTTTTATGTCTAGCTAGAAGATTGTATATGCACCAATCAGCACTCTGTGTCTAGCTCAGGGATTGTAAATGCACCAATCAGCACCCTGTGTCTAGCTCAAGGTTTGTAAATGCACCAATCAGTGCTCCGTGTCTAGCTAATCTAGTGGGGACATGGAGAACTTTTGTGTCTAGCTCAGGGATTCTAAATGCACCAATTAGCACCCTGTCAAAACGGACCAATCAGCTCTCTATAAAATTGGCCAATCAGCTTTCTGTAAAATGGACCAATCGGCAAGATGTGGGTGGGGCCAAATAAGGGAATAAAAGCAGGCTGCCCGAGCCAGCAGCAGCAACCCACTCAGGTCCCTTTCCATACTATGGAATCTTTGTTCTTTCGCTCTTTGCAATAAATCTTGCTGCTGCTCACTTTTTGGGTCCACACTGCCTTTATGAGCTGTAACACTCACTGCAAAGGTCTGCAGCTTCACTCCTGAGGTCAGTGAGACCACGAACCCAGCGGGAGGAATGAACAATTCCAGATGTGCTGGCTTAAGAGCTGTAACACTCACCACGAAGGTCTGCAGCTTCACTCATGAAGCCAACGAGACCATGAACCCACCAGAAGGAAGAAATTCCAAACATGTCTGAACATCAGAAGGAACAAACTCCAGACACACCATCTTTAAGAACTGTAACACCACGAGGTTCTGCGGCTTCATTCTTGAAGTCAGCGAGACCAAGAACCCACCAATTCTGGACACAAAAGCGTATGTGGAAATAATAGCAATAGTTCTGCATTTACCATGTGATTTATATTGGGCTATGCATTTTTAAAATCTATTATTTTACTTAATCCTTACAAATCCTAGATTGTTAAGAAGTCCTGCTAGTCCTTAAGGGAAATAATCTCTTCTTACTCTGTGCTTGTTCACATTATATCTATACTCTGACTAAATGTAAACTCACCGAAGACAGAAACAATCTGATTCATGTTAGTCCTGCCTTGGGCATCTATAGTTGCCTGCCCAATAAATAGTAGAGTTTAAATGAGTAATTTTCAAACTTTGGGTGCATGAGAACCTTGAGTAGATCCTATTAAGAGGACAAAGATCTATAACCCACACCCCAAAAAACGACTCAGTAGATCTGAGTTTGATCTAGTGCTTATGTGAAATATTCAACAAAAGTTTACTAAATACTTTATGCAATAGGTATTATAAACTCCACCTTACAGACAAGGAAATAGAGCCGTCAGTATGTAAAGTAACTTGCTAAAAGTCATAAAACTTAGATGAGTCAGCATAAGTACAATAGACAAGGTCTCTCACTCATTCATTCCTGTATTCACTTATTCAACAGGTATCTGAATACCTCCTACAGCCTTTCTCAAGGGAAATGCATTCAGATAACAAAAATCAATTATTTCTGTACCATTAGCTGACAGTCCTGAAAAGCTTCCCTCTACCAATGTAGTACTGGAACATACACCAAAAGGGATGCAAATCAAGAAGAAAAAAGGGATGTTCTAGTTTTATTTCTAGAGATAGCAGCAACTATTTTAGAAATAGCTGTTTCCTTTGGACACTAAATTTTTTTCAATGGGGAATAATATTTTAAAAGGTGTTTTTTCTAGGCCTGGCACAGAGGCTCAAAACGCCTGTAATCCTAACAATTTGGGAGGCCAAGGTGGATGGATTGCTTGAGCTCAGGAGTTCAAAACCAGCCTGGGCAACAAGGGGAAACCCCAACTCTACAAAAAATACAAAAATTAGCTGGGCATGATGGCATGAGCCTGTAGTCCCAGCTACTTGTGGGGGCTGAGGCAGGAAGATCACTTGAGCCTGGGAGGTGAAGGCTGCAGTGAGCTGAGATTGTGCCAGTGCACTCCAACTTGGGTGACAATTTAAGTAAGACCCTGTCTCAAAAAAAGTGTGCCTTTTAAATGTCTTTTTCTGTTTAATGTCTTGGTCGTCTTTTCACTGTCCAGAAAATTCATCTACCTCTTTAAATCTGTATTATCTTTGGTAATCCCTATCAATCTGTATTAAAAGTCCCCAATATTTTTATTAATAGTTAAAAAGACTCTGTTTCCAGCTTCTTCTGTTTAATCTCACTCATGGAAAAATAGTTCCTACTATGTCTGAATTTTTTTTTTTTTAGACAGGGTATCACTCTGTCACCTAGGCTGCAGTGCAGTGACACAATCTCCACTCACTGCCACCTCCACCTCCCAGGCTCAAGCAATACTCCCACCTCAGCCTCCCGAGTAGCTGGGACCACAGACATGTACCACCATGCCCAGCTAATTTTTTATAATTTTATTAGAGATAGCATTTCACCATGCTGCCCAAGCTGATGTCAAACTCCTGGGCTCAAGCGATCTGCGTGTGTTGGCCTCTCAAAATGCTGGGATTGATTATAGGTGTGCACCACCCTGCCTGGCCCTGAACTTAGAGATTAAACTTTATTTCTTATATTCCACAAATTTCACATAATCACAAGTAAACATCTCATGTTTATGCTGAGCAGAGTGAGAGGTGACAGCGTGCTGGCAGCCCTTGCAGCCCTCACTCGCTCTCAGTGCCTCCTTGGCCTCTGTACCCATTCTGGCCACGCTTGAGGAGCACTTCAGCCTGCCGCTGCACCGCGACAGCCCTTCTCTGGGCTGGCCGAGGCCGGAGCTGGCTCCCTCGGCTTGCGGGGAGGTGTGGAGGGAAAGGCACAGGTGGGAACCAGGGCTGCAGGCAGTGCTTGCGGGTCAGCTAGAGTTCTGGGTGGGTGTTGGCTCGGCGGGCCCTGCACTCGGAGTGGCCCCGGGCAGTGAGGGGCTTAGCACCCGGGCCAGCAGCTGCAGAGGGTGTGCTGGGTCCCCCAGCAGTGCCAGCCCACTGGCCCTGCACTCGATTTCTTGCCAGGCCTTAGTGCCTCCCCGTGGGGCAGGGGACCTGCAGCCTGCCATACCTGAGCCTCCCCCACCCCCGCCCCGCTGTGGGCTCCTGCATGGCCTGAGCCTCCCCGACGAGTGCTGCCCCCTGCTCCATGGCGCCTGGTCCCATCGACCGCCCAAGGGCTGAGGAGTGTGGGCACACGGCGTGGGACTGGCAGGCAGCTCCACCTGCGGCCCCGGTGTGGGATCCACTGGGTGAAGCCAGCTGGGCTCCTGGGTCTAGTGGGGACTTAGAGAAACTTTATGTCTAGCTAAGGGATTGTAAATACACCAATCAGCACTCTGTATCTAGCTCAGGGTTTGTAAATACACCAATTGACACTCTGTATCTAGCTAATCTAGTGGGGACGTGGAGAACTTTTGTGTCTGTCTCAGGGATTGTAAACACACTAATCAGCACCCTGTCAAAACAGACCAATCAGCTCTCTGTAAAACAGATCAATCGGCTCCCTGTAAAATGGACCAATCAGCAGGACGTGGGTGGGGCCAGATAAGAGAATAAACGCAGGCCGCCTGAGCCAGCAGTGGCAAGCCACTCGGGTCCCCTTCCACACTGTAGAAGCTTTGTTTTTTTGCTCTTTACAATAAATCTTGCTACTGCTCTTTGGTTCCACGCTGCCTTTATGAGCTGTAACACTCACCATGAAGGTCTGCAGCTTCACTCCTGAAGCCATCGAGACCACAAAACCACCGGGAGGAACGAACAACTCCAGACGCGCCGCCTTAAGAGCTGTTTAACACTCACCACAAAGGTCTGCAGCTTCACTCCTGAGCCAGCGAGACCATGAACCCACCAGAAGGAAGAAATTCCTAACACATCCGAACATCAAAAGGAACAAACTTTGGACACGCTGCCTTTAAGAACTGTAACACTCGCCGTGAGGGTCCACGGCTTCATTCTTGAAGTCAGTGAGACCAAGAACCCACCAATTCCAGACACAAGAGTACTGACCTACTTACTAGAGTGTATTCATCAGATATATAGAGTCTAATAATGGTAAGTATAAGATCCAACATAAGGAAAAAATACAACATGAAGAAATTGTCCTGTGTGTATAATTTCAAATTAATACATATAATTGGACAAATAAAATATCCACTTCCCAATTAAAGCCTTTTTCTAGGTCATAAAATAAACATTACTTTCAAACTTGTGCAATTCAGCAGAAAAAAATGTTTTGTTCTAGACCCTTTCAAGTGCCCCTGTGACCTTCTCCCGCAATGATTAAAAAAAAAAACAAAAAACCCTATTGCCAACATCTATACTTGCTGCCTTAAAGCATGCGTATGCAAATCAATAAAAAATGCTTCTTGTTGTACAGGAACAGGAGCAGGTCAGTAGACAAGCAACTTCCTGCTTTGGTATGCTTCCTGTTTTCTGCTATCAGGACATACCTGTAAGTAGTAATCAGGATCACTGAAAAAACAAATTGAGAAGTAGAGAAAAAAAATGACTTGTTGCCAACCCACGTGAATTCAAGCTAATTCATCCTGTTTATTTAGTTCCTGTTTCAGCTTGGTTAATGACACTTCCCTGGAATGTATTTGTTTAGGAGTCCAAGCAGAGACATTTCTTACTAGGAAAACAGGCCCAGGGTGAACCCAGAGATTTAGAGGAAAAGAAACCTAACGGGGAAATATTTTAAGCTTCTCAAGTAAACTAACTCAAGAAACTTTCTTTCTAAAAGATGTTTTCCTTTACCCAAGATTTTGTTCAATATTTCTTCAGTAGCTACAATTTACCAGGGACTGTAGAGATTACATCTGTGTCAATACATACTGCATTCTTTTTTAGAACAGAGTTCTGATTTACTTCAATTGGGTTTCTAAGAGACATAGAGTCTTCCTAGAAAAGCAGAAATTTATGACCAGAAGGCAGTTTTGTTAATAGTCCAGAAGCTTCCTTATCACCTTTTTTTAAAAAAAGATTTTCAGGAAAGACAACCATTACAATCTTCTCAACTTCGCTACTGATATAAACCATATTATCCATGAAAATGCATTGTTTCACACAATTTACATGCATTATCTCATTTGTTCTTCACGATGACCCAACCAAGTTAGGCACTATTTTGTCCTTGCTGTAGAAGAGAAAACTGTAAAGCAACTTGCCCTACCTGACAGAGCTAGTAGTAGTAGAGCCAGGATTTGAATTCAAGTAGGTCTAACTTGGAAGCTAGTGCTCAAGTGTGTCTGATTTGGAAGCTACCACTTCATTAGGTGGTGCTTGTACAAACAGCCTTAAATACAGCACTCAGGTGTAATAACCATGGTTCAGTCAGATGTTGAATGCATTTTTCTAAATATTTCTCTGATTGAAACCAATCTCTCCATCTCAATTCCTTCAAAGCTTGCCTTAAATACTAGATCCTAAAGAAGTCCCTCCTAGTCCTTTAAGGAACGAATTAATCTCTCTCCTTTGCTTGTGCACATTCTGTTCTCTATATGTAAGCTTTTTTGAGAATGGAACCAGGCTGATTTCCTATGCACTCCTGGTGCTTCTCATACAGAAGTAAAAGGACCATATCATACTTAAAGAAACAGGCCTCCAACTGCTGTTTGTAATGCTGAATTCAAATCATGTTCTAAAGAGGCAAGAATAAATAAGCATTAATTTCTACTCTGCTAAAAAAAATAGTTTTTATAACTTCCTATACCATATGGCTTGATAGTATTTTGTAATCCCTAGTCTTTCTTCTAAACAGACCTGTGCTGCAGACTAATTTTATTAGTGGTTAGATACCTCAGTTTTCAGGTACTGGTAAATATCTGATTTAATTTATATCATCATGAGATCTCAAATAAATAAAATATCTCCCTCAGCCTTATTTCCCCATCTTCAAATAGATTGATCAACTTCTAAACAGTCAGGAAGACGTTATAAACTCATTTGAGGCCAAATAAGAGAAACTTCTCAAGTATCCTAAGGAGGGAATTTAAGTTGTTTTAAGAGTTTTTAAAAATCAATGTATAAAAGGCTAAATAAATACTATTCTAAGTTAATAAATGAGCCAGGTACAGTAAATCCCCCAAACTGGATCTAATTCCCCCACATGTTCTCCTCAAATGAAATAAATCTTTACATAAGAATCACAACAAAATAATAAAATGTCGGCCAGGCGCAGTGGCTCATGCCTGTAATCCCAGCACTCTGGGAGGCTGAAGCGGGTGGATCACCTGAGGTCAGGAGTTCGTGACCAGCCTGGCCAACATGGTGAAACCCCATCTCTACTAAAAAATACAAAAAATTAGCCGAACATGGTGGCACACGCCTGTAATCCCAGCTACTCTGGAGGCTGAGGCAGGAGAATCGCTTGAACCTGGGAGGCGGTGGTTGCAAGTGAGCCGAGACTGCGCCACTGCACTCCAGCCTAGGTGACAGAGCGAGACTCCATCTCAAAAAAAAAAAAAAAAAAAAAAAGAATAAAGTGTCTTGACCATTCAATTCCCCCCTCCACCCACCAAAACAGTAAAAGGATGATGATTTCAACCATAGTGGGAGTGTTTCTCAAGTAACTAGATACAAAGAGCTTGTCAAGTACACTGTACTTTCACCTCAATTGCAGATCTCAGAAGGAAAAACACAGGAAGAATAAATAGATTTAATTGTGGGTGACTTTGGGAATTTTATGAGCTATAGGAACTCAGATATTTGGAAATCCATTACAAAATTAAGAACAGAAACTGAGTGTAAACAATTACAAATGCTTTAGAGGATCAGAATGTATGAGAAAATGTGGGATTCTCACTGCCCACCAAGTACTTAATAGCACTGGCCATTAAGGACATGACTTCTGGGCAAAAATAAAATTCATGTATAGGAGGCGGGCTTCAAGATGGCCGACTAGAAGCATTTCATGCTAGCCTCCTCCAGTTACAAGAACCAAAATAGGCAGGGTGCGGTGGCTCATGCCTGTAATCTCATCACTTTGGGAGGCTGAGTGGGGCAGATCACGAGGTCAGGAGTTTTGAGACCAGCCTGGCCAACATTGTGAAACCCCGTCTCTACTAAAAATACAAAAATTAGCCGGGCATAGTGGCGTGCACCTGTAGTCCCAGCTACTCGGGAGGCTGAGGCAGAACTGCTTGAACCCAGGAGGTGGAAGTTGTGATGAGCCGAGATCACAGCACTGCACTCCAGCCCGAACAACAGAGCAAGACTCCGTCTCAAAATAATAATAATAATAATAATAAACAATCACGCTTCAAACTATCCAAAAGAGAATACTAGAATTAAACAGAAAAGTGTCATGAGATAATAAAAGCACAAAAGGAGAAGGAACAAAGGCAGTCTGTTTGGCTGGGAGCCACGGGCGACTTCCTAGTGTGGGGAGAGGTGAGAGACATTTAGGAGTACACATCTCCACCATGGAATTATGCATTCCTGACCACAGTAGAGCCAAGAGACCATGGGACAGAACTGCTGTCTCACATACCTTCTGAGCCCTAAGTGGCTACAGCAAGGCATCATTTTCAAACCTGGGCTTTGGCAGACTGCACTGTGTGCTGGATCCAAGCAGCACCGGTACTGATGAAATAGGGAAACTGAGACTGTCATTGCTGGAACTGGGGCACAAACTTGGGAGCACTCCTGTTGGCAGGGCTAAGCAGCCAGTGAGATATGAGCTGCAGCTGCCAGTCCTGTGCCCTTCTAGGACTGGGCCATGAGTTGGATGCAGTCTCTACCTGCCAACCCAGGCTGTGGCCACTGGGGCCAGCTTCGCCCTCTCCAGTGGCAGGGTCTCAGTGCAGCTGCTACCACTCATCATGTAAGCATTCTGCCTGGGACCTGAGATCACCTGGTTCCAGTCCACCAAGGCTGGTGCCGACTCTCACCATTGGGGGACTTCAGCAAAAGCCCACCTAGCCTGATTTCACCTCTACACCCCTAACGAGAGACAGGAAACTGCTCAGGACCCAGAAGATTGTTCTGCCACCGCTACTGCCATTGTCCACACAATGCTGAATGCTCAGGGGCCTGAAAATCTGCCCACCTGCCTAGTCCACTGCTGCCACTACTGGAATACAAACAAGCCATCTGGTAGACCAAGAATCAGCCCACTGGTAACTGCCAACACAAGTGACAGCGTACGCCACCCTGGGACACAAAGATAGCCATAGTCAACCTACTGCTGCTACCACTAAGGCCTGAAAACTGGCTTACTTGACATCCCAGTCCCCAGCACACAGCTTCACCACAGCCTTCACTAATAACAGTACACTAACCCACAGAGGAAATCACAGATACTACTAATGCTGTTTATAGCTGAAGAAATAACACAGAGAGTACACTACTGCATACATCAAAAATCAAAGCCAAACTACCCTACACAACCAACACCACAGATATATCTTAAGGAAAAATTCTCTCCTACACAAGTAAATCCAGGCCAGGTGCAGTGGCTCACCCTTGGAATCCCACCACTTTGGGAGGCCAAGACAAACAGATCACCTGAGGTCAGGAGTTCAAGACCAGCTTGGCCAACATGGTGAAACCCTGTCTCTACTAAAAATATAAAAATTAGCCAGGTGTGGTGGTGCGTACCTGTAAGCTCAGCTATTTGGGAGGCTGAGGCAGGAGAATCACATGAACCTGGGAGGTGAAGGTTGCAGGGAACCAAGATCGTGCCACTGCACTCCTGCTTGGGCAACAGAGTGAGTCTCCATCTCAAAAAAAAAAATAAAAAAACAAAAAAACAAAAAGGAAATTCAAAAATAGGAAAAAGCAACTGTTACAGCAGATGTACAGATACAAATGTAAGGTCATAAGAAACATGAAAAAACGAATATGACACTTACAAAGGAATATCATAATTCTCCAGCAATATCTCTCTTTTTTTGAGATGGAGTCTCCCTCTGCCACCCAGGCTGGAGTGCAGTGGCGTGATATCAGCTCAGTGCAAGCTCCACCTCTCCTGCCTCAGTGCCTGAGTAGCTGGAACTACAGGCGCCTGCCACTACTCCCAGCTAATTTTTTGTATTTTTAGTAGAGATGGGGTTTCACCATGTTAGCCAGGATGGGCTTGATCTCCTGACCTCGTGATCCGCCCACCTTGGCCTCCCAAAGTGCTGGGATTACAGACGTGAGCCAACGTGCCCGGCCTTCTTTTTTTTTTTTTTTTTTTTTGAGATGGAGTTTCGCTCTGTCACCCAGGCTGGAGTGCAGTGGTGGTGTGATCTTGGCTCACTGCAAGCTCCGCCTCCTGGGTTCAAGTGATTTTCCTGCCTCAGCCTCCCGAGTAGCTGGGATTACAGGTGCACACCACCATGCCGGGCTAATTTTTGTATTTTTACAAAATTAATTTTGTATTTTTACAACACGTTGGCCAGGATGGTCTCGATCTCCTGACCTTGTGATCTGCCTGCCTTGGCCTCCCAAAGTGCTGGGCTTACAGGCGTGAGTCACTGTGCCCAGCCAGCAATACCTCTTAATCAAAAAAATTTTCTTTCTGACTCCAGAAATAGGAAAAAAAACATTCAAAATCCCAGATAAAAGATTCAAAATATTGATTTTAGAGCTCAGTGAGAAACAAGACAATTCTGAAAAATAATACCAAAATAAACCAGAAAAACAATTCAGGATATAAATGAGAAATTTACCAAAGTGATAGAAATTTTTAAAAAGAACTATACAGAAATTCTGGAATTGAAGAATTTACTGAAGAAAATATAAGACATATTAGAAAGCTTCAACCATAAACTAGGTCAAGCAGAAGAAAGGATCTCAGAATTTGAAAACAAATCTTTTAAAATAATCCAGTCGGGGAAAAAAAAGAAAAAATAATAAAAAGTAATGAGCAAAGCCTAGGTGACACTTGGAACCACATAAAGAAATCAAATTTAGGGCCAGGTGTGGTGGCTCACACCTGTAATCCCAGCACTTTGGGATGCCGAGGCGGTCAGATCACCTGAGGTCAGGAGTTTGAGACCAGCCTGACCAACATAGAGAAACCCTGTCTCTACTAAAAATATAAAATTAGCCGGGCATTGTGGTGCATGCCTGTAATCCCAGCTACTTGGGAGGCTAAGGCAGGAGAATCACTTGAACCCAAGAGGTGGGGGCTGCAGTGAGCCAAGATCACCTGGGCAACAAGAGTAAAATGCCGTGTCAAAAAAAAAAAAAAAAAAGAAAGAAATCAAATTTAGGTTGGGAGAGGTGGCTTACACCTGTAATCCCAGCACTCTGGAAGGCCGAGGTGGGGGGATCACTTGAGGTCAGGATTCGAGACCAGCCTAGGCAACATGGTAAAACCCAATGCCCACCAAAAAATACAAAAATTACCCAGGTGTGATGGCGCACGCCTGTAGTCCCCAGCTACTCAGGAGGTTGAGGCAGAAGAATAGCTTGAACCTGGGAGGCAGAGGTTGCAGTAAGCCAAGATTGTGCCACTGCACTGCAGCCTGGGCAACAGAGTGGACTGCATCTCAAAAAAAAAAAAAAAAAAAGAAAAAAGAAAGAAAGAAATCAAATTTCAAGATAATAGATGAAAACTGCTTAAGTCAAGGAAGAGATTTAGATATTCAGATACAGAAGGCTCAGGAATATCCAGGTAGATACAATGCAAAAAGTTCTTCTTCCATGTCACATTGTATTCAGATTGTCTAAAGTCAAAGATAAAGAAAAATCCTAAAAACAGCATAAGAAAAGCATCCAGTCACCTCTAAAGAAAACCCCATCAAACTTACAGCAGATTCCTCTGCAGAAACCTTATACATAAGAAGAGAATGAGATAATATATTCAAAGTGCTGAAAAGACAAAACTGTCTGCCAAGGATACTATATGTAGGAAAATTATCCTTCACAAATGAAGGAGAAATGAAGTATTTTCTGGACAAGCAAATGCTGAGAGAATTTATGTATTACCACTAGACTACAAGATATGCTCAAAGGAATCCCAAACTTAGAAGTGAACGGATGCCACTTACCATTGTGAAAATATGCAAAAGTACAGGCCGGGCGCAGTGGCTCGTGCCTGTAATCCCAGCACTTTGGGAGGCCAAGATGGGTGGATCACGAGGTCAGGAGTTCAAGACCAGCCTGGTCAAGGTGGTGAAACCCCATCTCTACTAAAAATACCAAAAATTAGCCGGGCGCGGTGGCAGGCACCTGTAATCCCAGCACTTCAGGAGGCTGAGGCAGGATAATCACTTGAACTCAGAGGGCGGAGGTTTCAGTGAGCCAAGATCGCGCCACTGCACTCCAGCCTGGGTGACAGAGTGAGACTCCCTCTCGAAAAAAAAAAATATATGTACACACACAGACACACACACACACACGTACAAAACTCACTGGTAAAGCAGTCACAAAAAAGAGAAAGAGAAAGGACTCAAATGGCCCCATTTGAAAAATCTACCAAACTACAATGACAAACAATAAGAGAAAAAGGAAAAATAACATATAAAATCACCAGAAAACAATGAACAATTATGACAGGAACATAATAACCCTGAAGGTAAATGGATTAAATTCTCCACTTAAAAGATATAGAGTAGCTGAATGAATGCAAAAGCATGATCCAACTTCATGCTGCTTACAAGAAACTCATGTTAGCGAGAGGTGACAGCATGCTGGCAGCCCTCACAGCCCTCGCTCGCTCTCGGCGCCTCCTCAGCCTTGGCGCCCACTCTGGCCATGCTTGAGGAGCCCTTCAGCCTGCCGCTGCACTGTGGGAGCCCCTTTTTGGGCTAGCCAAGGCCGGAGCCGGCTCCCTCAGCTTGCAGGGAGGTGTGGAGGGAGAGGTGCGGGCAGGAACCGGGGCTGTGCGCAGTGCTTGCGAGCCAGCGTGAGTTCCGGGTGGGCATGGGCTTGGTGGGCCCCGCACTCAGAGTGGCCGGCCGGCCCCAGGCAGTGACGGGATTAGCACCTGGGCCAGCAGCTGCTGTGCTCGATTTCTCGCTGGACCTTAAGCTGCCTCCCCATGGGGCAGGACTCGGGACCTGCAGCCCGCCATGCCTGAGTCTCCCCCTGCCACCCACCGTGGGCTCCTGCACAGCCTCAGTCTCCCCGATAAGTGCCACCCCCTGCTCCACGGCGCCCAGTCCCATCAACCGCCCAAGGGCTGAGGAGTGCGGGCGCACAGCACGGGACTCGCAGGCAGCTCCACCTGTGGCCCCAGTGCGAGATCCACTGGGTAAAGCCAGCTAGGCTCCTGAGTCTAGTGGGGACTTGGAGAATCTTTATGTCTAGCTAAGGGATTGTGAATGCACCAATCGGCACTCTGTATCTAGCTCAGGGTTTGTAAATACACCAATCAACACTCTGTATCTAGCTAATCTAGTGGGGACGTGGAGAACTTTTGTGTCTCTCTCAGGGATTGTAAACGTACCAATCAGCACCCTGTCAAAACAGACCAATCAGCTCTCTGTAAAATGGACCAATCAGCAGGATTTGGGTGGGGCCAGATAAGATAATAAAGGTAGGCTGGCCAAGCCAGCAGTGGCAACCCGCTCCAGTCCCCTTCCACGCTGTGGAAGCTTTGTTCTTTTGCTCTTTTCAATAAATCTTGCTGCTGCTCACTCTTTGGGTCCACACTACCTTTATGAGCTGTAACACTCACCGCGAAGGTCTGCAGCTTCACTCCTGAAGCCAGTGAGACCACGAACCCGCCGGGAGGAACGAACAACTCTAGACATGCCACCTTAAGAGCTGTAACACTCACCGTGAAGGTCTGCAGCTTCACTCCTGAGCCAGCGAGACCACGAACCCACCAGAAGAAAGAAACTGCAAACACATCCGAACATCAGAAGGAACGAACTCCGGACACACCACCTTTAAGAACTGTGACGCTCACCGCGAGGGTCCGCGGCTTCATTCTTGAAGTCAGTGAGACGAAGAACCCACCAATTCCGGACATATTAGCACTAAAGAAACAGTTTGAAAGTGATGGAAAAAGATATTCTACATAAACAGAATTCAGAAGCAAGCAAGAATAACTATACTTGTATCAGATAAAACGACTTTAAGTCAAAAACAGTAAAAAAAGACAAAGGTCTTTGTGTAAGGATAAAAGGATAAGTCTAGCAAGAGGTTATAACAATTTTAAATATATATGCATCTAACTCAAGGAGCACCCAGATTCATAAAGCAAATATTACTAGATCTAAACAGAGAGAAAGACTGTAACACAATTGTGGGGGACTTCGAGACTTCAGTCCCAGCATTAGAGAGATGACCTAGAGAGAAATTCAACAAAGAAACGTGGATTTAAATTGGACATTAGACCAAATGTACCTAACAGACATTTACAAAACATTCCCCAAACAGCAAAATATACATTCTTTTCATATATATGAGACATTCTCCAGGACAGACCATATGTTAGGCCACAAAACAAGTCTCGACTTATTTATTTATTTATTTATTTAGAGATGGTGTTTCGCTCTGTTGCCCAGGCTGGAGAGCAACAGCTCGATTTGGGCTCACTGCAACCTACACCTCCCAGGTTCAAGTGATTCTCCTGCCTCAGCCTCTCAAGTAGCTGGGATTACAGATGCCCACAACCACACCTGGCTAATCTATCTATCTATCTATCTAGGGGTTTTTGGTTTTTTTTTTTTTTTGAGATGGAGTCTCACTCTGTCACCCAGGCTGAGTGCAGTGGCACTATCTCGGCTCACTGCAAGCTCCGCCTCCTGGGTTCACACCATTCTCCTGCCTCAGCCTCCCGAGTAGCTGGGACTACAGGTGCCTGCCACCACGCCCGGCAAATTTTTTGTATTTTTAGTAGAGACAGGGTTTCACCACGTTAGCCAGGATGGTCTCAATCTCCTGACCTCGTGATCTGCCCACCTCGGCCTCCCAAAGTGCTGGGATTACAGGTGTAAGCCACCACGTCCGGCCTAATTTTTATATTTTTAGTAGAGATGGGGTTTCACTATGTTGGCCAGGCTGATGTCAAATTCCTGACCTCAGGTGATCCACCCACCTTGGCTTTCCAAAGTGCTGAGATTACAGACATAAGTCACTGTGCCCGGCTCAGCAAATTTTTAAAAATCAAAATCATACCAAGTATCTTTTCAGACAATAGAATAAAACTAAAAGTCAGTAACAAAAGTAACTCTGGAAACTATACAAATACATGGAAATTAAACAGCATGCTCCTGAATGACAACTGAGTCAATGAAGAGATTAAAACAGAAATTTCTTTTAATGCCTTGAAACAAATAAGAATGGAAATGCAATTTATCAAAACCTGTGAGATATGTAAAAGCAGTGCTAAAAGGGAAGTTTGTGGTAATAAATAACTACATCAAAACAGCAGAAAGATTACAAATGAACAATCTAACAATGCACCACAAGGAGCTAGAAAAGCAAGCACAAACCAAACCCAAAATTAACACAAGAATTAATAAAGATTATAGCAGAAATAAATGAAGTAGAGAATAAAAAGCACAAAAGATAATGAAAAGTTGGTTTTCCTTAAACATTATAAACCTCTAGCTAGAATAACTAAGATAGAAGAAACAAACATACGAAATCAGAAATAAAAAAGGAAACACTACAAGTGATACTGCAGAAACAGAAGAGATCATCAGAGACTATGAATAAATATATGCTGACAAACTGAAAAACCTAGAGAAAATGGATAAATTCCTGAAAACACACAGCCTATCAAGATAGAATCAGGAATAGAAAACCTGAACAGACCAAGAATGAGTAATGAGATTTTATCAATAAAAAGTCTCCCAAAAAAGAAAAGCCCAAGACTGCATGAATTCATAGCTGAATTATACCAAATGTACAAATGAGAACTAATACAAGTCCTCTTGATATTATTTCAAAAACTGAAGAGAAGGGAATTCTAACTCATTCTATGAGGCCAGCATCCCTCTGATTCGAAATCAGACAAAGATGTAACAATAAAAAAGAAAACTACAGGCCAATATCCCTGATATTGATATAGAGATGCAACGATTATCAATGAAGTACTACCTAATCATATTCAACAGCACATCAAAAAAAATACATCATTACCAAGTAGGATTTATCTCAGGGATGCAAGCAAAGATGGTTCAATATACACAAATCCATAAACATGATACATCACATCAACAGAATGAAGAACAAAAACCACATGACCTTCACAATGATTTCAGAAAAAGCATTTGGTAAAATTCAACATGCCTCAACTGCCTCAACATAAGAAAGACCAGACATGACAAACCCATACCTAACATGGTGTTGAATGGGGAAAACCTAATTAGAACAAGTCACTACTCCTATTCAACACAGCACTGGAAGTGCTAGCCAGAGCAATCATGCAAGGGAAATAATAAAAGGCATCCAAATTGGAAGAGGGAAAGTCAAATGATTCCTCTTTGCTGATAATACAATCTTGTATCTAAAACAAACTAAAGACTGCACCAAAAAAACCTCTTAAATTTGATAAATGAATTCAGTAAAGTTGCAGGATACAAAATCAACATACAAAAATCAGTTGCATTTCTATACACCAGTAATAATCTAGCCAAGACAGAAATGAAGGCAATCCCATTTACAATAGACAAAAAAAAAAAAAAAAAAAAAAAAAGGATGAAATGCCTAGGAATAAATTTAAGCAAGGAGGTGAAAGATCTCTGTAAAGGAAAACTACAGGCCAGGCACAGTGGGGCTCACGCCTGTAATCCCAGCACTTTGGGAGACCAAGGCAGTATGTAATCCCAGCTACTTGGGAGGCTGAGGCAGGAGAATCGCTTGAACCCAGGAGGCAGAGATTGCAGTGAGCCAAGATCGCAGCATTGCACTCCAGCCTGGACAACAAGAGTGAAACTCCATCTCAAATAAGAAAAAAAAAAAAAAAAATTACAAAACACTGATGCAGTCCTAGCTACTAGAGAGGCTGTGATGGTAGTATCACTTTGAGCCCAAGAGTTTGAGGCTGCAGTAAGCTATGATCATGCCACTGTACTCCAGCCTGGGCAACAGAGCTAGACCCTGTCTCTAAAAACAGTGATAACAAAAAACACTGATGAAAAAAATTGGCAACACAAACAAATGGAAAAACATACCATATTCAAGGACTGAAGAGTATCATTAAAATGACCATATTGCCCAAAGCAATCTACAGATTCAATACAATCTGTATCAAAATAGCAATGTCATTTTTCACAGAATTAGAAAACACAATCCTAAAATTCATATGGAGCCTGAATAGCCAAAGCAATCCTGAGCAAAAAGAACAAAGCTGGAGGTATCACATTACTTGACTTTAAAATACACTACAAGGGTATAGTCACCAAAACAACATGGTATCGGTATACAAACAGACACATAGACCAATGGAACGGAAGTGAGAACCCACAAATGGGATAAAGTTAAATGTTTACAGTCAACTGACAAAGCTAACAAGAACTTACAATGGGGAAAGGACAATTTCTTCAATAAATGGTGCTAGGAAGATTGAATAACCAGATGCAGAAGAATAAACTAGGACCCCTATCTCTCACCACATACAAAACCAACTCAAGATGGATTAATGACTTAAATGCAAGACCCGGAACTATAAAACTACTATAAGAAAACGTAAGGAAAACACTTCAGGACTGTATTAATCCTTTCTCACGCTGCTATAAAGATACCAAGACTGAGTAATTTATAAAGGAAAGAGGTTTAATTGGCTCAAAGTTCCGGAGGCCTCAGGAAACTTACGATCAA
The DNA here is from genome assembly GCF_029289425.2 of Pan paniscus. Classification (NCBI taxonomy): domain Eukaryota; kingdom Metazoa; phylum Chordata; class Mammalia; order Primates; family Hominidae; genus Pan; species Pan paniscus. The sequence continues at coordinate 87,628,150 of NC_073259.2, forward strand.
GGCAAAAGGCGAAGGGGAAGCAAGACACATCTTACATGGTGGCAGGAGGGCAGGGAGCGCCAGATACTTACCAAACAACCAGATCTCCTGAGAACTCACTACCATGAGAACAACAAGAGGAGAATCTGCCCCCATGATCCAATCACCTCCCACCAGGTCCTCCCTCAACATGTGGGGATTACAATTTGATATGAGATTTGGGTAAGGCCACAGAGCCAAATCATATCAAGGACATTGATCTAAATAAAGATTTTAGAGCTAAGACCTCAAAAGCACAAACAACAAAACAAAAATAGACAAATAGGACTATAAACTATAAAGCTTCTGCACAACAAAGGAAACAATCAACTAAGTGAAGAGATAACACGTTGAATGGAGAAAATATTTGAAAACTATTCATCTGACAAGGGACTAATATCCAGAATATATGAGGAACTCAAATAACAGTAATAAATAATAATAATCCCATTAAAAATTGGGCAAAGGACATGACTAGACATTTCTCAAATGAAGTTATACAAATAGCCAATAGGTATATAAAAAAATGCTGAACATCACTAATCATCAGGGAAATGCAAAACAAGACCAAAATGAGGTATCATCTTACCCCAGTCAGAATGGTTATTATTAAAAAGACAAAATATCTGATGCTAGCAAGGATGCAGAGAAAAGGGAACTCTTATACACTGTTGGTGGAAATATAAACTAACACAGCCATTATGGAAAACAAGTATGAAGAATTCTCAAAATACTAAGAATAGAATTACCATTTCATCCAGCAACCCCACTGCTAGGTATCTACTAAAGGAAAAGAAATCAATATATCAAAGCAATAGTTGCACTCACATGTTTTTGTAGCACTATTCACAATAGCAAAGATATAGAATCCACCTAAGAGTCCATCAATGAATAGATGGATAAAGAAAATGTGGCATATATACACAATGGAATATTATTCAACCATAAAAAAGAATAAAATCATGTTATTTGCAGGAACATGCATGAAACTGGAGGTCATTATGTTAAGTGAAATAAACCAGGCACAAAGAAAGAAACAGTGCACACTTTCACTTATATGTGGAAGCTACAAAATTTGATCACATGCAGATAGAGAATGGAAAGATACTAGAGACCGGGAAGGGTGAGGGGGAGGAAAGAGATTAAAGAGAAGTGGCTTAAAGAATACAAAAATAAAGTTAGACAAAATGAATAAATTCAATGTTTGATAGCTGAGTAAACTGACTATAGTTAAGACAAAAGTATTGTACTTAGGTGATGGACACTCTAAATAACCTGACTTGATCACTATGTATTATAAACACATAACAAAATTTCAAATGCACTCCATGTATTTGTGCAAATAAAGTAATAAAATTCATTTAACAAAAATTAATGGAAACATAAATTTGTGCCCCAAATCCCCATTCTCAATTTCTAAAGATTAAGGGAACAAATCTGTCTTTTCCAAACATTAGACCTATCAGCATAATTTTTTCATCACAAATTATTACCCATGACAGGTATTGACACCATCTCTGTCAAAAAACAAGTGGAGTTCAATTCTCATCTTTTGGAAAGGATCAAAGAACATTCTAACAACCAGTCCTCAATTCTGTGTCAACACTCTTTCATTGGGTAACTAAAAATTAAAATGGTGTCGGCTAGGATTTTTTTGTTCACTACTATGTTCCTAGTACCTAGAACAGAGCAAAAAGTAGGCACACAATAAGTATTTGTGAACCAATACAAAAGACAAAATGCAAGAATTTTAGGCTTCAGTTGCTTTCCACATTCTGGAAGAAAACAGTGGACCCTTCCTTTTGGATGGAGGTACTAAGGGAGTAGAGGAAGGGTTTTGCCAGAATTATGAAGTGGCGTCCCAGGTGATGGCTGCCAGTAACTGGGCTTTATTCCAAGCACTGCAGAGGGTCTTGGTGGTTCCATCAGTCAAAAGGGCAACTTCACAGCCTGTTTTGAGCCATCAACCAACACTTTCCTCATCAGGACTGCCTCACAACCAGCTGTGAAAACTTACCAGTGACTGGCACCTCCACACAGACCTTCACTCAGATGTGGCTAGAGATGAAGTATCTAATCAGGAGCACAATTTGGGCATCACTTTTTAAATTATGTATTTAATTTACATAGTTCTGATGTCCTTTCACACCTAATGAATATCTATAAATTTTTACATAGTTATGTGGCTACTACCTAATTTGAACACAACTACTAAAAAAAGTCTTGCTTTTTATAGTCAATCTCCTGAAGTTCCTAACATACATGTATAGATTTGAATTTTCAAAAAAAAAAAAAAAAATCAACATAGAGTCAGTCATCCCTCAGTATCTTTGGGGGATTGGGTCTAGGATCCCCTATGGATACCTATGAATACCAATTATCTGTGTAGTATTTGCATATAGCCTATGCATATCCTCCTGCATACTTCATCAGCCCTAGATTACTTACAATACCTAATACAATGTAAATGCTCTGTAAATAGTTACACTGTATTTTTAAATGTGTATCTTTAACTGTTGTAATTTTAATTTTTTCCTAATACTTTCCATCTATGGTTGGTTGAATCCATAGATTCAAAATCCATGGATATATAGAGCCAACTATATGTCTATGATCTGCTGTCTTGCACAGAATATGTGAGAAAATAAATTTTAAGAAGGCAAAGAAACAAGCATATTTCTGTCACCTTAAATATGCAGTGAAAGTACAAGTTGGAGGCTGTAATCCCAGCACTTTGAGAGGCCAAGGCGGGCAGATCACCTGAGGTCAGGAGTTCAAGACCAGCCTGGCCAACATGGTGAAACCCTGTCTCTACTAAAAATACAAAAGTTAGCCAGGCGCGGTGGCAGGCACCTGTAATTCCAGCTACTTTGGAGGTTGAGACAGGATAATTGCTTGAACCCAGGAGGTGGAGGTTGCACTGAGCTGAGACAGTACCACCACACTCCAGCCTGGGCAACAGAGCAAGACAGTCTCAAAAAAAAAAAAAAAAGAAAAGAAAAGAAAAGAAAGTACAAGTTGGAAAATATTTCAAAGTCCTTACAGACTTTACAGTTAAGAACTCCATAAATGGGCCAGGTGCAGTGGCTCATGCCTGTAATCCCAGCACTTTGGGAGGCTCAGTTGGGTGGATCACCTGAGGTCAGGAGTTCAAGACCAGCTTGACACATGGAGAAACCCTGTCCTACTAAATACAAAAATTAGCCAGGTGTGGTGGTGGGCACCTGTAGTCCCAGCTACTCGGGAGGCTGAGGCAGGAGAAATGCTTGAACTGGGGGGCGGAGGTTGCAGTGAACTGAGATTGTGCCACTGCACTCCAGCCTGGACGACAGAGCAAGACTCTGTCTCAAAAACAACAACAACAACAACAACAACAACAACTCCATAAATGCCCTCGTTTTTTATACCATCTAATAAGTTAGATGGTTATCAGGCTTTAATTACCTGCAAAAGAAGGTAACCTGGAGGTCCTGAAAACGAAATGTACAGGACGAGATTGGAACGTCTTATGCCAGAAAACAAGGAAGTTATTGATAACCAAAATGATACAGGAACCAACTTGAAGGGGCTTCCACTGGCCAAAGAAGAGACGATTTGGACATAAAAAAATAATTACTGCAATGGAGTAAAGCTCATGAAATAAACTCATTACTTACCTCTGGAGGTTACTAAGCTATAGCCCATTATTATAAAATTAGTAAAGAATCAGTATGATTTTATCTTTCTTGTATTTTAGGGAAACCAAGCAGTTGATGAGAAAAGTTTCTCTAAAGAACTCCAACTACTCATGTAAATAAATCACAGAATTAGAAAACTATCACTTTGAAATACCTAAAGATATAACGGATGTGGGCAATAATCATTAATGTTTGCTAAAATTATTACACAAAAGGTTGATGGGGAGCTTTCAAATAGAGCAATAAAGATAGCATCTGAATCTACTTATCAATATTAACATCATTAAAAGTGAGACAACCAGACATTGCATCCTCTGATGTCAATCAGTCGGAAGCACTCACCACCTATTGAATCTAATAAAGGTGTCACATCTAACAATTACCAAAAAATAGAGGTTGATAGAGGGATACATTAATACCATAGATACAGTGAAATCCAGAATGTGGGAAATTCTGTAGAGCAAATGATCTAATTTCTTCAATTTGAAAAATGGTCTAAGAATGGGGAAGAAGGGATAATTTATAGGTTAAAAAAGACTCAAGAGACACACTAATCAAATGCAATAGTTGACTCTCATTTGGATCCTTAACCAACACTGAAAGGACAATTTTAGAGGCATCTGGAGGAAATCTGAACACAAAGTATTAGATGATGTGACAGTCATACAAAAAATGGACCTCTCAGATCTCCAGCTTTAGGGTGGGTAATTGACGGGCAGTTCCAGTCACTGTGGTCTGAATCCACCATGGTATTCAGCTGAGGGCACACTTCCTACTGGCTGCTCCGTGCCAACAAATGAGCATTGCAGGATTACAATGGCAGGCCCATTACTACAAGATGTGAGACTGCTCAGGAGCGGGAACATTTGGTTTGAGGACTCCCAAACAGCCTCGTTAAAACTTTTTTAGAATTACAGACGTAGTTTGACCTCCTCCAAATCTCATGTTGAAATTTTATTCCCAATGTTGGAGATAGGGCCTAGTGGCAGGTGTCTCGGTCATTGTTGCAGATGCTTCATAAACAGCTTGGTGCCATGCTCAAGGTAATGAGTTCTCACTCTAGTTCATGAGAGCTGGTTGTTTAAAAGGGCATTAAGTCCTGCTTTTCCCACTCTCTTCCATCCTCTCTTGCCATGTGACACATTGGCTCCCCTTCCTCTTCTACTGTGAGTGGAAGCGGCCTGAAGCCCTCACCTGAAGCAGATGTTAGCACCATACTTCTTGTACAACCTGCAGACCATGAGCCAAATGAACTTCTTTCTCAATTACCTCAGGTATTCCTTTATAGCAATACAAATGGACTAAAACAATTATGGATTAAGACTTCCTGTCCAACTATCCTCCTCTCCCCTTCACCAGGCAGACCTGTATCAAGTTCTGACACTTTTCTCAACCTCCTCTAGCTCCCTCTCTCCAATTTTCTTCACAAGTGTTTTCCCCCAATAAATCTCATGCATGCCTGCTTCTTAGGGAACCCAAAGTAAACAGATGATATTAAATAATTAATATTAATTTTGTTAGGTATAACATTGTGGTTATTCTTTTAAATTCTTACTATTAGAGATATATACTGAAGTATCTGCAGGTGAAAGGATAATTGGAGTTTAACTTTAAAACACCCCAAGAAAAAAGAAAAAGGAAGCAGTACAGATAACAAAAAATTAGCAGGATATTGCTAGTGATTTTCTGTACTTTTCTGTGTATCTGAAATATCCATAGTAAAGTGAAACATACCTGCCCAGAACTAAAAACTGTCAAGGGCATCAAAAACAAGGAAAATCTAAGAAACTGTCACAGCCAAGAGAATTTTATGGAGACACAGGTACTAAATATAATGTAGTATCCTGGACTGGACACTGGAAAAGAGAAAGGACATTAGGGGAAAATTTAGGAAATATGAATCAAGTATGGACTTTAATAATCATGCATAAATATTGGACGATTAACTGTGATAAATGCACAGTATTAATGTAAGATGTTAGTAGGAGAAACTTGGTGTGGTGGCATATGAGAACCCTCTGTACTATCTTCACAATAACTTTATAAATCTAAAACTGTTCTCAAGTTTGTAAAAAGTAAACACGAGTAGCTTATTTATTTATATAAAAAATGATCTTGAATCGATAAAGAGAGTCAATTTTATCTTTACTCATCAGGATGCAACACTGTGATTTCTCCACACTGATCAATTAGCTCAAAAGTGCTATTCATTTTCTGAGCTCACAGAAAGTGTATTTTGAAGATTCAGGCTCCTCAGGGACCACCCCAGTGTCCACACATACAAAACAAATTGTATAACTGATGAAACATACATTTATTTTTTCCAATCAAGTCTTAAAAGTTTGATGAAAGCGCATTATTGTTACCAAAAGTCTTCAGGCAATAACAGAGATAAAACTTAACACAGAAAAACAATGATTTTATTCCATAGTCTCTTGGACTTGAGAATCCATTTGAGTTTCAGAGAGAATACTAAATTAATGGGGGTTATGTCAGGATGCCAATGTCCATGCTGAGGCTTCTCCTGATACAATCTTTTGCAACGTAACCAACAAAGATCAGGAGCTTAAAACAAAACAAAAACAAACAAAAAACAAGTTCATGTTATTTCTACAATGTCCAAAAAGAAAGACCAAGATCTTTGCTTAAAAATAGAAATGCATACTGCAGTGGCTCAAAAACTTAGGCCTGCATCAAAATTACATGAAGCGCTTGTTAAAACAGATTGAGCCCCATCTGCAAAGTTTGTGACTCAAGTGTTGGGTGGGGCCAAATAATTTGTATTTCTAACAGGTTTCTAAGTGAAGTCAATGCTACTGGTGTCAGAAACACACTTTAAGAACCACTGGCAAAACATTTAATAAGACAATTCCATGATAAAAGTATATCATAACATAAAACCACAAAACTTTGGACTCAAAGACTAGTTTTGTGATACAATGTCACCTTACCAATCTGTACACTCCACACGTTTTTAAAAATTAAACAATATATAAAGCACCTAACACAGCCTGGCACATACGGCTACTGAATTACTAATGAATGTTATGCCATCATAAGTTATGGTTAAAGTTATGCTCAAATTGTTACCTGAGATGCTTTGCTTCATTGAAACTATATTGATTTTTTTTATTTTTGAGGTAGAGTCTTGCTCTGTCACCCAGGCTGGAGTGCAGTGGTGTGATCTTGGCTCACTGCAGTCTCGACCTCCCAGGCTCAAGCAATCCTTCCCCCTCAGCCTACCAAGCAGCTGGGACTACAGGTGCATGCCATCTTGCCCAGCTCATTTATTTTTTTGTATAGATGGCATAACCCTGTGTTACCCCGTTGGTATTACAGGCATGAGCCACTGCACCTAGCCAGGCATATTGGTTTTAAAAGGGTTACAAGAAACAAGATGCACTTTTAGGCCTCCTATAATCCTGCATTTCCAAAGCATCCATTTATTCATCTCATTAAAATTTTCATTGATTTAAATAAGTTAATATGAACAGACTGACATAATTTTACTTTAATGATGTTGTTTATTGTCCTAAACCATCCATACACAAAACGTTTAATGTGTTATGGAAGGCTAACGGTTTTTCAACTTTTCTCAATACTTTCAGCCATCCATACATAAAACGTTTAATGTGTTACGGAAGGCTAACAGTTTTTCAACTTTTCTCAATACTATCAGATGAATGTATTCTTACCAATCATGATTTACGTTTTTCAAATGTGGATTTCTTAGGCCTTTGACTGATAGTTTTAGGCTTTTGCACTACACAAAGAAAAAGACACCTTTCTATTCATTTCTTAATAATTTGTTTCCATAAAGCTAAAATGTCCACTGATGACATAATCTACCTTTGGTTAATCACAGCAAATAGTTCACATTTTAAAGGAATGCAGATATTTGGATAGAAGCCTCTAACAATGTAAATATTGTGCATTTCAAGTTCCATAGTGTGTCTAACCAGGGATAGCAAATGATTATATGTGGATTAACAATAGTGAATAACTGAGCACATATTAACATGAATAACATACACAGCAGTCAAAACTTACTGTTTTTCATATGTGTAAAGTAAAAATTCAATCTATCTTTAACCGGCTCATACTGTTTTCATGTTGTTCAACTATATGACACAAAAAGAGCTTTTTCCTTTCTTTAAAAGGATTTTGATTCAGTCATAACAGATTTTTGAAAGTGACAGTAAAATTATGCATTTGGTCCAGGATTAAGAGGGAAGTTTTGCTTGCTAGTGTCTATCTGGTTAGACATCAGAATAAAATGAATGGACTGTAAAGGATCTTATAACCAGTCTCTCTCTTTAATATGAAGGCCCAATATTACATAATTCTTTATAAGAGTTGACCAGGAATGAAATGTAACCTCTTTTAAAGATGAAGAAAAACTGAAAAAATGAGATTAAGAAAATATGTGGGTAGTTTACAGCTGCTGATAGAATTGTGTGCACGCGTGCATGCATGCATAAACACAAAGTGAATCTAGAAGGGAAAAAATTGAGTTTGATGAAGTCTAAGATGAAAGGTTCCATTTCATGTAAGATTATGTGACCCTGGAAAAATTTACTGGCTTGCTAGTGGAATACATCCTTATATAGGGACTTGAAGCGTTTATCTAAATAGACTGACTTAAGGATGGTTTTCCTCTTGTTAGACTTGTATGACATTACTGAGAAGATTTAGAGTTCTAGAAGTAGAGAAGATTGATTAGCTTGTGCCTGTGTATGAAGAATGACAAATTAAGACAAAAGGTTATGCAAACCATTTACTAAAAAAGTCTAAATTTTTATATTCCTAGGCCCCTACTTATCTTTTACAAACTTTGAAGGACCTGAAATTCTTTGGACACCATCAGATTTAGTTTATAAGAGTTCTGATTTTGAATCAAGAAATTATTCATGTAGTTTTAAAACACAATTAAAATTTTCAGTCAGGCTGAACTTTTGTGCACTTCCTCATTTATTCGAGAAACCCCACCACTAATGTATTTAGACCTTAACATGATGGCTTTGAGTCTTAAATCATTGTCCACCTAAAATAAAATACCAAAGATTTTTAAAGTGCTGCATATGGTTTCTGTAAGAGGTACATAATTAGATTACCAGCATTATCCTTTAGCTTCAAAAGTAAAACTCATAGTCAGGATTTTAATGATAGTACAGGAAGAAAAAAAATAACCACTGTTGAAAAATAAATGAAAAAAATTTTATTATTACTTTATACATGCAAATTGAAAGTGAATCTATATTAAGTTGACTATTCCACAATAAAAACCTATGAAATGGGAATGATCAAAGCTGTCTACACAATACTAATGTGTTCAATAAATTATCCAGATGTTTTTCCACAAATATTTGGATTACCTGAATTAGCTGATTCTTCAGCAAAAGTTAAATTTTAGCTTTAACATGGTAGCAGCAGGATGCTACTTAACTTTAGAAGAAAAACATAAGAATAAAAACCCTGAATAGCATAGCCAAATCTTCCAAGAAATAAGTTCACCAAAAAAGTAGCATACACCTATTTGGTATCCAGAGGAGGAAACAAAACACAGGCACTTAATCAACATCCACCAAGTGATCATCACTAACATTCTATTATTACCAGAGTAACTGTCGATATGTGAACTGTAGATTAGAACAGACTTACATATCTAAAAACAAACCAGTAATCAATAATATATACAGAAATACTAACTTGAAGTCACATTTAAATACCATCAACAGTTTGGTGTATCTGATATAACTGAATTCATTTCATCACTGCTATAAATTCCTTAAAAGTGTTCTTTTCCTAATTAACATTATCTTTAAAAAATGGTAGATATTTCCCAATATGCATCAGTTTTTTCACTCCACCATTCAGTAAATGTTGTAGCAAATTAAATAGAACCTATTAACTAGATCTAAAAACAGTGGCTGAATACTTAACACAAAGAAGTACTTTTGAGTAAACTATTCAGATTAGACAGGCTAATGCTAAGACTGCATTTTGTGCTACTGACATGCACTATATAGATTGTACACTACTAGATGGAAAGTTGGTCCATGTCCATTTATTTAAAGATTCTGTAACACCTATAATAGTATTTAATACAGCTCCCACATACAATATTCCTCTCACATAGACATAGTTATTTTTAGTGGGGATAAGGATATGACTTTAACATGCTATGAGATTCTAACTAAGTAAAATAAAAACAATATGGACTCAGATTTTCTTAGGAAATATTAGTTCAAGTTTTTAAACTGGGAAACAATCAACTTCCATATATCCAGGAGAAACTTAGCATGGGGGGAGGTGCCCTAGTTGATGTGCCTGATAAGCAAACTGTTAGTTGTCTATTAGTATTATGTTTTCGGCTTAATGTAACAACAAAAGAAAGTTGTCACACTACTTCTCAGATAATATCAATTACAATCTTAGAGACTGTAATTGGGAATACAATCCTATAACAAGTTATTAACAATATCATGAATAGTTATTAAGTAAGTGCCAGCACTACATGGAACTTACTGGTCACCAACTCAGAACCCATAAAACTATACACATATGCACAAAAAAAAAACTCCAAAGAAAGATACCTATCACTGTACATATGAATACTGTCCAGGATATCAGATCAATTATCAAATCCAAGGTCTCTGCTGTTTTGTCTTACAGTGTTGAATATATGAATGCTTCTCTATTACACTGACTTGTACTATTTTCAAGAAATTAAGTGGATTCAAAATCTTACATTTTTATTTCTAATTATAAAATCCAGATTAATCCAAAAAACACAAACCACATGTAACCGAGGTAGGTTTTTCACCTTAAGAATACATTGCTTCTACCACAATTAAAAATTTTTTAAACTGAAGAAAAAAAAAAAACTACATTGCTCCACATACCTGATACTTAATTTTCTATGTTTGAAACTACTTGAACAAGTGTGACAGTGCTAATCTACTATATTTAGTAAATCCCTTAGTACCTACAAATACACACCCAAAAGCCCTTCCCCCCTTCTCTAATGGTAACTGTTGTATAATAAAATTGCCAACAACTCTAGAAAGATGAAATAAAGATTACTATAGCAATCTTCAATTAATTCATTTCAGAAATCAAGGAGGCAAGTCATGTTCATTTTAAAGATGACAAACTTACTATTTTGAAAATGAGCTCATAAACACATTAGAACTTTGAATGTGCTTTATTATGCCACAAATTCCCAGGAGATTTAAGAAATAGTATTTCTGAACAGGAATAATAATTTCACAAATACTAACACTTTATTGACAATAGACAAGTCTTTTAGGGTAGTGCACATGTACTTAAAAACTACCTTCTACCAATCTCAACACTTTTTATAAATTTTCAGGTGAAACTGTAGCAGATCCTACTTTATTTTTCAATGGTTAGTGTAAAATTCTGTATGTAAAATAAATACATATTTTGAGATGGAAGAAGGACTGCATGTGAAATGCTTTGCCTAAGTTGTAAGGCTCCTGTCTTTACGCTATCATTAAAGGCCAAAAAAATCACTGCTAGAAATGTTCCCCCAAAAATTCTTAAACAGCTCAGTCTTTAAAAGTATTAATAATTTTTTTTTTTTTTTTTTTTTTGGAGACAGAGTTTCGCTCTTCTTGCCCAGGCTGGAGTACAATGGCGCAATCTCAGCTCACCGCAACCTCTGTCTCCTGGGTTTTCAAGCGATTCTCCTGCCTCAGCCTCCTGAGTAGCCAGGATTACAGGCATGCGCCACCACACCTGGCTAATTTTGTATTTTTAGTAGAGACGGGGTTTCTCCATGTTGGTCAAGCTGGTCTCGAACTCCCGAACTCTGGTAATCCACCTGCCTTGGCCTCCCAAAGTGCTGGGATTACAGGCATGAGCCACTGCACCCAGCCTAATAACTGATATAATTTTTTTAAGTGAAATGAAATGTTCCTTTATTTACATATGAATTAAATAGAAAATTCAAAGTAATTCTTTTAATAAAAACCCATATACTAATATATTTTAAGGTTGGATACTAACAGCATTTTCACAAGATCCAAAGTGTGGATGAGGAACTAGGCAATAAGGACATGTGTGCCACATAACTAAGGGTAACTAAAGGAAGATGAGTACCTCACAACCAAAAGCAGTTAACTATGCCTGGCATACCACCCTGTCATGTGGGCAGATCACTGTTCCCATGCTGGGTAAGAGTCTCCAAGAAGGGAAGCCCTTATGCAGTAATTCTGCAACTATATTAAATTTGGTAATCTAACATTAAACTTTTTTGTGAGCAGTGAATATACACATGGTCATATGAAAACTGCCCTGGAGACCGGGTTAATTATTAAATAAACTAAAAGGGGAGAAATGCTGATAGATAAAATTATGTCAATTCCAGGGTGTTCAATGGAATAAAGAAACAGCAGCAGCTGCTTCAAAAGTAGACTATGATCAGAAACCTCACATGGTAACCTTTAAAAATTGTGGAGTCCAGAGTCTCAACCTAAACCCACATAGGAGCTACAGCCAGGGAGTTCTTTCTAAGTTCCTCAAGTGATTCTGATGATTGGCCAAGCTGGAAACTTCTGAACTGGGGAAGGGAGAAAGCCAACCTAGGTAAATGTAGAGACTTTTAGAATTCAACATTTGATACTTATCATTTACTCCACATTTTCCCCCAGCTGTCTTACCTTCTCTATTTTTCTAACAGTGAACAATAAAAGGGCTTGGCAAGTGAAGGAAAAAGTCAGTAGAGTACCTAAAATGGATTTGACTATATTCAAGCCACTTTCATATATTAACTAGATAAAAGGATACCATACTGCTATTTGAAATTCAATCACAAAGCAAAAATGTCATAATTTTAATGTATTTTAAGGGAAGACGGGGTTCTTAACATGAATATGTAATACAAAAACAATTCTAAATAATAATATTTAATAGAAGAAAAAATTTGTATAATTATTTAGAAGTAACTCTGTTTTTAAAATTTCAATGTTAGGAAGAAAATCCCTTAAATTTGAAATAGCGGAATATTCTCTCATATGAAAAAACTGTGTCCCAGTGTTATTCTTCAACTTAGAAATTAGGCAAAGTATTTTAGTACTATTTCTGCTTACATATTGTTTTGTATGAATGTTTTAAGTATGAATAATATTTTGGTTTTTAGTGTGCATGCTAATATAAAAATATGGATTTTTTTCTCCTACACTGACTTTGTACACTTTCCAGGCCCGAAGAATAAAAAACTTTTAAAATATCCTGTGTTCACCAGCAAACCTTGGAACGATAAAAAAAGGTAGTACCTACATAAGAAATTTTACATTGAAATTACAATTGTATGTTTTTCAGGAGTTAAAGTGATTCAATTTTTCAATATTCAAACACAAAATAGTAAATTTTTATTTACTATAGCACAATTCAAGTATTCTCTTAAATTTATATTTAGTCAACTAAAACATGACAGTGACTTTATAAGAGCTTTCCTTTTAAAAGGTTGCTGTTATACAAAAGTATGACTCTATTACTCTAAATGCTTAGAATAAGTGGAAAGAACAAATGACAGTAGACAAAAACCTTTATGAGTGAGTCATCAACACATAAAAGGTTGCACACATCAGTAATAAGACATGTGAAGGTAACATCCCAAAAGTATTTGAACTCATGTAAACAAAGACTATGTATATTCCTAAGGGAGAAAATGTACTACCAAAGATAAAATATATTCAAACGGCTGTGACTTTAAACCATGTATTAGTTGAATACCACACAAAACCAAAAAGGCATTATCTATCATTTAATAACTGAAAGATATTACTTATTTGTGAGATAAAAGGATGATGCTTTTTTAAAACCAATAATGAAAAAGAAGTATTTTGAAAACAAACATCTGTTTGCTAGAAATAAATATACTTGCTTAGTTATTTTAATGTATTGCAGCATAGGAATATTGTGCTAGCATTGACCATTAACATTCAATCAGTAGTTTAAAATATTTTTTCCACATTGAGTCTTGAATCCTCTACCTGGTCAGCTGACCAACAACTTTCAAAAGAGTTTTATTTTCCTGCTTTAGCTGTTCATTTTCATCTTCTATGTCATCTAGGTCCTTAAGAAAAAAAAAAGACACTTTAAAAATACTTAAAAATATTTGAGGAGAGATGAAAACACTTAATACACATTAAAAAATAATTCATACAACCAATTAATTTTGAAATGAGGGCAAGCTCTGAAAACAACTTTAGATGTAATATGCCCCACCAAAAATGAGCATCCATTACTTGACTCTTCATTCTTACAACAAGTGTATAGGCCAACTCTTACAGATCTTTCAGTTTTTCAAAGGAAGCCGAAAGTCAGAATTTTAAAACTGTGAATCTTCCAATTTTCAATCATCATAAATAAGTTAGTTTTTTAGCTAAACAAACTCCACTTCCCCTCCCTAAAACTGAGGCAAAAAAAAAAACTACCCATGCAAGCCATATGTGGTATTGAGCCCTAGGTTGCAACCTTGTGTCAAATTAGTCATCAAAAGGTGCAGGTACAAGTTCTAGATGCACTCCTACCACTGTCTGATCTTTAAAGGTGTACAATGGGGATAACACTCTGGAGAGGTGACAAAACTGAGGCCTACGGAAAAGGGGATCTGGAGTATCTTGATCTGGATCAATTTTGTTTTCAGCTCCAGATCAATTTATATGTTGGACTTTTCTACATTTTGAAGGAAAGGTTTTAGAGCTAAAATTAATTCAAAGCCACTAAATTAAGTATTCACTCTCCAGCTTTAAAAGCATATGATCCAGCTCTTTTTTCCCTGTATTAATCCTTGTCCCAAATACACAACCATCTGGTTAAAACAAATTCACCGTAAGTTTTAGTTACAAGAAACATTATTTCAAGACAGACTCTTTACTATTAAAAAAGCAGACATTTATAGATTTATTCTTGCAGTTTAAAATAATAAATCTTGATGTAATCAATTTGAATCACTTGAACCCGGGGGGTGGAGGTTGCAGTGAGCTGAGATCGCGCCACTGAACTCCAGCCTGGGCAACAGAGAGAGACTCCTTCTCAAAAAATAATAATAATAATAATAAAGAGTACCAATTTTAGTGGTTTTTTGTTTTTGTTTTTTTTTTTTGAGACAGAGTCTTACTCTTGCTGCCCAGGCTGGCGTGCAGCAGCGCAATCTTGGCTCACTGCAACCTCCACCTCCTGGGATCAAGCAATTCTCCTGCCTCAACCTTCTGAGTAGCTGAGATTACAGGTGCCCACCACCATGCCCAGCTAATTTTTCATATTTTTAGTAGAGTCCGGGTTTTACCATGTTGGCCAGGCTGGTCTCGAACTCCTGACTTCACGTGATCCGCCCTCCTCGGCCTCCCAAAGTGCTGAGATTACAGGTGTGAGCCACTGCGCCTGGCCAATTTTAGATATTTCTTGAGGCAACTCTGTGCCAGTGCCCTTACATATGGTAGTGACAAAGCGCCTGTCACCCTCAGATTTTAACAAAACACAGAACAAATCCATAAATCAGTCTATCTCCAAAAGAATAAAATTAAGTGAGCTAAACTGATAACTGCCCAAAGGAAATCAGTTTTTGGAAGAAAATGATACTTCTTACTAATTATTATTTCACTAACAAAAGAACAAAGTGAATAATGCAATTAATAATTTCTTCATATTTATATATTTTCATCCAATTGCCAAAAAAAAACCCCTCCAAACCTGAAATATGGTGAAATACTTACTCTATTTAATAAATCAATTTCTTCTTTGAGTTTTCCAATCATTTCCTCTTTATCTTGCATCAGTCTCACAAGTCTTAGGTTTTCTTGTCTTTCTCTTACTACTTCCTGGTAGATACAATTAAAAACCAGTAATTAGGAAGTAATTGGTTATTTATAATCTTCCTAAATGGCATATATCTCCCCAATTTGGTAAAATATCTTACATACATGAAGATTTCCAATGAATCCCTTAAGACATTTGGTGAAGGAACAAAGATCCCACCACAAAAGGAATCAGAGAATGCACAGGAGATATTAGGATGCTCCTGAGTAAAGCTATGTTTACACAAGTCTTTAACAAAACTAATGTAATAGACTCAATGATTTAACCTCTTGTGTGTGTGTGTGTGTGTGTGTGTGTATGTATGTATGTATGTGTGGCAGTGTTTCACTCTTGTCACCCAGGCTGGAGTGCAATGGCACCTTGGCTCACTGCAACCTCCACCTCCTGGGTTCAAGCGATTCTCCTGCCTCAGCCTCCCAAGTAGCTGGAATTACAGGTGCATGCCACCATGCCTGGGTAATTTTCATATTTTTAGTACAGATGGGGCTTTGCCATGTTGGCCAGGCTGGTCTCGAACTCCTGACCTCAAGTGATCTGCCCGCCTCAGCCTACCAAAGTGCTGGGATTACAAGCATGAGCCACTGTGCCCGGCCTGTGATTTAACTTATTTAGCTTATCACCACTATAAGTTATGAACTACCTTATTTTTTAATGGGTATCTTGTTTGAAATAATTCAAAATTAATTTTTCTTAAAAATACAAAGTTTAAAGGAGATGGCCCAATAGAAACTCTAAACAGAAAAACAATGGTCCTCAGTTTTACTTCTGGCTCTGCCAGTTAACTGATAATGGATAAAAAGAAGGAACTAAAATAGATTACTGATTTTTAATTTTTTTTTTCTTTAAACAATGCAACATCTTTTTCAAAGACATCTTATTTAGAATCCAGGGCACTGGGCTTGGTCAGCCACCTTGGGGGCAAAAGGGAAGCAGAGCTCAAAAGGCCTTGCCTAGAACTTGGCTTCTTTCCTACTAAACCTCCTACAGAGCAATCAACCATCCATATCCCTTAGCTGCTGCCAACTACTAGCAATTCAATCCAAACTCTTGTGGAACTCACGAAGCCTTTCTGGGCAACTCTCTTCAAAACTATTAGATTACATATTGTCTAAACTTTTTAATTTAAAATTATGAAATAATAGGCTGGGCACAGTGGCTCACGCCTGTAATTCCAGCATTTTAGGAAGCCGAGGCGGGTGGATCACCTGAGGTTAGGAATTCAAGACCAGCCTGACCAACATGGTGAAACCCCTTCTCTACTAAAAATACAAAAAAATAATTAGCTGGGCTTGGTGGTGCATGCCTGTAATCCCAGTTACTTGGAAGGCTGAGGCAGAAGAAACACTTGAACCTGGGAAGTGGAGGTTGCAGTGAGCTGATACTGAGCCATTGTACTCCAGCTTAGGCAACAAGAGCGAAACTCTGTCTCAAAACTAAATAAATAAATAAAAATAAATAAAACTATGAAATAATAATTCCAAGAAGAAACTGTTGTTAAAGCTTAGAAATGTGACCTCAAAAAATCATAAATGTTATACAATAGAAACAAGTTTTAAAAATGAAATTTCTTTACATAACATATATAAATTAGATCTTTAATAATATAGAGAATAATCTCAAGTAAAACAAAACACATTTTCAACAATTACAAAAGTATTCAACACCATTGCTAATTTTAGGGGTTGAATGTCTATGGCACAAATCTGAGACCCTATGATTAATAAATTTATGCCAAGAGTCATCTGACTTGTACTGAAAGACACTTTTAAACAGGCATATTCTTAGACAAAATTGTTTCAAACACCAAAGATGGACCTAACTCAGATTTACTCCTGTAATTTGTAAAGTTACAAATGAAGATCTATTCAGACAATATAATAAATACACAGTAGTATATATTTGCCAGCTCAGACTTCTAACCACTTCAAAAACAAGGGCTTTTAATATATTAAAGGTAACAGTTGGCAGAAAAGCACACATATTAAATATTAAGGAATATTATTTCCTTTCTCACTCAGTTGCTATGAAACAAAAGAATTCTAATGGTATATTAATTTTATCAATCTTAAATAACTTATAATCCATACCTTTTCAAGATCTTCAATTTTCTTTTCCAGTGTGCTACTTGAAACCAGAGTACCTGAAACATTTGCATCCCTGTTATATCTAGGGAACCCACTTCTATCTGTTCGAGAATATCTACTTGAGACATCTTCTTCAGAGACACTGGTTGTGCTGTGGAAATATAAACATTTTATTAAAATCCCTAGTATTCAGCAAGAAAAATGCCAAGAATATTTTCTATTGAGCTTAAAAAAATTAACATTCCCCAAGGACATATGGTTATAGTAGCAACTTATTTGTAACTGTAGAAGTTAATCATTATTCCCACACAATGAAAAAAATGTAGAAGTACCATTAATTCTTTCGACCAATATCTACTGAGTAGGTGTTAAGTAACGAACACTGTTCTGGATACTGAAGATGTAACAGCAAACACAAACATGGACTCTGCCCTTCATAGAGCTTTTGGTTAAAAGGGAATATAACTAATAATAAAGCAAGATGATCAGTAAAATAAGGTCAGTGATGGATACTATGAGAACTATGATAGGACAGATCTCCCAGATTATCTTTTTTTTTTTTTTTTTTTTTTTTGAGATGGGGTCTCACTCTTGTCACCCAGACTGGAGTGCAGTGGTGCAATCACAGCTCACTGTGGCTTCGGCTTCCTGGGCTCAAGAGATCCTCCCACCTCAGCTTCCTGAGTAGCTGGGACTACACGTATGTGGCCACCACACCGGGCAAATTATTTTGTATTTCTTTTTTCAGAGACGGGGTTTCACCATGTTGCCCAGGCTGGTCTCAAACTCTTGGGCTCAAGCGATCCACCCACCTCAGCCTCCCAAAGTGCTAGGATTACAGATGTGAGCATTGTGCCTGGCCTAGATTGCCCAGACTATCTGTGGTGAAAAACCACTTTCCTTCTTCAAAATTACAATCTTTCATGGACCAACACTTTTAAAAAGTAAAATTAAAATGAACTGCTGGAAAAATAAAAGTTAAAAAGGTCATACAAAATACAAGTCCAAATGTTTTATTAGATTCAGACCCATAAAATTATAAATAGAAAAAAAGAAAAGAGTTACATCAGTGGCAAATTCTCCACTATAAGTATGCATACAGGCAATCAATACAGAAAATTGCTACCATATTGATAATTTTGTTATGCCATAATTCTAACTTAATCAAAAGTTGTAAGTAAAACAGCAATTCCTTAAACACCAGTTCATACCCTCTGAACAGCACATATGTCAGTATTTAAAGTTTTTAATGTAACAAATGAGTTTGCTTCTTGTTTGCTGTATTATTCTATTAAAAATTACCCCCAAACTTACACACAATTCTTATCTCAAAGTTTCCGTTGGTCAGGAATTTAGAAGCAGCTTAGGTGGGTGATTATGATTCGGGGCTTCTCATGAGCTTTTAATCAAGATGTTGGTTGGGGCTTCAGTCATCTGAAGGCTTAACTGGGCTGGAGAATCTGCTTCTAAGCTCACTCACATGACTGATGACAACAGCCTCAGTTCCTCACTATGTTGGGCCTCTCCACTGGCCTGTTGTGGCAGCTGGCTTCCAGAGACAAACTGACAGAGCAACCGAGACAGAAGCTGCAGTGTCGGTCATAACGCAACCTCAAAAGTGACATACTATCACACTGACCTTATTCTATTGTTCACACATATCAACTTGGTATGTTGTGTGAGAGGATTATACACAGTGCAAACATCAGGACGTAGGGTTCACTGGGGGCTATCTTGAAAGCCAGTTACTACATTTGTTAATCTAGGTTGGACCGAGGACAATGCTACTCAACAAGGGATAATGTATATCTAAACTCTTTCTGTGTTTTGTTTTAATAGCAATCAGAGAAAACAGTCTCAAAGGACAGAAATAGCAGTGATTTTAATGCAATTTCAACAAGCTCGGACATTCATTTTTAAAAACTTTTGTCAAAAATGTAGAAAATTTGCTTTTCAAAATTTGTTTTCAATCCTTCACTGACTGGTATCCATTTCCAATAATTTATCCAGCAAATTTACAGTTAAATCGAAAGTGACTTCTCATTTTAAAAATTGATTCCTCATCTATGAATTTCTTACCTATGAATTTTCTTGTGATAGAAAATAAAAATGTCCTATCAAATTTGTAAGGTATTTGATTGTAACCTTTTCAAATGTGCAATACCAAGATCACCATCTACTTTACTGATAGTTGTTACTATATCGTAGAACCCTTTATAACCAGCTAAGGTAACTTTCTCCTCAAAAATCCAACTTTCATTTTTGTCACCTGATCTTATCTGCCATTGAAAAGCCTTCTGGCTCACTGCAACCTCCACCTCCTGGGTTCAAGCGATTTTCCTGCCTCAGCCTCCTGAGTAGCTGGGATTACAGGCGCCTGCCACCATGCCCGGCTAATTTTTGTATTTTTAGTAGAGACAGGGTTTCACCATGTTGGCCAGGCTGGCCTTGAGCTCCTGACCTCGTGATCCACCTGCCCCGGCCTCCCAAAGTGCAGGGATTACAGGCATGAGCCACTGCGCCTGGCCAACTGACATTCCTTCTTTGCATGGAAAGCTAAGTTCACTTAAAAAATAAAGAATAAGGCCATCAGACAAAAAGCTAACTCACATATTTGAAAAGCTGGGGACCAAACTGGTTTCTTGTCTTGCAAAAACACCAAGAGTTCATCCCAAAATTCAAATACTCTTGACTGAAAAGGTCAGTTTGAAGACAAATGTACACCCTAGCATCTGATAACAGCTGATCAGCTAACTCCCAAATTACAGTATCTAATTTTTTAGAAACCTCAAATGTAATGAATTAGTGTTTAATAATAAATTCACACTTTTAGTGTACTATACTGTGAATTCAGCTGATATAGCAAGAACACTGTTTAGTTCAGCTGACAAAGCAAGACTTTCTCAATGAAAGAAGCAGGACACCGATTTACATTCTGGTACAAGCTTCAGTATGTTTTTCTTATTACTGTGCCTGCATAATTAGAATATATTCCTATAAAAGTAAAGCAAAACTCCAAACCACATTTGTTGATACTGTAACCCTTTGCAAGTGTTATATAGTTCAGAGCAAGCTGTATGTCAGCAATGAAGCTGAAAAATAAATTGTTACTTCCTATGTTAGCAAAACCAATGTGTTCATCAAATTGTAACAAAAATTCCTTTGCAGGATCTTATTTGTCTGAGAGTTAGTCTTCCGTATCACTGTCCTGTCCCTAAACACATCAAGCTATCATGGTGTTGCTGGAAAGTGGTATGTGAACTATCTTCTTTACTACAGATTCATCCAACATTTCCAAGCAAACATGTTTTGTCTTGTCATTTGTATGCAGTTTTTTTTAATGTTAGCAACCTCAAGTCAGACTATCAGAAACCCCAAAAATACTAGTGATCACATGTGAAATCCTGAACATCTGCTCCGGTCATCTTTGTAATATTCTTTCAAATAATGAATTTGGTTTTGAACATATTTGATGAATTCGTTTTGAACATGTCATGCCTACAACTACCAATTAAATTTTGATCATTTTATATTGTTTAAATAGCCAGTGTATCTCCAAACAACCCACTTTGGTTTTGGTTTTAGCACTTCGCCCATCAATTATGGCTAAAAACTAAACATAGGACACATAATACTTTCCAAGAAAACTAGTACAAATTCTTTTGATCTGTATCTCTTTGAAATTACTTCCATTGTCATCATTTGGTTTACTACTGCTATCGCATTCAAAAAAGTGTATCTTTGCTTGTCAAAAAAGTCCAGTAAAGTTTGTTTTGTCATCAGTAAATCTGACTTATAAATAATACAAATTTTGCTTCCAGGATTTAAATAATACTTGTAAAACATAAAATTCTAAAGAATGAAAAAGATTTTTACATTTTAAAATTACTATATATTTTTAAATTATTTATGGGACGAGAAGAAGTGTGATTAAAATTAACGAGATTTTAAAAATAAATGCTTTGTTTTTTTGGGGGGGGCGGGGGGAGATAGGGTCTTGCACTGTCACCCAGGCTGATGTACAGAGGTGCCACCATGGCTCACTGCAGTCTTGAAACCTCAAAACTCCTAGGCTCAAGTGATCCTTCCACCTTAGCCTACCAAGTAGCTGGGACTACAGGCATATGCCGCCACCATACCTGGCTAATTTTTTTTTTTTTTTTTTTTTTTTTTGTAGAGATGTGTCTTACTGTGTTGACCAGGCTGGTCTCAAACTCCTGGCTTCAAGCTATCCTCCTGCTTTGGTCTTGGGATTACAGGCATAAGACAGCCACATTTTACTTAATTCTTACACATTTTTGGGTTACAAATGACTAACTTCAAAATATCACACATTGTAACAGCCCTGCTGGGCATGATTAGCATGCAACTTGCCACGGCACTTGAACTACTCTATATCCTGTTCACAGAGTAATCCACTGATCATGCACTTGGATGTGATGATGACAAGTCAAAATGCAATTCAAGTTTCTAAATGCTTATTCTCAAGTTCTTTTCTTGTCTTGGATTGACAACAAACAGTTCAAGGACTACACTTTGGGTATCACTATGTTAGAGAAGGTTGAAACGTAAAAAGAAGGACAAGAATGTGCAAAAACCTATAAATTGTGGCCCATTTGAGAAACAGAAAACTCCAATATGGCTAAAGCATGGAGTGTAAACATAAGAGTAATAAAATATGAGGCTGCAAAAGCAAGCAGGAAACCTGAATTTATTTATTTATTTTTTAAGAGACAGGTTCTCACTCTGTGGCCCAGGCTGGAGTGCAGTGGACAATCATAGCTCACTGTAAATTCAAATTCCTGGGCCCAAGCAATCCTCCCCTCAGCCTCTGGAGTAGCTACATGTGCGACCATGCCCGCTAATTTATCTTAATTTTTTAGAAGTTAGGTCTTGCTATGTTGCCCAGGCCGGTCCTGAGGTCCTGGCCTCAAGCGATCTTCCTGTGTCAGCCACCCAAAGTGCTTGGGAGTAGAAGTCTGAGCTACCACGCCTGGCCCTGAAAGCTATTTTATGGAAGAATTTAAACTAAAGATCTCCAAATATTATTCATAATTACATACCCATGTTGGTATCTATGTTTACTTATCTACCATTTTTATAGGATTTACAATATGACTATATAAAATAATCGTCTGTATCCCAAAAATAGAGCATAAGAAAAAGACTAAAATTTGTTTTATTTATGGTACAAAAGTTTGTTCTCACAAATATTTTAAATAAAATATTGAATATGCTTCATTATTTCTGAAGATCTTAACACCATGTGATACAGAGATTCAAAGATCTAGTTCTAACATCAGTTTGAATATTTGATTTTTAATGGCTATCAAAGCAGAAAGGGATGCCTTACAAAAAAATGAGAATTTTTTTAAAAAGTTTCACTTAAAACCTCAAAATCAGCGTAACTTTTCTTAATTCATGAGAACAGATTTGATTTTGTATATCTTACCAGCTGAACAACAATGTGATCTTATTTGCAGTTAAACACTTGATTTTCTCCACAAATTCCCTAATCCCAGACTTACATATTTTGTAATAGTTAAACTAGATAACTCATAAATCCACATAGATGGACATTCAAATTATAGTATTGTGCAATATGCAGAAAGTGAACAAAGCATGCTTCCCTCAGGACACCTTTAGTACCAAATGACCATCTGACATAAGCAAAGAAGGAATGACTAAATAACTATTACACAGTAGTAGCTTTTAAATATTAATGCCTTAGTGTTTTTCAAATAAAAAGGTAAATATGAATAAAAGTTCCAATATTTTCCTCCTGCACCCTAGCAGATTATCTTGTATATCACCCCCCTTTGGAGACCACTGATTCAGACTCCATTTAAAGGTAATGGTAAGCCATTAAAGCAGAGAAAGTAACAGTATCATTTTTATAAAATATATTGGGAGATGAGCTAAACGGAGACAGGGAGGCCAGTGTGGAGGCTATTGTAATCACCTATGTAAGAGATGATGGTGTCCTAGATTGGTGTGATGGCAATGAGATACTCAGAAGATAAACTCAACAAGGCTTGGTGAATGAATGGATAAGGGCAAGATGGGAAAAAAAATAAGTGTCATAAATAATGTCCAGGCTACTGACTTCAGCAAAAGTAGATGCTGATGTCAACTACTGAAATCCATCAGGTTTCACAAGTTTACTTTTGAAAATGCTTAGTTTAGTTTGCTTAGCAGATATTTAATAGCTGTTGATTATACAGGTATGGAGCTACAGGCATATGCCACCATACCTGGCTAATTTTTTTTTTTTTTTTTTGTAGAGACGTGTCACTATGTTGACCAGGCTGGTCTCAAACTCCTGGCTTCTGGATCTGGAGTCATCAGCATTATGTATAGATAATAAGTGAAGTCATCGGAGTGAATGAAATTTCTACCACAAATACACAAAACGAAAAGAGAATAAAGTCTAAGATTAACAGCTGAGTAGGCTGAGCACAGTGGCTCTCAACTGTAATCTCAGCACTTTGGGGGGCCAAGGCAGGAGGACTGCTTAGGTCCAGGAGTTCAAGACCAGTCTGGACAACATAATGAGACTCTGTCTCTATAAAATTAAAAAAATAAAAAATTAGTCAGGCATGGTGGCATGTTCCTGGAGTCCCAAGCACTTGGGACTTGGGAGGCTGTGGTAGGAGGATTGCTTGAGCCCAAGAGGTTGAGGCTGCAGTGAGCAATTACACCACTGCACTCAGCCTGGGTGACATGGTGAAACCCTGTAAAAAGAAACAAAAACAAAAAAAATCGAGTAATACCAATACACGAAGAAGAGAAACAGGAAAGAAAGAACTACAAATAAGACTGGGAAATACCAGCAAAGTGCTAAAAAGAAAATCAACAGAGGAGGTATCACTAAAGCCATACCATATTATAGAAGACCATTAGAAGCATTTTAAAGGACCCATTTTTCACAAAAAAAAGAAGTCCAACTTTCTGCATCCATCCATGACTTTTTAGGTAGAAACTATAATGCTGACAGCTACAAACAAACCATCCAGAAATATGGATGTCTGTTAGTAATCGTGTATTTGCTTGATGAACATGTTTAAAACAATATTTCAAAAAAGTTTAACTTATTAACAATTTTTAAAACCTTCCATCTTAGACTTGTCAATACATAAACGGCATCATTATGCAATTTTTTTTTTTTTTTTGGAGACAGAGTTTCGCTCCTGTTGCCCAGGCTGGAGTGCAATGCCACTATTTTGGCTCACTGCAACCTCAGCCTGCAGTCAAGTGATTCTCCTACCTCCGCCTCCCAAGTAGCTGGGATTACAGGTGCCCGCCACCACGCCCGGCTAATTTTTGTATTTTTAGTAGAGATGGGGTTTCCCCATGTTGACCAGGCTGGTCTCAAACTCCTGACCTCAGGTGATCCGCCCACCTTGGCCTTCCCAAAGTGCTGGGATTACAGGCATGAGCCACCACACCCGGCCTTCATTATGCAAATGCGAGGAACAGTGAAAAACAAAATCAGTGCTTCATTCCCAATATGTATTATGTTTTAGGGAATACTGTCATAATTGTGAAGAATTGTGTTACTTGATCTTATTGCCAAATTTAGCCATTTAACCTATTTTGAAAGCCAGATATGCACAGTGCAAAATACTCAGAATAAAAGATTGTTCATTAACTCCAAAAAGTTTTTAACATTTTACTTAGGAATGTTAACGTAAATCTCTAATACGATACAAAAAGAATCCTCCCTCCACTCTTAGCTACAAAGACATGAACTATAATGCTCAGAAAAGGGAAAAGAAACAGTATCATCAAAGATAAATGCCACCCCTTACTGGAAGTTTTCCCCCTCTGGGAATTTTCGCATCTTATGTAGAAACACCAGGGGGTGTTGTTTTGGGGAAAATTACACTATTATTCTAAAACTATCATGAGAATGAGATTGGCAGCATTAAGAGATTATAGCTAGAGGAATTTTCCACTAAAATAGACATTATAAAGCTTAGCAATGAGAAGAAATACAAGACTCAAGGGTAAATCCTACTTTTAGAATAAGTATCAAATATTCAAAAGTACAGGATATATTCTGAAATTCCCAAATAACCAACAACTACTTAACTGGCTTCCATCCTTTTAGTATCTTTCACTGCCCCATTCTCTTCACCCTCCAACACTCCCACTCCTCATAACAGCTCCTTGCTCTGTGTAGGGTTTATCTCTCTTCCTTTAAATACAAACATACACATAAGCACATACACCAACAACTAAAAATCAAAATCAACTCCCATTATACTAAACTCTCATAACTCTTTATTAAAATTGATACATATTTATTATAGAAAACAGAAAATACAAATGAGTGTCATCAGTAATTCCACTAACCCAGAGATAATGTCCATTAACATTTTATAACATATTAGTAAATGTTTAGCCTTCTGGATCAGATTCCTTTTAAAAATCTTATGAAAAATATATATCTCCTCCCAGAAAAATAAACATTATCTTCTTTTACACAGAATTTTAGCAGTTTATCACATGAATAGTTCTCAGATAATACTTTATATATATTATACTTTTTGTATCATACTTTTTTGTAATATGTTCTCTCCTCCATTTTACATAAACAGGTAATAATTTTCTTATGTAATTATTTTTCTATAGCATCATTTTAATGGCTGCATTATAACTGTTTATAGCAATATATTATAGTTTTTAATCTATCTCGTTAAAAATTTAAGTTGTTGCAGTTAGGGAATATCATACATATTCATTTCTGGTATATTAAATATAGTGAATTATCCTAAAGAGATCAAATATATCTGGCTGCTCAAATTTCACCACCTGAGAGCTAGACAAGTCCAGAAAACACTCTCCAAATATAGTTTATTATATACAGTAGAAACAGCTAAAATTATACATTCCTCATTATCATCTTAACATGGGTGTCCTAAACAGCCAGGCATAGTACCCTGCACCTTTGAACTATTCAATATTTGACATATAATGTGTGTATATACAGATACATTCTTTTAAAAAAAAAAAAAGCCTTCAACTAAGCAATATGAAAAATTTCTGTGAGGTAAGAATAGGGGTCACACAAAAACTTGTACATGAATGTTCACAGCATATTGCCTATTATATGTATAATATTTCATATAGGCAAAAAGTGTAAAGAATCTAACATTATGTTAATCCAAATGGTAAAACATAATATAGTATATCCTGCAAACTTCAATATGGAATCATCTTGAAAAAATTATGCTTAGCAAATGACGAGACACAAAAAGCCACATACTTGGCCAGGTGCAGTGGCTCACGCCTATAATCCCAGCACTTTGAGAGGCCAAGGCAGGCAGATCACTTGAGGCCAGGATTTCAAGATCAGCCTGGCCAACATGGTGAAACCCTATCTCTACTAAAAATACAAAAATTGGCTGGGTGGGGTGGTGCACACCTGTAGTCCCAGCTGCTTGGGAGGCTGAGGGACAAGAATCACTTGAACCCACAACGCGGGGGTTGCAGTGAGCCGAGATCGCACCACTGCACACTAGCCTGGGCAACAGAGTGAGACTCTGCCTAAAAACAAACAAACAAACAAAAAAACCCAAGAAAGCCATATACTATATGATTCCATTTATCTGAAATATCCAACATAGACAAATCTATAAGGACAGAAAACATATTACTGGTTGCTGGGGGACCTAGGGGCAGAGGAAGAATGGATATGAAGGGTATGAAGTTTCCTTCAGGGTAGAACAATTTTGGAACTAGACAGCAGTGATGGTTGTAAACACTGTGAATGCCCTAAAAATGCTGAACTGTACACCTTAAAAGAGTGAATTTTTATGGCATTTGAATTACATCTTAATAACAGGGAACAGTAAGATCAGTTTAGTGGTTAATTTCCAAATAAATGCACAAAATGCACTTAAAATGACACCAAATACTATGACATGGTTTATCTTTCATTATAATGAAGAAACTCTAGATGTTGTTAGACTTCATAATTCAGAACAAGTTATTTTCTGACATTGTACTACAGCTAAAACAAAGTAAAGATCTGAGTGGATTTGTGAAATCTAGAGCCATATATCTAGAAGTTACTTTTCGGGAAAAAATAAAATAAAACCCTATGTTCGAAAAAAATCTAGTTACTGGTACCATCCGGTCACCTGGAGTTTAAATAAGCTAATCAAACTACCACACTGTATCTATTTCCTACCCATGCTAGGCAAATTAACATTACTACCATGAGGTAATGCAACATATGCTGACACAATCTGCAAATTATTACCTGTTTAATCATACAAGTCATTAAACTTCACTGTGCCTCAGTTTACTCATTTGTAAAATAAGAATAATAAAAGCATCTCCCTAGGACTATCAAGGAATTAACTAAATGGAAAGTACTTTGAATAGTACCTGGTACACACTAATATTATATAAATATTAATAATATTTATGACCTAGAAAAGTTCAGAAATTCACCAGTCCACAAAATGTACAAGAATCCCAATTTATTTTAAATAATCATTTTATGACTTTCATGTACTGTTTTCAAATCTATTAACTAGAAAGGTCACTGCTATTGCATGCCTGACAGCATTGGGTAAAATATAGAACATATCCTAATATAGAAATAATAGATCTTGCCAGGCATGGTGGCTCACGCCTGTAATCCCAGCACCTTGGGAGGCTGAGGCAGATGGATCACTTGAGGTCAAGAGTTTGAGACCAGCCTGGCCAACACAGTGAAACCCCATCTCTAGCCTGGGTGACACAGTGAGACTCTGTCTTTAAAAAAAAAGAAAGAAAGAATAGATCTTGAAAGGAACAGATTTCTTTAGAAAGGGTCATATATAGCCCAAGAAGACTCTCTTTCTTTAACTACTGAGAGATATATTTGGTCGTCTTTAGTTTGGATTTCCCACCATTAAAGAATCTGGCTGATTTCTGGCCAGGTACAATGGCTCACACCTGTAATTCCAGCACTTTGGGAGGCCAAGACAGGCAGATCTCTTTAGCCTAGGAGTTCAGGATCAGCCTGGGCAACACAGAAAAACCCTGTCTCTACAAAAAATTTAAAAATTAGCTGGGTGTGGTGGCACATGCCTGTAGTTACAGCCACTTGGGAGGCCAAAGCTGGAGGATCACCTAAGCCAGGGAATTGAGGGCTGCAGTGAGCCATGATTACACTACTGCACTCCAGCCTGGGCATCGGAATGAGACCTTGTCTCCAAAAAAAAAAAAAAAAAAAAAAAAAAAAAAATAATAATAATAATAATCTAGCTGATTTTTCTGGTTTTGACCCTTGACCAACAAACCAAGGAAGTTTGTGTCTACTTGGTGGTTCTCAAAACAAGAACTACTGGTTAAAACAATGATCATGGTGAAACCCCGTCTCTACTAAAAATACAAAATTAACCGGGCATGGTGGCGCATGCCTGTAATCCCAGCTACTCAGGAGCCTGAGGCAGGAGAATCACTTGAACCTGGGAGGCGGAGGTTGCAGTGAGCCAAGATTGTGCCAATGCACTCCAGCCTGGGCGACAAGAGCAAAACTCAGACTCAAAAAAAAAAAAAATCATAAAGTTCCATCTAGGAAAAAAAGTTAACATTGTTGTGTTGCAACATCTTAAATCTTGAATGAAAACTATGTTTCTAAATAAATTATTCATCTCTAAACTTGAACCGGTTCTAGTCGGTTTCTTATGAAAGAGCTTGAGAATGAGGTTGAGAACTAAAGTTCTTAACTGGCCATCCCCAACCTTTTTGGCAACAGGGAACAGTTTCATAGAAGACAATTTTTCCAAGGACCAGGGGGATGGCAGGGAGGATGGTTTCAGGATGAAACTGTTCCACTGCAGATCATCAGGCATTAGATTCTCATAAAGGAGCATGTAACCTAGGTCCCTCGCATGAACAGTTCACAATAGGGTTCGCACGCTCCTATGAGAATCTAATGCCATTGCTGATCTTGCAGGAGGCAAAGCTTAGGCAGTAATGCTCACCGACTGCTCACCTCCTGCTGTGTGGACTGGCTCCTAACAGGCCACAGACAGGTAGCAGTCCACACCCCGAGGGGTGGGGACCCCTGGCTTAAAGTATTTCACAGTGTCTCAAATTAAATGCATTTATGTTATGTAGAAGTCTTATCATTTAAACAATGGCAAAGATTTAGTTTACTGAACCATCTACCCAGAGTTAGTTCTGCTATAATACAATATTAAGTGTTTCTAAAATCACTGTGTTATGCAAAAATCACTCAATAAAAACATGGTGGGCCAGGCATGGTGGCTCATGACTGTAATCCCAGCACTTTGGGAGGCTGAGGTGGGTGAACTACTTGAGATCAGGAGTTTGAGACCAGTCTGGCCAACATGGCAAAACCCCATCTCTACTAAAAATACAAAAGTTAGCTGGGCATGGTGGCAGATGCCTTTAATCCCAGCTACTTGGGAGGCTGTGGCAGGAGAATCACTTGAGCTCAGGAGGTAAAGGTTGCTTCAGCCCAGGAGGTAAAGGATGCAATGAGCCAAGATCATGCTACTGCACTCCAGCCTGGGTGACAAGAGTGAGACTCCACCTCAAAAAAACAAAAGGAGGGGGGCAATTATACAGAAAATGGGGTTGGAGGACAATGTTCTAAAACTTCATCTGTGACACATTATAAAATATAGTAGTCTAATATAAAGTGGTAGTACAGTTTTACAGGTTACAACAGCTAAGAAATAAATAAATACAGCATTTTATCTTGAAAAAGTAGTGAGGTTTCCTTATAGAAGCTGGTTGGCAGCAGAAGGGTTGCAGCTTGTGGGTTAATACGAAATATGAGAAAGAAGATATCTGAAATTAGACTGGAAGTTGTAACATCACATATGGAAGTGAAAGGGACAGGAGGCAGGAAAATTCTGGGCAGAAGAGGGTGGTCCTGGTGAGGGTCCCACCCTCAATCCTTGAACTGTGGCCCAAAGTGAGAACATGCATCCCTGTTTTCCTGCTTGAATGTTGCCTTTTCCAAAACCACCCATGGCCCGTCCTGCTCCCCATCCTGTGCCCATAAAAACCTCAGGCTCTGCCACCACAGACAGGAGAGGAAGAGAAGAAGAGAAGCAGTTTGACTTCAGAGTAATGGCTTGACAATGCTGCACCAGGGAAAGATTATCTTCCCACTCTATCCCCTTTCCAGCTCCCCTTTCATTGGCAATATAATCCTCCATATTCACCACCCTTCAATTCGTTCATGTGACCTGATTTTTCCTGGACACTGAATGGGTGCAAACGCTAAAGGCTGTCATACTGACCCTCTGCTCTCACTAGCAGAGAGCAACTGCCTCACAAGAAAAGGCAGAGGACCCACTGAACTGTTTAACACTTAAGCCGTCCATGGATGGCAAAGCTAAAAGAGCACTAACTATAACACTTCTTCTGGGACTTCAGGGGTGGGCATCCCCCTAGATACTGCCATGGGGACAGTACAGAATTCATTCCTGCCAGGGTCCAAAAGCGCTCACCCTGGCTCTTGCACCTGCTCACCTGTGCTCCCCCTCCCATGAGGGGTAGAATGCAGTGGGTTCGAGTGAGTGGAATTTGCCCCTGCCACACCAAAGTGCCCGGCTAGGTCCAGCACCTGTGCACTCCAGTTCCTGCCTGCAAAGGGGCCAGGGAAACTTTTCTGCTTCAGAAGCAAAGCTGTAGCTCATACTGAGGTACCTGGTAGATGTTTGTCAGGAATGCCTGAGAACCTTCTGTGTATTCCTATGCAGCTTGGTTGAGCTGGGTAAGGTTTTCAGCATTTACCTAGCATTTCTGGTGAACAAAACTGTATATAAGCAAAGGTAAAATTTGAGTTAGGGTCAAACTGTTCCCTAATGTACCAATTAGGACCAATTTGCATTTCAAAAGCAAGCATTATAGCAGAATTGACTTTGCAAGAAAATTCTGACCCTGAAGAAAAAGAATCATAGTCATGTTTTATCCAAATAAAGTAGACAGAAATTATGGGTTACCAAAGCAGTGACAGTGAGGATTTCTGGTATATTTATGCTACACTTCGTTTAAAAGGCAGAAATCACTCAGTTGATACTAGCCATTATTTAGAGAACTTAAAAGGTGAAGATACTCATGTTACATTAGGTGAGGAGTAAAATTACACATTGAGGCCAGGCACAGTGGCTCATGCCTCTAATCTCAGTACTTTGGGAGGCAGAGTTGGGAGGATCACTTGAGTTTGAGATCACCCTGGGCAACATAGAGAGATTCTGTCTCTACCAAAAATTAAAAAAAAAAAAAAAACGAAAAAGAAAATTACACATTGAAAAAACAAAAAACCCACAAATTGGTAACACTGATCCATCTTTACTAAATCTTGAGTTTCAGAAATTACATAACCCTCACCTCCAAATAGTTCCCTACAGTTAAACACATTTTTATAAGGAAAACCGGGAATATGTAAGACACATTCCACAAAAGTCAATTCAAGTTTTAAAATACAGCATAATTAGACTGAGCACGTAACAGACTCAAGGCTAAAAATGTACATTCTTATTTGTGAGAAAAATTAAGTATTTAATTCATAATTTATAAGAGCATACATTCAAACGAATCTTCTGGGTGTTTGAACCTCCTAATGACTTTAAGAGTTATTTCTAGCTATATAAAATTTATATATATTTATATAAATCTTATAGATATTCATATATAAATCTTATAGATATTCATATATAAATCTTATATTTATATATAAATCTTATACAGTACATATTTTATATATTTATATATAATATATAATTTATATAGAATATATATAATTTCTTGGAAGTTATTTGGTTTACTGAAAATATTTTCTATTTTCAGTTATATATATATAAAAAATAAGTTATTAGGTTTACTGAAAATATTTTCTTACATGTGATGCCAAATTTCTATCTTTTACTCTATTCTCCCTTTTCTTCATTCCCATTAGTCAGCAGACACCTTCACTAAGAAACATCTATTCTCTAGTCATTGCTATAAATTGCTGACAGATTAATGAAAATAACAAACTGTTGATATAAAGTACAACACATTTCTACTAGATAAGAGATAATTTCATATACAGATCCTAGGTTTTGTGGCTTTTTAAGTTTTTGTCTTTTTTTCTCTTTTTAGATGGCATTAAAATGGAGCTCCAAACCAATAAAAAATGATGGGAAACTTTAAGATATTTATAACAGTATTAAACAGGGGCAAATCTTTGAAAGCTGAAAAGTAAACCACATGCTCTAGGCTATGAGAATACAAGTAAGAAAAGTACAAACACATGGACATATCACAAGTAATGGTCTCAAAAGTTTCACAAAAATTCACAGAGAATAAATTTGCCTTCTGATTTAACACAATGACATGTAAATAAAGCTTTTGATAGGATTTATAAAATTATTCCCCTCTTGATTCTAATTAAAGAACACAAATTTGAAAAGTGTCATTCGTACTTTAAGACTATTACTTGATAAGAACTAAATGTATAAGATCAATACAACAAACTTGATAAGTTGCCACAGTTTATCTTTAGTCTCCAAACCAAAAACTAATGCTAAAAATTTTTTGGTTTGAGAATGTGGTATGGGAACAGGCCACATCAAGGCTATTTCATAATTATTTCCGGAAAGAGAAAAAGGATTTTTTCCAGTTTAAACTATTAATGGCAAACGAAAGCAGGTTTCATTATACCTACATCAAAATTACCCAGAAATGAAAATAAAAGCAGTAACAGTAGTAAATGCATTGAGTGTTTTCTCATGTGCCAGAAACTACTTCAGACTTAATTACTCTTCTGATTATCTTGGCCTTCTCATCTCTTTCTATTGCTAATAAATACTGCAGCCCATGACAAAAATTAAATTTTATTTTTATATAATATTGGTTAATGAATGTTTTATTTTAGATGAAACAGCTGAAATATTTTAAACTCCAACATACAGATGAAAGTAAGTGTTTTACATGTATAAATCTAGGCAGATGGTCTTACATAGTTAATAAAAATGTGGGCTCCAGAGTCAGGCTGCCAGAGTTCAAATCCAGAATTTACTGTTGACTAGGTTTATAACCCCAGAAAAATTATTCTACTTATTTAACCTCACGTCTCTCATCTATAAAATGGAAATAAATATTATTCCTGCCTTATAAGATAATCATGAGAATTGAAAGAACTCTATGTAAAGCAATTTGGACACAGTAAGTACTCAATAATATTTATCATTCTAGGATTATTAGCGCAAGTATGACCACATGCTTCTGCAACCTTTATGGCCTCAACAGGGAAGAAGGAAGTGAATATCCTAGACACCTCCACTGAAAAACTTCTTGTACCCAATTCTGACTTTCTTCCTATACATATACATGCACAAACACATTCTCTGGTTAGAAGTGTTACTCATTGTGTACAGGTGGTGCAATGGACTGATCTGTGTCCTCCCAAAATTCATATGTTGAAGCCATAACCCTTAATGAGATGGAGCCCTTGGGAGATAATTGGGTTTAAATGAGGTCACAAGGATGAGACCCTCATGATGCGATTAGTTCCTTTATAAAGAAGGGACCTCAGAAAGCTTACTTTCCCTCTTCCTCCCTCTTTCTCTCTGCCATGTGAGGACACAGTGAGAAAGTGGCTACCTATAAGGCAGGAAGAGAGTCCTCACCAGAACCTGACAATGGTGGACATGCAGCCTCCAGAAATGTGAGAAAATTAATTTCTGTTAAGTCACCAGTCTAT
Organism: Pan paniscus; assembly: GCF_029289425.2. Lineage (NCBI taxonomy): Eukaryota > Metazoa > Chordata > Mammalia > Primates > Hominidae > Pan > Pan paniscus. The sequence continues at coordinate 87,662,508 of NC_073259.2, forward strand.
AGTATTTTGTTATGGCACTCTGAGCTAACTAATACAGATGGGTCTACTTATATTTTCAATGTTTAAATACATGAGAAATAGCAATTCAAGGCATTTATTTTGCAAAGTTCATCAGACCCATGCAAATTCACGGTGAGTTTTCAAAGACTTCGGCATGTCAGAATAAGCCATGGTCAGGCAGACATGATACTCCTGCTTACAATATAATTTATTTTTAAGAGCACAGTAGAAAGGTTTCTTACTTTTCAAAAAGCTGCTTTAAATAGTTCTAGTTAAGTCAATGTCAGACAGACATTACATTCATGTCTACAATATGTTTAAGTCATAAGGATTCTTACCTTTTATATCTGCCTGAAACTGTTCTAGGTGGCTCCTGCAAAGTAAAAATAATTATGTATCAGTTTGAGTATGTATGTACACAATTACTTATTATATAAAATAGTTGATAGAGAATACCTAATTTTAAAAAGACCAACTTGAAGCAATCACTGTTTTAAAAAATTCACACTGCTGGTCAAACAAAACGGGAGTCTACATCTGATTTTTCAGTCCAAATCAATCACTTTTTTAAAATTATGTTTTTAATAAAGAAGTATTTTAAAAACTCAGAAAATGGACAAGGCCGGGGGCATCACTCATCATCCACTCAGCTTAAATCCTCTTGAAAGTCAAGGGGCATTAAAAAGTACCACCATTATTTTTATATATATATATTTTTTTGTTTGTTTGTTTGTTTGTTTTGTTTTGTTTTGTTTTGTTTTTGAGAAGGAGTTTCACTCTTGTTGCCCAGGCTACAGTGCAATGGTGTCATCTGGGCTCACCGCAACCTCCGCCTCCCGGGTTCAAGTGATTCTCCTGCCTCAGCCTCCCAAGTAGCTGGGATTACAGGCATGTGCCACCACGCCTGGCTAATTTTGTATTTTTAGTAGAGACGGGGTTTCTCCATGTTGGTCAGATTGGTCTCGAACTCCTGACCTCGGGTGATCCGTCCACCTCAGCCTCCCCAAGTGCTGGGATTACAGGTGTGAGCCACTGCGCCCGGCCTTATAGTCTTTAGTCTTTATATATCTCCCTTTGTCTTTTTTATGCCATCAACTTTTCTAAAACTTACAACTTACCGTGTGCATACAGTAATTAGTTCCTATTTTTAAAGACTACATATACAGCTAAAAATGAAAAGTGAAAAAGTACATTTTAATATTGTGCTGATTCTAAGCTACTAAAAAAAAAAAAAAGGTTGCTAAAAGTTAACATTAACCATTGGGGTAGAAAAATTGTTACCTTGCAAATAACTAGGCAGTCATGTCTCTGTTCAATCTTTTGACAGTCTAGGTTCTCCAAATACTTCTGCAGTTTCACTTTAATAAAACAGGTCAAAATCAAATGACGTCTTTAAAAATTGATAACTTTTTTCCTAATTAATCATTAAGTTGCCAAGAGAGATCCTACAATTAAAGAAGTTCTCATCTGGTTAAGGTAAAAGAATAAGCTACCTTTATAAGATAACCAGTTCCAGAGTAAAAGAGTAAATACTGACTGCATGATGCGATAAAAGACTAGCAATGTGGGGAACCAGTACAGCAAACCATATGATTAAGAGGAGGGATCGGATCAAGTTTCCAACCAGACAGGCTACTCCATAGCTAGGAGACTATGGGTTTAACCTCTATCAGTGTCTACTGATCTCTAAAATGGAATAACAGTGCCTATTTTATTGGGTTGTTGTAGAGATAAAATGACGTAAGTGAGTAAAATTAGCACAGTCCCTTCCAAACAGGCTTTCAATTTCAATTTGATAGCTAACACAAACAGAAAACTAACTGGGATATGGAAAAATCTTAATTGAATTTTCTGCATGGAATTTGAGTAAGTCTGTCTTAATTATTCCAAGTCAATAAATTCTCATTACAGAAGCCTATATCACTTAGTTTAATTTGTATCTCAATTTTTCATGTATATATCTTATATTCTAAGTAAAATGTAAGTGTTTGACAAATAAGAACCCTCCACCAGCAATTCCTTTCTTTCTCCCCCAAAACCCCAGCTCACCTAGTATGCAATAAATATATATTGACAACTTAGGGAAATAACTTCCTTAGTAATCTGCAGTTACAAGAAAGTACCATTTGGGAAGTAACCAGTTGCAGGAAATAATCAGGTGACAGGATACTTGAGCGACTGTGTATGTGGGCTTGACCCCATAAACAGGCTTAGTTCTGGGGAAGTCATGCCTTGACAGGTGATACAAAGACATTTTAACCAACCCTGAGCATCAGCTGTTCTTACAGCAAGGACAACAACAAAACCTGGCAAGCAAACTTTAAAGAGTTTCTTATCTGCTTGTCATTAAGCAGATATCCACGAATCTACACTTTTGTACCAAACACGTAAAACAGATCCCCTATTTATTTAGATGGTTATTTAATGTCGAAAGAAATATTAAGCTTATGTATACTCACTCAAAATATACTTTATTAAATGTGAGTGATAATGATTCATACAGAAGTTTTTCCAGCTGGGTGCAGTGGCTCATACCTGTAATCCCAGCACTTTGGGAGGCCGAGGGGAGTGGATCACTTGAGCCCTGGAAGTCAAAACCAGCCTAGGCAACATGGTGAAACTCTTATCTCTACATAAAATACAAAATTAGCTGGGTGAAGTGGCGTGTGCCTGTAGTCCCAGCTACTCGGGAGGCTGAAGTGGGTGGACTGCTTGAACTCAAGAGGCAGAGGTTGCAGTGAGCTGAGATCACACTACTATACTCCAGCCTGTGCAACAGAGCAAGACCCTGTCTCAAAAAAAAAGTTTTTCCCCTGGTAGTTTCACAAACGGTATTTGCATTAACATTTTACAAAGAGCTTCTTTTATTAAATTCCCTAATATTACCCTATATGAACTAAACTAAGGCGTATGATGTCTACATATGCATGAGAAAAAATGCCAGAATCTCCAAAATAAAGTTCTAAAACATCACATATCATTTCTCTCACATCTGTCTCATTTTGGTTATATTTGAAATATCTCAGAACATGCCACATCAGCTTGATTGCCCAGATTGCCTTTTACTGAAATGAAGTCAGCAAAATTGCTAAATGAGAGCAACCCTTACTAGATTTACTAATTTGTGGGTTACTGGTATATCAACTGAAATGGTATGAATAACTTGGCAACAAACACTATTTTCTGAGGCTTGAAATAGACTTTTTTCTGTAATATGGTAAAACTTAGAGTAATAGAGATGTAGAGTAGAATTTTAACAAAAACAGAAATGTAAAATGGAGGGCATTTTCAGCAACTCTAAATTGCAGTGGCATTATAATAATTTCACACTTTGACCCAATTATAAATGACTTAAAAGTCAGTATCAGACAAGTTTTGAGTTAAGTATGCTAACCAGAAGTCATGTAAAAATATCAGATTTCTACATTTCTCTACAGTTGTTTGGGTTTTTTTTTTTTAAACACTCAGTCACTTAAAACATAACTCAGTAAGTTTTACACAGTATTTTCCACACTGCTAGCTTGATACAGTTGATAAAATTAGAACTCCCACATACTACGTTGGTACGAAAAGTAATTGCGGGTTTGCCATTACAGTCATTCCATGCTCATGTCTGAGACATACAAATAATCAGAATTTAAGCTATACTTATTTCTTGTATATAGCTAATATTTCAATAGTTAAGATTTTGAAGCACACAGACGACACGAGTTTATTCCTTATTGGTGGATTTGAATATGGTCTTTTATTAGAGATTATACATTTTGAAGCTGAATGTTATTTTATAGTGATTCTTGTTTTTTGGCAGGGCGCAGTGGCTCACACCTGTAATCCCAGCACTTTGGGAGGCCAACGCAGGAAGATCACCTAAGGTCCAGAGACCAGCCTGGCCAACGTGGTGAAACCCTGTCTCTACTAAAAATACAACGATTAGCCGGGCCTGGAGGCAAGTGCCTGTAATCCCAGCTACTTGGGAGGCTGAGACAGGAGAATTGCTTTAACAGAGGAGGTGGAGGTTGCAGTGAGCTGAGATCATGCCACTGCACTCCAGCCTGGGTGGCAGAGCAAGACTCCGTCTCAAAAAACAACAAAAAAAACTTTTAACAGTAAAATGTTCCCCACACTGGATAGATTATACCAGTATGATTAGAGACTGGGAGGGGTGGGAGTCTTCTTATGCATGTTAAAAATGGGCAATTAAAGGTGGAGTTTAAAGTGATTTCTATATCCTGGCCAAAAAGAGAAAACTGGGCATATCTTAAATTAGAAATGTTAGGTTAAAAAAAAAATCAACCTATATAGTGCAGTGAAAGGGTCCCTTATAATTTTTTTAGCTTTATTTTTAATTGACAAATAATGATTAGATATATGTATAAGGCACAAAGTGATATTTTTATTTCAATACATGTATATATTATGGAAGGATCAAATTAGAGTAATTAGCATGTATGTCTGATATATTTTGGATGTCCCCTCCAAATCTCATGCTGAAATGTAATCTCCAGTGTTGAAGGTGGGGCCTGTTGGGAGGTGACTGGATCATGGGAGTGGACTTCTCATGAATGGTTTAGCACCAATGAGATCTGGTTAAGAGTATGGGACCTGCCCCCTCTCTCTCTCGCTCCTGCTCCTATCATGTGATGTGCCTGCTTCCACTTTGCTTTCCTCCATGAGTAGCTCCCTGAGGGCCTCATAAGAAGCTGAGCACATGTTGGTGCCATGCTTGTATAGCCTGTAGAAGTGTGAGACAATTTAACCTATTTTTCTTATAAATTATCCAATCTCAGGTGTCTCTTTATAGCAATGCAAAGAACAACCTATACAGAATTACCTCAAATACTCATCACTTCTTTTTTTTTTTGTTTCTTTTTTTGAGATACAGTCTCGCTGTCACCCAGGCTGGAATGCAGTGGTGTGATCTCAGCTGACTGCAACATCCGCCTCCAAAGTTCAAGTAATTTTTGTGCCTCAGCCTCCTGAGTAGCTGGGATTACACGTCAACACCACCATGCTCAGCTAATTGTTGTATTTTTAGAAGAGATGGGGTTTTGTCATGTTGGCCAGGCTGGTCTTGAACTTCTGGCATCAAGTGGTCCACCCACTTCGGCCTCCCAGAGTGCTGGGATTACAGGCATGAGCCACTGCACCAGGCCCTTATCCCTTCTTTCTGGTGAGAACATTTAAAATACTCTTAGCTATTTTGAAATATACATTATTATGAACTATAATCACCTTACTGTGCAATAAAACAGAAATTATTCCTCCTATCTAACTGTAACTTTGCACCCATTGGCCAATGTTTCTCCTTTCTCCATCTACCTTAGCCTCTGGTAATCACCATTCTACTCTCTACTTCTATGAGTTTGACTTTTTTGGATTCCACATATAAGTGAGATCACTGCGACAAAATGGATGACGGCAGAGGACATTATGTTCACTGAAATAAGTCCCTGATAATTTTAACGAGGAAAATGCTTGACATTCTTACATGGTAGAACAAAATTCCACACAAATATAAACGTCACCTTAGATGTCTTAACTATATTTCTGTAGCCACAAAAATTTCCAGGCAAAGAAACAACTATATAATTATTTGGCACTTTAATAATTACTACTCCATACTAAATAGGGAAAAAAAAATGAAGAAATACATAGTCCTTTTCCCCTTATCCAAGCTTTCACTTTCTACAGTTTCAGTTACCCATGGTCAACCCATGGGTATTAATAAAGCTAGATTAATAATTTTTAATATTTGTTATTTAATAATTTTAATTAATAAAATTTTAGTATTTTAATCAATAAATTAAAATATTAAATAGAAAACTCGAGACATACACTTTAGTAGCAAAACTTCAGTTAATATTGACTGATTCAGCTGAGATGCATTAATTCAATGGAATATTTTGAAGTCATTAAAAAAAGAAGGCAGAAATAGAAAAGTTTGCAAGATGTGCTGTTTAGATAAAAAAGATAAAATGAAGAACAGTATATATTATGATTCTGCATGTTTCCAAGGAAATTTATATATGCAAAGAAAATTCCTGAAATAATGCTCATGAAACTTAGAGAAAAAAAAAAAACAAAAAGCGGAGGAGGAGGGAGGAGGAGGAGGAAGAAGGACAGGAGGGCTCTCCCTCTCCCCTCTCCCGTCTCCCGTCTCCCTCTCCCTCTCCCTCTGTCTCCCTCTCCCCACGGCCTCCCTCTCCCCACGGTCTCCCTCTGATGCCGAGCCGAAGCTGGACTGTACTGCTGCCATCTTGGCTCACCGCAACCTCCTTGCCTGATTCTCCTGCCTCAGCCTGCTGAGTGCCTGCGATTGCAGGTGCGCGCCGCCACGCCTGACTGGTTTTCATATTTTTTTGGTGGAGACGGGATTTTGCTGTGTTGGCCGGGCCGGTCTCCAGCTCCTGACCGCGAGTGATCCGCCAGCCTCGGCCTCCCGAGGTGCCGGGATTGCAGACGGAGTCTCGTTCACTCAGTGCTCAATGGTGCCCAGGCTGGAGTGCAGTGGCGTGATCTCGGCTCGCTACAACCTCCACCTCCCAGCCGCCTGCCTTGGCCTCCCAAAGTGCCGAGATTGCAGCCTCTGCCCGGCCGCCACCCCGTCTGGGAAGTGAGGAGCGTCTCTGCCTGGCCGCCCATCGTCTGGGATGTGAGGAGCCCCTCTGCCTGGCTGCCCAGTCCGGAAAGTGAGGAGCGTCTCTGCCCGGCTGCCATCCCATCTAGGAAGTGAGGAGCACCTCTTCCCGGCCGCCATCACATCTAGGAAGTGAGGAGCGTCTCTGCCCGGCCGCTCATCGTCTGAAATGTGGGGAGCGCCTCTGCCCCGCTGCCCCGTCTGGGATGTGAGGAGCGTCTCTGCCCGGCCGCCCCGTCTGAGAAGTGAGGAGACCCTCTGCCTGGCAACTGCCCCGTCTGAGAAGTGAGGAGCCTCTCCGCCTGGCAGCCACCCCGTCCGGGAGGGAGGTGGGGGGGGTCAGCCTCCCGCCCAGCCAGCCACCCCGGCCGGGAGGGAGGTGGGGAGGTCAGCCCCCAACCCGGCCAGCCGCCCCGTCCGGGAGGTGAGGGGCGCCTCTGCCCGGCCGCCCCTACTGGGAAGTGAGGAGCCCCTCTGCCCGGCCAGCCGCCCCGTCCGGGAGGGAGGTGGGGGGTCAGCCCCCCGCCCGGCCAGCCGCCCCGTCCGGGAGGGAGGTGGGGGGGGTCAGCCCCCGGCCCGGCCAGCCGCCCCGTCCGGGAGGTGAGGGGCGCCTCTGCCCGGCCGCCCCTACTGGGAAGTGAGGAGCCCCTCTGCCCGGCCAGCCGCCCCATCCGGGAGGGAGGTGGGGGGGTCAGCCCCCTGCCCAGCCTGCCGCCCCGTCCGGGAGGGAGTTGGGGGGTCAGCCCCCCGCCCGGCCAGCCACCCCGTCCGGGAGGTGAGGGGCGCCTCTGCCCGGCCGCCCCTACTGGGAAGTGAGGAGCCCCTCTGCCCGGCCAGCCGCCCTGTCCGGGAGGGAGGTGGGGGGGTCAGCCCCCCGCCCGGCCAGTCGCCCCGTCCGGGAGGGAGGTGGGGGGGTCAGCCCCCCGCCCGGCCTGCCGCCCCGTCTGGGAGGGAGGTGGGGGGGTCAGCCCCCCGCCCGGCCAGCCACCCCGTCCGGGAGGTGAGGGGCGCCTCTGCCCGGCCGCCCCTACTGGGAAGTGAGGAGCCCCTCTGCCCGGCCAGCCGCCCCGTCCGGGAGGGAGGTGGGGGGGGTCAGCCCCCCGCCCGGCCAGCCGCCCCGTCCGGGAGGTGAGGGGCGCCTCTGCCCGGCTGCCCCTACTGGGAAGTGAGGAGCCCCTCTGCCCGGCCAGCCGCCCCAGCCGGGAGGGAGGTGGGGGGGTCAGCCCCCCGCCCGGCCAGCCGCCCCATCTGGGAGGTGAGGGGCGCCTCTGCCCGGCCGCCCCTACTGGGAAGTGAGGAGCCCCTCTGCCCGGCCAGCCGCCCCGTCCGGGAGGGAGGTGGGGGGTCAGCCCCCCGCCCGGCCAGCCGCCCCGTCCGGGAGGGAGGTGGGGGGGTCAGCCCCCCGCCCGGCCAGCCGCCCCGTCCGGGAGGGAGGTGGGGGGTTCAGCCCCCCGCCCGGTCAGCCGCCCCGTCTGGGAGGGAGGTGGGGGGGGTCAGCCCCCCGCCCAGCCAGCCGCCCCGTCCGGGAGGTGAGGGGCGCCTCTGCCCGGCCGCCCCTACTGGGAAGTGAGGAGCCCCTCTGCCCGGCCAGCCGCCCCATCCGGGAGGGAGGTGGGGGGGTCAGCCCCCTACCCGGCCAGCCGCCCCGTCCGGGAGGGAGGTGGGGGGGTCAGCCCCCCGCACGGCCAGCCGCCCCGTCTGGGAGGGAGGTGGGGGGGTCAGCCCCCTGCCCAGCCTGCCGCCCCGTCCGGGAGGGAGTTGGGGGGGTCAGCCCCCCGCCCGGCCAGCCACCCCGTCCGGGAGGTGAGGGGCGCCTCTGCCCGGCCGCCCCTACTGGGAAGTGAGGAGCCCCTCTGCCCGGCCAGCCGCCCTGTCCGGGAGGGAGGTGGGGGGGTCAGCCCCCCGCCCGGCCAGTCGCCCCGTCCGGGAGGGAGGTGGGGGGGTCAGCCCCCCGCCCGGCCTGCCGCCCCGTCCGGGAGGGAGGTGGGGGGGTCAGCCCCCCGCCCGGCCAGCCACCCCGTCCGGGAGGTGAGGGGCGCCTCTGCCCGGCCGCCCCTACTGGGAAGTGAGGAGCCCCTCTGCCCGGCCAGCCGCCCCGTCCGGGAGGGAGGTGGGGGGGTCAGCCCCCCGCCCGGTCAGCCGCCCCGTCCGGGAGGGAGGTGGGGGGGTCAGCCCCCCGCCCGGCCAGCCGCCCCGTCCGGGAGGTGAGGGGCGCCTCTGCCCGGCCGCCCCTACTGGGAAGTGAGGAGCCCCTCTGCCCGGCCAGCCGCCCCGTCCGGGAGGGAGGTGGGGGGGTCAGCCCCCCACCCGGCCAGCCGCCCCGTCCGGGAGGGAGGTGGGGGGGGTCAGCCCCCGCCCTGCCAGCCACCCCGTCTGGGAGGTGAGGGGCGCCTCTGCCCGGCCGCCCCTACTGGGAAGTGAGGAGCCCCTCTGCCAGGCCACCACCCCGTCTGGGAGGTGTACCCAACAGCTCATTGAGAACGGGCCATGATGACAATGGCGGTTTTGTGGAACAGAAAGGGGGGAAAGGTGGGGAAAAGATTGAGAGATTGGATGGTTGCCGTGTCTGTGTAGAAAGAAGTATACATGGCAGACTTTTCGTTTTGTTCTGTACTAAGAGGAATTCTTCTGCCTTGGGATCCTGTTGATCTGTGACCTTGCCCCCAACCCTGTGCTCTCTGAAACATGTGCTGTGTCCACTCAGGGTTAAATGGATTAAGGGCGGTGCAAGATGTGCTTTGTTAAACAGATGCTTGAAGGCAGCATGCTCCTTAAGAGTCATCACCACTCCCTAATCTCAAGTACCCAGGGACACAAACACTGCGGAAGGCCGCAGGGACCTCTGCCTAGGAAAACCAGAGACCTTTGTTCACTTGTTTATCCGCTGACCTTCCCTCCACTATTGTCTTATGACCCTGCCAAATCCCCCTCTGCGAGAAACACCCAAGAATGATCAATAAAAAATAAATAAATAAATAAATAAATAAATAAATAAATAAAAAAGAAAACTCGAGACATAATTTATAAACTTTAAGTTGTGAGTTGTCCTGACTAGCATGATGAAACTTGGTGCTGTCCTGCTCCATCTCGCCCAGGGCCTGAATCATCCCTTTGTAAAATGTATCCACAGTGTCTATGCTCCCTACCTATTAGTCACTTGGGAGCCACCTTGGTTATCAGACTGTTGTGGTATCCCAGTGATTGTGTTCAATTAACTTTTCTTTTACTTGATAATTGCCCCAAAGTACAATAGTAGTGATGCTGGCAATTCTGATACGCCAAAGAGAAGCTGTAAAGTGCTTGCTTTAAGTGAAAAGGTGAAAATTCTCAGCTTAATAACGAAAGAAAGAAAAATCATATCCTGAAGTTGCTAAGCTTTATGATAAGAACATATCTTCTATCCATGAAATTGTAAGGAAGGAAAAACAAATATGTGCATAGTATATATAGCGTTCAGTACTATCTATGATTTCAGGCATCCATTGGAGGTCTTGGAACATAACTCCCTTTGATATGGGGGGACTGCTATACTAGTATCATTGAAACGGCTTGTAAAAAGTACAACTGTTAAGACTGGTACTGGTCTTAAAAGTTTCAAAGACTACGTAATTAGATCTCCCCCAAATCCTTAAGTCTGTTATACAACTGATTTCAAATATACTCTTTCTGAAACAATCTTCCTTGCAATGGGATGGTTTCTATTACTAAAGGGAAGGGGAAAGATCTATGTAGAGCTGAGAAAATGTTGGCAAAGCACAAACTGTTTTGTGTAAGTTTAAATAAAACGCTCTGCTTTATTCAAGCTTATAAAGATCAATAAGGAAATCCCCATGAAAACAGTCTTTACAGGTACAGTGGCAGATCAGAACTTCTAACGTATAAACAAGTATAACAGCATAGGTGAAATAAGATCAGACAAATACAAGTCAGATGAATACAGCAAAGTAATACTGATGTTATTCAAATAATCTAGCAACAAAGCCACAGCCCTCAGTAAAATTATGGCATAACATGCTAACTGACCCTCAGGACTAACTTAAAATATCTATGTTGCCATGTATAATTTAGTATGATATATTGTTGAAGATGACTGCAGAATAAAATTTCTCTAATATATAACTGATAAAATAAGAAAATGAAAAATAAGAGCTTTATCAAATTAACAAATATTTTAAAAGGAAAAACTCATCCTTCCCCTTCCTTTCCTGAATAATTAAGTCCTAAAGCCATTAGGCAGGGCAGAGCAACGTGAGAAAACACAGTGGCTCAGATCAGGGTATCAGAACCTGTCATAAAGAAGAGCTGCTTGGCATAGAGAATTCAAGTCCAAGCAAACCAAGGAGACTGCTCACATAGCACAGCTCACTCAGCCTGACCTAAGAAATCAGAGCCTGAGCAGAATGAGGAAGATTTCTACAAAGCAGGGAAGGTAAGGCCTCATTTGTGAGGCAAGGTCAGAAAGGGAGTCTCATAAAGGGGCAGCCAGAGTCCCAAGTAGAATGTGAAGTTTACCTTTACAGGAGGGTGGCTCAGAAAAGGGTGATAGAGCTCTAGCAGGGTAAAAAATGTCTACCCTCCAAGAGGCAGCCTGGCATGGGGTATTCTGTGCCAGAGCGCAGGCAGGATGAAGTGAATGTTCACATGGAGTGGCAGTCTGGCCTGGAGTTGTCAAAACCTAATCAAGTTGAGGACGAGTCCCCATGGAGGAGCAATCCGACATGAGTTCTCCGAGTCTCAGCAGGAGCAAACAGAGGCCCTACAGAACAGCCTATCAAAGGATGCACAAGCCGGAAAAGGGTGAAGAGAGTGTTCATGCTTACGGTGAGCCCAACATGTGATGTCAGAACCCACTTATGGTAAGGAAGGCATAAGTAGGAGGAAAGGAGGCAATGGGAGATATGTTACTACATACAACTCAAGAGGCATAATTGAAAAATTGCCATTAAAATAGATAGTGACTTCCTGGTATTTTTAAATACTCACCTGTAGCAGATAGGAACTGCCTGGATCTAGTAAGTTTACAGCTTCATTCTGCATAGTGTTCTGTTGTGTAATTGCATCTTCTCGTTTCCGCTCTTTCTGCCCTGCTTCATCATCTTCGTACTCATCTAAGCACTGAAAGAAAAAAAGAGTTTCCATTTTATTTCTACTATTAATAGACTGTTTCGATAATATGTGAAAATATATTTTGATAGTATTAAAGAAATATTTGTGCATTCAGAAATTAGTTTGCATAATAAAAGTATTTTTCTTTCAGCAATATGTACATTTAATTCCTATAAATTATCTGCTTAAAACTTGTACTTCCATATCCACACCACTGCCAACAAATCTTTTCCCTAAACTCCAAACATCAGTGACAGGGTTTTCTTAAAGGAAAGGTTTATTCATTCTTTATCATTCATTCAATAAGTAAACTACGTCTACCTTAAACAAGGCATTCTGCAGAAGGTAACAAAGGATGCATTAAAGAAATGGAATTTATAATCTAGTAGGAAAGATTATATATATATATATAGATAGATAGATAACTTAGTGATAAAGGCCCACTTTCTAGCTTTATATTCTATGAGCATATAAAGGAAGAGTATTTTTACCTGGAGAGTTAGAAAAGACTATAAAAATCTTGTAATTTAAAGAATGGCTACAATTTGGAATTGCAGATATATAAAAAAAGAGAATTACACATGTAACAGCATATTGAAAAAGCTTACAAGAGAAGGTTGCTAAAAAACAGAAGCAACACTAGAAATTATCTAACTCTACACTTTCTACATAAGAAAAACAAAATAGAAACAAATCTCTATCCATTATACACATCACGGGCTGGGTTATCCGTTCCTTGCAACTGAATACATTCCTAACCAATACACTGCCCTAAAGGTTTCTGCATGAGAACCCACACCCCCTCCAGACAAAAACAAATAAACAAACAAAAACGAAAACAAAAAAAACCACACACCTATTTGTAGAGACACTAAGGAACTGATCACAGCAAAGTATAACAGTATGGCAGTGAAGACAATAGGAATTGGACAAAAAAAAAAAAGTTGTGCAGAGAGAAGAAAACACTGAAGCCATTGTGCAAACCAAGAAGGTGCACTGGAATATTTGGAGATAGGAGGAACATACTGAAAGGGGTACCAAGCTTGATAAAGACAAGGTCTACAATGGAGGACATGGAAGAAAGCATCTGTCTGAGATGGAGTGTTTTTTATTTATTTTTTATTATTATTATACTTTAAGTTGTAGGGTACATGTGCACAATGTGCAGGTTTGTTACACATGTATACATGTGCCATGTTGGTGTGCTGCACCCGTTAACTCGTCATTTACGTTAGGTGTATCTCCTAACGCTATCCCTCCCCTCTCCCCCAACCCCACGACAGGTCCCGGAGTGTGATGTTCCTCACCCTGTGTCCAAGTGTTCTCATTGTTCAATTCCCACCTATGAGTGAGAATATGCGGTGATTGGTTTTCTGTCCTTGCGATAGTTTGCTCAGAATGATGGTTTCTAGCTGAGATGGAGTCTTACAACATTAGGATGATACAGAGAAGTCTGAGGACAGAAATGGAAAGGGCAAATGAAAGGAGCATGCAGATTGAGATTTGGTGTCACCTTGCCCTTGTCATATCAACCTGCCAAGAGTGGGGCTTGGGGAAACAGCACAAGAAAATTATGATACTGTAGCTACTGTTATTGCTGAGTCTAAACTGTTCTTGACTCTAACCCAGGAGACTAGTATCTTTTGCCAGCATACACAAGCTAACGTGTTAGCCAGCAAGTGGGGTATGATCTCAAAGCCATCACAGTTTTTGACAGAAGTGAGGACTCGAAAGGCATAGAGGGAACATAAATAATAGATAACCCAAGAAGTTTAGACTTCTCACTCCATAGCTTGGAATGATGTTACAATGCTATACAATTCCTTGGGATAAGGAATGATCAAAATTCTTTTTGGGAAGAACCTGGAAATAGCAATGCAGAGAACAGGAACAAGACCAAAAGTGAAAAGACTAGTGAAGTGACTAGTTAAATGACATAGGCAATTTTATCCTATGAAAAATGATATATCATAGGTGGAAACAGAGTCACTGAAAGAAATCTGGTATGGGACACCAAAGTGTTAAGAAATTAGTCCTTATTAGAAAAAAAAAATCTCTCTCAGGACTTTCAAAAACTTTCTCCAATCACTAGACAATATCTTGTTTAATGACAACATACCAGCAAAATTTAAAGTAAAATCAGACTCAAGGCATTGATGTCCACTATTAACATAATTGTTAACATCATTCTGAAAGTGCTAGTTGATAGAACTAGGTAAGAAGAATAGGCGATTTTAACATTAGAAAGGAGGCAAAATTACTATCAGAGAAAATGATTTTGTAAAAAACAAAAACATTTTAGAATTATGAGTTACTTAAGATTTTTTTTCAGTAAATAAGCAAAAAATTTCCCAAAGTAACATCAATAGCCAGTTACAAAATTTTTAGTAACAACCATTAAAAAACTAAAAAACAGTACGTGCATGAAAAAAGCTATACGACTTTACTGAAGAATACAAATTAAAACCTGCTCTTAAGAAAAACCTAGTATTCTGAAGGTGTCAACAGTCTCTTAACACATAAATTAAAATTCCAATCAAAATCATGAAGAAATTTATCTGGAAAGTAGTGGTGCATCATCTGGAAGAAAAAATACATAAGATATCAAAAAAATTACTTTTTTAAAAAAGAGGTATGACCAAAGACTCTAGTTAATGTTAAAATGTATAAAACTACAATAACAAAAATACCTGATAGAGGTCCTAGAACAGAAAGAATAAAATAGCATAAAAGGCATTTTAAATCAAGGAGTTCCTTTAAAAGGGGGAGGGGAGGTCAATCATTTAATGAACAGTAGGAGAAGCAAAAGTATGAGATCTGGAAAAGAATAAAGAATGGTCTCATCTCTAGTCTTCTACTGTGTGAAAGCAATCATCACTTATTCTCCAGCATATGGACTCAAAAATCCCTCACCTAGGCTCCAACATCATTAGCTTAAAGTTGGAATTCTTAAATTATCACAGATTAATATTAACAGAAAGCAAAAGTTGAGGCAGGTAGCCATGCACTCCCAGAGAACTGGGATGCTATTTTATTTGTCTTTGTTTTCATTTTCTGAGACCCAGCCCCACAACACTAACTTTCCCTCCTCCTGCCCCCTCAACTAGACTCCCTTACCAGTATATTAAAAGAAAAAAGAAAGGAAGAAACAAAACACTCGGTAAATGTTTCATAAAACAATGAATGAGTTACCAAGATGAGATAAATCATCTTGGAGATGAACTGGAAGGTGAACTGTGATACCTGAAGTTAAAATTCTGAATGCTCTTTCCCATGGCAACACTGTTATCCACTGAACTGGGAACCTATTCATCACACATAGTATCCCTGTGGATACAGTATGTATCTAACATTCCAGGTAGCTTTTAGTATAGGATTACTTGATGAATCACAACTTCTCTCCAAAATTCTGCTAGCAACCAGTGCAGTTCTTTTGATAACAAGCATCCTAGAAATTCTTAAGCAATCTTTTCTAACTGGGATAAATACATCTGGAGGAAGAAGTTGGCGGAAATCATGAGAAATAAGAGAATTCCTGTATCTGCTATACTTAAGAGAAGTGGATCCTCCTCATTCCTTTCTTCAGCTGCATAATAATTTTATTAAATAGATGTACCTACCATATTTTAATCAGAGCTTTATTGATGAACATTTGGGTTTTTTACACGCTCTAAGAAAAATGTGTTAGAAAGGCTTATATACATAGTTTCTGTATATATGCAATGGATTTCCTGGATAGATTCTTAGTATTAGGATTGCTGGCTCACAAGGTAAATGAATATGTCAATTTGGCAGGTATTTCCAAATTCCACTCAATAGGGATTGTATCATTTTACATTTCCTTCAGTATGACATTACCTGTTCTCCCAAGTTTTCATACTTTTGCAGTTTTTGCCAATATAATAATTGAAAAAAAGTATCTCAGTGTAATTTTAGCAGCAGTTCCTATGGTTAAGAGTCATTTGCATTTCTTTTGAGGTCTACCTCTAGTTTTCCATTTCTCTATAGGTTAATCTTTTATTTTTCAGTTGTTTATATATTAGGAATATATAAATTAAAGTGACCTGTGAGACAGTATCAAGCAGTCTAACACATGCATAATTGGGGTCTCAGAAGGCAAGGAGAGAGAAATGAGGGGAAAAAAAGCAACTGAAGAAATAATAGCTGAATTTTATCCAAATTTGATGAAAATTATAAACACACAGATGCAAGCTCAACAAGTCCAAAAAGAATAGGCAAAAAGAAATCATATACACATTATAATCAAAGTAATAAAGAGAAAATTTTAAAAGTAACAGAGGAAGAATTAAAAAATTAAAACTTAAAATTTAAAAAGTAACAGAGGGGCTGGGCGTGGTGGCTCACGCCTGTAATCCCAGCACTTTGGGAGGCCAAGGCGGGCAGATCACAAGATCAGGAGATCTACAAAACATGGCTAACACGGTGAAACCCTGTCTCTACTAAAAATACAAAAAATTAGCTGGCCGTGGTGGTGGGCACCTGTAGTCCCAGCTACTCGGGAGGCTGAGGCAGGAGAATGTCACGAACGCGGGAGGCAGAGCTTGCAGTGAGCCGAGATCACGCCACTGCACTCCAGCCTGGGCGACAGAGTGAGACTCTGTCTCAAAAAACACAAAACAAAAAAGTAACAGATGGGTGGAAGCAGTATATAAGAAATATAAAGTATGGGCCGGGCACAGTGGTTCAGCACATTGGGAGGCCGAGGCAGGCGGATCATGAGGTCAGGAGATCGAGACCATCCTGGCTAACACAGTGAAACCCCGTCTCTACTAAAAATACAAAAAACTAGCCAGGCGTGGTAGCACGCGCCTGTAGTCCCAGCTACTCGGGAGGCTGAGGCAGGAGAATGGAGTGAACCCGGGAGGCGGAGCTTGCAGTGAGCCGAGATCACGCCACTGCACTCCAGCCTGGGCTACAGAGTGAGACTCCATCTTAAAAAAAAAAAAAAAAAAAAAAAATACATATACATATAAAATGAAGAATTAAAGCTGACTTATCAACAGAAACTATACAAGCCAGAAAAAAATGAAATGACTTTTTTTTTTGAGATGGGGTCTTGCTGTGTCGCCCAGGCTGGAGTGCAGTGGCGTGATCTCAGCTCACTGCAAGCTCTGCCTCTCAGGTTCACATCATACTCCTGCCTCAGCCTCCTGAGTAGCTGGGACTACAGGTGCCCACCACCATGCCCGGATCATTTTTTGTATTTTTAGTAGAGATGGGGGTTCACCATGTTAGCCAGGATGGTCTCGATCTCCTGACCTTGTGATCCACCCCCCACAGCCTCCCAAAGTGCTGGGATTACAGGTGTGAGCCACACGCCCCGCCGAAATGACAACTTTTTTTTTCCTTTTTTTTTAATTTTATTATTATTATACTTTAAGTTTTAGGGTACATGTGCACAAGGTGCAGGTTTGTTACATATATATACATGTGCCATGTTGGTGTGCTGCACCCATTAACTCGTCATTTAACATTAGGTATATCTCCTAATGCTATCCCTCCCCCTTCCCCCACCCCACAACAGTCCCTGGTGTGTGATGTTCCCTTTCCTGTGTCCACGTGTTCTCATTGTCCAATTCCCACCTATGAGTGAGAACATGCGGTGTTTGGTTTTCTGTCCTTGCGATAGTTTGCTGAGAATGATGGTTTCCAGTTTCATCCATGTCCCTACAAAGGACATGAACTCATCATTTTTTATGGCTGCATAGTATTCTATGTTGTGTATATGCCACATTTTCTTAATCCAGTCTATCGTTGTTGGACATTTAGGTTGGTTCCAAGTCTTTGCTATTGTGAATAGTGCCGCTATAAACATACGTGTGCATGTGTCTTTATAGCAGCATGATTTATAATCCTTTGGGTATATATCCAGTAATGGCATGGCTGGGTCAAATGGTATTTCTAGTTCTAGATCCCTGAGGAATCGCCACACTGACTTCCACAATAGTTGAACTAGTTTACAGTCCCACCAACAGTGTCAAAGTGTTCCTATTACTCCACATCCTCTCCAGCACCTGTTGTTTCCTGACTTTTTAATGATTGCCATTCTAACTGGCATGAGATGGTATCTCATTGTGGTTTTGATTTGCATTTCTCTGATGGCTAGTGATGATGAGCATTTTTTCATGTGTTTTTTGGCTGCATAAATGTCTTCTTTTGAGAAATGTCTGTTCATATCCTTCGCCCACTTTTTGATGGGGTTGTTTGTTTTTTTCTTGTAAATTTGTTTGAGTTCATTGTAGGTTCTGGATATTAGCCCTTTGTCACATGAGTAGGTTGCAAAAATTTTCTCCCATTCTGTAGGTTGCCTGTTCACTCTGATGGTAAGTTTCTTTTGCTGTGCAGAAGCTCTTTAGTTTAATTAGATCCCATTTGTCAATTTTGGCTTTTGTTGCCATTGCTTTTGGTGTTTTAGACATGAAGTCCTTGCCCATGCCTATGTCCTGAACGGTACTGCCTAGGTTTTTGAGACAAAGAAGGCCATTACATAATGGTAAAGGGATCAATTCAACAAGAAGAGCTAACTATCCTAAATATATATGCGCCCAATACAGGAGCACCCAGATTCATAAAGCAAGTCCTGAGTGACCTACAAAGAGACTTAGACTCCCACACAATAATAATGGGAGACTTTAACACCCCACTGTCAACATTAGACAGATCAACGAGACAGAAGTTAACAAGGATACCCAGGAATTGAACTCAGCTCTGCACCAAGCAGACCTAATAGACATCTACAGAACTCTCCACCCCAAATCAACAGAATGTACATTCTTTTCAGCACCACACCACACCTACTCCAAAATTGACCACATAGTTGGAAGTAAAGCACTCCTCAGCAAATGTAAAAGAACAGAAATTATAACAAACTGTCTCTCAGATCACAGTGCAATCAAACTAGAACTCAGGATTAAGAAACTCTCTCAAAACCACTCAACTACATGGAAACTGAACAACCTGCTCCTGAATGACTACTAGGTACATAATGAAATGAAGGCAGAAATAAAGATGTTCTTTGAAACCAACGAGAACAAAGACACAACATACATTCAGAATCTCTGGGACACATTCAAAGCAGTGTGTAGAGGTAAATTTATAGCACTAAATGCCCACAAGAGAAAGCAGGAAAGATCTAAAATTGACACCCTAACATCACAATTAAAAGAACTAGAAAAGCAAGAGCAAACACATTCAAAAGCTAGCAGAAGGCAAGAAATAACTAAGATCAGAGCAGAACTGAAGGAAATAGAGACACAAAAAACACTTCAAAATGACAACTTTTAAGCACTAAAAAGAAAAATCTGTCAAATAAAGGTTCTAAATGTAGTAAAATGTTTCAAAAAGAAAAGAAAAATAAAGACTTCTACAAATAACAAAAACTGAGCAGCAGACCTTCAGTATAAAAAAAGGTTAAATGAAGTTTCTCTGTAAAAGAAAAGGATACCGCAAGAAAATGTGGAACCACTCAAAGGAATGAAGAACATCCAAAATGGTCAATACATGAATAAATATAAGAAACTGTTATTTCTTATTTTGGTATCTCCTTAACATGTAAGTGATTAAAGAAAAAATGATAATGACATTTTGTGATATTTATAACACATGGAAAGGTAAAATGTATGGCAATGGCACAAAGGCAGGAAATAAAAGTATACCAGTGTAAGATTCTTACACTGTACATGGCATGGTATAATATTACATAAAAGCAGACTGTGATGAGTTAAAGATGTATAATACATATACATAGATATTTAACCCTAAAGCAACTGCTTTAAAAGCCAATCAAAGAGCTTTTTAGGCAACACTAAAGATAAAATTGAATGATTAAACAATACTCAACACAAATGCAGGCAGAAAAAAAAGGAGAGAACAGATAGGATAAATAGAAAACAAAGATCAAGCAGGAAGATTTAAACCAAACCACTTCAATTATTAAATGCACATGATCTAACCATTTCAACTGAAAGGCAGAAGTTATAATAATAAAAGCAAGACCCAAATATATGCTGTCAACAAGAAACACATTTAAATAGAATGACACAAATAGGTTCCAAGTGAAAGGACGAAAAAAGATGCATCATAAAACACATATCTAATGTAAGCTGAAACAGTCTTATCGAAGTAGATTACACAATAAAGAATATTATCATGAATAAATAGGGACATTACATAATGATAAAGGGGTCAGTTCATCCAGAAGACATACAGTTTTTAAAAATGTAGTCACCAAATAAAGGAGCTTCAGATCAAATGAAACAAAAAGAACTGAAAATAAAAATGGGCAAATCCACAAATTCAGTTGGAGATTTCAACACTTCTCTATCAGTACTTAATACAACATGAAGGTGGGAAATGTGTAGAGATATAAAAAAAAAAATCTTCAATTCTGTCAATTTGACCCAACATTTATAGAACACTCCCCCCACAAAAATAAAGTATATGTTTGTTTTGTTTTGTTTTTCGAAAACACACTGTATGTTCAATAAGACAGAACATATTGTGGAACATAAACCAGGATTTGTGCAAACATAAGATGATGAAATCATACCATGAATGTTCTTTGACCACTACTCAATTAAACTTAAAATCAATAACAGAAAGCTACCTGAAAAATCTGCTAAATATATGGAAATTAATTCACAAATAATCATGTGAAAAAAGAAATCACAAGTAGAAAATATTTTCAAATGAATTTTAAAAGCACAACATAAAATTTGAAATCCACCTAAAAGCAGAGCTTAGAAGAAAATTTATAACAATGAATATTTATTTTAGAAAAAAAGAAGTCTCAAATCAATGATCAAGGCTTTCATCTTAAAAAGCTATGGGCAAATTAAACCCAAAATAAATGGAAGAAAATGAAAATAAGAGCAAAATACAATAAAACAAAATAGAAAAAAAAATAATGAAACCAAAAGTGGGTTCTTAGAAGTAATAGATAAAATTAGTAAACCTCTTGGCAGTCTGAACAAAAAAGACAGAAAATCACTATTATAAGTAAAAGTAAATGATATTCTATGATATTAAAAGATTAAGAAAAAATTATGAAAAACTTTGTGTCACTAATATATATATATATATTTTTTGAGACAGTCTCAGTCACCCAGGCTGGAGTGCAGTGGTGTAATCTCCGCTCACTGCAACCTCTGCCTCCCGGGTTCGAGCAATTCTCATGCCTCAGCCTCCCAAATAGCTGGAACTACAGGTGAGCACCACCGCACTTGGCTAATTTTTGTATTTTTAGTATAAGAGACGGGGTTTCGTCATGTTGCCCAGGCTGGTCTTGAACTCCTGGCCTCAAGCAATCTACCTGCCTCGGCCTCCCAAAGGGCTGGGATTACAGGTGTGGGCCACCATGTGTGGCTTATGCCAGTAAATTTGATAACTTTGATAAAATTGACAAATTCCGTGAAAAGACTGAAGCTATCAAAGTTCAATCAAGCAGGAGTATATAACCTGAATAGCTCTCTATCTAGTAAAGAAAGTAAAGAAAATATCAAACCAAGATGGTTTGGTAAACTATCAAACTTTTAAAGAAACACCATCTGTTCACAAATTCTTCTAGATGGAAGAAATACTTCTCAACTTATTTTGAGGCCAGCAATGCTCTGGTACCAAAACCAAAAAAAAAAAAAAAAATCTAAAATAATAAGAACTACAGACCAATGTAATCCGGTAAAGACAGATAAAAAGGCCTTTGCAAAATTTTAGCATAAAAAATGCAAAATATATAAAAAAGGACAATGACCAAAATGGGGTCTATCCCAGTAAAACACTTTGTTTAACCTTCAAATCAGTGATTCATCATCTTTACAAAGGAGAAAAATATATAATCACCAATACATTAGTAAAAAGCATGACACAAACATAAACCCTCATGCCAATAAAACCCACAAAAAAATTCTTAGCAAACTTAGAAGAGAATAGCCTTAATCTGATCAGAAAAACCCATATCTAACATCACATTTAGTGGTAAAAGAAATCAATCTTTTCCCCTGGGACCAAGAATCAGGTAAGATGCTTTCACCATTTTTGCTCTCACCACTTCTATTCAATATCTATCATACTGCCAGTCCAAGCCAGGACAATAAGGTAAGCATAAGAAAGAAAAGGTATACATATTGGAAAGGAAAAAGTAAAATATCTTTATTCATAGATGGCATTATCTTCTATATAGAATATCTTAAGGACTTATTTAAAAACAAACTACCAGAACTGACAAATGAGTTTAGGAAGATCTCAAGATACAAAAATCAATTGTATTTTTATATAATGGCGACCAATAAATGTGAAAATTCAAACTGAAGAAAAATACCATTTAAAATACAAACAAAATACAAAAAACATACTATACCCTTACATTACAACTATAAAAATCTTGCTAAGAAAAATTTAAAAGACCTCAGTATGGAAAAATATGCTATGTTAGGGGATCTGAAGACTCAATGTTGTCAATAAGATAATTTCTCCTCAACTTGATACATAAATTCAAGGCAATACTAAAATCAAAATCCTAACAGTTTTTGTAGAAACTATCAAACTGATTCGAAATTTAAGTGGAAATGAAGAGGATCTAAAATAATCTGAAAAAACATTTTTAAAGAAAAATCAAGTTGGACAGGCACAGTGGCTCACACCTGTAATCCTAGCACTTTGGAGGCCCAGGCAGGTGGATTGCCTGAGCTCAAGAGTTCGAGACCAGCCTGGGGAACATGATGAAACCCCGTCTCTACTAAAATACAGAAAATTAGCTGGGCATGGTGGCGTGCACCTGTAATCTCAGCTACTCGGGAAGCTGAGACAGGAGAATCGCTTGAACCCGGGAGGCAGAAATTGCAGTGAGTCGAGATCACGCCATTGCACTCCAGCCTGGGTGACAGAGCAAGACTCTGTCTCAAAAAAAAAAACAAAACAAAACAAAAAACAACAACAACAACAAAAAAAACCAATTAAAGAACTTATACTACTTGATTTCAATACTTATAAAGTGAGAGTAATCAAGAGTGTGTTATTGGCGTAAAGATATTCATACAAATCAAAAGAATGCAATAGAGTCCAGAAATAGAACTATATATATATATATATATTTTTTTTTTTAGACAGGGTCTTGGCTCTGTTGCCCAGGCTGGAGTGCAGTGGTGCAACCATGGGTCACTGCAGCCTTGACCTCCTGGGCTCAATCCATCCTCCTACCTCAACCTCCCAGGTAGGTGAGACTATGGGTGCTTGCCACCATGTCTGGCTAATTCTTGTTTTGTTTTGTTTTGTTTTTTGTAGAAATGGGGTTTTGCTGTTGCCCAGACTAGTCTTGAACTCCTGGGCTCAAGTGATCACCTGCCTCAGTCTCACAAAGTTCTGGGATTATAGGCGTGCACCACACCATGTGCCCAGCCTGGCCCTTTAATTTTTAGCAAAGATGTCATGAAGATTCAACTGGGAAAGGATGATCTTTTCAGCAAATGGTGCTGTAACAAATAGATATCCATATATACCCTCCCACTAAAAGGAAAAAGTTAACTTCAGTCCTTTATCTCACATCAGTTACAAAAATAAGCTTAAAATGTACTATCATAGCCGGACACGGTGGCTCATGGCTGTAATCCCAGCACTTTGGGAGGCTGAGGTGGGCGGATCACTTGAGGCCAGGAGTTCGAGACCAGCCTGGCCAACATGGTGAAACCCTGTCTCTACTAAAAATATGAAAATCAGCCAGGCATAGTGGTGCATGTCTGTAGTCTCAGTTACTTGGGAGGTGGAGGTAGGAGAATCCGAGAGGCGGAGGTTGCACTGAGCTGAGATTGTGCCATTGTACTCCAGCCTAGGCAACAGAGAGAGACTCTGTCTCAAAAACAAACAAACAAACAAACAAAAAACAAAAAAACTATCAAAATTAAAAACTTTTGCTATTCAAAAAATAGTTAAGGAAATAAAAAGGCGTGCCACAGACTAGAAGAAAATATTTGCAAAAACACACACCTGATGAATTTGTAGCCAGAACATATAATGAGCTCTTAGAACACAATAAAAAAACAACCCAATTAAAAATGACCAAAAATGTGAACAGATATTTCACCAAAGAAATGTCAAATAAACACACGAAAAGACACTCAACATCATGTCATTAGGGAAATGCAAGCTGAAACCATAATGAACCACCTACCAGAATGACTAAAATTATAAGACTGACGATACCAATTGTTGGTGAGGATTTAGCAGCATAAAGTCAGCTGTTTGTTTTTTTGTTGTTGTTTTTCTTTTATAAACAACCCTTTAAAACTATAAAAACCACTCCTGGCTCTCTGTCATATAAAAACAAGCCTCTGCTGACCAAATGGCCCAGTTTCTACAACTTATAAATTGCAAAGAGAAAAGAAGGGAAAGGAGATATATGAATTTGAAACTCAAAGAACATAAGAACCAACAACAAGGTACTCACCTCATTTGCATCCTTATTTAAAGAAACTACTTTAAAAATTATTTAACAAACACTTTGAACATGAATATATATTTGATGAGATTAAGGAACTACTTTTTAAAACTTTTTCAAGTGAGATAATGACATTGTCCTTCTGGTTTAAAAAAAAATCCATATATTTTAGAGATGTATACTGAAGTATTTAAAGATGACATAACATGCCACCTGGGATTTGCTTCAAAATAAGACAAGAGGTAAGACGGGCAGTGTGCTGGTATAGATAAAACAAAACTGGCCATGAGTTGAAAATTATTGAAACTGAAGATGAGTACAGGTAGACTTCATTATATGATTCTCCTTACATCTCTATATGATTGAAATCCCCAAATACAGTTTAAAAATGCAATAAAATTTATGTTTTGACTAAATAACTATAAGTAAATACATATTTTATTCATCTGTACCATAACACTTCTGCCTCTGGAGAATAGAATATTATCTGAAAACAGTTTTCAAAATAATGTTGGGAAATGCTTCCAATTTAATATATAAAGATATGTATGAATGATAAGGATACATTTATCTCTTGGTTTTTTCTTTTTTAAAAAAATAATCTTCTGTAAAGTGGGTGTTAGATTTCACAACTACAAGACAAGAACTCAGATTTTAGAATTGGAAACCTAGATTCAGATCCCAGTCTGACACTTAAAGTAGGGTACTACTAAGCACTAAAATCCATTATCTCATAATTCTCACAAAAATTTTTGGAGGTACACACAATGTACATTCAGGAAGAGGGGACAAGATAAGAATTAATGCTTAAGGACACATTTGTTGAATAGTGCAGTCAGAACTCCAACCTAAGCAGTCTAACTCCAAAACCTGAACTCAATTTTCCAACTGCCAGGTGTAACTATTTGTTAGTTATGAAATCAATTTACTGCATTGCAACCCAGAATTTTTAAGAAAAAGAAACAGAACAGAATAGACAATAGCAGTGAGCACTTTTCCAAACTTTTGTTTCAGATTACTTGTAAGTATACTGAGTCACTTTGTAGAACACAGAATTACTGAGAATTGCAGCTGAAAAAAAAAAGAGTGACTATGGGTTGATGATTATTATTGCTGGATGACAGTTATATAAGGATTCATTTGGCTTGGTAGTTTTCTGTATGTTAACATTTTTACATAATTTTTAATTTTAAAGAGGCTATCTGGAGGAATTCTATAAGGTCTCATTTCCAAGTTTACACCTCAGTCACTAATAGCAGACCCAGCTTCCCCAAGTCTCATCTATCACTGTACAGATTCTCACTTACTATATTGCTCTGTACATAACCTCACATATCCTAATCTGTTCCAATACTGCATTCTTCCTCTCCCTTCCAAATTATTCCATTCTACTGCCTGAAATTCCTGCTCAGTGTTTAACATCTTGCTATTGTCAGATGCAGATTGAAACCTGGCTGGCTCCCTGAAAAAGACTCCCTGTGGTGTCTCAACTGGAACTTATTTAATTCCCCTCATAGCTTGGGACCTGGTAGTAGGGTTAGTATCTTCTCCAAGTACGTCTCTGGGGCAAGTCTCTACTTTGGTCATAATGCTCTGGGCTCAGTGATTCTTTCATAATACCTAAAAGGTATTATGAAATTCTGTGGAGGCATTTTGGTCACCTTGATGACTGAGGGATATTACTGGCTATGGAGCAGAAACCTGGAATGCTACCCACATTGCAATTTGAAAACACAGTTCCGGTAAGAAAGAAAAGACCTACACCTTGTTTAACTGGAGAATGTAATGTTGAGTCAGCCAGCAGGTGAAAAATAAGTTTATAATTATCTGAGCCCAACCATTTACCTATAAAAACAAAGCAGGAGAAGTACAGGATTTGTAAATATATACAAAGATTTTTCCAGAAGACGGCTATCCTGAAAATCCAGGAAATATGTTGTTTATAATCTTATTTTTAAAAATTGCTTGCCATTTTGGAAAATGTCATTAACTGTAAAACTATTCATATTTGCGTCACCAATAAAGCATAATTTTATCTGTCCAAAAAAAGTTTGAAAGCCACTGCTATGTTTTGATAGTTTTATGACTTTGCTTGGGGCAACAGATTGCATCACAATATTATCATCACCACAGTATTTCACACTCCTGTTATTACAAAACATGGTGTATGTTGCACATATTCAATAAATGTTTGCTGAACTAAATACTAGGGTGTTTGGTAGAGACTAGACTGACTGGACTGTATTACAAAGACATTGTGGCTAAACAGGAATTGGGACATGAAGTCATAAATACAAAAAAAATCAGCCAATCATAGTCACTTCTTGAACAAATGAGATAAAACATGCTGCTTTTGAAAGACTAACCTTACAGTGATATATATGTTAAATATGGAAATAAACTTGACTTAGAAATCTTAAAGGCAATAGTTTCCTACTACTAACATTTCTATTACTTCAGCTGAAAGATTTTAATATAGAAATTTAATAAGTTCATAGACTAAATAACAAAAAGATTCATCTCATGGCAGCTTTTTCCTATCAATTTTATAAAACAGAATTCCACAAAACTCAGTTCAGAAAAAGCAATCAATATACCATTTGCCTCTATTAAACAAAAACTGTATTAACACATGTTTAAATGTTTCTAATATATGGAGAAGAGTATAACTTTTTACTTATATTAATAACAACTCTTGAACAGTAGGGGTAAACCTAAGCACATAAGGCAATCATCATTCACAGCTACTATTTATCTAAAACTATGCATACTAACTAAACAAGAAAATACAATGTTAAAAATTTTAACATAAAACATAAGAACTGTTCAAATTAATTTTTAATAAGTGCTCAAGCCAAAGTTTTGATACTTTGATAGCTTAAATTGTGATCTACTATCCAGTTCTTGAAAGAATTCAACTATTGTTTCACATTCCTTTCTCTACTTTCCCATTTGCTCTTTCTCATAAGTAGTAAGTCTTACAAATGAATGCAATAGTTTATTCATTTTTAAGTAGAAAATATTTACAACCATTCGTAAAATCCTTTACATAATACTGACATTCCTTATAATGCTTATTCCTTCGATTTTCAGAATCCTTAAAAAAATTTTATCTCATTTTCTTCTATCCAAATATGCCTGTAGACACAACATATGTACATCTTAAGAATCCACACAAATTTCTTAGGTGTTTTAATTTTTGAACAAATTTTTGCAAAGTATAAACACTCCTCAACAAGGCTCTAATAAGGAAAATATGACAACTTTTAAATTACGAATCAGAATGAGAAAAATAACTACAATAGAACTAAAATGAAATACAGATTTTAAACAGCCAAGTAAGTTCAACTGCATTTATGTACAATAAATTATATAAATGTAGTTCAAAAACTGTGACTGCCCACTACATCTAAAAAATAATCAGGTAAGCAATCTTTGCAAAGCTTCTTGGGGAAAGAATTAGAGCTCCCTAAAAGGGGGATGGGCAGGACAGTCTATTTGGGATCACACAATTACAAACCATGTGTGTGGATTAAGTGCCTGTGCTTTCCAAAATGAGTTACTATAACCATGAAAGGTATTAGGGAAATTAAAATAGATTCCACTCATTTTCTTCAGGGAGACCATGTCAATCCTATCAGTAATGCCACTTCTTTATCCGCCTCCTTCTCTGGTAATACCCTTTTCATCTACCATTAGTCCTTCTTTTATCTAGCATATACCATTCCGTCATCACTCGACCTCTGCCCTAGCTTTACGTCACCTTCCATCCCTGGCTCCTAAGCCAAAAGTTACTGTGAGATGATTAAACAACAACAACAACATTGAACATTAAAAAAAAAAAAAAAAGATAAATTGAAATAAGGTCAAATTATTAAGTATCTCTATGTGAAAAGAACTGGGCATAATAAACAAATGACGTCTTCTAACTGGATAGCAGAAAGAAACGTATTAATCTATGTTATAATGAACATAGATTAATATGCTACGGTCTGCTACACACACACCAACACTCACACACATACAACATACCTCTAAACTAGAAAGCTTGGGAACTGAGTAAATTTAAAACGTATAAATTTTCAAAACTATTAACATCTTAAAAAAAAGAAAAAAGAAAAATCATTCTTAATCTTAACCAACTATTATTACTGTGGTAAACATCTTTCTATGAGAACTAGTTCTTTTTTAAATTCAAATAGTTGTGGATATCCCATTTTGAAGTGTACTTACATCATCTCTTGTAACAAAAATTTTAGTAGCTGCATAGTATTGTATCAGCTTATGAATACAATGTGATTTGTTCAATCCTGTCTGTGTCATGAGACATACAAGTTAAATAGCCTTTCACGTAAATTTTTGTGTGTATCTCTAATTTTTATGGCTCTTTAAACATACTGTCACTCTTCAGAGTACAGCTTTTGGGTTTCAAAAAAAAAAAAAAAATACTGCCAATATTGCCCCAGAAAGCTTGTGTAAGATTGGTCTCACCCTTATTTTTTCAACTCTCACCAAATATATTAGGCAAATAGGGGTTTCACTGAATCCTAATTAATAGGATAAACTTTTGTCATATTTTTATTGGCTTTATATATTTCTTTTATGTATCTTCATTTACTTCACTGATGTTGTCTGTCAATTTCATTTCTTAGTACTTCTAAAAGCAGTATATAACAAGAATGGTAATCTTTGTCCAACATATTGTTAATGTCTTTTTCTAGTTTACCTTTTAATTCCGTTTAGTTTCCCTTTTGCAATTTCTCCCTGTGGTTCTATAAAAGAAAGTTTTTCCCACTCCAAGATCTAATCAACACATATTTTCTTATTTTTACTATCTCATTTTTAACTTAACTAATCTCATATTTAATTTGTTGTGTAGTGAAGTTGGACTCTACTGGTTTCTAGTTTGATAACACCCAATTGTTTCAACTATGTACACAGAATACAGAATTGCAACAACGGCAGTGGGTTGTATGAATAATGGCTCTGACTAGAGTACAGCATTCCCTCAGCCCCACTCAGGGTTCATACCCAGGGACTCTAGATCTATCGCCTCACTATCAAGTCCAAATGCTATCACTGTATTTGGGGTGTGTGTGTGTGTGTGTATTATATATATACATATATATATATTTTTTGAGATGGAGTCATAGATATACATATATATATATATATTTTTTTTTTTTTGAGATGGAGTCTTACTCTGTCGCCCAGGCTGGAGTGCAGTGGCATGATCTCAGCTCACTGCAACCTCCGCCTCCTGGATTCAAGAGATTCTCCTGCCTCAGCCTCCTGAGTAGCTGGGGTTACAGGCGCATGCCACCACGCACAGCTAATTTTTGTATTTTTAGTAGAGACAGGGTTTCACCATGTTGGTCAGGCTGGTCTCGAACACCTGACCCCGTGATCTGCCCACCTCAGCCTCCCAAAGTGCTGCATAGGTATGACAGGCGTGAGCCACCGCACCCTATTTTTAGCTTTCAATACTGTTTCACCAATTTATCTACATAAAAGCCATATTATTTTTATCATTATAAGTTAATAATATCTAGTAATACCAGTTCTCTTTCTTATTATTCACTTTTAAAATTTTCTTGGCTTCTCCCAGCCAACATATTTTCCTAGTAAAATACTTATGTCAATACATTTTACTTAATGTATAAATTATGTGGAGAGTTATGGCTAGGTTTCCACATGCACAGCACAAAGCTCTGTGCCCAAATTCTCTGTAGAACCTACGTTTGTGGTTTAGTGTCTGTAAAGTTCATCTTTAGCCTCAACTGGTCCCTCTCAAGAAACTTCACACTCTTGTTTAAATTTCCTTGTCCCCTGGACTTCTATGCACATCCTCTCCCTTTACCCATATATTCCTCTAAAAATAATTTAAATTTATATAATGCATACCTTCATTTTCAAGAATTTTTCCTCTCACTAAAAATTAAAAGTTTAGGTCTATATAAAACAAACTAAAACTACCTTGTATGTTAACTGGCAATTAGCAGTAGTGGTTGGCACATACTGTATAAGTACTTAAGAATATCAAGTAAATGAATGAGATTTCCATTCCTTTCCTTTCCTTTCCCTTTTCCCATTCCCATTCCCATTCCCATTCCCATTACCATTCCATTCCATTCCATTCTAGAGATGGAGTCTCACTCTATCGCCCAGGCTGGAGTGCAGTGGCATGATCTCATCTAAGTGCAACCACCACCTCCTGGGTTCAAGTAATTCTCCTGCCTCAGCCTCCTGAGTAGCTGGGATTACAGGTGCCTGCAAACACACCTGGCTAATTTTTGTATTTTTAGTAGAGACAAGGTTTCACCATGTTAGCCAGGCTGGTCGAACTCCTGACCTCAAGTGATCCTCCCACCTCAGCCTCCCAACATTCTGGGATTTCAGGCATGAGCCACCGTGCCTGGCCATAAATCTATTTTAGCAGAGCCTACTCCCTGCCCACAAAGAGCAAGACTCCTTATTTTCCTTCCTTAGCAATCCCTTAGTCCTAAATCCTCCACTTCTCTCCCATCCCTCCACCCCAAGACTCAAGGACTCAGTCCTATTTGCTGTAACTTATTCCTCTATTGCAGACCTTCAATCATACTACAACCCACGTAGGCAATTCAACCTTTATGACCAAGAAATACTCTGTCTTCTCAAGCTGATTAGTATTTTGAATAGGCTGGGCATAGTGGCTCACACTTATAATCCCAGCACTTTGGGAGGCCAAGGCAGGCAGATCCCTTGAGCTCAGGAGTTTGAGACCAGCCCAGGCAACATGACAAAACTCTGTCTCTATAAAAAATACCAAAATTAGCCGGGTGTGGTGGTGTGCGCCTGTAGTCCCAGCCACTTGGGAGGCTGAGGTAGGAGGATCACTTGGGCCCTGGAAGTCCAGGATGAGGCTGCAGTGAGCCGTGATCATGCCACTGCACTCCAGCCTGGGTGCCAGAGCAAGACCCTGTCTTTAAAAAATAAAAATAAAAATCTGAATACACATATCCCTGGCATGTAAAAGAGAAAGGACTTAGGAGAAGACTGATTAGTTGGGAACACAGGGATACATATTAAAGAAACTATGTCCTATAATAGTTTGATGCATAAGGGTCTTGGATGAGAGCTTGTGAGTTATGTGTCTGTGTATCTGAGAGTTTGAAGTTAAGGGAAATAACTAAATTGTATATTCTGTTACACTGGTGGTGGTTACATACTAAAGAAAATGAACAGAGGACTAAAAATTTAATCCTAATTTTATCTAATTACCATACAACACACTCATCATTAAATGTTAGGTTCATTTTAACTTTCATTAGATAAGATTAAATTCTATCTTTACTTTGAATTCTCAGGTTTTGTTGCTTATACAGAAAGGCAATTGGTATTTTTTTTAAATGTTTAAGAAAAAACACTATTCATTAACTCAAAGGAACAATAATAACAATAGCAGCTAACAATTACATAGCAACTACGTGACAGCCATTGTTCTAAGAGCTTTTCAGAGCAAAACTCTTCTAACCTTCACAACAACCCTATGAGATAGGTACTATTTTTATCCCTACTTTATCGATTTGAAAGCAGCTAAACATTTGCTTAAAGTTACACAGCTAACAAGTGATGGAGCTGTGATATGAACTCAAGACACTCTGTCTGAAGAGCCTATTCTCTTAACTATGAGACCACATTTACTGTTTTATGACAATTAGCTTATTCTCTATTTTTACTTATATAAAACAAGCTCTCCAATACAGCAGATATTTTATAGAATATTAACAGGATTAAGAAAGTCATATGATTGGCCAGGCGCGGTGGCTCACGCCTGTAATCCCAGCACTATGGGAGGCCGAGGTGGGCGGATCACGAGATCAGGAGATCGAGACCATCCTGGCCAACATGGTGAAACCCTGTCTCTACTAAAAATACAAAAATTAGCTGGGCGTAGTGGCATGTGCCTGTAATCCCAGCTACTTGGGAGGCTGAGGCAGGAGAACCACGTGGACCAGGGAGTCGGAGCTTGCAGTGAGCCAAGATCGCACCACTGTACTCCAGCCTGGCAACAGAGCGAGACTCCGTCTCAAAAAAAAAAAAAAAAAAAAGTCATATGATTTACTACAGAAAGCTACATAATAACTCCTTTCCTGATTGTTTTGAAGAATCACAAATATTTGAGATGCTACAAGGGGACCTGGAGAGGTGGGATATAATGTAAAAAATGTATTTCATTCAATCTAAGATGCCACTGATTGAAAACATACCATTATTTTATGTGCCACTGAGAAATGAAACTCTGCCAAACTGTAACACATTATCTTTTAAAATATACTAGTATATAAAAAGGGAATAAAAGTATAAATAAATCAATGATTATAGTGACTTACCAAAGATACCTTCAATATATGGCTGCTTAATAGATAAGACTACATACAAGAAAATTAGTATTTCTTGAAAGCTATTATACTTTCTGGGAATCTATGTATTTGGAAGAAATCAAAGACTTGACACCAGCCCAAGATTGAGGTATGAACTGTGGTTGTAGAGAACTTCAGGACAACAAGAAAAATTGGTTTATCAAGCACATGCCTACATTAGGTCAGATGTATTACTAAATAGTTTGCTTTTGCTGCCATTAAAAAATACCACAGACCAGGTGGGTTACATCACAGAATTTTATTTTCTCACAGTTCTGGAGGTTGGAAGTCCACGATCAAGCTGCTGGCAGGTTTGATCTTTCCTCTTGCCTCCTTGGCTTGCAGATGGTCACCTTTCTTTCTCATTGTGTCTTCATTTGGCCTTTTTTCTGTGTATGTGCATCCTTGGTCTCTCTCTCCCTCTCCTAGTAAGAACACCAGTCATACTGGCTTTATAGTCTCACTCTTAAGGCCTCATCTAACTTCAATTACCTACTTAGAAGTCATATCTGCAAATCTCCAAATATAGTTCATATTGGGGGCTAGGGTTTCAACATATGAATTTGAGAGAGACAAAACTTAGTCCATTAACAACATAATAGCTGATCTTATTGGAACCAAAAATAAAACACTTGGAACCTGGAATGCAAAACATTGTTTCTGTTAACAGCAAGCTACTGTTGAGGTAACAGTAAAGTCATTTCTACATTAGGATTAACAACTCAAAGAAAAAACAAAACCATACCAGCTCTTCATTTGAGACTAAAATTAATTACTATAATAGGAATTCTTTTAAATTGTTTAAGGCTTAAGACAGTGTCCTTATTTTTGGTTCCTGCTATATTCTTATATACCAATCAATTCACATTTCGTATTACAAAGGCAAATCTTGCTTTCAGGCAATTTTTGCACCCTATTTTCTATACTATGTAACAAGAACCACCGTTTATCTTTGACTCACTAGTACCTTCAATGTGTGTGGCATATAGTAGCTACTTAATAAATATCAGAGGGAGGAAAGAAAAGAAGGTAGGGAGGAAGGAAGAAACTAAGTTAGATATTTACCAATTTATATAGTACCCTTAACTTTTATTTGCTTTAGTCTGGCACCCTGCAGATTATATGAACCAAAATACTTAATAGTCAAAGAAGTAATGAAAATATACATAACAAATTTAAGGTACAACACAAATTTCTTATCAAGGCTTTTAAAAGTAGAAACCAAGAAAATCTTCTCAACAAAACGTCCAGGTACCCCCTGCCGTGAATGAGCATTTAAATGCTATTTGAAAGTACAAAGACAACACTTGAAAGACATTTCAAAGCCTATATAAAATTGCCAAAATGTCTACTAGCAGAGTTTTTGAAACTAGCTAATTCTGATGTTTCAACAAGAAATTTTTACAGAAGTTCCTCCTCCACCAAAAAGCCTTCATAAAACACAGCATTTACATACAAAACCTACTCTAAATCCTAGATAATCAGAAATCATCCACTGAATAGTCAGCTCATTTGCAGTTTATTTATATTCGTGGCTCTAATCTATAAAGGGAAAAGTAAAAGCAAAGTAAGCTACAGCTATGTGAAAAGAGATACTCAAACACTTACCTGCTATTTTTCAGCTGTCAGGGAATATAAAAATTTTACATAGCAAAAATAAAATAATATGTAAATGTTTGGTTAGAATGTTAACAAAATAAAAAATATTTCACTGACATTGGACTAAATAATTACTAGGTGAACAAACATGGATTTTGGTCTACTATGTGTCATGCTGCTCTATAAATTCGCACAAGTTCGTATGAAGCAAATGGTAAGACAATAACGCTATTGATTCAGATGTGTCAAATCAAACATTAACATACATCAGTTGTTTAGAAGGGAAAACATTCCTTCAGTACAAATGTGCTTATTATGTGGTTTCTCTTCTTGGTAATTGAAATTTTAGATTTGTTTAAATTGCCAAAATCCCGTATCATTGGGTTTTGCTTTATTTTAAAGGGACCCAAAGTTCTTGATCTCATTTCAGGAGGACAGAACAAGACTTTTATAAGAAAGACAGAAAACAAAATGTCTACATAAAACAAGTTAATTTTGTCTCAACTTTGACATTTACTGAAAAATGCTCTTGTGCAGCGTCTTTTAAAGAATGATAATCATATGCCTTTCTCATTACATAGTTTGCATCAAATTATATGCCTAACAATTACAACCATGAAGTATTCATTTACATACCTCTCTTCAGTGTTCAAAACACGTTACTGTTGAGCCAGTCACCTAAGTGGAAGATTTAAATAGGACACTAGAAGGTAAACATTCCATTTCTCTCTACCTCAGTTGTTTTCCTATTCCCTTTATCAAATAATTGGTAAAGAGTGCTGTGCTTCAGAAAGTTTTAAATAAACAAAAACTTTCGTCAATGATTCTTTTTTTAAAAAAATCTGTGAGCAAAGATAGAAAGCTTCCTGCTTTTTTATTTTGTTAGCAAAAACATTTTCACATAAAGTAAAACTAAAAATCCAAGGTAAAGAAAATACAACTTTACCTGAAGTCTAAACTGAAACTAGGCTTTAAAATTCCCTTAGATTCTAAACAGGTTTGCATTTACATGTCCTAACCCTAAGATAGTTTCCAAACAACACATCAAAGTGCAGTGAACTCAGACACCTCAGACAAACTTTAAATTTCTGAGGGAAACAAAGTAATTTTAGGTAATCTGTAGAATACTGATGAACCCTAACTCAACAGTCCAGTTTCAAAATTAGATCCTATTATACTTTCCATAGCATCACATCTTTACAAAACTGAGTCACTGTAATGTAAAAAAGAAAGAAGAATCATGCTCCCTCCACCCCCACCACACACACACACACACACACACACACACACACACAAATCAATGTGGAATAGGAAATGAGGGTAGAGCTTCTAATCGGACTCCAAGTTTTAAGAAGTTGTACAGTGTCCAAGAGATGCACACATCCCATTAGAAATGTTGGTTACTTAAGAATGAAGTAAAAATATTTCTTCAAAGAATTCATATATTATTTATTCAAATGGCTACTAAGTTATTAGGACATAAATATTTATACTGTTTGGACCAAACTACTAAGAAAATAAAACTATCTGGTATTTCTTTAGATCTAAGGACATCACGAAAAGATTACTTAGCCCACTAAGAGTGTGATGAACAGAGGAAGTTTGGGAACCTTTGCAGCATATGGGTAGAAACTGAAATGACACTGGACCTGTCACTAAACTTGGTGAAATATTAACTGACTAGCTTGTATTATTACCCAAAGGCCATTAGTGCTGTGTAAGGGCTAGTATACTCTATTTACAAATATCTGAGGGCTAATTAACTGAAATCCAGCTGTGGCCTAAGAAGTCCAGTTTCTCTGCAGCTCTCTCCAGGGAGAAATGCTCCTCTGTTCTCATCTGGGCCTGTACAAAGTCATCTTCCTTTAACAGTACTTAGGAAAACCATCCAGTGTTATACATCTAAAACTCATAAATTAATAGAGATCTTGGTAACATTACCCTATCAATGATAACATTATTAATATTATATGGAACATTTCCAAAAATATTTTCAGAGCTATTAGCTCCTAACTATAGTGTTTCATTGTATAATGTGAAGGCCCATTGGGCCAGCTCACGGTGATTTGATTATAGCAATTCAAAGAAGCAACAGCTTTTAGTAGATAATGCCCAGGATTCACAATTAAGAACATGTGTTTTGGAATCAGGTTCTGTCACCATGTAACTTTAGGCATGTCCCTCCATCTCCTGAGCCTCATTATCTTCAACCATTTTTAAAAGAATTATTTTTATATTAACACAGGTACAGTCTCCCTTATCTGAAATACTTGAAACCAGAAGTGTTTCGGATTTGTGTTTTTTTCAGAGTTTGGAATATTTGCATTACATTGATTGAGCATCCCTAATCCAAAAATCCAAAATCTTAAATGCTTCAATGAGAAGCTCCTAAAGGCAAGGGGAAGGGATGGGGGAAAGCTGGAGAAATGATGAAAGTCTGCAGGAAGTTAGTGAATCTTAAATTCAGTTGATTAAGAAAAAGCTGTAGTAGTAGTACTAAGGACACTCCTGCCCCGTATGCCACCTCAGTCAGGCAACTATCCCACACCGATGGAGATGGTTTATTCTCTGTAGATACTGAACTAAAGACATGTCTGACTCTGAGACATCAGTAATAGTCAAGAGTAGAGGTAAAGAACAAACCATTTGAGAAATAAGGAGTGAAAGTCTACATACAAAATACTGGCATTTCCAGTCCCCTTCCCCAACATATGTCTCCAAATATTAACATGAAACAAGTGTAATAAATATTTCCATATGTTCATATTTATCAGATTTACTGTATACAACAAATCTTTATAATGGTTCCTGTCCACCAAAAACCCATATCTCACTATCAAAGAAAAAGACTTAATTGTGGTCAAGTTTTATATAGAAAGAGAAAAAAGGAGAAAGAGAATTATATTCAGAGGTTAAATGATCTTTTAAGAGATGCCTGAAGCAGTAAATAGATAATTCAATACAATTAGGTAGTACACAAACAAAGTGGTTTATGTAGTTACTTTAATACACATTAAAAATCTATATAGCTAGTATATAGAACCTGTAATTTCACAGATATTATTGCTTAGGCAAGGCAAAGTTTGTAAACTATCAAATAAATATTAACATAGGCATTTTGGCCGGGCACGGTGGCTCACACATGTAATCCCAGCACTTTAGGAGGCTGAGGTGGGAGGATCACAAGGTCAAGAGATAGAGACCATCCTGGCCAACATGGTGAAACCCCATCTTTACTAAAATACAAAAATTAGCTGGGTGTGGTGGCACACACCTGTAGTCTCAGCTACTTGGGAGGCTGAGGCAGAAGAATCGCTTGAAACCAGGAGGCAGAGGTTGCAGTGAGCCAAGATGGTGCCACTGCATTCCAGTCTGGTGACAGAGCAAGACTCCATTTCAAAAAAAAAAAAAAAAGAAAAGGAAAGAAATGGCAGTAGTATGTGAATGTCTAAACTTTCAGGCATACTACTGCAGAGATAATTACTAAATTTGGTGGTAAAGTTAAACTTTAATTTAAAGTTAAACTATAATTCCTTTAAATGTGATTCTGGAAACTTTAAAAAAACTGATACAAATGTTATTGTATACAAAGTTTAACTTTTTGAAATTAGGGGCAAGTTTTTTGGGATTTACACTGACATAAGACAGGTTGACCACAGACATGCTTTTTCAGGGAAATTTTCCCAAGATAGGGATCAACATCAGGTAAAATTAATTACTGAAGCTACTGCAAGTTTAAAGTTCTAAAAACAGTTAATAGACAAGATGAAGAAACAAGAAAGCAATTAGATAAGACAGGAGGATAACTAGCAGCTATACTGACAGAACTACCATTTTGTTTGAACTTCTACTACATGCTAGGCACAGAGTTAGGTCATCAAAATAGGTAGTCTTTATGCATATCTGCCTTTTACAGATTAAAAATCTAAGATTCAAGTTAGATAATTTACTTCTAGCACCAGTTCTGGGGAAGGGAAAGTTGAACATGAAAAAAAGTATAATATAAAGGCAAAAATCCCTGTGATAACCAACTAAGTATCAAAATTAAATTCCCAATATAGTTTTCTAACACAGCAGTCCCCAATCTTTTTGGTACCAGGCACTGGTGCTATGGAACACAAGACAGGGGCAGGGGGATGGTTTCAGGATGAAACTGTTCTACCTCAAATCCTCAGCCATCAGATTCTCATAAAGAGCATGCAACCTAGATCTCTCACATGCACAGTTCACAATAAGGTTCACACTCCTTTGAGAATCTAATGCCTCTGCTGATCTGACAGGAGGCAGAGCTCAGGCAGTAATGTTAACTTGCTTGCCAGCGGCTCACCTCCTGCTGTGTGGCCTGGTTTCTAACAGGCCAAGGACCACAGAATGGCAACCCCTGTTCTAACATTCCTAACCTCAAAATCTTTATAAAATCCATAAAGTAAATAAAATGACTGAAGATGACTGCAGACTGGTAGGTTAAGAGATGGTCAATAAATTAGATTTGGTGCATTTAGCATTCCAAGAAGGTACTGTGCCCAGAAATTTGACAGGATGGATTCCTAATGTTCCTCTTATCCTAGCTGAAGACTTAATTACATTGCTGGTTCGGTAAATGAAGAGTCATACCCAAAATTTAAGTGGCCACATTTCCACTTTTCAATTAAACAAAGTCAGAAGTTATTGAGCAACCCAAACAACAACAACCACACACACATTTGGATATATGCTTTAAACTTCTATAATGTGTATTATTTGCATAAAAGGGACTGTGCGCAGTAATGCTTTGGGAGACCAAGGCGGGAGGATCGCTTGAGCAAAAGAGTTCAAGACCAACCTGGGCAACATAATGAGACTCTGTCTCTACAAAAAAAAAAAAAAAAAAATTAGTTGGGCATGGTGGCACATGTCTGTAGTACCAGCTACCAGGGAGGCGGAGGTGGGAGGGTCACTTGAGCCCAGGAAGTCGAAGCTGCAATGAGCCATGACTATGCCTTTGCACTCCATCCTGGGCAACAGGATGGCTCTAACAGGGGCTAGAAAAAAAAAAAAAAAAAAAAACCCTAAAAGGTCGTTTAGCAATTAACTTCTCTAAGTTTTCAGAAATCCTCCTACACTTGGAATATCATAAAAAGTAGTAATTTTGTGAAACTGTAGGGAGACTCTGCTATTCATGCTTTTAAAATGTGCTTTTAATTTCTCTGACTACTAAAGGCTATAATAATGTCACTTGGAAAACAGAAAGCTGAGTGAGCATCTGAGGGTAAAAAGGAATGTTTTCACAGACTCAGTTGGTAAATACCACTGGCCCTAGCTGAACACTGTGATTCCTTAACTGGAAGCCAATCACAATCTTAATTTTAAAAGTCTCCTTGTTACATAGGGCAAAGGGCAGCCATATTATCTCAATTACTCCTTCACAGAAAACTCAAGAATTGAACTAATACTTTGAAGCATCATAAACATGTTTTCCTTTTTACCGTATTTCTGAGTCTATATGAAGAGGTCAGATTTAATTGAAATAGTCAACAGGCTCAGATGTTAGTCTAGTTTGGGTATTACAAAGGGCAGCTTTTTCTTTATGTTAAGGACATTTATGATATATTATATATACCATAGGTCAATAGATACAAAAACATATATGTCAAGGATATATATAACATACAATACATGTATGTTAGGATATTTATTATAGCATTGTCATATTAAAAAATTGGAGAGTCTAAATACCCATCAATAAGGAAATAGAGCTAGTCTCAGTGGCTCATGCTTGTAATCCCAGCACCTTGAGAGGCCAACGCAGAAGGATTGCTTGAAGCCAGGAGTACAAGACCAGCCCGGGCAACATAGCAAAACACTGTCTCTATAAAAAATTTTTAAAAATATAGCCAGGCATAGTGGTGTGCACTTGTAGTCCCAACTGCTTGGGAGGCTGAGGTGGGAGGATGGTTTGAGCCCAGGATTTGAGGCTGCAGTGAGCTATGACTGTGCCAAGGGACTCCAGCCTGGTGACACGGTGAGACCTAGTATCAAATAAATAAATAAGGAAATAGTTAAATCAGCAGTCCTCAATCTTTCTGACAACAGGGACTGGTTTCATGAAAGAATTTTTTCACGGACTGGGCTGTAGCAGGGGGGAGGTTTTGGGATGAAACTGTTCCACCTCAGATCATCAGTCATTAGTTAAGATTCTCATAAAGAGCATGTAACCTAGATCCTTCACATGCACAGTTCACAATAGGGTTTGTGCTCCTAGGAAAATCTAATGCCACTGCTGATCTGATAGGAGGTGGCGCTCAGGCCGTAATGTTTGCCAGCCACTCACCTCCTGAGGTATAGCCTGGTAGGGTCTGCAGCCCAGGGTTTGAGAACCCCTGAGTTAAATTTGCATATCCATAAGATAATGTAGTGTGCAACCATTTAAAACAATGAGGTTAGATCTATAATGTATTGGCTACTTCACAATTAAAGTATATTTAAAGCATTTCATTTTATGACACATTTTAAGCAAATTTTGTTAGAATTCTTGCAATATCTGCTGAGCTGCAAAGGAAGGCTACATGCTACATTGACACTGTACCTTGTTATCAACAAAACTGCTAGTTATTAAATTTTTGGTTTTTTATTCCCAATGGGTGCATGCTCAAATATTGGACCTTCAGACTCATCTGTATATTGCCAAAGGACTGTACGTGAGGATTCATATTCCATATAAACATCTCAGTATATTGGGCAAAACTTACTAAAATACATCAAAGGATCTTTGATCTACTAAACCAGGAGTTGGCAAATGTTTTCTCTGTAAAGAACAGATAGTAAATATTATAGGCTTTGTGGACCATAGGTCTCTGTTGTTGTAGACCAAAATCTATCGGTCACAGACAATATATGAACAGGTGTGGCTGTGTTCCAGTAAAACTTTACTTACTCAAGTTCAACAGAGCTTAAAGGTTATTAAAAAAAAAAAAAAGGTACTTACAAAGACAGGCAGTGGGCCGGACTTGGCCTACAACCACTAATTTGCTGATCCCTGTGCTAAAATCAAGGTGCTGCTAATGTAGTTAATCTTCTTTTTAACAGTACCCCACATGCATGCCATTATCCTTCAAAGGCAGACCTTTATACTGCATGCTTTCATTTTGATATTTCAAATGTTCAATTTGCAAGTTACCATACAAGTGCTTTAAGGGAATAATATCTTGTGGGACTCAATACAGAACTTCAATGTCAAAACAATTTTTCATTGTATTAAAGCACAGAAGTGTGAATAAGGCCAGTACAATAGGAAGAAATAATTCTACACAGATACATCCTATAGTAATAAATTTGCAATCAAGAAATCCACTTGGGTGCTGGAGTAAATGGCCTTGAACAGAAAGAACTAGTATCTAGGAAATGCATAATCACATAAATAAAAATTTCTAAAATAAAGCAAAAGGTTACATTTCTAAACTTTATTTTTCTTTCTTCACACTTGAATTTTTATTCTAAGTGACCGAACAAAAAAATACACCACGATGAAAAGGCAATTCAGAAAAGAAATACAAACACCTAGCAAATCAGTGTAAATAAATGCAATCTCCAAAAAAAGTAAATTATAACCAGAAGAATCGGTTAAAAAAATTAGGGTGCATAATTTGCATTTGAAGCTTTCCCTTACAAGCCTGAATCCTCAATACCAGATCTTCATCTTCCGTATCTCAGCTCAGCCTCTCCAAATACAGCTGCCTCATCAGATATTTCAGTTTAGATCTGGCCAGATGATCAGGCTATTCCCCTATCTAGTCTGGGCCACAAAAGACTCAAGTGACATTAAGAAAAATCAAAGAAGATGAGCCAGGCCTGGTAGCTCATGCCTGTAATTATCTGGAGGCTAAGTGGGGAGGATTGCTCGAGCCTAGGAGTTCAAAGCCATCCTGGGCTCACAAAAAAATGGCGGGGGCTGGGGGGGTGGGGCCAGGTGGGAATTTCGATGCTTAAATTCCTTGGTCTCTTCTGTAGTAGATTTCTAAACCATTTGTAAGCCGATAGAAGGCAACGGTACAATCAGTATTTTAAATCTATGCCATGAAAGAAAAAGAAGCAAGCCAGTATCTACCAAGCTACCAATGAATGAAGTGTTAGATACACATAATGGAATACTATTCAGCCTTAAAAAGGAAATTCTGATACATGCTGTAACATAGATGCTCCTTTGAAGACACTATGCTAGAGGAAATAAGCCATTCACAAGAGGACAAATATGTATGATCTCCCTTCTACAAAGTACCTAGAGTAGTCAAATTAATATAGACAAAGTAGAATGGTGGTTGGCCAGAGGGGGGTGGGAAATTAGGAGTTATTGTTTACTAGATATGTAGTTTCAGTTTGGAAAGATGAAAAACTTCTGGAGATGGATAATGGTGATGGTTACAAAACAATGTAAATATACTTAATGCCACTGAACTCTACACTTAAAATGGTTCGATGCTAAGTTTTATATTATATACGTATATGTTACCACATTAATAAAAAAGGAAAGAAAAGCTGAAAGCAATTAAGTTTACAACTGACCCTAAAAACCTTTCAACAGCATTAGTGGAATTAAAATATTTAATTTACTAAGTAATACAAAGATACTCATTGGCTAAATATACCCTGCAATACAGACCACAACCTGAGATGTGCAGATGTGAGCAGATTAAAGAAAAGCTTTCAATACAAGTCACTTTTAAAGCTTTATTGTGAAGAAGCTTCAGATTTGTAATTCTGAAGGGAATGTGTCTTTTC
This sequence comes from Pan paniscus, assembly GCF_029289425.2. NCBI lineage: Eukaryota > Metazoa > Chordata > Mammalia > Primates > Hominidae > Pan > Pan paniscus. The sequence continues at coordinate 87,705,454 of NC_073259.2, forward strand.
AAAAGTTCTTTGGAAAAAGTTCAATCACAAAACATGATCAAAATATGGAGCATCATGAATTTATTTCATTTTCCAACCTCTATATTAAACTGCTCCTAAAATGTATTTAAAAAGAATGCATATTCTTCAGCAAATCTTTTCATCAATCACCATGTGAAAACCTTTGGCAGGGACACTGTGCATTCCTGGGAGGATTTAAATTAATTTGTGAGGGAGTGAAACCTGGCTTATAAGCAAAGAATTGGATTTAGTATTTGACAAAGAGTTCTTTTCTGAATTTAAAATGTTGTATCATGAGTTCACATTTATGTTCTCCATCACCAGTAAAGTAATAAAATAATATAGAACTTCAATTCATTTAAAAATATAGTTTTCTACGTATTTATGGTCATAGCTTTATCTGCCTACAACAACAAAGTATTTGAAATCACATTTCTACTTTGAGTTAAAAAAACAAATATTCCAACTGTAAGAAATTCTGTTTTTGTTTTTTTGTTTGTTTGTTTGTTTGTTTGAGACGGAGTCTCGCTGTTGTTGCCCAGGCTGGAGTGCAGTGGCATGATCTCAGCTCACTGCAACCTCCACCTCCCAGGTTCCAGCAATTCTCCTGCCTCAGCCTTCCAAGTTGCTTAGATTACACCACCACACTCAGCTAATTTTTGTATTTTTAGTAGAGACAGGGTTTCACCACGTTGGTCAGGCTGGTCTCGAACTCCTGACCCCAGGTGATCCACCGGCCTCGGCTTCCCAAAGTACTGAGATTACAGGCGTGAGCCACTGCACCCAGCCCAAAAAATCCTGTTTCAATTCATTTTAAAAATCTTACCTGATCTACTTTTAAAAAATTGGAGCTTTCTACTAAAAAGCAGGATAAGTTTTTAAATTGCTGCAATTTCAATTTTCTTAAATATTTTTCAGTGAATGTCTGCAGTGTTTTGTTTGTTTGTTTTGAGGCAGAGTTTCGCTCTTGTTGCCCAGGCTGGAGTGCAATGGCACGATCTCAGCTCACTGCAACCTCCACTGCCCAGGTTCAAGCGATTCTCCTGCCTCAGCCTCCCAAGTAGCTGGGATTACAGGCATGCGCCACCACGCCAGGCTAATTTTGTACTTTTAGTAGAGACGGGGTTTCTCCATGTTGGTTAGGTTTGTCTCGAACTCCCAACCTCAGGTGATCCGCCCGCCTCGGCCTCCCAAAGTACTGGGATTACAGGCGTGAGCCACTGCACCTGCCCTCAGTGCTTATTTTTTAAGAATTCACCTCCTCATTTTATTTGTATTTCAAATTCAAATTCTTTTTTTAGAAAAATGTTAGACAAACTATTTTAACTGTAGACAACAGGAATTCATTTAATCCTGCAACTTTTAGTTGAGGCCTAAGAACTCAAACTGATTTATAGCATCCTTATTTGTACTGAAGTAAATAACAGAAAAATCAAGCCCAGTTGGAGGTACTACTGTGTCTGAATGATATAAAATCTTCCTATAATAGCCAAATTGTCAGATCAGCTTAAAGTCATAAAACATGTTAAAACAGCTGCTGTAGACATGAGAGAGGAAGATAAAAAGGTTAACAAAAATGAAGTGATGGTCCTTAAGAGACAGGGAAAAACCAATTAGCCTTATGTTTGGTTACATCAAATGATTAAATATTAAATGACTGCATTTAAGATTTATTTTAAGTACAATACTATTCAAAGCACCAGCAAAGTGTGGGGGAGTTAGGGGAGACATGCGCTTGTCAATCTAATGGTTATAGTGACTAAAAATAGTAACAATGAGGCAGTACATGTGATCAATAAATTTTAAAATGGAGAGGGATGTTGTTTCCATATAAATACAAAGCTTTGCATCATTTCTAACACACTGGTTCAAAAGATAGCTTTTTTTTGTACCCTGTCCAAAAGCAATGAGATGCTCCTTCCCATAAATCAAACAACCAAAGCTCTGGGAGAGCTGGCTTCCCTTCTTCACATGGGAAGCTGTTCATAAAGCCTAGCTCTCGTAGAGACTTACCACCTGTATTAGTCCGTTTTCACACTGCTACAAAGAACTGCCCAGTTTATAATAGCTGGGTAATTATAAGTAAGAGGTTTAATTGACTCACAGTTCCACATGGCTGTGGAGGCCTCAGGAAACTTACAATCATGGCGGAAGGTGAAGCAGGCACCTTCTTCAAAAGGTGGCAGGAGAGTGTGAGCATGTAGAAAACTACCATTTATAAAACCATCAGATCTCGTGAGAATTCACTATCACGAGAACAACATGGAGGAAACCACCCCCATAATCCTATCACTTCCCTCCCTCTAAACATGGTGATTACAATTCGAAATGAGATTTGGGTGGGGACACAGAGCCAAACCATATCACCACCCCAGAGGGAGTTACCACTTGGGTACTGGGGATTGCCAGCAGTTAAATGCCCTTTATTCTTTATTCTGTTCAATAACAATCAAGGAATTGAAGGAATTCTTTCAGCTCGCTAAGCTGCCAGGTATTGCTGTGGTACTCTATAGGAAAAGTTAAGGAAATAAGAGAAAGTATAAATTTGCTTAGGTGTAGCATCTCTATTAGTTTTCTAATGCATTGCCTGGAGGCTTGTTAAGAATAGAATGTCAGGCCTTTAAACAAATCCCAGTCTCTTTAAACAAAATCTGCAGCTTAACAAGAGCCTCAGGTGATTCGTATGCACATTAAAGTCTGAGGAGTACTGGTCTTTAGGGACCACAGCTGCCAACCTGACAGCCCCAATTAGCTCCAGGCTGCCACTCTCCAAACATTTAGGCTTTACAAAGAATGTGTGAAAGCAGCTCAAAATCTAAATATGAAATGACAATTTCTCAAATTCCAGACTAAAAAGAGAGAAGACTTCAAACTAAAACATAGGTTCTTATTCCTGGCTCTCCTTAGAATTCCCTAGGCACTAGTTTTACCAAAATATCAGTGCCCAGGACCTACCTACACCAAAGGATTAAATACTGGGCATCAGTTTCCCAGGTGATTTTAACATGTAGCTAAAAAGGATAACCAATAAACTTAGAGCATGCCTTCTCAACCTTTAAATGCAGATTCGGATTTCAGGAAGTCTGTATTAAGGCCTCAGATACTACATTTCCAACAATATTCTGAAATGGAGCAACTCAGCCTCTGCCCTTGTAGTCCGTAAATTTAGAAACAGGTTGTCAAAAAGACTTCAAGCTTTTGCCCTCAGAGCATCTTTCTCTATAGTCAAGTATGATTACTGCCTCCAATTCAGAATATTAACATATGTGTTATAAACTGTTTTAGACAAAGTCAATACAAAAATATGACATAAAATTCCTATCCTTGTGGGGTATACAGTGTAAAATATGTGAAAGAGACAAATAAGCAATTAAAATAGAGTGCTGATAGAAGGTATCTAACCCAGATCCGGGATCAAGAAAGATTTCCGGAGTGATATCTAATAGAGATAAGCAAATGTGGGATAGAACTCCTTCAGGCAAAGGGTAGTAAATCTCAAGATCTGAAAATGAAGGAAAGCATATCACATCTGAGGTATCAAGGTATCCTTCCAAGAATATGAAGGATAGAATATTTGAGAGGTGAGACAGAACGGGCAGAGGGAGCAAAGACCAAAACACGAAGAATGCTGTAAACCACCTTAAATATATTTTGGACTTCTCCTAAAGAAAACAGAAAACTGTATGAATAGATTTGTGTTTTGAAAACTAGTTCTAACTGCAGGATAAAGAGCAGACTAGAGGCAAATAAATTAATTAGGATCTACTATAGTGATTCAACTGGTTGATATTGGTAGCCTGAACTAGTGTGGTAGTAATGAGAATGGGAGAGAAGTAGATGAATCTGAGCAATATCTAGAACTAAAATTGACAACATACGGTGAATGGATGCATAACATGGGGGTGAGGCGGGGAAATATGGAAGACATATGTCAATTCAGAACATTCGTGGCAATGACTTGGAAAAACTAGGTAGATGGTGCTACTACTCACAAATTAGGAATACAAGAACAGGAAGGTTTAGCAGGAGAAAATTATGATGATTTAGAAAAAAGCAAAAAATGTCCAATAGGCAGACTAGCACACAGGTCTCAAGCTCAAGAGGAAAATATGGACTGGAAATATAGATTAGTAAATTCAATAATGACATCCAGTTCTGGCCAAGTTGGAATAATTGGGACCAGATTTACCACCATCCCTGAAATAACAACAAAAAATAGATGAAATATACAAAATAATAGTTTTCAGAGACTGAACATAAGGCAGCACAAAACAATGACCCTGAGAGACAGAAAACAAACCAGGTGAGCTCTACAATTACTGCAGCTTAGTGAGGGAGAACCTGGGCAGAGACCAGCACTCTCCCTGAATTGAAAAGATGGAAATGGGAGTCCAGGAATGCCAAGGTAGCTAGTTTTCAGGTCGGAGTTCTGAAGAGGAAAAAAACAGCAGAGATCTCTCTGTAATCTAAGTATTGAACAGCATATTACGCACATGAGGAAATGCTCCAAGGCTGGGGAGAGTCATCCGAAAGGTTGAAGGAATAAACCTAAACAAAGCTGAGAAGAGGCAACATGAATGAATCTCAAGACAAGTGTGCTCAATGAAGCTAGATTTTAGGGAAAAAAAGAGTCCATAATGTATGCTTCCATTTATATAAAATTCTAGAAAATTCAAAGTACTCTATTGTAACAGAAAGCAGATCAACAGTTGCCTTGGGCTGGGGAAAGGATTACAAAAGAACACGGGTAAACTCGTGGGGGTGATGGATTGTTCATTCAATACCTTGAGTGTGGTGGTTTCATGTGCCAAAACTTGTTGAATTGCACACTGCAAAAAAATGCAGTTTACTGTATGTCACCTACACTTCAATATATTTTTTTAAAAAAACTATCAGGATACATATAGTAACTAAGTTAAGGGGGTGGGTTGAGATTGCTGAGAAATCCTATATAGATTCTGAAGAAGGGCCGCGCAGTGGCTCACGCCCGTAATCCCAGCACTTTGGGAGGCCGAGGCGGGCGGATCACAAGGTCAGGAGACCGAGACCATCTTGGCTAACACGGTGAAACCCCATCTCTACTAAAAACACACAAAAAAATTAGCCGGGCGTGGTGGCGGGCACATGTAGTCCCAGCGACTCGGGAGGCTGAGGCAGGAGAATGGCGTGAACCCGGGAGGTGGAGCTTGCAGTGAGCCAAGATCGCGCCACTGCACTCCAGCCTGGGCCACAGAGCGAGACTCCGCCTCAAAAAAAAAAAGATTCTCAAGGAGGACTCGAATAGAACCATAAAGGGTACCAACATTTAAGGAAGTAATAAAACAAAGAGATTATGAAGGAATGTCCAAAGAATTGGAGGAGAAATCTGAGGAGTATGGCGTCATTGAAGCAAAGGGGGAAAAATTTTTCTCAAGGAGAAAATATGAAAGATCCATAATGTCAAACAAGATAAGGCCTTAAAATGTCCAATGTGCATATGACTGAAAGACTATGAGGTGGGCATCATGTTGCAGGAAGAAAGAGCACCAAAGCAGTCTCATATCCAAAAATTTGTGTCACTTTACCTAGAAAGACTAAGAAATCTAGAGGAATTTTTATTTCAGATTTGACAGTTAAGAAAAACACAGGAATCCTAGATGCCAACAGATCTTTGCACCTGGCATTGGCACCCTCCTAATATGTTATATTCAATATAAACAATAATTAATTGTCCTTAAAGAGTCTTTAAAAGAAATTAGGCCAGAATCAAGCTAAGAGTTATTAATGCATTAAGGATAAGGAAAAGTTCAACTTAGAGGTCTATCATCCCATCTGAATTTAATAAGAAACTAAATACTTGAAATTCTTCCAGTTTTTCTTTTTTAGTGAGTAATAGGGGGTTGTGTTCCTCTTATCGGACAACCAAGTAGAGAAAAGATTTTTTTGCCTTGTGTTTGAATAAAAACTTATGTTTACATACAGATGCACATCATCAGTACACATAAGAATTTAATCAGTAAATTAAATGTAGTGAACAATCTCCAAAACAAATGCAGATTTATGTTACATAACACTAAAATTTCAAGAGAATATTCATCCTTCAAAATAAATAGTACAATAAAATAGCTGTTTAATTGTTTAAGTTTACAGATTCAGTTGGAATGAATCTGTAAGGCTGGAGTGCAGTGGCATGATCTCGGCTCACTGCAACCTCCACCTCCCAAATTCAAGCGATTCTCCTGCCTCAGCCTCTTGAGTAGCTGGGATTACAGGGACCCGCCATGCCCAGCTAATTTTTGTATTTTTAGTAGTGATGGGATTTCACCACATTGGCCAGGCTGGTCTTGAACTCATGACTTCAAGTGATCCACCCACCTCAGCCTCTCAAAGTGCTGGGATTACAGTCATGAGCCACTGCTCCTGGCCTCTTAGCACACTAAAAAAAAAAAAAAAGAAAGAAAAAAAACCACACACATCTGGCCGGGCACAGCGGCTCATGCCTGTTATCCCAACACTTTGGGAGGCCAAGGCAGGCGGATCACAAACTCAGGAGATCAAGACCATCCTGGCTAACATGGTGAAACCCCATCTCTACTAAAAGTACAAAAAATGAGCCAGGCGTGGTGGCGGGCGCCTGTAGTCCCAGCTACTTGGGAGGCTAAGGCAGGAGAATCGCTTGATCCCGGGAGGTGGAGGTTGCAGTGAGCCAAGATGGCGCCACTGCACTCCAGCCTGGGCGACAGAGTGAGACTCAGTCTCAAAGAAAAAAAAAAAATCTAAATTCAAGCTAAAAAAATATCCCTGTAATGTATTTTGGCAGGGGCATTTTAGACATCAGGAAAGGTGAGTAAACATAGAAGTCCAAATCTAATCATATACTTTAACATAAATAGGCTTTATTTGTTCTTGTCATTAAAAACACTGCCTCTGGCCTCCTCATGTTAGCAGCCAATTCCCCATTTGTACAGAAGTAATACATGACTAGACAAAGTCCATTAGCATACATTGTCCGCACCAAGAAACCCCTAAATAAGGCTAAAGTGTTAATAAAATTTTTCCATGGCAAATCCCATTTTACAACTATGCACATTTCTATCTACAGTTATTCAGATTATTTATTGTATTCTTATACAACTAAAGAGGAAAATAAATTATAGTAGATTGACAGTTCACATTAATTCAAAATCCTATCAATGATAAAAACAACATCAACCAAGTTTTTAAAAATTATTTTGTGGTATTTGGAAAATATTTTGTCTGTTGCCCATCCTGTTTAATTTTTTTTCTCTTCTCATATTTAAAGGAAATATTTGGATTTAAAAGACTATAGACTCCCCAAAAGTAGTTTTTGTCCAAAAGAAGGGAGATTAAAGGGGGTGGGGAAAGAAGTAAAGACATGGAAAAAAAGATTTACTCTTCTTAAGTAACTATTATATTAGACAAGGCTGCAGGAAATAATAGTAAAAAGAAAATGCTGAGAACAATACACTCTCTCACTATGGTTAGTGCCAGGCCCATATTAACAGTTTTGCAGATAAAACTAGCCATTAAAAAGCAGTGAGCAAACATACTACAGACATTGTCGGTTATAAATGTTAATAGTACTTGGAGCTTTCCAATCAGCTACAGTGAACTGTCTAAAGTCTCTTACAAATTTATCCCAGTCAAGAGTAGCCAAGGAAAATGAAATGAGGGAAACAGGTAACAGCACAGATAAAATCCTTTTTCCTAGGGCAATCTTCATAGTGGCACTGACAGGAATCTCCTCCTTCCCCAATAAACTGAAAATGTTATGAGGCAGAGAATGAAAGGAATTAAGTATCCCAGGACAATTCAAGATGACAAATAGAACCAAACAGAAGTGCTAAGAGGTTATACTGAGAGAAGTGTGTTATAAGAAGCCTTCCAAATGATGTTATGCACTAAAGTTTGAGAACCACTGCCATAGACAAACTGACTAGGTTCACATCATTACCTCTAAAGATCTCTTCCCTAAACTCCAGACGTGATATATCTAGCAAGATGGCTAAAAAAACATTTCATTGTACTTTTTTTTTTTTTTGAGATGGAGTCTCGTTCTGTTGCCCAGGCTGGAGTGCAGTGGCACAATCTTGGCTCACTGCAACCTCTGCCTACCGGGTTCAAGTGATTCTCCTGCCTCAGTCTCCCGAGTAGCTGGGACTACAGGTGCATGCCACCAGGCCCAGCTAATTTTTGTAATTTTACTAGAGACGGGGTTTCACCATATTGGTCAGGATGGTCTTGAACTCCTGAACTGAGCTGATCCACCTGCCTCAGCCTCCCAAAGTGCTGGGATTACAGGCGAGAGCCATTGCGGCCAGCCACTGTATTTTTTTTTTAAAGTATATAATCATATAGACTACAGAATATAAAGATTAAATCCATATAGCTAAGAAAAAAATCCGTCCTTAAGAGCGTACAATTTTGGCTGGGCACAATGACTCACGCCTGCAATCCCAGCACTTTGGGAGGCCGAGGTGGGTGTATCACTTGAGGTCAGGAGTTCGAGACCAGCCTTGCCAACAGGGTGAAACCCCATCTCTAACAAAAATACGAAAATTAGCCTGTAATCCCAGCTACTGGGGAGGCTGAGGCAGGGGAATTGCTTGAACCCGGGAGGCGGAGGTTGCAGTGAGCTACGATAGCGCCATTGCACTCCAGCCTGGGCGAAGAAGCGAGACTCTGTCTCAAAAAAAAAAAAAAAAAAAAGAACTTACATTTTAGTAAACTTTTAGCCATAATATTTCTACAATCTGTCCTTAGAAACTTAAATTTTAAACTTTTAGCTTACAAACGAAAGATTTCAAATCCATTATGCCATTAGCAACCTTGAAAGAAAAAATCTCTGGAGATATCCACACATATTTCTTGGTAAAAACAGAAAATATCTCCGGAAGGATACTTAAGAAATAACAACAATGGCTGTCTGCACCACTTGAAATTTTATCATGGACATATCACTCTTTTCTTAAGAAATTAATTTATTACATTTAAGATAATGTTTTAAGCCGTAAGAAGATAGTTTTCTTACTCAAAAATTTTATGTTAGTAACATTTTACACTTAAAAAAGCTATTAAAACTAGGAAATCTTCAAAGTTTGATTCATTTTAAAGACATTATTACATACATTAGACCAAAGCCCTCTCCCTACACCATGTTCCCCTTATCCTCACAACACTTATTTCAATAGGCATCTATGAAAAGTCTATGTGTCATCAGTAAGTGGTAATATGATCAGCTGGGGCCATACACTAAGCAGGGGAGACTACAGAGTTCAGGGAATTATAATATAGTAGGGTTACAGCTGCTTAATCATATTCAGAAAGTAAAATGGAAAAGTAACAAAAAGTAAAAATAAATAAAAACATCTCAAACAATAACCTAAAAGTTGCCACTTTAATAAATGATAAAAAAGATTCTCATGCCCAAAGATAGTATTTTCAAAAAGCTCTATTTCAACTTGAAATTCAGGGCATATTACCTAAATGACAGAAAAATCTCAGTCAATACGCATAGTAGCATTTAGCTAAGCACAGTGGCATGTGCCTGTGGTCGCAGCTACTTCAGAGGCTGAGGTAGGAGGTTTACTTGAACCCACAAGTTCAAGGCCAGCCTGGGCAACATACTGGGACGTCTCTCAAAAAAAAAAAAAAAAAAAAAAGCATACTAATGCTTAAAAGATCCAGAACTTTCAGGACAGGAAACAGTAATATAAATCATTTGTAGTTCACATTTGAAAAAACAGTTTTTACTGATAACATCTTGTTTAACCCTAACAACCACCCTGGGAATAGGCTTTGATGTATTCTAACAACAAAATAATCAAGGATCAAAGAAGTTAGGTAACTGCTCAGAATCATCCAGCTCCAGAAAAGTCCAGTCTTTTAGTTCTTTGCCTGTGACTTTCTACTGTATTTACCGTATGAGGAAATCTAGATATCCTGCAATTATTAATCTCTTGCTTCCATTCACATTCTAGTTCTAGACACTTCAATAATGGACCACACTGCCAAGCTGACCTAGAATTCAGTTCAGCTCACTTCCTTCTATAAGGCAAAAGTATCACTCATACATAAAGACAAAAAAAGCAGAAGCCCAGCTCTTTATGGATTCCAGACTAAGAAATGCACAAAGGTTTAAACCAAATCACATAAAGTCCATTTACACAAAGGCTTGAACAAAATCACATAAAGCCTATCTACTTTTTCTTAGATTTCTAAGGGTTACTAAGCACTCTTAGCACTTGGCATGTGAAGACGGAGTAAGGAAACATCAAGAAAATGCTGTTTTTAAAGTGCTAATTATTAATCACAAGGAAATAATTAAAATGATTCTATGGTAACATGTTGTCATTAAAAACAAAAAATAGCTATCCTTTGAGAATGAGAACCTCTTACATGGCAGATATTTTGAGTAAATGCTTTTAATTTATTTAATTCTAAGCCTAAAGATAGGCAGTTCAATCTCCATTATACTAATGAGAGCCTGTCCACCTACCTAATTTTACACAACAAATAACTATCTTACTCCAAAATTCATCAACTTCATTTTTTGTATAATGGGAAAATAATGAATGCATAAGGTGTTCAGTAGCATAAGGCTTGCTCCCTTGGTGTGGCCAAAGAACACCAGTTACTTACTCTGTATTCTAAGGTTTTGTACATGGGATATGGAGATTTTTATTGGTGCTTTGCCTCCTTCTCCTATCTTGTCTATGGTTTTAAGTGTTGATGCACACATTTCAGGACTATTTCTTTATCTTCTCTGTCCTTTAGGAATACACCTGACAGAAATGGGTGCCACTTTTGACTTACAGTTTACACCTTAATCAGAATTACCTGGGAAGATTTTTTAAATGTAGATTCATCAGTCCTGTCATAGATTCATTGAAGTTCCCTTCGTGATTCTTAGGCAAATAAAGTTTAAAAACTTATTTGTTTTTATTTTACACCGTGGGAAGCTGAGGCAGGAGGATCGCTTGAGCCCAGGAGCTCAAGACTAGCCTGGGCAACATGGCAAAACCCCAGCTCTACTAAAAAATACAAAAAATTAGCTGGGTGTGGTGGCGCACACCTGTAGTCCTAGCTACTTGGGAGGCTGAGGTGGGACAATCACTTGAGCGCGGGAGGTGGAGATTGCAGTGAGCCATGATCTGCACCACTATACTCCAGCCTGGGCAATGGAGTGAGACTCTGTCTCAAACAAAACCAAAAAAAACCCCTATTTATTTTAAAAGCACAGTGTGAACTTCTGACACAGAAACTTTTAAGAGAAATAAATGAAAAGTTTTATTACATGTAGTGATTTACTAACATCCCAGTTAACTGAAGAGTAAGATTAATCAGGCTATGTGCTTATAATATAATAAACAAAAATAAATCCAACTACAAAGTATATGCCAAATATACATTTTAGGAAAAGTACTGAGTATTGGCAAATATGAAACTGCCAATGTGCCAATGGGAGAAATAGCTTACAATAAAATAGTCCATCTTACATTCCAAACAGAAATTTGCCCATTAAAAATAACTAGTCATAGTGAGAAATGTGGGATTATTTATCACTATTCATAAAGGATTATTTTCTTAAAAGATGGACAAAGTAAATATCCTTGAGACAGTCAACGGAGGCCACCACTTCAAAGGTTGAGACTGCAACTAGACCCCAACTTTTTTTTAAGTGCATTTTCATTACTCAAAAAGATCTGGAAATAAAAGACAATGATCGGAGTGATCCTCTTCTTTCATTCCACCTCTGCAAAACCCTCCCTCGATTAAAAAAATTATATAGTAAATTAAACACTCATTTCTTTACTATCTTACTTAGAGTCTTCTCTAATTTTTAGAACTTTAGGATCATGCCATGCTTCCAGATCATTAACTACCAAAAACTTTAATACCAAGTTTTTATACTAAACCTATATTTACTGTAACATGCCCTGAAAGGGCATTTTTGTTTGTTTTTAAACCCATGTCATTATCTTGTTTGGGGCCACACGTTGTTTTTTAGAAAGTCAATGTTTCAAAAGGTAGTATTAAAAATAAGGTCCTAAATGTGCTATCAAATTATTTTAAGGACAAAGTAGACTCTTTGGCGGGGGGGGGGGGGGGGGGCGGGGAGGAGAGAGAGAGAGTGGTCTTGCTATGTTGTCCAGGCCAGCCTTGAACTCCTGGACTCAAGTGATCCTCCTGCCTCAGCCTCCCAAGTACCCAGGACTACAGATATGCGTCATCATGTCTGGCTATTTTTTTTTAAAGTTCCAAGGCTTATACTTGAACAAAAATAAAATAGTGATTATTGTGCAAGTATAGTTAATACATCTACTATTGCTGTAAACCAAAAATGTAGTGAACATTCAGTCACTGCATTCAGCATTTACAACTACACAAAATCTCTTCAATTTCCAACTTGGAAGGAGGAGCAGCAATTCACTAAACCATTTTCCAAAAGTCAACAATAGTTATATTTTAAGGTTCAACTGTGAGGTTTACTATGTACCTCCAATAATATGAAAAAACAGATTATAACAATGAAAAGATTTAATTTCTGAGATATGTTTCCATAGAATGATGGTACTACTCAGAAGATTCCCAAAAAAATCTGATTTTAAGGAAAATTTTATAGAGATAAAAATTAGTTCCATTTACTTTTCTTATAGTCTACAAATACGTAACTAAAACAGATATCTTCGAACCATAACTATTCTATTAAGTTCCAATGTCTAAAACAATTTTCATCAGGTCCAAAAACAACAAGAGATTAAGTCTAACTAGAAAAGATTTATTTTGCTGACAGATTATTCTATTTGGTCCAGCTTCCTTCCATCCTTCAACTCACATCCTTCCCACTTCTAACCCACATTAAATAACTATTTAAACTGCCAAATATTTTAAGATGTATAGATAGTTGGCTCAATAAACTTGTCTCAACATATTTCTATTGTATCATAAAAATTCCGTAAGTCAATTAAAATAAAAATTGTTACGTAGAGGAAAACTGACTTCACATTTCATCTCAAGTATATACAAGTAAGGAATTAAGATGAACTTCCCCTTTCATTTGTGTTTAAGAACAAGAACTGAAATTTCATTATGCCTAATTAACCTATTGCTTACACTACTCTGATATACATCTCCTCTCTCCAGACTTAATTCCATTCCAAGTCTTAGTCTCTGGGTTGTATCATTTATGACAGCTTACAACTCCCTGTCTTGCCTCAAGAGCGCTCAAGTTTTTGAAGCAATTCTGAAAGCAAATTAGTTGAGTTTTATAAAATCAAACTGCCGCAAAACTCAATATCCCGTAACAGAGCCTGATTTTTCTCTTCCATGGAGTTAATAGTAATATATCTCACAATAAATAAGCATTTTAAGCTAATCGCAGACATTATCTTGTTAATCTTTGCATTTTCACAAGGAAATAGGTGAAAGTATCATCAGATAACTTGAAAGCTTCCAATCCTTTTTAGACTCCTCAAGCAAGTTTCTTAAAGAGATTATATAGTGTTAGTTGATACAGTACTAAAATAAGCAACCTCTAAGATACAAACTGCATCTTAATAATTTAAGAAGGCAACTGTATTAGTGGAGTCCTTCCTTCACTTGTTAAGTGGAGGCGGTTTCAATTAGTACAAAGGGGGCTTAAAAGTAGTCTTCTCATCTCTTTCTCACATAGTAAAATGAATGCAATAAAGCTTCTGTCTCCTTAAACGAAAAGAATCAAACATCTAGGCTATCTTATTTGTACAAATTGTATCTCAAGGTAACTAAAACAGCTGATGAAAGGAAATTTCTCTATATAAAATATTCCAGGTAATAAATTACAAAGGAATGAATTAGAATACCACCATTTTGCAACTAATAATAAAATAGATCATAGTCCAAGCACCCCTGTGAGTCCCCAAGACCATTTCAGAGGATCTGCAAGGTCAAACTATTTTTAGAATGCTAAAATCTTACTTGCCTTTTCTTTTTCCTCATTCTCCCATGAGTGTACACAAAGTTTCCAACGGTTACATGATATGTAATATTACAACAAACTAAAGGATGAAGCAGATAGGAGAAACAGGATGTCTTCTTTTCAGCTGAACAATAAAGAGATTTACAAAAATGTTAAACAGTGGACCAGTTTTCTAAAGTTTTGTTTGGAAAATAGTTCTCACAAAAATGTTATTTATATAAACATGCAGTGGGCTTTTTTTCCAATTAATAACAGGCATTTCTAAAATTTCTTGGTTTTAATTTCTAAAAAAGTAAATGCTCATACATACAGTGATATTTACACATAAACAAAAACCCTTTAGGATACTCAATAATTTTTAAGAATGTAAAGGGATCTTAAGGCTGAAAAGTTTGGTGTGAAAGAAAATAAATCTTGGGACCCCAAAATCACTAAGCTGAAGGGAAAAGTGAAGCTGGGAACTGCTTAGGGCAAACCTGCCTCTGACCTAGAAGCCCCTTCCCCTCTTCAAGTTGTCCTGCCTTTCTGGATGGAACCAAGTACATCTTACATGATGTCTCATATGTCTCCCTAGATGTACAAAACCAAACTGTGCCCCGACCACCTTGGGCACATGTTGTCAGGACCTCCAGAGGCTGTGTCACAGGTGCATCCTTAACCTTGGCAAAATAAATTTTCTAAATTGACTGACACCTGTCTCAGATATTAATATTTTTGAGTTGACAGCTGATCTAGGCAATTTACCAGTGATTGCTGACATAGAAAAAGAACTGACTAGACTTTTACTCCTTCTGATGGAAGTACAAAATACCACATATAATGTATCCTTGTCAAAATAATAATAATAATAATGAATGGATCTGATCAAATCTCTGGTTTAAATCTAAATTTACCAAATTATAGGAAATAGTTTACAGGATTACATTCAACAAGACCACGGGGGATGCATTCAGCAAAATCCAGACTGTGAGAAACAACAAGCTTTATTCAACAGATAAACTGTGAAAAAATAATACAGGAAGAATGTAAAGATTACAAGTTAAGAGACACTGCAAGCAACTATAATGTATAGATCTTATTTGGACAAAATATAAAAGACATATATGAGATACCCATGAAAATTTGGGCACTGATTGGACATTTGATATTAATGAATTATTATTTACATGTAATAGTGGAATGTAGTAATCTTTTAAAAATAAGAGTCCTTATCTTTAATAAATACATACTATCTACAAATGAAATGATATCCAGTATTGCCTCAAAACAATAAAAATTGGAAGAAATCAATAAAGTAAGATGAGCCATAAATTAAAAATAACTGAAGCTAGTTAACATGTTCACACATAGGGTTGATAATACTATCTTATTTCCTTTTGTTCATTTGATTTTTCCTTGTTTTTTTTTTTTTTGAGACGGAGTTTTGCTCTTGTTGCCCAGGCTGGAGTGCAAAGGCACGATCTCGGCTCACCACAACCTCTGTCCCCCGGGTTCAAGCGATTCTCCTGCCTCAGCCTCTTGAGTACCTGGGATTACAGGCATGTGCCACCATGCCTGGCTAATTTTGTATTTTTAGTAGAGACGGGGTTTCTCCATGTTGGTCAGGCTGGTCTAGAACCCCCGACCTCAGGTGATCTGCCCACCTCAGCCTCCCAAAGTGCTGGCCACATTTGATCTTTCTATAGTAAAAGTTTGTAGATATTTTTTGTTTTTAATGTTTCAAGTTAGAAGAAAATGTATTTCCTTAAGTAAGTTGAATCATTTACCCTTACGCCTAAGGGCATTAACAGTGCTTCCTCCCACAAAAGCTACCTGATGAAGTGCTGTTTCTGCTTCACGAAATAGCACTGAAGTAGTTTGTCTTTGGCCTTCTTTTATCTTACTTCTGAACTCTTTACCTCTAAAATATTAGAAACAAAAACAACTGGTTAAGTAAGGAAAGTTAGAGAGCAGTGGTTCCCAGCCTTTTTGGCACCAGGGACTGGTTTCATGGGACACAATTTTTCCACGGACCAGGGTGATAATGGGGAGGATGGTTTCTGGATGAAACTGTTCCACCTCAGATCATCAGACATTGGTTAGATTCTCATAAGGAGTGCACAACCTACATCCCTCACATGCGCAGTTCAAAAGAGGGTTCGTGTTCCTATGAGAATCTAAGGGTGCCGCTGATCTGTCAGGAGGCAGAGCCCAGGCAGTAATGCAAGCGATGGGGAATGGCTGTAAATACAGATGAAGCTTTGCTCGCTTGCCCACTGCTCATCTCCTGCTGTGTGGCCTGGTTCCTAACAAGTCATGGACCAGTACGGGTCTACGGCCCAGGGGCTGGGGACCCCTGTATAGAGAATACAAATATAAGGAGAGGAATCCAGACAACAAGTTGGGGTATTTCTATTGGAAGGAAATACTCTCATCCCAATCAAATACAAACATATTTACACACATGCACTTCCAACTGTGTGCTGTTATGAAGAAAACAGTTCAAAACAAACAAAGCTAGGGAAAGGAAGAATGGAGTACGTTTTTAAATAATTTCACTTATCTTTTTCTGTTCAGATACATCAAAGACTTTACTCTTCACATTTTGGCTTGAATGACTTCAGTCTTGGTGATATTTAAAAAATAGCCCTAAAAGTTACTGGCATGAGCTATGCAGAAGATTCCCCACACAGTGCAGATTATGTAAAGATTAGGGATATAAGACCAACAATATTAAATTGAGGGTTTCTTGTACAATGATGTTAATAGAACTTAAAAAGTAATTTGCAAAATAGATTTAAGAATTAGAGAGGCCTCAGAACTTTCCCTGCGTGGAGGGAATAAGCCATATTACAGAGTAGGGCCATGTCTATTCTCAGGACTATGCAAATTTCAAGATACACTGTTCTATCTTTTCAACTTGCCATATTATCTTATATCTTGATTATTGGTTTGGGACATATGATTTTCGTATCTGCAGACCTTAAATAACTAAGAAATATATTTTTAAAAACTCCTCTTCTAATAACCATCTTAAATTATACATACTTCATTTTCAAGTCCTCCAACGAAAGCAACTCTAACAAACATCTAGATAATCTAAACTTAGTTGAGTAATTCTCAAGTGTTCTTTAAAAAAAGAAAAAAATCAAATGATACATGGAAAAAAAGATTTCAAAATATACTGAAACTGTTAAATAAGTTATTTATATAATGAATAAACAGTTATTCATTCTTTTTGTTTGTTTGTTGGGTTTGTTTTTTTAAGACAGTCTCTTGCTCTGTCACCCAGGCTGGAGTACAGTGGCACAATCTTGGCTTACTGCAACCTCCACCTCCCGGTTCAAACATACTATAGGTGTGCACCACTATACTGGGCTAATTTTTGTATTTTCAGTAGAGATGGGGTTTTGCCATGTTGCCCAGGCTGGTCTCAAACTCCTGAGCTCAAGCAATCCACCCTCCTCCACCTCCCAAAGTACTGGAATTACAGATGTGAACCACCACGCTTGGCCTTTTTTGTTCTTAAACGGGTTACTTTTCTAAGAAAAATGTAAATATTTTTAACCTATGGGTATACAAAATGCTAAAAATAGGTGGATGTTTGAAACATGAAAAAAATTAAGTTGTTAATCACACTGTATTCATTCGTTGCACCACAGCATGTTTCTATTGTTTTTCCCCCATTTTAAAAAGCCATGTAAACAGTTTTAACAATGACAAAAAGTTTTAAGCAACTAATTGGCAGTGCATAAGCAAAGTCCAAGAGAAAAATGCAAGTAAAGTTACTAAATTATAGAAAAGGCTGGTTGGTTGGTTGAATTGTATCCTCAAAGATTACAGAATTAGGTAATGAAAGCTTAAAAAACCAAATTATCAAATCTGTTACTGAAATCAAAATAAAATCCAAAGAGCAATATACTTTACCAGGAGAATGTCTATCTTATGTGTCACTATTATACATCATTTTTTCTTGGGGAAAAAAAAATGCAATGAATAAGAATAAAAATTCTTCATAGAAAAATCATTAGGTTTCAAAATGCCAAAAATATCTCATTCAATTCATTCTGAAAAGTCCATCTGACATTAGAAAAAATATTTCCTGAGACAGCAAATGTTACAAAGGGAGTAATTTACAAAATATCAAGGTAATAGCAATCACTGTAACTGAACCTTTCTTATAACTACACGAATTTATCAATAGATACTCTCTAGTATCAAGTATTAAAACTTCAGTTCACAATAAAAAAAAAGGCTATCATAAGCTGAACTTCAAATTTTAAGTGTACTTCAAGATTTTGTGATTTTAAAGCAAAACCTTAGAAGAAAACACAATTTATAAATGAAATAATTTCCATATCAGAATATGTTTGCCACTTTTTTTTTTAGGGTTTTTTTTTTTTTTCATTATTTCCCTAGTTGACAGAACCACCTTCTTAATCCTACATGTCAAGCACTGAGCTAAGTATTAAGGACACTAAAATAGACTGTCAAGGAAAACCTAGCTTAAAAAGGAAAAATATTAGCCAGGCACAGTAGCACGAACCTCTAGTCCCAGCTACGCTGGAGGCTGAGGCAGGAGAATTGCTTAAGCCTAGGAGTTCGAGTCTAGCCTGGGCAAAAAGCAAGACCTTAGCACTTAAAAAAAAAAAAAAAAAAAGGAAAGAAAAACATTACATTCAAATACTAATTTTAAATTCCACTACAGCCTAAAGTTGTTTGGTGGTGTTTTAAACTTTAATTCAACAAAATGGAAAGTACTAGACAACATAATTGAAATCTCTTTTCTCTAATCAATTTACCATCTAAAATATTCCACCAATTTCAAGATTAAATCCCTTCACTAGGAGAATCATGCGGCTAGATTTAATCAAAACAGGAAAGGTTTTAATCAATATTCTGTACTAGAAACATAGCCCTTATGTGTAGTTAGCGTAGAAGTAGCTTCTCTAAATTCAAATATATGGCTATAGGTTTTTGTAGATATTCATCAAACTGAGGCCATTCCCATCTATTCCTAGTTTACCAAGAAGTTTTACTGTGAATGGGTATTGGATCTTGTCAAATACTTTTTCTCCATCTATTAATATGAGATTTTTCTTCTTTAGCTTGTTGATGTGTTTTTTACCATGTTAATTGTTCAGTTTCCTCGAGATGAGGGATATAAAGACAAATAGTTCATTTAATTTTTTATGATAATTAAATAAGCTTATACATGTAATGAACTTAGAACAATGCCTAGCATATACTCAAAATGTTAAGATTATTTATAAAGAGGCTCAATCATAATTTCTACAAAAAGGACACAGCCAGGCACAGTTGTGCACCTGTAGTCCTAGTTACTTGGGAGGCTGAGGCAAGAGGATCACTTGAGCCCAGGAGCTCAAAGCCAGCGTGGGCAACATAGCAAGACCCTATCTCTAAAAATAAAAATATTAAAAAGCTATACTTCTGCATGACATTATTTTACTGCACGAATAGCAGTGAAAAGTATTGTTAGTTAATGGCATCAGCATCCACCCAATTGCTCTAAAGGAAAACCTAATTATCATTTTGATTGCTCTGCTTCTCACAGAAAGTGCTGTCAGCTCTACCTCTAAAACATATTCCATACGCAATCCCGTCTCTCCATGGCCCCTACCTCCCACCTGGTCACTCTCTCCTGTATTGCTGTAGTGGTCTGCCCTCTCCTTCCCATACATAGAGCCCATTCTTTACCTACAACCTAAACTGATCTTTCTGAAACAAAAATTAGATCAAGTACTTCCTCTGCTTCAACCAACAAGCAGCTCCCAACTGCACTTAAACTCCAAACTCTACCATGACCTGGTCTTTATCTCTTCTCACCTACCCAACTTTTGCTTTAAGCTGAATACTTGAAGTTTCCTGCCTCAAAACCTCTGTAATGTCTGTTCCCTCTACCTAGAACTTTTGTTTTGTTTTCTTTCTCCCCACAATCTCTTCCAATTCTCCTACCTAGAACATTTTTACCCCAGCCCCTTCCCCTGATTTTTACCTAACTGGCTCCTTCCAAAGTTTGGATCTCAACTAAATACCTTGCTCCATATAGAGGCTTTCCTTGCCAGCCCTAAAGTGCTACCACCACTTTGCAGCCTCTACTCTCTATAGCCTATCTCCCTGTTTTATCCTCTCCAAGGTACTTATCATCAAGTTTATTGTGTGTATTAGATCACATCCATACCCCTCAACGAGAATCAGTTTTATTAACTTGAATGTATCACCAAAAAAAAAAAAAGATTCTAATTTTTTTCTGTATTTCAAACATATACAGCAGTAGAGAAAATAAAATAATCCTACTTTGTTCATTACTGCAATTTCAACAAGTACAAATTTCATTTATATTTCTATTACTTTCCCACCACCATCTGTCCTATATTATTTGGAAGCAAATCCCAGGCATTTCTTCTCTAAATATACCAATATATATCTCTAAAACAATTCTTCTACAGCACACACTAAACCACTACCACAACGAAAATAATGAAAAATGATTACTTAATATTATCAAATATCAAGTTAGATGTCAAATTTCTCAATTACCACAACCATTATTAAGTGAGTCAAATTAATCATATTTCTTTTTTTGAGACGGAGTCTTGCTCTGTCTCCCAGGCTGGAGTGCAGTGGCGCGATCTTGGCTCACTGCAAGCTCCGCCTCCTGGGTTCACGCTATTCTCCTCCCTCAGCCTCCCGAGTAGCTGGGACTACAGGCGCCCGCCACCACGCCTGGCTAATTTTTTGTATTTTTAGTAGAGACGGGGTTTCACCATGTTAGCCAGGATGGTCTTGATCTCCTGACGTCCTGATCTGCCTGCCTCAGCCTCCCAAAGTGCTGGGATTACAGGCATGAGCCACCACGCCCGGCCCTAAATTAATCATATTTCTTTCTAGTCTCTACCAATACAAAGAGAGAAAAGGAAATTGCAAGTCTGGAGAAGGAAGAAGTGATTTGTTCTTCAAGTTTGCTTCCTGTTCTGTCAGTTTCACCTGAGCCTTGCTTAGTCACTAGAGCAGCACTCATTCAAGTAGCAACAGCTGAAACCAGCCTTATTGTGCCCCTCAGTGACTCCGTTACCAGCCAGTTGGAGGCCTCTCCTCAAAGAGCTGAGCCTGAGCTCCTCTTTCAAATTCAGTAACCCAATACTAGCCAAACAGCACTCCCTTGTCAGAGGTCTGAGATTTGTGAGAACTTAAAATAAGAGCTAAAAATAGGTAATATACTTTATGGTAGCACTTTTTATTCCTCATATAAGCACTTCACAAGGTTAAATTCTTCTACTTAAAATGTAATCCCATTCACAACAACCACAAAAAGAATAAAACACCTAGGAATAAGCTAACCAGGGAGGTGAAAGATTTCTACAATGAGAATTACAAAACACTGCTGAAAGAAATCAGAGATGACACAAAGTAATGGAAAAACATCCCATGCTCATGGATACGAAGAATCAGTATTGTTAAGATGGCCACCCTACCCAAAGCAATTTACAGATTTAATGCTATTCCTAACAAGCTATCAATAGCATTATTTGCAGAATTAGAAAAAAAAATTCTAAAATTCATCTGGAAACAAAAAAGAGCCCAAATAGCCAATACAATCCTAAGCAAAAAGAACAAAGCTGGAGGCATCACAATACCCGACTTCACTATACGACAAGGCTACAGTAACTAAAAGAGCATGGTATTGGTATAAAAACAGACACATGGACCAATGGAGCAGGTCAGAGAACCCCAGAAATAAAGCTGCACACCTACAACCATCTGATCTTTGACAAAGCCAACAAACAAGCAAAGGAGAAAGGACTCCTTATTCAATAAACAGTGCTGAGATAACTGGCTAGCCATATGCAGAAGACTGAAATTGGACCCCTTCTTTTCACCAGATTTAAAAAAAAATAAATCAACTCAAATGGACTAAAGGCTTAAATGTAAAACCTGCAACTATGAAAACCCTAGAAGAAAACCTAGGAAATATCATCTGAACATCAGCCTTGGCAAAGATTTCATGATGAAGACTCCAAAAGCAATTCAAACAAAAACAAAAATTGACAAGTGGGACCTAATCAAACCAAAGAGCTTCTGCACAGCAAAATAAACTATCAACAGAGTAAAAAGACAATCTACAGAATGGGAGAAAATATTTGCAAATTATGCATCCGACAAAAGTCTAATGTCCAGAATCTACAGGGACCTTAAGCAAATCAATAAGCCAAAAAAAAAATGACTGCATTAAAAAGTGGGCAAAGGACATGAACAGACACTTCTCAAAACATGACATACACATAGCAACAAGCATATGAAAAAAATGCTCAATATGACTAATCATTTGAGAAATGTAAATTAAAACCACAATAAGATACCATCTCACACCAGTCAGAATGGCTACTATTAAAAAGCCAAAAATCCACAGATGTTGGTGAGGTTGCAGAGAAAAGGGAACACCCAAACACTGCTGGTGAGAATTTAAATTAGTTCAGCCACTGTGGAAAGCAGTTTGGAGATTTCTCAATGAACTTAAAACAGAACTACCATCCAGACCCAGCAATCCCTTTACTGGGTATATACCCAAAGGACTAGAAATCATTCTACCACAGGGCCAGGCACGGTGGCTCACGCCTGTAATCCCAGCACTTTGGAGGCCAAGGCGGGTGGATTGCTTGGGCTCAGGAGTTCAAGACCAGCCTGGGCAACATGGCAAAACCCTGTCTCTACTAAAAATACAAAAAATTTTAGCTGGGCGTGGTGCCGCACTTGTGTTCGCAGCTACTCGGGAGGCTGAGGTGGGGAGGATCACTTGAGCCTGGAAGGTGGAGGTTGCAGTAAGCTAGGATCACACCACTGCACTCCAACCTGGGTGACAGAGCAAGACTCTTGTCTCTCAAATATAAAAATAAAAATAAAATAAATCATTCTACCATGAAGACACAAGCATGCATATATTCATCACAGCACTATTCACAATAGCAAAGATAAGTAATCAACCCAGATCCCCATCAACAGTTGATTGGATAAAGAAAATGTGGTACATAAACACCATGGAATCCTACACAGCCATAAAAAAGAACAAGGTCATGTCCTTTGCAGCAATATAGATGGAGCTAGAGGCCATTATCCTAAACACATTAATGCAGGAACAGAAAACCAAATACTGCATGTTTTCAGTTATAAGACGGAGCTAAATATTAAGTACACAGGGACGCAAAGAAGGAAACAATAGTCACTGGGCCTACTTAACAGTGGAGGGTGGGAGAAGGGTAAGGATATTATGGGTACTATGCTGATTACCTGGGTAACAAAATTATCTGTACACCAAACCCCCACGACGTGAAATTTACCCATGCAGCAAACCTGCAAATGTACCCCCTGAATCTAAAATAAAAGTTGGAAAGAAAAAAAATAATAATAGCAAGCTTAATATATTTGTTTTGCTCAGGCTAGTATTTAAAAGGTGACACTGACCCCATTGTGAAGCTGGAAGCACAGGAGAAAAAAGTGACCCTGATCGCATTATGAAGTTGGAAACAGAGGAAAAAAAAAAAAAAAGTCAAGAATGGAGGCAAGTGCAAAGTTAGCAACTAATTTCTCAAATCAGAAATCTGAACTTCTCAATGCTTTGCTTTCCTCACCTGTAAAATAGAAATAATAATAATAATAGCAGTGACCCGTCTAGAGCTGTTCTAAAAATTTAATGAGTTAATACATGTAAAGGACTTAGAATAGTACCAGGCTCAAAAAGCACATAAGTGTAATCTCACATTAATATGGCCTGCTTATTCAGAAATACAAATACCTTTCTTCACCCATAATTAATAAAATATTCTAACAGCCAGCTTGTAGTATAAGCAATTTCTGATTTAATCAATCTTTCAAATTATCATGTGACTCAAGATAATAATAAGCTCCCCTATGTACTCCAACTGAAGACACTAACAGTCAATTAGTCATAAAACTGAAAACATTAATAAACTGTATTCTCTGCTATAGTGTTCTATAATTTCACACACAGTATCTTCCCAACTAGAGTATGGCAACAACTAATCTCCTTAACTCTATTCTCTCTTTCTTCTAGTCTGCTCTGTGTACCACAGCCTGATAGTTGATCTTATTAAAATTTTGCTCTCACAATATGAACATATCCCGCTCAAGTTCTCCTGTAGCCGGATACATCAAACCAAAAACCTTCGGGCTTGTTTTTAAGATCCTTCACTATTCTGCTCCCTCAGTTTCACCTACTATTTCCTAACATAAGCCCTCTACCCCAATCAGGTTACTAATTCTCATCTTTGTACTACTGCCCACTCTGCTTTCACAGCCTGAAATAGAACTCTCCTCTTCACCTGTGCATTTCTTATCAGTCCTTCAAGATTCAGTTCAAATCTCACATTCCCTTCACAAAATTACCTGGACCATTCAATCCTCCAGGAATCTCTCAAATATCTGTACTAAGAGTATGACCTAACATTTAACATTTTATTATACTCATTTTTTAATGTTCAAGAATTGTCCTATATAATCTTGTTTTTCTGAGTTAGATTATAAAGTACTCAAGGACAAAATCAGAGTTGTCCAAATCCTGGCAGGGCTGGTAACAGAACAGCTGTATTAACTTAAGCGTTCAAAAGGCCTAGTGCAGTGTCTAACATGTACTAACAAGGTAGTAAATGTATGCTAGCTATACCGGAACATCCAAATTAGAGAATATTCTGTAGACATTAAGAATAACACACCTGTGATGTTTGTAAAGATAGTGATAACAAAAATGTTGTAACAATATCTGTAGAATGATTAAATTTCTGGATAAATACATTTATTTTGTGGGTGGCTTCAAATAATTGTATTCCAAAAATATAAAGTACTAGTATCACTGGATAGTCAGAATCACTATCCAATGAAAATGATTATGAAACAAAAGTGTTTATGAAACAACAAAAAAAAGTAATAACATTTCTCCTTTTAAAAAAAGCTTAAAATGAAATAATAAGACAATGTCAAGTTTAAAGGCAGGTTATAAGAATGTACATAGAATATAATCCCAATGTATAAAAATAAAAATGGAAGAAAATTTGTTAAATTTATAAGTAATATTCTATAGCTGATTTTTGCACGATCCTAGATTTGCTATTTTATTTCAAATTTTCTGAATACTATTCCTAAAACATGGTTTGGAGATGCCCTTGAGTTCCTCGAAGATACTACCAGGAAGGAGGGAAGTATGGAGGGAGAAAACACTTGTAGAAGTTAAACAAGTAATACATGGAGAAAAATTCAAAGGCAATTCCCATCCTTAAGCACCTGTATTCCTACCATCTGTATTACAGAATGAACTAGAGAATCAGAATGCAATAAACTGGTTTTATATTAAAGTGCAGGGCAAAGTACAAACTCAGGGATAACGTTAAGCTATAAACTTCTCCATGATTACACTAGAATCAAACTCTAGCAATTTAGTATCACTGGAGTTCCCCACCTCCACTGCATCTGCCCTCTACCCCCAAACACTCAAATTTATTCATTATATAATTATTTTTGTCATCAAAAGAAATCACTTGGTACAACTTTGTTTAGATCCTATCCTCTAGTTTCTTTTTAATGCATATGGAAATTTTGATTTATTCTACTATATGTTATTTTCACAGTATTTTGTGTTGTTTACTACTCTTGAATATCTGCCTCCGAACAAGAAAATCCTTTTAATGATTTCAAATTAGGCAGACAAAACTGTTTTCTTTCCAAAACCTGTGAGAGTTGTTGCATAAACAGATATGGACAGAGGAAGGAAGTACCCAGTCAACAATACTGAACAGCAGAGTAAAGTCTGAATTCTTTGGCATGGCATTAAAATCCAACACAATTGGTCCATATCAATCCTCTTTAACTGTTCTCCATTCGCTCCCCATCATGAATTTTCTGAACATCACCATTTCCTCTGTTAGAACATATCCTGCTTATTTCCAACAATGATAACCAATGTGTGGGCACTGGCACCCAAACAGACCTGGAGTCAAAGCCAAGTTCTGCCAGGATGGCCTTTGGGCAAGTCATAACTTCTTTGAGGCTCAACTTCCTCATCTTGTAAAATGATAAATATAAAAACCTACCTCATGAGTTAATGTGAAGATTAGATGTAACCCATGGAAAGCCCTCTGTGCAGTTCTGGACATACAGCAGGCATGCAATATAAAGTTATTATTTCTATTACTTCCCAGTTCTGTGCCTTTGCACGTGCTATTTGCTCTACCTGAAATGTTACCCTGTTCCCCTCTTCACTTGGAGAATCTTTCTTACCAACTGAGACCTAAAGCATGATACCACCTCATGTTATGTAAAGCCTTTATTGACTTCCTTAATTAATGGCTCCCTTTAGGGTTTTTTTTTTTTTTTTTTTTTTGGCGGGGGTGGGAGGCACAGGATGGTGGTTAGAGACAAGGTCTCACTCTGTCACCCAGGCTGAAGTGCAGTGGCATTATCATAGCTAACGGCAGCCTAAAATTCCTGGGCACAAGCAATCCTCCTGCCTAAATCTCCCAATCTGCTGAGATTACAGGTGAAAGCCACTGTGCCCGGCCCATGGCCCCCTTTTCTGTGCTAGTTCAGTACTTTGCTCTTTTCTCCATCATAGTTGTTATTATACTAAACTCTAATTATTTATCTCTTTCCCTGAAAGATTAGAAGTTCCTTAAAGACTGGTGAATATTTTCTATCACACAGCACTGAGCCTGGGGCACACAACAGGCATTCAAATGTTTCTGAAGAAACATTTACATATAGATTCTTATAAAAGAATCTATAAAAAATGCTGCAGCATATGAGAGGAGTGACAGGGCAAATGCTACAGAGAGGACAAATGGAATGAAAGAAGCTGTCACATTTGGCAATTAAGAGGTCACAAGTTTGGTGACACTGGTACAAAAAAAAGGTCACAGGCAACCTTAGAGAGATGAATTTCAATACAGTAGTAAGAAATGAACAGTCAGCAGGTGAAAATGTTGCCTTTAAGAAACTGACCAATTATGGAGAAAAAACAGTAAGCTGAAGGTAAAGCAAAATTAAGGGAACATTTCTGCATGACAAGATGAACCAGGAGGTAGAGGCTGAGTATTTAAGTAAGAGGTAACAAAACAAAATCCCTGATACGGCGGTAGTATTAGCCTGGTGGGGCCAGGAGCAGTGGGGGATATGCTAGACTCAGCTAGAGGAAAAAGGTTGAGGTTGAAATGCAACTTAAGTTTTGAGGTAAAAGCTTTCTGGAAAGACTACATTAATGTTTTGTTTTTTGTAATGGGCTAGATGATCTCTAAACACTTTTCCAGCTCAAAACATCCAGTTATGTAATTTTTAATGCCAATGAAATATCTCTGAAATCTATTCTTTCTTTCCTTTTCTACCACCATTGCCCTAGCGATCATTATTAGTATACTCTTATATGAGTACTCCCATTTCTCTGCTTCCTATACCTTTCCTCTATGTCATTACTTGGATTGATCTTCCCAAGCCATTGTTTTCTATGTTTTTACAACGTTTTACATATTTTAGACAGATTGATGGGGATACAGATATCTATGTATGGGTAGACATATATGCACTATAACATTTGTTTAGAAAAACATGGATTTGTCCCAATGCCACTGATATGAACACATGTTAGGCAACAAGTTGAGAATAACACTAATTTTGTGTTTGCTTATGTTCAAATGCAAGAAATGCTCAGCAGGCACAGATAACTGCAACCCAGTCACGTAGAAATACATGCATACACACCTCAAACATCTGCCAGTTACGTCAGTTCACTGCATACGTTATGAGCTACACCCATCCACATCTGGTGTAACACTCTCACTCCAATTTCAGATAACCTTCCTCCTACCATTTTACAGTAATTCACAAGCTGGGATCCTTCTAACACTTTTTGAAAAGTTTAGGCATTTTTCAAAGTAAAGTGTCATATTTGTTGTAGTATTTATGTACTTATTAAGCATTTAACATGTGTGAAACTGCTAGTTTTTATTAGGTTTCTATCTTTTTAAATGCCATTGACAAAGTTTTTGAGTGTTATGCCCCAAACTCCATTTTCACATATGCCCTACAGTTTTTACTGCACAATTTTGCATACCATGATGAGTTTCAGGAACTTATTTCAGCTACAGCATACATATATTTATAATTACTCCAGCTCCAACCACCAACTTCCCAGTGAAATCAAAGGTTATAGAGGTTTAAAAAAAGAAAAAACCTCTGGTCATCCTTCACAATTATCTGAACCTATGAGACTCTTTCAATGGCACAAACACTTTTCCTGAGCAATGTTTCAGGAAACACAATATATGAAAAGAAAAAAATAGACCAGGTGGAGTGGCTCACACCTGTAATCCCAACAACACTTTGAGAGGCCAAGGTGAGAGAAGCATTTGCGTGTAGGAGTTCAAGACCAGCAACATACTGAGACCCCATCTCTACAAACAAATTAAAAAATTAGCCCGATGTGGTGGTGCAAGCCTGCAGTCCCAGCTACTCAGGAGGCTCACGTGAGAGGATCTCTTGAACTCAGGAGGTTGAGTCTGCAGTGAGCCATGATCGTGCCACTGCACTGAGCCTGGGTGACAGAGATCCTGTCTCAGAAAAAAGGAGAAGAGGGGAGGGGAGGGGAGGGGAGAGGAGGGGAGGAAAGGAAAGGAAAGGGCTATTTATCCAAGACTATTTATGGGCTAATCAAAAAGCCACATAATAAGGCAGATAAGCAGTAAGGTCCTTTCCCAATGAAGTAATGGTTAAGTATTTTAATATCAAACAGCACAAAACACATGCATCCAACTGGACATGGTGGCTCATGCCTGTACTCTCAGCTGCTTGGTAGGCTGAGGCAAGAGGATCACTTGAGCTCAGGAGTTTGAGGCTGAGTGATCACACCATAGTACTGCAGCCTGAGGAACAAGCAAGATCCCTGTCTCTAAAAAACATACAACAAAAGATACACATCCACCCCTATTTTTGAAGTTATAGAATAACATCATAAAAATACTCATGATGAGTGGTTAAGTATACACACAAATCGATAGCGTGGTTCCATTTCTCAAGTAGATTCACAGAAATAAGAATAGAAACACAAATATTAATATGTATAAGATAACAGGTTTTTCTACCTTTCCTTGGATTTATTTCCATGAGAGAACTACAGTGAACACACTGCCTTTTTAACACATTAATTCTACTAGCAGAAAAAAATTAGGATTACATAAATTTGATTTGCATCAACTTTTGCTTACATTATAGGATATGGAGAAGTCTTTCAAGAATTTGAAACCTAAAAGTAACTTCTTTGATTATTTCAGCTAATATAATCGTACTTTTTATTCCTATTCCTCAAGCACCATCTTCTGAATGTTAACTCTGTTCTGAGATTTACATTCTTTTTAAATACTACTAAAAATATTCTGGAAAAAACTCCAAAATAATAGAAAATCAATTGATACTTTATGTAACCTGCAAATTCTAAAATATTAAGTAGTTTGCTTACATGACCATAGATAAGCTTAGTCTGAAAGATGTCTTTTTAAGTTAATTTCATCCGTTTCAGTTCTGTATTTCAAACTGTATATTATTATGTTTATTTATCCTATTCTCTTAGTCCCCCTAGAGTTTTGTTTTGTTTGGGTTTTTCTGAGCCAGGGTCTCACTTTGTCACCCAGGCTGTAGTGTAGTTGAGCAGTCACGGCTCACTGCAGGCTCGACCTCCTGGGCTCAATTGATTCTCCCACCTTAGCTTCTCAAAGTGGTAGCATTAGAGGTGTGAGCTATGGCACCTGGCCCCACAGAATTTATTATGAAGAGCCTGAAAACAAAGTTTCAGCTGCCACAGAACTGTAATCCACAATATAAATTCTCTCCTATCTGTTCACTTCAGCAAAACCTAACAAAATATTAATTTTCAGAATACAACTGCCCTATTTCTTCAACTACTTAAAATAAATGAGACTATCATTGAAAAATACACTGTGACCCACAAAATTTTGCTGGACAAAATCTCCAAAAACTATCACAGAATAAACATTTTACTAGTCAACTGACACGCTAAGATTTGAACTTGCTGGAGCTCTTTCTACCTTTGAAGTGTGTGATTTTGCTGCTTTTAGAATTTAAATATTCCTACAATGTCGTTCAGCCATGGTGCCCTGTGTATTTTTACATAGCCTAAGGAGAATGTAACAGGTGGCTGAGGCTCAATTCTACACATGTAGGTATATGGCTATAACACATTTGCCTAAGATCTAAACAGAAAGTTGACTCAGCAGTTAACCAAATATGTTCAAAATCAATTGCCAGTCAAGGATGCCTATAGGTCTAACATGTTAAGATTTGTAATCAATGGGAAAAATGTTTGCACTTGATAGTAGTTTGATAAGATGGCAAACACAATGCTTTAAAAGTTTGAGTTGCTAATTATCAAATACATTTATAAACACAAGTATATGCTTTCACTTAAAGATATGTAAAAATTAAAAATGAGTGAAAGTAAAGTTCTAATTACGCATTAACTATTTGAGGTGTTTCTGTAGTCTACACTTGTCTAAATTCTGGAAAAGAGGCAAAGCAGACAGAGCATTTTGCACTAAGTATGTGACATTACATAAATGTTTAAAGTACTTTGAATTTCCAAGTAGCTCAACCTGTCTGTTAAAATATGCACAGTTTTAAATTGGAAGAAAAAAATGAAAATGTTTAACAACCTCATAGGAAATTAACCTATACAGTAACTACAATTTCTGATTTGGGCATTTTTATAACATTTTCACAAACATCATTTTATTTAATTCATGTAACAATCCTGTTAGATAACCAGCATTCATTTCATTTGACGGATCAGTAAACTAGTACAGGGTATTTAAGTTAGTTCTTCCCAAACTTTAGTGTGTACCAAAATCACTCAAGTTAAAATGCAGACTCTCAGATAACATCCCTAACCCAGACTGGGGTGGATCCCAGAAATCTGATTTTAAATAAATGGCAAAAGTGATACTGGTAGAGATGGTCCCCCAAGAAATATCTTTTAGGACACTGATTCTAGTACTGTAACTAAAGTGGTAAGCAGTGGAAACTCCTTTTTTTTTTTACTCTGAATCAATGTTCCCAAATGTTTAGATGACAGAGCTTTGCAGATCTCCATGAAAGATATGTAAAAATTTTATTAAGGTGAAAGTATTACACTCAGTTAAATTGTTAGGTTTTTGCAAAAGTAATCCAACTATTAGGCTGGTGCCATTACTTTCAATGGCAAAAACTGTGATTACTTTTGCACCAACCTAATAAATACCTATTATACTAAACTCCACTGCAAACAAATGGTAGTAGGTGCCCAAGTTTTAAGAAACTTAAAATTGAGGAGATCCTACCATAATTTCATTTTCTCTGTAAAGTGGGAAAGGCTGATATTAAATTATTTTAAGTTAATGGCTTCTCATAATTTGAATACCATATCACTTTACTGAAAGGAAAGCTAAAATTTAGGGACCAGAGGTTCTAAGAACATAATGAAAAATAAAGATGAAAATATAAAAGCACTTAAGAGCACACCGTGTGAATACTAAAAAACCACTGAACTGTACACTTTAAAAGGGTAAATTTTATTGTATGAGAATTATATCTCAATTTTTAAAAAAGGAAAAAAAAGCACTGAGAAAATGTCAAACCCTAATATTTGCCAATAATTTTATACTTATAAAACATTATATCAACCTTGCTATTAAATGGCATAATTATTTTCTGGCACACATCATAGGTGCTAAAAAAAAAAATGCAGAAATAATAAATAGCATAGATAGGCTTGGTACGGTGGCTCCCACCTGTAATCCAAGCACTTTGGGAGGCTGAGGCGGGTAGATCACTTGAGGCTGGAAGTTTGAGAGCAGCCTGGCCAACATGGCGAAACACCATCTCTACTAAAAAGACAAAAATTAGCCAGGCATAGTGGTGCACACCTGCAGTCCCAGCTACTTGGGAGACTGACGCAGGAGAATTGCTTGAACCCGGGAGGTGGAGGCTGCAGTGAGCTGAGATCACACCACATGCCACTGTACTCCAGCCTGGGCAACAGAGCAAGACTCCATCTCAAAAAAAAAAAAAAAGAGAAAGAAAGAAAGAAAGAAAATAGTATAAACAGGCCACTAGCTTGATAATGATTTTAAATAAGAATTTTAATGCCAGTGTTTACATATTCATTTGTTCTCAAAATTTTCCATTAAAGTCTCACTTCATCTATCTTCTATAAATAGGGCTATTTTTAAATTCTATAGTCATATACTAACAATTTAACACTAAAATATTCTTTGTATTTCTTAAACTAGGTATACAGTATGTAATACACTGAAGTGTAGTCAGATAGTTTATTATGCACAAGACTGTGAGTGCAAACTATCTCTAATCTACTTCTCACTACATGTATGACCTGAAGCAAGTAACATACCTTCTCTTCCCCATTTTCCCATAGGGCTGTGGTGAGAATTAAATGCACTAATGTATGTCAAGTGCTTAGAACAGTGCCTGGCACTTAATAAGCACACCATAAATGTCATCTACTTTAATTATGTAATTATTATTTTTATGAGAAATGGCATCCCAGCTCAGACAACTCAGTACAAATCCTGATAATATTAAAATTTCAATTTACTTTACCAGTGAGCTCAAACATTTAGGAAAGCTGGGCTAATATCAGCCCAGGTTTTACACTAAACAGTCTCAGTGTTTACACTATATCTACCCCATTCACAAATCAAATTTTCTCCAACTCTGAGTCATTATTAGTTTCTCTCCTGACTCATCACACAGAAAGGTAGACAGTCTGGAGCATAATGGGAATAACAAAAGGCATTTCTTAATCCACCTGGATTTATAAAGTTTACTAAGTGGAACTTGTCCTATATATAATGTTCAATAAACATACTAAATAATTATGACCTAACCTGTGTTCACTTAAAAGTGCTTTCTATATGTTAAATGCTCCTTTATCTTCCCTTTCACCAACACGAGTTCAAACTATGGAGTAGGTGTCATGACCCCATCTTGATAGAAAAACAATATATCACTTAAGTAAAATCAAAGATTCACATTTTCTGACCACTAGCCAAAAATAAATTTACGTTTTGCCGAGAGCCTGGTGTTCAAAATTTTGCCACTCTATAGGTTAGAGCGTCAGAGGCAATCTCTGAGTCCACAAATTTGACCTGAAATTCTATTCAATTCCATACCTTTACTGTTTTCCTCATTCAGATGTTTAAATTACTTAAGATAATCTTTAATAAAAAGTTATGTAAAAATCTAGGGAAATATGCTGAATAATGAAAAGTAGGTTAATTTTTAAAAACTTCCCTTTCCCTAGATATATACATACACACAAAATACACAAAAATGTTTAAAATATTGCTCTATCAGTTACTTTCTATGTGATCTTGAATCATTTAAGCTCTAAGTCTTCATTTTCTCCTCTGGAAATAGGGATAAACAGTGTAACTACCACATGAGATTGCTGTGAACTTCAGTACATAAAGCACTTTAGCCAACCACTAAAGCTAAACCACTTTAGCCAACCACTATGTTAAAACAGAAGTTTTAAATACTGTATATGTTAACTTTTATATTTAAACCAAAACTTCAGTGCCACCTCTACCTATTCAAAGATTACATTTTCTATGGCAACCATCTCCATTAACCCATTCACACAACCCTACTCAATGGCAGTTAACTTCACAAACCCCCTGAAAAGAAGTATGTAACTGTCTAGGAAGCTTTCTTCAACTATCACTCCTCCTCCCTGGGTTAGGTACCCTGCTCAGGCACTAAGCTATACTTAACTACTCTACTTTTCACATTTCCTTATATTACCTGAGAGCACCTTGTGGGCAAGGCTTATGTCCTATTCATTTCTATACCCAGACTGCAGTCCAACAGTTGTTATCACTGACTCACATTTGAATCAAATGGGGAACTTATAAAAATATTAATGCCTGGGATCCATCCCAGACCCATTCAATATTACAGGGTGGGG
Organism: Pan paniscus; assembly: GCF_029289425.2. NCBI lineage: Eukaryota > Metazoa > Chordata > Mammalia > Primates > Hominidae > Pan > Pan paniscus. Next base: position 87,739,446 of record NC_073259.2, read on the forward strand.
TGAAGGGACAAAGAGGGCACGGAATTGAATTAGCATGAGCAAACATTTTTTTAAAGATCCTAACATGCTATCAATGTGCTGCTCAAGTTAAGAACCACTGCATGCCAGTACTTAATATACTATACAAACAATTATGTATACATGTACATATGTGAGAACATATGTGAAAATATACAGGTACTGAAAAGTTTAAGACTCAGGTCAAGATTCTCATCCTCAATAGCTTCTCCCAGCCCAATCATCTCCCCTTTTTAAACACACACTATTTCCAATAAATAGTTACATGCTTCATTAAGATGGCTTTTAAACTGTTAACTCAGTACTTAAATTTTTCATGTAATTATGCCTTATCCTTCTTCCTAGATTATAGCCTTGCTCCTTGAGAATATACACTGCCGTGTTCTTATTTTCTCCACTGCTTAAGGATAGTGTCTTTAACAGGTATGTAATACACATTTGACTGATCTGATAAACACACACAAAAATTACTGGCAAGAAGTATGCCACGTCCAAATTACCCAGTTCAGGTGAATTACTACCAAAAAATAGAAAATGTAAAAATTTAGAAAAAAGGATATTTTTCTTAAATCTCTTAGTAAATTTTATCTCATTAAAGAAGCTCTGGATAGTTCGACTTTAGCCATCACATGCAGTAACCACCCACTTTCCTACCTCCCAAATAGCTAGTTTCGGTTTTTGACCTGGTTCCTTGCCTATAACTATCTTCTAGTCAATTCTGGTATCTTTAGCTGCTGTCAGGTACCTTTATAACAGTATTATATATACACTCTATAACCAGTAAAGTGAGGTAATGAAAGTCACAATAAATGTATCACACAGATGTTTCATAAGTACTTCCTTGAAGGAACTTAATGTTTATCCACCATTAAAACCAGATCTCTACATATGAACTACATGTTAATCTACTAATACAAACTTGGTTGGGAATCATGTCTGAAAATAAGAGTCTTACTCGACATTAGATAAAATAAAGTCTACTTTTGAATATAAAGAGATTGGTCATTTTCATCTTTTTACTTATTTTCATACCCGAAAAATTTGCAAAATATGTATGACTTTTTAAAACAGGGGTGCTAAATTAAATATTACACAAGAAACTCCACAGCAACTGGTATTCTCAATGTTGAAACTACCAGGAGAAATGGCACAATTCTAAAAAAGCAACAATATAAACACATGAAAATGGCTCAGCTTTAAAGTTTTGCATCATATATTTTACCACTATTAAAATAATCTGAAATACATAAGTTGTTTTGAAAAATAAGAAAATACGAGGAGGAGGCGCTCAAGAAGTATGTCTGTTAATTAGATACTGTAGTGAAGCATTACTGTTTTGTTGGGTCCTGCAGCTTGAAATGCACAGAGCCATAGTTACCACTAAAAGAAAGCAGTCCTCAATTCCCTATTCAATAAAAAGGTTCAAATTCCACAGACAAAAAAAAAGGTACCCTTGGTTTGTTTGTTTTTAAGGAAGATTAAATTTAGGAGTTGCCAACACCCAAACGAAAAACATTCCAGAGTATTAGACTCCATTGTAGTGGGAAGTCATCTACATTCTCAGCACTATGTTCTCTTACTCAAAGCAGGGGTATTAACAAAAGATGTTTCTTAGGATCTCACAAGATACACTCTACTTACTTCCCCCAGTAAACATTACCCTTGTTTAAAAAAAAAAAAAGTACTTGAAAAATAATTTTAGCACATGCAGCCAGAAAAAAAGTGAAGTTTAACATCTGCCAAGATATTTCCCAAAATAAGACCGCTGTCAGATGAACAATGAGGAAAAGATTGAAAATGACAAATTCTTTTATTTGGATCATCAGCTACTTTTAAAAATCAAGTTGAGGAATGTAGCTTTTCCAAAGCCTTGTCTTCAATTTCCCCTTAATCTTCATATTTTTAACTAAAAAAAAAAAAAAAAAAAAACCTAGAAATTTGATTACCACTCTTACGAATTCCTTCTAAAGCAATTTAATGAATAACAGATCTTTTGTGCAAGTAGCAAACCGCAGAGGACAGTTTTGCTGGCTGATAAAAATCTCTGAAACGCTCATATAAATACATCCTACAAAGACACACTATGATTTAACAGGTATGGAAATCATAATACTAAAAATTTAGGTATATTTAATATACACCCTAACTTATTGCAAATGCTTCTACTTAAACCACAATTAAAGTTGAGTAAAATTAGAAAGCCAGGAGAAGAAAAAGTGAAAGCTAAAGAGTCAATGAGAAAAAGATGCAACTATTTTAGGTGAAACAAGGTAGTTGAACCACTTCCTCAAATCCATGAGCTACTATCAAAGTAACCAAAACTTGAGATTGTTTTGTCTTGTTTCTGGTAGAAGGAGGTGTGATTATACACTTAGTAAAAATGTTTTACCAGTCACTCTAATGGAAGATGCTGCTACCTGTAACAACGTTTCGAAAATGCTCAAAACTGCAAACAACCCAAAACAAACAAAAACCCTACCACATGTTTTTCAGACACAGTACTCAAAAAGAGATCGTCTTAGCGAACAGAATTGTGGGTTACTAAATCATCCCTATTGTCCTAAATATCACTCAGAAAAACACTGTGTGTGTGTTTAGGAGCACAACTTATAAACAGTTGATTTATATATAAAATAGTGCACGTATTCATTTGGATATACTCATCTTGAGCTCACTGTAAGATAAAGCTGTCTTGCATATTGCTAAGGCAACATTTTCTTTACAGATGTTATTAAACATTGGTAAGAAAGGAGAAATAAACTGGTAACTTCACACGGGCACGTGAGACCCTAGAGAATGTCGTCACCATTAATCAATTTTTCTAACTGATCAAGCATAAACAGCCAAGTCCAGGTGGCCAAGTCAGCCAAGTCCAGGTGGGCAAGTCCTGGAGCCATAAGTTGTCTTTCTACCACGGTAAAAAAGGATCCTGGATCTGAGACCTGGCCAGGAAGCCTGAAAAGCACGTGTCCTACTCTGAGTTTGGGGAACTTCCCAGGAAGCATTTGTTCAGAGTAAAACTCCATCACCCCCTGCCTGCCTAACTCGGTGAAGGGACAAGTACGAGCCAGGGGAGGTAAACTCTGGGCCCCGGGTAGCTCCCAGGAGGAAGACACCGGGAGGCAGCTGCCCGCCCCGGCCCGGTCCGGCTGCGGCCCCCGCCCGGCTCACCTCTGCGGCAGGGATGTTGACCACGCCGGTGGAGCGCCGCTTCTCCCGCAGCTTCCTCTTCTCGATCTGCCCCTTGCCTTTCCTGGCACTGGGGCCCGAGCTCTTGCCCTTCTCCGGGAGGCCGTCCGGCTCCTCCTCGTCACGCCGGGGCGGCGGTGCAGCCGAGGCAGAGGCGGCTGGGGGCTCGTCCTCCGACCGCCGCGGGCCGGGGGCCGCCCGCGTCAGCATGGCGGAGCCGACCGCGCAGTTCACGCCCCCGGGACCGGGGACGGCAGGTGCGGCCGGCGCGCCGCCCGGGAGGTTGTTGTTGAGCTCGTTGGCAGCGGCGGCCGCCGGGGTGCCCAGAGCCCCCGCGGGGGGCTTCCCAGCGGCGTCGCTGCTGCCCCCTCCCGGGGGGGCCGGGCCCGGGGGGTTCTGCTTGGCGCGCATCTTCTCGCGTTTCGCCTTCCACTCCTCCAGGAAGTCTGTGGTGCTGCCGCCGAGGCCGCTGCTGGTCCGGTAGCCACCGGTCGCCATATTCCCAAAGGGGCCGGTCGGGCTCTCACCTCAGGCCGCCCACCAGGGCTCCGGCCGCTGCCTCCTCTTCCTTCCTGCGGCCCCGAGGATGCCAGGAGACGACCTCCAGGAGAGGGACGGCCGCCGCTCCCACAGCAGCCGGCGGGGCTGAGGTGAAAGACAAAAGGGGGCGGGTAAGGGAAGCGTAAGATCCCCGCCCGACCCGAGGGTCTGCCCCCGGGCTGCGCCCCTTGGAGTCCTCGAGCGCGCCCACCAGTCACTACCGGCCAGCAGCCGCCGGGTCCCCACCCTGCAAAGTTTCTCCCACGCACCTACAGTACGGACCCCGACGATCGCCGCCCCTAGAAGGGAGGAGAGAGGACTGACCCCACCCCCAAGTCGGCCCGCCCGCCCCATCCCCACCAAGGTCCGCGCCGGCGGCGGTCGAGATACTAGGGCCAGACCCGCCACCTGTCGGCTCGTCGTATCGCCTGCTCCGCGCTCTGGCCACCGCCGGTCCGAGGTCCCCGTCAGCTACAACCCCACTCCCAAGGCGAGGCGCGGAGCTCCTAGCCGGTTCGCAGAGGAGGCGGGGACCCAGCTGTCCCGCCGAGCGTGGAAAGGACCGGGTGTGAGCGAGCGCCTTACCTCGGAGGAGCTTGTAGGGGACGAGGCGTAGGGCTGGGATCCGGCTCCCAGGTGTGCCGAAGCTGGCGCGCGCTCTTCCGCCGCGCGGAAAGTGCCGCGGCAAACTCGCGGTGCGGAGCTCCAGGCAATCCCAGGACAGGAGGGAGGGAGAAGAAGGAGGGAGGGAGGGAGGGAGGGAGCCAGGGGCGGGAAGGGAGCCGAGCGGCGCCGAAGCACGAGCGGAAAAGGCCGAGGCGGCGCGCGAGGGGCGCGGCGCGCGGTGGGAAGGGTCGTGGCCGCTGACGCCCCGCCCCCGGCGCTCAGGTGCGCGGCGTCGCGTCCGGCCCGCCGCCGCAGCCTGCCCTGCGCCAGCCGTCCTCTGCCCCGCACCCGCGGCAGACCACACCGCGCCCGCCGCGCTCCGCCCGCGGCCGGCGAGTTGGACCGCACATTCCTGGGCTAGCAGCCTCGCGGCGTCCGGCCTCCCGGCGCCTCCGACTCCGGGGCGGGAACGGCACTCCACGCCCTTCTTGCTTGTCTTCTCCGCCTCTCTCTTCTCCCACCACTCTTCCTTTTAAGTACAAGACCGTATTATTTGAGAGAAAGTCTCGAACGCTGCTGGCTAAGGGGAAAAGTGCGATAACTTGTGATGATTCAGGGAATGACTAGACAGGATGGGAAAATACCCACGTGTCTCTTTTCCTAGTCGCTGCTCCCTTTTCAGATGTACTAGGGCAGCGGGCAGGAGAATAGAAAGACCTGAGACAAACCCAGCACCCTCCTTCTAAGAAAACTGCGGTGTCCTGGTGAAAACGGTTGGCTAAGAGGAAGGACTTACTAGTATCTTAGGGTTGCGGGAGAAAAAAACTCAGTTCGACAGTTTATTGTATTGGCGATTCCAGTCTTGGAGTTTTCCCCTTAACCCTATCTCTGCCTCTCCTCTTTACAGAGAATGAATTTAGCAGCAAAGCTCCCTACCAAAGTACTAACGCTGCACTGATGCTAATTTGAGATGAGCTGGGGCAGTGATTGTCTCTATTTTTTCATTATTAACATGCCAGAGGCTTATCCTCTGATGCAAGTCATCTGAAATTTCTGGATCAGAGCGGGGTGGGCTGTCACTGACGCACCTAAGACTGACCTTTCTATATCCAGGTAATGTCAGGGCACATCATTGTGGGAGGCTACAAATGCCAGGTCTCCATTTTGTAAAAAAGTAGGAGAGCCCTAAGTCACGCTCTTACCTAACATAAACCTTTCTTCCTACTTAATATTCCTGTTTTGCCCAGGTAGCACATGGTGAGTGAGCAATCAGTGTTTGCCTGCCACAGAACTGGGAACAGAAGAAAGTGATTCACATGCTCTATATTTCTCAGGGACAGTTTTGGTCTTTGGTCTGGCTGTTGTGGGAAACGTATGGCGAGAGCTCTGGAAAAATCCTTAGAAAATTAAAAGCTTTTCTTGGGAATAGGTCTAAAAGGCTGAGCGGCTGTTTACCTAAGCTAGTACCAACCCCAGTGTGCCACCTGAAGTTTCTCAATTACATATTCATTAGTTTGTTTTCTGAGTTTTAAGGAGAGTAAGGGAGGCTGGGACATTAAACGTATTCACATTCATATGCTTTGTAACTTATCAGAGGACTTTTCTCCTGGAAGGGCTGCAGGATATAGTGGAAAGAGGGTATAGTCAGCTAGCTGAGAGATCTTGGGCATGTTTACATTATCTGGTACTCAGCTTTCTGTACTATAAAATCAGCAAAAATTACATTTTTTTTTTTTTGAGGCGGAGTCTCGCTCTGTCGCCAGGCTGGAGTGCAGTGGCGGGATCTCAGCTCACTGCAACCTCCGCCTCCTGAGTTCAAGCGATTCTCCTGCTCTCAGCCTCCCAATTACATTATATTTAAGCTGTCTTAAGAACTGACACTGCACATAAAATGTGCTTGATTCGAGGAAGGCACTCAGTAAACATAGTCCCTTCTAGGGGCTTAAAGTCCTTGGTCTCTAAGAAGTGTATGGGAGAAGAGGAAATTAAAACAGATGGGGTATTGAATATACAATATCAGCCTAAAAACGATAGACTTTGAGTGAACTAGGATAACACGCCACATAAATTTATCACTGCATGGCTTAGACCAGTTCTCTTAGTATTAATAGGTTCTGAGTCAGGAATTTTGGCTGCTACTGACTTGTGTGGCTTTGGGCAAGTTGCTTAACTTTTGTGCCTCTGTTTACTTACATATAAAATGGGGATAATAATACTTCCTACATCGTGAGAGTGTTGTGAAAGTGCCTGCAGTCCTTAGATAAAAGGTGGTATGTGAGTACCAGAGTAGGTATTATTAGTCTATAAAGTGCCCTAGGAACCATGGATGAAAGAGATTATTGAGGTACAAAGCTCTGTGTTTTGTTATTATTATCATTTATTATACCTTTTGTCTTTACCATTCTCAATGTTCCCGAAGATATATTTCACAGCCAGACTGCTTCCAACATTGCACTGAGGTATTTAGCTGAGTCAGTCCTAAATTGCAAGATGTTTGCATATCATCAATCTTTATGTATAGCGTTCTGATGAAATAATCCTCAAAGACTTGGAGCTTGGTTTCTCAACCTCAGCACTGTTACATTTGGGGCTGGATAATTCTTTGCTGTCCTGCCCATTGTAGGTTGTTTAGCAGCATCGTTGGCTTCTACCTATTAGATACCAATAAGAAACCCCCACCTGTATTGTGACATTGCCACATGGTCCCTGGGATAAAATTCTTCCCCGGTTGAGCACCTCTGAGTTAGCCTAAAATAACCAATTTTTAGCGGCTCACTTGCCCTTAATAATAAAATGAAATATGATGATAATGCTGACAAAAACAGATTCATTTTAATATGTCAGAGTGAAACCTAGATGTTAGTCTTAATGATTTTGAGGAAGTGTATTATTATATGTATGGATAGCTAGTATATTGGGAAGTAGCCATTTTGCCTTCAATGCAGGTATTTCTGGAACATATGCAATTCATCCTCTAACATCAAAATATTATATGTGCATAGGATTAAAAAATTACATACTTTAGTTCTGCAAGGATTATAACAAAAAACAGCAATCCCCTCTCTACCTTATCCATTCTGAAAACCCTACCCACAACTTTGAACTTTTTAACTGTTTCCATTAATAGAGATCTTCATATTTATTTTTTATGTGCATATCTGCTATTGTACATCTTGATTTTTCCATTTTTAGATATAGAAGAGGATTTAGCTCTAATACACTAATAACACATATACTTTTCTTTTCTTTTCTTTTTTTTTTTTTTTTTGAGATGGAGTCTCGCTCTGTCTCCCAGGCTGGAGTGCAGTGGCGCGATCTCGGCTCACTGCAAGCTCCGCCTCCCGGGTTCACGCCATTCTCCTGCCTCAGCCTCCTGAGTAGCTGGGACTACAGGTGGCTGCCACCACGCCCGGCTAATTTTTTTTTTTTTTTTTTTTTTTTTTTGCATTTTTAGTAGAGACGGGGTTTCACTGTGTTAGCCAGGATGATCTCAATCTCCTGACCTCGTGATCCACCTGCCTCGGCCTCCCAAAGTTCTGGGATTACAGGCATGAGCCACCATGCCCGGCCACACATATACTTTTCATACTCCTACACGCCCATAGTATTATGACTGTACAAATACTGTTCATAGCTGAGTCATGTGGTGTACTATGATTGCATTTCTTTTTTTTACAACTGTTTTTCCTTGTTGCACAACTATACCTTTTGTCTTTACCATTTTTCTGCAGTTAAAACTTGCCTCTTTTTTTTTCTTTAATCATCGGCTTATTTTTTTATATACCAGTCACAAGTATATACTCAAATTTTCCTCCTCTCAATGACGTTAATCACATTGGGTAAGCTATCAGTTCTATTCTCTTTTTGGAAACATCTCTTCTGGAGCCCTCCATCCCCTGCTTTAATATGGATTGATTTTGTTTGTTTGTTTGTTTGGAGACGGAGTCTCGCTCTGTTGGTGAGGCTGTAGTGCAGTGGCACAGTCTTGGCTCACTGCAACCTCCGCCTCCTGGGTTCAAGCAATTCTCCTGCATCAGCCTCCAGAGTAGCTGGGAATACAGGCACATGCCACCACGCCCGGCTAATTTTTTGTATTTTAGTAGAGACGGGGGTTTCACCATGTTGCCCAGACTGGTCTCGAACTTCTGAGCTCAGGCAACCAGGCTGCTTTGGCCTCCCAAAGTGCTGGGATTACAGGTGTGAGCCACCGCACCTGGCCTAATCTGGACTGATTTTAAGGCTCGTTGCTTGTGGTCATCCTGGGATTATGCTCCTCTAGCATCTTGAGAATCATTTTCTCTGTAGACTTCTTGTTTCCTGAATTGCATACTTTTCTCTTTTTGTTTCTCCCCTTCATTTTAGCAGAGTATATCCTCAGTATATTCTGAAGATAGTATAACTCATTCTTAGAGACCTTGCATATTGGAAAATGTTTTAAATTTATCTTCACACTTGATTAATAGTTTGGTGGAGCATAGAACTCTAGGTTAGAAAGCATTTTCCTTCATAATTTTGAAGGCATTGCTTTATTATCATCTAGTTTCCAGAGTTGCTGTTTAGAAGACCAGTGGCATTCTGATTGCATTGTATTTTCTGTCTCAAAATTTTTGGATCTTCTTACTTAGATCCTCTGAAATATCTTGAAGATATGCTCTGATTTGGTCTTTTATCATTATTATGTTATGCAGTCAGTGGACCCTTTTAATCAGCTATCTGCCCTCCAGTTAGGAAATTTTCTTATCCTCTTTCTTTTTCTTTGACATGGAGTCTCGCTCTGTCACCCAGGTCAGAGTGCAGTGGCCTGATCTAGGCTCACAGCAACCTTCACCTTTCGGGTTCAAGCGATTCTCCTGCCTCAGCCTCCTGAGTAGCTGGGATTACAGGCACACACGCCTGGTTAATTTTTGTATTTTTAGTAGAGACGGGGCTTCACCATGTTGGTCAGGTTGGTCTTGAACTCCTGACCTCATGATCCACCTGCCTCAGCCTCCCAAAATGCTGGGATTACAGGCGTGAGCCACCGTGCCTGGCCTATTCTCTTTCTTTTATAAGACTTTCCTTCTACTTTCTCTGTTCCTGCCTTCTGGAATTCCTGTTAAGTAGGTGTTGGAATGCTAGAAGTTCTCTAACAAATTTTTTATCTTTTCTCTTTTATTTTTCATTTCCTTGGCATGTTATTCTACTTTTAGTGAAATTTCCTTCACTTTGTATGCCAGTTCTTCTATAGAATTTTCTGTTTCGGACACTATTTCTAATATCTCTTTCTTGTTCTCTAAATATTTTTTTCTGTAGCATCTTGTTCTTATGATACATATTGAGCATTTTTTCCTCTAAGCAAATTGCCTACATTTTTTTGTTTGTTTTAATCTTCATCTTTCATGTTAGAGCACTTCCTCATCAGTCTGCTGTTTATTCATATTTAAGACTGAAGCACTGCAAAGCTGATTGAAAGCTCTTATGTGAAAAGGAAGACCTTGTTGGACTGATGGGCCTCATTTAGGGAGCCAGTGTTTGGCCGCAGACATTTTCTGGAGGCATGTGTCAAATTCAGCATCTGTGGAGCTTCTCTTTTGGCCCAATAATTTTCCTTGAGTAAAACTATTTCTGCTTGTGTTGTCAGTTGCCAATTTTTTCAGGTGCCAAGTAGGGAAAGAAGACTGGAGGAGTCTCATTACTCAATACGCAGGTTTTCACTTAATCCCTATACTTAGTATATCTGACGTACCCAATTTCAGTGCATTTGTAATTCAACATCTGTACAATGTGAAAACTTCCAGTCCTCTGCCAGGATCAGGAGAGATAGTCTCCTTGCTACTGAGCCCTGCAGAAGGGATTTGAGAATCTAACTGTTCCTTGTGTAGATTTTCAACTAATCCTTCTGTTTTCATCCCCATCCTTCACTCTGTTTCAGAGATATATGCTGCTGCCTCCAATTCTGAACCTTTCTTCAGGGATCTGCAGGACAAAAAAAGTTTACTTCTTATTGGCTTTGTCTCTTGCAGGTTGTTAGAATTTACCTTACTCTGCTCTGCTAAAGTCTGTCTTGCTTTCTATCTTTCATCTTCCAAAATTTTGTTCTTACCATTCATCCTCTTTGTTGTTACTGGCTTATCATTTTACTTTGGTTTTAGTGAAGTTACTTGAGGAAGTAAAGATAAACACGTGTGTTCAGCCTGTTATATTTAATAGGAAGTCCAATTCATCTGTTTTGCAGATTTCTAGATACTTTGCAATCTACTCCATAAGTCCAGATCAGCAGAGACGTCTACATCTTATTTCTCTCCTCAGTGATTTACATCATAAGCCCATATTGATTGACACTATAAGAAAGAGCTCTAAAAATTTGTTTTATTTTCTGTAGGCTTTTTTTGAAGGTGTGGCCCATTATATTACATATATTCCTATTATCAAAAACCTAGAAAACATTTTCTGACATCCATATTAAGAATAGATGTGGTTCTCTTTTGGAACTTTTTTTAACCATATAGTAAAACTATTTTTCATATAGCTAGTGAATATTCTGTTTTCAATTGCCTATAGGTAATCTTAGACCAGATTTTTGGCCTATCCAGGGAAGACCTAGATTTTATGGTGCCTGAAGCTTACATAATTTGGTGGACTTTCTATAAGAAAAAGAATCCGTAAGAAAATAAATATTTAGAATAAGTGAGAAATTTTTTTAAATTACAAATTTTAACAAATTGAAAAATGCCATAAATATCACAAAAATCCAGGAAAAAACCCTATTCATTTACTCTCTGACATATTTCTATGCCATTTTGTATGCATTTTATTATTGATTTTATTACTTATTGATGCATAAAGTACATGTCTTTACATGCAGATATATCCACTATTTGTAGTACAAGTATATAGGTTTATGCATCACAAACATAAGAACTCTTATAAATTGTACATCAAAAAAAATCTACTTCAAAAAGGAAAATAATGTATAGGCCATTCATAATTTTATACTCAGCATTATATCATATATTCCAGATAGGAAAGAATATCTATTCCTGATAGGAAAGTATATCAAATGCCAATGAAAACCTAATTCTCTGCTTATTTTACATGTCTCATGATTGGAAGAATTTCCCACAGACTGGTTTTAGTGCCATCAGACTATACCACTCTCTACAAGGAGCAACTCATTGTTCCTGTTGTCAGCCTACTTCCAAGTCACTCTTACTTACTGAGGACTTTAACTGCTAGCTAACCTTCTTTCTCCCCACTCCTCTTTATGTCCAGTTCTTAGTGATAACATCTACAAAGATAATTTATCCAGTCTCCTGGCATCTCAGATACTTGACCTCCTCACTCCAAATAACATTTTTCCTCTTTACCCCCTCTTCAGCTAGATATCTCTTGACTTTGTCATCATCAATAAGTACATCTTCAAAATCTCAGTTCTGAACATTCCATTTTCAACCACTACCACCTAACTCTTCAGCACACTTCCTCTCATACCCCCACTCCAACCATTTTTTGATCTATTGATCCTACTAATTTTTCATTATCCTTCCTTTCCATGTCCTAACTTCCTTACTAGGCTTTAGTTCTAAAGTTTATAATTATTAGCCTCTTCTGTGTATACCTGCTCACCTAAAGAAAGATAGTTAAAAACACTATGGCATGCTTCCTAACCCTACTTTAATGCATGTCCACAGTCTTAACTAGGCAGTCCATACTATCTGGCAATCCTAGTAAGCTTGCTTTCCTGTACTCCAAAATGACTAGTTTATATCAGTCTTTTAAGCCTCCAATACCTCCTTATACCAACCTCACTCTCAGTTGATGAGCTTGCCTTCACACTTCACTGACTCTAAAATAGCACCACTCAGAGTAGGGCTTATCTGCCCAAGACAGCTTTACCCGTCTTCCTGCATCTAGATCTACTCTCTGCCTTCTTAATTAAATGAAGTTATTTGCTCCTCTTAAAGGCTGTCCTGCCACCTGTATCTTTCCCCTTTTGAGGGTTTTGCTTCTACAATTATACTCTCATGCATAATCAGTTTCTTCTCTATTAAATCATTCCCTTCAGCATACAAATGAGCTCTAGTAATTCCCTCTGTATTAGTTTTCTCTTTGTTGTCGTAACAAAGTTCCAAAGACTTAGCATCTTTAAAAGAAAAATCCCACCTTTATCATCTTACAGTTCTGTAGGATAGAAGTGCTACCTGGATCCCACTGGGCTAAAACCAAGAAACTGGCAAGGCTGCATTCCCTTGTGGAAGTTCTTGAGAACAATCCATGCTCTTGCCCTTTCCAGCCTCTAGAGGCCACGCACATTCCTGGCTGGTGGTCCCCTTCTCTCAAAGCAAATAATGGTGCATCTCTCGGCCTTTCTTCCATAGACACATCTCTCTAGGATTCTCTCTTTTGCCTCTGTGTTCTACTTGTAAGGATCATTGGGACCACCTGAATAATCCAAGATAATCTCCTTATTTTAAGGTCAGGTGACTAGCAACAATAATTCTATCTTCAACCTTAATTTCCCTTTGCCATGTAGCTTAATGCATTCAGAAGTTCCAGAGATTACAGTCTGGAAGTTGTTGGAGGCCATTATCTACTTACTATGCCCCCTTAAAGAAATAAACTTCCCTTGACTCCAGAATCTAATCTGGTCAATGTTATAATTCACTGTCAAAATTTTTGGAAGGGTTATCTTTAGTCACTGTTGATATTTCCACCCTTACCATTCTTTCTATAATAATTTCCAAATGGTCATTAGTCCTCATCACTCCACTATTATTCACCACTCCTGTCAAAATTATCGATAAGCTTCATATCTTTTTTATCCTACCTAACCTTTCTGTATTATTCAGCACAAATGACTCCCTCATTTTTAAAATCCTCCTTCTTGTAACTTTTTAAAAAATCACCAAAAAAGTTTTATTTTGTCCTCCAACTTCATTGGATGCTCCTTCTCAGCCTCCTTTACCCACTCCTCCCCATCTGCTTAATCTGTGAAAACTAAAGTCTTCTCAGTAGTTAATCACTGGCCCTCTTTTCTTCTCATGCAACACTTTATCCCTAGGTGAATCCATGGAATACCATGGCTTTAGGAGTCACTCTCATATCCCATTTGCCAGTTTGACATCTGTATTAGTCAGGGTTTCCTAGAGTGACAGAACTAATAGGATAGATGTATATATGAAGGGGAGTTTATTAAGGAGTATTAACTCACATGATCACAAGGTGAAGTCCCACAATAGGCCATCTGCAAGCTGAGGTGCAAGGAAGACAGTCTGAGTCCCAAAACCTCAAAAGTAGGGAAGCCAACAGTGCAGCCTTCAGTCTGTGGCCAAAGGCTCGAGAGCCCCTGGCAAATCACTGATATAATTCCAAGAGTCCAAAAGCTGGAGAACTTGGAATCGATGTTCAGGGGCAGGAAGCATCCAGGATGTGAGAGAGATGAAGGCCGGAAGACTCAGCAAGTCTGCTCTTCCTTCTTCTGCTTGCTTTATTCTAGCAGCAGCTGATTAGATGGTGCCCACCCAGCTCAAGATGCGGCCTGCCTCTCCCAGTCCACTGACTCAAATGTTAATCTCCTTTGGCAGCACCATCACAGACACACCCAGGAGCGATACTTTGCATCGCTTCAATCTGGTCAAGTTGACATTCCATATCAACCATCAAAACATCTTCATATGGATGCCTTCTCAAAATGAACATGACCAAAAAAAACTTCCATCCATTTCTCCATCTGCCCCTACCTTATTTCTCTCTCATTTCTTTCCCATCTTGGTAAATGGTCTCACCATCCATCCAACTGTTCAAGCAAAAACCTATAAGACTTCTTTGATTCATCTCTTCCTTACCCCATAAATCCAATTCACCATTCTATCAGCTCCCATTCCAAAATATATTCGATCCTCACAACAACCAGAATGTTCTTCTCAAAATGTAATCAGACCATGTGACTCCCTTGTTCTCAGCCCTCTAAAAGTCCCTATTTCACTTAAAATCCAAATTCCTTTCATTGGCCTTTAAGATCCTGTATGATCTGGTTCCTGCTTTCACCTTTAACGTTGATTCTGATGACTCGCCCTCTTTTCATTAAACTCAGCTTTTTGTCTGTTCCTAAAATATTCAAAGCTCATTCCTGCCTTGGTGCTCCTGCACTGCTTAGAAGCATTTGCCCCCAGATCTAGCTATACCTATCATTGAGGTCTCAGTTCAACTGTCACCTCCCCAAAAAAAGCCTTCTCTGATCACCCAATCTAAAAAAGCCAAATTCTCCACCCTAAACCTCAATCACTATTGTATTGCCATTTTATAGTATTTATAATACTATCACCACTAGAAATTATTCATATGTTTATTGGCAGCCTCTCCCACTCTAGAATATAAGCATACTGAAACAGACATCTTGCCTATTGCCTTCACAGCTGTATTCCCAGCACCAGTAACTCGCGATAAACATTAGGCATTCAACTTAATCTGAGTTCTATGGATAGATTTAGAAAGGTCTACAAATCAAGTAAGGAAAAAAAAAGCTTAGTTTCCCCTTCGGTGTCTTCCTATTTGCTTTAAATTTGTCTGAATACAAAGAAAGTTATTTTTATTGTCAATTTATGACTTAATAGACTACTAATAGATACAGAGGCTGAGAAGGGGCATACAATTTTGATATCATGTTATCTGTCTGTTATTAGGAATTTAACATATGCTGCCCTTAAAATAATGGGCATCTACCTTTGTTTACATCAAGCATAGCTTAAGTTGGAAAATATCAAAGTAAAGAAGGTTCTACAAAGGCAGGTAGGATTATGGTGGTCCAAAGCAGTTCACGTTGACTTCAGGCATTTCTAAGTTACATGACCTTGGGCAAATTACCTAATTTCTCTGCCACAATATTTACCTCACAGATTATTGGGGGTATTAAATGAAATTTATCCTTTGAGTTTGCTTTTAAAAAAAAAAAAAAAAGAAAGAAAAACAGGGTTTTGCTCTATCACCCAGGCTGGAGTGCAGTAGCATGGTCATTGCCCACTGCAGCCTCAAACTCCTGGGCTATACCAGTCCTCCTGCCTCAGCCTCCCAAGTAGCTAGGACCACAGGTGCATACCACCATGCCCAGCTAATTATTATTATTATTATTATTGTTATTATTATTATTATTTATGGAGACAAGGTCTAGCTGTGCTGCCCAGTCTGGTCTCAAACTCCTGGCTTCAAGTGATCCTCATGCCTCAGCCTCCCTTATTTAACTTTTGACATAACCACTGAACATACTGAGACACGAAAGCCATAGCAGTTTTAATACAGAAAGATTCTTGCCAACAAAATCAGATTTCAACAAAGCTAAAAGATCATATTCCACCTTGTAAGTATACAGCCAAAGAAGAAAATAAGAGTTCCTTATGATACCAGAAAAAGGGGAAATGTCTTAAGGCATCAAAGCCAAGACTGAACAATTTGACTACTTTTTTTTTCTTTTTTCTTTTCTTTTTTTTTTTTTTTTTTTTTTGAGAGAGTCTTGCTGTATCACCCAGGCTGGAGTGCAGCGGTGTGATCTTGGCTCACCGCAACCTCCACCTCCCGAGTTCAAGCGATTCTCATACCTCAGCCTTCTGAGTAGCTGGGACTACAGGTGTGCACCACCACGCCCAGCTAATTTTTGTATTTTTAGTAGAGATGGTTTCACCATATTGGCCAGGCTGGTCTTCAACTCCTGACCTCAAGTGCCCTGCCTGCTGCAGCCTCCCAAAGTGCTTGGATTACAGGTGTGAGCCACCACACCTGGCCCTGACTACATTTTTAAAAGTGACAATAGGCAGGGCAGTGGTGGCTAACGCCTGTAATCCCAACACTTCAGGAGGCCGAGGTAGGAGAATTGTTGAGGCCAGGAGTCCAAGACCAGCTTGGTCAGCATAGCAAGACCCTGTTTCTACAAAAAAAAAAAAAAAAAAAAAAAAAAGAGAGAGAGAGAAAAATTAGGTGGTGGTGTGCGCCTGTAGTTCCAGCTTCTTGGGAGGATTGCTCGAGCCTAGGAGTTTGAGGGTACAGTGAGCTAAGATCACACCACTGCACTCACACCTGGGTGACACAACGAGACCTTGACTTAAAGAAAAAATTGACAACAAACAAAGTAAAAAGACAAGTCACATGTTGAAAGCAGAAATTTGCCTGGCATATAATATAAAGAGAATGATTAATATTGAAAGAACTGTAACAAATCATTGAGGAAAAAAGCAATGATGTTTTAAAAATGGTCTAATCACACTTGTAATCCCAGTGACTCTGGTGGCTGAGGGAGAATTGCTTGAGGCCAGGAGTTTGAGACCAGCCTGGGCAACATAACAAGACCCCATTCCCAAAAATAACAATTTTAAAAATTAGTTGGGTAGTGTAGCCCATGCCTGTAGTCCCAGCTACTTGGGAGGCTGAGGCAGGAGGATCGCTTGAGCCAGGGAGTTGAAGGCTACAGTGATGAGCTATGATTGCACCACTGCACTCCAGCCTGAGTGACAGAGTAAGACCATGACTCTTAAAAAAAAAGAAAAAATTGACTTAAGAATATGAATAGTCAATTCATAGGAGAAGAAACTGAATGGCAGATAAATACAGGAAAATATACACAAATGTCAAAATAAAACAAAAAGTACCCTTTTATACCTATTGTATTATCCAAAGTTAATGTCTGATAATGCCAAGTGATGGTGGGCAAATGGAGGGAAAACTCAGCACTGAGTATAAATTGATCCAACTATTTTGGAAGACTTTTGGCAATACTTAAGTTGAAGATGTAATTTTCCAACAACTCAACAACTGCATACTTAGATGTCTACCCTAGAGAAATCCTGATATATACACAAGGACACATGGACATAAATATTTATTGTGGCCAGGCACAGTGGCTCATGCTTGTAATCCTAGCACTTTGGCAGCCCAAAGCAGGAGAATTGCTTGAGCCTAGGAGTTCAACACTAGCCTGGGCATCATGGCAAAACCCCATCTCTACAAAAAGATAAAAAATTAGGCAGGAGTGGTGGTGCACCCCGTAGTCCCAGCCATTTGGGAGGCTGAAGCAGGAGGATCACTTGAGCCTGGGAGGTGGAGGTTGCCGTGAACCGTGATCACGCCACTGCACTCCAGCCTGAGTGAAAGAATGAGACTCCATCTCAAAAAAAAACCAAAAAACGTAGCACGAATTTTCAACTTTTAGTTTTAGAATGGATATATACAGTTTTTTAAAATAGAACATGTGATAGCATCTCAGAAACATGTTTAAAAACTAGTTTCAAGTGCATATGGCAAGTATGATACCATTCATATAAATTTCTAAAATGTACAAACAATATGTATGTTGTTGACAGATACATATTTTTGTAATAAAAACACAAGCACACAAAATTCAGTTTATTAGTTGCTTCTTAGGACAGATGGAGAGAAAAAGCTATAGGAGCTGTAATGTTTTATTGTTTATAATGTTTTATTTCTTTAAAAAGAAAGCTCTAAGATAAATGTAAAATGTTAACATTTGTTCAATTTGAATAGGGCAAGTACATAAACTTATCTTTGTACTTTTGTATGTTTGAAACTTATATTATCTTCTGTACTTTTGTATGTTTGAAATATAGGATTCAAAGTAATGTTTAAAAGAAAAGACCTGGCCAGGCACGGTGGTTCACGCCTGTAATCCCAGCACTTTGGGAGGCTGAGGCAGGCGGATCACCCGATGTCAGGCGTTCAAGACCAGCCTGGCCAATGTGGTGAAACCCCGTCTCTACTAAAAATGCAAAAATTAGCTGGGCGTAGTGGCATGTGCCTGTAGTCCCAGCTACTTGGGAGGCTGAGGCAGGAGAGTCGCTTGAACCCGGGAGGCAGAGGTTGCAGTGAGCCGAGATCACGCCACTGCACTGGAGCCTGGGTGACAGAGCGAGACTGTGTCTCAAAAAAAAAAATAAATAAATAAATAATAAAAGAAAATACCTGGACTTACAATAATCATTTCATAAGAAAACATTGTATTTTAAAAGGCTGCAACTTTAACAAAATTAAACTTGTCCCAACTTGTCTTGGGGCAAACTTAAAATGTCAGTATTTTTCTAACAAGCAAAAAAAAAAAAAAAAAAAAAAACCCACACAAAATTGGAGAAAATTTAATGAAACCACATGCCCTGGAAATATTTGAATTGGTTTGTGGCCTGGCGCAAAAGAAGAAAACTGAAGCCATGCCAATTTTAAAGTTATAACCTCTTTTTGAATAACTGATCTTTCTTCTAATATTTGGAAACAGATCCCTAAACTGGCTCCTAAACTGCTTTACTTCAACAGGCATACAGCTGGGCAAAACTGCAATGCCTCTCATTTTAACCAGCTCTTGATTGTCACCTTTTATTTGTGCACTGGTGCCACTGAAGAAGTATTCCAATTGTTCTGATTTCCTTTTGGAAACTTGACAAGCCACTGCCATTTTCTTTCTTTCTTTTCTTTTTTTTTTTTTAAGACAGAGTCTTGCTCTTGTCGCCCAGGCTGGAGTGCAATGGCACGATCTTGGCTCACTGCAACCTCGGCCTCCTGGGTTCAAGCGATTCTCCTGCCTCAGCCTCCAGAATAGCTGGGATTACAGGCTCCCGCCACCACGCCTGGCTAATTTTTATATTTTTAGTAGAGGCGGGGTTTTGCCATGTTTGCCAGGTTGGTCTCAAACTCCTGACCTCATGATCCACCCGCCTTGGCCTCCCAAAGTGTTGGGATTACAGGCGTGAGCCACTCCGCCCAGCCGCCACTGCCATTTTCAAAATGGTGAAAACATGTCTTTGTCAAGGAAGATGTTGTAGACGGAATGTTTTGGTTTTCTGGGCACAGATTGAGCACCTGAGAGTCTCAGTAACACACCTGGTTTGGCTGCTTTGCTGAAGACACTCCATACATTGTGATTTGTTGCTCTCACCATCAACAGGAATTGGGCTGTGCAAGCAATTCTGAAAGAAGTGTTGTCTACTGCTGTGAAAGTCATCAACTTTATCAGAGCCCAGTCCTGACCCCAGCCTTTTCAAGAAATTTTGTCTAGAAAAAAGATCACAGTAGAAAATTATTCTCTATTGCACATAGTTTACTGACTTTCCAAGGAACAAATGGTAAAGTATGTAACTGAACTTCATGGGGGCAGAGGGAAAGCAGGTAACTGATCGGAACGGTTTAGGAGTTCTTTCATGGTTTTGTTACATCATAGATGTTTTTGGTCACAAGACTCAGATAAATTTTTTGATTCAAGATCGTAGAGTATTATGTATGCTGCTAAAAGAACCAACTCTTATAGCTCAGCCATCGTTTCTTTAGTTCCTACCTAATGGAGATGGGTTATAAACTTCCCAGCATGGAGGAAGGACTTTCTATTGTCTGAAGCCCATTGAGAAAGTCTTATTCATTTCTCTGCAAGCAGATGTCTTCAACACCTGAAACACCACAGAATTCTTTTGAGTGTTACTTGTGCTCAGATGATTCATGTTTAATGAGTACCTCACCAAAGATGGCTCCATTGATTTACAATGGTTATGATGAGATATGAATTCAATTCAGTCTTGGAGTTTTGACCTATATGAGTCAATGTGTTCAGTACTTCTTGCCATGCAAACAAAAAAACAACTGGATGACATAGATGATGTAACATCTAGATTTTAATCTAAAACATAGATTCAAATCAGAAGCATTTTTTCACTGGAATTCACTATTGAGCAAAGTAAAGGTTGCCTTTTATTGACACACTTGAATTTAAATTACTGAAGATAATATTTTGCATAACATAATTTATAGCAGTAATTTTTTGATTACGACAAGCAGGACACTATGCTAATCACTGCATATATAGTGTATTAGTTCATTCTTACATTGCTATAAAGAAATACCTGAGGTTGGGTAATTGATAAAGAAAAAATGTTTCATTGGCTCATGGTTTTGCAAGCTGTAGAGGAAGCATGGTGCCAGCATATGCTGGGTTTCTGGTGGGGGCCTCAGGGAGCTCTTACTCATGGCAGAAGGTGACGGGGATACAGCATGTCACATGGTGAGAGTGGAAGTAAGAGAGAGAAGGGGGAGGTCTCAGACTCTTAACTGGATCTCACATGATTTAACTGAGCAAGAACTCACTTATGACCAGGGAAAGATGCTAAGCCATTCATGAGGGATCCTACCCCAAGATCCAATCCCCTCCCACCAGTCTCCACCTCCAACATTGGGAATCACGTTTCAACATGATATTTAGAGAGGACAAACATCCAAACCATATCCATGTTTAACCCTGTAACAGTCCTATGAGAGGAGCATTAGTATTACTTTTCTTGGACTGATCAGAGCAGTGAGACATAGAGAGATTAAGAATCACACATTTGTGTGATTCCAGAGCCCATCTTTAGATTATACATAAAAGGAATCAATTTTCTGGGCAATAAAATACACAGAATGCAAACACCACAGTTTCTGTACATTTTTCTCTAAAAGATTTGCTTTGATTTCTTCAAAATTTCAGGGCTTCATAATCAGCAAAAGACAATCACTCATCTAGACAAACCACATAATTTGAGCTCCTTAAAGAGTCTTTCTCTCTCTTTTTTTTTCTCCTCCCTCTTTTTGCATCACAGTGTCTGGAGTACAGCAGGTGCTATATGTATAAATATTTGTCAAATGGCATACAATCAGGATGGCTGTCCTGAGGCGGCCCCAGAAACAAGCTCACTGTCTCCTAGGGCTGTACTTGGGATGTGAGGGCAGTTTGTGGTGGGGAAGTATTCCTTGGTATATGTACCATAGCTGGTGTTTGACCTTCAGTCTTGCAGCTTCAGAACTTTTGATTTTATCCATTTGAAGAGCCTATTATTGATGGCTCAGGGACACAGTTACATTAATGTTGACAGTTTGCCTGATATATCAGAGCCAAATAATTCATTGATCTATAATGAAAAACATGAAGGTCAGAAACACAGGATTGTTAAAGTTGTTACGATCAGCATGTGTTCTCCAAGAAGGCAGACCTACATGGGAATGAAAGCATAACTGGAGTTTACCTGGTAAATATGAAGAATGAACAAGAGGGGTTGATTAGAGGATTCCAGTGTTTACTGGACTCAGCTAAGAGAGCCTAAGGCATCCATCTCCATAAATAAGGAAAGCCCTGCCAAAGTGCATAGAGCAGAATTGCTCTCCCCAGGACCTTTGCCATCCAGCTGTTTGCTAAGGAGGCCAACCAACGCTGCTACGATGAACACATTCATTCTTTGTATATGCTAATTATTTTAGTCTGGTTATGGTCATGTTTTATTGGTCAGATCTCTTTTAGGTGAATTTGCATATCTCTGTAAAATCCATTTTTTCAACTTTTCAAAGTTCAATTCTTCCAAGGCAATTTTATTGGTGGGTGTTCTACTATAACTTTAGTGTGCTAATGACTAACATTTTTGAAGGCCACTCAAAAGAGGTCTAGTCCCTTTATCTTCCATTGAAAATTGCTCCTAATTTTAAAGTCAATATGTAAACCACATGAAGAAAATAATTACAGTCCTTCACTCAATAAACATTTTGGGGGCATACTTACTGTGTGCCAGCCTTGCTCTATGCAAGTTACTGTTCTAGGCAATGACATACAAAGAGGAATGATAGCTCCAACTTCAAGGAACTTGCAGGTGTGTAAACACATATGTAAATAAAAACAAGATCATAAAAGAATATACAAAAAAAGACTTGTAAACAAAATGATATTCAGTTCTAAACAGAAATATGAACAAATTACTGTGGGAAGCACAGAATGAAAAAAGAGATGGCTTCGCCAAGAATAAATAGATTTTTTCAAATAGACAAGATAGGGAAATGCTTCTAACAGATGAAACCATTCATGCAAGCCCACAAAGATGTAAAGTGCCTACAAGGAATGGGGAAGGTGGTGACCTGGAAGGCCGGAAGTGGGAACAAAGATGGGTTAGAGGAGACACGGGCATAAGTATGAGTTTAAATTCTTCAGGGCCAGAGGTGCAGGAGACCTTTCCTACCTCCCTGGAATACTCAACTCTCCTTACTTGCCTCCTGTACCTCTGGCTATTAATTTTCTGTCTCTTTCAGAAGCTTCAGTTTTCCTCAGTTCATTCTTTAAATCAGCAATTTAAAAAATAAGTTTTTGAATGCATAATGCATGTATGTAGCACAATATTCAAAAGCTATAAGGGCAAAGTGGAAAAAATCCTATTCCCGATAGCTAGCCATGCAGTTCTGCTCTCCTGCTTCCTGAGACAATCACTGGACCAGCTTCCTGCACATCCTCCCAAAAAGTCTCTACATAGGCAAGCATATACGTGTATGCATGTGTGTATGTGTGTGTGCATAGGTGTGTATGTATGTAAGTTTTTCATATATAATTATTCACATGGAGAATAGAATATTAATGTATCTTGAATTCTTCACTCTAAAATAGATTTTGAATATCTTTCCATTTTGATTCATTATTTTATTCATTTATTTGACAAGTATTTACTCAATGCCTACCATGTGCCAGGCACTCATGTGGTGAAGATACAGCAGAGGACAAAATAGGCTAAATCTCTGTCTTATGGAACTGACATTCTAGTAGAAAAGTTGCAGGAAAAACAGACAAAAACTGAATAAGCAATGAAATATATATAGTAAGCCAGGTGGTGATAAGAGCTGTGGAGAAAAATAAAGCTGGAAGAGTAGAAGTTGAAGAGTGGCTGTGAGGATCTAAAGGATGCAGACAGCGAGCGAGAGACTTTATTGTTTATTGGTCCAGTAGCATTCTATGATTATACCACAATTTGTATAATCAGTCTCCTTCTGATAAACATTTACATTGTTTCTAATATTTTGCTGTTCCAGTGATAAATTTGTATACAAGTCATCGGATACATTTGAGAGTATATTTGTAGATTAAAATCCTAGAGGTGGAATTGCCATTTCAAAGGGTCTGTGCAGATTGATTGACTGATTGATTTTTAAGGCAGTCTCGCTCTGTCACCCAGGCTTGAGTGCAGTGACACAATCTCGGCTTACTGCAGCATCCACCTCCTGGGTTCAAGCAATTCTCCTGCCTCAGCCTCCCAAGTAGCTGAGGCTACCAGCATGCACCACCACACCAGGCTAATTTTTGTATTTTTAGTAGGGACAGGGTTTCACCATGTCGGTCAGGCTGGTCTTGAACTCCTGATCTCAGGTGATCCACCCACCTTGTCCTCCCAAAGTGCTGGGATTACAGGCGTGAGCTACCGCGCACAGCCTGCAGTTGTAATTTTAACAGAAATTGCCAAATTGCTCTATTTTCTGTAAGCTTTCTGTTCATATTCTTTAAAAAACAAAAATTGTTCAAATTTTTGCATGCACGTGTGTGTGTGTGTGTGTTAGGGGATTGCTTTTGTTTGCTTTTTTTTTTTTTTCATTTTTGATTTGTAGGAACTACTTAGTAAGGAATTTAGCTCTTTGTCTGAGATGTGGGTAGTAAATATTTTACCCAATTTGTCAGTTCTCTTAACTAGGTTTACAATGCATGAAGAAAACGTTTATTGTCTTGTAGTTCAATTAAACAGTCTTTTTATGGCTTCGTAATTTTTTTTTAATCTGCAATGTTTTCTTCTAGTACTTTAACAGTTTTCAACACTTATGTGCTTAATTCATCTGAAATTCATTCTGTATGAGGTGTGAGGCATGACTCCTGACATGGTTTGGCTCTGTGTCCCCACCCAAATCTCATCTTGAATTGTAATCCCCATGTGTTGAGGGAAGGACCTGGTGGGAGGTGACTGTATCATGGGGGCAGTTTTCCCCATGCAATTCTCCTGGTAATGAAGGAGTTTTCATAAGATATTGAGAGGCGACAGCATGCTGGCTGCCCTTGCAGCCCTCGCTGACTCTCGGTGCCTCCTTGGCCTCGGAGCCCACTCTGGCCGCGCTTAAGGAGCCCTTCAGCCCGCCGCTGGACCGAGAGAGCCCTCCTCTGGGCTGGCTGAGGCCGGAGCCCGCTCCCTCGGCTTGGGGGGAGGCGTGGAGGGAGAGGCACTGGCGGGAACCGGGGCTGCGCATGGCGCTTGCGGGCCACCTAGAGTTCCGGGTGGGCGTGGGCTTGGCAGCCCGCACTCGGAGCGGCTGGCCGGCCCTCCCAGCCTGGGCAGTGAGGGGCTTAGCACCCGGGCCAGCAGCTGTGGAGGGTGCACCGGGTCCCCCAGCAGTGCCGGCCCACCGACCCTGCCCTCGATTTCTTGCTGGCCTTAGCTGCCTCCCTGTGGGGCAGGGCTCAGGACCTGCAGCCCGCCATGCCTGAGTCTTCCCCGACCCCCAACACCCTGGGCTCCTGCGCAGCCTGAGCCTCCCCAGGAGCGCCGCCCCCTGCTCCACAGCGCCCTGTCCCATTGACCGCCCAAGGGCTGAGGAGTCCGGGCACACGGCGCGCGGGACTGGCAGGCAGCTCTACCTGCGGTCCCAGTGCGGGACCCACTGGGTGAAGCCAGCTGGGCTCCTGAGTCTAGTGGGGACTTGGAGAACCTTTATGTCTAGTTAAGGGATTGTTAATACACCAGGCGGCACTCTGTGTCTAGTTCAAGGTTTGTAAATGCACCAATCAGTGCTCTGCGTCTAGCTGATCTGGTGGGGACTTGGAGAATCTTTATGTCTGGCTAAGGGATTGTGATTACACCAATCAGTACTCTGTGTCTAGCTCAGGGTTTGTAAATGCACCAATCAGCACTCTGTATCTAGCTAATCTAGTGGGGAGGTGGAGAACTTTTGTGTCTAGCTCAGGGATTGTAAACGCACCAATCAGCACCCTGTCAAAAAGGACCACTCAGCTCTCTGTAAAACACACCAGTCAGCTCTCTGTAAAATGGGCCAATCAGCAGGATGTGGGTGGGGCCAGATAAGGGAATAAAAGCAGGCTGCCCGAGCTAGCAGTGGCAACCCGCTCTGGTCACCTTCCACCGTGTGGTAGCTTTGTTGTTTCACTCTTTGCAATCCACCTTGCTATTGCTTACTCTTTGGGTCCACACTGCCTTTATGAGCTGTAATACTCACTGCGAGGGTTTGCAGCTTCACTCCTGAAGCCAGCCAGACCACGAACCCACCGGGAGGAACGAACAACTCCAGACGCGCTGCCTTAAGAGCAGTAACATTCACTGCGAAGGTCTGCAGCTTCACTCTTGAAGCCAGAGAGACCACGAACCCACCAGAAGGAAGAAACTCCGAACACATCCGAACAGCAGAAGGAGCAAACTCCAGACACGCTGCCTTTAAGAACTGTAACACTTACCGCGAGGGTCCGCGGCTTCATTCTTGAAGTCAGTGAGACCAAGAACCCACCAATTCCGGAAACGATATGATGGTTTTAAAACTGGCAGTTTTTCCTGCTCACTCTGTCTCCTGTCTCCATGTAAGACGTACTCTGTTTCCCCTTCACCTTCTGCCATGAGTTTAAGTTTCCTGAGGTCTCTCCAGCCATGCGGAACTGTAAGTCAATTAAACCTCTTTTATTTATACATTACCCAATTTCAGGTAGTATCTTTATAGCAGTGTGAGAATGGAATAATACAGCTCCAATTCTTTTTTTTCCAACTGCTACCCAGTTGTCCCAACCCTATTTATAGAACAATTTATCTTTTCTCCACAATTTTGAAGTCCTACTTTTTTCATCTGCCAAATTCAAATAAGCATTTTGGTCCAATTTGGATTTTTTATTTAACTCTATTGATATGACTACTCGGTTATGCAACAAATATGTATTAAATGTGTCAGGCATTGTTCTATACATTATCAGTACCACATTTTGCAATGTTTTAGCTTATAAAATATATTTTACTGTCTGGTAGAGAAATGCATCTCATTTTACTTATTTTTAAAGAGTTTTCCTGGCGTTTCTTATTTGTTTTCCGTTTGAACTTTAGAATCAGTTTATCTGGTTCCCAAATAATTTGGTATTTTTATTGGGATTACACTACATTTATAGATTGATTTAGGAAGATTGACATGGTTGTCATGCTAAAATTTCCTGAACGAGAACAATATGGGTCATTTGAAACATCTTTTTTGTGTTTCCTTCGGTAGTGTTTTAATTTTCTTCACACGAATCTTTCACATTTCCTATTTTATTTTTTTCAGCTTTTTTTTTTTTTTTTTTTTTTTGAGACAGGGTCTCACTCGTCACCAGCCTGTGCAATGGCGTGATTTCGGCTCACTGCAACCTCCGCCTCCCTGGTTCAAGCAATTCTACTGCCTCAGCCTCCCAAGTAGCTGGGATTACAGGCGTGTGCGCCACTGTGGCCAGCTAATTTTTGTATTTTTATTATTTATTTGTTTATTTTGAAACAGAGTCTCACTCTGTCACTAGGCTGGAGTGCAGTGGCACGATCTTGGCTCACTGCAACCTTCGCCTCCTGGGTTCCAGCGATTATCCTGCCTCAGCCTCCCGAGTAGCTGGGACTACAGGCTTGCACCACCATGCTCAAGCTAATTTCTGTCTTTTTAGTAGAGACAGGGTTTCACCATGTTGGCCAGGATGGTCTCGATCTCTTGAACTCGTGATCTGCCCGCCTCGGCCTCCCAAAGTGGTGGGATTACAGGCGTGAGCCACTGCGCCTGGCCTTTTTGTATTTTTAATAGAGACGGGGTTTTGCCATGTTGGCCAGGCTGGTCTCAAACTCCTAGCCTCAAGTGATCTGCTGTCCTCGGCTTCCCAAGGTGCTGGGATTGCAGGGATGGGCCACCATGTTCAGCCGTGTCTTTTTTTCAGCTTTTTAAAAATTATTTTATTGTTTCTGACAGTTTTTCATTTGGTTCTTTTTAGTTTTCCAGATAATCATAGCATCAGCAAATGACAATTTTGCTTTACTTTTTCCAATTTCAATTTTATTTATTTCTGTTATCTAATTGTGTTGGCTGAATAACAATGGTGATAAAGAAGCTCCTTTGCTTATTATTGATATTAATGGGAATGCTACTCTGCTACAAGCTTCTTTGTTATAGTTAGAAACAAAAGTCTCTGGCCAGGTGCCATAGCTCATGCCTGTAATCCCAACACTTTGGGAGGCTGAGGTGGGAGGATCGCTTAGCTCAGGAGTTCAAGACCCACCTGGGCAACATAGAAAGATCTCATCTCTACTAGAAATTAAAAAAAAAAAAAATAGCCAGACATGGTGGCATGCACTTGTAGTCCCAGCAACTCAGGAAGCTGAGGTGGGAGAATTGCTTGAGCCCAGGAAGTTGAGACTGCAGTGAGCTGTGATCATGCACTGCACTCCAGCTTAGGCAACGGAGCGAGACCCTGTCCAGAGAAAGAGAGAGAGGGAGAAATCTCCAATGAAAAGTTTTTAAGTCGTCAAATGTGGGGTGCTTATCAAGGACCAAAGTCTTTCAACATGAAAAGGTTTATATATAGGTATTTTCTGGTGATGGGGATTTATCATAAGAATGTTTGGGAAAGTGAGGGGAATAAAAAACCTTGGCAGCATAGTTGCTAATTACTCTTCATCTCACTTTTTTTTTGCCATCCTAACACTACAGTATCCTCACATTTCTACACACGTAAGGTAGTCTGAAATGTACTTCCTCAAGGGTTACAGGAAAGGAAACTTAATTGATAGAAATTATACTTTCTTGCTTTGAAATTACTCATTCCTGAATGGATGTACTGGTGAATAATGAAATTCCCAGACAACAAGAATAGGAAAGCACTACGAGATCCAAGTGACCTGATAGTACCCTAACTCATCAGTCCTTAATTAGCCAAAATTTGGCCTTGGAGACTTTTTCCTCAAACATACAAAAATTTGCCCCCACTTGACTAATCTATCAATACTCAAGAGTTCTTGTCTAAAAACATTGCACAAAACAGAGATTGTGCAAAGGCTTTCATTTTGATCCTCCACGGTGCCTCAAATATAACAAATATTAAAAAAAAAAAAGACCTGTTGAATGAGTGAATGTCACGTAATTAGTGCACTGTGTGTGGTTTTATATTAGTGATATGTTGCAATGTATTTTGAACAATGAAAGACTTTTGTCTGACAAATGCATTCGTTTTTAAAAGATGATAAATGTGGCCGGGTACGGTGGCTCACGTCTGTTATCCTAGCACTTTGGGAGGCCAAGGTGAGCGGATCACTTGAGGTCAGGAGTTTGAAACCAGCCTGGCCAACATAATGAAACCCTGTCTCTACTAAAAATACAAAAAAAATTAGCTGGGTGTGGTGGTGGGCAACTGTAATCCCAGCTACTCAGGAGGCAGAGACACAAGAATCGCTTGAATCCGGGGGACAGAGGTTGCAGTGAGCTGAGATCACACCACTGCACTTCAGCCAGGGCAACGAAGTGAGACTCTGTCTCAAAAGAAAGATAATAAATGTAGTTTCTAAATATCATATTATTATAAGAATATCATGTTTGTTGATTGCTAACAACTGGTTTTGTACTGAAACTTTATTAACTATCATGGTGAAAATTTACTCTGTCCTCTGCTATTTTATTTTTTCTTTTCCTTTTAAAACACCCAAAAGGCACTATAACCCTCTGTTATTTATTAACAGCACATATGTTGAGGTGAGGACATTTCTAAGCCCCCAAATTGCTGACTTTGCAATGTTTTAGTGTCTGTTTGTTTTTTCTTTTATGTTGCAATGGTGCGAATAAAGAGCCGAATAACTTATGTACTACTCTACATGTGATAGGACAAAACTAAGAAAATTTTAAGTCTGGAAAAGGTTTGTCAAAACAATCTCTTTGGTTTAATTCTTTAAACTCTTTTTAGCTAGTCATTTGATGTGAGCCATTGCAAATAAAATGACTTAATCCTGGAAATGCAAATAATACATAATTCATCTTCAAATCAATTGCTAGACACTTAATAAATGATATTAAATGAAAAAAATGAATTAATGGATACATAAATTCAGTATATCTTTCTCTTTGGAATTCTAACTTACCTACCTACCTAGCTGTGGAGCTTAGAATTAGTAGATTCAACTATTGATATAGAACTAGAAAGAAATGTTTCATAAAACTTAACTCAACATTTTTATTTGAAATAGGAAAATATTCATATTTACCTTCTGAGTCACTTTTTTTTCTTTTACAGACAGGGTCTCACTTTGTCACCCAGGCTGAAGTGCAGTGGTGGGATCACAGCTCACTGCAGCCTCAACCTCCCAGGTCAGGTGATCCTCCCACCTCTGCCACCTGAGTAGCTGGAACTACAGATGCATGCCACCACTCTTGGCTAATTTTTTTTGCACGTTTTTTGTAGAGACAGGTTTTTGTCATGTTGCCTAGGCTGGTCTCTAACTCCTGTGATCAAGCAATCTGCCCACCTGGGCCCTACAAAGTGCTAGGAATACAGGTGTGAGCTACCATGCCTTGCCCTGAGTCATCTTAAATATTTTAGAATTTCCACAAAATTAAGAAATAAGATGAAAGAAAATAAGTTTTCTATATTGTGCAGTATTTTGATGGTGGCTGGTCATCAACATTCACTTAATCACTTATTCATTAAAGGGAATCCTAGGATCAGAGAACATTAGAAGCAACATTAGACATCACCTAACACAGGGCTCACAAATTGGTGGCTAGTAGATTTCAGACAGATTTTTCCTGACCAGCACATTACTTTTTTTTTTCCTAAATATGATTTTGAACCCTTCACAAGGGTCAAGCACCTAATGGTGCTGTAGGTTCTTAAGCTCTATATTATCTCCTGGGCTTTTCGCCCGGCAGCCTCAAAAATTTTTTCCTACTTGTTTGATTCCCATGGTTATTTAATAAATGAATTCTAGTCCAACAACTCATTCTACAGATTAGACCCAGAATGTAAGTAGATATGATGTGTTAATGTTAAAAGTCAGCATAAGGCAGCAGTTCTAAAAGTAAAGTGTGGATTCCTGGGTCTCGGGGGGTTTCTAGATGTATCAGGGGTTAGTTTCTCACATCATTATATATGGCAGTAGCCAGTGTGCAAAGCTCTTTCAGGTTGCCAGGGAGAGCTTTATACTCAGGGTCTGTCTGTATGGTGATGGAGATTTATTGAAAGGATATGAGAAAGGAAGAAAAGAAACCATGGTAGCAATTGAAAGAACAGGCCTCGGGAACTAAAGCCTAGTGTAAAATATAACAGTGGATTCAGTAATCTTCCATTCTCATGACTTATTGGCTCCTCTGTTTCTCTCTCCACTTTTCCATCCTAGTTCACTACTCCCTGTCTCCTGGTATATATTGTATTAAAAATCCAGAAGGAAAATATTTGTTTGATTCAATTGTCACAATATAGAATCACTTTCCTTCATGGGTTAATTCTCAGCTCAGATTCCTGGCTACCCTGGGGATCAGCATTTATCAGGTATTTTGACCACAACCTGCAGCAATAAATATATTTTACATGTGATCTTATGCATGCATGCATATACTTTTTTTTTTTTTTTTTGAGTTGGAGTCTCGCTCCATCACCCAATCTGGAGTGTAGTGGCACGATCTTAGCTCAATGCAACCTCTGACTCCCAGATTCAAGCGATTCTCCTATCTCAGCCTCCCAAGTAGCTGGGACTACAGGTGCGTGCCACCGTGCTTCGCTAATTTTTGTGTTTTTAGTAGAGATGGGGTTTCACCATGTTGGCCAGGTTTGTCTCAACCTCCTGACCTCAGGTGATCCGCTTGCCTCGGCTTCCCAAAATGCTGGAATTACTGGCATGAGCCACCGTGCCCAGCCATTTATACTTTCTTAAGGTAATACTTAGCCAAACTATGTTTTACACTCTGATAATTTCTGTCCTTAATTAGTTGTATCCTGTCCCATTCTACTCTATTCATTTAGCTAGTTATGCCATGCTGAATTGATTTCATAACTGCAAGCTTGTACAACAATGCTATAGATCAGTGTTTCTCAAACTTTAACGTATACACAAGTCACCTGGGGATCTCATTAAAAATGCAGATTCTGATTCAGTAGGTCTGAGATACTGCATTTCTAACAGACCTCAGTGATGCTGACACTGCCAGTCTGTGTCCCACACTTCGAGAAGTAAGCCTGTAGGGAGTTTGTCTTTGGTTCTTGTGGTCCAATCCCTGGCTTAATCAGCCAAGGCCAGGGGCTTAGAATCTCATTATAAAGTGGCTGGGCGCAGTGGCTCACGCCTGTAATCCCAGCACTTTGGGAGGCCGAGGCAGGTGGATCACCTGACCTCAGGAGTTTGAGACTAGCCTGGCCAACATGATGAAAACCCATCTCTACTAAAAATACAAAAATTAGCTGGGCGTGGTGGTGCGCGCCTATAATCCCAGCTACTCAGGAGGCTGAAGCAGGAGAACCACTTGAACCTGGGAGGTGGAGGTTGCAGTGAGCCAAGATCACGCCACTGCACTCCAGCCTGGGCAACAAGAGCAAAACTCTGTCTCAAATAATAATAATAATCTTAGTATAAAGTATGGAAATCTGTGCACAAAGATCTTTGGCCATTTTGTTGAGAAAGAGCTGTGGCCATGATAGGCATTCAGAACAGCAAAGACTCTTACCAAGTACAGTGACATTTAGTTCAGATCTTAAACGTGATCATGTTCATTTAATGAATATTTATTTATAGAAAATTTACTATGTGCCAGGCCCAGTTCCAGGATAAGACAAAGTATTTCTTTTGTATTTTACATGTTAATGGAGTGAACAATTACATCTATAATTTCAGGTTATGGTAAGTGAAATGAAGAGAAATGAAGCAGGGTGAAGGGAAAGATCATGGCAATGTGAGGTGTTTGAAGTGTTAGATTAGGTGTTTAGGCAATGTCTTACAAGGCCAGTGACATTTGACAGAGACCCAAATGAAGAAAGACAACCTTGGGAAGATCTAGAGGAAGGACAGCCCAGGCAGAGAGAACAGCAAGGGCACAGGTACTCAGGTGGGAAAAAAGTGATGTTGGAGGGTTCAGTAAGAAGGCAGGGCTGACTAGAGAGGAGTAAGACAGGAAAGATGAGGTCATTTAGGGAAGCAGCCCTGATCAGGGAGGACATTACAGGCTGAGCTAAGTTTGGATTTTATTCTGAAGGTGACTGGAAACACTGAAGGGTTTTTAAGCAGGGAAATGACATGAAATTGTAGTTTTAAACGACCACTGTGGTGAATTTCTGGAGAATACACTATAGAACAAGCTTGTCCAACCCACAGCCCATGGGCCACATGTGGCTCAGGATGGCTTTGAATGTGGCCCAACACAAATTTGTAAACTTTCTTAAAATATTATGATTTTTTGTGATTTTTTTTTAGCTCATCTGCTGTCATTAGTGTTAATTTATTTTATGCGTGGCCCAAGACAATTCTTCTTAAGTGTGGCCCAAGACAATTCTTCTTCCAATGTGGCCCAGGGAAGCCAAAAGACTGGACACCTCTGCTTAGGTCAGGAGTAGAAGTATGAAGACTGGTTAAGGCATTATAGTAATAGATCATATTGACTCATTGTGTCCACTGATTGGATTGTGCCAATTTGTTTTTTTTAGAATTGGGGATAAATTGAAGTATTTAGCACTGCTGAAAGACTATAAGATTGAAAATGTAAAGATACTCATTTATATTAGGAGCTTTGTTGATAATTGACATCTAGCAATGCAGGATGCAAAATTCAACAAAGGATGGTTAAAAAATATAATAGATTTCCCTATTTTTCCATAAACCCAGATTTCTAGGTGAGCTCCAAGCCTGCACAGCATCAGCCTGACCTCCATTCCACAATGTCCAGATACCAGAGTAGGAAATTTCATCTGCCTAGAATAATCAAGTGTTCAATGTCCTGAGACTGACTTAAGTAACAGGAAATGATATGGTTTTTGTTTTAAATAATAAAGTAATAAATATTGGTTAAAGGCACCATCACCCTCATCTCTTATAGGTGGTAACCTTCTCCCTCTGGGCCGTCTTGTTCAAAACTGATTTTGCTGCTCTTATTTCTCTTATTATGCTAAATCGAAGATGTCATCATGTGGAGAATGATGTGCCATTATTTAGTATAACACAGAGAAAGAAAAAGATACCAACACTGCCAATTAAGTAGACATACCATCACATATAAGATGAACTTCAACTTCAGAGATATCAAAATGTGAAAAATATGTCCTTCTTAAAAGTTATGAGGTATGTATTTTTATCATTATCCAGCTACTCAGAAACCTAGAGGTCATTGTAGGCTACCCTCTCTCAACTCCCACATCCTATCAATAACCAGGCTCTAGAATTTCTACTTCCCAAATCTCACAAATTCTTGCCTTATCTTTCACCTTGGAAAGCTCATATCTATTCTAGCCTGAACAACTTTATTAACTACCAAGTCACTCTCCACATTAAAAGCAGAATGATAATCCAAAATATGGATCTGATAATTACAGTACTAGATTAAAAACTTCATTCTCTAGTTTGCTTCTGGGTCAAGTTTAATCTTTTCATAATCTAAACATACTTTGTGATCTTGATCTTTTCTCTACCTTTTTTTTTTTTTTTTGAGACGGAGTTTTGCTCCTATTGCACAGGCTGGAGTGCAATGGCACAATCTCGGCTCACTGTAACCTCTGCCTCCTGGGTTCAAGCGATTCTCCTGCCTCAGCCTCCCAAGTAGCTGGGATTACAGGCGCCCACCACCACACCCAGCTAATTTTTGTATTTTTAGTAGAGACAGGGTTTCATCACGTTGGCCACACTGGTCTTGAGCTCCTGACCTCAGGTGATCCGCCTGCCTCGGCCTCCCAAAGTGCTGGGATACCAGGCATGAGCCACCGCACGCGGCCTCTACCTCCTTTTTAAGTAGGTTCAGGAACATACAAACTAGCATGTAAAAAATGTATTACCTTCTTCTGTAGTGGCTTCCCCTTCTCCTTTAATTTTTTCCTTCCTTGAGACAGGGCCTCAATCTGTCACTCAGGCTGGAGTGTAGTGGTACAATTATGGCTCACTGTAGCCTTGACTTCCCAGGCTCAAGCAATCCTCCCAGCTCAGTCTCCAAAGTAGCTGGGACTACAAGTGCATGCCACCACACCTGGCTAATTTTTGTATTTTTTGTAGAGATGGGGTTTTGCCATGTTGCTAAGGCTGGTCTCAAACTCCTGAGCTCAAGTGATCCTCCTACCTTGGCCTCCCAAAGTGTTGGGATTACAAGTATGAGCCACCTTGCCTAGCCCCTTCTGCCTTTTCTGCCTTGAGAATGTGTACTTATCCTTCAATAATTGGTTTAAATGTTGCCTCCTTAGTAAACGTTTTTGGTGCCCTCTGTACCCACTCTCCAAGGATCTGTTTTTTTCTTCTACAGTAGTTGACTTATAGGCCCCTCCTTTAGCCTCTATCCAATGTTATAATTGCTAGCCCTTCTGCATTGTGAGCCCCTTAAGGTCAACAAACATAATCTGTATATCATCACATCCTCAACACACAGCATTGGTCCTGGCACACAAGCAGGCCCTTACCAAATGTTTGCCATTAATAAGGAAATGGTGTGGCCCATGCATGGTGGCTCACGCCTGTAATCCCAGCACTTTGGGAGGCCGAGGCAGGCAGATCACCTGAGGTTGTTAGTTCAAGACCAGCCCGACCAACATGGAGAAACCCTGTCTCTACTAAAAATACAAAATTAGCCAGGCTTGGTGGCACATGCCTGTAATCCCAGCTACTCAGGAGGCTGAGGCAGGAGAATCGCTTGAACTCGGGAGGTGGAGGTTGCAGTGAGCCAAGATCGTGCCATTGCACTCCAGCCTGGGCAACAAGAGTGAAACTCCGTCTCAAAAAAAAAAAAGGAAATGATGTGAAGCTGAAAAAAAAAAAATCACCCTTAATAAATAATATGAGGTCTAAAGGTTAAAAATATCAATTACTCCAACTTTGAAGCGAGGGTCAGGGCTAAAGGAAAGACATGGTCCCTCTCGCCTTTCTCAGCCCCCGTTGTAAAGTCCACTGCTCTTGCATGGAATCCAGAGTACTATGGCGCCCTGATCCTGGAACCCTCTGTGGCTACGGTGGTCCCTGAAGTAAGTTTGTGAGGCAAAGAAACCTGGGTGACCATAGAATGTAGGGGTGGCTTTTTGTCAGCCACCATTGCATTCAACAAAAGTAGTCTAGATTTATAATCAGTTGATCCATGTGGCTTATCACTAGAAATTATTTTATGAAATATCAATCAACGTTTCAAAAAATCGTAATTGGTAATTTTCAAAGTTATTCACCCATACTGTGAAAGGGCAATAGCCCCTGTAAACCTTTTCTCTATGACTCTCCCTTAAGAATATTGTTGTCAAAAATCAGAAAATTCCAAAGAAAACTGAATAGTTCAATGTATAAATTGTTCTTTAAATTCTTCTAAGGCCAAGGTGATGGTTTTCTTTCCATTTCACATCTTTCTACACCATAGCACTTCACAGAGTGCCAGTACCTTGTGAGTACTTAATACATGTTGATTGAAAAATGTTGAAAGAAAAATCTTACTTTGAAAAATTTTGTAACTTTAATTTTGCCTTGGGCTTGTTCCTTTCAAACTTGGATAAATAACAGGGAAAAACATAATCAGTCTCCAAACCACTAAAATCATGACTGGCTTCCTTATGCCCCTATATGACTACAATATAAATATCACAATAAATATTCAAAGTGATGTTCAAGCAGTAGAAGGTCAGAAAGCAATAGGACTATATTACAGGGAAGGCATGAGGACCCAAATTTCTTCTTATGTGCTATTACTGTAATTGTGTGGTCTACAGAGTTGTAAGAGGTTTGAACAATAAGAGGGAGTATAAGGACTATTCAAGAAGTAAAGGGAGGAATAAGAAAATAATTATTTTGAGAAAGACAATTTATATTACATCAAGCCATTTTAAAAATGCCATTTTGTAGTAAAAAGTGGTTGAAGGTATGAACCTGTATTCCCAGCTACTCAGGAGGTTGAGGTGGGAGGATTGAGTGAGCTCCAGACTTCAACCCTGTCTCACACACACAACAAAAAAACGTGAAAAGAAAGTATTTTTTTTTTTCTTTTTGAGACGGAGTCTTGCTCTGTCGCCCAGGCTGGAGTGCAGTGGTGCGATCTCGGCTCACTGCAAGCTCTGCCTTCCATGTTCATGCCATTCTCCTGCCTCAGCCTCCCATGTAGCTGGGACTACATGCGCCCACCACCACACCCAGCTAATTTTTTGTATTTTTAGTAGAGACAGGGTTTTACCATGTTAGCCAGGATGGTCTCGATCTCCTGACCTCATGATCCACCCGCCTCGGCCTCCCAAAGTGTTGGGATTACAGGCGTGAGCCAACGCGTCCAGCTGCCGAAAGTAATTTTTAAAATAAGAGATGCGTTCATGCAACGTTAGTGCCCTGAAGGACTCAAAAGAAATGAAAACAGCCCTTCAGCATCTGTATCAGCCAGAGACTATGTAGCATACTGGTTAAGATATGAATTTTTTAAGCTGTTGGTTCTTTTCTCGAGAGTTTAAAATGTTTTTAATTAACAAAAATTGTATATATTTATCACATGCAACATGTTTGAAACATGTACACACTGTGGAATGACTACATTGAGCTAATTAATATATGCATTGCCGAACACACTTATTTTATATGATGAGAACACTTAAAATCCACTCTCTTAGCAACTTCCAAGACTATAATACATTGTTATTTACTATTGTCTCCATGTGGTACAATAGATCTCTTGAACTTATTCCTCCTACCTAACTGAAATTTTGTCTCCTTTGACCAATATTTCCCCGACACCACCCCCCCACCACCACCTCTCTCCAGCCCCTGGTAACCAGCATGCGACTCTCTACTTTTATGATTCTGACTTCTGACTTTTTAAAATTCCACAAATGGGTGAGATCATGCAGTATTGTCTTCCTGTGCCTGGCTTATTTCACTTAACATAATGTTTTCCAGGTTCATCCATGTAGTTCCAAATGACAACCCGGTCGTCCTTCCTTTTTAAGGCTGGATTTTCTTGCTTTTAAGGCTGAATGTTACTCCATTGTGTATACATTTTCTTTCTTCATTCATCTGTTGATAGACACTTAGGTTGATTCCATATCTTGGCTATTGTGAAAAATGCTGCAATGAACATGGGAGTGCAGATATCTCTTCGACATACAAATTTCATTTCCTTTGTATAAATATCCAGTAATGCGATTGCTAGATCATGTGGTAATTCTTTTAAGATATGAGTTTTAAGGTCAGACTTCCTTTAATTGAATCTTGCCTATACTACTTAACTGTATGATCTTTGTCAAATTCCTTCATTTCTGCTGCCTCAGTTTCTTCACCTGCAAAAGAGGAAAATAATATTATTTACTTTATTATGTTTTTATAAAGTTTAAATGGGATAAAGCTATAATGAACTTAGAATGGTGCCTGGCACATACCAAGTTTCTACTAGATGAATGATGTTACTTCGATCAGTCCTCTTCAGTCAGAAAGGAAACTATGAAGTTAGCAGTCATTTATATGGGGGCAAATAAGAATTTTGAGTTCCTAATTATTTTTATAGATTTATTAGGAGAGATGAAGCTTTGGGGTCAAACACATCTGGGTTTCTCTTTGGGGAAATTTATTTACCTTTTCTAACATCATCTTTTTCATCTGTAAAATGGGCAAAAGATTATAACTAAGTCATATATTTGTTGTGAAAAGTAAATGAAATTAGTTATGTAAAATCCTCAACAGAAAGCTCACAGAGTGCTTAATAAATGGCAGCTCTTGCTATCTGTAATAATTACATTGACCTGTATTTTACAGATGTATCTTCTTAGTTTCCTAAAATTACCCAATTCAAAAAAGAACTTAAAATGTTTATTACACAAACCTATTCTTGAATATTCTGTAATAACCATTGCCTACTTAATTTTTAGAGCTAATTAGAATTATTAAAAATATATACATTTTGAAGGTATACTCTATTTTATAATATATGAACAATGTTGAGATTTCAAAATAAGGACCACATAGAAACATTAAAACAATTATATTACTTAACCTGTTAAAAAAAATCACAGTTTCTAGTTGTGAAGTTCTATGTGCAAAAATGAAAAAGAAAAAAAATCAAAACAAAAATACTGGTAAACAGGCCAGGCATGGTACTCACACCTGTAATCCCAGCACTTTGGGAGGTCAAGGCAGAAGGATCACTTGAGGCCAGGTGTTCGAGACCTGCCTGGCCAACATGATGAAACCCCATTTCTACTAAAAGTACAAAAATTAGCTGGACATGGTGGTACACACCTGTAATCCCAACTACTTGGGAAGTTGAGGCATGAGAATCGCTTGAACCTGGGAGACGGGGGTGGCAGTGATCCAAGATCATGCCACTGCACTCCAGACTGGGTGACAGAGTGAGACTCTGTCTCAAAAACAAACAAACAAAAACAACAAACTGGTACACAAAGGCATATTTTGTTGATCAGTGCAATGAAGAGGAGGCAACACAAGGTTGATAGAAGCCTAGTAAAGGGGGTGCAATATATTTGAAGGGATAGGTCATGTTTTATTTCCCTTTTCATAACCCTATATGGCCCTGACACAGTGGTGTTGTGATTCATAGGCCTCAATTCTAAGGAGATATTCTTCCAACCAGCATATTCTTATAAATGATATAATTTAAATGATGGTAATAAAAAATCAAGGGTAGTTGCTGAAATCGACTTGGAAGACTTGGGAGAGAAGCAGATAGAACATGAACAAGAAAAGATCAGCTCAGATTGAGTCTTCAAATAATTTTAAGAGGCGTTTGTTTAGAAAGACACTCCTAGGGATTTATATGTTCAAAGAGAAAAAGAATGAATTTAAAGATGATGTCATGGCTATGCATTAGTTTAATGGAAGGGACAACATTAATGGTTATAGAAAATGTGCTTTTATATAACTTGAAAAGTTAGAAATTGATATACAACCTCAAAACACTTCATTGACTAGGAATGTATTTTTCCCTGAGGCTCGAGAACTTTAAAGCCACATGAAATATTTCATTGTCTTGTGATTCATAATGCTGGCACATTTTACATCACACTCAGTTAAAGAACAGGGCCTGTTTCTATACATCATCTTCCCAGAGCAAAACTAAGGAACATGAAGGCAAGTTACATTGTCAGAAATAAGATCTTCACTCCTATATTAGACATTTTTGTTCATTTCTTCTATGATATCTCCATACGTGACTTTTAAGTTTCTGCTTCCAATATACCATATGCTCATGTGTTTTTCAATTTCTACCAGTCTGCAACAGTTTCATTTTGGTTGGAATTAGGCAGGTGGTACCTGAAGGCCTTCTACATACATTTGTTCTGATTTCAAAAGGAATGAGTCGGTATAGCGAAGTGATTAAAATTCATTATTAGGTTTCAGACAGACCCAGTTCAAATTCAGATCTGACTTATGTACTTCAAGTCTCTAAGCTTCAGTTTTCTCATTTGTAAAAAAAGTGTAATAATAATAATATTGATTCCATCTGATTGTCGAGAGCATTAATTGTATGTAAGGAACTATGGTAAAAACTAAAGGCATGATAATTATTTTTAAGCTCTTTATTATATAATGTTTGGAGAATTATAGGACTTAGAGGATGGCATTTACTTATTAAGATGGGAACTCAAGTCTTTCTTGCTTCATGGAGTATCCTTAAGCAATAACAGTCTCTTCTGCATTTAATATTAATTGTATACTTTGAAATACCTTTATTATTATTTTCTATGGTAGATTATTATCTCAATGAATGGAATAAAAAGACTGGAAATGCAGCTAATGCTTCCGGTAAGATGGAGTAGATGTAATTTTCCCTATTCCTTCCATTAAGTACAACTTAAAACCCTAGATATTATCTATAAAACAAACATAAATAGACTATGAAAAGTGGAGGGAAGAAGGCAGACCAGCTAGGGACCTTGGAACCCAAGGAATGACATGGTAGTGAATTATTTAGGTTTTCTTTTTGCTTCATATATCCTGGATTGGGTGCTGGAGAAGGCTATAATCCAAATCCCAACAAGCACAGACCAAAAAGTTAAAGCCCCTCAAAAAGCTTGCTTTCTCTAACTAAAAAACCAGGAATAGGGCGGCCTGAAAGGTCAGAAAACTTTGAGATAATAACCAATCTATTTCAGCCAAACACCATAGAAAAAACTGGCCCCATCCTTCTCCACACCAGGAAAGGCCAAATGGGAGGCTTAGACCTCCATCTTTTCCAGGCTGAAATAAAGCACCCCAACTACCCCACCAGTATGGTGTCAGAGAAGACTAAGTAGGGAGCTGGAACTTTTGTGCCCATAGGCAGCAATGAGCCCCCAGCTGCCATGCTTCACAATGACCGTATAAACCATGTGGGGGGCTTGGTCTTCCACTCCCACCAAGTAATAATGAGATGTCCTCCCTCCCTACTGTGGTGGTGTAGAGGAGGCTAGGTGGAGAGACAGGACTTTCACTACTGCCCAGCAGTAATGAGACCACACTCTTCCATCCCTCTATGATGTCAGTAGAAACATAGAAAGAGGAGTGTTGAGACACTCCTACTCCTCTAAGCCAAGGAGGTCTAGTGTGAAGCCAGAACACATAGCCTTTCCCGGAAAGAACAAGGAGTCCCTGACCTGAGCTGTCAATGAAGGCTGACTACTGAACTCCTACCCCTACCTGGTAATAATGAGGTAACGTTCTACCACCCCACTTTCCCTGCTAGAGTGGTATCAGAGAAATCCAGCTAAAACAAAGTTTAAATAAGATTCAGTCTCGTAACATAATGCTTCAAAAATCCCCATTTCAATAGTAAATCACTTGTCATGCCAAGAACTAGGAAGATCTCAAACTGAATGAAAAAAGATGATATCAACTCCTAGATGACATGAGAGTTTAGAATTATCTGGAAAATATTGTAAATGAGCCACCATAAAGATGTTTAGATGAGCAATTACAAACATGCCTGAAATAAATTTTAAAAAATAGAAAGTTTCAGCAAATAGAAAATCTCAGTAAAGAAATAGAAGACATGAAGAAGAATCAAAGGGAAATTTTAGAACAAAAAATATATCTGGTATAAAAATGAAAAAGCAGAATAGAGAAGACAAAGCAAAGAATCAGTAAACTAGAAGACAGAGCAATAGAAATTACCCAATCTGAACAACAGAGTTAGAAACAGACTGGGATAAAGAAAAATGAACATAGCCTTAGAAATCTAAGGAACTATAACAAAAGATGTAACTTTTATGTTATTAGAGTGCCAGAAGGAGAGGATAAAGAGGTACTTAAAGAAATAAGACTGAAACTTACCAAGTTTTACAAAAGACATAAACCTACAGATTCTAGAAACTGAGTGAATGTGATAAACCTAAAGAAATCTATAACAAGACATATCATAATCAAACTTCTAAAAATTGAAGACAAACAATCTTGAAAGCAATGAGAAAAAAAATGACACTTTACCCAGCATTACCAGGGGATAAACAATTCAAATAACAGTGGATTTCTCACTATAAATCATGGAAGCAGAAGGAAGTGGCACAACATTTTTCAAGTGATGAAAGCAAAGAATCATCAACTCAGAATTCAGCAAAAATATCCTTCAAGAATGAAAGAACAATAAAGGCTTTCTCAGATGAAGGAATATCAAGAGAACTTGTTGCCAGCTGACTTACCCTTAAAAAATGGCTGATGAAAATGTTCTAAACAAGA
Organism: Pan paniscus; assembly: GCF_029289425.2. Taxonomy (NCBI): domain Eukaryota; kingdom Metazoa; phylum Chordata; class Mammalia; order Primates; family Hominidae; genus Pan; species Pan paniscus. Next base: position 87,781,427 of record NC_073259.2, read on the forward strand.
AGAAAATGATAAAAGAAGGAATCTTGGAACATCAGAAAAGAAGAAAGAACAATACAAGAAAGATAAGCAAAAATATGGGTAAATACAATAGATTTCTTTCTCTTTTTGAGTTTTCTAAATTATGTTTGATGGTTGAATTTAAAAGTTACAATCCTGTATGATGTGGTTTTAAATGCAGGTAGAGAAAATATTTAAGGTAATATAAATGGGGGATATGTAAAAGGATATAAAGGGAGATAAATTTCCACATTTCACTCTAACTGTTAAAATAACACCACCAGTAGACTGTGATAAGTTATGTATATGTAGTGTGATACCTAGAGCAACCAATACAAAAATAAACATTTTCATTTTAAAACACTGTAGATAAATAAAATGGAATTCTAAAAAATGTTAAGTAACCCACAGAAAGGAAAAAAATAGAAATTAAAAGGAGAGAACAAACAAGAGAAATAAAACAAAGTAGCATACTTATGCCCCCAAATAACAATAATTACATTTAATATAAATGGTCTAAACACACCAATTAAAAGACAGATATTGTTAGAGTGGATTAAAAACATGACCCAAATATATACTTTCACAAGAAACTCATTTCAAATATAATAATATAGGTAGCTTGTTAGTGAAGAATAGAAAAAGGTATATCATGTAGACATTAGTGAAAAACAATCAGTGGTAGCTATTGTCAGATAAGTCAGATAAGGCCGACTTCAGAACAAAGAAAATTACCAGACAGAGAAGAACAACATAAATGAAAAAATGTCAATTCACCAAGAAGACTTAGCAATCCTAGATGATTATGCACTCTATAACAAAGCTGCAAAATATGTGAAGAAAAAACTGATAGATCAGAAAGAAGAAATAGGCAAATTCATGATTATAGTTGTAGAGAATACAACACCCTTCTCAATAATGGATAGAAAAACTGGACAGAAAATCAGCAAAGATATAGAAGAACTCAACTGAACAGCATTGACTGACAGTATCTAATCAACATTTATAGAACATTCCATCAGACAACAACAAAATACCCATTCTTTCCAAGTGCCCATGGAACTTGATACCAAAATAGATGATATCCTGAGCCACAAAACAATCTTCAACAATTTGAAAACAGTTGAAATTATATGGAGTATGTTCTCTGACCACAATGGAATCAAACTAGAAATAAACAATGGAAAGATGACAGGAAAATCTTCAAACACTTGAAAACTAAATAGTGCATTTCTAAATAATCAGTGAGTCAATGGGGAAGTCACAAAGGCATTTTATTTTATTTTTATATTTATTTATTTATTTACTTATTTATTTTTGAGACAGGGTCTCTTTATCACTCAGGCTGGAGTGCAGTGGTGCGATCTTGGCTCACTGCAACCTTAGCCTCCCAGTTCAAGAGAATCTCCTGCCTCAGCCTCCCAAGTAGCTGGGATTACAGGCGCCTGCCACCATGCCTGGCTAATTTTTGTATTTTTAGTAGAGACAGGGTTTCATCATGTTGGCCAGACTGGTCTCGAATTCCTGGCCTCCCAGTGATCTGCCCACCTTGGCCTCCCAAAGTGCTGGGATTACAGGTGTGAGCCACTGTGCCCGGCCACAAAGAAAATTTTTTAAAAAATAAGCTGAGCAGAATGAAAATGACAAAACAATATATCAAAATGTGTATGACACAGCTAAAGCAGTGCTAAAAAAATTTTAAGCACTAAGTGCATACATTATGAAACAGAAAAAGCCTAAAAGCAATAATTGAATCTCGAGAGCTTAGAAAGAAAGCAAAATAAAACCAAAGCAAGCAGAAGGAAATAATAAAGATAAAAACAGAAATCAATAAAATCAAAAATAGTAAAACAACAGAGAACAACTATTTTAGATTATTCCTTTGAGTGAGATCATGTGGTATTTGTCTTTCTGTTTGGCTTTTTTTCACTTAACATAATGTCCTCCAGTATCATCCATGTTGTTGCACATGACAGAATTTCATTCATTTTTGTGGCTGAATGATAATTCCATTTTGTATATATACTACATTTTCTTTATCCATTCATCCATTAATGGACACTTAAGTTGATTCCATGTCTTGGCTCTTGTGAATAGTGCTGTCATAAATATTGGAGTGCAGGTAAATCTTTGATATACTGATTTCAATTCCTTTGGATATATATCCAGTAGTGGAATTGCTGGATTGTATGGTAGTACTATTTGTAATTTTTTGAGGAATCTGCATAGTGTTTTCCACAACAGCAGTACTAATTTACATTTCTACCAGCAGTGTATAAGTTTCCTTTTCTCCACATGGTGGTTACCAGAGGTTGGGGCTGCTGCAGGGAAGGGGAGAATGGGAAGATATTGGTCAAAGCATACATAATTTCAGTTAGGAGAATTAAGTTCAAGAGATGTATTGTACAGCAAGGTGACTACAGTTAGTGATGATATAGTATACTCTTGAAAACGTAAAGAGAGTAGATATTATGTGCTCTCACCACAAAAAAAAGATACCTGTGAGGTAATACATTTGTTAATTAGCAAGATTCAACCATCCAATAATGTGTCTGTACTTAAAAATATCATGTACATAATAAAAATGTACAATGTTAGCTGTCAATTTAAAAATGTAATAGTAAAAAGAAAACAATAGAGAAAATGATGAAATTGGAAGCAAAAAACAATAGAGGAAATCAATGAAACAAAGCACTGATTCCTTAGAAAGATCAGTCAAACCTCTGGCTAGACTGAAAAAGAAAAAAAAGAGGAAACATGAATTATTAACATATTTGATGTACTTGTTTAAATGTTAATATCATGAATGAAATAGGGATATTACTATAGACTTTGCAGACATGAAAAAGACAGTAAGAGAATAATTTGAACAACTCTACACATATAAACTCCACAGCTTAGATGGAATAAAAGAATTCCTTGAAAAACTATCACAACTCACCCAACATGAAAGAGGTACTTTGAATAGACCTATAACCATTAAGGAAATTGAATTTGTTATTTAACAACTTACAAAAAAGAAACATCCAAGCCTAGATGCTTTCACTGGAGAATTCCAACCAACATTTAAAGAATTAATGCCAAGTATACATTTTCTCTTACCTCTTCCAGAACATAGAAGAGAAACACTTCCTAATTCATTTATGAAGCTAATATTGCCCTGATGCCAAAAGCAGACAAAGATAGTACAAAGAGAGAAAACTATAGACCAATATCGTTCATGAATAAAGATGCAAAGATCCTTAACAAATATTAGCAAATAGAATTCAGGCATACATACATATGCATATGTATCCACAAAGAATTATAAATCATACCAAGGGGGTTTATTGTTGGGGTGTTCAGTTGATTTAATATTTGAAAATCAATCAATGTAATTCACCATATTAATAGGCTAAAAATCATATGATTATATCAAGCAGTGCAGAAAAAAATTTGACAAAATTCAATACTCATATATGATTTTTAAAACTCTCAGAGGACTGGCTGTGGTGGCTGACAGACACCTTGTAATTCCAGCATTTTGTGAGGCTGAGGTGGAAGGATTGCTTGAGGCCAGAGTTCGAGACCAGCTTAGGCAACATAGTGAGACTTGTCTCTACAAAACATTTTTTTAAAATTAGCTGGGCATGGTGGCATGCTCCTGTAGTCCCAGCTACTTGGAAGGCTGAGGTGGGAGGATTGCTTGAGCCCAGGGTTTGAGGCTGCAGTGAGCTATGATCACACCACTGTACACCAGCCTGGGTGACAGTTTTTGTTTATTTGTTTAAGAGACAAATGAATATGTACTTGATTTATGTGAGCTTACATAATAAAAACTCTCAGAGATACAGGAATAGCAGGGAACTTCCTCAATTTGATCAAGATCATCTACCAAAAAAACTGTAGATCACAATATACTCAATGGTGAATGCTTTCCCACTAGGATCAGGAACAAGTCAAGGATGTCTGCTGTCACTCTTCTTATTCAACATAGTGCTAGAAGTCCTAGCAAGTGCAATAAAACAAGGAAAGAAAGTAAAAACATACAAATCACAAAGAAAGACATAAAACTGTCACTATTTGTAGATTACATAACTATCTAAATAGAAAATGCCAAGGAGTCTATAAAAAAACTCCTACAACTAGTAGATGAATTCATCAAGGTCACAGGATAAGCTTACATAAATCAATTATATTTTTGTATATTAGCAATTGTCACATGGACACCAATATTAAAAGTACAATACCATTTATGATTGCTCAAAAAATTGAAATATTTAGGTGTAACCATCACAAAACAGGTACAGGAGTTTAATGCTGAAAACTACAAAACACTGCTGAAAAAAATGAAAGCCCTAAATAAATGAGAGACACACCATGATCATGGATTGGAAAACTCAACATAGTAAGGATATCAATTTTCACTGATTTGATAGACAAATTTAATCCATTTGCTACCAAAATCTCAGCAGATTTTTGTAAATATACATGAGACTATTCTAAAACTTATATGAAAAAAAAAAAGAAGTAGACAAAACTATTTTGAAAAAAAAGAATTAAGTGGGAATCCAATTTCAAGATTTATTATATAGCTTCATTATGAAGTCTGTGGTATTGGTGGACAGGGACACACACATAGATCAATGAGATAGGACAGAGCCCAGGAATAGACCTGCACGCGTATGTCCAATTGATTTTTTTTTTTTTTTTTTGAGAAAGGGTCTCACTCTGTCACCCATGCTGGAGTGCAGTCATGCAATCTCAGCTCACTGCAACCTCTGCCTCCTGGGTTCAAGCAATTCTCATGCCTCAGCTACTGAATAGCTGGGATTACAGGTGTGGGCCACCATGCCTGGCTAATTTTGTATTTTTAGTAGAAATGGGTTTTTGCCATGTTGGCCAGGCTGGTCTCTAATTCCTGGCCTCCCAGTGATCCGCCTGCCTCTGCCTCACGAAGTACTGGGATCACAGGCATAATCCACTGTGCCTGGCCTCCAACTGATTTTTGACAAAGGCACAAACGCAATTCAATGGAAGAAAGATAGCCTTTAAAAAATGGTGCTAGAGCAATTGAACATTCATTTTAAAAACAAATCTCAACCCAAACCTCAGACCTTATCCAAAAATTAACTTAAAATGGTACAGGGATATAAATGTAAAATATAAAAGTATAAAACTTTTAGAAATAATAGGGGAAAATGTTTGAGATCTAGAGATGGACAAAGAGTTCTTAGACTTGACAAGAAAAACATGATCCATAAAAGGAAAAACTGACACATTGAACTTTATCAAAATTAAAAACATTTGCTGTGTGAAAAATTCTATTAAAAAGATGAAAGGACAAGGAGTAATGTTCAGAATATATAAAGAACTCTCAAAACTCAACAGTTAAAAAAAAATCCAAAAGTCAAGTACTGCATGTTCTCATTTATAAGTGGTAGCTAAATAATGTGTACACATGAACATAAAGGAAAGAATAATAGACACTGAAGACTCAGAAGAGGAGGAGGGCGGGGGAGGGGAGATGGAGGTGAGGAATGAGAAATTACTTCATAGGTACAATGTATATTATTTGGGTGATAGTTACACTAAAAGCTCAAACTTCGCCACTGCTCAATATATCCATGTATTAAAACTGCACTCATACCCCTTACATTTATAGAAATAAAAAATTACTTAAAATACATAAATAAAAAATAAAATTTAAAAATCCAAGTATAAAGTGGACAAAATAAATTTTACCAGAGCGAATATACAGATATCAAAAAGCATACACAAAGATGTTTAACATCATTAGATATTAGGGAATTCAAATTAAAACCACAATGCATAATACTACACACCTATGAGAATGACTAAAATTTTTTTAAAATTTAAAAAATTAGTGAAAACACCAAATTCTGGTGAAGATGGGAAAAAAAAAAACTATCACTCCTACATTGCCGGTAGGAATACAAAATGATACACCTACTCTGGAAAATAGTTTCTTTTAGAACTAAACATGTGAAGGTACCAAGAACATACATTGGGAAAGAACAATAAATGGTGCTTGGAAACTGGATATTTATATGAAGAAGGAGAAAATTAAACCCCTATCTCTTATTATATACAAAAATCAAATCTAAATTGAATAGAAACTTAAATGTAAGACCTGAAACTATGAACCTACTATAAGATAACATTAGGAAAATTATCTAGGACATTGATTTGTGCAAAGATTTCTTGAGTAAGACCGCAAAAGCACAGGCAACTAAAGCAAGAAATGGACAAATGGGATCACAGCAGAGGAAACAATCAACAAAGTGAAAAGACAACCCACAGCATGGGAGAAAATATTTGCCAACTACCTATCTGACATGGGATTAATAACCAGAATATATAAGGAGCTCAGACGTCTCAACAGAAAAAATTCAAATTGAAAATGGGTGAAAGATATGAATAGACATTTCTCAAAAGAAGACATACAGATGGCCGACAGGTATATTACAAAATGCTCAACATCACCAATCATCAGAGAACTGCAAATCAAAACTATGAGATATTATCTCAGTCCAGTTAAAATGACTTTTATAAAAAAGGCAATAACGGATGCTAGGGCAGATAGGGAGAAAGTGGAACCCTCCAACACTGTTGGTGGGAATGTAAATTAGCACAGTCACTATGGAGAACAGTATGGAGACCTCTCAAACAACTAAAAATATAACTACCCAATGATCCAGCAATCCTACTGCTGGGTATAGGATCCATATAAAAGGAAATCAGTATATTGAAGAAGTATCTGCACTCCCATGTTTATTGCAGCACTATTCACAGTAGCCAAGATAGGGAATCAACCTAAGTATCCATCGATGGATAAATGGACAAAGAAAATGTGGTACATATATCTACAATAGAAAATTATTCAGCCACAAAAAAGAACGAAATTCTGTTATTTGCAACAATATGGATGGAAGTGTAAGGCATTACGTTAAGTGAAATAAGCCAGGCGCAGCAAGACAAATATCACATGTTCTCACTCATATGTGGGAGCTAAATGTGTTGATCTCATGAAGATACAGGGTAGAATGATCATTACCAGAGGCTAGGAAGGATACCAGAGGCTAGGAAGGATACCAGAGGTGGGGAAAGGGGGATAAAGAGGAATTGGTTAGTGGGTACAAAAATATAGATAGAAGGAATCAGATATAATGTTTGGTAGCACAATAAGGTGACCATAGTTAACAAAAATTTATTGTATATTTCACAACAGCAGAGTGGAATTGGGATGTCCCTAACACAAAGAAATGATAAATGTTCAAGAAATGTTCAAGATGATGATACCCCAGTTACCCTGATTTGATCATTACACATTTAATGCTTATATCAAAATATTACTTCTACCCTATAAATATGTGCAACTATAATGTATCCATAAAAATTAAAAATAAGAAAAAACTAAACATGCAACTACACAGTGACCCAGCAATTGCACTCCTGGGCATTTATCCCAGAGAAATAAAAATTTATATTCACATGAAAAGGTGTACAGAAATATTTATAGCAGCTTTATTTATAAGAGTCAAAAATTGGAGGGCCATATGCGGTAGGCGGATTTCTTGAGCTCAGAAGTTAAAAACCAGCTTGGGCAACATGGTGAAACCTCATTTCTATAAAAAAAAAAAAATACAAAAATTGGCCAAGTGTGGTGGTGCACGCCTGTGGTCCCAACTACTCAGGAGGCTGAGGTAGAAGGATAGCTTGAGCTCCATAGGCGGAGGTTGCAGTGAGCTGAGATTGTGCCACTGCACTCCAGCCTGGACAACAGAGTGAGACCTTGTCTCAAAAACAAACAAGCAAGCAAACACCTGGAAACAATTTAGATGTCCTTCAATCCTTCAATGGGTGAATGCTTAAAAATCTGTGACACAGGCCGAGTGTGGTGGCTCACGCCTGTAATCTCAGCACTTTGGGAGGCCGAGGCGGGCGGATCACCTGAGGTCAGGAGTTCAAGACCAACCTGACCAACATGGAGAAACTCCATCTCTACTAAAAATACAAAATTAGCCGGGCGTGGTGGTGCATGCCTGTAATCCCAGCTACTCGGGAGGCTGAGGCAGGAGAATCACTTGAACCCAGAAGGTGGAGGTTGTGGTGAGCCAAGATCGCACCATTGCACGCCAGCCTGGGCAACAAGAGCGAAACTCTGCCTCCAAAAAAAAAATCTGTGACATATCCACACCATGAACTACTCCTCAGCAATAAAAAGGAATGCATTATTGATACATGCAGCAACCTGAATGAATCTTCAGAGAATTATGCTTAATGAAAAAATAAATCCTGAAAGCTTACATACATACGATTCCATTTACATAACATTCTTGAAATAACAAAAATCGTAGAAATGGAGAACAAATTAGAGGTTTCCAGGGGCTAAGTAAAGAGTCAAGGTAGGAGTAAAATGTGTGCAGCTATAAATGGGAAACAGAGATTCTTGTGGTGTTGGAATTGTTCTGTATCTTGACTGTATTGATGTGAATATCCTAGTTGTGATATTATACTATAATTTTGCAAAATGTTCCCATTAGAGGAAACCGGGTAAATTTTACATGGGATTTCTGCTTGGTTTTCTTTTTTCTTTTTTTTCTTTTTCTTTTTTTTTACAACTGCAAGTGAATCTCAAAGGAGACTTTTAGAAAACTATTAAATTACCCATCCTTAGTTTACTATTTATTTGTAAAATGGAGAAAATAATAGCTATACTATATCCTGGAATTGGGCCGCTAAAGTTGGAAAATGCTTAAGAACTTGGACATAGTGCTACATACTTGGATTTACAGACTTCTGGATCACAGAGTTGTTAGTAATTTTCTATTTCATTGGTATCCAAATTATTTTTTTTCTGGACCACAGGTTGGACACTGAGGAGACTGGTGGGAAGCAGAGCAAAAGGTGCTTCTCATACCTTCTTCTCTTTCCAACATCCAACCACGCTTCCCTCCCTTCTCAGTCTTGCTTTCATCTGTTTTCCATATTAGAATTCTGAGGGATTTTGTAGAAGAAAAGAGGCTTTTACTTACATTTTGAAACCAACTCATCTAGTCCCAATCTTTTACTTTACTGATCAGGAGATAGAAACCAGAGAGGTTTAGTGACTACTCAAGACGCTGAGGTAGTTGGTGGTGAAGCTGAGAACAGAACAAGGACTATTGACCCTCACTCCAGTGTTTTTTCCACTAAATCATGGTGACTTGTATTTAGATTGCTTTCTCAATATTTTTGTCAACAATCAAATAGCAACACCATTTATTGTTGTCTAGAGGCATAACTTTGTGCAGTAATTCTTAAGTATATGGGTAGAATTTTTAAGCATTTTGGTAGTCATGGTATGGGATATTGTTCAAGGAGTGCCTTAAACATAGGTACATTTATTGTACATATCGGAAAAGCTTATTGGTGCCACCTAGTGGTTTGAGTGGCAGGTATCAGTAGCAATTAAGAAGACATTTCAATGCCCCACCCGGCTTTTGTTTATGCTTTATCAATAGGTATACTAAAAGTCATCGCCAACTACCTCAGCCGCTTTTTTTTCTGTAACATTTTAGGTGAAAAATGCTTTTCAGAATACAAAAGAAGAGACTTGGTTTTGGGTTAGCTGTAATTTATCTCTACTAATTAAAAACTTTCTCCTTAATAGAGTAAATTATTTAGATAAATTATTTTCAAACTCAAATTACCTGCTAATTACTGTTCATTCTTAAATCAGAAAAACAGACACTTAGCACAGATCCTTAGGATTCCTGTAAAATGAACAGTTGGGTTCAGTAGGTGCTTAGAAGTACTAAATTTTTTTAAAATTCTGATTCAGATTTTTTACTAAATCAGGTATTTTTCTGTGTTTAAAAAAAATCTTGTGACCATATAAAGACTTGTCATAAGGGCTACAATTAGAATTAAGTACTGAATTTAATCATTAGAAGGTTTTAACCATGTGAGGTTTTCTAATGAGCATACATTTCTTTCAATGAAAATTTACACTGAACAGATACAATCCTTGTCCTAACATCAAAGCAATTGTTTGCAGACCAAACCCATCAGTACAACTATCGAATACCTAAAACACTTAATTACATCTTTATTCTCACCATACAATTTTTTTCTCTTATGAGGGGTCATGAAAGGAGTGAATCATGATATAATTTGTTTGCCCAAGGTGTTATTAACTTTAGAAATTGCTGGTCTTCTGGGCTGGCCCACTTATCAAAGCCATTTTCAGAACAATTATGACAATGATGACTAAATACTTAAGTAGACAAAAGATGTTTGGCGGACAAGGAAAAGGGATGTTGTTAACTGGTCTGTAAAAGGAACCTGAATAAACCCAAGAATTGTAGGATACAAAGGTGACCACTGAGAGGAATGGGATCAGTGACAGGAAGAGAACAGAAAACGGTTTTAAGAAAAAATGGCCAGGAGTGGTGGCTCATACCTGTAATCCCAGCACTTTAGGAAGCTGAGGTGGGCAGATCACTTGAGGTCAGGAGTTTGAGACCAGCCTGGCCAACATGGTGAAACCCCGTCTCTACTAAAAATACAAAAACTAGCTGGGCATGGTGGCAGGTGCCTGTAATCCCAGCTACTCGGGAGGCTGAGGCAGGAGAATCACTTGAGCCTGGGAGGCAGAGGTTGCAGTGAGCCGAGAGGTTGCAGTCAGCCAGCCTGGGTGACAGAGCAAGGCTCTGTCTCAAAAAAAAAAAAAGAAAAAAGAAAAACATGAAATATCACCATCACCACCAGAAAAGAGAAAAAGGTCTGAGATAATACTTAACAGGACTGAAAAAGTTTAACTAATGGGAGGAATTTGGAAAACATATTTAAGTGTCCATTTAAAACTCTCAACCTGTGCAAATTATGCTTTCAGGTGTTTGAGACTTTTTTTTTCTTTCTTTCTTTCTTTTTTTTTTTTTTTTTTTTGAGACAGAGTCTCACTCTGTAGCCCAGGCTCTGGAGTGCAGTGGCGTAATCACAGCTCACTGCAGCCTTGATCTCCTGTGCTTAAGCCATCCTCCGACGTCAGCCTCCTGAGTACCTTGCACCACAGGCGCATACCATCACACCCAGCTAATTTTTGTATTTTATGTAGAGACGGGGTTTCGCCATGTTGCCTGGGCTGGTGTCCCAATTCCTGGGCTCAAGCAATCCTCTTGCTTCAACCTCCCAAAGTGGCCTGAGCCACTGTGCCTGGCTACATTTATTTTAATAATTGAGAAATTTTAAACCATTGACTAGATTCATATTTTCAGACTAACAATTCAAAAAGATTTACTAAGAAAACATGATGCAAATGTAGTCCACTTTCAAGGGCAAGGATCAGACATGAAGTTTGTGGGTAGCAGTCATCACTTATGTCAGAAAATACTCAAAGAAAATCTGAACATTGGAACACCCTCAGAATTCTTTAGTTCAGTGGTTTAGATTGAATGTTGAAGACGTGGGAGAAAACGGCGGGTTTTGAAGGAAAAGTACATGAGAACTTTGGTGTTGACTTGAAATTACATGAAGTAGAATGGGTATTAAGTAAGATATTGTTCAGCTCCTGGCTTCATTGCTCATGCCTTAAGCTCATGAATTCAATTTCTTCCTCTTACCTCAGTCAACTGAAAAATCAGACTGCCTCTTATGGTTGTTGTGAGGATTAAATGATATACTGTGCATAAAGTGCTTATCAATGCTTGGCACATAGTAAGGTATCAAGAAATGTTAATTTCTTTTTTTATTTATGACTAAACATACCAGATAATATTTAGCAAAGCAATCAGGAAAGCCTTCAAAGTTCTTTCCCATAGTTTTTTGGTTTCACTGGTTGCGTAGACTTGCAATGGCAAAAAGTCACAAGTTTTTCACAATACTCACATAAAATTCTTAATACCCAAAAAATCTATTATCACACATAATTATAACAAGTAGATTTTGTGCCTAGTGACACATATTTTTAAATTTTTGAATAATACAAGTTGGAAAACTAACATGTTCCATTTTGACTTGAGGTTGCAAATTTCTTAGTCTGGAGCCAACATGGAACTTCTTAAAGAATTAGGCAATAATAAGCATGTAGGCTACAAAAAGAACACTTTTATTTTTAGGATCAGTATCAAATAAATGTGAAATATTGGTGATTTCTTTTTTCTTTGTCTTTTTTTTTTTTTTTTTTTTAGATGGAGTCTCGCTCTGTTGCCAGGCTGGAGTGCAATGGCGTGATCTCGGCTCACTGCAACCTCCGCCTCCCGGGTTCAAGCAATTCTTCTGCCTCAGCCTCCCAAGTAACTGCGACTGCAGGTGCGCACCACCATACCCAGCTAATTTTTGTATTTTTAGTAGAGACGGGGTTTCACCATGTTGGCCAGGATGGTCTCAATCTCCTGACCTCGTAATCCACCTGCCTCGGCCTCCCAAAGTGCTGGGATTACAGGCGTGAGCCACTGCACCCAGCCAATATTCGTGATTTCTAAAGAGATTTTTGTACCAAGTTTTGAGAAAAATATTCTTGCTTCTATTAATATTTTCAAAGATGTATAAATGAATACAGATGATAATTTTTAAGGATTCTATGCAAGATTTGCTACCCCTTCCAATGCTATTCCTGGCCCAAATCCAGAAACATAAACATGCTATAACAGGCAAAATGTCATTATTGAGATACAGTATCTACATTATGGATCCTCAACATCTCCCTAACAATACTCACACAGGCTCACATTAATAAACTGTGCTTGCAGACATGTCCATTCAGTGGTTTACTGATGAACTTAGAAAAAAAAATGTTGGCATATTGGTAAAGTGCAAATATAGCCCTTTTTTAAAAAGTCTGGCAATATTTAAAGTAAAAGTATAATGTAAATTTTTTTCAAAGTGTAAAATATTGAGTACTAATTATATTTGAGAATAATGCCTAATTATGCATGTTAAATGTATAACTTTGCCATTTGAAATCTTGTTTCACATGTCCCTTATTAAGCTACTAAATGTATTTTGTGGTCCTTATATTTTCCAAGTAGATCTTTTAAAAAATTGGCCGGGTGCAGTGGCTTAGGCCTGTAATCCCAGCACTTTGTGAGGTTAGGCGGTGGATTACATGACGTCAGGAGTTCAAGACCAGCTTGGCCAACATGGTGAAACCCCATCCCTACTAACAATACAAAATTAGCTAGGCATGGTGGTGCATGCCTGTAATCCCAGCTACTTGGGAGGCTGAGGCATGAGAATCACTTGAACCCAGAAGGCGGAGGTTGCAGTGAGCCGAGATCCTGCCACTGTACTCCAGCCTGGGCAACAGAGCCAGACTCTGTCTCAATTAAAAACAAAACAAAACAATAACAACAACAAAACACAAACATTAAGCCCATCAATACTGTTCTTTGCTTTCTGTGAATTTATATTATCTCCTGATATATATCTAACATTATTCTGTTTAGTTATTCAGTCATTCACTCAGTTTTGAGTGTGCCTCACAATATGGAGGAGTTTGGATTGTCTGTATCCCTGTGCACATATTCCAGCCAAGGCTGCAGGAGAAACACTTAGAAGTGCATTTCTTTGTTTGGGGCAGTCATCTAAACTCATCTTCAGCACAGTTATAGTCCTCCTGCTGTACTCCTCTCCCTTCCTATCTCAGGGGAAGAAGCATAAGAAGTAGGGATAGGAGCTTCTAAATGTTGCTCCAATCCCCCAAATTCAGATGTGAAGGAAAGAGGGCATGTGTAAGGGTGTGCCCCACAGTGACAACCACTGGCCTGTGCAAGGAGTCACTGAAGGTGTGAGAATGGAAAGAACTTTCTCATGTCTATGATTGTAAGTTGCTAGCACCCATTCTCCTCCACTCCTGCTCATCATTTCCTCATTTATGACTCTGACATTCTAGCTTACTTGCCTGAGAATTTAGCTGCAATAACTCTTTCTTCCACCTGCTGGCTTTTTAGCCATCAACCTCCCTAGCTTGATAAGGAGGGGAGGACTAAAAAGGCTACAAGATCAATTCTAACTCTGTAATTCTATAGAATTCACTAAAGTTTTGTATTAAATTTTATAAATGACAAACTGCTTCATTAACCTTAGCTATTAACATAATTTTTGTCAGAGTCCATGAGTATCTTGTTCTATATTGCGGGACTAGTTTTGCTGCCTGTTATACATATTGTGCTTTTGTAGTTAAAATGGTCTCTAAAATGGATTTAATTTGTACAAGGATAAAGGGGAAAATATGACTCATTTCAGGGCCTTAGACAAAAATAAGATGTGCTGACTTATGGTCTTGTGGGAGGAACTGATTGATGTACTCAAAGCCAATTATAACCACTATGGCAGACGCACAAAGTAGTGCCATGAGAATCCAAAGAAAACCCAGCTTCACAAAAGGGGTGCCATGTTAGCTGGCTCTTGACAGCTGCATTGGAAACAAGGTAGATTATAGGTAAAGGCATGGAAAGTTAGAGGCCTGCTCTGAGAGTGAAATATGGATGGAGCATAGAGGGGGGCAAATCAAAGTGTGATTGATTTTAAGAAACAGACCTGGTACAGTGCTTGGCTTATAAGAGATGCCCAGTCGATGTTGAAAGAAAAGAAGATGGATTATGTCACTCTTCTGCTCAAAATCTTCCCATCACATTTGGAATAAAACCCTAGGACCATATCCTGCTTCATAAGCCCCTATAATCCCTGCCCCCTTCCCCTCTCACCTCATGTCTTACTATTCTTCACCCTGGTTAGTTCTTCTCTGACCCACTGTCTGGTGAAACCCATTTCTGCCTCAGAATGTGCATCTGCAGTTCCCTCTGCTAATCCCATTCTCCTTTCAGATATACATGCAGCTCCACCTCTCACCTCCCTCAGGTTCCTGGTCAAATATCTCCTGCTGAGAGATGTCTTTTTTTCTGTCCAAGCTACCTGGAATACTCACCTTCTGTTATATACTAAATGTTTATGTCCCCCCACCCCTAAATTCATATGTTGAAATCCTACCCACCCCCCAATGTGATAGTAGTAGGACGTAGGGGCTTTGGTAGGTGATTAGGTCGTGAGGACAGAGCCCTCATGAATGGGATTCATGCTCTTATAAAAGAGAATCTGAAGGACTCCTGCATCAGTGGTTATCTGTGAACCAGGAAACAGGCTCTCACCAGACACTGAATTTGCTAGTGCCTTGATCTTGGGCTTCCCAGCCAAGAACTGTGAGAAATAAATTTCTGTTGTTTCTAAGCCACCCAGTAGCTATGGCAATTTGTTATAGCAGCCTGAACTGACTAACACATTCTCATACCCAGTTATTACCCCTTTCCTCTACTTTGATTTTTTTTTTTTTTTTGAAATGGAGTCTACCTCTGTCACCCAGGCTGGAGTACGGTGGCACGATCTCAGCTCACTGCACCCTGCACCTCCTGGGTTTAAGCAATTCTCCTGCCTCAGCCTCTGGAGTAGCTGGGATGACAGGCACGCACCACCAAGCCTGGCTTTTTTTTTTGAAATGGAGTTTCACTCTTGTTGCCCAGGCTGGAGTGCAATAGCATGATCTTGGCTCACCGCAACTTCCGCCTCCCAGGTTCAAATGATTCTCCTGCCTCAGCCTCTCAAGTAGCTGCGATACAGACATGCGGCACCATGCCCGGCTAATTTTGTATTTTTAGTATAAATGAGATTTCTCCATGTTGGTCAGGCTGGTCTCAAACTCCCAATCTCTGGTGACCCGCCCGCTTTGGCCTCCCAAAGTGCTGGGATTACAGGTGTGAGCCACCATGCCTGGCCTAGCCCTGCTAACTTTTGTATTTTTAGTAGAGACAGGGTTTCAACATGTTGGCCAGGCTGGTCTTGAACTCCTGACCTCAGGTGATCCACTTGACTCAGCCTCCTAAAGTGCTGGGATTACAGGAGTGAGCCACCATGCCTGGCTTACTTTGATTTTTTAATAGCACTTATCACTGCCCAATATTGCATCCTTTATTGATTTGACAATATTCTATCTCCTTCACTAGGCTATATGTTAAGTCATCAAGCATAGGGATTTCACTTAGCTTACCACTGTTATCTCCAGTGCCTAGTACATAGTAGGTCTCAATAAATTATTTGGAAAAGGAAAGGAGAGAGCAAGGGGCTAGTTGGTGGGCTTTGAATACAATGTCCAATTATTCTGAAGGACACTGTCTTCCAGTCACACATGTTTACTCATTTCCCAGCTTACAGATAAACACTTCATGAATCCTTATCATCTTTTGCTTGATTCAATGGGACTATATTAAGTACTTAGCATGTAGATGGTATACTATTATGCATGAAGTAGAAACAAAAGAAATAAGTAGATATTCTTTCAGTCAACAAACATTTGTTGGGTACATCTTATTGTCAGGTGCTAGTCTAGGTGCTGGGAATATAGCAATGAATAAGACAGATATACTGTCACAGAGCTTGTAGTTCAACAGGGAGAGTTAGAATGAAGAATGATGAGCATATTACTTAAGGGAAAAGAGTAGGTACTCTAGTAGATGAAAGTTTATTAGAGGAAAGTTTGTTCAAACTCAGGCCTGAGAGATGAGTTGGCCAAACAGAAGAGGAAAGATGAAGAGTATCTCGGAACAAGGAAACAGAATGTGCAAAAGGAAGTGTGAGGAAATCAGAGAAGTTGTATATGGCGGAAAGCTGAAGTTCTCAGTCTTCCAGATGCTTACAATCCAGGTGGGGAGATAAGACATGGACATGTGAAACAGTTACATAAGAATGCAAGCAACACAGATGGAACTGAAGATCATTTTCTTAAGTGAAATAAGCCAGGTAAAAAAAAGACAAATATTGCATGTTCTCATTTATATGTAGCAGCTAAAAAATTGGATGAGATGGAGGTAGAAAGTGGAAAGAGAGATAACAGAGACTGGGAAGGATGAGAAGGGTTGGGGAGGAGGATGAAGGGACGTGTGTTAAAGGGTACAACATGGTGAGATAGAAGGAATAAATTTAATGTTTGATAGCAGAGTAAAGTGACTATAATCAACAAAAACGTATTGAACTCGGGTGACAAACACCCCTAAACACCCTGACTTGATCACTATGTATTACATACATGTAACAAAATTTCACATGTACCCCATACATTTGTACAAATAATAAATAAATAAATATGGGCCAGGCACAGTGGCTCACGCCTGTAATCCCAGCACTTCGGGAGGCTGAGGTAGAAGGACTGCTTAAGTCTAGGAGTCCAAGACCAGTCTCACAAAACTCCATCTCTACAAAAAAATATAAAAATTAGCCGGGTGTGGTGGTACACTTGTAGTCCCAGCTACTCAGGAGGGTGAGGCAGGGGAATCACTTGAGCCCAGGAGGCAGAGGTTGCAGTGAGCCAAGATCACACACCTCTGCACTCCAGCCTGGGTGACAGAGTGAAACCCCATCTCAAAAAATAAAAATAAATAAATATGAATGCAAGTACCTGTAAGAAAAAGATCACTGGTTATAGTACTGAGTGCAACAGATTGTGAGTCCTGTAGAAGAGAAAAGAGAGGACAGTGGGGCTGAAGGTGCCTACATGTCCACAAGAAGCAGATAACATGCAGGCAGAATATGGAAAAGGTATCTGGAATGCGGCTAGATAAACAAAGGTAAGAAGCCTTCTAATCAGGAGAATCGAATCGGTATTTTGGAGAATAGGATGGGCTAGGACTGCTTAGAGTGTTAACATGGGAATGGAGGGAATAATAAAGTTTGATAGCAAGGTTACAAAAGGCGGTCCTTGAAAATAAGCCTGAAGAATTTAGACTTTATCTTGAGGAGGATTAGGAGAGAGTGAAAGTAAAATGTCAGTGAATAACTGACTCCATAACAAATACTTATTGATTACCCATTATATGCCAGGTACTACACTGTGCCAATACAGCAGTGAATAAAACACATCCCTGCCTTCATGGAGGTTATAAAGAAAACACGTTAGATGATAAAGATATGTAGGATAAACTGGGCAGGAAGATATGCCCTTACCAAGAGAAAGGGATGCACATGGAATACATTTGCAAAATAGGAAAAAAAGGAATTGGACAATGAATGAATATGGAGAACAAAGGCAAGACAAGAGTTTTGGGTCTTTGCTTTGCTTTACTTTCCTACTTGCCATTCTGTTTATCCTCACAATTGAGAAATTAGTCTGAATTTAAGACTTTTAAAGAATTGAGTGTTGACTGACACCTGTTTACTAGGCTATTAAAATTTTTGATTTTTACAAACAGCTTTACAACAATCTAAATTATTTAAAACACAGATTCTCTCAGTCGCTCTGTTGTCTTATATGGGTGGCTTACCTAAACCAGTCAGAAACTGTGTAATAAGTAATTTGCAATAATGGTTGAAATAGAAACAGTGTATTGCACATAGTAGGCATTCAGTAAGTATCTGTAAGTGAATGAATAAAGTTTTCTAATTATTTACTTTAATAAGTTAGAGCAGAATCAGGGTTTTCTGATAAGAATGTTTTTCTTACTTACCTGAGTTCTAATATACTTCCCTGAGTGTGTAGAGAAAAAGAAGGGTGGTGAGTAACATACTGCAGTCAGAAGGGGAATCTCCCATAATCTCCAGTTTGTCTTATCTATGCCAGAGGCCACCATTTAGTAGAAAACAATGGAATGTGATAGTCATCCAGTATGTGTGTCCGAGGGGGAAAAAGTATTTGAGATCTTCTGCCTTAAAAATCATCCTCAAATGTCATTCTACAAATTAGTTGTTTTCCTTTTTCCATATCCCTGATTTGCTCTAATGCATACATATTAGTTGTATATGTATAGTATATTCATTTTTATTTAATATTAAGCTGGAAACTTAAAATGAAACATTAAAGGTCATCTATGGCAGATTCTTCTACTACGTAAGGTAATCTGGTAGGTTTATAACCCAGGCATTTGGCAATGAGTTGTGGCTAATTGCCTTTGTATATGGTAGAGTTTCCTTGCTTCTTCTTTTATTTATTTTTTCTTTTTTTTGGAAATGGAGTCTCACTCTGTTGCCCAGGCTGGAGTGCAGTGGTGTGATCTCGGCTTACTGCAACCTCTGCCCCCTGGGTTCAAGCAACTGTCTGCCTCAGCCTCCAGAGGAGCTGGGGTTACAGGCACCTGCCACCACACCCGGCTATTTTTTATTTTTATTTTTAGTAGAGACAGGGTTTCACCATCTTGGCCAGGCTGGTCTTGAACTCCTGACCTTGTGATCCATCTGCCTCGGCCTCCCAAAGTGCTGGGATTACAGGTGTGAGCCACTGTGCTTGGCCAGTTTCCTTGCTTCTTTAAACTTCTCCACCCCTGCAAAACCATCCTCCCTCACCCAACAGATAACCCGAAGATGACTCATGTTCTTCACACACAAACACACCTTTTACTTTAACTTACACACTTTCTACTCTCTGGGCTGCCTTCACTGCAGCCCAGAGAGTAGAAAGTGTGTAAGTTAATTTTCAATGCAGATTTCATTCACTGAGAAAAGTTTAATGAAAAAAGAATCACTGGCTGTGGTGGCTAACACTTGTAATCTCAACACTTTGGGAAGCTGAGGTAGGTGGATTGCTTGAGTCCAGGAGTTCAAGGCCGGCCTGGGCAACATGGTGAAACCCCATCTCTACAAAAAACGCTAAAGTTAGCCAGGCATGGTCGTGCATGCCTGTAGTCTCAGCTACTTGGGAGGCTGAGGCAGGAGCATCATTTGAGCCTGGGATGTGGAGGTGCAGTGAGCTGAGATCACACCATTCCATTCCAGCCTAGGTGACAGAGAGGGACCCTGTCTCCAAAAAAAAAAAAAAAAAAAAAAACCCAAAACCAATTACATTACAGAAAATTAGGAATATAAAGACAAAAAATTACCTATAAAGCTAATCATTAATATAAAAGATTGATTTTTAGTCCATCTGTTTTAGCCCTTTGTAAAGCTAGTTTTTAAATTATAAAAGTAATGAAGTAATACAGAGGTTTTGTTTTCAGTAATGGCACAATAGCTTATATTGGACTGTTTTCCACAGATAACAATTTTGGACCCTGGACAAAATTTTTTAAAAAACCAAAACACTGGAAAGTTACCAAAAGTAATCACAAAGTAAAAAAGACTCCACCCTGGTACTGTGGTTTGAATGTGTCCCCCAGATTTCATGCTTTGTAAACTTAATCCGCTAATTTATATGTTGATAGTATTTGAAGGTGAGGGTTTTGGGAGCTAATTAGGATTAGATAAAGTCATCAGGATGGGGCCCCTGTGATGGGGGAAGAGGAAGGGAGACCTGGGCTGGCACGCTCCTGCCCTCTCGCTATGTGATGCCCTCTGCCATTTTATGACACAGCATGAGGTCACAGCCAGATGCAGCTGCCTGATCTTGAATTTCCCAGCCTCTAGAATGATGAGTTAAATCAACCTCTTATCTTTATAAATTACCTAGTCTCAGGTATTCTGTTATAGCAACAGAAAATGGACTAATACACCCGGAAAGGAAGGGAACACCACTTAGTAAAATCCATGTTTAAACAGATTAATCCCTGAGGGCATTTTCCAATTAATGCTGTGGAAGTTAGAACTCAAGCTGAAGTCTGATTGGCTTTAAGTATGAAAGGACAGAGTTTGGGGTTGCCAGAACAGCTGGCAATTGAGGAGGAAAGTTCTGAAAATGAGAGCCGTGAAGACGGGATTTCCAAACCTGTGTATTAATTTTCCATCAAATCCTTGGATGATCTCTGAATTGCACATGCATGGTCTCAAAAAAAGTCCATTGTAAAGTAATAGGTTAAAAATGCTCAGCAGAGGCCAGGTGCAGTGGCTCACGTTTGTAATCCCAGCACTTTGGGAGGCTGAGGTGGGTGGATCACCTGAGGTCAGAAGTTCAAGATCAGCCTGGCCAACATGGTGCAACCCTGTCTCTACTACAAATACAAAAAATTAGATGGGTGTGGTGGCACATGCCTGTAATCCCACCTACTCAGGAGGCTGAGGCAAGAGAATCGCTTGAACCCAGGAGGCAGTGGTTGCATTGAGCTGAGATCACGCCATTGCCCTCTAGCCTGGGCGAAAAGAGTGAGACTCTGTCTCAAAAACAAACAAACAAAAATGCTGAGCAGAGATTTCAGTTGTTGCTCACCATAAGAGAGATAGATTTTGGAGTTTGAAGGCTACAAAGTCAAAAAGGGGCTTAGTAAACACCTCAAGCTTTCAATAGAAACTTGAGAGGAGCCACACCTTTGAGTAAAGACTCTTTCCTAGGACTAAGGATTTATTCTAAAACTAAGGATAAAATTGAAATAGATACATCTTAAAATTATAAAAACCAAGCTTACACAAGTTCAAAGTCATTAGCCAAAAACTTGGCTGCCTGCTAGAATGAAAATCAGCATTCTTCAGAGGAAGATAATGTTTTATCCACAATGTCTAGTATAAAAAAATTAAACATGTAATGAAACAGGAAAATGTGACTCAAGATCAAGAGAAAGAGTAGTCAACACAAATAAATCCTGACATGACTTACATTAGCAAGAATTTTAAAGCAGTTATAAATATTTTCAAGGACTTAAAGGAAAATGTAGCCATAGTGAGTGAACAGGTGAAGGAATCTCAGGAGACATTAAAAAAATAACTAAAATGAAATTCTAGAACTGAAAAGTGTAATATCCGAAATTTAAAAAAATCTCTGCGTGGGTCTACCACCAGAGTGAAGGTGGCAAAAGGGTCAGTGAATGTGAAGAGAAGTCAACAGAAAATGTCTAATCTGAAGAACAGAAAAGAACAGGATGAAGAAAAAACGAACAAAGCCTTAGTGAGCATTTGGACAATATTAAGTATTCTAATGTGCATGCAGTTGAAATCTATGGAGAGGAGAGAAATAATGTAATGGAGAAGAAGGAAAATTTGAAAAAGGTAATGACTGAAATTTTCTCAAATTTGGTGAAAATATCAACTAAAAATCCAAAAATCTCAGTGAATGCCTAGCAGCAAAAAGACAAAGAAAACAGCACTATGTACTACCAAATATAAAGAGATGGTCTTAAAACAATGAAAGGAAAAAATTACAGATAGGAAAACAATTAATTATAACTGAATTATCATCAAAAACAATGGAGATCAGAAGACAATGGTATGACAAGTTTAAAAGGCCGAATACAAAAAGGGATACAAAAAGGAATACAAAAAGATGTCGAAGGCAAATGACATGGTATGACAATTTGGATCTACAGGAGCAAAAGGTAAACACAAAAGACCATCTATATTAGTTTCTTGTTGCTGCTGTAACAAATTACTACAAAGTTAGTGGCTTAAAACAAGACAAATTCATCTTATGACTCTGGAGGTCAGAATTCTGAAATGAGTCTGTCTTAGGCTAAAATTAAGGGGTTAGCAGAGCAGTGTTACTTCTGGAGGCTTTAGGGCAAAATAAATGTCCTTGCTTTCTCCAACTTTTAGAGGCCACCTGCATTCTTGCTCATAGTCCCATTTCTCTATCTTCAAAGCCACCAATGGCTTTGAAGTCGAGCCCTTTTCACGTTACCATTTCCATTGGTCCTCTACTGCATCCTTCTTTTCATTTTAAGGATCCTTATGATTACACTGAGACCTTCTGGGTAATTCAGAATGTCCTCCCTATCCTAACAGCAGTTGATTAGCAAGTGTAATTCTATCTGCTACCTTAATTTCCCTTTACCATAGGACCTAACATATTGAGAAATTCTAGAGATTAGGACCTGGACTTCTTATTGCATGGGGAGGGCATTATTCTGCCTACTACACCAATTTTTTTTCCTCTTAATTTCTTAAGTATAACTGTTATTGCACAAATCATAACATAGTATTTTGGCATTAATAAATAAGTAGATATAAAATGTATGATAGCAATAGCACAAGGGGTGAAGGGGGGTAAATAGGATAAACTGCTGTAAGTTTACATGAAGTGGTATCATATTAACTTGTAGTAGACTATATTAGGGATGCATATTATCATCCCTAGAGCAAAGTTTCTTAAATAGAGTTCTATGGAACCTAGGTTTCTGCAAGATGTTGCTAGTTTTGAATTACCTCTTGAATTACCTTCTCTAATCTTCTATTTCATGCCACACACTGACTTACGTTAGTGAACAAGCTCTGTCAGTGAAATAGCAAATAGGAAGTTTTCCTTCTAAAGAAGGAATTTTATTTGATAAGATTTACTTGCACCCTGGCCACTCCACTGTTGTTATAAATGTTGAAAACATAAATTATGTAGGCTAGAAGTAAATTGCATTGTGAAAATTTTGGCTTTTTTTTGTGATTTACACACTTAGTTATCATACCCTTTTGTTACGTATTTTATTAGAGTTTATGTTTTATAAAAATGCCTGATGATCTAGTATGGTGACTTTTGAAGAAGAGGTGTGAGAAGGATGAGAGGTATTTTAGGCCAACACTTATTTAAAATTCTAATATGTTAGTAATGAATAATTATAATCTTCAGAGTCATTTCATTACACAAGTGCAACAAAGGACATAAAGTCTGTCTTTACAATAATGCTCTTTATCAATAGGTTTTACATGGACTAGGAATCCAAGTTTTCCTATTCCATTGTGTATCATTGGCATTCACCAATTTCTAAATGTAACAGTAGTTCCACCAAAAATGAAAAGACACTTAAAAATTACTACCATTTGACGACCAGAGATGCTGATTACTTTATGTGGCAAGTTCAACCTCAAAACATAATGAAACTTTTACTTTTTAAAAAAAGTCACATTCTATGAAAAGTCTCAGCAATTTATTTAATAAGAGAACTTATTGCTCAGAAAAGGAAAAGTCACACATTTGGTGAGAACATAATAATGCATTATTCAAAATTGTAGTGAGTTAAAGGCTAGAACAAGATGCAGCATAAGAAATTGAAAAGTTCCATTCTCAAATAGTACAATAAGTTGACATATTGATAACATGTCTCATGATGGTAAAGAAATGTTCTATAGTAAATTGAAAATTAATAACTTCTCTAGGTTTATGAGGCAACAGATGTCATTAATATATGTCATACTGTACCATTTGTAAGATTTTTAGTTAATGGTAAAATATTAAACTTTTTTTTCTGCTGCAAAGAGCTGCCTGCAATAAGCAAAGCCCAAGATACATTTAATGTTTTGTCCTCGTAACTGGAAACAAATGGCCAGTCTTAAAGAAACTCTATTGGTATCTGTACTAATGATGGCCCATCAATGGTTGGCTGCAGCCTCTTGTTAAAACAAAACAACAAAACACACACACACACACAAAAAGGAAAGAAAATGCTGTTTTTGATGTCACAGTACTCTGTTTTCTTTACAGATAGATGCTAGTGTCAAAAACTCTTAGAGATGAATGCGGTGGCTCACGCCTGTAATCCCAGCTCATTGGGAGGCTGAGGCAGGCAGATCACGAGGTCAGGAGATCAAGACCATCCTGGACAACATGATGAAACCCCGTCTCTACTAAAAATACAAAAATTAGCCAGCTGTAATGGTGTGTGCTTGCAGTTTCAGCTACTTCGGAGGCTGAGGCAGGAGAATTGCTTGAATCTGGGAGGTGGAGGTTGCAGTGAGCCGAGCTTGCGCCACTGTACTCCAGCCTGGCGACAGAGCAAGACTCCATCTCAAAAAAAAAAAAAAAAAAGAAAGAAATTTGAAAATGCAGATGATGCTACCAAAAAATGGTTAACTGTGTTAAACAAAGATCAAGTCACTCAAGAATGTTTTTAAAAACTGCATGAAAATCTGGAAAATCAGTGAGTAAATCACTTGCTACATACAGAAATCTAGGGGCTTAGTAGAGGAAGAGTTCTCAATAGAGTGCTTGAACTTAAAACCTTGCAGGAGGTTTTTTTTGTTTGTTTGTTTTTGAGGCAGGGTCTCACTCTGTCACCCAGTCTGGCATGAAGTGGCACAATCTCAGCTCACTGCAACCTCTACTTCCCAGGCTCAAGCATTCCTCCAGCCTCAGCCTCATAAATAGCTGGGACTACAGGCATGAGCCACCAAGCCCTAACTAATTTTTTTTTTTTTTTTTTTTTTTTTTAGAGATGGGGTTTAGTCATGTTGCCCAGGCAGGTCTTGAACTCCTGAGCTCAAAGGGATCAGCCTGACTCAGCCTCCTGAAGTACTGGGATTACAGACATGAGCCACTGCACCCAGCTGCAGAAGTACTTTTAAGAAAATAAAGTGCCAGAGTTTGCTCAGTGCTTTGAAATGCAGAATAGCTGCAGAAATGAACCTGCTTAGCAGACATCTTTTATCTCATGAAACAGTTGACCAAATCTCTACAAGACCTTGTAGAAAAGGTTTTTATTTCAATTGACAAAATTCTTAGACTTTAAAGGGAATTGAATCTTTGGGAAAATCATGTTGCAGAAGGAAATTTTGAAATGTTTCCACTACTGCTTGATTATGCAAGTGAGGTGGGATATCACTAAGTAGGCTTTTTATTGAAACCACCTGGAAGAACTTCAGTATACAGCTAAACAGTATTCTCCCTCCCTTCTAATACAGGAGTAGGGTCCCTTTAAGATCTGCTCAGGTTGAGAACTTTGAGCTGCAGTCTGATTTTACACTCAAGATGAGAGCTACTGATATGCCTCTAGACAACTTCTGGCTTTCTATTTAAAAGAGAGAGAGAGAGACAGAGAGAGAATATCCTGTCATTCATAGAAAAATAATGAATATCTGGCCAGGCGCAGTGGCTTGCACCTGTAATCACAGCACTTTGGGAGGCTGAGGTGGGTGGACACCTGAGGTCAGGAGTTCAAGACCAGCCTGAGCAACATGGTGAAACCCTGTCTCTACTAAAAATACAAAAAAATTAGCCAGGCGTGGTGACATGTGCCTGTAGTCCCAGCTACTTAGGAGGCTGAGACAGGAGAATCATTTGAACCCAGGAGGCAGAGGTTGCAGTGAGCCGAGATTGCATCACTGCACTCTAGCCTGGGTGACAGAGTGAGACTCCATCTCAAAAAAAAGAAAGAAAAATAATGAATATCTTGCTGGAGTTTTCAGTTCCTTATATGTGTGAATAGGCTTATTTACTTCAGGTGAAAATGAAGTCTGTGTACTTATCCTAACCTATACCCAGAATTGAGCACCCATTAAAGCACATTATAACCAATATAGGCATAGTCTAACAATGATATGCTTTCAATTCTTCCCTTCAATCTTCTGTGCTATTATTGTTATACAGTTACATTTAAATATGTTATACTCTCAGTATACTGTTCCTATTTTTTATTTAGCCATTTATTTTAAGAGCTATTAAGTATGCAAAAAGTCCTTTATATTTACCTATATCTTAAGCATTTCCACAAAGCTTCTCTTCTTTGCATAGTTCCAAATTAGTTTGATATCCTATTCCTTCTGCCTAACTTCCTTTAACATTTTTTTGTAGCATAAATCTGCTGCTATTGAATTTCCCATTTTTCTCTTAAAAAACATTTGTCATTCATTTTTCAAAATACTTTCCTGGCTGGGCATGGTGGCTCATGCCTGTAATCCCAGCACTTTGGGAAGCCGAGGCAGGTAGATCACCTGAGGTCAGGAGTTCGAGGCCAGCCTGGCCAACATGGCTAAACCCCGTCTCTACTAAAAATACAAAAATTAGCCAGGTGTGGTGATGGGTGCCTGTAATCCCAGCTACTCAGGAGGCTGAGGAAGGAGAGTCACTTGAACCTGGGAGGCGGAGGTTGCAGTGAGCCGAGATCGTGCCACTGCACTCCAGCCTGGGTGACGGGGCAGGACTCTGTCTCAAAAAAAAAAAAAAAAAAAAAAAAACAGTTTGCTGTGTATATTATTCAGAACCAACAGTTCTTTTTTCTTTAAAGATGCCATCCCACTGTTTTTTGGCTTGCATAGTTTCCGAAGAGGAGTCTGCTATTATTCTTACCATCTTTTTCTGTATATAATGTCTTTTTTTTTTCTCCACTGATCATCTACAAGATTTTATCTGTATCTTTGGTTTTCAGCAGTTTGAACATGGTGAATCTAGTTTTTTGTTTTTAAATTCTTGGCATTTTCTGAGCTTTTTGAAACTGTATTTCATCATTTTTGAAAAATTCTCAACAATTGTCTCTTTCTAGGATTAAAATTACACATATGTTAGACCATATGATATTGTTCAACATCTCTTGAATGCTATTTGTTTTCTTTTGCTCTTGCCACTTATTTTTCTTTTTGATCATTTCATTGACCTATCTTTAACTTCACTGTTTCTTTCCTTGATTGTGTCAAATGATGTATGGATGTGTCTGTATAAGTCACTTTTTATATCTGTTACCATGATTTTAAATTCTACCACTTGACTATCTTTTACCTTCTATCTGTCTG
The DNA here is from genome assembly GCF_029289425.2 of Pan paniscus. NCBI lineage: Eukaryota > Metazoa > Chordata > Mammalia > Primates > Hominidae > Pan > Pan paniscus. The sequence continues at coordinate 87,808,733 of NC_073259.2, forward strand.
CTGATTTTCCTTATCTTTCCATGCATGTTCTCCCTCTTTTCCAGGAGGAAAGGCTAACAATTTAATCATAATTATTTAAAATTTCATATCTGATAGTTCCAACATCAATGTCATCTCCAAATCTGGTTCTATTGATTGCTTTGTCTCTTGAAAATGGGTTTAAACTTTTTTTTTTGTTTTTTTTGTATCTTGTACTTTTAAATTTCTTGCTGCACAGAGTAGGTAGAACAGTAGAAATTGAGATAAATAGTAGTAAATACTATTTATTACTGGAAATGACATTTCTCCTGTTGGCTTCTAGAGGGTTAGTCAGTATAGTCAGGAATTGAGCTGGGTTTCTCTTTTGCTGTTGCTATGTTTATGTTCCATGTACCACCAGTTTTAGATTTCACTAGATATACCTTGTGTGTAGGGTGGGATTTGGTTTCCAGAGGCTTTTTCCTCAATGTCCTGCTTCTTCCTTAACTTTATACCTTCTCTATAAATGTGTGCCTCAGAGTTCTCCATGTTCTTGCCTCTTCCCCAAAAGTAGACTTTGGTTGCTTGTTGCCTGGTGCTTGTTATTTGGCACTTGCTAGAGGGTAGGATGGGGAGAGAGAGGGCAGGATAACTTTCTGTGGTCCTTCTCCAGCCTCAGACTTAGTCAGACCCTATATCTCTGGGTCTAGGAGTGGAGTTTTCTCAGTGATCGTATCCCTCACCCAGAGGCAGGAAACCTCTCTTGGACTGGATCCATAATAGTTTCTTTCCCCTCCTCCAGAGTTGGAGGGTTTTGTTCTTTGTATTTCTCCCAGATAAAATGGTATGTCACCCGTGCTCTGGGGGAGATAGGTTTACTGCCCTTACCCTAACAACATAAGTATTTTGTTTCTTAGGGGAGAAGGTCTGGGTGGAGCTTTGTGTGTTTACCACAGAACTCGCCATTCTCCTCTCCAGGCCTATACTGCAAAAGGCGGCTTCCTATGAAATCCCACCCTGACTCCTGTCTTTCTCATCTGTATCCAGCGAAGTTGGTGAAAACAAACCAGCAAAAGGATGCAAACCATCTTTGGGTCTAGGGCTCTCAAGGGTTCCATGATTTCATTCTAGAACAAACTCAGCCTTTAGCAATTTGTTAAATATTTTAGCTTCTTACCTGCTTGTATGGTGGGCTTGCCTTCCTCTTATGCTCTGCCACAGGTAAATCAATGCTTTCATCTTCTCTCCTCTTGAAGATGCCTATTTTTCCTTAGAATATCAGGCTATTTTGGTGCCTTACCTCAGTTCTTGAGGGGGGGTGGTTCAAGACAAATTATGATTTTGTACATTATTTTTTCTTGTTGTTAGCAAAATTAAAAATTATTTCCAGTTTTCTAGATCTTAGGCAGAAGCTATAAGCATTCCTAAGGATTTGAAATGTCATGTTTATCATATTCTAAATTCTCATATGTATTTGGATTCATTTCTCAACTTTTTATTCTATTTCATTAATCTGTCAATCTATGCACATACCAGTTACATGAATTGTAGCTTTATTGTAAATAATGATGAGGGACATTTCATCCATCCTCATTATTGTTATTTTTCAAAAATTTCTTAGATATTCTTGCTAAGTTAATTTTTAAATATAAAGTGTAACATAATTTTCACTTTAGAGCACTGAACTTAAAATAGCCTATGTTTAAGACAGCACTCTACAGCTATATCTCTAAAAGAGACCCTATTTCTAATTCTTTTAACAATTTAATAATGTTTTTCTCTTATTAAATCAAACTTATTCAGTATAGCAAAATAAAAAATAATAGATAGTTAAATAAAAAGAGTAAAATTATCTGCAATTCCACCATCCAATTATACCACTGTTAGCTTTGGACTATATCCTTGTTACAGAACTTTTACTACATAAGCAGACACATGTTACACCTATTATGTATAAATGGTTTCACACAGCATTATAATCTGCTTTTAAACTTAAAATTAAAAAAATTTAAATATTATTAAAATTATATATTAATATATTATCAAAATATTTAATATTAAATATTCTTATTAACAATATTTTACAAATAGATACCCTTCTAGAACAGTGATTTTCAGATGTGCTGCTGGGAACTCTAAGGATTAAAACTCTAGACTTCTAGATTTCTAGAACTCTAGAAAACTTTTCATGGGCTATTCTGCATGAGGTTGGAGAATAGAGATTGCCAAGCTGAACCTAACTCTGGCCCACTATTCTCTCTTCTAGTAGAACATTTACTTGTCTCTTTTGGTTCTTAGGATTCTGCATAAGTTTTAATTTTAAAAAAGGCTCTGAAAAGAAAAAGAAGTTTAAAAATCACCATTTTGCATCATCAATTAATTTTCTATGAACTACTTCAGGCATACAAAAAAGAGAGTATAATATAAAACTTGAACATATATCACTAACCTCAAGAAATGGACATAATATTATTGAAGCTTTCTGGATGCCTCTTTTTCATTCTTCAGACGCAAGCAATCACTATCCTTTGTTTTATCGTTCTCCTGCAAGTCCTTTTATATTTTTGCTACATATGTTTCTATAAGTAAAATATGATATTATTTTGGGCCAGGAGTGGTGGCTCACGCCTGTAATCCCAGCACTTTGGGAGGCCCAGGTGGGCGGATCACCTGAGGTCAGGAGTTTGAAACCAGCCTGGCCAACATGGTGAAACCCCATCTCTACTAAAAACATACAAAAAATTAGCCAGGCATGGTGGCAGGCACATGTAATCCCAGCTACTTGGGAGGCTGAGGCAGAAGAATCACTTGAACCCAGTAGGCAGAGGTTGCAGTGAGCCGAGACCCTGCCACTGCACTCCAGCCTGGGCAACAGAGCAAGACTCCATCTCAAAAAAAAAAAAAACCCAACAACAATAAACCCAGATTCCTCTCCAAAGAAGTGGGGGTGGTTTATATGCACATTAAGAATATATGAAGCTGGGCGCTGTGGCTCACGCCTGTAATCCCAACACTTTGGGAGGCCGAGGCAGGTGGATCATGAGGTCAGGAGATCGAGACCATCCTGGCTAACACAGTGAAACCCTGTCTCTATTAAAAATACAAAAAAATAGCCAGGCATGGTGGCGGGCGCCTGTAGTCCCAGCTACTTGGGAGGCTGAGGCAGAAGAATGTCATGAACCCAGGAGGCAGAGCTTGCAGTGAGCCAAGATCGCGCCACTGCACTCCAGCCTGGGCAACAGAGCGAGACTCCGTCTCCTAAAAAGAAAAAAAAAGAAAAGAATATATGAAAGTTCCAGTTGCTTCACAGCCTCACAGTTATATCCTTTGTGGAAATTCCATTTTATTATACTTTAAGTTCTAGGTTACATGTGCACAATGTGCAGGTTTGTTACATATGTATATATGTGCTATGTTGGTGTGCTGCACCCATTAACTCGTCATTTACGTTAGGTATATCCCCTAATGCTATCCCTCCCCCCCCTCCCCACCCCACAACAGGCCCTGGTATGTGATGTTCCCCACCCTGTGTCCAAGTGTTCTCATTGTTCAATTCCCACCTATGAGTGAGAGCATGCAGTGTTTGGTTTTCTGTCCTTGTGATAGTTTGCTCAGAATGATGGTTTCCAGCTTCATCCATGTCCCTAAAAAGGACATGAACTCATCCTTTTTATGGCTGCATAGTATTCCATGGTGTATATGTGCCACATTTTCTTAATCCAGTCTATCACTGATGGAGATTTGGTTTGGTTCCAGGTCTTTGCTATTGTGAATAGTGCCGCAGTAAACCTGTGTGCATGTGTCTTTATAGCAGCGTGATTTATAATCCTTTGGGTATATACCCAGTAATGGGATGGCTGGATCAAATGGTATTTTTAGTTCTAGATCCTTGAGGAATCGCCACACTGTCTTCCACAATGGTTGAACTAGTTTACACTCCCACCAACAGTGTAAAAGTGTTCCTATTTCTCCACATCCTCTCCAGCACCTGTTGTTTCCTAACTTTTTAATGATCGCCATTCTAACTGGTGTGAGATGGTATCTCATTGTGGTTTTGATTTGCGTTTCTCTGACGGCCAGTGATGAAGAGCATTTTTTCACGTGTCTGTTGGCTGCATGAACGTCTTCTTTTGAGAAGTGTCTGTTCATATCCTTCACCCACTTTTTGATGGAGTTGTTTGATTTTTTCTTGTAAATTTGTTTAAGTTCTTTGTAGATTCTGGATATTCGCCTTTTGTCAGATGGATAGATTGCAAAAATTTTCTCCCATTCTGTAGGTTGCCTGTTCACTCTGATGGTAGTTTCTTTTGCTGTGCAGAAGCTCTTTAGTTTAATTAGATGCCATTTGTCAATTTGGCTTTTGTTGCCATTGCTTTTGGTGTTTTAGACATGAAGTCCTTGCCCATGCCTATTTCCTGAATGGTATTGCCTAGGTTTTCTTCTAGGGTTTTTGTGGTTTTAGATCTTAACATTTAAGTCTTTAATCCATCTTGAATTAATTTTTGTATAAGGTGTAAGGAAGGGATCCAGTTTCAGCTTTCTACATATGGCTAGCCAGTTTTCCCAGCACCATTTATTAAATAGGGAGTCCTTTCCCCATTTCTTGTTTTTGTCAGGTTTGTCAAAGATCAGATGGTTGTAGATGTGTGGTATTATTTCTGAGGGCTCCGTTCTGTTTTTTTTGTTGTTGTTTTTGTTGTTGTTGAGACGGAGTTTCACTCTTGTCACCAAGGCTGGAGTGCAGTGGCGTGATCTTGGCTCACTGTAACCTCCGCCTCCCAGGTTCAAGCGATTCTCCTGTCTCAGCCTCCCAAGTAGCTGGGATTACAAGCATGTGCCACCATGCCCAGCTAATTTTTGTATTTGTAGTAGAGACGGTGTTTCACCATGTTGGCCAAGCTGGTCATGAACTCACGACTCAGGTGATCTGCCCGTCTCGGCCTCCCAAAGTGCTGGGATTACAGACGTGAGCCACCATGCTCAGCCAATATTAGCATATTTATAGTTCATATTTTAGGACTAATCTTGGAACTAATCAGTACTATGTATTTCAAATATCTTCTCCCATTATGTGACTTGTTTCATTTTTGTGTATGTTTTTTATGCAGAAAATTTTTAAAGTTGAATATAATATACTATATCAGTATTTTCCTTTATGGTCATCTTTGTGTTTTACTTAAATTTTTTTTACCTTACCCTTAGATCAAAAAGATAGCCTCCTACATTCTATTAAAAATGTTAAGGTTTTGCTTTTATTTGGGCTTGTAATTTGCCTGAAATTTATGTGTGTGTGTGTGTGTGGTGAGATAAAGATCCAATTTGTTATTTTATTTAGATAACCAACCGTTCCAACCATTCTTCTCTAATCATTTATGATGTTACATCTGCTACTTATTAAGTTCTCATAAGTTTGAGTCTATTTTGGAGTTCTGTATGTATTGTTTATTTTTGTATTATTGGGTTCAACATTGTTTAAAATACTATGATTTTATAATGTCTTGATAGTTTTTAGGGTAAAACTTCACTTGATCCTTAGTCTTCAAAATTGTCTTGGCTATTTTTGGCACTTAGCTTACTCATATAAACTCAAATTCTTCATTTCTAAGCAATAATGTTGTCCCTAAATCATTTAATTTTCCATTTTTGTAAGTATGTAGAAATGCAAGTGATTTTTGAATTTGACCTTGTATCCTGAGACCTTGATAAATTCATTCTTAGTTCTAGTAGTTGCTTTGTGGATTCCTTAGGATTTTTTGTGCAGACAATATGTCAGCTGAAAATACAGTTATACTTTTTCCTTTCAGATATTTATTTTTTGTTTTTTCTTAATACACTAGCTAGGACTGCCAACACCACGCTGAATGGAATGAGTAAGGGACTAAGAGGGGACCATCCGTTACTTGTTTCTGATCTTAGGAAGAAAGCATTTAATATTTCACCATTATGTTGGGTGTAGGTTTTTAATGGAGGGCCATTATCAGATTGAGAAAGTTTTTTAGATTTCTAGTTTGCCGAGAGTTTTACATTATGAGTGGGTATTATAGCTGTTAAATGCTTTTTCTGGGCCTATTGAAATGCTCATATTTTATTTCCTTTACTATGTTAATATGAATTACATTGATTATCAAATGTTAAACCAACCTCTCAATTCTAGTATAAACCACATTTAATTATGATGATTTATGCTTTTTATATATTGGTTAATAGTGTTGAAGACTTTTGCATTTATGTTATTGAGGGATATTGGTTTGTAATTTTCTTGTAATGTCTCCATTAGGTCTTGGTATCAGGCTAATGCTGACCTTACAAAATGAACTGGGAAGTTCTGCCTCCTCCTTCATTTTTTGAAGAGTTTGCATGTAAAATGTTTTATTTCTTCCTTAATTTTGGGTAGAATTCAATATAGAAACCATCTGGACCTTTAGTTTTCTGTGAATCACAGCTATTTTAAAGTTTGTTTCTGATAAAACAGTTGTACTGTCACCTTGGACAAGCTGCAACTACATTTCTTTTTTTTTTTTTGAGATGGAGTCTCGCTCTGTCACCCAGGCTGGAGTACAGTGGCACGATCTCGGCTCACTGCAAGCTCCACCTCCCGGGTTCACACCATTCTCCTGCCTCAACCTCCTGAGTAGCTGGGACTACAGGTGCCTGCCACCACACCCGGCAAATTTTTTTTTTTTTTTTTTTTTTAGTAGAGATGGGGTTTCACCATGTTAGCCAGGATGGTCTTGATCTCCTGACCTCGTGATCCGCCCACCTCGGCCTCCCAAAGTGCTGGGATTATAGGTTTGAGCCACCGCGCCTGGGCCAAGCTGCAACTACATTTCAAAGAATCTCATTCCCTGTTTAGTTCTGGATTAGTTGGCCAAAATCAAAATATGCATGAGATTTGGAAGGTAGAGTGAAATAGTAGCTAATATACTCTGATGGTCTTTGTGGTGAGAAGTGGTGAGATACAACTGCAGAGGTGCTGGTGGGTTCCAATCTGTCCTTGTTCTTCCCTGCTCCATGTCCAACTTTTATTTCTAACTGCAGACCCTGTTGACCAATTATGACCCAAGACTCACTACCAAATGAAGTGACAGTATCTTCAAACAACTCTTCCAGCTTTCTTTTGCAGGCTCACTTCAGCAACTGGATATGCCTGGCTTCTCAATTTCCCTGACAAGCTCCAATTTGGCCAACTATACCTGTGCTTCAGAAAGGCTGGTTCATGACTTTTCTCTTATCCACCAGCTCACCCTTTCAGATCCTTACTTCTTCAGTTTCTTCCACAGTTGTGTCAAATCTGTTGCTATAAATTCCTTATTTCATAATACTCACACTGGTTCTGCTTCCCTGATTGAACTTTAATAGAGATAACTAAAAAATTAAAATTTTCTATGGGTCTGTTTTAATTATCCTTTTTCCTTTGTTTTTACAGTCAGTTGGTTTTATCTCCTTGAATGCCTTGTCATTTATTGATTGAATGCTGGACACTGTGTATCCAAATTATAATAATTTTAGGGTCTGGATGATGTTATCTTCTTCCAAAATGATGGACTTTAACATCCAGCAGTGAGTTAGGGTAAGAACAGATCATCTTAATCTTGTTCAGGATTGAGCAATTTCAGACTTTGTGATGGCTTACTTATTTTGGGTTTATGCTTTTCTTTTAGGGAATAGCCCTTCAAGGATCCCCACTTAAAAAAAAAAAAAGCTGGTATTTAATGCAGTTCCTCCCCTTTGGCAGGCCATGAACTGAATGTTCTGAATCCCCCACCCTGTGTGAGTGATAATACAGCTGCTCAGTTTTTCAGTCTCTTGGCCACTAGTTATAAATTGTCTTTGGGGAAAAGTGGTGCTGAATGTGTGGTTCACTTTTTTTGTGCTCCTCTTCTTTTTAGGATCCTGGTCCCGCAAGGCCTTGCTGCAAAACATTGGAAAAAATTATCTATATTAAACCCAGTTATTTCCCTCTCATTCTCATCCAAACAGGATTTCACCCCCATCACTGTAGTTAAATTGCTCGTATTGCAATATCCAGTTGACAGTTCTCAGTCCTTATCTGGTAACAGCAATCATTGCTTCCTAGAAACATTTTCTTCACTCTCTAGGGCCTCAGTCTCCTTATTTTATTCCTATTTCATTGGCCAACCTTCATTATTTTTTGTTGGGTTCCTGTCTTCCTGATCTCTTAACATTAGACGACCCAGGCCCCAATCCTGGGACTTTTTTTTTTTTTTTTTTTGAGATGGGGTCTCACTCTGTCGCCAGGCTAGAGTGCAGTGGCGCGATCTCGGCTCACTGCAACCTCTACCTCCCAGGTTCAAGCGATTCTCCTGCCTCAGCCTCCTGAGTAGCTGGGACTACAAGTGCGCACCACCACGCCCAGCTAATTTTTTTATTTTTAGTAAAGACAGGGTTTCACCATGTTGGCCAGGATGGTCTCGATCTCTTGACCCCATGATCCACCCACCTTGGCCTCCCAAAGTGCTGGGATTACAGGCATGAGCCACCGTGCCCAGCCCTTTACTCTCATTCAGTCTCATGAATTTCCCTATCATGCATATGCTCAGGCTCCCAGATTTCTATCTCCGGCTTCTCTCTTCTGAACTCAACATTTTGACTTGGATGTTTAACAAATATTCACACTGATAAGCATCTCAAACTTAACATGTCCAAAACATAACTTCATACTTTCTACCACAAACTTGTTCTACTGTCTTCTAAGCTAATTGCAATTCCATCCTTCTAGTTACTAGGGCTATAATCCTGAACTCTCCTACTTCACATCCAATCGTGTGGGCTCTACCTTCAAAATAGATTTAGAATCCTACCACTTCTCAGCACCTTCACTGTTATCTCCCATATGGATTGCAGTAATAGTGTCCTAAGTAGTCTAAGGGAGATTCCTTAAAAACCTAAGTCAGATTATATTATTTTCCCAAATCCTTCAAATGGCTTCCAGTCTCAGATTAAAAACTTCAAGTACTTACGATGGTTTATAAGACTATACATAATCTTGCCTCCAAATATTCTTCTGGCCTCGTCTCTCATACACTTGTCCTTGTTTACTTGGCTTCAGCAACATTGGCTTTCTTGCTATTTCTTAAAAATGCTTCTGCCCCCTGCCTTTGGGCATGCTGTTCCAAACAGACATACTTGGAATGCTTTTTCCCAGAAATCTTGATGGATCACACTACCATTTCCTTCAGTCATATCAGTGATGCTTTCCTTAACCTATTTAAAACCAAAACCCTCCTCCCTAATATGCCCTTCCCCAACATTCCTTAGGCTTTTTCTTATCCCTACTTTTTCTCCAAGGACTTGTAATTCTCCCTATAATTATTTTTTCTGCCTACATCCAATAGCATATAAGCTTCATTATGGTGGAGTTTTGTCAATTTTGTTCACTGCTTTATCCCTCGCACCTAGAATAGCACCTGACACATAGTAGCACTCAATATTTGAATAACTCATCAATTTTCAATGGATTCTGATTAAATTTACAAGTCAATTCTAAACAAGCGGTGACATTTCAAGGTTTAAACTTCAGTGATCAGGTTCCTTTTAGGTGATATTCCTGTCATTGATTTTTTGCTTGCTTTTTGTCCTTCTTCTGGTTATAGTCCCCTTCTTTTTTGGGGGGGGACTGTACATCCTTTATATCTTCTGGCAATGCTGCTAACCGTAAAACTTTACATCTCCCTTGCTTAGAGTGGTAAATAGAAACCCAGGACTGATCAATCAGTACTCCATCTCCATGGAAAAACAGATTAGTTCAAGGGATTAAAATGGCTCATTTCCTGGGATTTCATATATTAGGTGTTGGGATAAGAAATTACTTCTTTCCTCTGCGGTTGTTAGTCATTCATAGTCCTAAGTTTTCTCCATTTTAGTAGGACAGATGAAGTCACTGCACAGAAGAGAAGAGAGGTGACACCCGATGGATTCTGTCTTGTCTAAGGACAGCTAGACCTCTGAACTTCCTGGTAACTTGAGCCAATATATTTTATCTATCCTCCCATCCCTGAATTTCTAGGTAATTTGAGTTTCTTCACTTGTAACTTGACAAGCATTGAATAATATACACCTCATTTTAATAGTATAACCTTATCTCCCCCCAAACAAAAATCTCTTGTTCAGTTTCTTCTGTAGGGATTCCCTAAAAAAGATTTTTGAAGTGAATCTGCTCAACTTAAAATGAATTCATCTGATTAGGAACTTCTCCAATCCAGTTGTGGAGATTAAGGTCTTCCCTAGCATTTTTCAGATGGTGGGAGTGGTATCAGCAGAACATTCCAATATAGCTAGAGATTTGTTACCCCACTGATAATTCTTTTCACTCCTCACTAAAAGCCTTGAGAATTCTTTTTTTTTTTTTTCAACCCTTAGTTCTACTTCAGCCCAGGTGATCTAGATTTGAAACCTATAGGCAAGTAGTTCTCAAACTTTAGCTTGCATCATAATCCCTTGGCGAGGTTGCTGAAAAAGACTGTTGGGGCCAGGTACAGAGGCTTATGCCTGTAATCCCAGCACTTCGGGAGGCTGAGGCAGGAGGACTGCTTGAGCCCAGGAGTTCGAGACCAGCCTAGGCAACATAGGGAGACCCTGTCTCTACAAAAAATAAAAAATTAGCTGGCTGTGATGATGTACGCCCAGCTACTCGGGAGGTTGAGACCTGGGTGGAGGATCCACCAGGAGGCCAAGGCTGCAGTGAGCCATGTTCACACCACTGCACACTACTTCAGCCTGGTAGAGGAAGACTCCTTCTCAAAAACAAACAAACAAACAAACAACAAAAAAACAACAGTTGTGCTTCATCCTCAGTTTTTGATTCTGTAGGTTTGGGGTGTGGTCTGATAATTTGTATTTCTAACAAATTCCCAGATGATGCTGATACTATTGGTCCCAAGATGACATTTTGAGAATTACTGATAGATTCATATGTTAATAATAGAAAGTGGTTATTTTCCTTTAATCCAAGTACTCAAGTAACTAGCAGTCCTGGCATATTTAGCTGCATAAGTCATGCAGCAAATGGATGCATATTTTAGAAGTATTAGAGTCCCTACATCATGCTGTGCCATGGTAATGATGCACTTTATAGAATGCAGAAAGCTTGGGCCTCAAAGATAAGCAGCAGTTGTGTTGGTTTTCCTAAGAATTTAACCTTGCAAGAGATCGATTGTAGAACATTTGCCTCCCCACTTGGAATTTTTGGCTTTCTCTCTCTCTCTAGCAAGCAGAGAAGAGATGTAGGAGACTGGCTACTCTTTTCCTGATCAAATGTTAAGGGACTATCATCGAGCTACTTGTCTCATATGAAAAAATCTTTTTCTAACTTGATTTCCCAATACACTAGATTAGATTTGTTTGGAGGTGTATTTTTCCTTTGCCAGGGAATATGTAGTATGACTGAACACATGATCTTTTATTTTTTAACTATTATTCGTGTTACCCAAGGTTTGATATCTATATGATCTCTTTTTTAACTACTAACATAGAATACCTACATTTTAAGTTCTCACAAGTGATTTTACTAATGAACTCTATTTCCGTTCAGAAAAAAGACAATTGGTAGTGTAAGTTTCTAAATACAGTTTCTGGACCAACAATATCAACATCATAAGAGAACGTGACGGAAATGCAAATTCATGGGCCCCACTCCAGACACTCAATACTGACTTAGAAACAGGAGCAACCAAAATTGTGTCTGAACAAGCTTGCCAGGTGATTCAAGTTTGAAAACCACTGTTGCAGAGGAATAATTAAGCTAAACACTCCTAGGACAAGAAAGATGGTGACTATTACACACTGGGATGATATTACTATGATCCCTGTTGGAACGATAGCACAACATTTATGGAAGCACACCTCAATATTCTAGCTGAGACAATGCAGAGACAAATGAGGACAGTGTACGTACGTTAAGTGTACAGACCAATAGTAAAATCCATGAGAAAAATCATTTTCTGAGAACTGCTCTAAAAATGTTTATTTTGCCCAATGAACTGATACGATTTTTTAATATAACAATGACATTTATAATCAATTTTCCTATTCCTAGCTTGGTTGCTTGGAGACTTTGAAAATGTTTTATATTTAAATGAATGTTTCCTCTAGGTGATTTAGCTTAGTTTTCTAGTATAATTATCCTTATTAACAACTTATATAATTCTTTTATTAAAAAATATTTATAGTTATACAGTATTTGTGGGTTTTATTAAGAAGAATTACAAATTCTTCTTGGGAAAAGGATATATAGATAAGGTTTTTGAGGGAGCAAGTCTAGCATATGGTCAATAAATATCTAAATGAAGTCCTGAGTTTAGCTCTCCTGTTGCCTCTCTGACCTTCTCTCCTATTACTCTACTTCTTGCTCACTCCAATATAACCATATTAACCTTACTGTTTCTCCAACATATGAGAATATCTGCACCTCAAGGCCTTTGCTTTTTTTCCTCTGCATGGAAATGGTGGTCTCCTAGACATCTGCATAATTTTTGTCCAACGTTTCTTGCAGTTTTGGCTCAGATACTACATTCTCAGTGAGGCTTTCTCTAATTAGTTCTCCCTTCGCTCCTGAATTCTTTTCCTGGCCTAGTTTTTGCACGATCTCAGCTCACTGCAACCTCTGCCTCCCGGGTTCAAGTGATTCTCCTGCTTCAGCCTCTTGAGTAGATGGGACTACAGGCACGCACCACCATGCCCAGCTAATTTTTGTATTTTTAGTAGAGATGGGGTTTCACCATGTTGGCCAGATGGTCTCATCTCTTGACCTCGTGATCCACCTGCCTTGGCCTCCCAAAGTGCTGGGATTACAGGCGTGAGCCACCACGCCCAGCCCATTTTTCCCTAGTTAGCTATTATCATGTAAGGTAACATGTAATGGATTATTTTCAGTCTTTCTGCTATTTGAAAGTAGCCTCCACAAGGCAGGGATTTTATTTTTGCCTGTTTTGCTTTTGGATGTATGCCCATCACCTACAGCAGTGCTTGGCATATAAGTGCTAACAGGAGCTTGTGAATGACTGAGACAAAGTATGCAAGAATCTGAATGTTTATATTTAATAGCTTTAAAAAGCTTTTTTAAAAATCTAGATGCTAGCCTAGATTTTTTCTTCCACAACACATACCACAACTATTCAGATTTACTCTTTCCTCCAAAACATTTAGTAAACACCTACTACATGCCAGGCACTGTGCTAAGTGTTGAGAACAAAGATGAATGAGATTCTGATGTTTCCTGGGGCTCATAGTAAAATAAAGGAAACAACTTTTTTTAAAAAAACACAAATACAAGATATGTGTAGGCGTTTGTACACAGAAAATACTAAAATTTAGGTCCTTTCCCCTCTGGTTTTTCTACTACTAGTCTCAGTAAAGCAAATACTAGACACTAGAGGGACAGTAAAGCACAAAGAAAGAATGAGATAGGCAGGACTAAAGCTTCAGCCAAAAGAACAAATCACAGATTATAACATTCTTATGCAGAAGAGCATTATGTAACAAGGTTAGTCTGACCCGAAGGCTGACAAATGGCCCAGATGACCTCATGATATTTTGAGAAGCATTACGTAAACTTTAAGTATCCACAATTAGTGATAATCCTGACATTCCAACAAATAAAATTATAATATTTTCTTAACAATTATTAGCTATTATCAAGTCTTGATTACAACATTTTCTAGCCCACAACACCTGTCTTTTCTATGGCAAACACATTTTGCATATGACGCCTATAAACATCCTGCCACTTTTCCCTATCTTTCCTTCTCTGGTAACAGCAACTAGGGTTCATAAACAAAGCAGATTCATATGAGTAGCAGGTCAGTGTCCCTGGAGTTCTTTAGGACAGATGTGGCAGCATAGTTACAGAGGTTTACTTTGCTCTTTCCAATGGTACAAGGAAGTCCTCTGAAATCCACCTCTTAAACCTTTCTCCCTTACTGGTCTGAGTAAAAAATTAGGTGTTTATGGTAACCAAGTAAATTATTCCAAAATTTTGCTTTAAGGTATTTTAAGAAGAAACAATAACATTATGTTTTTTAAAACAAGATGCTTTGGATATATGTAATTGACTTTTATCAAATGAAGCTGAGATTTATTATCTAGATGTGATTGAATCCAAAGGACCATGTCAAAGGTTTACAGATCAGTGTCCCCGTAGGGCTTGCAAAGTTATTTAATGGATTTTATCAAATTTAAATTCAAATTTTGCTAAAATGCTTTAATTTTTAGAAATTGTAAAAATAATGTTTAGATAATAGGCAAAATTTGGACATATTGAATACTAGTGCACTAACTTGTACTGCCAGGTTATCTTTGTGTGAGGCTTCTCCTACACTGTACCTCTATTTGTTTTTCACTGTTGAGGAAAGTAATAGCACACTCACTCACATAAACTAGTATACTACTAGAGCATGTGTATAGTATATATATTATAAAAGTTTAAGTCAGATGCATCTGCTTAGCAATGCTGTGGTCACAACCTAAGAATTGTGCAGTAACAAGTGAAGGAGTCAAGCTGCTGTCATAAAACTGTTTTATAGAGGCCCATTTTGGCTACTGTTTTGGGAGGTGGGGAAGTTCATATCTATGAGTTTCTATAAATTCAATTTTTATGTTTTACATATTTGGTATTCCACACATTTTTCACTGGAAGAGAAAAGTCTGTTAAAACTGTAGCACTAATAACGTTGCTTATCTTACTAGGGAATAAAAAAGGAATTAAGCTCTGAGCACCAATTTTTAAAAATCTATTTTTGAAGAATGCAAAGGAAATTTTTCATGCAGGTATGTTAAATCTTAATGGACTACTGGCCATCATTAGAATTTGCACCAGAAAATCAACTAACTGCTTGAGCATTACAGCATTCCTCTAAAACAAAAACAAAAACAAAAACAAATTATAGGGCAAAGTGGTATTAAGTAAGCCCTAAGAAAGGAAAAATATAGCAGGTGTGGGGGTGAGGATGTGACATTAGAGGATGAGGAGAAAAAAAAAAAATCAAGAGGCCGGGCGCGGTGGCTCACGCCTGTAATCCCAACACTTTAGGAGGCTGAGGCGGGCGGATCACGAGGTCAGGAAATCGAGGCCATCCTGGCTAACACGGTGAAACCCCGTCTTTACTAAAAATACAAAAAATTAGCCGGATGTGGCGGTGGGCATCTGTAGTCCCAGCTACTCGGGAGGCTGAGGCAGGAGAATGGCGTGAACCTGGGAGGCGGAGCTTGCAGTGAGCCGAGATCACTGGACTCCAGCCTGGGCGACAGAGTGAGACTCCGTCTCAAAAAAAAAAAAATCAAGAAATGCCATCCTCCAAGATAATCAAATATTTTAAGCCTAAGTATATAGACTCAAGAAACTTACGCAATTACATGAAAATAATCTATGCAACTAACTGGTATATGAAAAAAAAGTCCTGGATTCAGTTGGGAAAAACCACCACCACAAAGTATCGGTTAAGAGTTTTGTGTTGTACCAGGCTTTGGATGCTGAACAAATAAAGAATCCGTAAACCTCAGCTTTCTCACCTGTAAAATGGAGCACTTTAAGGATCAAATGAGATATGCTGTTGAAACAGACCTGTAAGAAAAACTGAGAGTGAGAAAGGGGGGAAGAAAACAAATCTCTTCTTTTCCACTGTCACTCTTCCAGACCTACAACCACCAAGTACATGTTCTATTAGTTATATATTGTTGAGGACAGAATCTGCTAATATCCTTCATTTCTGCAAACTTTTCCCCTTTTCCTTCAGCTTTTTAAAAATGAAAATGCAGTTGGTTTATGAGACCCAGACATTTACTGGAATTTAAGCAGGGACGTGTTGGGATAGCTTGACTCAAAAGATCTTACTTCTAATAACCTTTAGACAACTTTTAATAAAACTTTCAAGTTACAGTAATAAGGTAGAATCCATTATTTGTTACCTTATTATAGAAATAAATCTCACACTTCTGACTCCTGTAATTTTATTTTATATTTAGTACTTTTGTAATCTGGTTATTTTATAGGCAAGGAACAGCAATATAATACTCTCCACATCACTTACCTAAGAGAAAGAGCACTCGTTTGTATGGCAATTAACGCCAGAGAACCTTTCCAAAATCAAAGTCAAGAAATGGATTTAGTTAGACAGAGATTAATAAAATATGAAAACAATCAATATTTCACTCTAAACCCAATACTTTGAGAGTTCTCATATGTACATCATCCCTGCTGAACATCATATTCAGATAGAGACCACACACATACAGTGTAAACATGGAACATCAAAGCAGACTCCATCAGCCAGCTTTCGTCTTTGCAAACAAAGGTTATCATTAACAAGATAGAGCTAATGAATAGTTAATAATTTTTAGTGGAGTTTGCTCTGTGTTCTGCTTATAATGTCAAAGTGAAGGATAATCTACAAAGCCATTTCTTATGCCCTATGGGAAATGTGTTGGGATTGGGAGTCATGACTGTCTCAGATTAGCCAGGGAAGATTAAGTAGTAATATACTTTTAAGCAAAAGAATAAAGTTAGCCTAATGGATTAGAAAATATCTACTTTTTTTATATGAATACTCCTCCAGAGTTCTATAGTAGCTTTTATTTGGCTTTCAAGTATTTGCATGTAAAATGCTTGTTTTTTTTATGGAGGACAAATAACAGTAAAACCTACCATTCTGAGCATGAATAGGTGAAGTACTGGAAATAGAAATAATAGAATTCAATCCTTGTTGTATTAATTTAGTCAATAGTATTAATTTAGGCTTACTACCAGTCCTCTATCAAAGTTCCAAAATCAAAAGTGCCTTTTTTTTTTTTTTTTTTTTTTTGGAGACGGAGTCTCACTCTGTTGCCCAGGCTGAAGTGCAGTGGCATGATCTTGGCTCACTGCAACCTCTGCCTCCCTGGTTCAAGTGATTCTCCTGTCTCAGCCTCCTGAGTAGCTGGGACTACAGGCGAGTGCGCCATCATACCTGGCTAATTTTTTATTTTTAGTAGGAACGGGGTTTCGCCCTGTTGGCCAGGCTGGTCTCAAACTCCTGACCTCAGGTGATCCTCCCACCTGGGCCTCCCAACCATGCCTGGCTAAAAGTGCCTCTTATTTATAGATGTGTTAGCAGGTCGAACCTTGGACAAATCTAAATTGGAAAATGATCTAATATTAAAGTAAACTGTATGCTTCAATGGAATATTACCTTTATATGTATCGCTAAGCCTATGTTTGCAGATAAGAAAAAGCACAGGTTTACTTTAAAAAAAAAAATGTTTATGGAAGCAAAATCTTGTGCTACAAAGCAACTACCCTAAAACTCACTGTTATTATTTTTTACCCACTTATTATCATAAAAAAACTAGTTCTCAGATTCTGCATACAGACAGCTTTATGTAAAATATATAAACATTTGTCCAAATTGGTACACAGATTGCATAAATATGGCAATTAAGATTGCATTTACAGATGTGCATATACAATGCTGTGCAAATTATCACAATATTACAATTTCAGAAATTATTCAAATTGGTATCCAAGTAAAGCAATTAGTGAAAAAATACCCATGCAGAATTTAAATATCTCAGAACAAAATTTAAAATGTCTTCATTAAAAGTTCACACATTTAAAATAGTTTTATTCATTTTATTTGTATATGTCAAAATACATTTTTATTTCCAAAATAGTGGGTTTTGCAACTAGTTTCATGCAGAAACAAGGTCTGCTCAATACTACCAATAAAATCAATATAGCACAGTAGCTGTTCAGTTTTAGATACAAAGAATAAATAACCTAAATACAAAACACTAAAATATTAGAAACATGTATTTAATCATTCTTCACAGGCATCCAAACTTCACAAATATAAACCATAGCATGCCTAACTGTTGTGCAACCAGAACATGTTGCAGTCACTCAAACTGATCAGTTATCTGTATATTTTACCTCCACATAAGACCATGGAAATTCTCAATATTCAGACCTACCATTCATACAGTTCAAATATAACCAAAAATAAAACTCCCACAACTATCCTTGTACCTTTAAAATCAAGAATCCTGAGCTTGGTAGTAAGAGCATAACCTTATATCTTCATAAAACCAATCAAGAGAGAGAGGACTTAAAATCCTGCTTACCAAAACACCCTTCCCCAACCCCAAAGTAATCTAAAATAGGCAGTAGAACACAATGACCTTTTAAAATGAAGGGGTACAAATTCACATTTAATATAGTATACAATACAATCAATAATACAATCAGCTACTATAAGCTTTACAATGTACAATTTATTCAAATGGCTGAACTGTTCAGTGGTTAAGGAGACAGTTATGTGCCAGAAAGATGTAGTATTTTTTGCATGGTTTAATGAAAATATAAAAGCTATTTGTCCAAATAAAAGCCATCGTCACTATGTACTTGGTTTTGCGCTTTTTTTCCTTAAAAAAAAAAAAAGGCCACTGAAATGTATAAAATGGTCTGAACATAATGGTGGTATCAAAGTCGATGCCTCTTCACATGGCAATAACAGTGCATTTAACATTAACTCACGGGTTAATTCTGCAAATGATTTCATAACATTACTTTGGCTAGCACAACAGTTTTAGACAGCACTCAGATAAATATAGGTATGTGAAATGTAAAGCAATTATCTTATGCAACTTTAATTATGGTTGAGTACTATCAAATGAAAACTGAAAATAAAAGCACTTTACAGTAGGAAACTTTTGTAAAGATAGGGCTCCACATAATGTGTAACTTTTAAAGTCTTTATATCACATTGTTAGCAAATTTTGTATTTTAACACTATCATGGAGTAGCCTACTCTGCATTAGCAGACATTTGAAATAAGAAATAGTCAAGCATGCCATGTGGTGGTCTAAAAATCAAAACAATACACTTATTTGTATATACAGCATCACTCAGTACCTGCTAAAATGAATGTGAAGATTACAGAATCTAACATCTTATACTACAATAAAAAAAAAGTGACCAATGAAGCAGAAAATAGGAATTAAAAGATCTAATCTCAAATGACTTTAAAGCATTCATATAAGAAATAAATGCATATTGCACAAACAGTGAAAGCATATGTTCCACCAAGCAATTCAGTTCCAGGTGGGAAGACAACACAGCATTAGCCTAATACATGACAATAATCACAGAAGAGCAAGTGTTCTTTTCTGTAATGAAAAAGCTGTGAAAACATAGAAGACTCTGCCACATGAAGAGTTTAGAAGGAAAAAATACAAACCCAAACTTAGATGAAAAGCCAAAAAATTTAAATATCGAAAAACTCGAAACTGTGGCACATCAAAAAATGTTGAGTAACTGTCTTCTGTGAGAGCTGAAAGTTTTTGTTGACACAAAAGTATTTATGTACAACTAAGGCTTACTGGTTAAATATCTGAGGCATATCTGGCCTTGAACACTTTCCTTATATGCTGGAGCTGTAAACAAGTTTTCTCAGTCATTAAAAAAAAATCTTCTCAGCAGCTGCATTAACATGAAACAATGGTCTTGATTAAAAAAAAAAAAAACACAAACCAACAACAACAAAAACACCCCAGAAAATTAAACAAAATGAAACAAAAATTCTAGATAAGAGGGCATTTGGCAGGATATCCGAAAATGACAGTCTCCAAGGATTCTTCCCAGACTTCCAGTGACTGCCAATTATGGTCCACTGGGTTACTAATATGTGCAATTCCATTACTTGCTGCTTTTTTTTTTCTTTTTTTTTATTTGGAAAGTTTGCTTATAACTCTGATCAAGGCCCCATTTTCATCCTTTAGCCTCTGGTTGTCTGCTTTTAGGTCTGGTAACATCTATAAAGACAAAAATTGAAGATCAAGTTTTACCTTCAATATTAAAAGATAAAACGTTATTCTTAATAAATGTTATATTTTCACCACAAAACACATGATCAAGCTTTGTCAGTTATATATATTTCTAGTATCTAAAACATGTATCAGGAAGAAGGAAAAAAACCACACCTGGATTTGTAAAGCTCATTAGTTTCATAAATGCTGGAATGAAAGGTTTATTCTCTCCAAATTTTCCATTGAAATTTACTAAATCACTTGATTTTATGACTTACAAGAACACCACATTCCAGCAGCCAAGACAAGCCTGTTTTTGTTAGGATAGGCTCTTAAAAGAGGTTCCTGTCAGCACCTAAACCAAAGACTTTTGCTTTTATGTATGTCAGACCTAAAATCATAATACTTAATATTGTTCCACAAGAAAGCCAAACTACCTAGGAAAACATTGAGGAAATTAGACTTGTTCTAAATTATTAAAATTCCTTAAACGATTCACCTACAGTAGCTCAGTTTAAAATGCCTAAACAATGTCCGATCCCAGATAGATGCTTATTAAATGGTAACAAGCAATTACTATTATTAGAATAGTGTATCATGTTTAAGCTAAAGTAGTAAGTCTGTATCTATGATCCAACTATTACAAAAATAACCAATTTTGAAGCAAATAGCCTCATATCTTCAAACAACGCATCTCAATTTTCTGTTGTTTTACAGACAAATTGATGAAGGGGTGAAAATATTACAAGTTAACTGAATACTCTACTAAGGATGATTAAAACTGTATGTTCTTTGCCAGTTTCACTAGGAAATGAAATAGCTCATATTTTTGGTCCCTAAACCATACTTTCCAAAATAGTCCTCTTTCCTCAGTTTTCAAAACGTATTAGATTATCTAACTCGATAAAAGTAAAACTTCTATTTGCAAAACTACCTTAAGCAAAATCTTTAGGAAGATTTAATTTTACGTGGAACCAATATGTTCTTATCTGTGTTCAGAATCTTTAAGATATAAAATATAGTAATATTAAGTTTATTCATTTGAATATTTGTAATATAAACTGAAATATAAACTAATGTGGTTCTGACTTCAAATGACATTATTTTGAAAAACAGATAATGCATGCTTAATCTTCAGCTTCAAAATATATTAATTATATGTAAAATGTTATATACTGTTTGTTTTCTCTCTAGTAAAGAACTGTAAATAAGTCATATTTTAAGTCCTAAAATATCTGTATAGCTAAAAAATGTGCAAAAGCTTTACAAAAGTACAGATAAGTCTTTAACTTAAATTCCAAAATCATCCCTAATTTTACTGTAGCTCATCAATTGCAATATACAATTAGTGACAATTTCTAGCATTCTAAGAAGCCATGCATAATTAGTTATATGATATACTCCAGACACAATGGCATTAATTTGTAAAAGTGAGCTCTTACAAAACACGCCTACTAATATAAAAACACCTGCCTGGCTCTACCAAGAAGAAATGATGAAACTAAAAATTATAGGTTCACAGACTGCAGGTGCCTATAGAACCCTGAGCGCTT
Organism: Pan paniscus; assembly: GCF_029289425.2. NCBI lineage: Eukaryota > Metazoa > Chordata > Mammalia > Primates > Hominidae > Pan > Pan paniscus. The sequence goes on from NC_073259.2 coordinate 87,830,038, forward strand.
GGCTACCACTCTTGTCAAGGCCCTATTCTCAGTCAGCAGTCGCTCATTTAACTCCCTCAGAGACTGAATTTGCTTTATTTGGTGCAGGTTCTGCAGGAATCAGAACATAAAGAAATAGGAATAAAAAATAAGAAAATGGAAAAGAGTATAATAAGAATGTAATCACAGGTAATTTTTAAAAAATATTACGTCTTAAAGGAATAAGAGATTCAGAAAGGTAAACACTGTATTCCTAAAATTCTATTTCAAACTAAATAATACATAAGCAAACAAAATACAAAAGATTTGTCTCCAATCCTCAAAGCCATTCAATAATGGTCTAATAATAAACCAAACAATTTAATAATGAAACATCTAAATCTTGAACTTCTAATTCTATGGGTACAATATACTATGCATTGGTTCATTAATTCACAATGTGATAAAGATTTTATGAAGGACAGTGTGGTAAGAGGTAATCAATTAACTATGCTACTTGTGAAGACATTCAAAACATAATTATTTCTATAGGTAATATGGAGTTTGATAAAATACAGCTCTGCCTGTTCACTCCCCTAATGTCCTTTACTTTCAAAGGAGAACATTTTATAGTAACCCCCTCCACTACTTACTCGCCAAAAAACATGAAAGTATATAGAAACATAAAGAATAAATAATAAATCCTACATCTTATTATTATTGTCTAACTTTTTCTATACCTGAACAGCAAAAGTGCTACACAAATTGATTATCAAAATAATTCAGGTTTTATTTTTTATTTTTGCTCCTTCTTTTCATAGGTGTTAAGATTTGGGTTTTAGACCCTCTTCTGGCTCACTAAAACCTGGATTCAGGAAGAAAGAGAAGCACCAGATATAGACAGTTCACAAATTGGGTAATCAGCTTTGAGAACAATTAATGTAAACCATGTCTATAATAGTATTTTAAACATTAATACATAAACAGCACTCTCTCTCATAAGTAACATAGTTTACTTACTTTGAGCTCTTCTTCCATTTCAGATATTCTTCTTTCTAGAGCTCTTCGTTCCTAGATCGATTTAAGGTACCAATGTTAGTTATATAATTATTATATTCTTAAGTCTTCTTCTATACTGTGAAATAGTGATACTTCAGAATTAAAGGTCCAATCAGGAGCAGTGTAGAAAAGATGTGATGCCAGTGATATGTAAAGAGCTTTCCAAAATTTGACAAAAATAAATATGAAGATCTTTATCCTTAGAGTACAAGCTCTTAATTTAAAGCTTTGACTTTCTGGGAAGATGCTATATAACATGTTCAAACTACTTTTTGAGTTCATGTAAAACTTAGAGTGAATCAATACTCAAGACTGAAGACTGTACAGAAAAGAAAAACAAAACTCACACAAAGATGCAATCATATTACAGTGACAGAAGCAGAAAAGCAAGAAGCAAACATGCCTAAAATATGTGTACTTTGCAATTTCAGAGGAATGTAAGAGAAGCTCATTTCCTCCACTCACAATGTGTACTAGCCATTATTTATCCAACTGACTTTATAGCTTTGTATTTAGGTTGACATTATGTGTAGCATTAATGCAGTGAATGTAATAGAAAAGCAACTGCAGCGTTTATTTTAAACTTGTTTCAAAGAGTGACAGGCAAAGCCAACACACCACACATTATTGCAGTGTACTGTTTTATTCTCCCTTAAATGATAAGCATTCTGGGGTGTTATGCAAAAAGCAAGCAGCAGTAATTGATGAGCTGTAAAACTGGTTAGGTCATACCGCCCAGAAGATACTGACTCTTGCCGGTCACCTTTCAGATACAAACCATTTAAATTTAGTTTAATCACACTGAAACTATTTCCAAGACATTCTTTCCCAGATTAATAACAAATGCTGATATTTAGTCAAGCAGTACATTTACTGTAAATGTTAATGTTTTTAGGGTATGTGATTTTAAAAAGTAGACAGAATCCTAGTGATCATCTTTTAAGTACCATGTTATTCCAACATTGGCATGCCTAAACATTATTGTATAGACAAAAACATTATTTTCAATACATAGATCTTTCTTCTACTAAATAATACAGTCATGACAAATTCATACAAATCATCACACTTCTCAAAATACTAGCACATAAAGTGTCATATTTGATCTTTACCACTTTGCAAAATATCAGAAATAGAATATTTCTTCTGAGAGGTAATCTCCCTATAAGCCTCAATTTTATTAGGTGTCTTCAAGATTTTAAATTAGTGGTAAAGTAAGACAAGAAAACTACACCCAACTGCCTGATTCTATTAGCTCAATGAAATTGACATCTGTAAAATGGTATGAAATTTCTTATGTTTGACAAACATATTAACATTAAAAAATATAACTGGCCAGGCACAATGGCTCAAGCCTGTAATCCCAGCACTTTGGGAGGCCTAGGTGAAAGGATGGCATAAAGCCAAGAGTTCAAGACCAGCCTTGGCAACAAAGTCAGACCTTGTCTCCAAAAAGAAATTTAAAAAATAGCTGGGTGTGGAGACATGCACCTGTAGTGCCAGCTATTCTGGAGGCTGATGCAGGAGGATTGCTTGAACCCAGGAACTGGAGGATGCAGTGATTCGTGACTGTGCCACTGTACTCCAGCCTGGGTGACAGAGCAATATTCTGTCTCTTTAAAAAAACAAACGGACAAACAAAAAAAAAAAAAACACAATGAAAAAAAATATGGTTTAGAGAAAATGCATGTGAAGTGTTTAATTTTGTGCCTGCTTGATATACAGAGAATGATGAATAAATGTTAGCAGTTAGTATTAATACCATGATTATAGAGAGTGGATTAGCTACTTTGTAATTTATCTGCATTTGACAAGCAGAAAAAGGAGGTCAGGTGAGCTTGTCAGAGTATGAATGTGTCTGCATGATGTGTATGTTAGAAAAAAAAAGTATCAAAATATCAGCTATCTCTGCATGACAGATTACAGATAATTTAATATTGTCTTCTTTTGTTAAAGTTTCTGTAATAAACATATTACTTTCATAAGAAAAATTAAATATTTAAAATTGTGATTGTATTTGAAAAATAAATACTACTTTAGGTACAGTTTGTTATCCATGCCTTTCATCTCAACCGTTAGTATAACAGAGAACTGATTTTATTATTTCTGCCTATCCTGGAGATAAAATTCAGTAACAGTTAAATATTCTAACAGGATATAATAATATTAAATTTATTAAAACAATATTTTAGCAATTATTATGTCCATTTTGAAAACATGACTCAGAACACTAATTTTTAAAACTTGCAGAAAGCATAATAAAATGGTAGCTATTGCAAGGTACAACTAGCAAATGACAGACATTATAACACTATTTTTATATTCTTTTTTTTTAACCATTTCTCTTTTCTTTGGTGAAAAGGGCAAATTGGTTATTTTAAAATAGAATGGAAGAAAAATGTTTTTATATCAATAGCTCCTAAGTATTTACTCTTTGATCATAGCTACCAGCATGTCATTTCTTCTCTGGTCGAAACCCTACCAAGTCTAGCTACTGCTCAGCTACACTACAAACAATCTTTGGGCACTTTTCTTTTAACTTTTGGATCATTTATACATTCTCAACTGATGAGGCTAAACTTGTACAGTTATTCCTATGACTACTCCTAGACCTCTGAGCAACAATAAGTGAAGAGAAATACAAGTGAATGTATTACATTCAATAAAAACTTGCAGAAAGACATCAAGTGGCATAAGGATTTTCTTGTAATCATTTTTTTGTTTAAAATAGCCTACTTAAGTTAAATATTTCAACTCAAAATTTAAAAAAATTATTAAATTAACTTTAAAAAGAATTTGAAAATTTGATGTTCCAGATTTAGAAACTTTATTTCAAGAATGAAAGTATTTTAGGTTTATAAAGAATTAAAATAAATGTATTTATGATTAAAACGTTTTAGGTACAGGCCATAAGAGATAAACGGCATTTCAAAAATATCAAATTCACTATCAAAATGTGTATAGTACATTTCAGAATCAAGGCAAGACAGTTTTTTTAAATTCATTAAAAGAATTATGTGGTAAATTAAACTTTATTTAACAAGGTCATTTCATACCTAGAGAAACCCCATAGAATTCTATAAAGAAGTTGCTGTAAAATACATTAACTCAATAAATATTTAAACTAATTAAAACTGCCATCCATAATAACAAAATAAAAACAAAAAACCTACCATTGTTTACCTAAAACAAGAAAGAAAAAAATAATTATTTAATAAGTGGGACACTTACCCTTTTTTCCATTTCCAACAGTGATCTATCAGCAAATCTTTCTTGTCTCTGCAACAAAGTAAGAAATTATAAAAGAGATAAGTGCAAAAAAGTTGAGGGGCGACCACAGTAATTCTCTTTTAATAGGTATTAAATCACAATATTCAAGTGGAGTAAAACACAGGTTTGTGAGTAAAGCAAAGAGAAAACAGGATTTGTATTAAAATAATAAAGAGTGCAATGAATGTTTAGAAATAGAATGGTAACCAGAGCTCTCATTTTATGTTCTCTATCACTTTTCCCCAGGAACTTTCATAGTTTAGTTGGGCGTGAGGGTGAGTGAGTGAGTATGTGGAAGAAAAATAAAAAAAAACTGTAGCTTTCCTTCTGAAGCTGAAATTCTTTCCTTTCCTACACCATCAGGAGTGGCTAATCAGAATGGTCAGATTCCAGGACCTTGATTGAAATATATTCATTAGCAGGTTGAATGACTCTGTATCCACGCAGCCAGACCAGTAAACTGGCCTTTTTATTTTCTCCCACAGCTATCTTGGTCTTGGTTCACACTCTAGGTTTCTTTTCCAATCATCCATGCTCCACAATTGGTTCACATCCACTTTCACTTATAAGAAATTCTAGCTGTACAGCTTTCTTCTGCTGGTGAGCTCGGGCCTTTCATTTTTTCCACTTCCTGTACTATCTGACCAGCTCAAAGCTGATGAAATCCTGATATTTAAGCTTGGCTTTAAGGGATGGAAAAGCACCTTGGGTTTTAGCCTACATGTTGTATCCTGTACTGGAGAGCTCTGGACATTAAGCACAGGCACAGTTTAAGAACAAAACGAAAAAAGAAAAAAAAAGAAAAAAACAGTGGCATCTTAGATTTTATTTACATTGATCTCTGTACAAACATCTCCCTTGGAATTCCTGGTCAATTTGCTGAAAATGAATTCCCCAAAAGCCAACTTGCTGAATAACCAATTTTACTAGTTTACCAAAAATGGTTTTTGACCACTTTAACAAGAATGCTTTATGAGTGCTAACCACAAAATATGCTTTAAAAACATATTGATTAAACACAATTTCACTGTTAAATGTGGTAATTTTAAAAATACTTCTTTACATAATTTTCTTTTATGCCAACCCTTTCAGTATTCATGTTTTAGTATCTCTAGGACTTGTAACCAAGTCACTTTTTGATTCCTCTTTCACAATTTTTACGGTTATGGTGTATAACATTTAAAGAACTAATCATGGCTAGGTTTTCTTACTTTTTTTCTTATTTTAAAATGGCTTCAAGCTTTTCTGCTTACTCTTTCTGGAAACATAAAAGTCAATATTCCAATTGGTTCCTGTGAGAAATTCAGTTCAGAATTTCAAATATCAGGCTGGGTGTAGTGGCTTACACCTGTAATTCTAACACTTTGTGAGGCTGAGATGGGCGGATCACTTGAGCCCAGGAGTTCAAGACCAGCCTGGGCAACACGGTGAAACCCCGTCTCTACCGAAAAAAAAAAAAAAAAAAAAGGATAATTAAACAGGTGTGGTGGCATTGCCTGTAGTCCTAACTACCTGGGAGGCTAAGGTGGGATGATTGCTTGAGCCAGGGATATTGAGGCTGCAGTGAGCCCTGACTGTACCACTGCACTCCAGCTTGAGTGACACAGCGAGATGCTGTATCCATTAAAAAAAATAATAATTCAAATATGAATAAGACTGTTTAGTTAATTCTCATTTATTTTTGGTTTTGAATTTAAACACTTAATTGCTAGAAATACAAAACAAAGGCTGATACACCACGTGAGGATTTAAAAATAAATCACAGAAACTCTTTACAAGACCAAAAAAATTTTAAATAACATTCAAAAGCACCTGAAAAAAATCAAATAGCCAAAATAATAACAACACATGTAAATTAACAAAACATGGAAAAATAGCATTTCACTGGAGATTTTTTCATATGGGAAGATTTTAGCAATTATATGTGGGTTGCCAATTTCATTGATTAGAAAACATTAACATCAGTTTAGATAGTATTTTTACTTAGTTAACTTTCTTGTTAAACATTCCAGTTAAAGCTGTTAAAATCACAATGATTAGATCTGGTGAAATGGTCATTTGGCAAAGTGGTATTCAGCAAACTGGTTCCGGTAAGCTGGCGTATTTTTTCCCTTCCTTGGAGATGATATGGGAAGGAGGGTACTTGGGCTAGGGCAAGAGTCAAGGATTCCAGAGTCTCTTGGCTAAATACTATCAAACAGACCTAAACTTCAAGATTAATTTCATGCAACTATCAAAACTGCCACTGCTATTTGTGGCAAATATCTGACGCAAATATTTGTGTATTTGTGAATAGTTATGAAGTCAATCAATGCCAAAAAAAAAAAAAGGTGGAAAAGTTCACAGTAGATTCAGGATAAATACCTGAAAGTTGAACCCCTGATTAAAGTTACTTTAATGCTTATCAGTTTTACTTTTATGAATTATACTTCTCATTCTTAACTCAGCATACTGGATGCGATACTCAGAGTACCTGCCAAGGCAGAAGCTGTGGTATTTTTTAATCCTACTTCTCTTGCCAGGTAACAGAAATTGGTACCTGACCCACAGGCAACTTTCTGTCCAGTGACCTATGAAATGGCCACTAACAAAACAGGCTGCTCCATACTGGGTAGTAACAGGCTAATTCTATCAACTCCTCTCTCTTGCAGGGTTTGACTGAGAGACATACAGGAAGAATTACATGACAATGAAGTAGGCAGCAGAGCAGAACACAGAGAAGGCATTAAGTAGTGGAGACACAGATGAGCTGAGTCACCATGACAGAACACTATAGTAGGGAGCAGTGGATATTTATTTATTTATTTATTTGAGATGGAGTCTTGCTCTGTCACCCAGGCTGGAGTTGCAGTGGCACGATCTTGGCTCACTGCAACCTCCACCTCCCAGGTTCAAGCAATTCTCCTGCCTCAGCTCCCGAGTAGCTGGGACTACAGGCGCCCACCACCACACCCAGCTATTTTTTCTGTATTTTTAGTAGAGATGAGGTTTCACTATGTTGGCCAGGCTGGTCTCGAGCTCGTGACCTCAGGTGATCCGCCCACCTTGGACTCCCAAAGTGCTGGAATTACAGGCGTGAGCCACCGCGCCTGGCTGCAGTGGACATCTTTACTTAGAACATTATAATGAAATCCCTAGAGCTGAAGCTATGCTCAGAGAACTCATTATATTTTTATGTATGCAGGCTCACTAAGATACTAATGCAACCTGAAGGATGATGACAAGTTCACTGATTAAAAAACAGCAACATCAGTTTAGGTATTTTTACTGTTAACTTTTCTGCTAAACATTCCAGTTTACCATGAAGCCTAAATATAAGTAGTAGTTTTAATGTGTATGACACTGTAAGTTTTTATGACATCTCACTATGAAACCTATTCTTGTTCTGTTTTACTTTTCTGTTTATCTTTACAAAAACCTCCATTAACATGAAGGAATTTGAGGAGTGGTGAGGTTAGCCTGAACCCTAGAAGTTTGGCACAGTATCTACCGTGCACAGACAATCGCTTTACAACACAACGATGGTTAAAAAAAGGATCTGGTAACAAGTTTAAGTTCAACAAACAGAATGAACTTTTTTGGCTTTTGTTTTGTTGTTGTTTTTTTAGAATTAATTTTTAAAAATTAAGAAAAAGATGAGTGTAAAGACTGACCAAAAAAAGTACGTAGTCCCACTCACAGATCTGGATATGCTGTTTTTAGATCCATGCTTTCAGCTGGATTCTAAGAGTTGTGCTGCAGAAATACGTTTATGCTAGAAAGTCCCAGGTTAAAATTGGACACATTTGTTTTCTTAAAAATTACAGGATGCCTTAGAGCCTTTGGCATATAAATAGACCCTGTAAAGTCTTTAACATGTAAAATATGTAGTATTTCCCTAGTTTCTTTGGTCACAAAGCTTTTTTTTGTTTGTTTTTTGAAAGGAGGGAAATGAGGAGAAGATGTACCTATTCCTGTCTCCCAGAACTAATGTTCCATGGAAATGGAAAAGTGGCTTGGGAAACAATTGCTAGATCATATGTACAAAGTTGTGAGTTTTGCTTGGCCATCCCAATTTTATTGTCCAAATTTATCTTCTCTAGACTGCTGCATAGAAGGAACTTACAAAAGGAGTTATGATTAAAATTATCTTCTTCCAGCACTATAATATAAAATAACCTTTACTTGAACAAACATAAAATATTTGTAGTAAACAAAAACTATTATAAAAATTTTTATATGGCTATAAGATGATTCTGTATAGATGCTTTTAATGTTTTAATGACTTGCTACATTTGGTATTCTGGAAATAAACATTTAAAACCTTGACATACCACAACATTGGTATTAAAAGGCTTTTTATACGTTGACTTTCGACTATGACTATTTTTTAAATTTACTCCAGAAAAAGTAAATAATCCATAAGCAGCATTATCTTCTATTATCAATTATCAAACTTCTATTTAGAGTATTAGAAAAAATTTTAATACCATTTTTAGATGGGATAAATCACAACCATTACCTTGAGAGTAACAAAAAGAAAAGGGTACAAACCTGGGTGGCCTTTTCCAACTGTAATTTAAGATCTGTTAGTTCCATATTTGTATCATGTAGCTGTGCCTTCAGCTTTTCATTTTCAGCTAGAATTTGTTCATAAAGCTATAAAAATTAGGGTAAAAGAACAAATTACTTTTCTGCTCTCCTATTACTTTAAAATTTCTCATTGATTACTTTGCAATATTAAAACAGCTTAATGTAGCATATGAGCTATAAAGGATACATTTAAAAAATCCTTCATGGTTGCAAAGCAGAGACTGTTCGTTATGCAAGTGTGTTTGTCCCATATAAAGTCTTAAAATTAGTTCCAGTATTCAAAAATCAAGACTTCACAGAAAAATTGGACTTTTCAGGTTATCTTTAAAAAGATTCAGTTATCTGATAAAGAGGGACCACATACCTGCACAGCAACTGCAGCTAGGGCTAAGGAGTCACTGTGATCTTTATTTGGAGTCCGTGAGATTTTCTGCCCATCACTCTCTCTTGAATTCCCAAAAATGAGACGGAGTACCAGCTGTATTTATCATTATACTTCTACATTGCTTATAGTAAAGTTAAAAGGCAAATGACGTATTTCCTGAAATATTTCAAATCCAGGATAAAATCCAAGACCTTCCCTTTTTCTAATGTTTTTCGTCTTTCTTAACACTCCTTCTTCCTTACCCCTGCTTTACTACTTCCACCATAATTCTGGCTATGATCATCTCTTATCTAAACTATTCTAATTCCCTGATCACCCTCTAATCTGTTTTATATATAGGAGCTAAAATTAACTTTTCAAAATGAAAATCTCATAATTTTCATAGGCCAACCATTCCATTTCCACCCACAAATTAAAAACTCTTGAATGGCTTCCCAGTGTTCTTAGCATACGAAAAATCTTACAATGGCCTATAAGGCACTGCATGATCTGGTCTCAGCCTATACAACTGCTGCCTCAAATGAATATTTCTTCCACTCTACTAGCTATAATTAAAATTTAATTATTCCAATGCATCATGTATTCTCCCCCCACCAGGTCTATGTGCTTGTAATTCCACTCTATTTGGAATAATTTCCTCACCCATTTTTGCCCGTTAACTATTAGTAATCCTTCCGTTTTTGGCTGAAACCACACTTCCTTTGGAAATCGATCCACTTTCTTTTTTTTTTGAGATAACAGTTTTCCTCTTGTTGCCCAGGCTGGAGTGCAATGGCGTGATCTCAGCTCACTGCAACCTCTGCCTCCTGGGTTCATGTGATTCTCCTGCCTCAGCCTCCCGAGTAGCTAGGATTATAGGCATGTGCCACCACACCTGGGGTAATTTTGTATTTTTGGTAGAGACGGGGTTTCTTCATGTTGGTCAGGCTGGTCTCGAACTCCCGACCTCAGGTGATGGCCTGCCGCAGCCTCCCAAAGTGCTGGGATTACAGGCGTGAGCCACTGCGCCCAGCCAAGGAAATCAATCTACTTTCTTTTGTTATATACTTTTATAAAATTGCTTTTCTACTTCAAGTTAACTGTCTCCATTATTTATTATACAGTCATTAGTATGACTGTGTAATAAGGTCTCTCTCCCCCACTACATGGAAAATGCCCACAAGAGCAAGATAGTATCTTCATCTCCATTTGCCCATGAGTAGAATCTCTCTACTTAGCATAGTTCAGTTCTTTATTGAATAAATGATGAATCTTATTCATAATGTAAAATGATTCTCTCCCTCACCCGTTCCCCTAACTTGGCTTTTAAAAAAGTATGTAATTCAAATAGCTGCCAGATAACTGGGGACATGTACAAATGCCATAAGCTTTCTCCTTCTCCAACAGACTTTATGTTTACTATAAGCACAAAATAAGAAGATATAGTTTCTGCGATTTATTCATTAATTACTTCAATCCTTAATAGCACTTGAGCTGCCCCAAGTTTTTCAGTTACCTATGAAAAACTATCAATATATTCTCTTAGGAAAAGCCATCTTCTCTGTTTGGCTGCTTCCTAGTAACAAGAAACAAAGTGTGTATACATTTGTGTGCACCCATTTATTGAACGCTCCTTTCCAGCTCAATCATAGCAATGACTTGAGATACTTAAATGTAAAATCATCTTGGATGACTTTCTCTTCCCTTTAATAAACAAACAGCTATTTACATTCTACTTAACCATCACTTGCCGAAAACTGAAAATGAAAATAAGTTATTTCAAAATACTCATTTCATTATGAGTTTTTAAAATAATATTTGAATATGAGTATCTCAACATAAAAGATAACTTTTTATTAAATATAACTAAATAACCCAAGTACCTTTTTAAAGTCAGTTGAGTCATCCTTTTCTAGCCTGCTGCTGTAAGGTTTTCTTTCTTCTAAGTAACTGTATGATCCAGAGCGACCCAGCAAGGAATCATATCGATCACCAGCTGATGTAGAACTGGTTTCATATCTTCAAAAGATTAATTTAAATAAAAAACCTTGTTATAGGCTTTTGCAATTATAACAACATACATCCTAGTACACATATAACTTGACAGTTCAAAAGAGTAGGTCACAGTCTCCCTCTGTTATCTGATTAATTTTTGTGATATATAATAAGTGGGAAGTTATTTTATTTTTTTAGATAGGGTCTCACTCTGCTGCCCAGGTTGGAGTGCAGTGGCATGATCTCAGCTCACTGCAGACTCGACTTCTAGGGCTCAAGTGATTCCTCTACCTCAGCCTCCTGGGTTGCTGGGACTACAGGCATATGCCACCATGCCTAATTCTGTACTTTTGGTAGGGATGGGGTTTCACCATGTTGCCCAGGCTGGTCTTGAACTCCTGGGCTCAAGCAATTCACATGCCTCAGCCTCCCAAAGTGCTGGGAGACTACAGGAATGAGCCACTGCACCCAGCCTATTTTTTTAATACTACTAATTTCCATTAATTGAGGAAGAGAGTCAAAATTTCCATGTTTAAAAGCCAAAACTGGTTTCATATAATGATTAATATTTTAAATTGTACATTTCCTCCCACATTTTAATATTTCCAAAACCAGAAAATGGCTTACAATCGATGATGCATTATAGTTTAATTGGTAGCACCTTTCCTTTTTTTCAGTAGTAGGTAACGCAATGGTGTTTTAAAATGAGTAATGTCTTAGATTTGATGAAATAAAGTATATCCAAAGTGACAAGTAATGGGTTTGTCCTAAGCAGGAAAAACATATCTTATTGGTAAAGGAGAATTCTCTTATTATCTGGTTCTGAAATTCAGGTTACCTTTTCTGATAGATGCCATTGGCTCTGCATTTCAATTCAATAGAATCATCAGTAGACAGAAATTTATTACTGGTCTTACAGGGCTGTGGTTAACAATGATAAGAGAAATGGAATGGAGATCAAAATCAAGGATATAGTGGAGGTTCTCTGAAAAGATGGATAATTTTGAATTAGGTGACACTTTTTTTTTTTTTTTTTAAAGATACAGGGTCTCACTGTATCCAGTGAGGAGTGCAGGCTGGAGTGCAGTGGCACAACCATAGCTCACTATAACCTTGAACTCCTGGGAGCTCAAGTGATCCTTCTGACTCAGCCTCCCCAGCAGCTAGAAATAGAGGAGCATACAGTTATGCCTGGATAATTAAGAAATTTTTTTTTTTTTTTTGGTAGAGATGGAGTCTTGATGTTGTCCATGCTGGTCTTCAACTCCTGGACTCAAGTGATGCTCCTGCCTCAGCCTCCCCAAGTGCTAGGATTACAGGGTTGAGCTAGATGACACTTTTTTTTAAAGTGTCTTCACTGGTTCTCTTTTGTCTAAAGCAGGGCTACAAGAGAAGATTCTGAATACTTAATCAAATACATTTCTGGCCAAGTGTGGGTTTTATCAGTCCCTGATGTTAATAATGAGATAGTTGAACTAACTTAAGAAACTTTGGAATACCTTTGTTGTAGAGATTTGGGGAAAAATCTTACTTGCTCTGACTAGTGATCTTGAAGTAAAGCCTTTAAGAAAGAAAGCTAGTAACAATGATAAGGCCATCAAAATTTCTGTTTTTTTATTATCAAATAATTCTATAAACTTACAAAATCCATAAATTCCTAGCAACACATTTTTAACAAAGATAAAAATAAGAAAAAAAGTCAGTTAAAAAATAAATAAAACATACCTAGAAATGGAATCCGTCTGGAAAGAAAGAGAAAAAACATAGGCATACTAAATTTTTATGCTTTCATTAAACTATTAACCTATGATTATAAGTAAATTTAATGTAGTATCAATAGAAGCAAACGAATGAACACCTAAGATTCTTTATGCATAACAGTATATACATATTTTGCTTAAAATTTACTTTCTCGAAATCTAGCTATATACCTTTAAGGTCAGCAATTAGGTGACAGGAAATTTAATTTTCTCAAGCAAGTGGTATGCTACACTGAAGTTCCAGAAAGTCTTATCTAAATCGTGAAATGATTAATAAGGTAAAACAGTCTTACTGGGGGCCAAAGTAGTCTTTTTCAGTAGTCAAATTTAGCCTTTTCTTTTTCTATTGAAATACTCACTGATTCTATAATTTATTCAGAATGGTTTGTTAAACTTCTTAATTTAAATATTAGTGATTTCCCATTATATTTATCTTTGGAGATACTGTAAAATTACTAGGTTACTTTTGGGATTGTTTAAAGTCTATTTTGGACTAAAAATGTTTTACTAAAGTCTGTAAATTTCCTCTGCAAAATCAATTTTAACTTTGCTCCTTACATTGTTTTTTAAGGTAATGTTTTCTTTTATTGATTCTTTGGTTTAACAACAACTAACAATTTTAAAGAATAAATTTCAATTTTCAAGATAATCAAATTCAGTAAAATGGCCATTCATGAACTAAAATGTCTACATATCAAACAAAAATAATACATCTTACCTTATAGTCTGCACTTATTCACTGATTTAAATTTTAACAATAAAAAGTCTAGTGAGAAATCACTCAAATTCCATTTATCTTTAAAAATCATGGTGTTATCACTGATTATTATTACTATTTTTGAGATGAGGTGTCGCTCTGTTTCCCAGGCTGGAGTGCAGTGATACGATCACAGCTCACTACAGCCTCGACCTCCTGGCCCAACTGATCCTTCTGCCTCAGCCTCCTAGTTAGCTGGGACTACAGGCATGCACCATCACATCCGACTAATTTCTTAAATTTACTGTGGAGATAGTGTCTCCCTATGTTGCCCAGGTTGGTCTTGAACTCCTGGCCTCAAGCAGTCCTCCCACCTCAGCCTCCCAGAGTGTTGGGATTATAGGTGTGAGCCACCATGCCCGGCCTAGCATTATTTAAAAACTTTTAAGAATTGTGGTAAAAACCACGTAATATAAAATTTACCATGTAAACCATTTTTTAGAGTATATAGTTCAGTATTTTTAATTATATTCATATTGTTGTGCAAAAGATCGCTAGAACTTTTTCATCTTGCAAAAATAAAACTCTATATCCACTGAACAACTTCCTTTGTCCTCCTCTTCCTAGCTCTGGCAACAAAGGTTCTACTTTCTGTTTCTATGATACCCAAATAAAATAAGTGGAATCACACAGTTCTTGTCTTTTTGTAACTTGCTTATTTCATTTAGCATAATGCCCTTGTTCCCCACATTTTAAGATTAATTTCCCAAAGTAAAAATATCTTTTTAAAGATAAAAAAGATTAAAATATATAGAAAGATATTCAGAAATATCTTTCTGACTATGGTATTGTAAAGTTCATATAATGGTATACAAAGTTCCTGTGTAATTCCTCATCCCTCCATTCTCTAGATAACCACTGTTATCTAACCAACCTTTTCTGGACACATAATATCTATGTGAATATAGAAAATATTGATCTATGCACATACATTGCACCTTATTTATTTATCTACATCCATTCTTCCTTTTTCTCATGGTATAGCAGTTACTAGGTTTAGGTGAGATGACACATGGCCCATGTTGGTAGCAAAATGGCTGCAACAGTTCAGTGATAGGCCCTGTCTATCCTAAGCCAACTATAATCCTATCCCTATGAGGTACATCAGCCTGAGGATGAAGCTGACACAAAGGACTGCAGAATATAACTGGAGTACAATACATTTTCTTTGTTTAATCCAGTTTGACTTAGGTTTCATATTGTTATTTATATTTGTTATATTTCTTTATATGTTATTCATTACTTATAACTAAAAGAACTCTAAACAATCTAAAGTAAACAAAAACTACTTAAATTGAAAATAAAAAAACTTTTCTTCTTAGAAACAATGTTCCTCTTCATCTTAACTTATCTCATATAATTTTAACAGTAAAACTTAAAATACAATATATATCAATATGCTTCAAAATTACAACTTTAAAAGCCAGACAATCTCCCTTCCACTCCAGCCTGGTGGGGGCTGGAGTCTGCGTGATAAGGCAATGAGAGGGGTCAGATGGGGATGGTTTACTAATTTCCTCCCCTCTTGTTTAATAAAGAAGGGACATAGGTAAATTGGGGAGTTCTGATAACTGATAACCAAAAAATTTAGGTAACAGTTAAAGCTTTAGGCCTGCAAATAATTTAACCTCAGAACCAATTCACTCCTCATTGTCTGGCCACCTAAAGATAAAATAAAATTTTGGGGTCAAAATAGGCAAACTTGGCCCTAAAATAATGTTCACCGTCACCTAGCACAGGTAACCAACTTTTGTTCACATTACTGTAGATCCTTGCTGACTAAAAAGAAATGTAATAGCTCTATTAAGGAACTTCAACTCAAAATGAAGAAAATATTAATATGACCAGAATGCTATTTCATGCTAGACAGTGCCAGGTTTAGACTCGTGTTGTTCAGCTCTATCCTCATATGAACAGAAATATTTTGAATATTTTTTTAGCTTTCTACACAGCCAAACAATCAGGAAGGGGGTCGGGGGAACTTTCAACCCTTGCTGGCTGTGCAGCCTTGTCATTCAAACTTGATTTAGGTCCTTCATCAGTACTGAGAGGAAAAAAATGTCTTTTAGATTCTCAACATAAAAATCTGTTGGAGACTCTAAATTTCTAAATACATGTAAAAGAAAGTTAAAAGATGCCTATATTCTCCAGAACATAACTTTGAAATAAAATCTACAGAAATAAAATCTGAGCCTACTACTTCTGGATTTCCACTACTTCTGATTATCCTTTAGATATTTTCCGTTGGCCAAGGGTACTATTTCTTTTTTTGCTTTTTCTTTTAACTCCGAAGGTTAAATGACATACATTAAATTACATCCACTTAGAGTGTACAATTTGGCGAGTTTTAGCAGTTCTGTATATCCATAAAACCACTGCTAGGATCAAGACCCAGAACATTTTCATCACCTCCAAAACATTATTTTGTGACCCTTCCCAGTCCTTTTAATCCTGATCCCCAGGCAAACACTGATATTGCATACCCAGCATGTAGGTAGAGTATGCAATAACTGCTTTGCATGAATAAATATAATAAAACACAATTTAAAAGTAATTATTAAAAAATATGAATACTTCTCAATACAAAAAGTAATGGTATTTACCTGAGTTTCTTTCTTATTGGATCCCTCTTCTGTGTCTGATTGTTGTTCTTGTTCATTTTCATCACTCTAAAAACAGATTGCCAATTTATATTTTAGGAAATTTTAGTAATAATTTCAAAAATTATTTTTTAAAATTATTTTTGGGAGTCCTTCTCTCTCAGAATATACATTGAGACATTTGTAGATAGAATGAGATGTCTAGGATTTTCTTCTAAATAATATGGGAGTTGGGAGATGGAGTGGGAACTTAGCTGAAAAAATGAATACTTGGGGTAGGGCTCATTATACTATTATGTTACTTCTATAAAGTATATGTTTAACTTTTCTATATTAAAAATCAAAAGAAAAATAGAAAACTATTTTTCGATTTCCCCATCTGTTCTTCCCTTCTTTGTCATTTATGTATGATTTTCCCTCTCTTTTTAAACTTTTTTAAATAGACATATGCACTCTTGATTCATCAAGTTGAATATATATTTTGTCCACAGCATGGACAATGCAAAGATACTAAAACTCTTCAACTCCATTTAATACTTTCCCATATTTTTGTGCTATTGTTTTCATATGCCTTAGCTCTTTATATATTTTAAACTGCATATGACAATGTTATTTGTTTCATGTAATTAAGTAATTAGTAATTAAGTAAAATTAAAATGGACTGAAACACTGCAATTAAAAAAAAGTTCAGAAAAAAGTTGACCTAAATATGTTTATTAAAAAAAAACAAATAAATTGAAAATAACAGAAAATATATTATACAAAGATAATCAAAAGGAAGCTTTTCAAAAAAGCAGTATTTAAGGTCAGATATAATATTAGAGATAAAAGAGGAACATATAGTGAGAGATGGGTCAGTTTAACAGGAAGACAGATGATTCCATGTTCTTTCAGTGAAAGAATAGTTAGAAATTTTCTTTAAAAAATATTTTTATAACAATAGAAGTAAATGTACTGCTACATACAATAGCATAGATATATCTTATAACACTGAGTTATAAAATTTATAGTTCTAGTCATATGCTCTTCAAAAACAGGCATAGTTAACTACGGTGTTAGAAATCAGGATACTAGCTGACTTTGAAAATGAGGATGATAGGGATTGAGAGGGAGAACATGGGGGCAATCTACACTGCTGTTTTTATTCATCATTCTGAGTGGTGATTACATAGATATGCTCCTATTGTGCTAATCCATTAAGCTATACATGTATGAATTATGTTTCTAAACATGCCATACTTCAATAAAAGGTTTATTTTTTAGAAAATGGAAACAAAATCAATGAATAGCAATGTCAGGCCTACAGTCAAGGACCAGGAAAACACTAATTTTTACAAGACTGTTGTAATTTGATAAGCAAAGCACTGTCTCTATTTAGCATGCTTTGAAATGGAAGTAATCTGTAATGTAGATCTTATAATGATATTTATGAAAATGAAATTAAACAGACTCCTTAGAAATTCTTAAAAGATGTTTTTACAAGAAGCAGTTTACCTATTATAAAATAATCAGTACATGCACTCTGAGCTTCAGACATTATTATTTCTATTCCATAATTAGGTCAGAACCACTCCTTTTAAGTAGTACCAACAATCTAAGTAGTTAACTATCCTTAAAAATAATTTTTCTTATTTAACAACTCAGAAAACACAGTGATGATTTAAGGAATATGAAATCTAAGGCATATAAGAAATTATTAGTATGTATTTTTGGACACATTAAGAATACTATCAAGAATACTATCAAATAATGTATTTTAATAGGTTCTCACATCTTGTGTCCAAAATGAAACTCCTGTAGATCTTCTTTTCTCTCTTGGTCGTCGTCGTTCTCTGATTGATTTAGGTTGTGATTTATCTTCTCCTTCTTTCTCCTCTTCTCTTTTTTCTCCCTCTGTTAAGGATTGCAATGAACCACAATATAGCAATATATCTTGACAATATTTTGCAAGGTAATTGTAAAAACAATGGGTAAAATGGGCCAGGGGACTATCTAGGGGGATGGAAGGTAGGCAGCTGCTACTACTTAGCTCCAGCCAATTGTTGGTATGTGAGAATTCAGATCCAGTGTTGCCAGGTCAGCCAACTTTTCAAGAAATGGCAAAAATCTGAAGTTTGAAGTGAGTATCTCTAATTTTAAATGTTGGTTCAACATTTTTACGAACACAATGCTGGCCTCACACATAGAAGTTTAAAGAACTGAAATATCTCAATGATCAACATGAGAAAATATATAGCTGGAAATTGGGAAAAAACTTTATTTTCTGCTGTTTATTCTACATTACTACTGATATTATCATGACTAATACTGTAAGATTTAGGCTTTAAAATATGAAATGCCTATATTTAGTACTTATATCTGATTTAAAGTAGGAATTACTCAAAATTTAAATAGAAAGTTTATATAAAATAATAGGAAATGGTAATGAGTATCAATATGCCAATATATAGTTGAGAAAGAAATGTATTTTTTAAGAAATAAGCATACAAATGTGTTTTAGTGAGAGCATTACATGTATTTAGTAATTTTAGTTTACAACAATTTCACAAAAAAACATTTAAATGATATGATCTACACAGTAGGCAAGAAATAGCTTAAAGCATCTGAGAAGTACTACACTAGTAAACTGCTTCTAGAAATAGTCACCCACCAGTTCGATATTAACTTTTCTTTGTAGGTGGACATGAAGATTTTTGTGAAGTATTAGGTTATAAAAATATTAGTATCAACAGCAGGCCATATTCTATTTCTGTTTTCTACTTTTCTCATTCTCAACCTTCATATTCTTTCTGTTTAGGTTCAATGAATCACAAGTTAGGATGCTGTTCCTTTACTGTTGAATTATTATTTAGGAAGCCCTAATCCAAAGGATTATATATGAAGAAAGCAAAGTGTTTTCAAAATTTGGTATTCTTACCTCTTTCATTTTCTTTTGTTATTCCTCTGGAGTAAGCAGAAGTTATGCCTACAAGACTATTTGGCCTGTTTAGTTGACTTGAAGCATAGAGTGAACTGCTCATAGTAGAAAGTGAAGAGGATGGAGTGGTTGAACTTGAAGTTGATACTGGCCTATAACGCTGGTAAGTCTGTGAAACATTAAGATCAAAACCCATTTGAAACATTAAACACAATTAAAAACATAAAATACTTAAAAATTCATTTCAAAGAAATAGTATACTAATCACGCCAAAGTAATTCAAATTTCCAGCTAAAATCCTTTACAGTATTTTGCATATGGTTTGTTGGTATATAAATCTCTTGTATGTTAAGGATCATAAGGACTATTCGTACCATTTGACTTAAATGTGCTTTTGATATACTGTTACCTCATCATACGTTCTGGAGTACTTTTGTTTATATTCATCTTCTCTAGATGTTTCTGACTCCTTCTTTTCTTCTTGTTTCTCTTTATCTTGTTTTTCTTTTTCCTCTTTTTCTTTTTCTTCGTTTTCTTGTTCTCTGGTTCGGGTAGAACGACTTCTTCCTATTGTTTTCTCAGCTTCTTGAAGATCAGTTAATGTCACTCCCTGCACACACAAAAAGATCAATATAATTATGAGATGCATTAAAGCTTGTTTCAAGGAATATTTTAGAAATAGATATATTACATACAAATGCATTAAAAGTCAAATATGCATGTTTAAAATTGGTTTGCAAATGGAAACAGCAAGTTACATTCATTCTATGAAGAATCACCATTAGCAAGCACAACGATAGGTACTGGATACTCTATGCATATAAATGTTCCCCACAAGTTCAAACTAGAGAAGAATAGCCAATATCTGTACTGTTTGTATATTATAAATATTTATGTTTATATATATGTCTGTGTGTGTGTATATATATGTGTGTATATGTATCTATATACACATGCATGATGATTGTTAAGGCTTAAAAGAGATTTCGATAAATTTTTCAAGATTTGACCTTGAAGAACAGGTTAGATTTCAAGAAGTGAAAAGTATAAAGACAGAAAAAGTATATTAAGGCCCTAGCAAATAGTTCAGCTTGAAAGCTAAGTAATGGTAAGGATAGACAGCTGAATCTGGACTGTGGAGCTTCTTAACTGTGGGAAAGCAGAAAGACACAAAAGTATACATCATATACAGCATAATCAGAATGGCAAAACGGAGGTAAGGAGATCACCAGCCTGAATGAGATTTTTTTCATACTTGCACATTAGTTGTTTATACCTAATATACGAGCCTATTCTCTGCCCCCGATTTCCAAATATTCATAGAACTTTTAAATACTTATTAGACATCATATATGATTAATTTATTCTAACCAAATACTCTGGGCCAGACACTGTATTAGGAATAAGGATTTAAAAAATACTCATACAGACACAAAGGCATATGCTAATTAGATGAAATATAATAGTAGCAGTGTAACCATACAAAAGGCTATGAGCAACCTTTACCTTTTAAGGATTTATTCACACTAGAATTACTAGAATAACTACAGCAACCTTTACCTTTTAAGGATTTACTCACACTATATACTGACATCAATATTTTCACAACAAAGTGAAAAAGAGAAAGGTAACTTGTTTTATGTCAGTGTGTGTATATATATTTTATATGCTACTTATGTAAGTTTTATATATTAATTACATTAACTATACCTGTGTTGATCTTCTAGATTGTCTTGCTTGTCTAGATCTTGCTTTTCTTTGGGATTCAGACTCTTCATCCCTAACAGGAGTGAGGTATGATCTACAGTAGTAAATTGAAAAATCGTTAGTTGTAAATACAATACCTGTGAATGTAAATATCTATCAATGCATATGAATAAAACATACAGGTTTAATATCTTAATAAGTTTTAAGGAAAAGTCTTCAGAAAATGGTCTTTGAAATTCAATAATGCAATCTTGTAATTTCTTTTTAGATTGGAACTAGTTATATTTTAATAATTATATTTTAACATCACATTTTAACTTCCTAACTACATTTTTAAAAATAATGTAATTTAATTTTAAGATGGAACCACATTTTTGAAAAGGATTTAGAGAACTGAAGATTAAAAATTTTAGCTCTATTGAAAAAAATAGAAGGATTTCATTTAGCCCAATTAAGCAGAATGGATAAGGAGTAAATTTTTTGTCTGTTTTTAACTGAGGAAGGTCCTCTTCTCCAGCCCTGAAAACATCCCCCAAAAGTGATAATCTAAGCATCTTACTTAATGACCTACTAAAAGGGGTTTTAAATTATTCTCTACCTACAGTATTTTCAAATATTGGAAGACAGGTATCAAATTCCTTTCTAAATCTTTTTGTTTTGTTTTGTTTTGGTTTGAGACAAAGTCTCGCTCTGTCGCCCAGGCTGGAGTGCAGTGGCGCGATCTCAGCTCACTGTAACCTCTGCCTCCCGGGTTCAAGTGATTCTCTCACCTCAGCCTCCTGAGTAGCTGGGACTACCTGCGCATACCACCACGCCCGACTAATTTTTTTATTTTTAGTGGAGATGGGGTTTCAACCATGTTGGCCAGGCTGGTCTCGAACTCCTGACCTCAAGTGATCTGCCTGTCTCGGCCTCAGAGGGTGTTGGGATTAAAGGCGTGGGCCACCGCGCCCGGTCTCCCTGCATTCTTGTCAGTGTGCTTTTACTAATAACACGTCAGACAACATATTATTGTTCATACTTTTGAGTGCTCTAAAAAATTCCAGTGTTTTTTTATATATAAACAGCTTTTAAATCAGCATGTTACTCCTAAGTAACTGATTTTCTGATATAAAGAACAGGACTTGGCATTTATCTTCACTAAATTTCTTCTTATAAATTTAAGCCTATGTTTCCTCTTGTCACGGGGTATGCACCTTTTCAATAGCAAGTAATCTGTGTCAAAAGTTAAGTAAGGCTGGGTGTGGTGGGTCATGCCTGTAATTCCAGCACATTGGAAGGCTGAAGCAGGCTGATTGCTTGAGCCCAGGAATTCGAGCCCAGCCTGGGAAACATGAGGAAACCTGTCGCTACAAAAAAATAGAAAAATTAGCCAGGCATGTGGCACATGCCTGTACTCCCAGTTACTCGGGAGGCTGAGATGAGAGGATCACCTGAGCCTGGAGATCAAGGCTGCAGTGAGCTGAGATTGTACCACCCCGCAGCCTGGGTGACAGAGTTGAGACTCAAAAAAAAAAGTTAAATAATTAAAGAGTCAAACAAGCAAAGATATGACAGAGCCCTGCAACACAACATAAAGACTTTCCTCTGATAATCAATATTTCTTGGGAAGTTCAATCATTAACGCTTCATCGAATTACACCACCTAGCTCACATTTCTCAGAGAACACTTATAGAACTAGAGTACAGTTGACTGCTGAACAACACAAGTTTGAACTGTGCAGGTCCACTTATATGAAAGTTACACCAAGTGTGCCTGCCTCTTCTGCCTCCTTCCACCTCCACCACCTCTGAGATAGCAAGACCAATCCCTCCTCTTCCTCCTCAGTGTGAGGACGAAGAGAATTCTGACCTTTATGATGACCCACTTCCACTTAATGAGTAGTAAATACATTTTTCTTCCTTATGATTATCTTAATAACATTCTTTTCTCTAGCTAGCTTTATAGTAAGAATACAGTATATAATATATGTAACATACAATATACGTGCTAATCAACTGCTTATGTTATTGGTAAGGCTTGCAGTCAATGGTAGGCTATTAATTTAGATTAGGGGGACTCAAAAGTTTTACGCAAATTTTTGACTGCACAGGGAGTCAGCACCCCTAACCCTTGCATTGTTCAAGGGTCAACTGTATCTCTATCTTCTATGCTGTTTAAATTTATTAAGTTTACTCCATGTATCCCCCTCTCAAAACCCCAAGCAATGATCTAGTGAGTTTTCTTTATTCAAATGCTACTTTTTTTTTTTTTTTTTTTTTGAAATGGAGTCTCGCTCTGTCGCCCAGGCTAGAGTGCAGTGGCGTGATCTCGGCTCACTGCAAGCTTTGCCTCCTGGGTTCACGCCATTCTCCTGCCTCAGCCTCCCGAGTAGTTGAGACTACAGGCGTCTGCCACCACATCTGGCTAATTTTTTGTATTTTTAGTAGAGACGGGGTTTCACCCTGTTAGCCAGGATGGTCTTGATCTTCTGACCTCGTGATCCGCCCACCTCAGCCTCCCAAAGTGCTGGGATTACAGGCATGAGCCACCGTGCCCAGCTCAAATGCTACTTTTAAAAAAGGCTCTTTCTTGGCTGGGCGCGGTGGCTCATGCCTGTAATCCCAGTAGTTTGGGAGGCCGAGGCAGGTGGATCACCTGAGGTCAGGAGTTTGAGACCAGCCTGACCAACATGGAGAAACCCCGTCTCTATTAAAAATACAAAATTAGCCAGGCGTGGTGGCGCATGCCTGTAATCCTAGCTACTCAGGAGGCTGAGGCAGGAGAACTGCTTGAACCCGGGAGGTGGAGATTGCAGTGAGCTGAGATTGCGCCATTGCACTCCAGCCTGGGCAACTAGAGCAAAACTCTGTCTCAAAAAAAAAAAAAAAAAAAAAAAAAAAGGCTCTTTCTTTTGTTAGCTTTAACATTCTTCTCAATTTGTAATTCATTTTTTTAGCCTAACACTATTCATACAATCATAACAAACCTCTGAATTTACTGTGAGTTTTATGCCTTTTCTCTGTGTCCTTTAAAGCTCTCAGTTCAGCGAGTATAGCATATCTTCAAAGATCCTTAGAATCATCTACCATTTTTTCAAAACTCTTTTTAGAGAGCCCTCATTCTTTTTATATATATAAGGAAATCATATTTCTTTCTACAACCCTGAAATTTTTGGAATCTGTTTCTCTAAAACTAGAATATATGACACTCTTCTTAGCATTCACCTCCTTAGACAATTAACCCTAAGATGACCAGGTAATTTCTCACGCAAGATCTTAGTTGCCTCAATTTCATCAATTAACTCTTACTTATTGCTTAAAATTAGTTCAGAAAACTGGTTCTTCTTGCTGTTTCCACATAATTACATTTGTAGCTAAGTCAAGAAATTTACAAGAGGGAGTTTTACTTGAATGGGACATCCAACATACTTATATTAAGATGAAAATTCCATCACTATTATACTTTGACTTTAATTTTATTTAGATATAACAGATACTATGTTTTTATAACTATTATAGTGAGTTTCCTGGGACAAGTAATTCAAAAGGAATAAGAGAGTAACTAATAATCTTGTTATTAAAATTTAAGAAACATTAATATGTTATAGAAAATGGTTGCATAAATTAGGGAAATGCTATACATTCTAACCTTCTCTAGGAAAATCACAATAAAATATTGAAAGCTCTGTGATACAATCAGAGATGTAACCTATATTAACTTGGCTTAACTCAGTACTTCCCAAGACCATTTAAATAGAGAATCCTCCACCCCTGACCCATTTTGTGGCATATTCAGTAAATATAGAAAAGTGCTCCTAAGAACACCAGCCTGGAAAATGTCCAATAGCTATTTTTTCCATTCATTCATTTAATTTATGTACCTACTGGCCCTATGCAAGTTATTACTTTTTGGACTTCTACCAAAGGAAGAGAAGAAAAAATAAAAGGAGATGAAACCTAAATGTGATAGTTAATCTGGTTAAACAAAGCTTATAGCAGGCTGGGTACAGTTGCTCATGCCTGTATTCCAGCACATTGGGAGGTCAAGGTGGGAAGACTGCTTGTGGCCAGGAGTTTGAGACCAGCCTAGGCAACATAGCGAGACTCCATCTCTACAAAAATTTAAAAAATTAGCTGGGTGTGATGGCGCACCTGTAGTCCCAGCTACTCAGGAGGCTGAGGTGAGAGGATTGCTTGAGCCCAGGAGGTCATGGCTGCAGAAGCTATCATCACACCACCACACTACAGCCTGGGTGACAGAGATCCTGTCTTGGAAAAAAAAAGTTCATAGCAAGACAGATAGGGTGCATGCTATCACTTTAGCATTTCATGAGGTGCTCTGAAACTAAATATGAACGTGAACTACTGTCAAATTTGACTACAGTGAAATGTTTCATATTTAGTGTATAATAGAGAAACTTGCATTGACACTTGGCTCTTTTTTAGTACCATGGCAAATAGTACTATCAACCACTACACTCTCTCCCAATGAGCCTGGATTCCTTTTCAATAGTTTCAAATTGCCATGAAAGTCAATATATCTATCATACCTGGTTTCACATATGAAGGTTGGGGGGATAAAAGTTACTAACTGAAAGACATAAAATCTGCACCTGCAGATAATTTTAATTTTCCATATGACATTCATCCCAAATTAGCATAAAAATATAGCTTATCAATTTGTAATATAGACACATTTCCTTTATTTGATAATTACCATCTAATATTCAGTTCCTTTCTCCTCCTTTGGGGTACCTATCTAGAGCAGACCTCTAAGAATACGACATAGAGAAGAAAAATAATTTATATATTTTATGTACTTTTAATTGCAAAGAGCTGATCATTAAAAGATGGTAGAATATACCCACCAAACCCCATTGTTGCCTTTATCATTGCTGTATCACACTGACCTACTGCATCTCTTTCTTAGAACTATATAGGGTATATAATTTTATTCCTTAGATGCTTACCATTTTCTGAGCAACCCAAAGGGTATACCTGTGTTGACTTTTTTTGTTTTAGCCACAGTATATTCTCAAATCACCATATATACATTTTTTAGGCAAATTTTAAATCATATACATTTCAGAACCACTGACGAAATTTAAATAAAAGACAAAGAGAAGAGGCCAACAATGTATTCAAGATTGCAAACAATTATTTCACATGGAACAAAACACAAACAATATCACTGCAAACATCATTGAAACAAGGTTAAGACAAACAAAAAATCTCTATAATATAGACGAGAAAAAATGTTGCCACATTTTTTTCTTATGCAATTAGAATCTGTTGTGTTTAAAAATATATCCAAGCGTTTAATTTTCAATCTTCAATGTCTTCCATTAAAACTAATTAGGACTAATTCTAAAAGTCAAAACTCAATTCTCTTTAGCAGAATAAACAATCTGTGGGTTAAGAATCATAATTTGTTCTGAAACAACTGATGATTCTGGGGAGACATTTATTAGGTTTTGTCACTGGAGAAATTTTCAAAAGCACTGAATCTCTATGCTAGAGATAAAAAAGATTCTAGAAGTTAAAAATAATATAAATCAAACACCTCATTTAACAGAAGAGTTTCTGACTCAAAGATAATTCTAACCTTAAGAATCAAGGCAGAGTAAGGAGTAAGAAACCAAGAACTTCTGATCCTTCTTCCTTTCAATAACCCCTCCCAACCCCACCACCAAAAAAAGCAAAGCCCTCAAACTTATTTAAGTTTGATTAAATGATGGATACTAATTTCTGTTGGCTCTGTGGTCTTACTGAGAAGCACTACAACAACCTAAAACTGACTTAAGTTTATAGGAAAAAGGGGAAGATAATTAAAATATAATATGACCTATACTGGTACTCAAATCACAAAATACTAACCACTTGCAGTGGCATTATAAAAGTACCACTAAATTTCACCATAGAAATAGAAACAAAACCTAAATATAGGCAAAAACTAAAGATGCAATGATAGAAAAAAAGTTAACACTAACTTATTACTTTTCATATATTCAAACACAAATATTACTGTGAGGCCATTACTACTACAGGCCAGGCACTTCACTAGGCAACAGAGAAAAAGAACTCTGTATGTAAGTACTACGTGACAGAAATAAAACAAAGTTAATCTGGTCAGTATTTTAGTAAAAAAAAAATTAGTTACATAGTTAATTTAATTTTGCAAGAATAAAATATAAAAATAAAGCTGACATTTGGTTTCCTAAGGTTTTATTTTTTTTCAAGAGGAAAAAAAAAGCTAAGGACTGTGCATAATATAGCAGAAAGAACTGAACTACTTTTCCTGCAATCTTGGGGCTAGCCTCAGCCCTCACACCAATAAACCATACAAAAGTAAAATAGTCACATATTATTTCTGGGTCTCAGTTTCCTTCGGTAAAGCAAGGAAATCCCAAAAGATAGTTAGTAAGCTCCTTTGTACATCTATGATTCCATGCCAGTAGGCAGCAATAGAAAGAAGTGAGCAATCTTTTAAAAATATTTAAGCACACAAAATAAATTCAGACTCTTTGAAAAAATCTGAATAAGTGCTTTCTATGTATCAGAGATAAAATTAAATGAATGTATTCAACATACTCAAAATTATTTGGCTTACACTTATGCACAGAAGTCTTTCCTTACCAAGAGAAGAAATTCTCCAAATCAACAGGAACAAAACAGTTCAACATCCTTCAAATTTCTTAATAATGGGAGGAAACAATGAGAAGAATGACAAAACCTGTTTTTGTCATGTTGCATCTAATTTTCCCTAAGTGTGGGGTGTTTTCAGTTCTTCATCAAAAAATTTTTTTTGAAATAAACCACCTTAGAAACTAAAATGTTTAAGAAAACAACTGTCTTGCTCACTGACTTTAAACAAAAAAACATTAATTCTGTCAGAGGTGAGTCGCAAAGCCTAAATATAAATAATTGCTAGTTGTATCAATTTACATAGTTCTGAGCTGACAGGGTATTTCATTTATTAGTCTACTGGAGAGATGGCCATCAACCTCACAAGATCTTTTTTAAAACAAAAAACAACTTTGATCACTGGGCAAGATATATCAGCAGTACTGTTATGACCTTTACACACCTGCGTCTCTCCCTGACCTCTGTTGTGGAGGAGACAGTGCCAGCAGTAGTTGTAGTCAGGGTTGTGGTAGAAGCTGCAGCATTTACAACAGTTGGAGCAACAGGAATGGTCACTGCCGTAGGAACACTGTCCTTTTCTTTCTCAGTACTATCCTCAGCCCACAAACGATTTGAGGTACTATAGCATCATAAGCAGCAACACAAAAAAGAGAAAAGGAAAACAGCTAAACAATGAAAGCACTTTCTAGCAGCTGAAAACACATGACTACAGGGATGGATTTTTTTAAAACGCAAGGTGAGACATCCTTAAATTATGAACCAAAAAGCTCACCCAGAGCTGTCAAAGAGAGAAATTTACATTTTAAGCAGTCTAATTCAAGGAAAGTTCATAGTTCAGGGACTTAAAATTTCCCCCAGACATGCATAATTGCCTCATTTTGGAACCAATTTTTGTCTGCAAATAAATTTAACAAGATAAATGAAAAAATCCAGAGCCCCACAATCTTCTAAACAAAAACGCATGCACATACATAAGCACACAGTAGACCTGAGCACAAAATGTATCTGTGACTTACCTGCTTTGTGTGCCTGCTGAGGAAGAACCCGTTGTAATCTTTGTAGTAGTGCTTGTGCTGGAAAGCAGGCTTTTCTGAAGCCCAGCTGCAGAGGTAACTGTTGGTGTTGATGTGGTGCTTGGAACACTAGAACTAATCAAATCATCTTGTCTTCTACCAAAGGAGCAACTAAACAAAAGAGTCATATCTATATAGGATGTGTTTGTATGTGTATTCTATAGTTAATGTCTATACATTATACAAATTACAAGGCTAGAAAAAAAATTTAAAAACTGTGTTCCTAAATACACCACCAGCTCCAGCACCAAGAGTTGCATCTACAACTTGCTAGAGTTTAGACGATTTCACTTAATTCGGTAGTGTATCATTTTAGTGCTTCCTCCCAACTTTCTCAACAAGACAAAGATGATCTGATATTTCATATTTTTGAAACTATTCCACACCATATGGTCATGCCAGGCTGAGCCTGAAAAACACACTTTGGTTTTGTATTACCCGGGGAAATCAAGACGTTGACATTTTTTTGAAGGAAATTATTTCAGCAATGGGTCAGATACCTCGGAAGTAACCAATGCCTACATGATACTTGTTCACATCTTATTCTTTTTGGTTGCTTTTAGTAAAGAAATTGTTTATAGGGCTTTTTTTCCTCTTCAATATGATACTACCAACATTCCAACTGAAGGCATTTCCATAGCTCTGAGTTCTAGGGCAAGCCAAATCTTTCCAGATCAACAATGACAACTAGATCCATTAAGACACTGGCCTGTTTAAGTTGTTCTAGTCAAGGACTTCCTTCTAAAGGAGTTCCTTTTAAATATGTAACAATCCAAAAAACATTTCATAATATTTGAAGCTTAATTATATAATAGGCATAAGAACAAATTATCACCTATCTTTAAATATATATCCTGTGTTTAGAGTAAGTTTTAAACAACAAAAACTCGTATTTAATAAAAACACATATTTGTTTAAAATGATGTTAAACTGAGGGCTCCAAACAAATTGCCTCATATTTTTATAAATGAATACATAAAAACCACTTAAGAATAGTATTATTACCTTTTATGATACGTTGATCCTTCATTAATTGAGCTATTTTTTTTAAGATCATCTTCCCATTTTCTCCTTGTATATGAACTACTTGTTCGCAAACTTGAAGAATCTCTGTTAAAAGAACACCCTTCAGATTCTGGTACATAATTTTAAAATAGGATTAAGAAAGCTGTACACTAGTAAATATTAGTATAAGCTGAAACTAGTAAAAACCTTTGGGAGGACACTTAGGAATACTAATCAAGAAGATAAAGTAATTTCAGTACTAAGATTATACCCTAAGGTATACTTTTTCCCCTAAGTATGGGGGAAAATTCAGATATTTATAGAAATATGCTTTTTGATCACAAAATATAAAGTAGGGTAGATGCTTACTTTAACCGCAGAAGATCTACTTTATAGTATGTTATGTGCCGATAAAAAAAATGCTTATTAAGAATATATATTAACATAGAAGACTGCTTATGAGATCTTAGGGGAAAAAAATAAAAAATTAGATATTATAACATGATTACAAGTATATTAAAAAGTTATTGGCCGGGTGCAGTGGTTCACACCTGTAACCCAGCACTTTGAGAGGCCGAGGCGGGTGGCTCACAAGGTCAGGAGTTCAAGACCAGCCTGGCCAAGATGGTGAAACCCCGTCTCTACTAAAAATAAAAAAATTAGCCGAGCAGGGTGGCAGGTGCCTGTAATCCCAGCCACTTGAGAGGCTGAGGCAGAGAACTACTTGAACCTGAGAGGTGGAGGTTGCAGTGAGCCGAGATTGCGCCACTGCACTCCAGCATGGGTGACAGAGCGAGACTCTGTCTCAAAAAAAAAATAAAATAAAATAAAAATAATTAAATTTAAAAAAAAATTCTATAAGCTGAAAAACAGGAAGAAACTAAAATATTTAAACAATATTTAAACAAAAATATTTAAAACAAACTAAAATGATTAAGGGCTTTCCTTCCCTTCTTCTTTCCCCTTTCCTAAATGTTCCGAATATTTAGAGAACTCGTACTAGTTTGTGACCTTATCTCCTCCCACTTTCCCCTTACTCTGTTTCAGCCACATCTTCTTTGCTATTATTTCATGAACATACCAAGCCTGCACCTCCTCAGGACTATGTACCTGGTATTTTCTCCTTCAGGAATATCCTCCATCTCTTCCCACAATACATATCCGCACATAACTACAATGCTCATGTATTAACTCTAATGCTAGATAATAAAGATTTTATAGTGAATGCATAAAGCAAATCAAAATAAACTCACCTGTTTTCTTTCTCTTCAATGTCAGATGTACTGGCTAGTCGTCTTGGTATTGTAGGTGCAACATATGCAAGCCTAGTTCCTTTACTATCTTTCTCCTACACAACAGGGAAAAAAATAAGTAAAAATTAATTTGGGTACTGGCTATAGGCAATGCTAAAAGTATTAAGAAAAGGTTATTCAATAATTATAATTACATAGCTATCACAGTTTACAGTATTTCAACAATTCCTAGCTGAACTCTAAAATTAATGTCAATCAATAATCAGCCTGTTCAAATTAGTTTTCTTTCTCTTTTAGCCTGGAATCAGATAATATTTTACTAAGAAAGGAAAAAAATTTCTCCAGATTTTAATGACTTTTTCTAAAACTTCTCTAACAGATTAATACTGTGTCATAAGCTGAAATATCTTTATTTCTTCCAGAGAAATAAACTTTCAAATATGGTTCACTGAGAGGTCTCAAGCATTTATATTATACAAGCTATTTAGAACCTTGATAATCAATGCTCTCAAATACATCAAAATAGTCAAAACAAATATTATTTAAATTATATTTATCCAAATATGGCTAAGAGTGTGTAGTGACAATGACACTCTGATACATTCCTAGTAAGCTGGCATAAAATACCTGGAAACCAACTGCACAGTAAACTGATAAAAAAGCAAAAATATTAGAATTACTTGATGAGAAATTTCATCTGAATTTCTGATATAAGGAAACATTTCTAAGTATAGAAAGAAAACTGTATGGGCAAAAAATAGTCCAAGCACTGAATATGCTGTAGAAATAAATACTAGTATTGAATAAACTGTGGTACATCCTATATAATGCAGTATTAATACTGCCTCTCAAAATAGAGTTATTAAATTTACTCATTAAGACAAAGTTGCTTGTAATATGGTAGATGAAAAATCTGGTATTTTTTTTCAGATACTGAATAAATGTAACTTATGAGTATACTAACATTCTAGAATAAATGTGTTCCTATGTTTTTTAAACTTCAGAAAGCTTCTTGAATCATAATAAACAAAATAAGCCTGCTCCTTAATACAGTTCTATTATAAATTCTCAAGTAAGATAATAGATTCCTTTAACGGAGTATAGTCCCATAATTTATGTTTTAGGCAAATACATCTGATCTTTCCAGTATTTATAATTCTGTATAAATTACATTTGTCTTATGTAATTCATTAAGGTTAATTAACTTGATACCTAGATCTAAAGATAACTAGCAGAAAATCTACCAGATTTGATGTTCCTGGAAAAGAAATCATAGGAGTTTTCATAGAAACCAGACTGTGAAATAGATTACCTTTTCTTTATTATCCAAAGAGGAGGAAAGTCTGGGACTTGAAGCTGAACGTGTAACACCTGCAGTATCTTTTTCTTTCTGACCCTCTTTAGATGCTGTGATTTCAGCAAGTGCACCATAGCTGCCCGTCTTTCTAAGTCCTAACCTCCAAGTTGCAGGAGACTCATCTTTTCTCTCTTCTTCTTTGGGAGAAATTTTTGTAGCTGTGGTTGGAAACTGTGTTTATTTTATTTTTTAGGAAAAGAAAAAAGAATTTTTAAAGCTGATCAGTCCTTAAATTGGAAACAATAAGTTTACAGATAATATATTTAAAATTATGGTTTACAGTTTCAGGATAAAACACTTTTACTACATAGGTTAATGTCTTAGTAAAAAATGTAAAGATCTAAAAATTTTAAAGAAATAGACTACCTTCCTAAGGGTTAGACTTAAGAAAACACACTACACACTTTATATCACACAGAAAAATTATGATGCAAATACAGAAAACAGAAATGAGCACACCATAAGGACTTAAAACCATGCATCTTTGGAACCAATTTATATTAAACTTGTTATGTTGTAACCTAATATAAATTCTTGCACATAGAAATGCCTCACCATAGATTTTTCACCCTTACTGGGCACAAGAACAATGCCAGTTTTGCGCAAGCCCTGCCTCCATGATGCAGGATCTACTGATTCCACCACAGGCATGATAGGAGCAATGAAATCATACTAAAGCCAATTAAAATAAGACAGGTAAAGAGATAAAGATTGAAAGCATGAAAACAGAAAAGGGAAGTTATGAACAAAAAATATTTTCATTTAAAAATAATTTTATAATAAACCCCAATAATTGGGTAATGATCTAATCTTTAAAAGTCACTGGGAACAAGTTCTAATTTTAGCATGAGATAATCTGAAAAAAATCTAATAAACTTCTAAAGCAATTAAAGGCATACAGAGTAGATAATATAGCATGTGACTGAACAAACTACTGCACATGAATTTTGTTTTTAATCCATGTATATACTCTGGTTAAAAAATTTTGTGTCCAATATAATCAACAAAAACTAGTAACTGATATTTTTCCAATTATAATACTTTTTTTTTTTAACATCACAGCCTTAAATTTACTGATTTCCCCACCAAACATTAACTATTTCAACTATAATAAAAACTAATTTTATGTACAAATATTTATGCTATCTTAAGGGCTTTCCAACAACCCTAAAAATGCAACCTCTGTTATCCTTAGATCACTTCATCAACTTCACTTCTAGAATTTCTATACTCAACCACAGTTAACTATATAGATTGGTGAATACAGCAACTAACTAGTTGCCACAAGCATAGGGTATTAATAATTTTTTAAAAATCATTTCTTTCATATCTATTGCCAACATTTGCTATAATTAGCAGGTTAACAGGGCTTGTTAAAGCTCCCATGATGATGCTTGAGGGCCACTTCATGGACAAAACTGTTATAAAGATATACCTCTGGTACTTCCAGTAATGAATTGCTATCAATAGGGTCTAAGCATTCCTCAGTTCCTAAAATGTGCACCAAAGTGCTCCAGAGTGTCACAACAAAATCACGGGGGCTCTGTAGAATATTTTAAAGTTTTGAGAGAAGCACAGTGACATCTCATAGACACTGCACATACTGCCATTTTGATCACATTTCCATCAAACTACTTAATGAGACAAACAGGCAATTCCTTTTGCCAGTGGCACTGTGAAAAAATCCTACCCAACACTAGGGGCTCCAATGACCAAGAAAGTTTGCGAACTCTAATATTCTGTGCAATATGATGGGTACTGAGACAGCTGCTTATTGATTGGTGAGTTTACAGGGCTACACTGTAAATGCTAGGCTTTGTGGAACACAGATAATATTAATACACAAATGATTGAGTGTGGCTGTAACCAATAAAACTTTAGGGACAATGACATTTTTTAAATTTTTTTTCTCCAACCAGTTTGCTATACAAAAACAGGTAATGGGCTAGGTTTGGCCCACCAGCCATAGTTTGCCAACACCCACATTAGGTCTCCCACCTCCTCAAAAAACAGAAACAAAAAAACAAACAAAAAACCTGGAAACAAACGTTTTTTCCCCCATTATAAAACAGCCAGAGATCAGATAACATTTATTGTTATAAATGAAGCTAACATTTATTGTTATAAATGAAGATAACATTTAACAAATATTTACTAGTGTGTGACCCTCAGCTAAGTGCTTCACATGGGTTATCCTGTTTCAACCTTATAATTACCCAATGAAATACTACTATTACTGTTATTTTAGAGTTGAGAAAAACGAGGCAGTACTATCTATCAATTTTGAAATGGGCATTTGTTACGCTGTAATGGCTGATATACCTCCACTCTGCCCAACATGAATTTGGATTTAAGTACTGCTTTATATGTCTAAAAGCACCTTTTAATTGTACTTGATACATAAATAAACCCTTCCTGAAATACTTAACTATACCTCCTCCTCCATTAAACTCTCTTTGGCTTCTTTTACTGGATGCTATCTTGACCTTCTTTTTCTTTTTATTCTGACCATTCCTTTTCTTGACTGACTCTGTGTGCGTGTGTGTGTGTGTGTGTATGTGTGTGTATACAACGTTCCTTATACAGGGTGTGTGTGTGTGTGTGTGTCTGTGTGTGTGTGTGTGTGTGTACAACTTTCCTTGTGCTAGCCCTTCCAGAGCCTGCTCTTGGATCTCTCATATTCTCTTTCTACTTTCTTCTCCTGGGGGGTTAGGAGGAGGGTCTTTACTTCCTCAGGCTAAATATTAATTGTAGTCAGCTTATTCTCAAATGTGTTGTTCTCCAGTCCAGTCTCCTAAATTTCCAGTCCTAATTTTACCTGTAGAGTGGACAATCTAGAATTATAACTGAAAACTTGAAACTCAGTATGTCTAAAATAAAACACCTTTACTTCCAAACCATCTCTTCTTCAGTTCCCTAATTCTGTTAATGGCACTAAGTATATCTCTTCAATCTCCTATGTTTCAAACTTCACAATTATGTTAGACCTTCTCTGTCATTTTCCTCCATCCATAAATTAGAGGTCAAGTCTCTAAATCTCCTCTCCTTTATAAGCCCAGAGTCACTTCTCTAGTTCATATTCTTATCATTGTGGGCAACTTCAATGACTTTCTAATAAACCTTTTCTCAATAAGCCTCTCATCTTCAAATCTGTACACTGCTGTCAGAATAATATTCTATAAAGAATAATTCTCTCCATGGCATTGTTCAAACATCTTCCACGACTACTACTTATCAAAAAGATTATAAAAGTGTTATCCTACAGTTGAAGACATCCTGCAATATAGCTCTACTTTTCCTGTTTACTTTGTATATATGCACCCTATAAATCAATCAAATGGAACAATTCATTTTTCCTGCGAAAGTATTCCATATTATCCCCACTTGCTCATATTGTTTTTCTTCTCTCCCTTTCAACAAGTTTTACAAGCCCTTCTTCTCTCAGGTGGAGTACTACCTACTTTAAGATTTATCTAAAATGTCCTGATTCTATTACCTTAAGTCAAATATAATTTCTTCTCCTTTTAAATCATGCTACATCTGTACATTTCGATTGGACTACTTTATATACCCACAGCACATAGCAGTCTTTTGTTAAATTATTAGCTATTACATTGAATTCAATTAACCAGAACACTTAATTCCATAAAAATTCTGATTTTTTACCATCAAGTAAAGAAAATGCCATTTACATTTTATTGGAATGTACACCCATATAGAAGAATAGATAATCTGCTTTAGAGATCCCAACAATATTTATTTTGACTAGAGAGGCTTATATAAACTTGTTAGTTAACAATTTTAAGCACAAAATCAAACTGATGGTTTTATAGATAACATCTCCACAAATCATCAGCTTGATATTGCTACAGAAACAGTTCTTTAATTTCAGTGGAAGGGTTAAAGAATTAAGGAAAGATCATTTAAAGTAAACACATCTATCTTTCACCATAGTTAACCCAAGTTATTAAAAGAAAATAAGCATGTAAAACTGTTTCGTGTGCTTCCATTTTTGTGATCTGTCTTGCCATGAACACAAGTGCACACATACATAGTTTATGTACTGGGGTAGGAAGCTGGAGAACTTGATAACTTTATCTAAATATTAGAAGTGGAGTCATGACTGGGAACCTAAAAACAGATAATTGCAAAACCTTTTAAGATGCAATTAGAAATTAACAATCTGTTAAAGGAAATTTAATGTTAGGTCACTAAAGTTACAGATAAACTTGAAACAATTTTAAAAAATACTAATATGCTAAATTAAAGTAGATACAGGAGTATAAGAATCACTGAATATAACAGGTTTTAAAAGTCATACAATATTGATAAGAAGACTCCCTCTTCGGCTGGGCATGGTGGCTCATGCCTGTAATCCCAGCACCTTGGAAGGCTGAGGCGGGTGGATCACGAGGTCAGGAGATCGAGACCATCCTGGCTAACACGGTGAAACCCCGTCTCTACTAAAAATACAAAAAATTAGCCAGGTGTGGTGGTGGATGCCTGTAGTCCCGGCTACTTGGGAGGCTGAGGCAGGAGAATGGCGTGAACTTGGGAGGCGGAGCTTGCAGTGAGCCAAGATCGTGCTACTGCACTCCAGCCTGGGCAACAGAGCAAGACTCCGTCCCAAAAAAAAAAAAAAAAAAAAAAAAAAGACTCCCCCTCTTCATTAAAAAAAAAATTTCAGGCCAGGCACGGTGGCTCATGCCTGTAATCCTAGCACTTTGCAAGGCCGAGACGGGTGGATCACCTGAGGTCAGGAGTTTGAGACCAACCCAGCCAACATGATGAAACCCCGTCTCTATTAAAAATACAAAAATTAGCTGGGTGTGGTGGCAGGTGTCTGTAATTCAGCTACTCAGGAGGCTGAGGCAGGAGAATCACTTGAATCTGGGAGGTGGAGGTTGCAGTGAGCCAAGATTGCGCCACTGCACCCCAGCCTGGGTGACAAGAGTGAAACTCTGTCTCAAAAAAAAAAAAAAAAAAAAATTCAAAATTTTTACACATGATCGTTTTGAATAAAATTTGGTTACAAAACTTTAAGAACAAAGAAACAATATAATCTTCAAAGTAAGTTATGGTGCTTGAAACTGAGAATAAAGTAGTTTCTAAATATGCAAATTTAGAAGCAGATGTTATTATATTAGCTTAATTACAGAATCAAGAGTGATTTTGAATAAGAACTTTTACAGCCAAGAGATTACTGGCCCACTATACTAACAGAGGTTATAAAGTATTTCTTTTCAGTTAGGGCATTAGGTATAAATTGAGAACTACATTGCCATAAATGTTGGCTATATGTGAGAAAAAGAAAAAGAAAATTGAACACAGGAAGTTTACCGTAATCATTTGACTGTAGTAGGAAAGGGATTACTTAGCCAAATACCCAAAAGATAGACAGCCAGTGCTGGGTGCAGTGGCTCACGCCTGTAACCCCAGTACTTTGGGTGGGCGGATCACAAGGTCAGGAGTTCGAGAATACCCTAACATGGTGAAAACCCATCTCTACTGAAAATATAATTAGTCAGGTGTGGTGGAGGTGCCTGTGATCCCTGTTACTCAGTAGGCTGAGACAGGAGAATCGCTTAAACCTGGGAGGCAGATGTTGCAATGAGCCAAGATCGTGCCATTGCACTCCAGCCTGGGTGACAGAGCAAGGCTGTCTCAAAAAGAAAAAAAAAAAAAAGATAGCCAGTTTCTTGCCTAGGTATTCCAGGGAGATGGAATTTCTGATAACATTATAGTCTAAACAGATCAAAAGATGCAGGAATGAATTTAGTATTCACTGAAGAAGTACATGGGGGTCCTAGAAGTAAAATAAACTTTAATTAAAGCAGTTTATAGTGACGCTAGTTATAGGATGATTAACAGTCTTCAAAATTTTGCAGACAAACTGCTTTTAGAGAATTTCTTAACTAAAGCATACATAATTATTATCATATGAACATGAGTTCCAACTGAATTCAAGAAGCCCTCAGTTTTGGAATATATAAGGTAAGATAAGTGATTCATACAGTTTCTCAATATTCAAACTATGTACCAATGAAACCAAGACGTTTCTACCACTAATAATTTACATTACTGCCTTCCTTGCGAAGTTTGAGAGAAGGATTATTACTAACAGCAGGGATTTTTTTTTTTTATTCTGTAGTTTATGATTTCAAAAAGATCTATATTTTGACCACCTAAAGCCAAATCCAAATATTGGCAAGACTGACAACACAACAGAAATGCTGTGAGGATTTAAAAACCAATCAGTCCTTAAACTCATGCACATAATGTCAAACGAGCAACAAAATAAGAAGTTCAAAGGCAACTAAACACAATGTACAATCCAAGTGGACCCCTGATTTTAAAAAACAAACAAAGACTCAAAGGACAATTGGGAAAATCTGGGTATATTAGTTATTAATAACATAATAGTATTATACCAAAGTTAAATTTCCTAAGTGTGATTATTTTGAGAATGAAGGATAATAGCCTTGTACTAGGAGATACATATTGACATATTTAGGCATGAAGTGTTATGATTACTGCAATCAATTTTTCAAGGGTTTGGTTAAAAAAAAAGGTATGTGTGGACAGAGAGGGAAATGATAAAAAAAAGATAAAAAAAAGGACGGGTGAAGAGAAATCTTTGAAAAGAGACTAGTAGGTCAAACATAAACAAACAAAAACTCTTAATTGTTAATTTGGGTTAAAAGAAAGATAGGTTCCAGAGAAGCAGGAAAACGTAAAGTCTTAAAAAGATTAACACACTAACTGGAAAACACTGCTTCGGTGGAGAGAAGAGACGAGAGGGATGGAGAACAGACAGAGAACAGAAAGAAGAGAAAGAAATGAAACTAACATTTTGAAAACACACTCAGTTTACTGGCCAGGCTATCTCAACCAATCCTTACAATATTAACTGTATTTCTCTTTATTTTATTTTGTTATACAAAAGGAAGATAGTAAGTAACTTGCTCAAGGTCATAACAACTAATAAGGTAGAGTCAGGAGCTCATCTCTGGTTTATCTGACCTCAGAGATCATGCTCCTACTGGCATACCAAAGTTGCCTGCCTAGCGCTTTGTACTATGAGTTTAAAAAATTTAGATTCTAGTTCTCTCATTGACTTGTGGTAGTAGTATTTGTAACTTACCCGTGTGTGAAATTATCAACATGCACACCTCTACTTAATAGAGATAAAGGATATAAAACCTGAGCTTCCCAAAATAAAAGTTCAATAGAAAAAAAAAAAACTAATACAATCACTGATTTTAATATTACAAAAATTTTTATCTTTCTGCCATTTATTATCAACTGTATGTAATATTTGTTAACTACCAACTGTAATATCAACAGTAATATCGATTGCAAAAAGGATAAAAAAACATGATTCAGAAGAAATCTCATTCAACTTAGAAACATAAATACATATTTATATTCTGAAATCTTACATAGTTTTGCAACAGACTATAAAAATTCAGAATTACTTTAATGAGTTAGTCCAAGTGGTACATAAATAGAATACATGTATTTTCAGCAAATACAATTTTGGCTTACCTTTTTAATAGGTGATGTAGGTGTTGCTTGACCTGATGACACAGTAGGTGTTGTAACAGCTACAGGAGCTGCTTGTGTACTAGAAGTGTTGGCATTAGTTACAGAAGCCAGGGGTTTTGTCTTATCTATTAAAGACAAACAATTAAGAGTCAAGATTCCATATATATTTGGTCTCAATGGCTGGGAAAAAATCATTTTATATTCCATTTTTGTTTAAGGTTTTGTTAACTAAAAGTCTTTCCCCACTGTGATTCCTTTTCGCAAGTCAGTTTTTCAGGGAGCTTCTAGACTTGTCTCTATATATATGCTGAAATAAATAGTTAAGATAATAAAGATACACAACAAAGCTTCTGACAATAAAACGCACAAATAGAATCTGACTTCTGTACTTTTAAAATGAAGAAAATAAAAAGAAATTTAAGATTTAAAATTTGAATGCATGAATGCAATGTAACTAAAAACTTAACAGTAGCTATGCAATTTTCTAATGGATAAACAACTATTATTACTGATCTAAAACTGATGGTTCCTCTTTAATCAAGGAAATCTAAAAGTGCTTTTGTCAATAATTACCTTACATTCCTGTCAAACAGTATGGTTAAATGTCCCAAAGAGCATGTCTTCCCACTCCTAAAAAGTCTAAAGTTAAATGGGCACAATATCATCTTCTTGGAAAATAATCCACCTAACTGTGTAGAGAATCAATCAACAAATAATAAGTGTCCCCATTCTTCAAGTAGTGCCCTAGGTACTAGGGATATATCAGCCAATGAAAAGACAAAATACCTTCACTTGCAGTCTAGTAGGAGATATAAATAACAAATAAGATAAACCCCATGTACCACCATCCAACTTATTTATTTACTTTGAGACAGGGTCTTGTTCTATTGCCCAGGCTGGGGTACAGTGGCATGATCTTGGCTCACTGAAGCCTGTTACCCAGGCTCAAGCGATCTTCCCACCTCAGCCTCTTGAGTAGCTGGGACTACAGGTGTGTGCTACCACACCTACTAATTGTTGTATTTTTTTTGTAAAGACAGGGCTTCCCCATGTTGCCCAAGCTGGTCTTGAACTCGTGAGCTTAAGCAATCCTCCAGACTTGGACTCCCAAACTGCTGAGATTACTAGCATGATCCACAGCACCCAGCCCCACCATCCAACTTACTTTGTAAATGTTATTAATATTGCTGTAGTCTTTCTATCCATTTGATTTCAACAAAGAACAAAAAAATCCTAGAAGAAAGAACCCTAAAAGCAAAAATGTACTCTTCTTTCTCATTTTCTCAACTAACTTTCACAATTGTAAATTGTTTGAAAGGTAACTAAAACTTATGGTTGCACTCTCATTTTTATCTGCTTTATGAGAAGAGAAAGAACACTGAAGAAAAACTGTTTTGGCAAATTATTTATTTTACAAAATTCAGCAAAATAGTTATTTTACGTCAAATAGTTTCCCAAGGAAATAACCTTACAAAAAGTAGAAAGAACAAATGGTTTACAAATTGTCAAATTAAGCTGTAGCGCTACAGGGAAATGGCTGCTTTCTCAAGCTTTCCAAATAAAGTATGATAAAGCCTAGCTGATATTAAAAGAGTGAGAGGAAAGGAACCACACAGCATTTACATGGGTTAATTCTTGAGACAGTCAAATTTTCCTGGCACAACTGACCACTAGCAACAGGAAGAACAAAATTATCATAGTACAATGCTTAAAAGGAACATTTAAAGTTAGCTCAGTGAGAAACTGAGTAGAGAGCAATTAGTACGTTTCAATTCCAAACCGGGAACAAATACAATGCAATTTGATGGTAATTAGTTATACTTAATAGAATACTAGAGTTTTAAGAACCATCTAGGTCATATAGCCCGATTTTTCTCATTTTATAATCAAGGAAATTCAACCAAAAGATAGCAGAAGATTTGCTGGTTAGTGCTAAAACTGGCCTAAGGTCTCTTGTTTGTTTTAAATAGTTCCTTGGTGTCTAACATTGAACAGTGACTTGTATACAAACAAGGGCTAATGAAGAAAAAATTTAGTGATGAACAAAAACCTAGAAATCTTTGAAAGAGATGCCTGGACTTCTAGTTCTTGAATTATACTACATAAGTAGTAAAAGACTTAAAATACAAGTTAGGAGATCTGGGTGCAAGTCTTGGCTCTCTTGTGCACATAGTTTAATTTGTAATGATATACTTGACTACAGACTGAGAGCTAAGTAATGTCTCCCAGGGAGGAGATTAACTGCATAAAAATAACTTTAGGCTATAGGTTGAGCACAATGGCTCATGCCTGTAATCCCAGCACTTTGGGAGGCTGAGGTGGGAGAATTGCTTGAGGACAGGAGTTCAAGACTAGCCTCAGCAAAATAGTTAACCCTACAAAAAACAAAAATAAAATTAGATGTGCATGGTAACATGTGCTTGTTGTCCCAGCTACTGGAGAAGCTGAGGAGGATCACTTGAACCCAGGAGTTTGAGAATAAGGTAAATGTTCATCAGAATGGAAACAGACATATTTAATAGAATACTATACAATAGCTAAAAAAAAAAAAATGCAGATCAAGTTATAGAAATAGATTTATGGACAAATATAAAAAACATAACTTTTGAGTGAAAAAAGATGTATAACAATTCCTACCATATGAAAAAAACACAAAACAATATTATAATTGTTATATGTTACATATGAATACACATATGTAACACTATAAAAATGAACTAGAAGATTACAGAAAAAAACTCATGATAATGATTGCCTTTGAGGGAAGGAAAGGGAAGCAGACTAGGGTGGGTGACTAAAAAAGACATCTATAATGTTTTAACTTCATTTAAGAAATTGAAGTAAATATGATTAAATGTCACAGTAGTTAAAGTCTTAAGTCGAGGTTGTTGGAATATGAATGTTTGTTTATTATACTTTTCTGTATCTTTAAAATTTCTCAAAACAAAGCAAATTCCCCCACACCCTCACAGGAAAGAGTTTTTACTCCATTCCTACTTTACTATTTCTTAGGGAAAATTTGGGATGCTGTTGGGACCGGCATCCTGGACGTTTGGACCTCAGAAGGAACAGGAGCATTTCTCAATTGCTGAGAACCCACTCACAACCTATCTGTACCTAAGGAGTCTTAGAAGCCTCTGCAACTTCTTTAAATATAGGTCGGCAAAATGCAGAGGTGAACAACAGCCTCCAGATAATTAAATAATAATAAATTCACAACTATATGTAAGTTTCTAGCATTCACTGAAAGATAATTTAGTAGCGTGGCAGGTATCTAAACAAGTAGCAAATCAGTCTGAAAAATTTAAAAATTACGTCTCTTCTTGTCTTATTTTACACTGCCACAAAATTCAACGAAAATGCATTTATCTTTTAATTTTACCTGTTTCAGCTTCTGATTCCGAGTCATCTTCCTCATCTTCTTCACTAGAGCAGCTAGACTCATCCTTCTTTCCTTCTTCTTCTTCATCAACCTTTTCTTGTTCCAGAGATTCAATACGGGATGCATTTTTCTCTGGTTCAATAATCAACGTCTCTTTGCTGTTAAAGGAAAACAGTGTTCAAATGATTAGAAATACAAAAGGTTAAAATATATTCATTCTTCCCAGATCCACAATAATCATGCCTGTGGCCACTATGCCAACTCATTCACAAAAGTAACAAATGTACTTGAATATTTTACTCACTTTTTAAAGGTCTTCTGTGACTG
The DNA here is from genome assembly GCF_029289425.2 of Pan paniscus. Classification (NCBI taxonomy): domain Eukaryota; kingdom Metazoa; phylum Chordata; class Mammalia; order Primates; family Hominidae; genus Pan; species Pan paniscus. The sequence goes on from NC_073259.2 coordinate 87,873,569, forward strand.
ATTATTGTCCATATTTGCTGTTGATTCAATTAGTGGAGATTTCTTGTCCCGTTTTTCACTATGGAGCTTTGTACAAAGTTATGCAAAGGAAAATAAGAAAACTATTAAGATACTATTACTAAGATGCAGAGTTTAAAATAATAACAAAGTAGTTTTTCAGACATTAAATAAGACAAAACAAAGAAATAAATAAATTAAGTTTTACCTGAAAAGGAAAGAGCTTGAATAAAGAATGAAATAGGCTAGACAATTAAAAAGCTCCATGCAGGGCTAAGATGGATTTTTTACATCCCTCCAACTTTACTGAAAAAGTCGAGATCCACTAACCACTTAGGCTGGCTGAGGATATTTTACTTAAAGAACTGTTTCTGGCTGGGCGCAGTGGCTCACACCTGTAATCCTAGCACTTTGGGAGGCCGAGGCGGGAGGACTGCCTGAGCTCAGGAGTTCAAGACCAGCCTGGGCAACACGGTGAAACCCCATCTCTACTAAAACACAAAAAATTAGCCGGGCATGGTGGCGTGTACCTGTAGTCCGAGCTACTCAGGAGGCTGAGGCAGGAGAATTGCTCGGACCCGGGAGGTGGAGGCTGCAGTGAGTTGAGATCGTGCCACTGTACTCTAGCCTGGGACAGAGTAAGACCCCATCTCCAAAAAAAAAAAAAAACTGTTTTCTAGTGATATAACTCCTTGCTTATCTAGGACCTGCTATTGGATATATGAGATTTTATAGATTCCATCTTTTAAGTAAAACACTCTAATGAAATTATAAAAATGTTATTCTTGAGGACATATATGAGTATTCATTTTGAGAAGGGGAGGAAATAGAAATGGGGATAAGCAACACAAAAGGCTAAATATCACCACCCTTTATTCTCTTTCACTATCATTTAGTGAAACTTAAGGATAACTTAAAACCAAAAAGTACAAAACATCACAAGAATACTTTTGTAATTGTTTCAAATTCAAAGTTATTAAGATAAGTAATATAGGCAATTATTAGTCATCAAACATACCAGATTTTGTTTCTTTTGCAACTCTTCTAAATATCCTAAAATGTCTTCGTCTGCTACATCAAAGGCTGTTTGGCCCTACGTAGGAAACAAGGGGGGATGGTGATGGTCAAAAGTCAATAAATCATAAAATGCCTTCAGTAATTCTGTATAATTTTATATAAAGAAGTTGGATAACATTTTTTACAGTGGTTATAAATGATACAATAACTACTGTAAAAACATACAACTCTAAGGCAATGTATGTGAAATTTATGTGAGACAGAAGCTGAGAATATCTCCCCTTATTTTTTTGGTAACAGCTTTATTGAGATATAATTCATATACCATACAAATCACTCATTTAAAGTGTACAATTCAATGGTTTTATGGATATTCAGAGTTGTACAACTATCAAAATAACCAATTTCAAATATTTTTATCACCCTAAGAAGTAGGAACATACCCTTTAGTAGTCACTGTCTGCATCCAGCCCAAGGCAACCACTAATCTACTTTCTGTCTCTATAGGTCTGCCTATGCTAGGCATTTCCTATAAATGGAATCATACAATATATGGTTCTTTGTGACTGGCTTCTTTCACTCTATATGTTTTCAAGGTTCATTCATGTTATAGCATGTATCACTTCATTTCTTTTGATGAATAATATTCCATTGCATGATATATACAGTTTGCTAATCTAGTCATCAGGTGGACATCTGCATTTTTTTTTCTTTGCCTATGATGAATAATGCTGCTATGAGCATTCATATACAACTTTTTGTGTGGACACCTGTTTTCATTTTCTTCAACATACAGTTAAGGGCAAAATTACTGGGTAATTTAACCTTTTGAGACTTTTTCTTTTTGATGACTTCCTAAAACTTAATTAACTTCTTGGTAGAGTAATAAAATTAAAAATATATATATGTTTAAGCTGTTTAACATTCAGCCAGCCACAGGTATGGCTTAATTTTTAAAATTAGTCCAGATGAACATATGTCAATCCATTTTAATTCACTGTGAAAGAGAAAATTTCAAAGAGCTGCTGACTAAACATAGTAAGATAATTTCCTGCTGCCTGCATTAGTCCTTATAATAGCCCTACTGTACAAGTTTCCAGGATGCTTACAAGTTCATTATTTAGAATATAGTCTTCTTTGTATGTTATCCAGTATATGATCCTTTCACAGAAAAAAAAATGTTTTTAGCAACAAAAAATATAATTCTGAAAGGAAGTTAAAATTTCTTAATAGTATTCCTATATCCACAACAAGATCAGAATGGATAAGAAATAATGGCTTCTAAAATCACATTAATTTTTCCGTTTAGAAACAAACAACAAACCTCGTTTCTATACCAACATCAGGATGTTAACATGTATTCAGAAAGGAGCTAATTTCCAAACACTATAAAACAAACTATAAGCTAGCCAATATCTGAGCTAGTTTTCCCATTGTCTGTTAATAAAATAAAAAGTCATTGTCTATGAAAGGTATCTTTTTTTTTTTTTTTTTTTTTTTAAAGATAGGATCTTGCTCTGTTACCAAGGTTGGAGTGCACTGGCATGATCGTGGCTCACTGCAGCCTCAACCTCCTGGGACTCAGGTGATCCTCCCACTTCAGCCTCCTGAGTAGCTGGGACCACAGGTGCACACCTCCACGCCTGACTAGTTTTTGTATATTTTTGTAGAGATGGAGTTTCACCATGTTGCCCAGGCTGGTTTTGAACTCCAGGGCTCAGGCCCACCTCCACCTCCCAAAGTGCTGGGATTATAGGTATGGGCCACTGTGCCCAGCCCTATGAAGTATATCTTCAAAGTATATAAAATACTGCTTTTTCAAAATAGGTGAGTATGTACATAAATTTACAAGATTCAAAAATACTTATCATACTTGCCTTTTCTTGCTAGAAAGTCTTACCAGTAGGAATTTAAGAGACAATCTATCCTTTCCCACTCAGTCCAAGATAAAAAGTTTTCGTTTTAACAAACTTTCCTGCCATTTCAATCTTGGGAAATAGAAGCCAAAATTTAAATTCCTGAAGAATAAATAGTTCTGAAATCAAATAACTGGCTCAAAACTTAAGGTGCCCTTTAAATTAGAAATACATGTTAATTCTAGTTTTGCTATATCATATGCTTTACATAATCAGTTCTAAAATGTTAATAATGCTATTTAATGTAAAGTGTGTTTAAGATTATGTTATGTGGAAATAATTCAGTGACTTCTTTTTAAATATCATTTTAAGCATTATCAACCCTTTTCATGAATGAACTACCCCACCTTGAAAATGTTTGAACTGTAATTAAATTTTTCTAGCAGTTAAATGCAATGGAGTCACTTTAATAATCAAGGAGCTCTCCTCTTTAAGAATAAGAAATTGGATCACCCTACTAACCTTTATTTTCACTTTCTCCCTTGATAAATGAATCTACTTTGCAAACAGCAGCTGATACACAATCAAATTAGAGTAAAATGTGGGCTATAAGAATTTCTAATTTCAAAAAAAGCACACTCATCAACTTAACTCATCAACTTAAACATGCTCTTTAAACAATCTGCAGCACAGTTATAAAGCTAACAGTCGTGAAGTTATAAACATTATTTGGTTCTTAACTACTATAAGGCTATTATGCTTCATTGATAGAGTATAAACACATTTATAGTATATAAGCAGTGTCACTCAAAGCAACCAGGCAACAAATGAGGACACAATGCTGAGGTATGAGAACATAAAAACTTTATCAAGAGAACTATCTTAAAAGTAACTGCTTAAAAAAAAAATCAGTCCAATACATCTATTAAGAGTCACAAACACACTAGAGACATTATAAGTCTAACTTCATAGTTTCTTCATTTTTCTTTACTCACTTATTCTAACCAAATTTTTTTTTAGGTACAACCTCTTCATCTTCACAACAACGAATAATGTAGCTGGGACAAGTATCAGAATGATTCTCACTGTACAGATGAAGAAACTCAGTCTGCGTGCATGGTATTTGCCCAAGGTCATACAGGTCATTAAGAGAAAGTGGGAATACAATCTAGGTCTCTACTAGTGTGTCATTTTGTCTTTATCAAAAATAAAAATAAATTCAGATGGAATTAGGGTAAAAAAAATTCTTGTGTCCATTAATAGCAGAAATAGCTTTGTTATTCATTTAAATCTTTATAATGACAGTTATATTAATCTAAAAACTTGTCTGCTAACCGTTGTATTAATTCGGTAAGAGAAATTCCAACCAGAAAAGCATTCTAGTCAATATTTAAAGAAAGAACAATATTAGATACATTCTAGTAAAGCAATTATTTTAATAAATTAAGAAAGCAAATAAAAACCTTTGTATTTAAGGTCTGTATCACGTAATTTATAATAATGAATTAAAATGACAGTAAATATGTATTACAGTTTGCAAATAATTTAAAGAAATGAAACTGAAATCTCTAAATATTTTTAGACTATTTCTCTCACTTCCATGTAGAAAGTTTCAGATTTTCTATATATTTGTTACACTTACTATATTATACATTATTTTCCCAAATCATGTTTTCTAGTACTAAATAATTTATCTAAACTCTGGTAGTACCTTAAGTGCACATCTTTAATATCGTTTTTAAAACAATTTAGTAATAATCTTCAATCTGTAAGTACTAAGGAAGGTATCCAATGACAATATAAATTCACATAGGCAGGCTTACATAATTAAGACAAAGTAATTTATTTTGACTGAACATGATGTATGACAATTTAAAATGTAGACAATAAAAACAGTCTAATTCATACATGCAAAGTTATGAAATTAAAATTTTAAAAATCAAGGTCTTAAAATAGAACTTCTCAAATGAAAAAAAAAGCCTTGTATTTGGATATATTTATGGCACAAAGTCCTTTAGAATGCTATAGACATTATGTAGCTCCTCACTATAAAAAGCAGTCTTTAAAATCTTGATTTTTAAAAGAAAAATATTTTGATTAAAATTTATATTTTTATAGCTTAATAGTATCTTGAAAAATAAAAGATGAGGAAACTAAAACGAAAAGAAGTTATAGAGGAACTTAGCAGAATAAAAAGATAAAACAATTTCAGGGTTTTAGGAAAATATACTTGACTTCTCTGATCATGTTCCTGAATCCAAAAAACTTAATTTCACAGGGTCGTTAAAAGAATTGCATTAGGTAATATGTGTAAAAAAGGCTGAAAACCTTTAAATTCTATATAAATATGAGGCACAATTGTTTCGGGTTTTTGTTTTTTGTTTTTTTTTTGAGCAGGGTCTCCTTCTGTTGCCCACTGCTGTGCAGTGCCACAACCATGACTCACTGCAGCCTTGAACTCCTGGACTCAAGTGATCCTTCTACTACCTCAGCCTCCCATGTAGCTGGGATTACAGGTGCATACCACAAAGCCTGGCTCACAATTCTTTTAAGATCACATAAAGATCTACTGAAATATCGAATGACAGATAAGGAGTAAATAAAATTTAGAGTGACATAAGGAGCTGCTACTATAGTAATTTTTTAAAAAAGGATATAAGGCAAAATAATTTTACACGCACTCCTCTGATAGCAAAATTATGATAAATTGTATAGCATAGGACTTAGACAATTGTTGGCCAGATGCCAATAAAATTTTTGTCATACATACAATATATTGTGTATGTTTCACTAGAATACTGATTCAGTAGGGGAAACACACCATGTTTCAACTTGTAAGTGAAATAATCCTTTTTGGAAACCATTTCAATTAATAAGCTTCTCTCATCTAGTTCTCATCCGGAGGCTACTGTTACTAAATGAACCAATTATCAGCACTGCCCATATGAATGGACATGTGGTAAAAGGTCACTGTTTGGGAGAGAAGAATGCAGACCAGAGTTCAGAGGCTAATAGGTATCCGCTAATCTTTTCAGAAAAAAATTTCTGAAGGGGAATTTCTACATGAAAAGAGAGGTAACACGACTTGCGAAGCTAAAATTAGCTGGCCTTTTACTTGAATAGTATCAATATTTATTTGTCTTCTAATGCTGATTACAAAACAACTATTATGATGAAAAACAACAGAGAAAGTAAATTATTGAAAGTTTTAACTAAAAATTCAACCCAAAGATTTTTGTATTTGTATATAAGTACAAACCAATCATTCCCCCAAATTTTTTTACTTTCCTTGAGACTTTTACCAATTCCTATGATTTTCATGCCTGCACATTTCTTATATAAAATATATTTTTAAATCAGTTAATGAAAACAAGATATTTAAAACTCTACTCCAAAAACAGCAAAAGAATTAGCCCTGTTTTGAATAAAGATGAGATCATTTTATGAATCTCTGCTACATAACCTATGATATTATCCTATAAAATGCAATATACAAGGAACATTCTATGGAAAGGTAATCAAACCCACTAGAGGAGACGTGTTTTGAGTTCTCCGTGATACTTATTACCTACCAACACAGAGTAGGAAGAGACTAGCAGAAATACTGGTGACTGGCTATTGACTGATAGTGTATCTAAAAAGGAGTAGAGGAGAGAAGTCTAGTTTAACAAGAAACTTGATAACCTGAATCTTTTCATGATTTTGTGAAAAACGCTTGTATGACATTTTCTCCCTCCCTCCTTCTACGTAATTGTGGTATTAAGTACATCATTTACCTCACTCAACTCAACTATTTTCTCATCTACAAAACTAGAAGACTAGATGATGTTGCATCTCAATGATCCCCTTTGGCATAAAACTTTATAGTTATATTTACTGTCATCACCTGCTGTAAGACCTCATTATTCATGTCACTTAAAGAATTCTATAAGCAAGCTAAAAGACCATCAGCTAAAGAATTAGAAACACACTTCTACATGTGTTCCAACTCAAAGGGGTGGCAGAAAACATTCACATAGGAATGCAACATTTTCTTAGCTTCTGAATTCCTAAGAACATAGCATTAATGCAAGTATCCAAATCTACTCTACATGTATGGCAATCTGATTACTGAAAGAGCAATACTTCTTTCTTTGCAGTACAAGGCCAGAACCACCTCATACGGTAGCTGAAAAGACTTAAACCATTAATTAGTAAGTCAGTTGGCTGAAAAAATGTTTTATACAGTTAATAAAAATATAATTATATAATGTAATCCTTATAACCTTTTGAGACTATATTTCTAAATATACTTTCTAAAACTATATTTCTAAAAGTTAAAGTATTAAAATACATTTAAAACGCCTACCACTTTGTTGACCATCTCCATATCACACAGATTGTCCACTAAAATTCGACATGCTTCTTCTTTACCCCAATGAGCTGCAGCATGAAGAGGTGTCCAGCCATCATAGTCTTTAATATTAACATCATAGCCTGCCTGTATTAAAAGTCTAAAGAAATTACAGTGAATTAGACAATCATTAAAATCTAGAAATAAACGATCATGATCAAAAGCTATCTACCATGCAATTTAACTACAATTTTCAGTTAATTTCTTTTCAGAATTCACATCCTTCCCCCTCAATGAATTAACTATGGCAAATACAAAGTAATTCTCAGAAAAAACTCGGAAAAAGAGGATCTTGAGTCATTGCCATAATAATGCAGTTTTAATTAATTCCTAATGACTCTAAGTCTTATGGTTTGGTGTGACACTGATTAATTCTTGTTAATATGACTTGTAAGTGAAATTTTCACAGAAAAGCCCATAATTTTTCAATGTAAAATCGAAAACTGATGAATCACTTTGTATGTAAAACTGATTTATTGCAGGAACTATCATCTTCAGGTTTCCATATAATACATAATCTCGGGCTAAATGTGTTCTAAGAATACATTGGAATCAAAGAAACTTGTTTTGTAATATTTCTGTTGCCTTGAAATTAAGGAGCTGAAAATTTTCAAAGGAAAATGACAATCTTTTAAGAACAAAACAAAGCAAAAAACATATTCCAAGGAGTCGGATCTATTTTTCTGAGCAGTAGAAAGCAGATACTCCAATCATCAACAAGCTAAAACAGAAACACATTTTAATACAATGCAAAGAGTTGCATAAATTATGTTAGTATGCCCTTCTAACTACATACTGACAACAACCTTTATTTTATTTAGACATTAAGCTCACAGACAGCAAGGATGGGTCTATAAACTGCACATAGCATAGCCCCACACAAACAGGTGAACGAACACTAAATACAACTCATGAAATCTAGTTAACCTTTACCTCACTTTCCAAGATGTTGAGCTTGAGAAGGACCTTCTTTTTACCTACAGGAGGTGGTAGTGACAGCTAATGTATAATCCCCCTTTATTTATTTAAGAACAAATCTGGTATTTCCTAACAACATCTAATACAGCTGTTTCTAATCCTGCCTCTGTAACGGAACCATCTGAAGGGCTTGTTTTTTAAAAATAGATTCCCCAGCTCACCCCAGTACTACTCAATCAGCATATGGAGAGATGGGCCCTGCTAATCTATATTCTTAATAAGTCCCCCATATGATTTTCATATCATTGCCTGTCACCTGCCTGCAGACCAACATTTAAGAGCCATTATCTAAAGAAAAGCTGAAAGATATAAGTCCAAAGAAATATCTCCACTGATATATATTATCAGAAACCTTATTAATAGAGGCAGAAACAATACTGGAATGTAAGAGAAAAATGCTGTTCCCCCTTAGGAAATATGAACAATAATAATGTTAAATATGCTGAGCAACATTTTTAAGTACTTAGAAGTCTGTCTGGAGAGAAAAAAGAGGTAAATTTTTTCAACATAAAAAAAGACTATCTATATTCAAGGAGCTTTTACTGGAAGTGAAACAACAACCAACTCTCAAGGATAGGTTCTATGAATAGACATGCAATGGGAGTACAAAACTGAAAAGCATCAAAATCAAATTGAAAGGAGTTGTGTGTGTTTGGGAGGGAGAGAAAATGTGAAGAAGGTTACATTTGAAACATCTTTTCTATTGATTTTTATTTCATATATGTTTTAACTTTCATAAGTAATATGTTCACAAAGTTAAAAAAAAAAGAATGAAAGGATACATAGGGACATCACTCTCTCACCGCTTTTAGCCAACTAGCTTGCCCTACCTCAAAATAACCATACTATTAATTTTTATTGGATCCTTACACAATGATTTCATGCATATATAAGCAAATACAATTTTAATTTTTTTTACAATAAATACAAATGATACATACTTGGATCCTTGATTTTGACATTTCATAATATACCCTAGTGTTCTTTCTACAACAGTATGTAAGGAGATTTCTCATTCTTGTTTTAATTGTTTCAGAATATGCCAGTGAAAGCATACACCATAATTTATTAAACCATTCTCTTATTCCTATTATAAACAATGCTGCTAGCACGTATCTTACTTCCCATGTGAGTGGGAATATCTGTAAAAAAACAAATTCCTAGAGGTAGAATCAGGGAACTAAAGAATAACTGTTACTTTGATTGAATTTGCTCAATTGTCATTTCTACTAGTAAGAGTGCCTTTTCCTACACCCTGTCAACAGGATGTCAAATGTTTTGATCTTTGCCACTTGACAGATGTAAAAGTGTAACTCATTGTAGCTTTATTTGCACTTAATTATGAATGAAGTTGAGCATTTTTTTTCATATGCTTAAGGGCCTTTAACTGATTCAAAGGATAGAGCAGAATTTGCCTCCAAGTTGAAGAGATGGTGAATAAAAGCATCCAGACAGAAACAAGGGAAGGCATTAAGACATCATGACAGAACTTCAATAGATATATGTAACTGGCACAATTCATACTTTAGGGGCAATGGTGGTAGCTTAGCTTAAAAGGGAAGACAGTGGCCAGATAATGAAGAACCTATGTACTAAGTTGAGGAGTTTAAAATTTATCCTGATCCCCCCTAAGAACTAATAAAGGATTTTGGGAGTTTGGATAACCTAATTACAAAGATCATTTGGAAGCCATCCAGAAACCTATTTTGCAATATAACCCAGTACTCATATACATATTTACAGAAACAAGTGCTTTAAGAAACAATTCTTACCTTTATGTAATACTCTTTAATACTTTCTATTCTCAAAAAAAAAAAAATGCTGTTGGCAACTCACAAAAGTTTTGGATTAGAGAGAAACAGGTGGACAAGAAAACTAATAAAAAGGCAACACTGCCATACTATTCTTAGGAAAAAGGCCTAAATTATTGAAGTTGAATAGAGATTGAAAAGAGGAGGCTGGGTGGTGATGGCTCAAGTCTGTAATCCCAACACTTTGGGAGGCTGAGGCAGGCAGATCACTTGAGCCCAGGAGTTCAAGACCAGCCTGGGAAACATGGTGGAACCTTGTCTCTACAAAAAATATGAAAATTAAGTGGGCGTAGTGGCACATGCTTGTAGTCCCAGCTACTAGAGAGGCTGAGGTGGGAGGACTGCCTGAGCCTCTGTCACCCAAGAGGAGGAAACTTGGGAAAGGTGACTCATATATTCTTTACTGCTTTTACTAATGAGTGGGAATAAGAAAGATTGATAATAGAAGCTCAAGTGAATTAGAAGCAATATATTAATAAAAGGTGCAGTAGATTTTGCTAAGTGCTGGTCTTACTTCCTTTCACATACATGTAAGAATAATTTTATATATTGAATAATACGCAGAATAATTTTCTTCATATAGTTGCCAATATTTGCATTGCAGAAGTAAAAATATTATTGCAACATAAAGAAGCTTTGTTCCAAGCAAATTTGCTAAACAATATACAGCCCTGTAGAGTCAAAGTTGCTTATGGCTTAATATTTTATAGCGTGCTAATAGTACTAAGTTCCAGTGTTCATGTAGTAAAAAAGAAAACTGTATTTAAGATAAGTTACATGTAAATAAATATTCTGCAGGAATCAAGCTCTCAAAATTGATGGTATGTTCACAGGACATTGTTCTTAAGACTCACAAACCAGTTATCAATCTGGAACCTCAAAATGACTCTCTGTAGTGATTTATTAGGCCAAAAGGTCACAGAGAATAGGTGACTGACACTTAAATTCAACTTACTGGAAAATCACAACTGATTAAAAAATAGTAATAATTAGAGAGTTGAAAGAATTTTAGAACAAAAGCAATCATATTCAAAGTAGTTTTTCTCTTTCTTCCTGAAAACAGGCATTAAAGAACTCTTTTATGTTGCTTCAAAATAACGTTTGCAGGTATTTTAAGAAAAGGAACAATGAATAAAGAAGACAAACTAAAATAGAAAAACTCTGTAAAAAACAATACTTACTTTAAAACTTCCGTATAGCCTTTAGCAGCTGCAACGTGAAGTGCTGTACCTCCAGATTTTGCATGCCGGACATCATTTATATGACCACTATTTAGCCACTGCCTGGCATCTCTAAGCATGATCCGTTCTTCTTCCTTTCGAGCTGCTTCTATATCAACCCCTGATAAAATAAAAATAATTATTTTTATTTTTGCTTAAAATTGTTCTATGTTGGGAAATAAAACTATCCAAAACATGTCAAGTTTAAATAGAATTAAAAGTGAAAGTATGTCTTTTTTAAATGGGCTGCTTATAACAAGTTGGTTAAACTAAAAAATGTGGGGATATTGTAGACCTTGTATTAACTTTTTCTACTTATTACTTGGTTTTTGCTTCACAATACTATTTTGATCTTATTTTTCCTTTCTGATTATTCTTCTTGTTTTTTAAAAACTTGAACATTTCCTAAGGTATAAGCATCCTTTGGGCTAAATTTTTTTTTTAACAATTATAATGAATAAGTCTCAAATTTCTATCTACTGTTTTGATCTGTTCTATGAAATCTAGCCTAGCAGGTACAAATGTTTACTGAATGCTTCAACTTGGAGGTCCCGTCTTCATCTAAAATATATCATACCTTAAAATAGATTATTTCTCTAGCAAACTCCCTTCATTTCCTTTTCCAACACAGTACATTCTTCATACCATTAAAGTTATTTTCATAATTTTAGTAAGTTATATAAATGTTCATTCATTTAAAAGCACTTACTCTAAGCACTACCCTAGGTTGAGGTGACAAAAGTGGAAAGAGGCCAGGCGAGGTGGCTCACACCTATAATCCCAGCTATTTGGGAGGCTGATGTGGAAGGATCGCTTGAGCCAGGAGGTCAAGGCTGCAGCGAGCCATGATCATGCCACTGCATTACAGCCTGGGTGAGAGCAACACCCTGTCTCAAAAAACAAACAAAAAAAGGGAAGAATACAAAAATGAATAGGACCCTCTAATTCCTACCTTCAAAGAGCTCAACACCTTGGAAAAAAAATTAAAGAAAGATACTCTTGAAATTCCTGAATGATTTCATCTGGTCTTATGGCTTTGACTACTTGCTATTTAATAAACAGCACACACCGCAATGCATTTACAATCTGCCTTACTCCACAAGTCTATAGGCCTTTTTATCTTTTATCCCCACTGTCTGGTAGAATACCTGATACAAAGCAAAGGGAGATCAGAGCCAGGTGCGTTGGCTCACACTTGTAATTCAAGCACTTTGAGAGGGTGAGATGGGCAGATCATTTGAGGTCAGCAGTTCAAGACCAGCCTGGCCAACATGGTGAAACCCCGTCTCTACTAAAAATACAAAAAAAAAAAAAAAATTAGCCAGGCATAGTGGCAGGTGCCTGTAGTCCCAGCTACTTGGGAGGCTGAGTCAGGAGAACTACTTAAGCCCAGGAGATGGAGGATGCAGTAAGCCAAGATCACGCCACTGCACTCCAGCCTGGGCAACGGAGTGAGACTTTGCCTCAAAGAAAAGGGAAAAAAAAAAAAGCAAAGTACAGGGAGATCAGTAAATGTTCACTAAATGAACAATGAATGAACAAATATAAAACAAGAACACACACACACACATTTCCTCAGCTAAGATTCTCCTATAATCCATATCCATGTATACAACTGTTTGGACAAGATTTTTCATTCATCCATCCATACATTTAATATATACTGAGCACCTACTATTTTGCCAGGTACATTGTTAGATGCTACAGGTATAGATGTGAACTTATGATATGGCAGAAGATGATTCATTTGTGAAGAAAAATAAAGCAAGGAAAGGAAACAGAAAGGGTAATGAGAAGGGGTGTTATTTTATATAGGTTGGTAAAACATAGCTTCTTTGATGACATTACAACAAGAAATAAAGTGAGTGACAGCCATACTACTGGGAAAACATTCCAGGCAGAGGGAAGTACCAGTAGGCCCTAAAGTGGGAGCCTGCTAGGAATGTTCTGTTTAGAAGGACAGGGTCTCTACAGAGTAGTAAGGACAATGAGCGTGGTGACATGATCTGACTTAAGAGGATCACTTAGGATGAAAAGTTGAGTAGATACTGAGATACCCACTTGGAGGCTACTGCAATAATCTAGGCAAGCAATTATGGTAACTTGAACAAGGGTGGTAGCAGTGCAGACAGTAAAGTGGTTGAATTCTGGGTTTTTCAAGGCTTACCAAGAGAATTTGCTGTTAGTTTGGATACAGAAGAAAAAGAGAGGTCGAGAATCAATCAGAGGTTTTCAGTCTGAGCAACTGAAAAAATTAAAGCTTCAATTTCGGAAATGTGAAGTTTAAGATGCCTAACAAATATCTGGTCAGAGATATCAAGTAATCAGTTGCATATCTAAGCCTGTAGGAGAGAGAACTAGGGAAATAATAAAATAATATGCCATGGGCATCTCAAACTCAATGCTAAAATCTTAACCAAATTTTTCCCCAACCATTCTATTTGCTGCCTGTCTTGTTTTCCTACACTAAGTGCCCTCAATTACCTAGCAACCTGAAAGTCATCTGAATTTCTCCCTTTACCTTACTCTCACCCCATCTGTGATTGTTAATTGTGTCAACTTAACTGGATTGAGAGATTCCTAGATGGCTGGTGAAGCACTGTCCCTGGGTGCAGTTGAGGGTGTTTCCAGAGGAAAGTGACATGGGAGTCAGTGGCCTGGGAGAGGAAGACCCATCCTCAATGTGCACAGGCACAATCCAATCACCTGGGAGAAATGGGCTGAAAAAGGAGGATTTGCTCTTTCTGCTTGCTCTCTCCCTTCAGGAGGAGGATACCTTTTTTCCTCCTGCTTTTGGATATCAGACTACAGGTTCTTCAACTTTTGGACTCTGGGACTTGCACCAATGGCTCCTTGGGGAGCTGTCAGGCCTGACAGGCACTGCAGTGTCAGTTTCCCAGCTTCTAGGGCTTTGAACTTGGACTGAAACACGCTACTGGCTTTGAGCCAGCCAGATTACCAGCTTCTCTGGTTCTTCATTTTGCAGGTGACCTATTGTGGGACTTTGCAGTGATTCTGTGTCAGTTGCTCCTAATAAATCCCCTTCCATATATCCTACAGGTTCTGTCTCTATGGAGAAGCCTGACTAATACACCATCCTATTAGTTACCAGATTTGGAGTTGCCACTTCTAGACTGTCTTCTAAATGGCCCCTATCACTATCCTAGTTCATAGCTTATGTCTCACACTTTGACTACTGCTACCAGCCCTTAACTCATTCCGTCTTTAGTCCCTTCTAATTCATCCCTCAATCTACTGCTGGACTGGAAAAAATAAAATATGATGTCATTGCTTTATATAAAATTTGTCAATGGCTGCTTCTGTAAGACAAAGCTCAAGCTCTTTAGTATACAAGACAAAGCCTTTTATGACTTGGTCTCAGTGCATTTTTAACTTCATCTATAGTCTTTCTCCCTTACCATCATCTAGTGTTCTAACCATCTAGACCTCCACATAGGTCCCCAAGTACATCATGGTTTCTGCTGTCATGCCAGCTACTATCCTCTACCTGAACTGTATTTTTATTTTGCCTGCTTATTAGCACATTACCATTTTTTCCAAGACAACTAAACTGCTGATTACTCAACTGAAGCTCAGCTTTTAAAAAGCAGACAATAATTCAGAAATATTTTTAAAACTCCAAGATTACACATGTATAGAAAAAGTCATCTTCAAACTAGAGATTATAACATCTCATTACTGCATTTGAAGGCAACTTGCAACAAGATTTTCCAAATAGACCTTATGAAGACAATAAATTGTACTATATATGGAATGAACACAACCTATTATAATTTTTATAAAAATCAAATGCCACCATTTCTATAGTAAAGCAGTTTTACTTGTATCAAAAATTTCCCACCAAAAGATAATCAGCCCATTTAAGATATGCCTAATGTTAATAACCTTTCTATTAAGTGATTTATCTTAGATTTGCTTTTTTAATGTTACTCTCTTACTGTCTTTTAAAACAGGTAGCTTTTTATTATTTTTATCCCTCCTTTCATTACAATCTTAAACATTCTGATTTTTATTGTCTTTTACTATTCTGTTTCCTTTGAACTTCAAGTTAAAAAAAACCTACTTCTTTTATATTTATCTAATTTCATGCTATCTTTATCTAATGACAAAGCAATTACCCTCTTTAGCTTCCAAATTGTGCTCACATCTGATTCACACATAAAAACAATCCAAGTGTAAAGTTAACGTGAAGGGCAATTCCTTATGTTTAAGAAAATTAAATTAGAAAAGAAAAACCTTTCTCTTGTTCTTAAATTTTTAAAATACTACCGATTAGAGTATGTAGACCGTGCTTAGCTCATCAAAAACTTGAAGGAAAAAAAATCTAATTGTACTATGTATTAGGAGACCTGCTTTCTAATTTCAGTGCTTTGACTAACTAGCCAGTGATCCTGAGAAAGCCATAGCTTCTTTGGATATTAGTAAGATAAGTTAAGAAAACAGATACTGAACCGAGACTGGCTGGATTTGAATCTCTGATCCACCACTTACTAGCTGTACTACCTCAGGGTAGACAATCTATGCTACGCTCTGGTTTCATTTGTAAGATGGGAGTGATGCCAGTATCTATCCCATATGGTTGTTCTGAAAACTAAATTAATTAATACATATAAAGTGTTTAGATCAGGGATAAACACTAAGGTGTTAATTATCATTATCAGTTTGAAAAGTCTATGATTCTGCTTCTTTTCTTGATTTCTGTTTTAAAAGAAAAAAAATCTTATAATGCATTTAACTGGTCCTTAACCCACCTACTATAATTGCAAGGTTTTTAAACAATGAAAATAGTATATAATAAAACTAAAGTGGGTATAACAAAGTGATTAGACTAACATCTGTCACTATGATTTAAGAGCAGTAAATATTAAAATATAACCAAATTTCTTAGATTAAAATAAATAAAATTAGATTGGAATTTAGTCAGCAACAGATTCAAAAATCAATGTGTCCCTAGATAAATAAAGAAAATAATTACAGCTACTGTTCAATTATTACTACTTTCAAAGGCAATTTATTTAAGCATAACTAGTTACTGATCAAATGTACTAGAATAAGAAAAGCCAAAAGAATGATTAAAAAACTTAAAAATATTAAACAATAATTTTCATACCTAGATAATTTGAGAAATGTTACCACTACTAATGATATGGTTTGGCTGTGTTCTCACCCAAATCTCATCTTGAATTGTAGTTCCCATAATCCCTATATGTGGTGGGAAGGACCCAGTGGGAGGTAACTAAATCATGGGGACGATTACCCCTATGCTACTGTTCTTGTGATAGTGAGTGAGTTCTCACAAGATCTTATGGTTTAAGAGGCTTTTTCCTCTTTGTTCGGCATGTCTCTCTCCAGCCGCCATGTGAAGAAGGACGTGTTTGCTTCTCCTTCCACTATGATTGTGCTTCCCCTTCCACTATGATTGTAAGTTTCCTGAGGACCCCCAGCCATGTGGAACTGTGAGTCAAACCTCTTTCCTTTATAAATTACCCACTCTCGGGTACTTTTTCATAGCAGCATGAGAATGGACTAATACAGTAATTTGGTATCGAGTAGTGGGGCACAGTTGTAAAGATACCCAAAAAATGTGGAAGCAATTTTGAAACTGGGTAACAGGCAGAGGCTGGAACAGTTTAGAGGGCTCAGAGGAAGACAGGAAGATGTAGCAAAGTTTGGAACTTCCTAGAGACTTACTGAATGGCTTTGACCAAAATGCTGATAGTGATATGGACAATGAAGTCTAGGCTGAGTTGGTCTCAGATGGAGATGAGAAACTTGTTGGGTACTAAAGCAAAGGTCACTCTTGTTATGCTTTGGCAAAGAGACCAGTGGCATTCTGCCCCTGCCCTAGAGATCTGTGGAACTCTGAACTTGAGGGAGGTAATTTAGGGTATCTGATGAAAGAAATTTCTAAGCAGCAAAGTGTTCAAAAGGAAGCAGCGCAAAGAAGTATGAAAAATTTGCAGCCTGATAATGTGAAAGAAAACCCAATTTTCTGGGGAGAAATTCAAGCTGGCTGCAGAAATTTGCATAAGTAACGAGTAACCAAATGTTAATTGCCAAGACAAAGGGGAAAAGGTCCCCAGGGCATGTCAAAGACTTTCAAAGCAGCCCTTCCCATCACAGGCCTGGAGGCCTGGGAGGGAAAAATGGTTTCATGGGCTGGGTCCAGGGCCCCCTTGCTGTGTGCAGCCTTGGGACTTGGTGCCCTGTGTCCCAGCTACTCCAGCCCTGGCTAAAAGGGGCCAATGTACAGCTCAGGCCATCGCTTCAGAGGATGCAAGCCCCAAGCCTTTGTGGCTTCCATGTGGTGTTGGGACTATGGGTGTGCAGAAGTCAAGAACTGAGGTTTGGGAAGCTCTGCCTAGATTTCAGAGGATGTATGGAAAGGCCTGGATGTCCAGGCAGAAGTCTGCTGCAGAGGTAAAGCCCTCATGGAGAACTTCTGCTAGGGCAGCATGGAAGGGAAATGTGAGGTCAGAGACCCCACACAGAATCCCCACTGGGGTACTGCCTAGTGCAGCCATGAGAAGAGGGCCACTGTCTTCCAGACCCCAGAATGACAGATCCACTAACACCTTGCACTGTGTGCCTAGAAAAGCCAGAGACACTCAACACTGGCCCATGAAAGAAGCCAGGAGTGGGGCTGTACCCTGCAAAGCTACAGAGGCAGAGCTGTCCAAGGCTGTGGGAGCCCACCTCTTACATCAGCATGACCTGGATGTGAGACATGAAGTCAAAGGACATCATTTTGGAACTTTAATGTTTAATAACAGCCCTATTGGATTTCAGACTTCCATGGGGCTTATAGCCTCTTTGTTTGGGCCAATTTCTCCCATCTGGAACAGGTATATTCACCCAATGCCTGTACCCCCACTGTGTCTAGGAAGTAATTAACTTGCTTTCGATTTTACAGGCTCACAGGCAGAAGGGACTTACCTTGCCTCAGATGAGACTTTGGACTTGGACTTTTGGGTTAATGTTGGAATGAGTTAAGACTCTGGGGGACTGTTGGGAAGGTATGATTGTGTTTTGAAATGTGAGGACATGAGATTTGGAAGGGGCCAGGAGTGGGATGATATGATTTGTCTGTTTCCCACCCAAATCTCATCTTGAATTGTAGTTCCCACAATCCCCACAAGTCGTGGGAGGGACTCCGTGTGAGGTAACTGAATCATGGGGGCAGTTACCCCCAGTGCTGCTGTTCTTGTGATAGTGAGTGAGTTCCCACGAGATCTGATGGTTTTAAAAGGGTCTTTGCTTGGCACTTCTCTCTTCTGCCACCGTGTGAAGAAGGATATGTTTGCCTTCCCATCTGTCATGACTGCATGATTGTAAGTTTCCTGATGTGTTTGCTTTCTCTTCTGTCATGACTGCATGACTGTAAGTTTCCTGAGGCCTCCCCAGCCCTGTGGAACTATAAGTCAATTAAACCTCTTTCCTTTACAAATTACCCAGTCTTGGGTATTTCTTCATAGCATCATGAGAATGGACTAATACAACTAGAGATATATTTAGGGTGCTTTTTTATAATTATTAAAATCTGTTAGAGATGCCCCTATACTTTTGTTTCTTTGGAATTAAGATATGCTATATAAATTTATGCATTCCCATTATATGTATCAAATGAACATCATGAAGTATTTTCTAGGGAGACATTTTAAATAAAATGCAGTACGGTACAGTGGTACAGAATGTGGGCTCAAGATATCTGTCTTACTGTTTAGGACAGACCTATAGCACTACCACTTCCTACCTGTATGATCTTGGGTAAATCACTAAGCCTCAATTTTCTCATCTGGAAATGGGGTAACAGTAGTATAAACCTCACAGAATTGCTATGAGGATGAAATGAAGAAATGCATGTGAAGCTCTTGGCTCAATGCCTGGCATATAATAAGCATTTAATAACAGTTAGCTATTGTCATTACTACTATTATCAGTGTTAGCACTTAGCTTTTCATCTCCAGGGTCATCTCATCTACTAGTTTCCAGAATTCCCCCTCCTTATGGTTCTCCTAGATTTACTCTTCACATCTTTACATACCCTAAGTTCTAACAATGCACCAACCACTGTCATCTAGATGTCCTTTAGTACTACAAACCCAATATATACTCATGTAGTCCCTCAGTCTGGTTCTGTCTCATCTCACACTTTCCTACATGAACTCATCTAATCATCACTTCTTCAACTGGAAACTTTAGTAAGTTAGGCTTAATTCTTCCTTCATATCTGCATTCAATTCTTTACCAAACTGTTCTAATTTTACTTCAATATTTCCTCAAGACAGCCTTGTTCTTCATTTCAAGTGTGACAGGTTTTGGCTCTTATCATCTTTCACCTGGACTAATTTGAGAATCTTCTTCAAGGAATGCGTGTCACCATATATCCTACATTCTATTTCATCCTCCAAGTTGCCATCAGCTTTATACTAAAAACCAAATCCAATCAAATTAATTTATTGCTTGGAGATATTTGTTCCATCTATCCAATGTCTACAAAAATAGATATCCTTCACTATCTGGCTCTGACCTATCTTTTCAGGCCTCATCTCCTACAAATCCCACCCTGACTTTGCATCTCAATTCCAGTCCCAATGAATGTGTCTGTCTTCCAGTCCACATATGCTATGTATGTCTCCAATTCCTTTTTATTTAAAAAAAAAAAAAAGAGAGAGAGACAAGGTCTCACTCTGTTGTCCAGGCTGGAGTGCAGTGATGCAATCGTAGCTCACAGTAACCTTGTACTCCTGGCCTCAAGCAAGCCTCTCATCTCAGCCCCCCAAAGCAATGGAATTATAGGCAAGAGCCACTGTGCTTGGCCTTCCAACTCCTTTTCTTTCACATTTTGATACCCTGCCTTTTCTGTCCACCAGTTCCTTTCTTTGCCAAGCCAACTCCCTCTAAATGTCATCACTCTGAAACCTTTCCTCACTACAGCTTTTTCTATTCTCTCACAACATTCTGTTCCTATATATTTTAATACATAGCACACTGTATTGTGAAGCTCTCTTCATTTGACACTTCTGCTAGACTGTGAAATCCTTAAGAAGGATTGTCTTGCTTTTTTTATTGTTAACACCCAGCACATAGAACATTTGCTGGCACATTAATCAGTACTAAATGAATCATTAAAACTAAAATCAGCCCTGCTTACAGTTACGCTAGCAATTTCCCTTATACAGAAGGAAACCAAATGCAAGAAATTTTCAGTACAACTCCATGCCTTTTCTAGTTTATAACAATTGCTAATATCAGATAAAAAATAAGAGCCTTAAATGTTTACTTTAAAGAATTACCATTGTTTGACAGGAAACTGTTATCTGAGCACTCATCACAGCAAAATGGGCAGGGAAGTTCTTGCTAGGTTGTGATGCTTTATACTTATTCTTTAGTTTACTCAATTCTAGAAGATCCTATGACTCTAAAACACTTGTCTAGAACATGGCTGTTGAAAGCTCTTCTCTGTGCTTATTCAGGCTCCAGTTTATAACCACTTTTCTATTGCATTTCTTGTTTTTTTTTAGGCTCTAGTTATCTTTAATCACTTTTTATAACACCTCAATTCTATTTTAGGTATTTATTTTCTCGGTTTTCATGCTTAAGATAGTTTTTTTTTAAACAAACCCACAGTTGGCTAGATGCAGTTGCTCATGCCTATAATATCAGAACTTTGGGAGGCCAAGATAGGTGGACTGCTTGAGTTCAGTAGTTCAAGATCAGCCTGACCAACACAGTAAAACCCCATCTCTACTTAAAATACAAAAATTAGCCAGGTGAGGTGGCATGCGCCTACAGTCCCAGCTCCTCAAGAGGCTAAGGTGGGAGGATCGCTACAGTCTGGGAGGTTGAGGCTGTAGTGAGCCATGATTGTGTCACTGCACTCCAGTCTGTCTCAAAACAAACGAAAACAAAACAAAACAAACCCGCAGTCATTAGGAATTTTCCTAATCCCAAGGAATAAAAATCTCCTTTCATGGAATTTATTTACCTTCTATTCCTTTCTAATCCTTAGTTTCTATTTTCTGATGAAGCACATTTCAGCAGGAGTCGGCCCTCTACATCAATATTTCATACCATTCCTCTATCGTTTGACCTCAGTAAAACACAGCTCTAATAATACCTGTTTGATCACTGCCTAATGGACTATAACAAAAATCACATGTGGCACTTTGTGTGTGTGTGTGTGTGTGTGTGTGTGTGTGTGTGTGTGTGTCAGTCCTGCCCAAAGGTACTGCAAAAGTAATCACACATACATAAATTTTTAATTGTAGTAAAATAAACATAAAAATAAAATTTACCATCTTAACTTTCTTTGTTGTTTTCAGAAAGGGTCTCACTCTGTCACCCAGGCTGGAGCACGGTGATGTGATCAGATCACTGCAGCCTGGAACACACGAGCTAAAGCAATCCTCCCCCCTTAGCTGGGATTACAGGTCTTAACTATTTTTAAGTGTACAGTTCTTAAGTACATTCACATTGTTGTGTAACATATCTACATAGCTTTTTTCATCTTGCAAAAGAAAAACTCTGCCATTAAAAAACAACTCCCTTTTCTCCCCTCCTTCCAGCCCCTGGCAGCCATCATTCTATTTTCTCTATGAATTTGACTATTCTAGGTACCTCATATATGTAGAATCATTTGTTTTTGGTTTTTTTTGATCACTGGCTTATGTCACTTACCGTAAAGTCCTCCATGCTGTAGCATATGTTTGATTTCCTTCCTTAAGGCTGAATAATATTTCACTGTATATATATTCCACATTTTGTTTATTTATTCATCCATCAATGGACACTTGGTTTGCTTTCATCTTTTGGCTAATATGAATAATTTGTACACCCATGTTTGTACAAATTATTCAATTTCAAAGAGTTGAGTTGTTTTAAATTCTTTTGGGTAGGCTGGGAGTGCTGGCTCATGCCTGTAATCCCAGCACTTTGGGAGGCCCAGGCAGGAGGATCACCAGAGGTCAGGAGGTGGAGACCAGCCTGGCCAACACGGTAAAACCCCAAAAAATACAAAAATATTAGCCAGGCACGGTGGCAGGCGCCTGTAATCCCAGCTACTCGGGAGGCTGAGGCAAGGAGAATCACTTGAACCCGAGAGGCAGAGGTTGCAGTGAACCCAGACTGCAAAGGTTGCAGCGAACCCAGATTACGCCACTGCACTCCAGCCTGGGTGACACAGCAAGACTCTGTCTCAAAAAAAAAATATATAGATAGATAGATAGATAGATAGATACAGATATATAGATAGATAGATAGATATAGATATATGGTAAATTTCTAGAAAAGGAGTTGCTGGATCTTTTTTTTTTTTTTTTTTAGACGGAGTCTCACTCTGTTGCCAAGGCTGGAGTGCAGTGGTGCAATCTCAGCTTACTGCGACCTCCGCCTCCCGGGTTCAAGCAATTCTCCTGCCTCAGCCTTCTGAGTAGCTGGGATTACAGGCGCCCACCACCACGCCCAGCTAATTTTTGTATTTTTAGTAGAGACAGGGTTTCACCATGTTGGTCAGGCTGGTCTCAAGCTCCTGACCTCGTGATCCGCCTGCCTTGGCCTCCCAAAGTGCTGGGATTACAGGCATGAGCCACTGCTGCCAAGCTGGATCATATTTTATATATACATACATATATATACACACACACAGCTTTATTAAGATCTAATTCACAGCATTTACATAGCATTTAAAGTGTAGAATTCAATGTTTTTTTTTAGTAAATGTGAGGAGTGGTGTAACCATCATCACAATCAACTTTAGAATACTCATCACTCTTGAGTAATGAAACTCTGTGCCCATTAGCAATCACTGTTATCTATAAATGAACACCTCCCAAATTTACATATCCATTTTGTAACTGCAGACTCACATATTCAACAGTTTGGATATCTAACACGCAAAACAAATTTAACATGCCTGAAAATGAAGCCCTAATATTTCCCTATAAAACCTACTCTTCTTACAATCTTCACATCTCAGATAGGAACTTCATCCATCCATTTGTTCAAACCAAAAATCTTAGAATCTTCTTTTTTTCACACCTTCTAGCTAATGACTCAATAATCCTCTTGGCCAAACCTTCAAAATATATCCATAATCCAATCTCTTCTCATCACTTCATCTACTACCAGTCAAAAATAAATCACTTTATTTTGTCTGGATTATGGCAGTTATTTCCTAACCCTTCTCCTACTTCTGTCCTTGTCTTCCTACAATCTATTTTCAACACAAGAGCCAGAGAGATCCTTTCTAAAAGTATAACAAATCATGTCAATCCTCTGCCTCAATCCCTCCATTGGCTTCCTATTTCACTCAGGTTAAAAGCCAAAGTCTTCCCAATGGCTCACAAGGCCTTAGGTGATATGACCTCCTGCTACTTCTGTGACCTCATCTCCTTCCTGCCTCTTCCTCTGCTCTGCCTCTAGCTGCTTCTCTGCATATACAAGACACCCTCCCATTCTTGTATTCATTGCTCCCCTTGTCTGGAATGCTCTTTCCCCAGATCAACATGACTCATTCCCTCATTGTATTCACATCTCAGCTTAAATGATCCCTTATCAGTGAGCCTTCTTGACCACACTATTTAACTTTGCAATGTGCCACTTACCCTGTGCACTTTCTATCCCCTTTGCCTGCTTTATTTTGCTCCAAAACTTTTACTTCCACATACTTTTATGCCTGATCCTGCTGCTTCTAAGATTTCTTTTAACTTTAAAAATACTTAAAAGATAGAGTGGAGAATATTTTAGAAAACAGAAACATACTGTACTATTGTTTTGCAAGCTGAATTCATTTTTTTCATGAAATTATGATTGTCCTTCAATGTCAACAAATATTTTTGCTGGAAAAGTATCATATTCTTTCTAAAACATTTTTCCATTTAGGTTGCTTTTTATTTTACCTTGCCGATTAACTTCATTTTGAAGTAGCTCTTCCATTGCCTCCTCCTCCGCAATATCTAAAGGTGTATCTCCTTCACTGTTGACAGCCCCTACATGTGCTCCTTGACCAATCAAAAACCTGTAAAACCAAAGGAAAAACAGTTAAGCAAAAGATATTATCACTGAAATAAAACTAAATGCATAACCAATGAGGAAAGTTCCTATATAAAGCAGCAATAAAGGGCAGTATATACATTATTTAAATTTTTAAAAACTATCAGGCCAGGTGCAGTGGCTCACGCCTGTAATCCCAGCACTTTGGGAGGCCAAGGCAGGCGGATCACGAGGTCAGATCAAGACCATCCTAACACGGTGAAACCCTGTCTCTACTAAAAATACAAAAAATTAGCCGGGCGTGGTGGTGGGCGCCTGTAGTCCCAGCTACTCAGGAGGCTGAGGCAGGAGAATGGCGAGAACCCGGGAGGTGGAGCTTGCAGTGAGCTGAGATCAAGCCAAAAAAACAAAAAACAAAACTATCTAGAGCATGTTTCTTTTTTAAATTTATATTTCCTAATTTTTCTATAATGTACACACGTTGCTTTACCAATACAAAAATTTTAATTTTTAATAATAATTAGAAAGTATTTCATAAAAATGCTAATTTTTAATAATAATTAGAAAGTCTCATAGGATCCACCTCCACTGAGACTTCTCATTATCTCCATATGGACTGGTTTCCTTACTGGTCTCTGTGCTCCCAATCTCATCCCACAAACAAGAGTTCTTAAGCTGGGGTTCATGGGTAAAATTCAGAAGGTTCATAAAAAATTCAATTAACACAGATACATTAAATTATTGCTTATCATTATTTTAAAATTAGTTATTAAACCCACCAATAGGTCTTTTTAA
The DNA here is from genome assembly GCF_029289425.2 of Pan paniscus. Lineage (NCBI taxonomy): Eukaryota > Metazoa > Chordata > Mammalia > Primates > Hominidae > Pan > Pan paniscus. The sequence continues at coordinate 87,898,650 of NC_073259.2, forward strand.
TATTTTACTAAAGAAGCAGACAAGATAATTATACTACAAATATATTTTAAAATATTTTGATAAGTGCATTCCAATATAATTGGCTTCTGTGTACTCTGTATTTTATTTTAAGCATCCAAAACACAATTCTAAGAAAGTATCTATAGGCTTCATCAAACCTGCCAAAGGTATTCAGATACAAAAAGGTTATTTATCTGTTTAATCATGTCAACAGCACATCTCCCAGAGTCATCTACTGAACGATGTAACTAACCATCTATTACCCAAGTCAATTTCTTTTTTCTCTCTTTTTGTTTTTTTTGAGACAGAGTCTCGCTTTGTCACCCAGGCTGGAGTGCAGCGGCGTGATCTCTGCTCACTGCAAGCTCCACCTCCCGGGTTCATGCCATTCTCCTGCCTCAGCCTCCCCAGTAGCTGGGACTACAGGCACCCGCCACTGCGCGTGGCTCATTTTTTTTTTTTTTTTTTTGTATTCTTAGTAGAGACGAGGTTTCACCGTGGTCTCAATCTCCTGACCTCGTGATCCGCCTGCCTCGGCCTCCCAAAGTGCTGGGATTACAGGAGTGAGCCACCACGCCCAGCCTACCCAAGTCAAGTTCTAACTTAAAAAATTTTTCGATGGCTCTACCATGCTAGGAGAAAAGATAATGTACAGCCCTCACTGATCTGGCCTTGTCTTCTTTTTCAGCCTCCTCCTTCTTCCGGCATCACACTTTAGGCACCAACAATATAGAACTACTTGTAGTTCTAAATTAAACCATTTGATTTGGGTATCCCTGGTTTTATTTTTCCATATATAAAGAATAGGTCTTTTTCTTTATGTTCCTAACAATTTAGCTCCTTCATACTTCGACTATATAAAAATATTCTAATTATAAAATAGTTTTTTAAAAAAGTACACGTCCACAGACGGAAAAAAGAACTCCTTTATTCCTCTCCTACTATTATGTTCCCTCCCCCAGAGATAAACACTATCAACAGTAGGGCAAAAATCTTTCCAGTACCTCTGCCATAAATTTATATGTGTGTAAACATATATACACCATCACTTTTGGGGTTCTTTTTGTAAAGCACAAATTAATGAGATTATTCTAAATGAAGTATAATGTAACTCTTCCCTTCTAACACCTGAAAAATATTCCATAGTATGTCTGGTTCATACCTTCATTTAATATTATTCTCTTAATAGATGTGCACTTAAATAGACAGTTGAAATTAACAATCTTTAAAAAATTTTCCCAACATCATGAAGATAAAACATGTTGTCATTGCTTTAATTTGTATTTCCTGATTACACATGAGACTGAAAATATTTAGATATATTTACTGGCATTTGTATTTCTCCTTTTATGAACTGCTTATGTACATTCTTTGCTGGTATTTCAAACGTATTCATTAATTCAACCAATATTTATGGAGTGTCTAGTATGCATCTGGCACTATGTTACATACCAGGAATATAAAGGTAAACAAAAAGAAACACAGAATTTCCCTTCAAAAAGTTTATAGTCTAGTAAGACAGTCAGATTAAATACACAAATAAATGTAAAGCTGTGGTAGGTCCTGTAACAGAATTAGGTAGTGTCTAGGATTAATAGGAAAAATGGATTTAGTGAAGTCAGAAAAGGATTCTCTGATGATTATGTAGGTGCTAACAAAAGAGAACAGAAGGGCAATGTGCTGTAGGTGAGAAGGAACAAAATAAAGTCCTGTGATAGGAAGTATATACAGCCAGATGGAGGCCCAGTTCATTTTCCTTAGAATAAATGAAATAATTGATCAATCTCTATATCTTTTACACACACACACACCCTCCCTCTAACAGTGGGTACCTCTAAGAGATAGAGGAAGAGAGATTTGTATTGGTTGTTTTGTGTGTTAACCAAGTTTTCTGTAATAAGTTTGTTCTGGACATGTGTATCTGATCACAAAAATGGCTACTGTATCATTTTGTAGTTCCATGTTTTAAATTTAAAAATATGCTGTAAAAGTTTTATCATCTTTATGGAAATTCTACAAACAGAAGTTAGACTTGAGGTAATTTTTCCTGTTTTCATAGTTTTGAAAATGTATATAAAACTAAAAAGAATATTTCCTCATATACTACAAATAAATAAATGAGTCTAAAGCAGAAAGGTAAGATATAGTGGAGTCTTGCTGTGCTATGCTCTAAGAGAATATGTAATTATTCTCCTAGGCAAAATTCCAAACAATTAGGAATATTTACATAAAAATACATCTATTCTGCTTGGGTATCACAAATCATTCAAAGGATACAAAGATTGAGAATAAAAGGAATATCTCAGACTAGCTGCAGCTTGAAGTACAGGAAGCAGAGTTTCAAGGAAATACCAGGTCAAAGCCAAATACGGACAATACAGAATTTATATAAACAGGAAGGATATTAAGAGAAACTAACAGAGTGAAGTACCAAAACTGCTGGCAGGAAGCAGGGCCCAAAGCAATCCTTGAGCCAAAAGATTACGTATGTGTATATGTACATATGTATGTATATATTTATGCATGCAAACACACAATTCACAAACTTCTCCTGCACTCTAGAACTATTACTTGCAAATGTAAATGTTACAAAGGCACATTTGAAAAAATAATAATAAATAATAATAAACAAAATCTCACGGACTGATTAATCCTATGGTGGATTAATTCTTATCTACCATAAATAGTCTCCAAAAGCAATTCAAAGGTTGGATGGGTGAAAAAAGCAGAAACTTTTATGCTCTGCAGACTTCGGGTTCAGTTCCCACCTCTGCCTGTTGACACCTGCGTGACATTCAAAGATATAGTTGAGTATAATACACTGTAGTTATATATTATTTAGTTATAAGTTATATATATATAACTTAACTAAAATCTAATTTATAAAATAACTTTACAGGGCAATGTGGTTTAAATGAGTTAAAAATAAAATTAAAGTACTATCTGTTGTCATATGCAAAATTATCACATTTAGAAAGCAATGTTTCACTTTGGTAGGCCAAGGTGGGCAGATCATCTGAGGTCAGAAGTTCGAGACCAGCCTGGCCAACATAGCAAAACCCCAACTCTACTAAAAAAATACAAAAAAATTAGCTGGGTGTGGTGGCGCACACCTGTAATCCCAGCTACTTGGAGGCTAAGACAGAAGAATCGCTTGAACCCAGAAGGCAGAGGTTGTAGTGAGCCGAGATTGTGCCACTGCATTCCAGTCTGGGTGACAGGGCTAGACTCCATTTCAAAGGGGGAAGAAAAAAAAAGAAAGAAAGCAATGTTTAAGATAATGTTAAACAAACTACAGGCTATCTGGAATATGAAAATTTTACTTTGAAAGACCCTGGAGATATTGAAAACAGACATCTAGATTTCCTTCAGAACAAAAGCTGGGGTATTAGAAGCTACTTGTGCGGCTATTAATTAGGAAAAATATGCCATAGCTATTCTAAGATTCCTTGGAAAGAAAACAAACAAACAAACAAACAAAAAAACAGACTTTCACACAGGTGTTCCAAACTGAAAGTTAGACGACTGGGCTACTTTTCAAATGAACAACCGTATTGAGTGCTTCAGGGTAAAGAAAATCAGGCCTATATTTTCTTAACAATACTTAGTAATTTCCTTAAGCAAATCAAAGGTAGTCAACATAAGAGATGCCACCTAGTACAGGATGAAATTCTTTTTGATCTTTATTTTTGAAGAGACAGTCTCATTCTGTTGCCCAGGCTAGAATGCAGCAGTGCAATCATAGTTCATTGTAACCTTGAACTCTTAGGCTCAAGCCATCCTAACTGCCTCGGCCTCCCTAGTTGCTAGGAATACAAGAACATACTACAACACTCAGCTAAATTAAAAAAAAAATTTTAGGGATGGGGTCTCCCTTTGTTGCCCAGGCTGGTCCCAAACTTCTGGCATTATGCAATCCTCCCACCTTGGGATTACAGGTGTGAGCCACCGGGCCCAACCATGAAATTCTTAACAAATTGTAGAAATGAAAAATGGTAATCTGGCAGATTTAATTGAGATTTATAATACTCTAGAAACTCTGATTTGATAATTTTAGATAGATAAATGAGTAAGCTTCCAAATCAAGACATGATCCAAAAGGATTTTTACAAAATTATTTATGGGCTAACTGGAAAATCTAACAAAAGGTATAAAGTTAACAAAGCTATTGGTTGCAATGTGAATATGGTATATTAGATAAACAGGTGAGATTCTGGGTTAACTGACTTTGGAAGACAAATTTTGATAGTCTCCACTGTCTTCTGAGTTTTGTCAAAAACCAAACCACAGAAGCAAATATTTAAGAAAAGGAAATAGCTATTTAAAAATTTTCATCTTTTAAGAAAAAATTTAAGAAAAACTTTGTCTTTAAACCAGAAGCTAATGAGAACTTAGTGAAGAGAGACAAAGAAAGCAATTATCAGCAAGAGCTAAATATATTTAGTGTCCAAATTTAATGTATATTTTCTTATTCAGTTGATATGGTTTGGCTCTATGTCCCCACCCAAGTCTGATACTGAATTGCATTTCTTAGTGTTGCAGCTGGGGCCTGGTGGGAGGTGACTGGATCATGAGGGTGGTTTCTAATGGTTTAGCACCATCCTCTTAGTGCTGTCTTAGTGCTGACAGAGTTCTCACGAGATATGGCTGTTTGAAAGTGTGCAGCACCTCCCTCTTTGCTCTCTTTCTCTCTTCTTGCTGGCCATACAAAGATGTGCACACTTCCCCTTTGCCTTCTGCCATAATTCTAAGTTTCCTGAGGCTTCCCCTGCCATGCTTCCTGTACAGCCTATGGAACTGTGAGTCAATTAAACCTCTTTTCTTCATACATTACCCTGTCTCAGGTAGTTCTTCATAGCAGTGCGAGATTGGACTAATACATTATTGTAGAAAAAGTAGTATTAAAAAGTTATTTTAACCAATATACAAAGTTTTAAAAATCAGAAAGTCAGCAAAATAGCATTGTAATAGTTATATGCTTCTTGAAAATCTGAAAAAATTACTCAAAGCCATCCTAGGAGAAATTATGAAAATTAAACTATCTGAACTATTCAAAGATTAAGCAGAACATTACACTATTCAGAAATAAATGCTATTTTCATTAGCAAGTCTCTGAGCAACAAAATGCAAAATAGTAAATAATCTTATGATTATTTCTCATTAGTAGAAATGCACTTTCCCATTTTCTTTTGAAAGTTCTGTATCCCAATGAAAGATACTGTGTAACATTATGAATCCAAACAAAAGTTCTGACCTCAGACCTTTGAAAGTTTTCTTAAAAATAACAGTTCTTTTCTATCAGTACTTAATAAATGTGACATGTAGTCTCCATGATTTCTGATGAGAAATCTGCTGTCATTCAAACTATTTATCCCCCCTCTGGTATAGTTTCTAATTTCTTTCAAGATTTTTTAATCTTCAATTTTCAAAAGTCTGCATATGCCATGTCTTGGCGTGGACTGCTTTGGTTTACCCTGTAAGGAGTTTGCTAGGTTTCTTAAATCTGTAGGTTTATGTCTTTTGCCAAATTTGGGAAAAGTTTTCAGTGATCATTTCTTTTAATACTTTTCCAGCCATGCCCTCTTTCTCCACTTCTTCCGAGAGATCTGATGGCATAGATGTTTGCTCTTTTGCTACAGTCCCTGAGGCTCTGTTCATTTTTAGCCTATTTTCTCTCTGCTGTTCAGATTTGGCAATTTCTATTGTTCTATCAGTTTACTGAGTCATTCTTCTATTTCCTCCATTCTGCTACTGAGACTATCATCCATTGAAGTTTTTAATTTAGTTACTGGATTTTTCAGATCTAAAATTTCTATTTGGTTCTTCTATTTATTTCTTTGCTAAGACTTTCTATTTTTTCATTTGTTTCAGGCATGCTCATTCATAATTGCTTGTTGAAGCATTTTAAGATAGCTGGCTTTATAATCTTTGTCAGATAATTTTAATATCTGTTATCCTGGTGTTCATCTCTATTAATTGTCTTTTTTCACTCAATTTGAGATCTTCTAGGTTCCTAGTATGACAATTTTTTTTTTCTTTTTTTTTTTTTTTTGTGACACACGGTCTCACTCTGTTGCCCAGGTTGGAGTGCAGTGGCATGATCACAGTTCACTACAGCCATGACCTCCCCAGCTCAAGTGATCCTCCCACCTAAGCCTTCCGAGTAGCTGGCATTATAGGCATGTGCCATCACGCCTGGCTAATGTTTTTTTCTTTTTTTGGTAGAGATGAGGTTTCGCCATGTTGCGCAGGCTGGTCTCAAACTCCTAGACTCAGGTGATCCACCCACCTTGGCTTCCCAAAGTGCTAGGATTACTGTTGTGAGCCACCACACTCAGCCAGACAATTTTTAATTAAAATCTGCACACTTTGGGTATTATAAGACTCTAGATCTTACTTAAATTTTCTGTGTTAGTTGGCTTTGTTTGATTTTGCTCCAGCAGATGAAGATAGTGAGGTGCCATTTCATTTCGGCAAGTTGGGGGTAGATGTTCAGGTTCCCCATTTGTCCTCCATTTACACTACAGATGGGGCAGCTTCTTGATTCCCCTGGGCTGGGTGGGAATCCTGACTCTCCACACCACCTCCACTGACATGTCTCTGGCTGAGAAGCTACTGCTCCCATGTAGCCTCTACTAATACCCCTGGGTGCTGGGGGTTGGGGTGCATAGGTAGAGAAAGGCTTTTTTACTGCTTAGAAGTGGTGAAAGTATTCATTCTCCAATAGGACTCCTCTGATGCCACTTAGCAGGGAAGGACAGAAGCTCCTCTTTACTCCCAAATAAACGTAGAAGTTTTAGCTTCCCACATGGTCTCCAGTAACACTACAAGTTGCGGAAAGGCTAGTTAACCATTCTACGGGAATTAAAGTCCCAACTCTGTACCTGGCCTAATCTGACACAATTCCAGTGGAGGAGGTGTTAGGGTGCCTCATAACAGCTTGGTGAGGATGGAAATCTAGGATCCCTACTTGGCCTTTGCAGCTATGAGTGTGACCAATGTTTTTGTCTGTGGTGTTTGGTTGAAGTAGAATGGTTATTCTCAAAAAGTTTTCTGTCTTGCTAGGGTGTCCCTCTACTAGTATTTAAAAGATTGGGCTTTTGCTGGCGCTTTCTTTGTCTGTGGCCATTGCACTTCTGGGTTATCAGCTTCTTTAGCTCTAATTATGGAATATATGAGGCTAAAAGAAAGGGCAGGGAACTACTGCTGTGTCATTATTTGGGTCCTGAGATCCCTAGCTCCTCTGCCTTATTCTCTCCACCTTTCAGAGTCTTCTTGTGTTTTACATATAATATTCAGAGTTTTTAGGTGTACTCAGCATATAGTACAATTAATTATACCAGTAACAAAGACCAAGCTAACACTTATGAGAGAAATTAATCTATTTGTGAAATGGGTCACCTAGATTGTCATTTATAAAAAATAAATTCACAATCAGGGGAAGTATTTACATTTTCTTCATAAAGTAACTCTTAAACATAGGAAATGCTCAAGACAGAATCTTTCTCTCAATTTTTCACTAGAGAATTGATTCTAAACCTCTTCAATCATGTATTAACTCTTGAAAACCATGTATTTATTAAAAACATTTACATGCCTTAGCATCTTACTTTATTACTGCAACTTCCAATTCTCAGAGGCAAAAGTACTACTTATTGTTTAACAATTCTAAGATGCACATTTCCTACACATTTTAATGTCATTGAAATCTTTTACAATCAATGGATCTTAAAATCAATGACTTTGTATAATTGATGTTGGCCAGGTGGCAGACATGACTGGGTTGTCATTATCATCCACATGTGACACCAGTCACAGCTATTCATATTGTTTTCACTTCAGTTGAGTTATGTGTGTTGTTGGAATCATATCTGTTGACCTTAACTATTACATAAAATTTCTTCTGGATGCTGTCTGAAAACTTTATGTTGATATTTTATGGTAAGATCAAGAAAGTGCCAAAATCAAAGCTTGCAGAATGCCTATCAGTGACGCAGAAGAAAATCCCAAGCAAGCAATGTTATATACTCTAAGCAGCACAGAGAATGATACTGTGTGTGTGCGGCCGGGGGGCAGGGGAAACTTATGGGATAAAAACAAATACTGCACCATAATTTTATTTAATTTTTAAAATCGGTATTTATGAAGTTACAACGATGGCACCTTAGATCTGATGAAATCCAGTATGTGCATTATAAATATATCCAAAATATTTCTGGCTTCCTACTGTACTTTTTCCATTGATAGCTCAAATTAGACCAATCTAAATTAATATTCTACTACACTGTCTCCCTCTTCTTCAGCTTCCCCTAATTCCACTCTTTAGATCCCTTAATAAGTTTAATGGTATCATTTTCCCAATGACAAAGGCTAGAAAGAGAGGCAGAACAGTGTAGTATCTAAAATGCACATTTGAAAAGTTAAGACTCTGTAGGTTCAAACCCTAGCTCTGACACATATTTTGTGTGATTTCTCTCTATGACTCAGTCTCTTCATCTATAATTTTTATTTTTTTTAACTTTTTTTATTTTAGAGATGGAGTCTCATTCTGTGGCTCAGGCTGAAGTGAACAGGTGCAATCATAGTTTACTGCAGCCTCAACTCCTGGGCTCAAACGATCCTCCCACCTCAGCCTCCCAAGTAACTAGGCCTACTGGCATGCACTGCCAGGCCCAGCTGATTTTTTTGTTGTTGTTGGTAGAGATGGGGTAGCTATGTTGCTGAAGCTGGTCTATAACTCTTGGCCTCAAGCAATCCTCCCACCTAGGCCTCTCAAGGTGTTGGGATTATAGGTGTTGGCCATTGTGCCCAACCAAATAACAATTATTATTATTATTATTTTGAGATGGACCCTTGCTCTGTCGCCCAGGCTGGAGTGCAATGGCGCTATCTCCGCTCACTGTAAGCTCCGCCTCCCGGGTTCACGCCATTCTCCTGCTTCAGCCTCCCGAGTAGCTGGGACTACAGGCGCCTGCCACCACGCCCGGCTAATTTTTTGTATTTTTAGTAAAGACGGGGTTTCACCGTGTTAGCCAGGATGGCCTCGATCTCCTGACCTCGTGATCCGCCCGCCTCAGCCTCCCAAAGTGCTGGGATTACATGTGTGAGCCACCGCGCCTGGCCCCCAAATAACAATTATTAATACAGGTCTATTATCTCTCGCCTAAACCCAAATTTCAAAATTGTTCATATTTTTTTCACCCTAAGAGGTCTGAGAAAAACAAACAAAGAAAATTTCATGTCTTTGTTACTGTGAATAGTGCTGCGATGAACATATATGTGCATGTATCTTTATGGTACAAATTTATTTTCCTTTGGGTATATAACCAATAATGGGATTGCTGGGTCAAATGATAACTGTTTTAAGGTTTTGAGAAATCACCAAATTGCTTTCCACAATGGCTGATCTAATTTACATTTCCACCAGCAGAAGAAAAGTGAAAGTTTTTCATATTTTAGAAAGATAATATTATGGATTATGTAACACTCCCACCAGGTCTGGGACAGCACTCCATAACCAAACACAAAATTATTTCTGCAAAAAAAAAACAAACCACACATTTACAGTTAAGTGAGATAAAGACTACAAATAGCCTCCCATCAGTGCAGGTCATTATCTGTTGCCAAATGTGCCTACAACAAACTTAAAATTTATGTTTTCATTTTTTGCAGTTTTGGAGGTTTATGCATAAGGACCTGTGGGAAGTAGTACGTTTTTATGTGACTGTTAGGATGACTAAAATTATGTTATCTAAAGGACTTAGAACAGTAAAAAAACACACACACAGTAAGCACTTGGTAAATGTTAGCTATTTATCATCATTAGCACCACCTTTGATTTTTCTTCCTACCTTAGTACTTAGATCCAGTAAATCACACCAAGACTTATCAATTCTATTCTCCAAATTTCTTTCAGATCTGCTCTACTTCCAATCTCACTGCCACTGCCCTAGTTTTCTTGCCCAACCTCTCTAATTTGTCAAGAATCTTCCAAAAAAACAGTCTGAAAGGTCATCACTTCCCTAAAACTGCATCACCATCAAAGGACAAACTCAGCCTGGCATACAAATCTTTTACGTTGTAACCCCAGCTGACTTTCCCAGTCTTATCTGCTACCCTCTCCATATTCCACTAATGCCTTCTCTGCAAGAAATTATGGCTCCAATAAGGCCCTTCTGTTTAATGCAATCAGAACCAGTATTTGCTTGGTTAACCAAAAAGGCTGACTGAAATAGGTAATCATAAAATATAACACATATGCATAAATAATGCATTTATTTAATCATACAAGACATAAATGCATATTTATTTATCCATCCTTTAGTGAAGACTAGTCTATTTCTTTGGATGATGTCTTCATGACTATAAATCCATGCTGTCTTTCTTGCATAAATGATATCCGTAATGTGTTATCTAAGACTTCGAACTGTCTTTAGAGTGAACCAAAAACTTGAAGTCAACAGTAAAGCAATTTGAGTACACAATCCTTCTAGTTCTTTTTTTCTTTCAGTCTTTGAGTTGTCTCACCCCCATCTAATTAAACAACAACCATCCTTTTAGGGCACTGTCATTGAGTCTTTCCAAAGTATTCAACTTTGTTATCTTAGCAACAATATTCTGGTTTTGCATATAACATGCATTAACAGGTAGAAAACACATACAAATAACTTTTGGTAGGTCTGCAATTCAAGTGTTGGAAACAGAACTGTGAGCTTAGTAGAAGTGGCCTATTAGCAGCAATGTTTAGGCATATGGATATCAGTCAATAAGTTTTAACAAAGAAACGGTAAGTATAAATACAGTGGTAGCCAGTTAAAAGAACTTTATCATATATTATTTCTCATTTGTGAATGACATGACTTTCCTCAGGCAGCTCCCAACTCGCAGAGGCAAAAATTATGCTCATCCTTTTCCAGCCATCCCATTACTGGGTATATACCCAAAGGACTATAAATCATGCTGCTATAAAGACACATGCACACGTATGTTTATTGCGGCATTATTCACAATAGCAAAGGCTTGGAACCAACCCAAATGTCCAACAATGATAGACTGGATTAAGAAAATGTGGCACATATACACCATGGAATACTAGGCAGCCATAAAAAATGATGAGTTCATGTCCTTTGTAGGGACATGGATGAAATTGGAAATCATCATTCTCAGTAAACTATCACAAGGACAAAAAACCAAACACCGCATGTTCTCACTCATAGATGGGAATTGAACAATGAGAACACATGGACACAGGAAGGGGAACATCACACTCTGGGGATTGTTGTGGGGTGGGGGGAAGGGGGAGGGATAGCATTAGGAGATATACCTAATGCTAAATGACGAGTTAATGAAGAGTTAATGCATGTATACATATGTAACTAACCTGCACATTGTGCACATGTACCCTAGAACTTAAAGTATAATAATAAAAAAAAATAAAAAAATAATAAAATAAAATAAACAAATGTTACCTCCTCCAGAATCTTTCTTTAATTGGCCTAGACAGAATTAAGCACTTCTTCCTCAGAGTTCCTTATATACTGGTCCATTTAGTCTACCAAGTATTAGAGTTAATTGACTTCACATGTATCTATCTATAAGCCTGAAGATGAGAATCTATGTTGCAGTCATTTTCAAATCTCACAGTGCCCAATGCTACTATCAGTTATGATATAATGGAAAAAAATCATCAGAATTTACGTCTCAAGAATGAGAGTTCAGTTCTGATTGTGAAATAGGAATAACAGTGAACATTCCCATAAATTTCCATGAAAAACCAAGTAAGAAAGTATATGGGAACATCTATAGCTTTTAGCAAATGTATCTCATTATTATTACACAAGGATATAAATACCCCAAATAAAATTTTAATATTTTCCTAAGATCTTAATTTCTCCAAGACTTCTAATCAAAATACATGATATGCTTTGTACTAATAAAGTATTCTTGACAAGAAATATATAATAAAATTGAAATTCATGGATTTGCCAACTTTCCTATGGCCCACATAACAACATATGAATGAAAATATGACAAATTACTACTTCATTCTCCTCTGCTCCTCTCTTCTAGATAAGTTTGCCCTAAAACCAAGAGACAAAATGATAGTTTCCTTTGTTAAATAATCTGGGAAACCCAAGAGCTTACCTATTTTTCACTGAAAAGTGGTAACCAAAAATTATATTATAAACAATAACAACTAATTCAGCTAATATTTACTGAATAGAAATACTTGCCACATATTGTGCCAAGTGTCTTATACATATGATCTCATTTAATCTTCACAATCTTATAAATTAGGTACAAGTATTAATATTTCCATTTTATGGATGAAGAAATGGAGGCTTAGGGAAGCTGGTAATTCATTCAAAGTTGACGAGAATTACTTAACAGAATTAAGATTTAAACAGAGTTGCCTAACTCCTGAGCCTGAGCTCTTAACTCCTATACTATAATATTTCTTGCTGGGGGGGAGGTGAGGTTCAAGAATTTCTGAAATTCCTGAAATTTCTGTTTTCAAAGCACCAAAAATAACAGCATTATTGAATTCCAGACAGAAGAACCAGCAAATAGATGGAAAGGCCATGAGGCAAGATGCCTAGTCGGTTTAAAGGCTCAACCAAGGGACCAGTGTAGGTTTAGCACAAAGCCTAGAAAAGAGTGGAGGATGGAGTCAGAGAGGTGACAAGGCACCAAAGCATACCTCTGTAGGCCACCAGAACTCTGGCTTCTACCCTGAATGCAGCATAAATCCACTGATAGGCTTTCAATAAAACTGTCATGTTACCCAACACAAAATAATTTAAAATGATCATTATGGCTACAACGCAAAATAATTTAAAACAATCATTGCGGCTACTGTGAAAAAAAATAGGTGTGGGAAAGATGACAGTTATGCCTACAAGGAGGCAACTGCAATAATTCCAGTGAAAAACAACAGTGGGAGGCCAAGGGGGGCAGATCACAAGGTCAGGAGATTGAGACCATCCTGGCTAACATGGTGAAATCCCGCCTCTACTAAAACTACAAAAAAAATCAGCTGGGCATGGTGGCACGTGCCTGTAGTCCCAGCTACTCGGGAGGCAGAAGCAGGAGAATGGCATGAACCCGGCAGGTGGAGCCTGCAGTGAGCCGAGATCGTGCCACTGCACTCCAGCCTGGGAAACAGGGTGAGACTCCGTCTTTAAAAAAAAAAAAAGAAAGAAAAAAAAGAAAAACAACAGTGCTCAGGATCAAAGAGAGATGGAAAAAGGTAATGAGAAATAGATACTGGATATATTTTAAAGCTGAGCCAACAGAAATCTTAGGATTCTGTTGGATGTTTATAAAATAAAGGCTATAATGCAGAAGAAAAGCCAAGCCATAAGTAAGTCGCCACACATATTTCAAAGTTATATCCTTAAATAGCTAATTATTTAATGATCAAGTGACAAAGCTAATGAATTTTTTTCCATGCTGAAAATGTCACTGGGCCAGGCCTCATGGTTGATTCCTATAATCCCAACACTTAAGGAGAGCGAAGCAGAAGGATCACTTGAGGTCAGGAGTTTGAGACCACCCTGGAAAACACAGCGAGACTCTGTCTCTACAAAAATAAAAAATAAAAATAAAAAAATTAGCTAGAAGCAGTGGTGCAAGTCTACAGTCCTAGCTACCCCTGCTGAGGCAGGAGGATTGCTTAAGCCCAGGAAGTCCAGGCTGCGGTGTGTTATGATCATCCCACTGCACTCCAGCCTGGGCGACAGAGCAAGACGCTGTCTCAAACAAACCAACAAAATTCTATGAGCATTTTATAATAGGATATGAAATCTCCAACAGCAATGTCTATAAAATCACTCTAAACAAGAAGAAAAATGCGTTAAGTGCACCAATTAATAGTCTACTCCATGAACTGTGAAGCCATATAATGCTAGGCTAATATAGGGCTAATTTCCCTCTTACATTGGAAAACTGAACACTAAAGCTATTCAAGATTAAAGCATGCCTTAAGTATTTGCAGTGGAAGCCTAAAAAACAAATGTGGTGGCAAAATTAAATAACAGAAAAGATTATATCCAAATAATTACACCAGAAACCAAAATGTTAATCATTACATTTTCTTATTCATATACAAAATATTTTATAGATAAACATAAAAATTCCTATAACTTGCAATAATACAAAAAAAGGGACAACTCTAAGACTAAAATTATAGTCATTCAATTAACCAACATTCATTGGTCAATTAAGAGGGACACACCGAATAAATGATGAACTATAATGAATACTACACAGTGGAGTACTACAACTGAAAAGAACAATGACGAGTATCTCTACACTCCACTAGATAGTGAGCTCCAGAATAGACTGTTAAGTGAAAAAAGCAAAGTGGAGAAATACGTGTGTGATATTCTATCAGTTATTACAAAAGATGGGGGGATTAATACTTCAATAAAAATAATACTTTTATTAGCAAACCAGAAGATAGTTTTTAAAACTTTTTTTATAGGGTATGGGATGAAATATGGTGGTAGAGCAGGTATTGCCACTGGAACTAGTATTTTACGTAAATTATAAAACAAAATTAAAATTTTAAAAAGTAAACTGAAGTGAATTCAACACATAGTAACCTGATGGTATATTCCAAGTTGAATATACTAAGGACAAAAAGAAATGCCAACAAAACAAAACCCTCAAAAACAAAACTTTGAATGATTTCAGGAATCATACTGGTGGTGGTGGTGGTGGTGGCATTATTATACTCAGTGTAATGTATGTGTAATACATGATGAAGCAAATTAGTAATTACGTGTTACTTTAATCCTGTGCTTCCCAGCAATGTATGAGAGGAAAGACAGTGACACAGGTTAGAAGAAGTTAAAGAAAAAAACACTTTGGTGCTGATTTCGACCTGGAAACAATGACCAACCCAATAGTAATGAGCACTCTCAGTAGCCATCCTAAGGAATAGGGTTTCTTGGAGAAATGAGGACTCCAGGCCTTGGGCAGGAATATAAAAGATTAGTCTGGAAAATCTTGCAATACCAGAGAGTAAGGAAACTTTTAAAGACTACTTTATTTGGTCATGTCCCAAGGTCTTAGGAAGCCAACTTCAAGAGCCTCTCAATGACCAAAGATGGTTCAATTTGCCAACTGATAAGGATAATAGCTGCAATGGACTGAAACACATCAATATGTTCAAACGGGAGTCACTTCCAAGATGTCCAAATAGGAACAGTTCTGGTCTGCAGCTCCCAGCAAGATCGATGCAGAAGATGGGTGATTTCTGCATTTCCAACTGAGGTACCTGCTTCATCTCACTGGGACTGGTTGGACAGTAGGTGCAGCCCGCAGAGGGCGAGCTGAAGCAGGGCGGGGTGTTGCCTCACCCGGGAAGCGCAAGGGGTCATGGGATTTCCCTTTCCTAGCCAAGGGAAGCCGTGAGTGACCGTACCTGGAGGAGCAGTATACTCCTGCCCAAATACTGCACTTCTCCCATGGTCTTTGCAACAGCAGACCAAAAGATCCCCTCCCGTGCTTGGCTTGGCGGGTCTCACACCCTTGCTCACTGCTAGCACAGCAGTCTGAGATCAACCTGCAATGTGGGAGCTTGGCGGGGGGAAAGGGCATCTGCCATTGCTGAGGCTTGAGTAGGTGGTTCTAGGCTCACAGTGTAAACAAAGCGGCAGGGAAGATAGAACTGGGCAGAGCTCAGCAAGGCCTACTGACTCTCTTGAATCCACTCTGGGGGCAGGGCATATTGGAACAAAAGACAGCAGACAGCTTCTCCAAACTTAAACGTCTGTGCCTAACAGCTCTGAAGAGAGCAGTGGCTCTCCCAGCACAATATTCAATCTCTGTAAACGGACAGACTGCCTCCTCAACAGGGTCCCTGACCCCTGTGCAGCCTGGCTGGGAGACACCTCCCAGTAGAAGAAAACAGACACCTCATACAGGGGGGTGCCCTTCTGGGACAGAGCTTCCAGAGGAAGGATCAGGCAGCAATATTTGCTGTTCTGCAGCCTCCATTGGTGATGCCCAGGCAAACAGGGTCTGGAGTGGACCTCCAGCAAACTCCAACAGACCTGCATCTGAGGGGCCTGTTAGAAGGAAAACTAACAAACAAAAAGGAATAGTATCAATATCAACAAAAAGGACATCCACACCAAAACCCCATCTGTAGGTCACCAATGTTAAAGACCAAAGGTAGATAAAACCACAAAGATGGGGAAAAACCAGAGCAGAAAGGCTGAAAATTCCGAAAACCAGAGCACCTCTACTCCTCCAAAGGAACACAACTCCTCACCAGCAAGGGAACAAAACTGGGCAGAGAATGAGTTCGACAAAGTGACAGAAGTCAGCTTCAGAAGGTCGGTAATAACAAACTTCTCCGAGCTAAAAGAGCATGTTCTAACCCATAGCAAGAAAGCTAAAAACCTTGAAAAAAGGTTAGACAAATGACTAGCTAGAATAACCAGTGTAGAGAAGAGCTAAATGACCTGATGGAGCTGAAAACCACAGTACGAGAACTTCATGAAGCGTACACAAGCTTCAATAGCCAATTCAATCAAGCAGAAGAAATGATATCAGTGATGGAAGATCAAATTAATGAAATAAAGGAAAAAGAGAAGTTTAGAGAAAAAACAGTAAAAAGAAACGAATAAAGCCTCCAAGAAATATGGGACTATGTGAAAAAACGAAATCAACGTTTGATTGGTATACCTGAAAGTGACGGGGAGAATGGAACCAAGTTGGAAAACACTCTGCAGGATATTATCCAGGAGAACTTCCCCAACCTAGCAAGGCAGGCCAACATTCAAATTCAGGAAATACAGAGAACACCACAAAGATACTCCTCGAGAAGAGCAACCCCAAGACACACAATTGTCAGGTTCACCAAAGTTGAAATGAAGGAAAAAATGTTAAGGGCAGCCAGAGAGAAAGGTTGGGTTACCCACAAAGGGAGGCCCATCAGACTAACAGCAGATCTCTTGGCAGAAACCCTAGAAGCCAGAAGAGAGTGGGGGCCGATATTCAACATTCTTAAAGAAAAGAATTTTCAACCCAGAATTTCATATCCAGCCAAACTAAGCTTCATAAGTGAAGGAGAAATAAAATCCTTTACAGACAAGCAAATGCTGAGAGATTTTGTCACCACCATGTCTGCCTTACAAGAGCTCCTGAAGGAAGCACTAAACATGGAAAGGAACAACTGGTACCAGCCACTGCAAAAACATGCCAAATTGTAAATACCATCGACACTATGAAGAAAGTGCATCAATTAATGGGCAAAATAACCAGCTGGCATCATAATGACAGGATCGAATTCACACCTAACAATATTAACCTTAAATGTAAATGGGCTAAATGCCCCACTTAAAGGACACAGACTGGCAAATTGGATAAAGACTCAAGACCAATCAGTGTGCTGTATTCAGGAGACCCATCTCATGTGCAAAGACACATATAGGCTCAAAATAGAGGGATGGAGGAAGATCTACCAAGCAAATTGAAAGCAAAAAAAAAAAAAAAAAAAAAAAAAAAAGAGCAGGGGTTGCAATCCTGGTCTCTGATAAAACAGACTTTAAACCAACAAAGATCAAAAGAGACAAAGAAGGCCATTACATAATGGTAAAGGGATCAATTCAACAAGAAGAGCTAACTATCTTAAATATGTATGCACCCAATACAGGAGCACCCAGATACATAAAGCAAGTTCTTAGAGACCTACGAAGAGACTTAGACTTCCACACAATAATAGTGGGAGACTTTAACACCCCACTGTCAATATTAAATGGATCAACGAGACAGAAAATTAACAAGGATATCCAGGACTTGAACTCAGCTCTGGACCAAGAAGACCTAATAGACATCTACAGAACTCTCCACCCCAAATCATCAGAATATACATTCTTCTCAGCACCACATGGCCCTTATTCTAAAACTGACCACATAATTGGAAGTAAAACACTTCTCAGCAAATGTAAAAGAACAGAAATCACAACAAACTGTCTCTCAGACCACAGTGCAATCAAATTAGAACTCAGGATTAAGAAACTCACTCAAAACCACACAACTACATGGAAACTGAACAACCTGCTCCTGAGTAACTACTGGGTAAATAACGAAATGAAGGCAGAGATAAAGATGTTCTTTGAAACCAATGAGAACAAAGACACAACGTACCAGAATCTCTAGGACACATTTAAAGCAGTGTATACAGGGAAATTTATAGCACTAAATGCCCACAAGAGAAAGCAGGAGTGATCTAAAATTGACACCCTAATATCACAATTAAAAGAACTAGAGAAACAAGAGCAAATAAATTCAAAAGCTAGCAGAAGACAAGCAATAACTAAGATCAGAGCAGAACTGAAGAAGACAGAGACAGAAAAAATACCCTTGAAAAAAATCAATGGCTTTTTGAAAAGATCAACAAAATAGATAGACAGCTAGCAAGACTAATAAAGAGAGAAGAATCCAATAGACACAATAAAAAATGATGAAGTGGTCGGTCATCACCACCAATCCCATAGAAATACAAACTACCATCAGAGAATACTATAAACACTTCTATGCAAATAAACTAGAAAATCTAGAAGAAATGGATAAATTCCTCGACACATACACCCTTCCAAGACTAAACCAGGAAGAAGTTAAATCTCTGAACAGGACAATAACAGGTTCTGAAATTGAGGCAATAATAGCCTACCAACCAAAAAAAGTCCAGGACCAGATGGATTCATAGCCGAATTCTACCAGAGGTACAAAGAGGAGCTGGTACCATTCCTTCTGAAACTATTCTGATCAACAGAAAAAGAGGCAATCCTCCTCAACTCATTTTATGAGGCCAGAATCATCCTGATACCAAAGCCTGGCAGAGACACAACAAAAAAAGAGAATTTTAGGCCAACATTCCTGATGAACATCGATGTGAAAATCCTCAATAAAATCCTGGCAAACCGAATCCAGCAGCACATCAAAAAGCTTATCCACCACGATCAAGTTGGCTTCAGCCCTGGGATGCAAGGCTGGTTCAACATACGCAAATTAATAAACGTAATCCATCACATAAACAGAACCAACAACAAAAACCACATGATTATCTCAACAGATGCAGAAAAGGCCTTCGATAAAATTCAACAGCCTTTCATGCTAAAAACTCTCAATAAACTAGGTATCGATGGAACGTATCTCAAAATAATAAAAGCTATTTCTGACAAACCCACAGCCAATATCATATTGAATGGGCAAAAACTGGAAGCATTCCATTTGAAAACCGGCACAAGACAAGGATCCCCTCTCTCGTCACTCCTTTTCAACATAGTATTGGAAGTTCTGGCCAGGGCAATCAGGCAAGAGAAAGCAATAAAACGTATTCAAATAGGAAGAGAGGAAGTCAAATTGTCTCTGTTTACAGATGATAAGATTGTATATTTACAAAACCCCATCGTCTCAGCCCAAAATCTCCTTAAACTGATAAGCAACTTCAGCAAATTCTCAGGATACAAAATCAATGTACAAAAATCACAAGCATCCCTATACACCAAAACAGACAAACAGAGAGCCAGATCATGAGTGAATTCCCATTCACAATTGCTACTAAGTGAATAAAATACCTAGGAATGCAACTTATAAGGGATGTGAAGGACCTCTTCAAGGAGAACTACAAACCACTGCTCAAGGAAATAAGAGAGGACACAAACAAATGGAAAAACATTCCATGCTCATGGACAGAAAGAATCAATATCGTGAAAATGGCCTTACTACCCAAAGTAACTTATAGATTCAATGCTACCCCCCATCAAGCTACCACTGAGTTTCTTCACAGAATTGGAAAAAACTACTTTAAACTTCATATGGAACCAAAAAAGAGCCGGCATAGCCAAGACAATCCTGGGCAAGAAGAACAAAGCTGGAAGCATCATACTACCTGACTTCAAACTTTACTAGAAGGCTACAGTAACCCAAACAGCATGGTACTGGTACCAAAACAGATCTACAGACCAATGGAACAGAACAGAGGCCTCAGAAATAACACCACACATCTATCAACACCTGATCTTTGACAAACCTGACACACACAAGCAATGGGGAAAAAGATTCCCTATTTAATAAATGGTGTTGGGAAAACTGGCTAGCCATATGCAGAAAACTGAAACTAGACCACTTCTTTACAACTTATATAAAAATCAACTCAAGATGGATCAAAGACTTAAACATAAGACCTAAAACCATTAAAATTCTAGAAGAAAACCTGGGCAATACCATTCAGGACATATGCATGGGCAAAGACTTCATGACTAAAACACCAAAAGCAATGGCAACAAAAGCCAAAATTGACAAATGGGATCTAATTCAACTAAAGATATTCTGCACAGCAAAAGAAACTATCATCAGAGTAAACAGACAACCTACAGAATCGGAGAAAATTTTTGCAATCTATCCATCTGACAAAGGGCTAATACCCAGAATCTACAAAGAACTTAAATTTACAAGAAAAAAGCAAACAACCCCATCAAAAAATGGGCAAAGGATATGAACAGCCACTTCTCAAAAGAAGACATTTATGCAGCCAACAGACATGTGAAAAAATGCTCATCATCACTGGTCATTAGAGAAATGCAAATCAAAACCACAATGAGATACCATCTCACGCCAGTTAGAATGGCGATCATTAAAAAGTTAGGAAACAACAGATGCTGGAGAGGTTGTGGAAAAACAGGAACGCTTTTACACTGTTGGTGGGAGTGTAAATTAGTTCAACCATTATGGAAGACAGTGTGGCCATTCCTCAAGGATCTAGAACCAGAAATATCATTTAACCCAGCAATCTCATTACTGGGTAGATACCCAAAGGATTATAATCATCCTGCAATAAAGACACAGGTACACATATGTTTATTGCAGCACTATTCACAATAGAAAAACACTTGCAACCAACCAAAATGCCCATCAATGATAGACTGGGTTAAGCAAACGTGGCACATATACACCATGGAATATTGTGCAGCCATAAAAAAGGATGAGTTCATGTCCTTTCAGGGACATGGATGAAGCTGGAAACTACCATTCTCAGCAAACTATCACAAGATCAGAAAACCAAACACTGCATGTTCTCACTCATAAGTGGGAATTGAACAATAAGAACACATGGACACAGGGATGGGAACATCACACACCAGGGTCTGTGGGGGGTGGGGGGTCAGGGGAAGGATAACATTAGGAGAAATACCCAATTGATGGGTTGATGGGTGTGGCACACCATCATGGCATCTGTATTCCTATGTAACAAAACTGTACGTTCTGCACATGTAACCCAGAACTTAAAAGTATAATACAAATAAAATAAAATAGAAAATATGTTCAAATGCATGAGCTCCTAATATTACTTTAACTAGAAAAAAAAACTAGTCCCTACTGAAGGTAGATAGCAAGGAAATTCATTATTTAAAAAGCCAGTACATAAGGAGAAATAATAAAGAATATACTCTGTCTCCCCTATAAAAATTGTACTGAGGTAATATGGTTTGGCTGTGTCCTTACCCAAATCTCATCTTGAATTGTAGTTTCCATAATCCCCACATGTTGTAGGAGGAACCCAGAGGGAGGTAATTGAATCCTGGGGGTGGTTACCCCTATGCTTCTGTTCTTGTGACAGTGAGTGAGTTCTCATGAGATCTGATGATTTTATAAAGGGCTTTTCCCCCTTTGCTTGGCACTTCTTCCTGCCGCCATGTGAAGAAGAATGTGTTTGCTTCTCCTTCCACCATGATTGTAAGTTTCCTGAGGCCTCCCCAGTCCTGTGGAACTGTGAGTCAATTAAACCTTGTTCCTTTATAAATTACCCAGTCTTGGGCAGTTTTTTACAACAGCGTGAGAATGGACTAATACAAAGGGTAACCAAATAGTAGAGATGAGAAAGTTTCTTTCACAAAAATATTCCAACTAATAAATAAAAAAGAATGACAATTAAAATGTTACCATTGTATAGTTCCTATGTTTTCATCTAATTATTTCTTCAGTCAGAGAACTTGGTTTTCAATGCTTTGCACACAGTAATTCAATTATAATTTATGCCACAGATGTATAATGAATTGATAATTCAAGATTGGAACAATAAAT
Organism: Pan paniscus; assembly: GCF_029289425.2. NCBI lineage: Eukaryota > Metazoa > Chordata > Mammalia > Primates > Hominidae > Pan > Pan paniscus. Next base: position 87,920,751 of record NC_073259.2, read on the forward strand.
TGCATACATGGGTTCTTGGGCTCTAAAATCATTTGCCTTTTCTAGTATGTCCAAAGTCATACTGTTCCGTTTTATTTTTGATCCATAGCCAATGACATTAACACTGTAATTTTTAAGGAAGAGTATGCCTTGATGTGATAGTGGAAAGTTTATACTGCTTATATTAGTTTGCTAGGACTACCATAATAAAATGCCACAAACTGGGTGGCTTAAACAATAGAGATATTATTTTCTCACAGTTCTGGTGCCTAAAAGTCCAAGATCAATGTGTTAGCAGCTTTGGTTTCTTCATAGGCCTCTCTCCTTGGTTGGTAGATGGCTGCCTTCTTGTTTCTTCACATGGTTTCTTTCCTCTCTATGAGAGGGGCCCTGGTGTCTCTTTTTTGTCCCAATGTCTTCCTCTTATAAGAAAACCAGCCAGACTGGATGAGAAACAACTCCATCAGCCTCATTTTAACTTAATCATCCCTTTAGAGACCGCTTCTCCAAATAGAGTCACATTCTGAAGTACTGGAGGTTAGGGTTTCAACTAAGAATTTTGGGTGACACTATTCTGCCCATAATACTGATTCAGCACCCCAAAGGAAAAGAATGATGTTAATGCATACATTTTAGTACCTGACCTGATATATATAGTAAGTGCTTAAATATTTATTGACTGCATAATTTTTAAAACATGTTAATCAAAGTAGTAATATTCTTAAGAATGAAAAACTCAAGGCAGTGAGTATTTATTAAAACAATGCATATGCTGAGCATAAAATCAGGCTCCACAAACTCACTTCATTTATTTGTCCTCCATTCCATTCTGGAGAAAGGACATTACTAAACAACCTCTATTTTTAGTTTACCCTAGGACTTCTACCTTGTTAAGAATAAGCAAAAGTTGAGGGTAATTATTTTGGTGAAAAGGTGAGATAATTGAGCCAGTGTATGAAGAGCCATCATTCATCTACCTATTCACTTGGCTTCTATTACGCTACAGACCAAATGTAAAATTGTTAAATGCCTAGAAATGAAACTGTAATCTGACATTCTTTGTTCTACTATTTCCAACAGAGGTTAAAAATTTAGAACTCAATGTATCCTAATCATCCTCAAATCCTCAGAGTAAACTAATCTAGGCTTAACTGCACATATCAATAGGGATGAATTACTACTATTCAGTGCATAAATGCAGTTAGTATAGAAGCATATAAACAAACAACTGATGTGTTAGAGATGATGATGAATTTGCCAAAAACATCAGAAACTCTTCCTGGATGAAATGACCGTTATACAAACTGCATCTTGAGAGTTTGGTAGAAGCTGCTCAAGTAATGCAACAGCAGGCAAATAAACTATTACGAAGAAAGGCACACTGATGTAAACCAGTAGGGAATGTTGGGGAACTAAAAGTAGTCCAGTATTGACAGAGTGAAAAATGTGAAGTGGAATGCAATATGAGAAAAAAGACTTAGGAAGAAACTAGATCTTTCCAATTTTATAAATAATCTTAAATTACTGAGACTAAGTAGATTGGTCAAGCACACAAAGCTAGTGAATGGCAGAACTAGGATTTGCAACAAATTTAACTCCAAAATACTTCAGTTACCACAGTGACCATATGCCCCAGTTTCCTATCCCCTGGTTTATAACTATTGTCTCTATTATTATTATAATTATTATAAGTGCTTTCTTTCATGCCTATAAAACACTGATCTGTGGACTATCTTCACCCTATCAATTAGGCCACCAGACTATTATTTTTCTATACCCAAGAAAACTAGGGTTTCATTAATTTCACTTAATCATTAGTGAAATTAACTGCTGAAAGAGGTGTTTTTAATGTATTTTTTTCTTTTTTTGAAACAAGGTTTCACTCTTGTCACCTAGGCTTAAGTGCAATGGTGCTATCTCAGCTCACTGCAACCTCTGCCTCCCAGGCTCAAGCAATTCTCCTGCCTTAGCCTCCAGAGTAGCTGGGACACATCATTGTGCCTGGCTAATTTTTTTGTATGTTTTGCAGACATGGGGTTTTGTCATGTTGCCCAGGCTGGTCTCGAACTCCTGAGCTCAAGCAAGGCCTCCCAAAGTGCTGGGATTTCAGGCATGAGCCACCATGCCCAACCTGCTAAAAGAGATTATGCTGATAAAAATGAGCATTCGGAAGGATTTTGGGCTATCATCACCTTAATAAATCATCCAGTATATGCTAGAGTTAAACTGCCTTCTATAAAAACAGTCATTATTTTAAAAAAGAATCTTGTGGCAGAAAGAATAAAAAGGAAAACTTATTCTTCTAATTTTAATCTGGTTCAAGGAAACTCCATAGTTTATAGCACAGTCATAAATTCAAACTAAAGTAATTAGATTAGCAACTATAGTCAACCTTGGCCAAAAAAGGTCACTTTTGTTTGCACAAGTCCTGTAAAGCATATATTCCATATCCCACCCTCCAAAAACTGAAAATAGTCACCCTACTGATAACATTAGCAACTGCAACAAACTGCTTACCCTTCCTCATACTTCTTATATACTAGCATGTAAAAGTTGAATATGCCAAGATATTTACTTTTCCTAGCTACAACATGGACAAATGACCAAGACCAGGCCAAAAGAAGTCCCATTATGGGATGTCTTCAGCAACTGGAGGGCTCTCTGGGAAAGGTTTTCCTCTTTGATGTACACAGAATACAGGGAGGATATTTTCTACTTGCAATCCATTTTTTTTTATTTGCTTTTGGATGTGGATATGTAAAACACAATTCTAGAGTTGTGGCAATCATCTTGTAACCAAGAGGGGAGAAGGCTAAGAATAAAGTCCATTTTTGGGAAATTCAGAAGAAAAAACTGAAAGATTCCAGGTCCTTGCTGACATCACTGAGTGGCTTAATAAGCCTAAATGTCCTTCCTCTAAATGATATTTTATCCTGTATAACAAGTACCATTATTCTTTAGGTCATTTTAAATTGGGTATTCTATCACTTGCAGCTAAAAGCATTCCAACTGACACAATAGGTCTGTGACCCAATCAAGTCTATGCAAAGAAATTATTCAAGACAATTAATATTGTCTTTTCAAACTCAGAAACATGAATACAAAAAGGAAACATAAGAATTAAACATCTGAAGAAAGAGGTTGAGTTTTAATTTTCCCAGTGTAGATACAAAAGGTAATGGTCAAAAGTTAATATGTACTATTTCCTATGAGCCAGGTCCTATGTTTGATGAATTACTGCAGTTAATCCTCACAACAAACCTAGGAAATACTACTTTAGAGAAGAGAAAACCAAAGCCTAGAAAAGTTAAACAACTTGCCAAGGTTATAGTATTCCTTGATAGTGACTGAGGAGGCATTCATATTCCATATCAATTAACTCCAGAGCCTAATCATTAAGTATAGTTAAAGATAAATGCACAATTATCTGGTTTTTTTTTTTTTCTATGAAGAGATCTAAGTCTTCTGTTGAGCAGGAAAAGTCCAAAAAGGAAGTAAAGAACTCGAGATTGAGCGGGAAAAGTACAAAAAGGAAGTAAAGAACTTGAGAATCACAATTGTTAGGTTTGAACAACCACTGCTGTTTTGCAACGGGAAAAAGACTTCCTCAGTTTATATAACAAAGAAATCACGGCTCAGAAAGAGGAAACAAATTATGGAAAGATGTCGTATAGTTAGTGGCAGAGTCAGTAATAAAATTCGGGTAATTCAGACCTTATCGTTTCCAGGCTGGAGCACTTTTCATTTCACCATACAGTTTCTGCCTTGAAATTGAGATATTGTATCTCCAGCACAAATGGGGAAAAAAAGCAAAATGTAGACATAAAACTATGAAGGCTTACTAAGATATTTACAGAGTAGAATTCCCATATTCAATATTTATTCATTGATAAGCTTTCATATATGAGCAGAGAGACAACAAAACTGTTTACTGTGTGGATAGATAGTAATAAGAAAAATAATTTAATGAAAAAATTATTTTTCAAGATATCTATACTTCCATTGTTAAATGCTTTAAAAAATCAGATGTTCTTAGTGTGTACCCACACATTAAAGGTAGTAGAGAATGCAATGACTATTTCTCATTGAATTTTCTAAAAAATGTATTTTTTAAAAAAGACAATCTTCAGAAAAACTAAGTAAACAGGCTCACTGGAGAACTATGTATCATATTCTCCCTATAGCAATGTAACCCAGTTGCCAAATTTATGATTATAAAGGAATGAGTTAGACTGCTAAGTATTAACCCTCAATCATTTGACAATGCTCTAGCTGTACTCAAAAGAAAAAAGATGGAGACAGAGAATGTGTACAATTAGTAATGTTAATACAAAGTACCAAAGGCCAAAGAAGGTGGGGAGACAAAAAGAAGATCTGATTCTGAGAATATATGGATTCCCAATAACCACTTATTTTCTTTCTTGGAAAGAATACTTTTCATGAATTAAAGTAATGTAAGAGTTCACTCATTTATCTTTATCATTTCAATAAACACTCAGGTCTGTCAAACAGTATCAGAATAAAATGAAAACACAGAACTGGCTTACTCTGCAATATCAAGATATCCACAGGAAGCTGCTGCATGTAGTGGTATCCAGCCTTCATTATCAGGTTGATTAATATTTGCTCCATTTTCTACCAGAAACTTCACCATATCAACATTGTCATCAATGCAAGCCTAAAAACAAAACAGAAAGCAAGATTGGAAAAAATACGAATTAACACTCCAAATAATACATCAATAGAATAAAATTCCTACTTTGTAGCTTTTATAATATAAATATTCTCTGTAAATAAATCTGCTGCTATCTTGACTATACTCCATCAAACATGCTAATGACACTAAATTGTTAAGGGTACTTGCTTAGGTACACATACAACAGTAGTGTATGTGCCTAGACTCTTTATGGCAACCCAATCTGGATAACAAGTACCTATTAAAATGAAGACATTATAATTAAGTACTAACAATAGTCTCTATAGCAGTGGTTCCCAAAAATGTTGTCTGCTGGGGGAAGGGGGAGTAGATTCCTTTAGGGAGTTGATTAGGGCAAAACTGTTTTCAAGATAAAACTAAGATGTCATTTCCCTTTTTTACTTTGTTGACATGTACATGTGATGGTATAAAGGTACCAGCTGTAAAACTGCATGTGTTTTAGCACAAATAATGGCAGTGGCCAAAAAAAACCCACCTCTATTAACAGTCACTGTTTCGACCACTTTGTACTCATAATTAAAAAAAAACAAAACAAAACATTGCTAAGCACAGTGGCTCATGCTTGTAATCCCATCTACTTGGGAGGCTGAGGCAGGAGGATTGCTTGAGTTTGAGTTCAAGGCTGCAATGAACTATGATCACACCACTGCACTCCAACCTGGGCAACAGAGTGAGACCCTGTCTCCAAAACAAGTCGTGGTTTGGGGGCAGCAATTTTTACTCATACATGTCTTTGACAAAGCGGTACGTATTAAATCTTGGCCCTTGTATACAGGTCTTTTTTATATTCTCTGGAACAAGATAGGAAGTGTATGTTAAAGTACCTCTTCCAAGTATGATGGTTGTCTTGATGAAAAGCACTTGTGACACTGAGATGCAAGCTGACTTAGCCACTTTTCCATGTAACATTATGTCTACTTAAATGACAAACTACAGTTAGTCTAACTTTGATTTTTGGGAGATCTTTTCTTGCAAATGAACAAAATGAGTCTGTCACTTCAAGAAAAGCAATTAACGCCAGGTGCGGTGGCTCACGCCTGTAATCCCAGCACTTTGGGAGGCCGAGGCTGGCAGATCACCTGAGGTCAGGAGTTTGAGACCATCCTGGCCAACATGGTGAAACCCCATCTCTATTAAAAGTAGAAAAATTAGCCAGGCATGGTGGAGCACGCCTAGTCCCAGCTACTAGGGAGGCTGAGGCAGGAGAATTGCCTGAACCCAGGAGGCAGAGGTTGCAGTGAGCCAAGATCGCGCCATTGCCCTCCAGCATGGGCAACAGAGCAAGACTCCGTCTCCAAAAAAAAAAAAGAAAAGCAATTAACAGTATATTTGTTGCCAATGGTAAACTTTCAAGAAAAAATGAATTAGTTATTTTAATTAAAAAATGTTATTTGGTAACATGGGTAAATCGCTATTATTTTTAAATAGTGTTTTAAATCCTCAGTTTTAAACTCTAAGACTGTAAATATTAATACATACAACCAAGAAAAAATGAATTAGTTATTTTAATTAAAAAATGTCATTTGGTAACAGGGGTAAATCATTGTTATTTTTAAATGAATTAATAGTATTTTAAATCCCTGGTTTTAAACTCTAAGACTATAAATATTAATACATATAACCTACAGAAACAAAAGCTCATTGGAATCTTCAGTAATTCTTAAGAATATAAAGAAGTCCTAAAATAAAAAAAAATTTGAGAACTACAGCCCTAAAGTAAATAAGAAGGGAACTTTTATCAAATGCTTGCTTTGTGCCAGGTAGTATGAAAGGTGCTTTATCTATGATTTACATACATTATTCTCACAAAAACCCACTCCAAGGTACTCATTGTTCCCCACAACTGTTCCTAAAATCACTCTGTTCCAGCCACAATAGGGACCTTACTATTCCTTGACCAGATACCTCAGAGCCTTTGTTCTTGCAGTTCTCACTGTAAGGAATGCTCTGCCCCCAGATCTAAGCATGCTGATTCCTTCTCATTAAACAAATCTCAATGCAGATGTTTCTTCTTCAGGAAGGCCCTCCTAGTCATCCTTTTAAAGTAATTCCTAGTACTCTATCACATTATCAATAATATCAATAGCCACAATTTTCTTATTTATACCTATGTTCTACCTCTACTAGAATGTAAACTCCATAATTTTCAGATTAGGGATATATCTGTATGTGAATATAAGTACTTTATACCTGTGTTCATAAACACACTCCATTTACCCTGGGGAGGCTTTCTGGAATTGGCACTATTCATAATCATCATCATATTGTCCCTCCTGAGATGCAATCCCCATGTATTACCAGGACCCCTGCCCAAGAATGTAAAGTCTGTGCCGTGTATTTGACTTGGGGGATTGGGAAGGTGGGATGAAATCCACTCAAGGAGCCTTTAACTTGGTGAAAGGTTTTTTCCCTCCTAATTCACATAAAGCCACTATTTGCCCAGAGGGCAAGTGGCCTTTTTTTTTCTAATGTGGGTAAAACTCAGTAAATGAACTAATTAGCTCCTATTTCCTATCTATGATAAACAACTAATACACAACTAGGAGTATGTGGGCTGATGACTATTATCTCTGTACTCTAAAAGTGTTTCTAATAAACTGATCAGTAGACACATTAATTTACACACTGTCATCTTTGGTTTATTGCCAGAAGATCTTTGTTGGAAAATTCATGTGCTACCCATTTAAATGTATAAAAAGCCCAAGTTTATTAAGAATCCGGAAGGATATTTGAAGTAGCTGTTGAAAGTAATAAAAATTGATGTGCCATTTAAAAAGTGGTTCTAATACATTTTGCTACACATAGACCATTACCTTTATCTACCCATCCCCTTAAAAGAGGCTTAAACACCAAGACAGTACTTAACCACCAAAGGAAGTTCCTGTTTGTTCATATTTGGGAAAAAAAACTATTTTCTAGGACTGAAAACACATCATCAACAACAAAAAAGGATATTAATATCAGACCATAACTCATGGAGAAAACAAAAGAGCTTCTTAAATGCCACTTCAACCTAAGAAAGAGCAGTTTGGGGCTGGCTGATGAGAGATAATGGATCAGCATTATACACAAGCAATGCATAAATAAGATATGACTGTATCCACATTTCATAAATGAAGTCTTTGCTCAACTCTCACCTTTTTGGTACTGCCTTTCTTGGACAGCATACTAAAATTACAACCCCCTCCCTACCATTTTATATCCTGAGTATCTACTTTATTTTTCTCCATACCGTTTATTACAACATACTATATATACTTTGCTTACTTATTTACCATCTGTTTACCCACTCCCAGAATGAGCGTTTACTGAGAGCAGGAATTCTGCTGCATCCTCAATACCATGCACAGTTCTTGACATGCAGAATTCGGCTGCTTCCACAATACCTTGAGTTCTTGGGCTCAATAAATGAATTAATGAATGTAGGAGGAAGCTAAGATTCAAAGAGATTAAGTAGCTTGAATAAGTCACACAGACAGGAAATGATAGGGCTGGGAATCTCACAGAGATGCTCAGGTTCCAGAAACTCAGCTTTTTCCACACTTAACACACTGCTTTCCACAGATGTTCCTAGTTTATCAACACATTTCTCACCTGCAACAGGATATCACGCATTCTAGGGGCTAAGTATTACTTGTATAAATGAAATAAATTTTCCTTAACTACCATAGAAACAAAAGAAATGCTTTTAGCAGCATTTCCCTAAGGAAGAAAATGACAAAGTTTCTATCAAGAAAAGCACTATACGGTGTACCCAACAAGTTTTAAAGCGGGAGGCTGAGACAGGTGGATCATGAGATCAGCAGATCAAGACCATCCTGGTAAACATGGTGAAACCCTGTCTCTACTAAAAATACAAAAAACTAGCCAGGCATGGTGGCACACACCTGTAGTCCCAGCTACTCGGACTGAGACAGGAGAACCCCTTGACCCCGGGAGGCGGAGGCTGCAATGAGCCGAGATCATGCCACTGCACTCCAGCCTGGGCAACAGAGCAAGACTCCATCTCAGAAAAAAAAAAGGGTAAAAGCATTGAGAGAGAATCACTGCTTTTGGTTTTAGGTTCTAGTTCTGGCTCTGCCACAAATTTTGTGGCTGTGAACAAGTAATTTAATCTTTTTGGACGTTGGTGTCTTCATATTTCAAGTGGAGGGAAGAAGTGTGAGGGGGTATTTATCATAAAAATTCCCTACCATATTTAAAATTATTATGTATCTTCCCTCTAGAACAAGTTATAAGCAAGCTGACGGCAGTTTTCCAAAGTGCCTAGAACATATCTTACATATAAGAGATGATAAAAGAATACATAGGCAACGTTGATACAGATATTGCTCAAGAAAACTATTTTTCACAGGGCAGTGGTTAAAAGAAAGAGGTTTGAGAATCACAGCTATTTAATGACGAAGAAACATAAAAAGTGTATTGTATTAGAAAGTAGTTTATAGAATGCTGAGATAAGAGAGTGACTTACTGTGACTTGCATAATCATTCACTTTCCTTGAGAAATCATACTGATTAAATTCTTTCTCTTTTCAGACAGAGTCTTGCTCTGTCACCCAGGCTGGAGTGCAGTAGCGCAATCTCGGCTCAATGCAACCTCCGCCTCCCGGGTTCAACCGATCCTCTTGCATCAGCCTCCTAGGTAGCTGGAACTACAGGTGTGTGCCACCATGCCTGGCTAATTCTTGTATTTTTAGTAGAAATGGGGTTTCAACATGCTGGCCTGGCTGGTCTCAAACTCCTGACCTCAAGTGATCCACTCACCTTGGCTTCTCAAAGTGCTGGGATCACAGGTGTGAGCCACCACACCCGGCTGATACTCATTAAATTCTGTTCACCTTTTTTTCTCAACCTCTTTTAAATCCCATAGGCTCCAAAACTGTATCCTGAATTTTATCCTCAGTATAAGAATATAAAACCCTACTTGATAATTATATGTAATACAAATATGATTATTCTTTTAAATTGAAAAATATCAACAAGCAAATAAGAAATGATTCTTTATAAAAGAATATGGGGAAATGCCCACAATATATTAAGAAGGTTTTTTGTTTGTTTGTTTTGTTTTTTAAGCCTACAACACTACAAAACTACAAATCTTTGTTGGGGTGATTTTTACATAGGGATATACATAAGTGAAATTTCACTGAATTGTATACTTAAGAGTTGTATACTTTACCAATGTAAATTATACCTCAAGTTAAAAAGTTAAAAAAAAAAAAAAACAGGCTACCATTTGAGACTACTATGTATCACTTAAAATACCTATTCCTTTAACTTCTACGCCTTGCCTCCTCAAGTTCCACATACCAAATGCAATTGGTATTCCTAGTAGTCTCCCATTCAAGTACTAACCAGATCCAACCCTGCTTAGCTTCCTAGATTAGATGAGATCAGGTGTTTTCAAGGTGGTATAGCAAGTTTTTTTTAAAAAGGATGCAAATATGGAAATGGAAAAGGATAAAAGAATATAGGAGAAAACACATAATGTATTTTTTTAATGCCTAATATGATTTAAAGTTTTATATTAGTCCGTTCTTATGCTGCTAATAAAGACATACCAGAGACAGAGTAATTTATAAAGGAAAGAGATTTAATTGACTCACAGTTCCACACAGCTGGGGTGGCCTCAGGAAACTTACCATCATGTGGAAGGAGAAGCAAACACCTCCTCCTTCACATGGCGGCGGCAAGGAGAAGCGCTGAGCAAAACAGGAAAAGTCCCTTATAAAACCATCAGATCTTGTGAGAACTCACTCACTATCATGAGAACAGCAGCATGGGGGTAACTGCCCCTATGATTCATTCAATTACCTCCCACTGGGTCCCTCCCACAACACATGGGGATTATGGGAACTACAATTCAAGATGAGAGTTGGGTGGGAACACAGCCAAAACATATCAACTTTACTAAAAAAATTCACACAAGACTAAAAGAATACATCCTGAAGGTTAAAAATAATGGTTGTGAGACCCACTTTTATTTTCTTCCTTAATTTTTCCTTTATTTTCAAAATGTCTACAATGAATAGACAGTGTTTCAAGTAAAAAATTCAAGAAGTTCTTTCTTACATAAAAAGCATTAAATGGTAATGTGAAAAAACAACCAAGGCTGGGTGTGGCAGCTCATGCCTATAATCCCAACACCTTGGGAGGCTGAGGTAGGCAGATCACTTGAGGTCAGGAGTTCAAGACCAGCCTGGCCAACACGGCAAAACCCCGTCTCTACTAAAAATACAAAAATTAGCCAGGCACGGTGGCACATGCTACTTGAGAGGCTGAAGCATGAGAATCGCTTGAACCTGGGAGGCGGAGGTTGCAGTGAGCCAAGATCACGCTACGGAGCTCCAAGCCTGAGCAACAGAGCAAGACTGTCTCAAAAAAAAAGAAAACAACCAAATTGCTGGTGAAAGTATGAAATTCACACAACCACTTCAGAAAACTATCTAACAGCATCTACTAAAGTTATGTGGAATGGATAAATACACAGGGTGGGGTGAGGTGTAGGAAGGGAGATCCTATTCACATAACAGAATCCTATAAACTGATTAAAAAAAGAAAAGAACATTGAACAAAAAGAACAAAATACTGCTATCTTCAACAACATGAATGAAATACATAAATGAGTAAAGAAGGCAGGTACAAAAGGATACATACTGCAGGTCTCCAGATAAAATAAGATCTGGTGATAAGACTCAGAACCAGGGTTAAATCTGTGGGAGAATGACAGGAGGGACACAAGGGGGCTTTCCGGGCAGTTGGAAATGTCCCTATCTTTGTCGGGGTGATTTTTACATAGAGATACACATATGAGAAATTTCACTGAATTGTATACTTAAGAGTTGTATACTTTACCAATGTAAATTATACCTCAAGTTAAAAAGTTAAAAAAAAAAGCAGGCTACCATTTGAGACTACTATGTATCACTTAAAATATGTATTCCTTTAACTTCCATGCCTTGCCTCCTCAAGCTCCACATACCAAATGCAATCCTTCTTTTAACTGATAACCTCTAAATACTCTGAAAACATTTTTTTCCCCAAGAATTCTAGCATATTCTCTGTTTACGGCTAAATATCACTAATTCCTTTAGCTATTTTTCATATTATATATACTAAAAAGTATATATGCCAAGATCGTATGAAAAAGATCACATTAAAATATAGTTGGATAGTCCATAAATAACAATGATCACATAAGGGCCATAATAGCAGTGGGTAGAAAGTACTAAAGTATCACTGAGGACATAAAGAGATCTTTTTGTGACTAAGAGGGTCCATACGGGTCCCTACATATTTGAGCATAGTTTTGAAGATTATATAAGAGTTCAAGTACCAAATCAACTGGCAAGAACCTCACTGAGCACAGACACTGCTGATTTTAAAAGTTCATGGAATAAACAAACAGTAAGTCAACCAATGGTAGACAGTATCTGTAAGTTATAAAACAGGATAAGGCTAAGTGGTAAAAGATCTGAATATAATGCAAAGACTGTAGTTGTACTACAGATGATTTTCAACCTCTTTTTACCTCAACAGACGAACAGAATCTGCTATGTTCCCATCAGTAACGGTGGCTCAAGTAAGCAGTAGGAGAAAGTAGAAAAAAACACTTTAGAATTTCAAGATGATGCTTGAAAAAGCTTATTTAGAGTTTTTAGGAAGAGGGGTGACGTGATCAGATCAGTATTTCAGAAAGGTCACAGAAGCAATAAGAAGAGGAAAGGGCCTGAACTAAACAACCACCGATATCGGCATACCTAGTTTTACTGTGCCTCATGGATACTGCATTTTTTTGTTTGTTTGTTTAAAATTTGAAGGTTTGTGGCAACCCCGTGTCAGGCAAGTGTATTGGTGCCACTTTTCTAAACATGTGCTTACCTCATGTCTGTGTCACATTTTGGTAATTTGCACAATATTTTAAATTTTTTCATTATTACTAGATCTGTTATGGTGATTTGTGATCAGTGATCTGTGATGTTACTATTACAATTGTTTTGGGGCGCCATGAACCATATTCATAGAAGATGGTGAACTTAATTGATAAATGTTATATATATGCTCTGACCACTCCACAAACTGGCAGTTCCCCATCTCTCTCCCTTTCCTGAGGCCTCCCTATTCCCTTAGAAATAACAATATTAAAATTAGACCACAATGAATAACCCTACAATCACCTCTAAGTACTCAAGTGAAAGGAAGAGTCATGTGTCTCTCATTTTAAATCACAAGCTAGAAATGATTAAGCTTGGTGAGAAAGGTATGCTGAGGTAGGCCAAAAGCTAGGCCTCTTGTGCCAAACAGCCAAGTTGTTAATGCAAAGGAAAAGTTCTTGAAGGAAATTAAAAGTGCTACTCCAGTGAACACACAAATGGTAAGAAAGCAAAGCAGCCTTACTGCGGACATGGAGAAAGTGTTAGTGACCTGGACAGGTCAAACTAGCTGCAACATTCCCTTAAGCCAAAGCCTAATAGAGAGTAAGGCCCCAGCTCTCTTCAATTCTGTGAAGCCCAAGAGAGGTGAGGAAGCTGGAGAAGAAAAGTCTGAAGCTAACAGGAAGTTGATTCATGAGGTTTAAGGTAAGAAGCAATCTCCATATCATACAAGTGCAAGGTGAAGCAGCAAGTGCTGATGGAGAAGCTGCATCTTCCAGATGCAGCTAAAATCACTGATGAAGGTGGCTACAACTAAACAATAGCGTTTCACTGTAGACAAGGCAGCCTTCTACTGGAAGAAGATGACATGTAGCACTTTTATAGCTTGAGAGGAGAAATCAATGCCTGGCTTCAAAGTTTCCACGGACAGGTTGAATCTCTTTTCAGGGGCTAATGCAGCTGGTGACCTTAAGTTTGAAGCCAGTGCTCATTACCCATTCCAAAAATCCTAGGTCCCTTAAGAATTACACTAAATCTACTCTGCCAGTGCTCTATAAATGGAACAACAAAGCCTGGATGGCAGCACATCTGTTTACAGCATGGTTTACTAAGTATTTTAAGCCCACTATTGAGACCTATTGCTCAGAAAAAAAGATTCCTTTCAAAATATTGCTGCTAACAACAATGAACCTGGTCACCCAAGGGGTCTGATGGGAGATGTACAGGATTAATGTTGTTTTCATGCCTGCTAACAAAACATCCATTCTGCAGCTCAAGGAGTAATCTCCACTTTTATGTCTTCGTATTTAAAAAATACATTTTGTAATGCTATAGTTAGTTGCCACAGATAGTGATTCCTCTGATGGATCTGGGCAAAGTAAATTGAAAACCTTTTGGAAAGAATTCACTATTCTACATGCTATTAAGAACATTGGTGATTCATGGAAGGAGGTCAAAATATCAACATTAATGGGAGTTTGAAAGTTGATTCCAACCCTCATGGACTTTGAGGGATTCAAGACTTCAGTGAAGGAAGTAACTGCAGATGTGGTATAAACGGCAAGAGAACAAGAATTAGAAGTGGAGCCTGAGGATGTGACTGAATTGCTGCAATCTCATGATAAAACTTGAATAGATGAGGAGTTATTTCTCATGGACAAGCAAAGCAAGTGGTTTCTTGAGAGGGAATCTACTCCTGGTGAAGATGCTGTGAACATTGTTGAAATAGCAATAAAAGGTTTAGAAAATGACATAAACTTGGTTGATACAGTGGCAGGGTCTGAGAGGATCGACTCCAATTCTGAAAGAAGTTCTACTGGGGGTAAAATGCTATCAGACAGCATCACATACTACAGAGAAATCTTTCATGAGAGGAAGAGTCAGTTGATGAGGGAAACTTGTCTTATTTTATGAAACTGTCACAGTCACTCCAACCTTCAGCAACCACCGCCCTGATTAATCAGCAGCCAACATCAAGTCAAGACCCTCCACCAGGCCAGGCGCGGTGGCTCACGCCTGTAATCCTAGCACTTTGGGAGGCCGAGGCGGGCGGATCATGAGGTCAGGAGTATGGGACCAGCCTGACCAACATGGTGAAACCCCATCTCTACTAAAAATACAAAAATGAGTTGGGTGTGGTGGCATGCACCTATAATCCCAGCTACTCGGGAGGTGGAGGCAGGAGAATTGCTTGAATCTGGGAGGTGGAGTTTACAGTGAGCCGAGATTGTGCCACTGCACTCCAGCCTCAGCAACAGAGCAAGACTCCGTCAAAACAAAAACAAACAAAACAAAACAAAAAAAACCCTCCACCAGCAAAAAGACTATGACTGACTGAAGGCTCATATAATCACTAGCATTTGTTTTTAGCAATAAAGCATTTTTAAATTAAGGTATGTACTACAGCATTATGATTTTTTAAAGATATAATGCTACATTACATTTAATAGACTACGGTATAGCATAAACACAACTTTTATATGCACTGAGAAACCAAAAAAATTTGTGTGACTCACTTTTTTGTGGTAGTCTGGAACCAAACCCACAGTATCTCTAAGGTATGCCTGTACTCATGAAACTGTATTAAGGAAGCTTAGGAGGAAATGTTCAAGGTTTAATGAAAGATATGAAGAGTTAAGATGCAGGAAGAAGACATTCATGAAGATACACACCACAGATTCAAGCAGCAGATTGGGAAAAGAAAGATGACAATTTTATTTGTTTTGGATATGCTGAATTTATAGGTGTCTGTACCCCTATCTAACCATATAGATCTGGAGCTGTGAAAATAAACGTGGGAAGAAAATGTCAATTTGGGAATTATCTGCATTGAGGTAATAAAACAATGGGACTTGAAATCATTCAGGGAAAGAGTGTAGAGAAGTGATTTTGAAAACAGTAAGGAAAGGGGTAAGATTAAATCATGATGAGGATATTGTGCTTGGAAAACAGACATTTGTGATACCTTAGTCAGTAAACAGCTAGAAATAGAAAGTTCAAGACACCATCTAGTACAGAAGACAAATACAAAAATAGATAATTATATCAAAAGGAATATGGTAAGACAATTTCAGACACATCCACTGGTTTTTATGAGAGCTGAGAAAAGGAGAACTAAGAAGGAATGGTGGTCGTCAGGGAATATTTCCTGGAGGTGACTCATATATTTGAGTTTAACGTAAGAACAAGTGAAAAACAGGTCTGGTATATAAAGACGCAAAGCCAAATATGGTGAGGTAAGCAAGATCCAGAATAGGGTCTTATCTGCCATCTTTTGAGTAATCCTTTGACACTTAAGATAAAAGACTTTAATGACAAATTGGTAATTTTTAAAGTTTCTCCATTTGAAGAAGGTGATTACACTGGCTCTTTGAAAGACATTAACACACAGAAATAGCTATTCTCCAATAAATGAAACACTGCTAATTTTGATTTTAAATGTATATACTTTTAAGTCGACATAAGAAACACCAACAAAATACCAATACCAAAAGCAATTAATGTTAAATCTGCTTGTTCTTTTGTTTATAAATGTTTTTGAAATATTTTAATATAAATTAAATGCTAAAAGCATTGCCGCAAAATATATATCATATATCAATCTCAAATTAGTGGTGTAAATTGTTCAAACTGTTTGTTGTCCTCAACATTTATAAAGTACATACAAGAAACTGGCAAAGCATGCCCATAAAAATATTGTTGCTAAGAGAATCAAAAGCTAACACATGTAGCACATTAAGAAAAACAAGACTTGCTGACTTAAATTTCTGACTAAATTTGGTCAGTTTACTGAACCATATAAGGAAAGAAGCAGAACGGCTCAAATACACTTTCAAAATCTTATCTGACATGGTTTACCTTCAAGTTTTTCTTGAATGTAAACGCAGAATAATTACCAATAATAAATGGCTGTGTGAAGACAGTTTTGTCATTTAATTCCAGGTACAGGCAGCTTTGTCAACTTGAGTTGTAAACTAATTCAAGTACATAAAACTTTAGTTTTTATTGTTCCACACATGTTCATAAGGAAAAAATTGAGAAGCCTGCTAACAAAGAGTTAACAAGGTGTTTATACAATGCTCAAAGCAGACAGAGTCCATGACTTAAAGACAGATCTTGAGATGTGTAGCTTGAAAAAACATTAAATTTCATTCCTAAAATAGAACAAGTATGTTTAAACAAACATAATTAAATTGAGTAAACTTGCCATCACAAAACAAGTAGCATTTGAAATAAATTCTAACATTGTTATATTCCTTTTCTTGAAATTATTTTTGTTAAAAGTACAAACTCTAGAGCCAGACTGTCTGGAATTAATCCAGTTCTGCCATTTACTGGTTGGGTGTTCTTGGGTAAACTCCCATCTTGTGTGCCACAGTCTCCTCCTGAAAATGAGGATAATAATAGAACCCACTACCTCAAAAGTTTACTATGAGAAATATATGAATATATACAGCACATAAAGTAGTACCTGTCAAAAAGTTAAACACTATTGTTTATATAGTCCATGCTAATTCTTCCCCATTTAAATTATTTTCTCCTTTTTATATTATTATTCTAGAATGCATTTTTATCCCACTATAAATTATGAAACAGTTAAATGGCAAAGAATTGTCAAATATTCCTTTTAGTGCCACTTTTGGTAAGAGTCCCACCTGCCAAAAGTTTCTAAGAGGATGGTTAAGTTTTAAAAGATGCCCTAAGAAAATCTTAGGGATTACAAACATCCTTCAAACAAACTTTTCTGCAAACTCATTCATAAGTTTATATATGATTCAGAAGAGCAAAGCAAAAGAAAAGAGTTGTATAAATGTAATTATAACAATTTAGGTGAAAATGAAATTATAGTCCATTACCCGAAATGCTTGCAATTTGTGCCTAATCATTAGGAACAGCTAATTATTGATAGGTAATAGGCAAATTAGTCTGAATTACTTTGAATACAGAAGTTCTCTTAGTCAATTTCCTCTTCACAGAAACAATTCCTTTTTTGTTTGTT
Source organism: Pan paniscus (assembly GCF_029289425.2). Lineage (NCBI taxonomy): Eukaryota > Metazoa > Chordata > Mammalia > Primates > Hominidae > Pan > Pan paniscus. The sequence continues at coordinate 87,938,320 of NC_073259.2, forward strand.
TTTTGTTAGAGATAGTGTCTCACTATGTTGCCCAGGCTGGTCTAGAACTCCTGGCCTCAAGCAATCCTCTTGCTTTGGCCTCCCAGAGTGCTGGCATTACAGGTGTGAGCCACCACATTCAGCCAAACAGAAACAATTCTTTGTGACTCTTAGGACAAGCTCAACTGGTACAAGCAGAAATGTGTGTATATACTAGAAAATATTTCATGCCCCAAGCATTCAGGGCGACATAAATGTCAGTATGTTTAAAGAGGAACTGAATTGGATACTGTCCAAGCAATGTTTTTGTTCTATTTTAAAGAAAACTGAAGCGGGACATTTCAAAGGAGGAATTATGGGTGTGGTTTACACAAGAAAGACAAAGAAAAACTCCAAGCAGTACTCCTATACTAAATAATAAAAAAGAAACCTAGCTCTTGCATTAGAATACTGGCAAATGAAAAGCAAGTACAATTTTAGGAGGCCATCTATATTTAGTTATGAAAACAAAGAGTCCAGCATTGCATTTAAATTGACCTTTTCTCACCTTTCTACTACCTCAGGTGTGAAAATCTAGATGTAAAAACAGAAATCTATCCACATAATAATTAAATATTCAAATGAGATTCAAATGACAAGATGACTAGAACAAGAAATCCAAAACATACACAATTGCTAGACCATAGGGAACTCTTCATTTGGACAAACAAAAGTTGAGGCTTATATATAGTATCTAAGAGTAATTATAGAAGAACAGTGTCTGACAAAGAGAGATCACAATATATATTTGTTGACTGAATGAACTAGACATAGCAAATACAGGATATAAAAAAATCTGACGAAAACAATTCAAGACAAAAAACCCACAAAAGTTTCTAAAGAAAAAGTAATTTAATTACTGTATAAATATTCATTCAACAAATACTATATACTTGAATGATAATGCAAAAACTAGAAACCACAAATATCCAAAGATTAAAATATGCTCTTTATCTATTCTTGTTACATAGCTCTGTTATTTCCTTTACTGATAAAAATCTATAAAGTAGTACATTGAACCTAGATTTTTAGAAGCCAACACTTTTATTTGGGGACTTAGTAAGGGCACAGAATTTCTTCTGGAGTTTAGTCATTAGGGATACAAAATAAATTGAACTTCAGGGTCATTCTTTCATGAATAATTTTTACTAATTGCCTACTACATATAACGTAATGCAGTAAGTCATTCATTTTGGTAGATACAAAGACCAACACTAGAGGGCATATTTTCCTGTTTCCTTTGTGCACAATGCCTAGCATACAGCAAATACATAATACATATGTAGTGAACCAAAATACTAATTTCTTAAATGAGTAGGCATTTATGACCTACTGTGTGTATGTATACATAAAACTGTATTAAGTACTGTGTAAGACATGCTGACTTTATTAGTATTTTATGTATTTCCACTCTTCTCCTGGCTAGATTATAGTTCCTTAAGAATAGAAACTGCCTTACACATTCCATAATTCCTGACAGTGCTATTTCAATAAATTTTTGTTGATGAACTGAAATAAACAATCTTGTCCACAGGATGCCCAATTAAGAAAAAAAGGTAAGCAAGTAAGTAGAAAAATGCTATGAAATTTAACAGTGATATAGCGAAATAAAGGAAAACTCAATATGTGAATGGAAATAAGTTAAAAGAAAACTTTTTGGAGAAAATAAATGTTATGCAGGTCTCATTACTGTCTGCACTCTGGAGATAGGGTGGAAGGCAGATACAGAGAAAGGTTTCCTTGCTGAATTCTATCGTTTATCAGATGTGGTTCACAAACTCAGCTAGAGGGGTTTAATCAATAAATACACTCAATAAATATACTAATGCGAAAATTTTAGTTTCAGGGAAACAAAAGCTTCTACTTACTATTTACTTAAAAAACAAGTTACAAAAGAATACTCATAATATGACACAATTCTTGCTGTTGCAATGTCTAATGAAAAGCCTGGAAGAATACACAACAAAGCGTTAATTAACACTTTAAGTCATTAACGTCTTAAAGTCACTGAGTTATTTCCCAAAAACATCTCTACAGTAAGGACATAAAATTGTTACAGTCTTCTAAAACAAAACATTAACATAGTTAATACACATAGTTGTTAACTAATTGTTTCTTGATGAAACAGTGTTCAGCAAAACAAGTGGGCCATAAAGAGAACAGATTAATAATTCAACTATTATTTACTGAGTGTCTGCTACAGCCAGACACTATGCTGGCTGGTAGGAATACAATGGTGAAGTATACAGACCAGATACCTGAATTCACACAGCTTAGAGTCCAGCACAAGGCACGTAACTAAACACACAACAACAAAAAGAGCTATGATAAATGCTATGGATTTAACTAAAGTACTTAACCAATATTTGGGGGAGAGGAGAAATCAAAATCTCTGAAGGTGGTGCCCAGAAATTTCCTCTTTAAAGAAGTTGCCCATCTAACTTGTAAAATACATTAGATTGTGAACCACTGATACCCACAGTAACCAAAGCTAGAGGAATAAATAACAAGGCACCCGCAGCATGTGTAAAAAGTGATCAGAGAAAGCTACGTCAGAACCCAGAGGGCATGAGTATTTAAGAAAGGGGAAACAACAGAGGGTTGAGAAGCAGTAGCTTGAAGAGGCAGGAGGGAAAGAAATAAAGTGCAGTTACATAGAAGCAAGGGGAAAATGGAAAATAGAATTATAAGAAGTTCTTCCTAGTAAAAATGGCAGAGTGAAGCCACATTTTACAGAATCCATGTCCTAAATAAACACTAACCCTTACTTACATAGCACTTTTATACGTGCCATGGAACTGTTCCAGGTAGTTTACATATACTCATTCATTTAATCTTCACAACAACCCAGTAAGTGAGAACTATTACTACCATTTAACAGATGATAACTGGCAAAATTCAGGATTTTAACCCAGCAGTCTGGCTTCAGCATCTGCACCCCTAACCAATAGGCTACACAACTAAACAGCAGCAGCAAAAGGTAAAATAACACCCCAAAACAATTTGGTTCTATCTATCAAAATTTCAAAGGCACATATCCCTTGACAGTGCAATTTCATTCTAGGAATTTATTCTGCAGATACAATCACATGTGCAAAATGACATGTACAGAATTATTTGCTAAGTTCTTGTTAGTGTAAAACTGGAAACAATTTAAATGTCCATCAATAAAGAACTAATTTATGGACTAATATGAAACAAATTCCTGGATATTTTGCAAAGTGAAAAGAACAAATGTAAAACACGAGTAGTCTCTGACCAATGTGATATATTTTGTGTGTGTGTGTATTTGTTCACATATGGATTATCTCTAAAAAGATACAGAATAAACACTATGGCAATTGTGACAGAACATGTCCAGTTCAACTGAAGGCCCTATAAGGGAGTAGGAAATAGAGCCCTAGTAAATGAATGTCACAGCAAGGAATGGCCTACATAGTAACATGCAGAAGAGAAAGCTGATGGGCTCTCCCTTTGCTTCTTTCTCCACCAGCCTAGTGATAGAAAAGACAACAAAATCCAGGCTCTGAGCTGCTCTCCACTGGGTTCCTCATGCCAAGGGAGCCACAATGACCACCAACACATGAGGTAGGGAGACACTGACTGGGAAATAATATCTCCCATATCCCTGTATCTTTATCTGGTTTACAACATTTGTACTGTTCACTGGCTATTTTGATACAATTCTGCACTGGGTCTAAACTTTTCTTGCCAATCCTTGAATACAAATCAGCCCTCTGTAGTCTAACCTAATTCAGCAACTATGAACAACACATACTACAGGAAGAAAAAATAAAAAAGAAATGGTGGGGTTGGGGTTAATGTGTCTTGGTTTGTTTGAGCTGCTGTTATTTTTAAAATATCATAAACTGGGGGACTTATAAGCAGCAAACATTTATTTCATAATTTTGGAGTCAGAAGTCCAAGATCAAGGCACTGGCAGATTCCATGTTCAGTGAAGGTCTGCGTCCTGACTCATATACGTATCCTCATATGGTGGAAGGGCAAGCAGCTCCCTTGGGCCTCTTTTATAAGAGCACTAATTTCAACTTAAAAGGGTTCTGCCCTCATGACCTAACCATCTCCCAAAGGTCCCATCTTCTAATACCATCACACCTTGGGGTAAGGAATCCAAGATATGAATTTTTAGGCATGACAGAAATATTCAGACCATAGCAGTATATAAGCATGTAAAACTTCAGATAGAGACAGCAGTGTGGAAGAGGACATAACTTGAAAAACCAAAGAAAATGCCCTACATTTTGAGGCTACTTAATAACATTGAATAAAATAAGAGATCAAAGGTAGATGATAAATCTTATTTAACAATAAAATCCAGTCAAAAGAACAAAATAAAACTCAGAATTCAAAACAGCATGGTTGAAAAACTCATACAAAGTAAATTAGAAAGGATTTAAATATCATACACTCTAATAAGGTAGAAATAGTAACATGGCTAACAAAATGAGATGAAGATTAAAATGGATGAGTGCTGACTTCCTCATCTTCCCCAGTAAGCAACTAATTGAGTACGTCTAGAATTGAAATGTAGTTAAAAATTATCCTACACAAAAATATCCACTGAAATGTTTTCAGGCCTATCTTCTAAATCTTAAAGAAATCCTTAAGAAAATACTCTCTCTAGTTGTAAAGGAAAATTTACCCAAATTTGAACCGTTACTTCAGTCTTCTAACATTTTTTAATTAAAATAAGCATATGTAATATGCATCCTTTTCAACAAAAGTATATCAAAGGATTTGTATAAAGAGATTCTGAAAAGATGCTTTCTAATTAAACGATGGTTAGTTACGGACAATCAACATTAACTGAACAACTTACTTTTTAACATAAAGCATGGAGGCCTAGCTCAAAACCGTTTTAAAAGAGAGCCAAACCTTACCTGCAATAAACTCATGGGCCATCAGACATAAGCATACACATAGATAAATTTCTAATATTAACTCTCTAATCTCAAATTCTCCTTACTCCAGTATACACGGGTAACTTCAGAAACCTCAAGAATACACACACACACCCACACACACTCACTCACTCTCTCTCTCTCTCTCTCCAATTGAGAAAAAGGGGAAAGGTTTTGGAAGAGAAGTGAAATTTTCTTTGTCATGTCATGACATGGAAAGAAAAAAAAAGTTGGAGGGCAGGGGGGAACTACATTCCTGAATCCTTTTCAGAATGAAAGAGCAAAGATATGTATAAGAGAGACTGAGAACCTAGTAATTATTCAGCTATATTCAGATATGTTTTTTAAAAAATAAAAAATGAAGTTAAGAATATATAATTCTGGATCCTGGGGATGATGAAGGATTGAAAAAATCTTATATGGTTATCTTAACTAAATAATATTTTCCATTTTAGACAACCAAGTTACTCTGCATTTCTGGGACCACTGATAAGGGGAGTTGAGGAAACAGGAGTTAATACTTCAAAGTCACAAAATAAGAGGGGCACTGAACATTTAGATGGGGGCAGAGGGGAAAGAAGCAAAGATAAAATTGATTCAAGTATCTTGTTGAATAGTGAGAAAGGGAGATAACAAGCAGCTCTTAAGGCATAATAAATAGGAACCAACTGCTAAGTACATGGCAATGTAAATTGAAGAATGTAAAATACCACAAATATTATATTAGTTTGCTTATAGTAGGTAGCCTCTAAGGTGGCAATGATCACTACCTCATGGTAGTCACACACTTGTGTAACTGCCTCCCCTAGACTGGGTGACTTGTTTCTTACAAACTTAATGAGACAGAAGTAATAAGATGTCACTTCTGAGATTAGGTTATAAAAAGACTATGGCTTCCATCTTGGCATGCACCCTCCTCTCTTGCTCTCTCCTGGATCACTCACAACCTGGGATAAGCCAAATGTCATGCTGGAAGGCAGCCATGTTGAGAGACACATGTGGCAAGGAAGCAAGGCCTGCCAATAACATAAGTGAACTTGGAAGCAGATCCTCACCCTACCCTACCCAATCCTTCAGATGAGATGGCAGTCCCAGCCAATAGCTCGAGGAAAATATCATGAGAAACCTTTAGTCAGAAGCACCCAGCTAAGTCATATCCATTCCTGACCCACAGAAAGTGTGAGCTAATGTTTGGTATTTTAAGTTTGGGGGTAATCTACTATGCAGTGATAACTAATGGCCATACTGTTGGATTTTGATGAATGCATAAAGTATTCATACCAGTCTTCACTGCTTAAGCTTATGTGTATCCAAACATTATGTTCCCTTCTGCAACTTATAATATCTGTCTTTTCTCCTGTATTTTCACCCTTCTTAAATGTCATCAAGTAAGAGTTACCTAAACTTAGTCCTCTCTCTCCACTTCCACAAATTCAAAGCTCTAATAACACTAGACCACCCTCCATTTCTTAAACATGCCCAATCCGAAATTATAACTTGAGAACCAAAAAATAATAATTGTCTGATAATGTGGCAGTACTCATGATTAACAAGTAAAAACTATACAAAACAACAGTCTAACCAGAGTTATTCTAATAAATAATAAAAATTATTATTCGTTTAATATTTACTTTTGAGGAGACAGGGCAAATGGCAATAATTTTTTTAAAAAAGAAATGTCAACTTTTATACATTTGCATTGAGGGAAATATAAATTTTCTGCTGCATAACTCATTCATTCAATCATTTTCTTCGATGCTAGTACTTTTATATTTAAAGTTTTAACACCTCTTCAAAGCATATCACTATCCTGTCAAAAGGGGAAGTAATAGGGCAGAAATAAGAACACCTAAATTTTTAATCTGCCTCCTGAAACAACTGTCAGTATGGAGCCCTTCTGAGAGTAAAGTTACTTTAAAAAAAAATTATCATAGTATTTCCAAACTGTTTCCATGAAACTACTGAATGGAAAATGTTAATAAATGCTCTTTGAGGTCAGGCGTGGTGGCTCATCCCTATAATCCCAGTACTTTGGAAGGCCAAGGTGGGCAGATCACCTGAGGTTAAGAGTTCGAGACCAGCCTGGCCAACATGGTGAAACCCCGTCTCTACTAAAAATACAAAAATTAGCTGGGAGTGGTGGCGAGTGCCTGTAATCCCAGCTATTCAGGAGGCTGAGGCAGGAGAACTGCTTGAACCTGGGAGGTGGAGTTGCCGTGAGCCAAGATTGCGCCACTGTACTCCCAGCCTGGGCGACAAAAGCAAGACTGTGTCTCAAAAAAAAAAAAAAAAAAAGTAATTAACTACAGTAATTTAGGACTTTTAACTTCTCTGGAGGAAGATAAAGGGTGCCCTGAGTAATGGATGACACACTGTTAGACCCTACAGATTTCTCCTCAATTTAGTCTTCTACAACTTAAGCCTTTATTTCTAATGTCTTCTCCAGCCTATGTTAATGCAGCTAAGGTTGAATAACTGCCTCCCACTATTTTCGGTGATATTATAACATACCTGTCCTAACATACCTTAAAAATTGTATAATTATCTACTTGTATGTACTATCTTTACATTCATCCCTTTTCTCCCCCTTCTGCCTCCACTACACTACGGGCTCTCAAACAGGCTCTCAAAAGCAAGAACCCATCTTAGTTGTTACTATATGTACAGTATCTAGAACACATTAGACAGTAATCAAATGCTGAAGGAAAGAAACCTTGTCTACAAGTATGATTTAGCTTCATTAGTAGGACTAGGAAATAGTTTGCCAATACTTTGTCACCTGTAAATCACTGTGATCAGAGAAATTTTTCTGTATCATAGCTGACTTACTATAGGAGGATGGATACATTGTAAAAACCTTTTCCAATTTTCTTTTGTTAAACAGGCAAATAACAATTTCCTTTTTCCTACATGAAAAATGTGTAATTGATACTAAAAATTTTCTACAGACTATTAAACCATGTTGGAGTTAAATGTATAAGTAAGTGATACTCATGACCACTCAGAAAAATCATATCCTTCAAGGCAAAAAGATAACTGTACTTAGAGCTAAATAAGAACATACCAGAGTAGAAGTAAGTTATCCTAGCATCCCTTTGTCACTTATCACTGCTGCTCCTGAATGTTCACCTCATTATCACCTGTGCCCTCTATTCAGGTAGCAGGTGTTCCATGGCAGAAAGAGTCCAAGGAAGTAATAATTTTGCTTTCACCTTCCCTAGTATTTACCATCAATGAAACCTACACTTCCTAGTTACACCACATGAAGATCTAACCCCTCTCTACGCTTATAGTGACATAACATAATGAGACTGCTTTTAAGTTTCCTTTAAAAAATTACATAACCAATAGCATATAATGTTCTGTTAAAATAACAGCACTGTAGCATAAAACTACTGCCACAAAAGGAATTCCTCCCTCTACTAAGACAGACTACCAACGCACAGAAGGTTCTTAGTAATTTAACTACTGTGGTAATAAAGCCAGGCAAAAAGACAGAACTGAAGACAGAGTAAAAGACAGCTAGTTGGTTTTTTTCTTTTCTTTCTTTTTTGGAGTGGTGCCTTGCATTTCACTAGAAATCTAAAAGCTAAGTCTTGACCATATAAGGCTTTGGGATTCCCATGGATAGAAAGATCAAGGAAAAAGTCACATCTAATAATCTTAAAATACACACACACAGGTACTAAGCTATCATCCGAGGATTCATATTTTTAAATTCTAGTTTCATTTAAACATACTGTCATAGATCCCAAAAATGTTCCTATAAAATATTATGATCAAATTCACAAAAAGGAGTATATATAAATCATTGATATTGCCTTAAAAAAAAGTCTTTTATTGGAAATCTTCCTAAAATCTATCACACACTCCTTTGTCATTTTAAACAAATACAAAAATGTAATTTAACTTTTTTCTATTAACTTATTATTGCATCAGTTATTACACTCTGCTGTTACACAACAATGTCCTTATAACCAATAGTTTACACAGCTAAAATACCTAACACGCTTTTTGGGAATTATGTTTGCTTTTAGCAGGTTGTCTGCCTTTCGTCTTGCTTTCAGCTGTCTCCTCTTAAAACTATCTGACAACTTTTTATCTTCCATACTAATTTGCAACTCTTAATTTGCCAAATTTTTTTTTAAAGAGCCTAAAATAAGAGTACAAAAAAATCATGTGAGGACTTCTCCCTAGTAAAATAAAAGTCCTTATGCTTACGTGTGTGGATTCTACAACTTCTGTGTCAGTTCTATGAGTAATGATTATTTCCCAGATATTTTTAAGTCATAAAGTTTCCAATACGGGGGGAAAAGTTTATTAGAGAAATTATGCCCTGTAAAATGTAGAGGGCTAGCCCATAAGCAAGTAATGTCAAAACTGACTACTGCTGAGAAAAAGAAAGCTAACATTATTGGCAATGTTTTCTTCACATGGAGATAATTAAAAAGAGTAATCACATGAAGCAACTCCTGCAGACAATTTCAGGGTTCCTGGAAAAAAAACCAGGAGAAACTCTAAGAAAATGTAGAAAGATTATATGCTAATACTTTATCTTTGTATTATTTACATTTTATTTACAATTCTGCCTACTCATGACTTCAAAATTAAAATATACTAGTAAATCACTGTATGATGTAATTTTTAAGTACTATAGAACCAAAAAAGGGGAGGGAAATAGAAGCAGCTCAGCTTACAAAACAGCAATGTATAAAGCTCAATGGAATAGTTATGTCTGATCCAAATGGAACACTATTTTCTGATACAGCTATTTCATGTTAAGAGAACAGACTGTATACATAAGACATAAAGGTATACCCCAAGCCTCTATTTTATTATAGTAATAAACTTCCTCTTCCAGAGAATAGCTTTCAGAAAACCACAGTTTGACATCAATGCCCTTCACCAGCACTGCTACTCTGTTCAGATTTTGTCAACAATTACTATCATCTGTAAGGTACTATATGCTGGAAATACAAAAAAATGAATCATGACTAATACCGAGCCTTATTAAATATATGATTTTAACAGACTCAATGTGAAAACAAAATAATACAGCAAATGCTGTATTTTGTAGGAGCTCAGAGATTAGGGAGTAGCCTAAGTAGGAGCAAGGCTTCTAGGAGAAACCTGATCTATGTCATTAAGGATAAAGAAATGGTGAAGGTTAAAACAATTTTTTTTTTTAAAGAGGAGTAGTATATCAAATAGAGAACATTTAATATTGCTGAAGGGTCATAAAGTACAAGAAACAATAGTAGGTGATTAGAGAGAATTAAGGAGAGATAAGAAGAAGGGGTTGTGACTGGCCTTATAAACCATGCTAGGAGGACCTAAATTTATTCTGGTACAACAGAATTTTTCAAATATGAGTAACATAAGACCTTTCTAAAACATCCCTAATATTGACTAGAATTATTTTTGTTACAAAGTTATTTAAATAGCTAATAACATAAACCTAGGCCTTTATATATGTTTCAGTGCATATCTAAACCAAAATAAATTTTATTTATTTATTTTTGAGACACGGTCTCACTTTCGTCACCCAGGCTGGAGTGCAGTGGCTCGAACATAGCTCACTGTAGCCTCAACTTCCCAGGCTCAGGTGATTCTTCCACCTCAGCCTCCCAAGCAGCTGCGACCACAGACGTGCCACCTTTCCCAGCTGATTTTTGTATTTTTTTGTAGAGACAGGTGTTCGCCACATTGCCCAGGCTGGTCTCAAACTCCTGGCCTTAAGTGATGCTCCCATCTCAGCCTCCCAAAGTGCTGAGATTAAGGCGTAAGCCACTGAGGCCAGTGCAAAATATATTTATACATTTTCTTGCCATTTTCTCTTTAGTTCGTAAAGGGGTGAGTGATGCCATCTCACTGGGAATTGGCCCCCACTTATTGCAAAGATGATTTAAATCCATCTTGATCTTTCCTCATTTGTGTATGACAATAAACCTATTCTATTTGGCACCAACTCACAGCATAAATGCAATTGTATGCAACCGAAATCAAGAAGGAGTGCATCAGTTCTAAAATAGTAATTCATCTTGTTCATCTATCTAGTTATCCATTCTCATATAGTTTAGATTATCCTCACAGCAAAAATTCAAAAATTAAAACAATCTCGTTGAGGTGGAGATTAAGAGAATAAGTTTCAAGAAGGCTTCCTAAAGACTTCCCAAGAACGATCCAGCAACCCCATTGCTGTGTCTATACCCCAAAGAAAACAAATTGTTCTACCAAAAAGACACATGTACTTGCATGTCCATTGCTGCGCCATGCACAACAGCAAAAACATGGAATCAACCTAGGTGCCCATTAATGATGGACTGGATAAAGAAAACGTGGTATTAAACATACACACCATGGAATTCTAGAGAGCCATAAAAAAATAACGAAATCATGTCTTCTGCAGTAACATGGATGTAAGGTGCAGGTGAAGGCCATTATCCTAATTGAATTAATGCAGGAACAGAAAACCAAATACCATATGTTCTAACTTATAAGTGTGAGCTAAATATTGGGTACTATATTCATGGACATAAAGATGGCAACAACAGTGGGGAGTCGGGGAGGGAACAAGGGAGAGTGGGAAGAGTTGAAAAACTGTTGGGTACTTTGCTCAGTACCTGGGTAATAGATACATCACATAATATACCCAGGTAACAAACCTGCACATGTACCCTCTAAATCTAAAATAAAAGTTGAAAAACAGAAAAAAGAAAATCAGGTTACCAAAAAGCAAAACAAAACAAAAGAAAAAAAACAACAAGCCTCCTAAGTTCTAGGTTTATGTGATCAAGTGGAGGATGATGCCAGTTACTTCCAAATGTTTCACTGTGAAGACCTTAGAACTCTGAAATTCAGCAGAGAAGAACGTGGTACCACATCCTGCATCTCCTCCACCCTTTTTAAACTGAATCTTCTTTTGTCCTCATTGTGAATTCCTGACTCTTGACTCATTCCAACTCTTCCAGTCTACCACCATTCACAGGCTTTACTTGCCTCCTCTTTACTTTAACTACACATTCACTGCACCTCAGGATTCTTGGTAACCCTTGCCAATCTCTAGGACTGAGTAATACCATTAATTTGCTCTGTTCTCCCACACAGATGCTGTCAAACAATGCTAGGAGAATTCAGAAACTATGTGGATTTGGTCCTCAATGACTTCACACTAAACTCAGTGTAATACTCTACCAGCAGATATTTTTTAAATGTCTACTGCCAGAACTCCTAACACATTCTATTTATCACCTCAAATCTCTGACATTTGCCTTAAGATCTCATCGGTACCAAATCCCACTGATCCACAATCCCACTTATAATAAATATCCAATAGCTGGCCGGGCGCGGTGGCTCACGCCTGTAATCCTAGCACTTTGGGAGGCCGAGGTGGGCGGACTGCCTGAGCTCAGGAGTTCAAGACCAGCCTGGGCAACATGGTGAAACCCTGTCTCTACTAAAATACAAAAAGAAAAAATTAGCCAGGCGTGGCAGTGTGCACCTGTAGTCCCAGCTACTTCGGAGGCTGAGGCAGGAGAACTGCTTGAACCCGGGACGTGGAGGTTGCAGTGAGCCGAGATGGTGCCACGGCACTCCAGCCTGATGACAGAGTGAGACTCTGTCTCAAAAAACAAATAAATATCCAATAGCTATACCCTTACACTATCAAGAAAATGGAAATGGTCAACGGCTATTATCTAAAGATTTCATTCTTTCCACATAAGTTTTTACAGTTTCACACTCCTCATCTTCCTTCCCCTTTGCTGCAAAGGAAGAAATAGTCTACCACTCACAAACTGAACTTCTAATGATTTCTTACACAAATGCCTTCTACTTTTCCATCTTCATGTTGCAATATTTTGCCCTGTACTTTAGCCAAACAAAACCAATCACTAGTCCAATTCTTAACCTGCTATTTCTCCTATTGCTACTCCCTCCTCCTATAATGCCTTTCCGACATCTCTGCCTATACCAACTCACACCCTCCCTCAACCAAAACAAATCTTTTCCATCCCTCTACATCCTAAGATCTACTTAAATAAAAACATTTTTAAAATTTCCTTATGCTACCTTCCATATATACGATTCCTCTTTTCCTTCGCATTTTATTGTATGAAAATGTTCAAACATATAGCAAAGTTGAAAGAATTTTACAGTGAACACCTATATAATCACCATCTAGATTCTACTATTAATATGCTACTACTTGCTCAGCACACTTATCTATCCACAGTCATTTATTTACACATTAATACAGCTACTTTGAAAGTACCAAAAAAGTAAAACTGTAGAGTACGTCTCCCTAAATAACTCAGCATGTTTGTCATTAATATGTTAATTAATAAGTTCAATATATATCATTTTCTTTTGATGCAAAATTTAGATACAATGAAATGCAGAGATCTTAAATATATATATATATATATATATATATATATATATTCACTGTCTTATCAATGCATAAACCAGTGCACACAACCTAACCTGTATCAAGATTCAGAACATACCATTACTACAGAAAATTTTCCCATGTCCCTTTCTGGTCTGTCTCTCCCATTCAGAGTCAACTACTGTTCTGGGTTTTTTTTTCCACCACAATAAATAAGATAAGTGGTCATTCTAAAACTTCATGTAAATGGAATCTTAGAACGTATCTTTATTTTGTGAAAGGCTTCTTTTAGCAAAATGTTTATGAGATTCATTCATGTTGTTGTGGTTATCAAGTAGTTCATTCCCTTTTATTGCTGCATAAATATTCCCTTATATATCTATACCATAGATCATCCACTCCACCACTGATAAACACCTGGGCTATTTCTAGTTTTTGACTACTAAGAATGAAGTTGCTATGAATAAGTCTTCTTAGAACATATGTTTTCTTTTTCTCTTGGGTAAACATAAGGAGTGGAATTTCTCAGCAGGTATACACTGACTTTTATAAGAAAATACCAAACATCTTTACAAAGCAATTGTACCAATTTACATCACCAACGAGAGTTCCAATTGTGCCACATCATCGCAGGCATTTCATGATGCTCACATCAAAGGTTTTTTCATTTTGGCCTTTCTGATTAGTGTAACATCTCCCCTTTTTTGAATACAATAGGCATTGGTTGTACCATTCATGTTATTTTACATATTATTCATATATTTGTCTTGTCTCTATTAAACTGTATGCTTCCTGAAGTTATGAACTGTGTGTTAGCCATCCTTTCCACCCTGCAATATTTACAGCAGAATGCTTTGCACCTGATAGAACAATAAATATAACTTTCATTCAATTGTTTAACAAAACTTCTTTGCCTTTCCTGTTTGGATAAGCCAGGGCAAAAAAATTCAAAACACAGATCTGTGAAATAAGGTAACAGATAATGAAGAGTTAGCAATGGCCCTCCAATTTTATTAGTCCTCTACTAAAATACAAAACATCCTTAAAACAATTTATTATGCTGCCTGTCCTATAATGATGTCATACCTACACACACGCATATAGAAACATACAGAGGCAGCAAATAAGCTCCATGTAAACTCCACCAGCGCAGGGATTTTTGTCTGCTTTGTGAATTCATTGATGGATTCTAGGGTCCACCACGTAATAGGCACACAAATATTTGCTGAATAAATACACACAAAATATACATTTCCGTAAATGTGCCTTTGAAACAAATGGCAAGGAACTTAAATCATGAACAAAGCTTTTCAAGGCTATAGCTTTAACATCCTTAAACCTAATACTCATGAACGTATCTTTCAGATATATATTTCAGTTTCTGTCCAGGATTTTAAAGTATTTCCCAAGGTGTATCTTCACACCATCAGAATGGTAATTCTCTGTAACGTAATTACATGACTTTGGGGTGTATACACAACGAATTTTAAGAGGAGAAGGCTCCTAAATAGTCACCCCAGATGTACCAAAATCAATGCAGCAATCAATGACATGTCATAAACCATAGTATAGAAGGATTGTTCATCTATTAAAAATCTCAGTTTAACTATTCATCTGGGTATCCATGCACCAAATAAATCAGGAGGAGAATTTCCAAGTGTCCATTCTCTTCAAGGCCCGAAGATGAAGTCCTTGAAACAGGTTACTGTGAAGAGAATCCTTCATACCATTAAACATTTCCTGAATATCTAGCAATCAATGTCCTAGGTACTATGTTAGGTGAGAAGGCTATAAAGACAAAATCAAGAAACTTCTATTTTGGGTGGAAGGAACAGTTAAGTAAATAAACAATTACAGAACCGTTACAGAAATATGAAAGAATGTAAGAACACACAATAGAGGGCTCTAGATCGGGAACCAATTAGGATAAGCTTTTTGGCAGAAGTAACTGTTTGAGATGCCTGATTACATGAGCCAGCAAAGTAAGGATCAATTCCAAAGGAAAATTTTAGTAGTAATCACACTCAAACACCAGCTTTCTCCAGACCAGCTGATCCCTTTCAGTAGGGCTCCTTTGATTACTGAAGGGCAGCTGAAGGACATTTGGGTTGTTGACATGACACCTGAAGGGCATCTGAGTTGTTTTCAGTTCTTGGTTATTATAAATAAAGCCACTATAAAAATGTACATACAACTTTTTGTGTGAACATGTTTTCATTTCTCTGGAGGTAAAAAAGTAAGCTTACTGCAACTTAACTTGGTCCTTGTTTGTGAATGGTGTCATTACAAAAAAAAAAAGTATGTGACAAGTGCACAGCTTCCTTAAAGGTAAATATTACCACACAATAATCATAACAGCTATTAACTGAATATGCACCCCAAAAAGATGAAGAAGGAAGCAAAAGCAAAGCAAAAATTAGATTAAGATCCAAAGAGAAGTTATTCAATATTTTAACTTAATTGCTCAACAATTATTTACTGAGAACTCACTATGTGCCAGGCACTAGGATAATGCTTGGGTTCACTGCTAGACAAATAAACAAACAAATAAATACATAATTACACCCTAGGAGAAAAGGCATGAAAGAACAGGGTGCTAATAGGAAAAGACAGGTTTCTGGAGAATAAGACATAGAGTCAGGGAAAACTTTCCCTGTTTCCCTGTTACAAAACTTAAAGAACGAATAGGAGTTAAGAGAAGGTGAGGATAAGGGATGGAAAGACTGTTCTACGCAAAGGGAAAATACAAGAGCTGGAGATGTGAATGGGCTCAGGATATTTAAGGGTCTGAAGGGAAGTGTAGCTAGAATACAGATGAACAAGAGAAGAGACTACAAAAGTCAGCAGATCCAGATAAGTCTTGTTAAAGATTTGAGATCTTATTCCCTAACAGCTTGGTTCAACTTAAATAGAGTGTCAACTACTTCATATATCTCCAATTATTTTAAGAGAGATGTAGAATTCCAAAGCAGATTTCACTATCAAATCTATAGTAAGTGTTTCTAACAAACAACACCATTTCCTCTAAGCCTCAAGTGTTACTAATAATATCAGTACCAATGCTTAACCTGAAAATATGACATTTCTTCTTAAGCTCTTTCATTAGTACTGCATTTTATATATTATTTTATACATACAGTATTTCATCTAATCCCCACAATAAATTGGTCCAATTTTTCTAGCAATTTTATGCTAGAGTCTTGAAATCTTTTGACACCTCAAATTGAAAAAAAGTGATATTTTTATTTTAAAATTAAATGAGATTCAGTTCAACAAACATTTACCTCATAGACAAGTTACCAGTTTTCAAAGAGATTTTTTAAATGGATATTGGCCTTTCAAACTTCAAAAAAATTTTTTTTAATTTCAATTTTTACAGGTACATAGGTGTATATATTAAACTCACTCCTTTTTAAAAACAATTTCCTGTTTCCATGCTGTTTACCTCAGAAAGTCATTTTTAACTAATTCTACCAAAAATAACAATCAAGGAGAAACCTACATTTTTATATTACAGGTTGAGCATCACTAATCTGAATCCCCAAAAATACTCCCAAATCCAAAAATTTTTGAGCACCAACATGATGCCACAAGTGGAAAATTCCACACCTGACCTTATGTGACAGATCAAAGTTAAAATGTACGTACACAACATATAATTTATACAGGATCCTCCTCTCTTTAGATGAAATTATCATTCCTGTGCATGCCCCAATTCCCCCATGCAGGCATACCCACAAAAGGTTAAAAAAAAAAAAATTCACACGTGTACGTGTAAGAAAATGACTGCTTATCAGTAGCATATAAATTCAGTCAAGAGTAATGGTGATGCCAAACAACTACACACTGTCCACATGAGTGACTGAAATAGCGACACCTTTGCTTTCTGATGGTTCAAGGTACACAAACTTTGTTTCATGCACAAAATTATTAAAAACATCATATAGGCCGGGCATGGTGGCTCATGCCTGTAAATCCCAACATTTTGGGAGGCCGAGGCGGGTGGATCACAAAGTCGAGAGTTCAAGACCAGCCTGGCCAACATTGTGAAACCCCATCTCTACTAAAAATACAAAAATTAGCCAGGTGTGGTGGCATGTGCCTGTAATCCCAGCTACTCGGGAGGCTGAGGCAGGAGAATTGCTTGAACCCGGGAAGCAGATGTTGCAGTGAGCTGAGATCACGCCACTGCACTCCAGCCTAGGCAACAGAGCAGGACTCCATCTCAAAAAAAAAAAAAAAAAAATCATATAAAATTACCTTCAGGCTATGTGTATGAGGTACACATGAAGCGTAAATCAATTTCTTATTTAGACCTGGGACCCATCCCCAAGATACCTCATTAAATACATGCAAATATTCCAAAATTAGAAAAAAGGTGAAATCTGAAACTCTTCTGGTCCCAAGTATCTTGGATGAGGGACACTCAATCTGTATTCTATATAGCACAATCTGGATCTTGATACTGTGTCCATGTCTTGCTTTCTAGTTTCATGCATAAATGCTATCTTTTATCTATTTTGCTTATTACAATTAATTCTTTGAGAAAATAAAGGTAAATATAAATACAATCATGAATTCACAGCTCTTCAAAAAAATAAATAAATGTAAAACCACATTATACAACTATTACTGTCTAGCTGACCCATTCTTCCCCCTACTCAATAACTCTACCTCTCCCTCCCAACACATTAGATATTTTCCTTGAAAATCTGCCTGCTGACATCATCTACAATCAAGAAAGTTTACTTTTATGTAAAAGTGTATCCCTTTTTCACTTGAGGTCAGGAGTTTGAGACCAGCAAGGCCAACATGGTGAAATCTCGTTTCTACTAAAAATATAAAAATTAGCCAGGCATGGTGATGGGCACCTGTAATCCCAGCTACTCGGGAGGCTGAAGCAGGAGAATCGCTTGAACCCGGGAGGTGGAGGTTGTGGTGAGCTGAGATCATACCACTGTACTCCAGCCTGGGTGACAAAGTAAGACTCTGTCTCCAAAAAAAAAAAGGAGTGTATCCCTTTTTTCTCCCAATTCTGCTTGACCGGAATAAAATGATGGCACTTATATGTGGTGCTTAATTAAACAGAAAAAAATGTTCTAAATGACTAAAGTCATTTCAGATCCATTCATTCTGTATCCCCGAACAGACTGGAAACTCAAAGGCAGACACTTTCTGTATGTGCCCCACTACCTAACAAAAAATTTTGAATGGAGTGGTTACTCAAATATTACCTCCCTTTTCCCTATAATGGGAAAGGCTGTGCTAGGTACTTTCACATATCCCTCTCATTTCATCCTTATGACGAAAACCTTGCTGCAGAATATTATTATCATTTAACAAGCTCTGAAGAGGAAAAGACTTATATAAAGAGCATAAAGTAGCTCATTCCAGTGGTACAAGTTCTTCCCTCTACATTTTTCACTTGCTCTCTATTTCTTTGATACCTATAACACCCTACAATATAATGTTTTATTAAGCAATTGGCTGCTTAATATACGTGAAAGTATCTGCAGATTTCACTTGCTCCATATTCAACTCTGAAAGACAACAGCACTAGGTGACTGGTGCTTACAAGGGCCAAAAGGTGATCTATTCTCAGTGAAGGTGTGTGTGGTGTAGAAGTAAAGTGGAGACCAAGAGGGGAAAAGAACTGTTGTTCAATTATTCAAAACACACTGAAGCATGTTCACTCGGAAAAGAATACCAAAACCACACAAAGGTAAATTCAAATATAAATACAAAAACATTTCTAAAACCTAAAATAGTGAAATTCAGGTCTGAAAATCTATTTCAACACTTTATATTGTAATCAATTCATGCATGGCTTGGTTAATCTTTCTTCCAGCTGCTATGTTACTAAACTACCTTTCTTCACTAATTCTATTCATGTTTTACTATAGCTATTATTTTCCTGCTTAGTATACCTAACAGCCTTCAAACAACTTTGTAAAGTCTATTCTGCAAAATTCTGAGTAAACATTCTAACAAAATAAAATTGAAAAGCCCATTAAACCTAAAAACAGCACTACTAGAGCTTAACAACAAATTAATTTAGAGCGTGAACCACATAAAGAAAAGTTGTTCAAATATCCTATTCTAGAATGTTTTGTTTTGCCCCCCCACCCCTTTTTTTTTGAAGGAGAGGCATCCAAATCTGTTTCCCTGTCATTTCTGGCAATCATTTTACATTCTTATGCCATTCACATTTCACAAAAGAGTAAACAAACTCAAAGGGGTTAATAACAACAGGGAACTAGTAAGTGGCACAGAAGGATTTAAACCTAAGACACAGAACCAGTGTTCTTTTCAGTTGCCTTCCTGCTGAAGGCAGGATGCTGCAGATACTTTCTGATTTAAGGCTACTTATATATATAGCCTTAAATTTGAGTCATTTATTTGGTATCATAACTATCTTTCCAATTACGCATATTTTTATTTATACATTTGATAGTCTTTGCTTCACTCTTAACCCATGTATGTATTTTTAATTATGATTTTGAATCAAGCATCTCCTGTAGAAGAAATCATTGAATTGTGGAACAAACTAACACGTATTTTTAAAATTTATATAATCCACCTGTAATACATTAAATGTGTAAAACTGTCCATAGCGGTAATAAACTGAAAGAAGTAAATTATTGTGTACAGTGCAGGTGAGGACAGAGTAAAACAGACTCACATTCTTAGTGGTCAAACTGGTGTGAAACTTTGAAAACAATTTGGTAATGCTTATAATGAGTGGTTTAATACATTCCTTCATTTTCACCCAGAAAAGTCAGTGTGGAGATGCTCAGCTAAGGAAATCATCCTACTTTAACTGAAAAAAATCTTATGCATCAAAATAGTCATCAAAATATTAGCACCAAAGCAAGCATACAATAAATATTTACTATTTGAATGAATAAGCAAATGAATGAATGAGTGAACTGCAAATAATAAAAACCTAGAAACAGAATTGGAATGGTTAATAAAATTGCAAACATCCAAATTAATATTAATGATAAAAACTTAAAAAATCAGCTATATGATAAGTGGGATTAAAAAAACTGTATAGTACAATCACAAGAATGTTTTTAACCCACAAATACACAAAATACATTTAGTATACACACAAAGTATATAAAAATACACACAAACACATAAAAATTAGGCAAAAGGAGTATACCAATATATTAACATAGAGTAAAGGGCTGATAGTAATTTTTTCTTTTATTTCTTATTTTCTAAATGTTCTATACGGCAGATATATTACCATTAATATTTTTTAAAAAGCTAAAACACATCAATATTATCAATATTTAGCCAATATCAGGAAAAAAAGCAGCTTGCTTTAAATTGCTTATTGTACACAAAGTGCTGGTTTATTTATTCATTTATTTATGTATGTATGTATGTATTTATTTATTTATTTATTTATAAATTTATTTATTTTTGAGACAGAGTCCCACTCTGTCGTCCAGGCTGGACAGGCTGGAGTGCAGTGGCACGATCTTGGCTTACCGCAACTTCCGCCTCCCAGGTTCAGGCAATTCTCCTGCTACAGCTTCCCAAGTAGCTGGGACTACAGGCGCCCACCACCACGCCCAGCTAACTTTTTTGTATTTTTAGTAGAGAAAGGATTTCGCCATGTTGACCCGGCTGGTCTCGAACTCCTGACCTCAAGTGATTTGCCCGCCTCGGCCTCCCGAGGCAGGCAAATTACAGTGCTAGGATTACAGGTGTGAGCCACCGCATCCGGCCTACAAATTGCCTATTGTACTGATTCTACATAAATTATCTCAGTAAATCTCTTTACATCCATGCATAAATTTTTTAATGTACTTCATTAATATATAAATACAGATTATAATAACTCTATCTCCCCTCACTCAAAAGGTCTCTTAGGTATGTTAGTATGAGAAAGAGGCAGGTGGGAAAGGTACAGCTGTCATCTACAAGAAAGTCCCTGTGAAAAAGATTATAAGAAAATTAAAATGTCTTTTGATATATTTTCCAATCACCCTAAGATTATTAAGAACAGGCAGACCCTGTCCTTCTTTTAGCTCTACTAAAACTCATCTGCTCATGATTTCAATTTACAATAAACATATTTTAGCTTTAAAAGACAACTAGAAAGATAAAATGGAACTCTGGAACTTCTTTAAAAATTGGGGGGGGAAACTTCTGAGTGTCCAAAGAGATTTAGCCTATACTAAAATATCATCAAGGTTAAAAAATAGAAAAGTTAAACAAAATAAAAATTAAAGATCAAGTGGTATATTTTCTTGGGAGGGAATGAAAATTAAGAACTTGATAAACAGAGCAAGTGCCTACAAAGATGAAAGTTCACTCTATAATTGCCTACTTTCACTATCTGGGCTTAACCTAACTTTATTACTGTTTATAAAAATAAATCTGTTCAGGCAAGGTGGCTCACGCCTGTAATCCCAGTGCTTTGGGAGGCCAAGGCAGGAGGATCACTTGAGGCCAGCAGTTCAAGACCTGCCTGGGCAACACAGCAAGACTCCACCTCTACAAAAAATTTAAAAATTAGCCGGGGTGGTAGTGTGTGCCAGTAGTCCCAGCTACTCGGGAGGCTGAGGCAGGAGTGTTGCTTGAGCCAAGGAGTTCAAGATTATATTGAATTATGATCCTGCTGCTGTACTCCAGGTTGGGAGACAAAGCAAGACCTAGCCTCTATATATTAATCTATGTATCTATGTTTCTTTAAAAATTGGAAGACTGCTATACTGTATTCTGTGGTATACAATTGTGGTTCACAGTACTTTTAATGGAGTGACCTCCATTATTAGCCTAAGGAACAATCAGACGGCTTGCTACATACACTAAATTTCTGAAGAATAGATTTCTTCATAAGAATGGGTATCTGGGGTTGAAAACGTTTAGTTAGGATACTAACTAACAATTGATCTTTCCCATATAAAGCTTTCTTTAAACAATGTTAACTCTTACAGTGTCTTCCACAGTAATTAAAGAGTAGAATCCTTTCTGAAAATTCATTTCTATTTAAAACAGGGCGAGGATCCAAAGCATTGTATTTAATTATTTCAGATCTTCAAAGAACACACTGTTTGTAGTAGTGGAAGCATCTATGATAACTACCATACCTAAACTAGACTCTAGCTTTACTTTTATTCCAAAATAGGAAAAGAGCAGTTAATAATAGAAGACCCAAATGCCTTTGAATTTTTTGCTGAAACTAGGAACTGCTTTTCTTGTAGTCTTTTCATTTTTTATCTCCCTGTCATCCACAGTCCTTTAAAACATAGAAGTTCTAAACTTGGAATCCGATTATCCAATAAAAACAAACAAGATTCCAGTAATGGAAGAAATGACTTAATATGAAAGCAGAAGCTAGGAGAAAAGCAGGTATATAATCTCATATAGTTAAATTGAAAATGAAACAGAAGCATTTAATAAGGCTTTTACACAATGTCTTCTGATATAGGAACATTTTAAAGAAGTTAATGGAAATATAAAATACTAACAGAAGACCTGTGACCAGCTAGTTTGGTGTTAGATTTTAGTCATTATATGTTAACAGTGTTCAGATAAAGTTATTTAAAATCAAAGGCTGATTAAATAACCATATGCCAACAGGATTCTCAATTTCTTGTTATATACCACCCATGATTATAAACAGTGAGCCCTGGAGCAACAGAACACATTAGCTGGCAAGAGTAAGACCTTGGTGTACCCTGGATGCATCCAGGAAGTTTCTGGAACACCCCATTGGGGTAGCTTTAGGAGATAACTGACCTACCAGATTTGTTGTGGCCTATCAATTGTCCTATAATTAAGACCCAGGTATTCTTAAGGATACCATGAGGATGGAACCTGGTGATTCAAGTAGTCCAGAGGCACTATGGCATAGCGTTTGTGAGAACACTGTTCAGTCAAACTTCTCAGGTTCAACTCCCAGCTCTGTAATTTATAAGCTTTGTTGTGACCCTACAGTCACATCTGTACCTCATTTTCTTCACAGGTCTAATGGAATAATAAAATGAATAATACCTCATATGATTAATGTGATAATGTAACCGCCTAAGGCATGTCTGTTATAGCCTTAAATACTATTATATAAGTGTTTACTATTTACTATTCCAACCAAATAGTTCCCTCTGAAGTCTCAAAGATGTTAATTCCCAAATAGGTCCTTCTGAAGACTCAGATATTAATTCCCACAACTGTTACTAGAATCTGTTACAGTATGAACTTAGAAGTTCTGCACCCCGGCTGGGCATGGTGGCTCACGTCTGTAATCCCAGTACTTTGGGAGGCCAAGGTGAGCAGATCTCGAGGTCAAGAGATGGAGACCATCCTCACCAACACAGTGAAACCCCGTCTCTACTAAAAATACAAAAATTAGCTGGGTGTGGTGGTGGGTGCCTGTAGTCCCAGCTACTCAGGAGGCTGAGGCAGGAGAATCGTTGAACCCGGGAGGTGGAGGCTGCAGTGAGCCGAGATCACGCTACTGTACTCCAGCCTGGTGACAGAACTCCGTCTCAAAAAAAAAAAAAAAATTCTGCATCCCAACTATAGCCTCTGCTTAATGTCATATTGCTTCGTTGTTGTTGTTGACGATGTTTTGAGACACAGTCTCACTCTGTCGCCCAGGCATCATATCCGGCTAATTTTTGTATTTTTGTAGAGAGAGAGTTTCACCATGTTGGCCAGGCTGTTTTAACTCCTGACCTCCGGTGATCCGCCCGCCTTAGCCTCCCAAAGTGCTGGGATTACAGGCCTGAGCCACCCCGCCCAGCCTGTCATATTATTTTTATAATAAAAAAGGGGAGGAATCATTTTGTAAACTGACAACAAATAACATTTATCATTTGGATGCGGATAAAGAAGAAAGCAGTTTACTGGATGAGAAAAGAGCCAATCTGAATTGGTCTAAAAGACCTAATTCAAACATAATGGGATGGGATAACTACAACATCTAATTAAAATGAACCTTAAAACCAGGCACAGTGGCTCATGCCTGTAATCCCAGCACTTTAGGAGGATGAGGTGGGAGGATCACCTGAGGTCAGGACTTCGAAACCAGCCTGTCCAACATGGAGAAACCTTGTCTCCACTAAAAATACAAAAATTAGCTGGGCTTGGTGCTAGGCGCTTGTAATCCCAGCTACTCGGGAGGCTGAGGCACAAGAATTGCTTGAACCTGGGAGGTGGGAGGTTGCAGTGAGCCGAGACGGCGCCACTGCCTGGGCAACAGAGCACGACTCCGTCAAATAAATAAATAAATAAATAGAACCTTAAAAAGTATACTTCAAAGTATAATCCCCATGATTTATTCTTAAAAAAAAAAAAACTTTTCCAATCTTATAAGAGCTATGTAAAATTAAAATGTTTTAAATCTAGTTTATTCTACTATGATTTCACTCCTTAAAGTTAATGCATTATTTGAACATGCATGTATATATGTATACAAACACACATAAACACATCTAATTTCAAAGGCTAGTCGTAACACAAAGATGAATACTAACAGTTCAAATCATTTAGTAATTTACTAGTTTAGTGTTAAGTATATGTAGCTATTAAAATACAGAATATAGCTAGTGGCTAAAAAAGTTAGTATTACTGATTTGAAAAGGGAAAGTAGAAAGTAAAAAGCCCTAACTTCTTAATTTCTAACACAAATCACTTGAAACTTAAGCACAGAATTCTGAAGATCAATATAAATCACTGACCAAAAAACCCCCATAACTTCTTCAGTAAATAGAACACTTACAGCATCAAATAAAATCAGAGAGAATGGAAGGGATATTTTTATCTCTAAGGTGAACTACTGAAATAGGTTGCTAGCAGCCATGTCCTAACCTATTTACCCCTACTACCAAATTAATCTTTCTGCAGTAGCCCTTAGTTCATTTAATCTACTGTTAGAAATTCACAATTTATGAATTAAGTCTACACTTCTAGGCTTGCTACAATCCATCTTCCCACTCTTTTTTCAGACACCTTTTTTCCATTTCCTAAAACCAACAACCCTCCAGGCGCAACACCCTGAGATTCCATTTCTATCACTTGGCTTCAGCTCCTTCCTCAGCCTCTCTCCTCTTCAGTGCATTTTATCCTAAGCGAACTAACACAGGAACAGCAAACCAAATACTGCATGTTCTCACAAGTGGAAGCTAAACAACAAAAACACATGGACACAAAGAGGGCAACAACAGACACTGGGGCCTACCTGAGGGTGGAGGGTGGGAGAAGGGAGAAGATCAGAAAAAATACCATTGAGTACTAGCTTATTACCTGGTTGACAAAATAATCTGTACACCAAACCCCCATGACACGCAGTTTAACTATATAACAAACCTGCTCATGTACCCTGAAACCTGAAATAAAAGGTTTTTTTTTTTAAGACTATTAAAAATCCTAGCAAAATCTGTTTTACCTTGTTTAATGGAGCATCTCCCAAACGTATCATAATTTTTTTTTACTTAGCATGCCTTTTAACATCTTGTAAAGCACCAGCTTTCGACTGAAAAGCCATCTGAGAAAGAGCTCTTGCCTCTACTCCCGTATCAGCCTCTGGAACTGGCCTCCAGGCACAACTCTCCTCTCCACCTCCCATTCCCCCCACCCAATCTGTTCTACAGCCAGCAGCCGTCTCTTAAAAATGCAAATCTGATTAGCACTAAAGCAATTAAAACACTTTAATGCATTTCTAGGGGTCTAGTGTGAAAATGAGCTTATCAAGGTCTCCTGGATCCTCCTAGATCTGACCTCAACCTATCTCTATACTGTTTGCTATACCATTCTTCTCACCCCCTGTGCTCCAGTCACACTGGCCTCCTAGTTCCTCTGCTGAGCATGCTTTCTCCAAAGGGCTTTGCTCTGACCAGAACCTATTTCTCCACCTTTCACCAAGAATCTATCTCTCCACCCTCGACCATCAACTCTTTATCAAGTTACAACTACTGGTCTTTCAGTTCTCACTTCAATCATGACTTTCACAGACTCCATCCAAACTCTCAAAACCTTCTGTTCTTGTATAACACTTTATACTTTTCCTTCAAAATACTTAATACAACTTGCATTGATACATTTAATGAGAAGAGGGTCTTGTTTTGCTAATCTCTGTATTCTCTAGCTCCCAGTATTATGACTGGCACACACAAGGCAGGCAAACATTTTTTAAATTAATGAAACACTGCCAGGCATGGTGACTCACACTGGTAATCCCCACACTTTGGAAGGCCAAGGCGGGAGGATCGCTTGAGCCCAGGAGTTCAAGAACAGCCTGGGCAACATAGCGAGACCCCCAACTACAAAAAAATAAAAAACAGTTAGCTGGGCATGATAGCATGCACCTACAGTCCCAACTACTCAGGTGGCTGAGGTGGGAGGATTGCTTGAGCTCAGGAGGTCAAGGCTGCAGTGAGCCGTGATTGTGCCATTGCACTCTAGCCTGGGTGACAGAGGAAAGCCTGATTAAAAAAAAAAAAAAAAGAAATAAAATTAATGAATCTCTGATAATATAATTATCACCTAATCATAATAAGAGAATCCCTATCAACTATAAACATTTTTATAACCAATCACTTTAACAAAAACCTTCAGCAATCTCCTGTGGAATTTTAGCTTTAAATAGTATGTTAATCCATAGAGTACGTTTCCATTGCTACTGCATATGTACAACCAAGCAAGAGATAAACAAATTTTAAATATATTTGAATACATTAGAAATCTCACATACTTCTTACACTAGCAGTGTATGAGAATTCTCGTTTCTCCACATCCCTTCCCAGCATTTGATATCATCAGTCTTTTGTAATTTTAGCCATTCCAGTGGTATGTGCTGATATCTATTGTGCTCTTAATTTGCATTTCTCTGGTGAATGAGATTGAATAACTTTTTGTATGTTTATTACCAAAGGAATATTTTCTTTTGTGATGCATCTGTGTATTTTTGTTGTTTAAAACACACAGGTGCACACGCACATGCACACACAATCTTTTCCTTTATGGGTAATAATCTTTTTGTGAACTGTTTAAAAATCTTTTCCCTACCCGAAGGTTATGAAGATATTCTCATAGTTACCTTCTAAAGTATCTATTACTTTTGTATTTCACATTTAGATCTACAATCCACCTGGAATTTATTTTTGTGTATGGTATAAGGTACGGGGGAGATGAAGATGAACTTTTCCCCCATATAGACAGGTTGACAAGACTCTCCTTTCCCTACTTTTCTGAAATGCCACCTTTATCATAAATCAAGTGTCCATATCTGTCTGCATCTTTTTCCACACTCTATTCTGATTCATTAGTTTGTTGTCTAATTTTGCACTAACACCACATTGTCTTAATTACTGTGGCTTTATAAGTCTTAATGTCCATCAGAGTCGGTCAGTCCTCTCACTTTCTTGTTCCTAAAGACTGACTTGGCTGTGCCTGGTCTTTTTCATTTTTATATCAATTTACCATTTTTCACACATGCATACACAAACAGACAATGCACACATATCTGGGATTTTGTTTGGACTTGTATTAAATCTGTGATTGGTTTTGGAAGAACATCTTTACAATACTTACAGTCTTTCAAGCCATGAACATAGTATATCCCCTCAATTATTTAGCTCGGTGTTTCTCTTAGCCCCTTACAGAAGTCTACAAGGTTAATACTCTCATTCTCTTACAAGCATATGATGGAGTTTTCCAGGAGCTTGTATGTGACATCACAATAGGCTAGATGCAGAAGTGGATATGAGAATCCAGCTGTCTTAATTAAGACATTGAAAAAAATTTCCAAAAATGTAAAACGATGCCTCTCTTTTTGTTTTGTAAAATACATCTATTTTTCATAAGCATAATATTTATGTTGGAATGTAATGGGTTATTATTTTAAAATAAATATTTAAAAGTTTTTTCAACTTTATTTTCTAATTTGGTAAATACAGACAGCCAACATAAACAAAAACCTCTTTGGGTTCCTCAATTTTTTTTTTAGCATTAAAATAATAACAGACAAAAAATTCAAAATGGTATTTTATTGCAGTAATGTGCATTCACATGAAGTTGTAAGAAGTAATACCAAGATATCCCTTTGTCTAGTTTCTAATGGTAAAACTTTGCAAAACTATAATATAATATAATCAGAATATTAACATTGATATAATATACTGATATTCATATTTACCCAGTTTTATTTATTTGGATAGTGTGTCCTTGATTTTTAATATTATAAATGGGGTCCTAAAACCAAAAAGTCTGATAACTGCTGATTTAAAATTTCTTTAACATTTGTTTGTACTTTATTTGTACAGACTGTACATTTATACAATCAATATTGGCATCTTTCTGAACTCGCTTATTATTTCCAGCTTTATGTCCCCATTATCTCCTCAAAATACATGATTACAGTTAGAGTAGGCATGTTTTTTCAGAGGGGTTCAGCCCCATCAGCCACCACTGATGACCTTGTATGATACATGAATAACCTGAGATGGATCATTTGGTCCCTTTCCTGGAAATCTGGAATTAGAAGTCAGAAGGAGATAAATCTCTCTAGATAACTAGACCAGAACGTAAACTCTGGAAGTGACCTTATTTTCTGCCTTTTTAAACTGGGAAAACAAAAAATCTGGTTTTCTATTAAAAAAAAAATCTGGATTTGTTAGAAACAATAATGAGAAACTTAGAGAACTTCTTGAGTTGCATATAGTACCTGATTCTAATTCATTCCAGAAGCCCCAGTTCTATGAGATACTACAATCTTATAAATTATTTAGGCCGGTTCCAATGGGCTTTTCTGACTTACAACCAAGACTCCTAACTAATATATGCACAAAATCCTTCTACCATTTTCCTACTAGAGGTTGGTCTAACACTGTAGGTAAGTATGCGGCTTTGAAAATTGATTCCTTTTTGTTTTTCAAGGGGCTCATAAGAAAATAATTGAGTTGATGGAGTTCTGGGAATCTTAGGGCATTTTAAGACTCCAATTACCATACTGTGAAGTACGTGTGCTTGCTTATGTGTGAGAATGTATGCATGTTTATGTATAAATTTGATAACAATTCTAGAAAAAAAAATTGGAACACAGGTTTGTTTTTCTCTGTAGAACTAACTTTGTTATATGAAGCCATTCCCTTGGCAGGTCATTGGTAAGATCTGCTGAACAGCAAACAAATCTAAAAACCTAGACACATTCTACAGATGTGATCTTACAATGCAGAATAGATTTTTTTTTAAATCTAGGCTTAACACTATTTTTGCTTTACATTAAATTGGTATATTTAAAAATTATTATACTGTTGTCAGACACCAGGCTTGCTGTTAAACTTCCAATGACTTATTTCTCATATGTCTGTCAAAAATGATCTCTACCAACCTACACTCATCCATTTTTAATGTGGAATTTTAATTTAATACCCATTATCTTTTCATCTTATTATTTAAAACCCACTATTTTATGCTTTTTGAAGTTCTCTCTCAGCTCCTACAACTTTATCTGCTTAAATGTTACACAGGATAGGGTCAAGATTAAGAACACAAGGACCACTATGTTAGTCTTCCCTTTGGGTTGACACTGAGTGATCAATCAGCAGGCTGACATGTATACAGTAGTTCACCCAGCTATTAGTCAGCCTAATCCTGATAATATTCACGCCAAATTTTTGTCATGTTAACCGTAAAGACATAACAAGAGCCTTTCCATGTGCTTTACAAAAAAATCAAGCTACACTGTTTGCAACATTTCCCCCAGTTATGTTTCTAAACCTTGACCAAAAAGGAAGTAAAGATAGGTCAACATAACTTGTTTTCAGAAAACTCAAATTGACATCTAGTGTTCAACACAGTCTCTTCCAGAACTATCTGCTTAATAGTGGATATTAGAATTTTGCCAGTGTAGAGTAGAAGACCATTTTAAACAAATGTACCTATAAACAACAAATGTACCTATAAACAACAAATGTGTATGTAAATTAAAAGCCATTCCATCAGTTGCCTTCCATCTTCCTATTCTTGTTCTGGTTTATAAATTTTAAAAGTCCTCTTTTCACTGCCTTCAAAAATATTTTCACAAAATTCACGTAACTATGGGCTTCAACATTCCTAATTCTAAGAGACTTGGGGCTGTTTTTTCAATTCATTCTTAGACAGATATTCATCGACAAATGCTTTATACATTCATAAAGAATGGGGCAAAAGAGCATACTGTATAAAACTGCTTTTCTAATTCTTTCTTCACATTATCTCCTATTGGAATTGTTTAAAATTCTAAAACCCAAATTTTATCCTTTAAAACCCCTTTGTCCTTCAAAAATGACTTGCCTTTTTGGTAATTATACTTAGCTTTTCTCTGAACTTTCTGTAGTCCACTTGCAAAAAGCTACAAAATACATCTAACCATATCCACAATTCCATTATTTGCTTAAAATACTCTCCCAAGGTGTTCATCACATCGTCAAGCAGTCATTCCTCATGAAATAAAAGGTTCAGAGAAAAGGCAAGTATAATACAGAAATAAATACTGAACCATCAACACCAGCTTCTTTGAGTGGCCAAACACTAGCAAACTAAAATTCATTAGTTATATCAATGTTTCTATATTTAATCCATAAAATATTACTGGGAATAGCCATTTAGGCATTTTTCTCCAATTGAGATTTTTCTTTTTTTTTTTCTGCTTGTTGTAAAAGATCCAAAAGTGACATAATTCAAAATCTGTATTTCCCTCCCAGAGACAACCACTGTTAACAGTTGAGGTACTTTACCAGACTTTTTCCCTATGTAAATAACCCCCCAAAGGGCTCATACCATACATACTGTCCTGCAATTAACATTTTTTACATTTGAGTGTTTTTAAAGCGAGAAAAACTTATACAGTATTCCCACATATAAAGACTGGCTGTAAATGTCAAGGATGGGTTGAAAAGGGAAAAAGATGCCATGTTATACAGAGTTAAGAGTTTAGGCCGGGCACAGTGGCTCATGCCTGTAATCCCAGCACTTTGGGAGGCTGAGGCGGGTGGATCACGAGGTCACGAGATTGAGACCAGCCTGACCAACATGGTGAAACCCCATCTCTACTAAAAATAGAAAAAATAGCTGGGCATGGTGGCACATGCCTATAATCCCAGCTACTCGGGAGGCTGAGGCAGGAGAACTGCTTGAACCTGGGAAGCGGAGGTTGCAGTGAGCCGAGATCATGCCACTGCACTCCAGCCTGGTGACGGAGCGAGACTCTGTCTCAAAAAAAAAAAAAAAAAGAGTTTAATATATAACAATTATGTCCTATTTCATTCAAGCTGAAACAAATCTGCTGATGCTTACTCAAAGTCGAAATAACCCAACCTTTCTGTACACTATTACTTTCCTCATTAACTGCAACTTTTAAAAATATTAAAACATGCAAAAAACCCTCAAATACTCAAAGCAAGTCCTGTAATATTTTGAGCAAAAAAGAAAAAACATTAAATCTATTAGACATAAAAAGTGTATAAAGGTGTTAGGTTTCTTAGTTGTAACTAATATTTTACCTTTATTTTCCCTGAAAAATACCATTTAGTAAATTTAGAAACTGAGAGAAGTTAGAGATTGTTAAAATTCTTTCACTATACAATTAGAAAAATCCAACATGCTCTGAGAAAATGTACTCTCACCTATCTTAACCTGTGACTTTATTTTCATAGCGTACTATTTCAGTCAATAAAAGACTTGTAGATCGTTACCACTACCACTCCTTTATTCCTCTCCAACAGTTCTGTGATCCACTCCTCCCCATACACCTCTGCCACATACATAATATCATAAAAGTAAATTTGGCTTTACCTAGAAGTTCTTTACTAATTCTTCTGAACTGAAAAGTACAGAAAAACAAAATTTTGCATATATTTTTAGGCAGTTCACTGAAACCTTAAAAAAAAAAAAACATAATCACAAATCTGTATCCTGCGTTTTTTCTGTATGTTCATAAATTGTTTTCTACTTGGTTTTCACATTTCCAGGGAATCAGAGGCAAGTAAGAGAACAGACTAAATCCAAGGAAAATACCACACTCCAAGCATGATCTCCATGTATTAATTATAGTTAGGCCACCCCTCCTCCATGTGTGCACAACATCCTGTACAGATAGCCTTTAGCGTACATTTTACACTTGATTTTCATTTCTTGTTTACTTGACTGTCTCCTCCAGTATCATTCTGCAATATCAATACTCTGCTGCTGACCTATACAGTAAGCACACAATATTTACTGCATGCTGTGAAAAGCACCTTCAATCATCTAGTTGTCCAAGCCAGAAAACAGGTGCATGCACATCTTTAAATAATCCCTCAAGCCAATCCACCTCCAATTCCTACCAATTCTATTTCATAAATATATTTTAAGTCCATCTACTATTTTCCAACCCTCCTGCCGCTAAGCTAGTTCATCGCATAGTCATCTCTCTCAGACTACCCAACTTCCTCAAATGTCTCTCTACCTTCAGCTTTGTCCTCTCTTTTCAGTGCCTTGTCCACACTGCAGCCAAAAGTGATTTTTCTTAAAAAAGAAAAATTGGTTGTCCATTTAACCTGATTAAAATCCTTCAACTGGCCAGGTGCAGTGGCTCATGCCTGTAATCCCAGCACTTTGGGAGGCCAAGGCGGGCAGATTACTTGAGGTCAGGAGTTCGAGACCAGCCTGGCCAACATGGCAAAACCCCGTCTCTACTAAAAATACAAAAATTAGCTAGGTGTGGTGGCATGCGCCTGTAATCCCAGCTACTCAGGAGGCTGAGGTGGGAGAATCACTTGAACCCGGGAGTCAGAGGTGGCAGTGAGCTGAGATCATGCCACTGTACTCCAGACAGAGCAAGACTCTTGTCTTAAAAAAAAAAAATCCTTCAGCACTTCTGTGCACTTCCAGATCTTTACACATGCTATTTTCCCTCTCTCTGAAATAGTTTCCCATAATCTTCCCTCCCTGACAACCTTGGCTAACATTTACTCATCGCTGAGCAGCTCAAACATCAACTTTATCCAGAAAGTCTTCTCAGCCGGGCGCGGTGGCTCACACCTGTAATCCCAGCACTTTGGGAAGCTGAGGCGGGCAGCACTTTGGGAAGCTGAGGTCAGGAGTTCAAGACCAGCCTGACCAACATGGTGAAACCCCATCTCTACTAAAAATACAAAAATTAGCCAGGCATGGTGGCGCATGCCTGTAATCTCAGCTACTCAGGAGGCTGAGGCAAGAGAATCGCTTGAACCTGGGAGGTAGAAGTTGCAGTGAGCTGAAATCACGCCACTGCACTGCAGCCTGGGCAACAGAGTGAGACTCCATCTCAAAAAAAAAAAAAAAGTCTTCTCCCCTCCCCCAATCTAGGTGAAATATGCCTTCATAAGCTTCCATACTGTATTACCATTACATATCATTACACATAACTGATGTAAATTTATAATTGTCTGTGTATTATCTATACACTCCAGTAGACTACAAGCTGTGTTAGGGCAGGGGCAATGTCTGGCTGTTCTGTTCACCATCATAATTATAGTGACTAATACCAAGCCTAGGCTGAGGCTGGGGGACTGATAGAAGATAATTACTCTGGCTCTGTCAGTGCCTCAATTTTTAGTAGTAAACACTGATAAATATATACGTTCACTTTTTTAAATGTTTGAGATACCATTCACATACCATAAAATAACCCATTTAAAGTGTACAAATAAACGATTCACAGAGTTGTGCAACTGTCAGCACAATTTTACAACATTTTTGTCACCCTAAAAAGTTGTACCCATTAGCAGTTATTCACCAACTCCCCTCAACACCTCTAGTTTCTGGCAACCATTTATCTCCCTTCTTGCTTCATACACAGATTTGCCTATTCTGGACATTTCATATAAATGGAATCATACACCATGTGGTCTTTTGTGACTGGCTTCTTTCACTTAGCATGTTTAAGATTCATCTTTGTAGCAATTATCAGCATCCCCTTTTTGCTACTGAATAATATTCCGCTGATTCCAGGGACAAAACATATCACTTTATTCATCAGCTGATAAGACATTTGTGTTTTCATCTTTGGCTATCATCAATAATGCTGCCATGAACATTACTATACACATTTCTGTGTGGACACATGTTCAATTCTCTTGAATATACACCTAAGAGTAGAACTGCTGGGTCATATGGTAACTCTGTTTAACCTTTTGAGAAAATGCCAGACTGTTTTGAAAGTGGCTATACCATCTTACTATTACCACCAGCAGTGCATGAGGGTTCCAATTTCTCCATATCTGCTGTGATTTAAATATCCCTCCCAAAACTCATGCTGAAACCTGATCCCTAATGTGGCACTGTTGATAGCTGGGGACTTTGGGAGGTGACTGCATCAGGAGGGCTCTTCTCTCATAAATGGATTAATCCACTCATGGATTAAAGGGTTAATGAATTAATTGGTTATCATGGGAGTGGAACTTGTGGCTTTCTAAGAAGAGGAAGAGAGACCTTGAGCACGTTATCACACTCAGCCCCCTCACCATGTGATACTCTGTGCTGCCTCAGGACTCTACAGAGTCCCCAACAGGCAAGAAGGCTCTCACCAGAGTTGACCCTACAACCTTGGACTTCTTAGCCGCCATAGCTGTAATAAGTAAATCTTTTTAAATAATCCGGTTTCTGGTATTCCGTTATAAGCAACAGAAAACAGGACTAATACAACATCCTGGTCATTACTTGTTCTCTTTTTTTATTAAAGCCATCCTAGTAGGTGTGAACTAGTATCTCATTGTGGTTTTGATTTGCATTTCCCAAATGGCTAATTTCATTTTACTGTCGACTCTATGAGGGTACTGTTGGTATATTTTTGCTCAAAAATGTGTCTTCTCAGCACTTAATAGTGTCTGGCACAGAAGAGACCTTTAATATATATTAAATGAATATACAAAAGATGATTTTTTTTTTAGGTGTGTGCATGGTAGAGGAGATGGACTGTATGCAAGTGAGGAGAAAACAGAAAAAGACCCTGAGATTCTAGCTTAGTAAATGGAAGACTGATATAAAAAATAAGATATGGATCATGTAAGAAGGAGGACAGATCATATAAAAAGAAAGTTGAAACTACATAAATAACACAAAAAAGGAAAATAGACATATGAGAACCTTGGCAACATTCATCTTCAAGAAAGAAACTGACAAAAAGGTACACTGAACCGGGGCATTCAGAAGACAAACCAGTAGTGAATAGGGTCATAAAAGGCTCAAGACATCTGCTGATAAGTTACCTATAACTTACAGAGCTTTCTCAGGGATGTCTTCCATTGATACTCTGGGTTACGCCCGCCTAATAAAGCCTTTAATTTCACCTTGTATCTCTACTCTACCACTTATTTACATTGTAATCATCGGCTCATGCTGCCACCTCAACTAGATTGTATACTACATGTAGCCAGGGACCACTGTTTTTAGAGATTAGTACTGTGCTGGACATATGATAAATGGTGATCTCTCTATGTTTCTTGCATGAATGAGTTATTCACTAATTTAAATGAATAACAGCATCATATAAATGAATACAGATATTGTTTAATATTTTAATAACTTCAAAATTTTCAAACATTAGAACTAAACCTTACATAAAGAAAAAAGGAAGAACACTTTTTACCTTGTCTTCCCCAATTGCTTCTCTGAGTGAAATACAACTAATTTTATTTTCACAAACACACACACACAGAGTAATAAAGCAATAAAATAATTTTCCTCAGCCAGGCATGGTAGTGCATGGCTGTAATCCAAGCACTTTGGGATGCCAAGGCAGGAGGATTGCTTGAGCCCAGGAGTTTGAAACCAGCCTGGGCAACACAGCAAAACCTTGTCTCTACTACTAATAATAATGATTTTAAAAGTCAGCCAGTTGTGGTGGGCACACGCCTGTAGTCTCAGCTACTCAAAAGGCTGAGGTGGGAGAATCACTTAAGGCCAGGCAGTTGAAGCTGCAGTGAGCTGTGTTCACACCACTGCACTCCCAGCCTGGGTAACAGAGCAAGACCCCATCTCAAAACAAAACAAAAAAAACAATAAATAAAACAAAAATCTGCCTGTGGGTGACATATAGGGGATAACATTATCGCATCAATTTAACAGATGTGTCAACATGAGTACTTTCATGGTTAGTTTTCCATTTTCAATATACTAGAAACTTTATTAAAAATGCCTTTTGCAGACTTAGAACTAACCCAAATCCCCATCAATGATGAACTGGATAAAGAAAATGTAGCACATACACACCATGGAATACAGTCATAAAAAAGAATGAGTTCATGTCCTTTGCAGGGACATGGATGAAGCTGGAAGCCATCATTCTCAGCAAACTAATACAGGAACAGAAAACCAAACACCTCAGGTTCTCACTCATAAGTGGAAGTTGAACAATGAGAACACATGGACACAGGGAGGACCATCACACACTGGGGCCTGTCGGGGGCTCAGGGGCAAGGGTAGGGAGAGCATTAGGACAAATACCTAATGCATGCAGGGCTTAAAACCTAGATACGAGTCGGTAAGTGCAGCAAACTACCATAGCACACGTATACCCATGTAACACACCTGCACGTTCTGCACATGTATACCAGAACTTAAAGTAAAAATTTTTTTAAGAAGTATTTTGTATAAACAATCATTTAAATCGCATGTTATTTTGAGCAAAACATAAGATTGCAGGTAAGATTTCTAAGAAACAATCCTAAGGAACACAATGTGATCAGCGAGTAAAGATGTACATGGTATAGGCCAGGTGCGATGGCTCACACCTGTAATCCTAGCACTTTGGGAGCCCGAGGTGGGTAGATCACCTGAGGTCAGGAGTTCAAGACCAGCCTGGCCAACATGGTGAAACCCCATCTTTACTAAAATACAAAAATTAGCCGGGCATGATGGCGGGTGCCTGTAATCCCAGCTACTCGGGAGGCTGAGATGGGACAATCGCTTGAACCCAGGAGACGGTAGTTGCAGTCAGCCGAGATCACGCCCCTGCACTCCAGCCTGAGCTGCTGAGGGAGACTTCGTCTCAAAAAAATAAATAAATAAATAAAAAAGATGTACATAATATTCACCATATGATAAAAAGTGGAAAATATACTGAATGTTCATCAGGAAAGGACTAGGAAAATAAATTCCAAGATGTATATGCACATGCACATACAATGGAATACGATATACTCATTAAAAGGGAAAATGTATATGAATATTCTTTAACACAGAAATGTTTCTTAAAATACATAATGTTTCAAAACTGGTTATAAACCAGAAAATTAGGTATGACCCCATTTATAGAAAATTACATACTTGTATAGAGATATTTAAAAGGATGTTAAACTTTTAAATGGAGCAAAGTCCAGTCCCAAAATTTTGGATAACATTTTATTTTTTACATTTGTCTTTAGTGTTTTAATTAAATAATTAATCTTAAACTTTTACAACTATTTTTATTTGAGATAAAATTCACATACAACATTAAACATACAAAAGTAAGCCATGTTTAAAAATAAAAAGGAGAGGCCAGGCACGGTGGCTCACGTCTGTAATCCCAGCACTTTGGGAGGCTGAGGCGAGTGGATCACCTGAGGTCAGGAGTTTGAGACCGGTCTGGCCAACACGGTGAAACCCAGTCTCTACTAAAAATAAGAAAAATTAGCCAGGCATGGTGGTGGACGCCTGTAATCCCAGCTACCCGGGAGGCTGAGGCAGGAGAATCACTTGAACCTGGGAGGCGGCATTTGCAGTGAGCCGAGACTGTGCCATTGCACTCTAGCCTGGGAGACAGAGCAAGACTCCATCTCAAAAAATAAAATTAAATTAAAAAAAAAAGGAGATGGGGATGACCCATATAAAAGCAAGACACTGAAGACTTAATAATTACTTATTAAATTTTCATGTATATCAAAAAATAATGGAAAACACTGAGAAGATCAACAATATAAAGGCATTTTAACTGTAAAAAATGATGGTTCAAAGAGTTAAACAGCAATAGGCATTTTAAAAGAAAAAATCTTGAATATGCTACAGAGTTCTTAAGTAGATTCCATGTACTTGGAAGGAATACAGAAATTGCTGAATATGTCATCTGTCCAAACCTTTTAAGAAAAACTGCAGAAATTAAAATATCTTTGAGAAAAACAATAGCTCTTAATGAAATAGTGTCATGATCTAGAGCCAGCAGCATCACAACCTTTTTTTAAAATGTGAGACCTGGTCTCACTCTGTCGTTCAGGCTAGAATGCAGTGGCGTGATCACAGCTCACTGCAACCCCAACCTCCTGGGCTCAAGCAATCCTCCTGCCTCAGCCTCCCGAGTAGCTGAGACCACAGATGCGTGTCACCATGCTCAGCTAATTTTTAAATTTTTTGTAGAGACAAGGTCTCACTTTGTTGCCCAAGCCAGTTTTGAACTCCTGGGCTCAAGCAATCCTCCCACCTCGGCCTCCCAAAGTGCTGGGATTACAGGCATGAGCTACTGTGCCAGGCAGCACCAAAATCTTTTGCAGAAAACACAAACATATACAAAAAAGATTATGTTCACAAGCTATAACATTGACTTGTTTCATCAAAATGTAGAACACAAATGAACAGTACTTTAGGTTTACAAATTCTGAAGCATACTCAAATCCACACAACGTAAAGAGTTAACTTAAATCCAAGGTGACATTTATGATCATATTCCAGTTAAGAGTAAGCTTTTTAGAAAATATCATGTAATCACGGTATTTATTAACCATGATGACTACGTGATCCACCTTTATTCACCAGATGCATCTTCGAATGATATCATTTTCAAAATTTAAAAACTCTCCTGAAAGAAAAAAAAACTCTCAACACTGAGGGTATTTTAAAAAAATGTTCTGGAGCTGAAACTCCAACAGAAAAGCTCTAGAAGTGTTCCATGCAAGAATATAAATATTCAAATAAGTTTATAACCATCTAAAACAATTTTGAAGGCTAATAAAATATATATAATTTGGGATGTTTATTACAAGTAAAGGTTGAGTGCATACGTGTACGTGTGTGTGTGTAACAGTCCATGAAAATATACTTTCCCACATGGTTATTAATCTTTAAGAGGGTGCCAAGTGACATCTCACAAAATGTATTCTCCTCTGCACTATGCAGTATTCAAGAAAATGACATGAGCTTTGTACAATCTTATGATTTTATTGTTAGAGGTCACGTTAAACTAAGAAAATAGTAATTTCGGCTCAAATGTGAGTTAAATCATCAAGTTAAAGTAAAGCTTTTTATTAAGTGAAGCTCTCTCTGCAGAATATCTCACTTAATATACATAACATTTAAATAGACTACTAAAAAAGTGACAGCTGAGGAATGCTTTCACTTCTTTCCATGGTTTCTACTGAATGTCATTTCAGAAATGCCTATACAACACATGACAATGTGGAATGTCTCCTCCCGTGAAAGAGCATTTGAGTTGAACAGCAAGCACACTTAGGGCAGTAACACAGAACTCAAGCGTGTCTTTTTATGGTTAGCCAGCATAACAATGCAAAGATAAACAACCAAAACACTAATAAGGTCAGAAAATACTGACATAGAGGGAGCCATAGTAAAAATGTTATTTGGAAAAAAAAAGTATCAGTAAAATAACAGAAAATATGCATTATTTCTAATATTACCATGCTAGAGATTTCTTTTCTCTTTCTTTTCTTTTCTCTTTATTGGTAGAGACACGGTCTCCCTATATTGCCCAGGCTGGTCTTGAACTTCTGGGATCAAGTCTCTTGCCTTGGCTTCTCAAAGTGCTGGGATTACAGGTGTGAGCCACTGCATCCAGCCTAGAGATTACTTTTCTAAATGAACACTCAAGGATTTGTTTAAAGAATTTTTAAACTAAGTTACATAAACTGAAGCGTCTATTGATAATCAGTAATAGATCTCATTTCAAAAATAAATCTAACATCCCAATAATTTTTTTCTTTAAGACAGAATCTCGCTCTGTCGCCCAGGCTGGAGTGAAGAGGCATGATCTCAGTTCACTCCAACCTCTGCCTCTTGGGTTCAGGCAATTCTCGTGCCTCAGCCT
This sequence comes from Pan paniscus, assembly GCF_029289425.2. Classification (NCBI taxonomy): domain Eukaryota; kingdom Metazoa; phylum Chordata; class Mammalia; order Primates; family Hominidae; genus Pan; species Pan paniscus. The sequence goes on from NC_073259.2 coordinate 87,978,683, forward strand.
CCTGAGTAGCTGGGATTACAGGCATGCGCCACCATGCCTGGCTAATTTTTATTTTGTATTTTTAGTAGAGATGGGGTTTTCCCATGTTGGCCAGGTTGATCTCAAATTCCCGAGCTCAGGTGATCCGCCTGCCTAGGCCTCGCAAAGTGCTAGGACTACAGGCGTGAGCCACCATACCCAGCCACCTAATAAATGTTTTGATTGTAATAATGGCTACCTTTACATTGTAAGTATTATAAAAGTAAGTGGTTGATATAAGCTTTTTTATTAGGACATTTTAAAAGTTTGTCAGTGTGTTTGTTACACTTACCCAATTATTTAATATTCTATGAATTCTGCTCTTCAAAATATTAGTTTACATTGTGTCCAATTTTTTTAATCATTAAATATTTATTGTGTACCTACTAAAACAAAATGCCGATACAAAAGGAGATTTAAAGAAAAAAGAATCAAAGTCCCTACCTTAAGGGTATATAAGGGACTTCTTCCCCCCCACCCCCAGTATCCATGGTATGAAGTTTCCTACAATTTGTCTCTAAAAAGAATCAAATACGTACATGTATGTATGTATAAAAAATTTACTGTAAATGATTAAAAAAAACTAAAACAGGCTAAGTGCAGTGGCTCACACCTGTAATCCCAGCACTTTGGGAGGCTGAGATGGGAGGATCACTTGGGCCCAGAAGTTTGAGACTAGCTTAAGCAACACGGGGAGACTCTGTCAAAGAAAAAAAAAAAATTAGCTGGAAGTGGTGGCACATGCCTGTATTCCCAGCTGATCGGGAGGCTGAGGTGGGAGGATCACTTGAGCCCAGGAAGGCTACAGTGAACTATGTTCATGCCACTGCACTCCAGCCATGGTGACAGAGTCTGTCACCCTGTCTCAAAACACACATACACACACCACACCCACACACACACCCAACAACTGAAACAATATGAATTGCTATTAGGGTAAAGAAAAATAAAGGTAGTTAAAAATTAAATTCTATGTCCTGAAAAAAGGAGTGTTTCTTGTTGCTGCTGATATATTCTGCACATAATGGTAAGTCAAAAATAATCTTGGCACTTCCTAAAATTTAGGACAATTTCGAATTCTGAGATTAATTTAGATACAGTACTATTGCACTTCAATTACCATAGAAAGGTCTTAAAAGTATGGGCTAGCTAAAACAAATGTGGATGAAGAAAAAAATTATATGTGTGTTTCACTTGATTTTCAGCTAATTTACAGAGAAACCTCCAATTACTAAACACCACCATAATGATGAAAAGATTTAAGAATATTTCCTTCTTCAGACTTCAAAGAAGATAGCTGGCATAGGGTAAAGTTTGAGTTTCGGCATCAAACAGACCTGCATAAGAATTCCAGCTCTGCCATTTATTTTCTTGTTAACCTTGAGCAAGTGAAAAAGCATGTTGTGAAAATTAAACTATTGTTTGGAAAAGCACTGCTCCTCAATAAAACACTGATTAAGTCATGGCTACTACATATCTGACTCCAACTGAGAATAAACTTATAACTGTTGGAGTTCTTCAACCTTTCAAAGAGGTATACCAAAATGCCAATACCTCATCATCTTTTCAACCTTATTGTGGAGCCCCACAAACTTTCAAAAGAAGGGTGGAGTAAAAGATGGCAATTTTTTGCGGTAGAGGCAATGAAAATAGCAACTTCATATAGCGTCAAGAAGTAACATGTTATGGTAGTAACAAAACAACGTTTTATGCCTCCCCCTATTAAAAGGTTTTTAAATAGTTTTCTTTTAAAAATCATCTAATAAGATTTTTAAAACACTTTTCTTATGTGAACTGTAATTTTTAAATGTGGTAATAACAAATGGATGATGAAAAACATTTCCTCTATTCCATCCAGTGTTTCTACCTGGCTATAGAAAATGCTCAGTCACAGCTTGCAATCATACTGTAGCTGAGGCACATGAAAGATGGTCTTGGTTATGACACCTCAAAGTCAGACCACAAAAGTGTTGCCAGGAAGCACAGAGGCAGCAACTACAGAAAAAGCATTATAACAGCAGCAGTGTGGGCACTGGTGCCCTACCAGCACACCCCATATATGGCTAGGGTTGCCCACTTATTTGTAGGAAGTGAGGGGCCAGTTTGGGGTTGGGAGGGTTTTATTTGTTTGTTTAGGTAGGTTTTTAAAAATGGATTTAGGATGATTTCAATAAAAACTTTTGAAAGGCATGAGCATAAAGTGTTACAGCTTTTCTAAAAAGAAAACTATGTCGAGAAATATTTTACACTGCACATTCTTTTAGACACAAATTTTAATGCTCTTTAAAAGTTATCCAGTAGGTTCTTCCAAGATCTTAACATTCTCCATCAAAAAAAGGTAAACAGTTACAAACTATAAACTCTTAATTCAGATTTTACATAGTAATCAAACTATTTGCTAACAAGCAACTCAAAATTAATTGCTTCCAGTCTCTTTTACACTTCACATCTTAAGAAGACTACACAAAAGTATTCCTTTTACTGACGAGAGGATCACATATTTTACAAAGATGCTTAAAATGGCTCCCTTAGAAGTAGATCAAATTTGTATTTTAAGAGCAAAAGGATTTCATATTAAACCTATCTGTAAGTCTGTCTGTTTTGGAAAGTAAAAGAAAAACTATTTTAAAATTCTAATAGCATGGAACATGGAACTAATTCCACTTTGTATTCCTCTAGAAGTGGTACCCAACCTTGGCATCAGGAACTAGTTTTGTGAATGACAATTTTTCCACAGATGGGGGTTGGGGAGTGGGGCCGGATGAAACTGTTCTACCTCACATCATCATCAGGAATTAGATGCTCATAAAGAGCACACAACCTAGATACCTCAGAAGCGCAGTTCACAATAGGGTCCGCACTCCTATGGGAATCTAATGCCGCTGCTGATCTGACAAGAGGCGGATTTCAGGCAGTAATGCTAGCTTGCCAGTGTGTCGCTCACCTCCTGCTGTGTGGCCTTGTTCCTCATAGGTCGTAGATTGACCTGTCCACGGCCCAGCGTTTGTGAACCCCCGCTCTAGAGGATCTAGCTCAGACTCTTACAAAGTGAGTAATTAATTAATGACTCAACTGGATATAATATTTTTCTACCACTTACCCAATATCTAGACTGCTTTAAAATTTAATAGAAAGGAGGTCGATATTAAGAATTTTTTAGGCCGGCCACAGTGGCTCACACCTGTAATCCTAGTACTTTGGGAGGCCAAGACGGGCGGATCACTTGAGGTCAGGAGTTCGAAATGAGCCTGGCCAACATGGTGAAACCCCATCTCTACCAAAAATACAAAAAAAATTAGCCAGGCGTGGTGCCACGCACCCGTAATCCCAGCTACTTGGGAGGCTGTGGCAGGAGAATCACTTGAACCTGGGAGGCGGAGTTTGCAGTAAGCCAAGATTACGCCACTGCACTCCAGCCTGGGTGACAGAATGAGACTCCATCTCAAAAAAAAAAAAAGATTTTTTTAAAATCTCAAGATATTAAAATATATTGAAATCTACAACAAAGTTTTTAATTTGTTTCATAATCACACAAATTCCATTATGTGCAAGAACAATATGCTAAGTATCTGATGCGAAGGTTTCAAAAATATATCTCACAACATAAAAATAACTCTGAAACTTCCTATTGATGATGAGGTAAAAAGAGAAAAATTCAATAAACCTTTAGTGAGCATCTACTATGTGCTAGGCTCTGGAAATACAAAAATTGTGGAAGATTAGGTCCTCAGAGGCTACAAGGGAAGACAAACACAAACACTATTCAGTAAAAAGTGTTTTTATTGCAGGAGAGGCACAATATAAGGTACAGTGAACACCCCAGAAAAGAGAATGTGAATCTTGAACAATGACTAGAATTTTAATTGGCAAACGAGGGAGAGAGGATAAAAAGCATGGCTAAAGGCATGGAAATAAAAAATGTAAAGATCTAGTTGAAATGTAAGCAAGTTAACCAATTTCTATAAAGGATACAACACAATGGAGATGTATCAACCATAAGCTAAATGATAAAATGTACTATATCCAAATTTAGAGAGAGGAATAACACCATCAAAATGATACTGTTCAAAGATTAATATGACAGCAATATGCATGCTAGATTAAATAAGGGAGAGAATAGAGGCAGGAAAAACAATTAAGCTATTACTATACTCTAGGGATAAAAATAAGGCTAGGTGCGGTGGCTCACGCCTGTAATCCCAGCACTTTGGGAGGCAGGTGGATCACCTGAGGTCAGGAGTTCGAGACCAGTCTGATCAACATAGAGAAACCGCATCTCTACTAAAAATAGAAAATTAGCTGGGCATGGTGGCACACGTCTGTAATCCCTGCTACTCGGGAAGCTGAGCCAGGAGAATCGCTCGAACCTGGGAGGTGGAGGTTTCAGTGAGCCAAGATAGCGCCACTGCACTCCAGCCTGGGCAACAAGAGCGAAACTCCATCTCAAAAAAATAAAATAAAATAAAATAATAAAGGTATGAACTAGGTTGCCAGTAAAAAGTGGCAAAGAAAAGAACTGATGCCAAGGTAATTGTAAAGAAAAGACTGAGCTAGAAGACAGACTGGATTATGCATAGACAAGGGGAATGAGTAAACAATAACTAAAATGTTTAACTTGATTCTAAAGATTAATACATCATTAACAGAAACAGGAACATCAATGAGAAGAGTAGACTTGATGAAGAAAGACAGACCTGTTTTAGGATGAATTTAAAGAAATTCCTGACGATGTAAAATTGTCTTACAACCAAATTAATAATACTTTTAAAATAATTAGTTAAAAAGGATGCTGGTAAAGTCTACAGATAAGTATCTCTAATGTTAACGGATAAACGTAAAATTATAATACTGAATTGCAACTATGAAAATCTGTATTTGAACAATAAGAAATCCTTTGAAGAAATCACAAAGGTTAACGTGAATACAGTAGTTGCCATTCTATGGCAAAGGGGGTGAACTTGTATTTACTATATTACTACTTAAAAGACATTATTAAATATAAAATTACAATACATTTAATATTTCATTTCAAATCAATACATAACCCCAAAAAATGGAAATGAGGCTTGGAGCTTTGCAGAAATGAGGGAACTGTAAACTGACTTGGAAATCACTGGCACAGAGGAAAAAGAAAAGATTTTAAGGCTAAAATCAACAGGCTAAACTCAAAACTGCTGGAGAAAAATCTCAGCCCTGTATTTTATGCACACCAGTATCAGTAAGAATCAGCAATAAGGCATTCTATATATAACTTTATTAATCTCCTTAAATCTTTATAAAATATGCTAAAATAGAGATATAATCACATACTGTAAAACTCTACCAGGTAGCTATAAAATCAGAAGCTGATTATTGCCCCATTGGTAATAATGAAATTCTACTCTAGACCTCGGTTCTAGAAAAACCAGAAATTTATATCTATGGTTAACTTTGTGCTGTTTTGTAGCTTTAGGGGTCAGGTCCCGGGTGGAGTGGGTGGGGGAGAAAGGCTATTCTGAAGACTAAGATAGGAAATTTGACAAGAAACGCTGCTTTTTCTTCTATACAGAGGACATATTTCTATACAAAAAGAACAGCTGAAGACTGGATATCTTTTATAACTTCTAATGAGGTAGCACATTCAACAAATTAATAAACCTTTAAATATAAGCTCTTTAAAGTAAAAGTAAAACATTCGATTTTTAAAAGCATATTTGTGGGTTGTGATGTTCCTAAAACTTTTCTCTTGATAATGAAATTTAGAACATTTGATCAAAACCAAAAAGTAAATGAATATTCAGAAAACAATAAACAATTAACCCGGTTATACATTTTAGGTATTCTACGATCTTTTGAGAGGTTAAAGTTTTAAAGAACTATTCAAGGACTATTAAATCAGTGATTTTAGTTTTTATAATTAAGTATGGAAAACAAGCTAAGTTCAAGAGATTTCTTAAAAGCTTAAAATTTTCTTGTGTGTGGTTTTTAATTTTATTTATTGTCTTTCACTAACTGTTGTCCTAAATTTGCCCAAAGTGAACTCCCTGTTTTCATAGTAACAATGGGAAAAAAGTACAAGAGTTGATAAATAAGAAATGAGAGTGAAGAAAACAACAAAAATTTTTAATGCTTGATATTTTAAAGACTTTGGCTTCACCGATTTAAGGAATTTGCAGATAAGGAAAAATGTTATGGAAAGGGGGAGGCGGTTGGAGATTATCGGGTCAAGCCCACACTCACAGTGACAAAAAGTGACAGAAAGATACTATGCAAATGGAGTAAATTTAGAAACTTCTGTTTGTCAACTAAAACAAAATACCCAATAAAGATATATCTACACAACACCAAACTGACCACTGAATTCAGTTAATCAGGAAGACATTGGTAAGTCTGACAATTCTTGTAACGTGTGAATATTGAGAGGAGAAAAAAAGATCTTAAGAAGGCAGTTAAATGTATTTTCTCTTCTTCCCTAAACCAGTATCACAATAATGTAAATATCAAAACTTTTCGTCTTCCTCTAAGCCAATACAACTGGGTTCCTCCACAACAATAGTAATTTTAAATTTCTATTTGACAATTTGAATAAAACATATTGATGCGAACCATTATCCAATTATCCTGACCTCCTACAGTAATAATCGTCTTTCAAAATCTGTTTCACACTAAAACGTGTAAAGTACACTTGAAAGAAATTTGAAGATTCATCTTATATAATCACATTATCATTTTTAATGCCAAAAGTTTCCTTCATTCTCAACACCATGGTTTTAAAATCTTAAGAGTTATGATATGCCTTAAATAAACTTCACCCAAATAAAAAGTTTGCTATGCATTAGAGAATCTAAATTAATGAAATTGAGAAAGCGCTAGAGACCCTGCTATATTTTTACTGGGTGCCACATTTTTAATTCCATATTTGTCCTGCAATGTGTCAATCATTTCAATGTATCCAGTCAACTTTGTAAACAAAGGCTATACTCCATGTCTGATATGAGAATTCCATTACATAAAATTTAAAATGGTCATCACTCCCTTAAACAGTAAGCAGGACAAGGAAAAATGTCACTACACACCTTTTTTAAAAAGGCGTCAAGTTAATATTCATGAAATATAAAGCCTTGAGTTTCAACCTCCCAAACAAGTTTTTACTACAACATTACTCAAAATAAGGCTATGCATCTTCCACACACAACCAAGGCAACTTTGAGATAGCTTACAAGTCTTTTCATTGTTAAGGGGAAGCTATTGCTGCAAAGTCATTTTCTATTACAATTATTCCAAGTTGCCCGCTAAAAAAATAGAAAAAGCCTATGTTTTGTCACCTATTACCATCACTTAAAAATTGCTTTTTATGCATAACTCTACGTGGTTGTGTTGCTTTTGGCCTGTTAAAGGCAAGGCAACATTATCTCTGGATTGCCAATAGTTTCTCCTTATTTGGCTAACATTGAGAGATCCCAATCAGACTACTATAAAACTTTAATATGCACAAAGCATCCATTTTGAGAAAAGTTTGTGACCAGCTTTCTTTTTTCCCACCCCCAAAAGAAAAACCAGAGCTTGGTAACCGGCTTTGAAAAGAGTGTCCCCTATTTATTCTTCTCTTTCTAACACCAGTGCACACCCCAGGACCTGGGGCTCAAGGATCTCTGACACTGCGGCAAACTTCGGGTATCAGACTCAACACGTTCCGGTCCGGAGGTGGGCAAGCCCTTTAGAGGGCTTCTTTACTCTACCCACTTCCATCCCCTTCCTTTCAGCCGGTGCAGATCAGCTAATTACACCCTGTTTTCCCCTCCCCAGTGACCAAGAGTAATAAATGAGAAAACAGGAAATCGTTCGTTCAGGGCACTCAGCTTAGGGCTCTAGATTACTATTATTATCATCATTTATAATCAAGTCCTAAAAAATGCAACAAATCCAATGCCCACCTACAAGTCAAAGATGTTCATCTGCCTAACCGTCCCTAATGCCCCTTGTTAGTTTTCTTCCTTCAGCATCCACCCCTCCGAATATACCACTGACACCGGGGCCCAGGCACAACCCCACTACACCCCTCCTTGTCTCGACCCCAAATCCCAGACTTATCCACGAATGGCCCTGGGGCCCCAAGACGACCACAGTTCCTTTTCCCCTATGCCCCGGAAATCACCCGGTTCCCAACTCCACCAGCAACTGTTCTGAAGGGGGGCCTCAAGCCCAGCGCCCTCCCTTCCACCAGCTCTCCCTCCCGCCCTTTGGGGAAACCGCCCCCTCATCCCGCAGCAGGGAGTCTCCCGCCGCCCCCAGCCTCAAGAGGTGGAGAACTGAGGGCAGGCCCGAGCAGGAGGCCGACGAGAACCCTCACGGTCAGGAGAGCCGGCGGCGGGGCGCACAGACCTGGTGCAGGGCAGTGAGTCCGTCCACATTGGCGTAATTGATGTCGGCGCCGCGGTGCAGCAGCTTGAGGACCTCGTCCGTGTCGCCGCTGGAGCAAGCAGCCAGGAAGACGGCGCCATCGTCGAACTTCACCTTGGTCTTCTGGCGCTTCACCACCGGAGGCTCGAGGTCCGTCTCGGAGCCGATCCAGCGTTTCAGCTGCTCGTTCCGCTTCTGCTTCGCGTCCGCCATCTTCATCCCCTCTCCTGCCGCCGGGTCTTCTTATCGCGAGGGGGGGAAGGGGGAGGCGGAGAGGGAAGAGAGGGGAGGCGGAGAGGGAAGAGAGGGGAGGCAGGGGGTGTGTGAATGTTTCTATGAGTGCGGCCAGAGGAGGGCTGGGAACCCGGAGCCGACGCTCGAGACTTCCAGTATCCCACAGAGCACTGGGGCGGCGCACCCGGCCGAGCGGACCTCCCTTCCTACCACAGAAGCCCTCCCGCCCCCAGCACGGCCACCCGTCACCGGCGGCCAATCTAACGTAACTTCGCGAGATCCGGACTGGGAGGCGCCCTTCGACCAGTGCGCATGCGCCCTGGGACTGCGCCCGCCCCAGGAAGAGCGCTCCCGCGAACTGCGGCGGGGGTGGCTGGGCCACCGGAGGGAAGAGGGTGTGGCCCAGGCAGCGGGGGCTGGGACGGACCTGGAAAAGAGGAAGCGGGGAAGGAAGGTTGTCCTGTCGGGCTGGGGGCTCCCGGGAATCCGGAGGCCAGCAGTGGAACCGCAAGGCTCTACAGGGCAGATCTGCCTCCCGGGCTGTCTCAGCTACGCCGAGTCGTTGGCTCAGGGCGGAGGATTTTCCCATTGGCTGCGTTATTTGAATGGAATGGGGGATAGGTCGTGAAGTAGGTGCTGCTGGTTGCTCTTTCTAAGGAACTCAGATGAACTTGGACATGTCAGAATTAATAACCTTTTAAAAGTGGGGTCTGTGTAGCCGAGGGTTTTAATGGTAAGTTCTTGAGGTGACCACCTATTGACAAGGGTTGACCTGCTGTAATTGCGGTGGCTTCCTGCCAACCCCCACTTTAGAAATGTTTTTCTTCCTCTCTTTACTTGTTTTGTTTTGCTTTCTCTCACGCTTGGGTTCTCGTCTTTCTTCCTTCAGTGCTTTAAGCCTGTCTCGTACTACCCATGAGCTTAGCTCAGCCTGATTACTGGTCCTTACCTTTTAAGGGATTTCTGGTTACAGTTCCATCTCTTTCCAAGGAGGGGTAAAGACCTAGCTGCGTCTAGCATTTAAACGGAACGTTAATGAAGGCAATTAATTCAACCACTATTTATTGAATACGTACTATGAGCCAGTAACTGTACTAGGCACTGAAGATACAATGAAAAATATGACATTTATTTGAACCACCTCTTGAGTTCACTCGCCCAAACAAGACTAATTTATCATCGTCATAAAAAAAAGACTTTAACTTTGCCTTGTATGACCACACGCGCACACACATAGGATTTGTAATACTGATGTCTTATGAGCCATCTATCAACAATCTCCACCAATTGATTTTACTGAACACTGCATTGTTACCATCCACTACTATTTTTAGAGCATTTAGAAAAGCCAAGATAAAAACCACAAAACCTTACCATGGAAGTTTAGGGGTCATCTAGACAGAGTCCCTCTAGAACTAATTAATTTACTTAATTTTACCCAGAAGTAGGATTAGAATTCACTCAGCAAATACTATGCACCTGTTCTGGGTCAGGCATTGTTCTAGGTGCTGGAGATAGAGCAGTGAACAAATAAGCTTTTCTTACTCTCAGCATGATGCCTTTTCCAGTGGACTACTTCACAGCCTATCATATTGAGAAATAAAATAATTGAGTAAAACATGATTAGGAAACTGTCTGCCTGTGAGACAATTTTCTGAACCACAATTATTAGGATAGCAATAGAATCCAGGTCAGGGTAAAAATATTTCCTCTGAAAACATTGTAGGAATAGAAAATGAATGTAATATTCATAAGATGTACCATTGTATCATTGTATGTTCATTACATACATTAAAGATAACATTAGACCTTTGAATACTCATGGTGTTAGGTATTGAAAAACATTGTTAGCACTAAAATACAAAATCCCTATCCACAGAATACAGCTCTCAGAATAAAAGAAAGGAACTTGAGGATTGCCTTGTCAGCTCCTGTCTCTACCTAGGCAAACTGACAGCATATACTGTTTTCCAAGAACGTTATGGCCTATGTGGTAGCTCTTAAAAGTGCCCTTGCAGTATAGATGGGAATCTGAAGATTTCATTCAGGCAAAAGGAATTTAGTGGGAAGTATGCTATTCCTGATTCAAGCACTTATTTCAGGATGCAAAATTAATAATAGTTTATTAATAAAACATAATTAAGTTCATTCAGTTTCCAGAAGCTGTCAGGGAAAAAACAGCCAACCAAGGAGGGCTGTTATCATGTGCAAATTTCACTGAATTTAGTTTTTCTTCTTTTCGTGGCTCTAAGGGTCAAGACGCTCTATGTTAATATTGAAAGTACTCTGAAACTGCCACCTACTTTGTCTTTAGGGAGGATTTTTTTAATTGTTGTTAGTGAATTAATGGTACTGAAGACCTTGGGTTAATTCTAGAACAAGCAAAATTTTTTATTGACACACACAGTCCCAGCACAGTGGCTCACACCTGTAATCCTACCACTTTGAGAGGCTGAGGCGAACTCTGCCCAGGAGTTCGAGGCTGCAGTGAGCTATCTGCACTACAACCTGAGCGACAGAGCTAGACCCTATCTTTACCAAAAAAAAAAAAAAAAAAAAAGACACACACACACACATGCTTTTATTACATATTTGTCTAAGCAGAACAAATGGAAAAAATGCAAATATTTTCACTTCCTAATGGCTTCTAAACAGATTGGGATATGAGGATACATTTTAGCTCCTTTAAAGCAAATTAAGCCTTAAAATAGAAGTACAAATAAAACTATACTTACTAATTTGCATATATGTATATATAAAAATATATTTTTGGCTGCACCAAATCAATCATATTGGAGGTTTTTGTTTCTGAGACGGGGTCTCACTCTGTCGCTCAGGCTGCAGTGCAGAGGCATGATCTCAGCCTCCCAAGTAGCTGAGACTACAGGCACGTGCACCACCAGGCTTAGCTAATTTATTTTTTAAGTTTTGTAAAGATGGGGTCTACCTATGTTGTCCAGGCTGGTCTCAAACTCCTGGGCTCAAGTGATCCTCTGCCTTGGCTTCTTAAAGTGTTGGGATTACAGGCGTGAGCCACTGTACCTGGCTGGGGGTTTTATTTATTACATGCACAAGATTGTCAGAATGAGATCTGTGTATATCTTTTTCAAAGTTTAATCACACTACAGACATTTCCTTACCATTAATTTGCTTGCTAATTATGATCAACTTAAACAATTTAAATTATAAACATATTTGAAATGCTGACATGCACAGCTTAGATTTGTTTCTGCTATTATAATCTCTTTGTTAAAAATGTACATAAGATATTAATAAATACTTTGATATATTTATGTTCTCTTTATCCCTAATTTAAACTTGAGATACTAATTTACATTTATACACTTGAGAATAGAACAGTCAACAAGGACCTTGTTTCTGTCTCCTGTATTCTACACCTGGGCCAAACTCTCTTCCATTGCATAATAATTTCTTTCCAATGTTTTATTTAAGAACCTGAAGAAAAGGCTGGGCACGGTGGCTCATGCCTGTAATCCCAGGGCTTTGGGAGGCCAACGTGGGCAGATCACCTGAGGTTAGTAGTTCGAGACCAGCCTGGCCAACATGGCAAAACCCCCGTCTCTACTAAAAATACAAAAATTAGCTGGGCGTGGTGGCACGTGCCTGTAATCTCAGCTACTCGGGAGGCTGAACCCGAGAATACATGAGAATTACTTGAACCAGAAGGCGGAGGTTGCAGTGAGCCAAGATTGTGCCACTGCTTTCCAGCCTGGGTGACAGAGCAAGACTCTGTCTCAAAAAGAAAAAAAAAAAACTTAAAGAAAAGTTTACAATCCATTCACATCATAATTTATTTAGTCCTACCCAGGGAGTTGACCAGAACCAACATGGAACCACCCTAACTTGCTTCAGACTCCATTGCTAGATCAATCCTGATTTCTAGATCATAGCATCTAATCTTTGCCTTGCCTCTGGATTACAAGGTGAGTTTCTAATTTACTTTAGGGTAAATTTTCTGCCACATCTGACTTCATTTCAAGAAACTAACCCTATCACAGTACAAGTAGTGGCTAATATGCTCATAAAGCTTCTTTTGTCCCCCAAAACTAGGACTCAGATGAGTGTCTGGCAACAATCCAAAGTGCAGTTATACTGCTGAAGAGATAACTCACCTCCATTGCACATGACTCCCAACCTGTATCATGTGACAGAACATCACATGCCCCTTTCATATTAATTAATTTAATGTTTCCCAAATTTTATCAATTTTGTTGCCAAATTCAAGAACTGCAAATACTAGTATTTGCTTAATGTTTTCTTTAACCTTTTTAAGACAAATTTATTTTAAAGCAACATTATGTTGCTTTGGTAAGTGAAAAACGTTTCCACTTGACATAAAGAAGACTGTTAAAGCAAATACAATGAAAACAAAACATTAGTTAGGTTGTCTGTCAAGGGTCTGAGCCCAAGCCGTGCTCTCAATTTGTTAAAAAAGGGATATTGGTAAGGGTTGGACATGTGAGCATCAACCTAAGATTTTTCAGTTTAGCATAATCGGAAAGATTAAAGGGTAGTGAAAAAAGAATATTGTGCTAAGTGCTTCACTGTTGTTTTAATGTTACATCTACCTTATAACATTACCTCATGTACCACCAGTCTACATGTCCTACACTTTAGGAAACTGACTGACTTTAATTAGTATGTGTAATAATAATTACAACTAATTAAGTGAAGGTTATAGGATAGGCCTTAGTGGCACACCCAACTCAAGGTATCAAGGCAAGGCATTGGCAGGAAGGCCAATTTGTATGAAAATATCTGTGTGCTGAAGGAATTTCAGAAATAAGAGTCATTCTCCATGGCACTGAAATTACAAGAATAAATTACAAGATCAATATCTGGAAGGCAAGTTTAGGTGCATGAGTTCTATCTTGGATCACTAATATTTAGTTGAGGGATCCATTCAATTGTCCTTCAAATCAAATCCTAGGAAAAGCTTTAAAATTCCTTCACAGACCAGAGTGCAAAAACAAGGTATTCATGAGAACCAAAACATGCTGACCGTGCTCAATTTTGACAGGTGGGAATATCAGCTTCATGTGGTTGTCTTAAAGATTAAATGAATAATGTATGTGAGAGAGAAAAAAATTTGAGATTTTGTTTGTGTTCTTGTATTTGCCTTTTCCTTCCCTTATTTAAGCTGATAGCAACTCTGCTTCCTTGCCTCAGGACAGGTTTGTGGCAAGGAAGAAAGCAGAAGTTGCTTTCAAAACATTTTCCCTCCTAACTTGAAATGTCCACCCACCAATTTCTATTTAATAAGAATTTAGGGCTAGTGATCTGATTGGAATTAGTATATGAGGTTGCTAGAAACTTATTTAAGTTCTATTTGCATAGCATTATAAATCAATAAAAATAGCACTGTTTTCTAAATTTGCCTTTATTTTCACTTTACAAAAATTTTCACCATAATTCCATGGAATGTTATTTTTACTTAGGGTGGAACCAAGCAGAGGGGTTCACCCAAGCCATCCTTGGGTGCTTCCATGGGAAAGAAGGATTTCACTGAGAATAATAAGTGACACCAAGGCTCAAAAGAATGAGAGAGAAGTCTGTTGGTCTCTTGAACAGCAGGGATTTGCTCACACATCTCTGGAAGTAGCCAGAATGTGACAGGATCTCAAAATGAATGGCTGCTTCATGGAGGCTGGAACATAAACCTGGGACTCCCAGTAGCCAAACATAGCTGTGCCACAAACATGGCTGAAATGTAGCAGTTTGGTGGATCCGAGGTCAGTCATTGAAAATGTATTGATTGGCACCTATTCGTTGTCAATCATTATTCTGGGTTCTGGGGTCACAGGAGCAAATGAAACAAATGAAGTACCTGCCATCAATGAGCTTACATTCTAGTAAAGAGGGACAGAAAATGAATACATTTTAAATGAATAAATTCAGATACCGCTAAATGTAGTGAAGAAAAAAATTGGGCTAAAGAGAGCGAAAAACAATTTCTGAAGTTACTAGCAGTAAAGGGTGGGGGAAGAGAAGAGATGGATTTAACCAGGAAAGATCTGAGCTGAGGGTGTATCCAGGTTTTCTGGAACCTGATATTATTACAGTTTAGAGATTCTTCTTCAAGAAAAAGACTTTAAAATTACAAATGATTAACTTCAGGGCCTTAGAAGGGGTCCACTCAAGTGAGCAGAAAATTATGTGCTCCTTATAAAATATATGATTTAAAACTACAACAGTGGCTGGCCGTGGTGGCGCATGCCTGTAATCCCAGCACTTTGGGAGGCTGAGGCAGGTGGATCGCGAAGTAAAGAGATCGAGACCAACCTGGCCAACATGGTGAAACCCCGTCTCTACTAAAAATACAAAAATCAGCTGGGCGTGGTGGTGTGTGCCTGGTGTCCCAGCTACTTGGGAGGCAGAGGCAGGAGAATCGCTTGAACCTGGGAGGTGGAGGTTGCAGTGAGCCGAGATTGTGCCACTGCACTCCAGCCTGGCGACAGAGTGAGACTGTCTCAAAAAAAAAAAAAAAAAAAAAACTATAACAGTAATTGAGTGTACAAACACTCAATTTGTTTCCTCAGCTAGATCTAGAACCAAGGATTCTAGAAAATATGTGTCAAAACCCAGCTCTCAGTTTTGTTAGCTATCACTTAACATCAGTTTAAATCATTCATTTATTCACCATTCATTAAGCCGGTATTTATGAGTACCCTATTGGTACTCTGTATGTACTAGTGCTATAACTATAACAATGTAAACACTCATGCCCTGCAATCAACAATATATACTGGCCAAAGATTCAATTCCATGATCAAGCATAGCAGCATTAATAGTAGAGCAACCTCCATTATGTGCCTAAGCATTACCTAAATTTTAGCCTGAGTTTAACCAGGTGTTTTAGATCAAATATCACTTTACTAGAAACATGGGAGATAGAAGAACATATTAAATGATACCACACATACTTAATCAAACAAACCTGAAATGTAGGATAATCTCTAGGGCACTGGCCTGGTTTCTTTTAAAAAGTCAGTGTTATAAAAAATTTTAAATAAAAATGTTCTAGATTAAAAGATACTGAAAATCATAATGACTAATTAAGCTTGTAAACTTTGATTAAGTTCTGGTTTGGAAAAAAGTTGTATGTAATTGATTATTGGAAAAATTGAATATGGATTGTGTTTTAGATGATATTAAGGAATTTTTGTTATTTCTGTTCTAAGATGTAATAATGTGATTATGTAGGAATGTATCCTTAATTTAAGGAGATGAGTATGTTAAATATGATGTTGACAACTTCCTTTCAAATGATTTCGTGAAATAAAAAATAAATAAATATAAATGCATGTAAGTAGATAATGCAAGTTTGGCAAGATTTTAATTTCTGAATTTAGGTAACAGTTATCCAAGTGTCTTTTACTATTTTTTCAACTTTGCTGGTTGATATTTTTTACAATAAAATATTGAGGGAGAAAAAGAATGGATTGTGGGGAGACTGTGTTGTGATTCTCTAATAGAGTCAATGCCATTACTCCAAAGATATTTGGACATGTGGGTGAGGTGTTTTTGATTATCAAAATGATTGTGGAACACTACTGTGGTTTAGTGAGGAAGTGAGTAATAAATAACTTGCAATGTGTGGGAATTTTCCAAACAACAACTAAGTACCCTTCCCAAAATGCTAATAACTCCCCTGTTGAGAAATACTAAAATTAAACCAATAAGTAGCTCATACAAAAAATATTCCATTGACCTTATATACAACTCTAAATGTTTGTTCTCCAATTCACAAAAAAGTACTCCTGATAAAGAGTCATATATATTCATGGCTTCCATATCCATGTTTTCTTTCTTTTTTTTTACTATACTTTTAAGTTCTAGGGTACACGTGCACAACGTGCAGGTTTGTTACATAGGTATACATGTACCATGTTGGTTTGCTGCACCCATCAACTCATCATTTACATTAGGTATTTCTCCTAATGCTATCCCTCCCCCAGTCCCCCAACCCCCAACAGGCCCCAGTGTGTGATGTTCCCTGCCCTGTGTCAAAGTGTTCTTATTGTTCAATTCCCACCTATGAGTGAGAACATGTGGTGTTTGGTTTTCTGTCCTTGTGATAGTTTGCTGAGAATGATGGTTTCCAGCTTCATCCATGTCCCTGCATCCTTTTTTATGGCTGCATAGTATTCCATGGTGTATATGTGCCACATTTTCTTAATCTAGTCTATCATTGATGGACATTTGGGTTGGTTCTAAGTCTTTGCTATTGTGAATAGTGCCACAATAAACATACGTGTGCATGTGTCTTTATAGTAGCATGATTTATAATCCTTTGGGTGTATACCCAGTAATGGGATCGCTGGGTCAAATGCTATTTCTAGTTCTAGATCCTTGAGGAATCACCACACTGTCTTCCGCAATGGCTGAACTAATTTACACTCCCACCAACAGTGTAAAAGTGTTCCTATTCTCCACATCCTCTGCAGCATCTGTTGTTTCCTGACTTTTTTTTTTTTTTTTTTTTTTGAGATGGAGTCTTACTCTGTCGCCCAGGCTAGAGTGCAATGGCATCATCTCCGGTCACTGCAGACTCCACCTCCCGGGTTCACATCATTCTCCTGCCTCAGCCTCCCAAGTAGCTGGGACTACAGGCGCCGGGCACCACGCCTGGCTAATTTTTTTTTTTTTTTTGTATTTTTAGTACAGACGGGGTTTCACCGTGTTAGCCAGGATGGTCTTGATCTCCTGACCTCGTGATCCGCCTGCCTTGGCCTCCCAAAGTGCTGGGATTACAGGCATGAGCCACCGTGCCCGGCCTGTTTCCTGACTTTTTAATGATGGCCATTCTAACTGGCGTGAGATGGTATCTCACTGTGGTCTTGATTTGCATTTCTCTAATGACCAGTGATGATGAGCATTTTGTCATGTGTCTGTTGGCTGCATGAATGTCTTCTTTTGAGAAGTGTATGTTCATATCCTTTGCCCACTTTTTGATGGGGTTGTTTTTTTCTTGTAAATTTGTTTAAGTTCTTTGTAGATTCTGGATATTAGCCCTTTGTCAGATGAGTAGATTGCAAAAATTTTCTCCCATTCTGTAGGTTGTCTGTTCACTCTGATGGCAGTTTCTTTTGCTGGGCAGAAGCTCTTTAGTTTAATTAGATCCCATTTGTCTATTTTTGCTTCTGTTGCCATTGCTTTTGCTATTTCAGTCATGAAGTCCTTGCCCATGCCTATGTCCTGCATGGTATTGCCTAAATTTTCTTCTAGGGTTTTTATGGTTTTAGGTCTAACATTTAAGTCTTTACTCCATCTTGAATTAATTTTTGTGTAAGTTGTAAGGAAGGGATCCAGTTTCAGCTTTCTACATATATCCACGTTTTCTATTCATTCCTCAGTCCACTCAAGTTTGGTTCAACAACCACCTTCCTTAAAACCAGTTTTATCAGGATTAGCACTGATATCTTTGCTAAATCCAAAGGGTGCTTTACATTATTTGACCATGGTGAATATTTCCTCCCTCTGGAAATTTTCGCCTTGTCTTCCATGACACTACTTTCTTCTGGGTTTTCCTAACTCTCTAATTTTTTCAGACTCCTATTATAAGCCCCCTTTTTCTTTGCCTACATCTTATTTCACAGGATTTCATCTTTAGCTCACTATTTAATTTTTATGATTAGGAGGATAAATGGTGTCTAAGGCAAAGTGATGTGTTTGTAATAAATAATAATAAAAATTATTCTATTTAATTTTTCTCAGATCCCCACCTCAAGGCAAAATATTGCACCTAAGTCCCATACCTATTTACACGACTGCCTACTGACATGAAATCTTCAAGCCTAACATACATGAAATGGAACTTAATATCCCCCCACATACACTTGCTTCTCTTATAGTCTTTATTTCAATTAATGACTAGGATCTACTTAATGCTTTAGGGACCTACCCAGGAGACATGGATTCCAAATGGCAAGGGAGGAGAGTGGTAGGGAAAGAGATGGCTTCCAGGAGGAGGTGACACTTAAGCTAGGCGACTAATCAAGGGAGAATTGAATGAGGTGTTTGGAAGTGATGCAATGTGAGTTAGGGAAGATGCTCCATGTGCAGAAAAAGAAGCAAATGCACAAAGGAAAATAATGCTACACTTTTTTTCTAAAAGTGGAGAGCAACTCAGAATTGATGAAGTATACTTTTTTTTTTTGCAGGAAGAATAGGCAAGAAATATAGTTGGTAAAGTAGGCAGAAACTAGATCATGAAGAATCTTTTATGCCATTCTAAGGAGTCTGGATCTCAACCTATCAGGTCAGAGTTCACAGGTTGATTGTTCACAGACTACACAAGTGGCTTGTTTGGCTTATGCCGTGCTTTAAAACGTGATGAATTATTTGTTGACATTTAAAAGCTAAACCGTTTCACATAAAATCTGGATTTCCAGTCTCTTTTGAAGAACTGGAAGTTCTGGCCACATTTTCCCACATTTGACAGGCTCTAATGTCACCACTCTGCAATAGTCCCCATCTGATCTGCTTTGTTCCGTTGTCACTTCTGCTTCCTGCCTGGCACCTGAGAGCTTTGGCAGTTGCTACTTCTGCTTCAGATGATGAGAAATTATTGAAGCAAGAGAGTAATACCAGATATTTGGGTCAGAAAGATCATTCTGGAAGAAAAATAGAGGACAGGCACTGGGGCATAGGAGAGAGTGCCCTAAAGAAATGAATGCAAATTCTAGAGTAACAGTGGATGTGTTTACAGAGGGAGAACAAACACATCACTTTGCCTTAGACACCATTTATCCTCCTAAACCACGGGATAGCTCAGAGGAGACAAGACTCATGCAGTACTGAGGTGACAGTTGAAGATGGCCTCAGCTAGAGCAATGACAGTACAGATGAAAAGGAGGGGCCAGGAATCAATAAAGCTTAATCATTGATTGTATGTGGCATGTAAAAACTGGAAGGAATGTAAAATAATTTCCAAGTGAATGATAAGAGAACAAGGTGCTAAAAATCTTCACTTATCACACTAATAAAAAAATTATTCTGTATTGAACAAATTTGCTTTCATAGTGATTAGCTTACTAGATCCATTTTCACATATGCCTAGTAACTATAAATTAGTCAATTGTACATCATTTCTAAGTAAAACTCTAGGAAAGATAATTAAATGCAAAATGAATGGAAATTTTAAGAACTTAACGATCATTAGGAACAACTAAAGGTTTTTTGAGAAATGAGCCATGCTAAATTAGGCTCACTTATCATTTTGTTGCTTGTGTGTTTGTTTTGTTAAGAATGCTAGGCTAAGTCAGGATCACGTAGTGATAGAGTCTGAGAGAGCAGGCACAATTAATAAAACTTCTCTAAGCTGCTTTGTCATGATAGGTACATGGTAGTCATTGCATTTCTTAACCTGAACACATTATTTCTCATACTGTATCAGCTTTCCATTTTTCTTTTTTCTTTCTTTCTTTTTTTTTTTTTGAGACGGAGTTTTGCTCTTGTTGCCCAGGCTGGAGTGCAGTGGCGCGATCTTGGCTCACCGCAACCTCCGCCTAAGGTTCAAGCGATTCTCCTGCCTCAGCCTCCTGAGTAGCTGGGATTGCAGGCATGCACCACCATGCCTGGCTGATTTTGTATTTTTAGTAGAGATGACGTTTCACCATGTTGGCCAGGCTGGTCTCAAACTCCTGACCTCGTGATCTGCCCACCTTGGCCTCCCAAAGTGCTGGAATTACAGGCGTGAGCCACCGCTCCTGGCCAGCTTTCCATTTTTGAAATGATTCTCCACATTATCCTATTTTCTCTTTTTCAATTTTACTTTCCATTTTTAATTTTTTCATTTGGTTTTCAGTCACTAATTGAGTGACAGTGTTGTCTTCTACCCATTGAACTTTAGATATTTCTAGTTTTCCCAAGCTATATGACTTTTATTTAAATCCTCAATATTATTACACCTGTTGTATATATCTTTACCTCTCTGACTCATAATCTCTCACTTCTCATATGCACACGTGTACACACACGCTATATATATATATATATTCTATAGTATACTATATGGAAACGATTTAATTTTTATTTTACTTGCTTTCATTTTTCATTATTTTCAGATTCATCCTTTTGAATTTTATCCATATGTCTTATTTTTATTATTATAGATAAAATTCTATAACTATGACATTCTTTTTTATACCCTATTATGTAGTTACTCCAGTAATTACATAATATACATATATACATATAATGTACACAATAGACGCATAAAAATAAAGAAGCTTGTATATGTTTCACACCTATGTTGGTAAAAGAAGTTATGAAAAACATACTGAGAGGAATAAGGGTTAGGTTTGCCACATGCATACAGATTTGTAAGACATGAATGAGTTGAAATTATAAACGAGAATTACTTTATTTTTAATTACATCCAAGTAGGCAAACAGCCAAGATCTTTCTGTCTGAGAAAGTAATTAATTTTCACTTTTCTTTAGCATAGGTTAAAGAAAAATTTTAGAGTGGATAAGAAAGCCGTTCCTCTGTTCATTTTTATAAAAATCATTGCAATATCTAATCTCTCAGGAATAGGAAATGTTTATATGGCATTAGATTAGTTGAGATCTGAAGTGAAAGCTTGAAAACCTGTCTCAGTAACATTATTCTTGTACTTTTATAGCAATTCTTGTGTTTTTTACTGTGACACCCTGTCTGGTTTCCTTTATCTCCAGATTCCTATTACAGATCAACCCTGTTTACTTCATTTCTAGAGGTAAAAGTTGACATAGTATGGTTTTCTCAATTGTAAAGGTTTCTGGTATGCTATCGGCTTAATTCTGAAGGCAAGACAAATATAAGAAGTAAAGAGGAAAGAACTAATATTTTGGCACGATGAAGCTGTTTTAGATATTGATTATGGTGATGTTTATATAAGAGTATACATTTGTCAAAGCTCACAGAACTATACATGAAAAAAGCTGAAGCTTACTGTGGGTAAATTATGTTTCACTAAAAAGAGAGAGAGAACCTAAGACTGTCAGTCACAGCCAGGAAAAACTCCTATGCCATATTCAAATGTCAGATTCATATTCAGATGAAACATTTCCTGTTAATATAGTAAATATTACTGATGTGACCTTCTATATAAATCAATTTTAGCTTATCTACTTTCATCTTCAAAACTTTCAAAGAAAATAGGTTCTCAAAAGCCATTTACACGCTAATCATTGGTTTTTCAGAAGTTTACATTTGAATATAAGTTAACAGTACTAAATTGGTTAACTAAGTAAGTGTGGTTGATGGCCAGCCTCCAGGATGGCCCACAGTGCGTCTTGCCTCGGGGTGTTCACACCCTTGTGTAGAGCACTTCCACAGTGAAAGGGGGTGATATATGTAAGGAACAGGATATTGAGGAAATGGCAGTGTGACTTCTCAGCCTAGGCCATAAAAGTATTAAAAGTTTCTGCTTTGCTCTCTCAGGGTAACATACTCATTGCAGAGGAAGCCAACTGCCTTGTTGAAATGATACTCAAGCAGCCCTATGGAGATGTCCACAGAGCAAGGAACTGTTCCTGTGAGGAAGCCATCTTAGAAGGGCATCCTCAAGCCTAAGTAAACCGTCACGTGACTGATGTCTTTTTTTTTTTTTTTTTTGAGACGGAGTCTCACTCTGTACCCAGGCGGGAGTGCCGTAGCAGGATCTCGGCTCACTGCAACCTCCGCCTCCCGGGTTCAAGCGATTCTCCTGCCTCAGCCTCCCGAGTAGCTGGGATTGGCTAATTTTTGTATTTTTTTAGTAGAGACAGGGCTTCACCGTGTTGGTCAGGCTGGTCTCGAGCTCCTGACCTCAGGTGATCCACCCGCCTCGGCCTCCCAATGTGCTGCGATTACAGGCGTGAGCCACTGCTCCCAGCAGATTGATGTGTTAAATGCGACCTTATGATAGACCTAGAGCTATGCCACCCTCAAATTCCTGACCCATAGACACTGTGAAATAATAAATGCTCATTGTTGTTTTAAGCTGCTAAGTTTGGGGAATATTTTTGTTATATTGCAATAGACAATAAATACACTAATATTTTATTTTTCTGAAACATATTCAAACTCATATATTCTAGGACCAGCTACACTGACACAGAATACTATTTGCTGGAATTTTAAGCTCAATGATATTAATTAATAAAGTGAGAATATTGAAATATGTAGACAACGCATTGAGTCTAACTTCTAATACGAACAAGATGGTAAAGAAGTGATAGTTGGGGATTTTTTTTTTTTTTTTTTTTTTTTTGGTCAGAGCCTGTTTATCTGCAAGGAGGTGAAACCTAATCAGAGTAGTTTAAGTAAAAATGGGCTATATTGCAAGGATAAAACCTCGCAGAAGAGAAAAAGCTGAGTTCTTGGGAATTGGAAAGTTGTCAGGTGGTACTCTCTCCTCCCTCCTTCACTCCCCTTTTCCCTCTCATTATTTTCTCTTCTGTTTCTGTGCTTCTGTTTCTCTACCTCCTTCTCCCTGCATCTCTTTTCTCTTTCTGTCTCTCTCATTCTCTCCATGTCTTTTCTTCTCCTCCCTGCTTTAATTTTCTCTACTCCTCTTTTCTTGTTCTCCTATATGTATCCCTCCTTTCCTCCTTCCCTCTGTCCTCCTTCCTCTCTACAGCATTCCAACTTTCCTTGCCCTCTCTTCATCCCTCATCCCCTTGTCTCCTCTTCCCTCTTTTTTGCCTTTCCTTCTTTCTTCCCTTCTTTTCCTCTCCCCTTCCCTCTGCCTTTTTTTATATGTCTCCCTTTCTTTTTCTATTTCTCCATAATCTCGTATCATTTTTACTATGTGTGCTTTTTTTCTTTTTTTTTTCACCCTTCTCTTGTGAAGGATGCCTACTTTTTCCCCCTAACTTCTTTCTTGGGCTGTTATCAACTGTGGCCCCAGTTCTAAGTGGGCTTTAACAGGTTCAGGCCTACTGTGTTTATAGGAGAAACTGCAAAGTGGCTAACCATAGCCGAATTTGGCTTACAAATGTGTTTTGCTTGATCCAGTCTCTGATTCTCCTAGGTTTAATTGTTGATCATAAATTTAAAATATAAAAGAAGTATAGGTTGCCTCAAACAAAACACTTTTCTATGCTTCAGTAGTCCAGAACATACCTTTGCATATTACAGAGTAGTCTCAAAGTGGATACTCATTGTAATGAATTAGGAAGAAAATATAAAACTTTATTCAGATATTTCAGAAGTCAGAAGCATTCTTTATAAATATTTCAATAAAATATTTTTTAAAGATGCTTAAAACATAAGCTCTAGACATGTAGAAAATTTGGATATGAGGAAAATCACATTTCAGGGAATTTTAATGAAAAGTTAATTATATTAAATAAAAACAAAGCTGAATTGTTAACTTTCTTTTTTTCTCTTTTTTTTGAGGCGGAGTCTTGTTCTATCGCCCAGACTGGAGTGCAGTGGCATGATCTCAGCTCACTGCAATCTCTGCCTCCTGGGTTCAAGCGATTCTCCTGCCTCAGCCTCCCAAACAGCTGGGATTACAGGTGCCCACCATCATGTCCGACTAATTTTTGTATTTTTGTTTTTTTTAGTAGAGATGGGTTTTTGCCATGTTGGCGGGGCTGGCCTCTAACTCCTGACCTTAAGTGATCCGCCTGCCTCAGCCCCCCAAAGTGCTGGGATTACAGGCATGAGCCACTGCGTCTGGCTGAATTGTCAACTTTCTTTCATTGTTTAAGAAGAAACATAACATAAGTATAAGATGCCCAAACATAAATATAAGATGCCCTAGCTTTTGATGCAGTAGAATCCAACAGATCCTAACACACTAACACCTTTAAAATTAGAGTTTTAAATGATACAAAAAGTATTGGAGGTCAGCATTAACATCATTCTATACTAACAAGCATGAAACTGTTCCAATAAGTAGCTAAAAGACAAACTTCCTTCTGTCCATGGACATAAATTAGCAATTTTTTTTTGTAGGGGGGTGGGGGTAGGGTCTCACTCTGTCGCCCAGGCTGGAGTGCAGTGGCACAATCTCTGCTCACTGTAGCCTCAGCCTCCTGGACTTAAGTTATCCTCCCAACTCACTCCCTCCCCTACCAAGTAGCTGGGACTACAGGCGTGCACCACCACACCCAGCTATAAATTAGCAATTCTTATATTCCTAACTAGTTACTTGTAAGAATGAATAGTGTGGATTTGTTTTCATTCTCCAGCTAGTTCTAATATCCTTTAAGGCAGACTCAAATTTCTTCTGTCCTCTTGTATTGTGAAGCATCATATTTTTCACATTGTGCATGCTCAACAAATGCTTATGATTAATAAACTGACTGATACTGTAGTTTGCAAGTGGGACCCTAGCAAACATAATTCTTTCCAAATGTGCTGCATACATGTAAATTGCAACCATTTCTTTGGGCAAGAATCATAAATCAAGCTCCCCCAAATATTCAGCTGAGTAATTTTTAATAGTTTTTTTTTAATTATAAAGCTAATCATTATCTTTGCAAAATTATCAGGAAATAAAAAATATAAAGAAGATAATGTCACTTGTAATATCATTACCTGGAGATTTACTAATTTTTTGGTACACAGTATCTTCTAGATTTTTTCTTTGAAAACACTTGTAAATACATGCAGAGTTAATTTTTTTAACTTTTCATCTTTACTTGGATATAATTGACAAATATAAATTGTACATATTGAAGGCTTATAACTTGATGTTTTGATATATGTATTCATTATGAAAATATCATCGCAATCAAATTAGTTAACATAACCATCACCTCACGTAGTTACCTTTTTTTGTGTGTGGTGAGAGCACTACCCTCTCAGTACATTTCAGGTATACAGTATGGATTTGTTAACTGTAGTTACCATGCTGTACATTAGATCTCAAGAATTTATTCATCTTCTATAACTGAAACTTTGTATTCTTTGGCCAGTATCTCTCCATTTTCCTCACCTTCCATACCCTGGCAACCACTGTTCTACTCTCTGCTTCTGTAAGTTTCACTATTTTAGATTCTACGTATAAGTATGATCATGCAGTATTTGTCTTTCTGTGTTAGCTTACGTCATTCAGCATAATGTTCTCCATGTTCATCCGTGTTGTCCCAAATGAGAGGATTTCCTTCCTTTCTAAGGCTTAGTAATATTCCATTCTATACATTTCACATTTTCCTTATTCATTCATCTTTGGATAGACACTTAGGTTGTTTCCATCTTAGGTGTTGTGAATAACGCTACAACGAGCATACAAGTGCAAATATCTCTTTGAGTTACTAATCTTTGTTTATTTTGGATATGCTTTGGTTTGAAATGTCCCCCAAAATTCATGTGTTGAAATGTAATCCCCATTATTGTGGTATTAAGAAGTGTGACCTTTGGGAGGTGATTAATTCATGAGGACTTTGACCTAGTGAATGGGATTGGCATCCTTACAAAAGGGTTGCAGGTTGAAGGGAGTACTGTCTTGCCCTTCTGTCCTTTCAGCTACGCGAAGGCATAGCAATCCTCCTCTCGGGAGGATTTAGCAACAAGGTGCCATCCTGGAAGCAGAGAACAATCCGCACCAAACACCAATCTTGCCAATGCCTTGATCTTAGATTTCCCAGCTTCTAGAACATGAGAAATAAATTTCTACTGTTAATAAAATACTCAGCCCGTGGTATTTTCTTATTCAAATGGATTAAGACAGAATGTATACCCAGAAGTAAGACTATGGGATCATAGGATAGTACTATTTTTAAATTTTTGAGGACCCTCCATTCTATTTTCCTTAATGGCTGTACCAATTTCTATTCTCATCAACAGTGTACAAGTTTCCCTTTTCTCTACATCCTCATCAACACTTGTTATATTTTGTCTTTTTGATACTAGCTGTCCTAACAGATATGTGATGTTATCTCACTGTGGTTTTGATTTGCATTTATCTGATGATAAGTGATGTTGAACATTTTTTCAAATGCTTGTTGGACATATGTATATCTTCTTTTGAGAAATGTGTATTCAGGTCTTAGTTCATTTTTCAATCACATTACTTGTTTTTTTGATTTTTTTTTAGTTCCTTATATATTTTGCTTTTAACAATTTTTTTTAAATTAAAAAAAATTTTAAATAGAGACAGGGTCTCACTTTGTTGTCCAGATTTGTCTCAAACTCCTGGGCTCAAGTGATCTTCCCACCTCAGCCTTACAAAGTCCTAGGATTACAGGTCTGAGTCACTGTGTCCAGCTGAGTTCCTTATATATTTTGGATATTGTACCCTTATCAGATATTTAGTTTGCAAATATTTTATTATTGTTATTGAAAATGGAATTATTTTCTTAATTTCCTTTTAGATAGTTCATTATTTGTGTATAAAAATGCCACTAATTTTTGTATGTTAATTTTATATCCCACAACTTATTTAAATTTGTTCTAACAGTTTTTTGTTTAGTCTTTAACGTTTTCTACATATATGATACTGTCATCTACAAACAGTGATAATTTTTCTTCTGCCTTTCCTGTTTGGATGTATTTTCTTTTTCTTTCTTTCTTCTTTCTTTTTTCCTTTTTTTTTTTTTTTTTTGTCTAATTGCTCTGGCTATGACTAGCGTATGTTGACTAGAATTAGTAAGAATAGGCATTCTTTCCTTGTACTGGATCTTAGAGGGAAAGCTTCCAGTTTTTCCCCATTGATTATGATGTTTGCTGTGGGCTTTTCCTATATGATCTTTATTGTGTTGAGATAAGTACCTTCTATATCTATTTTATTGAGAGTTTATTTTTTATTACGAATGGATGTTGAAATTTGTCACATGCTTTTTCTATATTTATTGAGATGATCATGTGGTTTTTATGTTTCCTTCTGCTAATGTGGTATACCATACCAATTGTTATTTGCAAATCAAACATCTGAACCATCCTTGCATCTCAGGGAGAAATCCCACTTGATCATGGTGTATAATCCTTTCAATTGCTGTGGAATTTAGTTTGCTAGATTTTATTGAGGATTTTTGCATTTGTGTTCATTGGGGATATTGACCTATTGTGTTCTTTTCTTGGAGTCTTTGTCTGGTATCATGGTTATCCTGGTTTTGGTAGTATGGTGATGCTGGTATAACAATTCCTGTTTTCTTTTGGTTACCATTTGCATGAGATATCTTTCTGCATCCCTTCACCTTCAGCCTGTGTGTCCTTAAATCTAAAGTGAGTCTTTTGTGGACATCATGTAGTTAGGTCTTGTTTTTATTTTTGTTTTTAAATCCATTTAGCCAATCCATGTCTTTTGTTTGGGGAGTTTAGCCCATTGGCCTTCAAAGTAATTTTTGATAGGTAAGAATTTACTCTTGCCATTTTATTAATTGTTTTCTGCCTGTTTTGTAGTTATCTTTTTCCTGTCTTCTGTTGTTGCCTTTCTTCTCTTGTGGTTTGCTAACGTTTTTGTGGTGGTATGCTTTGATTCTTTTCTCCTTATTTTTTGTCTATCTAGTGTACATTTTTTCATGGTTACTATGGAGTTTACATTAAACCTTTTCTAGATATAGAAATATGTTTTAGGCTGATAACCACTTAACTTCAATCACATACATACATACTGCATATTTTATTTCCCCTCCACACACTTTATGTAATTGATGTCAGATTTTGCCTCTTTCTACGTTGTGTTTTCATTACAAATTTTTGTGGTTATAGTTATTCTGACTAATTTTGTATTCTGATTTATATATGAGTGTTAACAGTAATTTTATTGCCACAGTTACAATATTATATGTTTGTGTTGTTTACCTTTATAAAAGTGAGATTTATACTTTCATATGCTTTCATGCTGTTGTTTAATATCTTTTTATTTCAACTTGAAGAACTTCCTTTAGCACTTTTTGTAAGGCAGGTCTAGTGGTGACAAATTCCCTTAGTTTTTATTTGTCTGGGAAAGTCTTTATCTTTCCTTCATTATTAAAAAACAATTTTGGCAGATAAAGTCTTCTTGGTTGGCAGGTTTTTTTGTTTGTTTGTTTCAGCACTTTTAACATATAATCCCACTCTTTCCCAATCTGTAATGTTTCTGCTGAGAACTTTACTGATCTGTAATGTTTCTACTGAGAAGTCTTATTTGGGTTTTTTGTCTATTTGATAAGTCACTTTTCTCTTGCTGCTTTAAGAATTCTTTTTTGTTTTTGTCTTTGGCCTTTGATAATTTAGTTATAATGTCTCATGGTAGACCTCATTGGCTTCAATCTATTTGGGGATCTTTGGGCTTCATGAATCAGGATGTTCATTCCACTTTCTAGGTTTGGGAAGTTTTTAGCCATTATTTCTTTAAATAGGCTTTCTCTCTCTTTCTCTTTCTCTTCTCCTTCTGATAAGGCCATAATGTGTATATTGGTTCACTTGATGGTGTCCCCCATTAGTTCTATACTTTTTTCATTTTTTTTTCTTTTGTTCTTCTAACTAGATATGTTCAAATCTGTCTTTGAGTTCATGGACTTCTTCTTCTACATAACTGAGTCTGTTGTTAAACTTTTTATTGAGCTTTCATTCTTTTTGTTCCAGGATTTCTATTAGGTTCTTTTACGTAGTTTCTATTTTCTTGGCTGCACTTCTTATTTTTGTTCATATATTGTTTCCCCCAGTTCATTTAGTTGTTTATCTGTGTTCTTTTGTAGCTCATTGAGCTTCTTTAAGAAAATTATTTTGAATTCTTTGTCAAACAGTTAATAAATCTCCATTTCTTTAGGGTCAGTTACTGGAGCTTATTAGTTTGCTTTGCTGGTATCGTGTTTGCTTGATTCTTCATGATCTGTGTAGCCTTGAGTTGGTGCCTGTGAATTTGAAGAAGTAAACGTCTTTTCCAGTCTTTACAGGCTGGCTTGGCAGACCTCCTTCTACTGTGGACTTGAAGTGATGGGACTGTCTTCTAGGATCATGGTTTACCAAGGGTGGAGTTGTGTCATGTCATTGCTGCTGAGTCTGCATTTAGGTCTGCCATTGGTGAGCCTGATACTGGGGACATAGGCAGGTGTGTATCCTGAGGAATGGGACTGCCTCTGTAACCGTGGTCAAGCAGGGCTGGAGCCAGGTCATGAGGCCACTTCTGGTCTGCAGTTGGACCCACAGATGGCAAGACTCTACCAGAGTCACAGATGGTTGTGGCTCCTGCTGCATCCTTGGGTGAGCTCCTGTTGGGTTCTGGATGGGTTGCTGAGTGGGCAGGACTGCTCTGGGACTGCAGTACGGCAGAGTTGGATCTAGGTCACAGGGCTCCTTCACAGTCTAGTTAGGTCCGTGCTTGGCTGGCCTTTTACCGGGGGCACAGATGAGTGTGGCTCCTCCCTTGATGGTCCCTTGGTGGAAGGGGCTAGTGGCAGGACTGTGGAAAAGTGGGGCTGGAGCCAAGTCCACAGGGATACAGGGCTGCTTCTTGTCTGCAGCCAGGACCATGGTCATTGAGCCTGCCACTGGGATGTGAGCCTGTTTTCTCAAAACAACCCTCTTGGTCTTGCGTTCCACCAATGCTTTGCCACCTTCTACTAGGATCCCAAAGTTCTCTCAAAGGCACTTTTGTCCATGGATGGCTGCCAAATTATTATTTCTCTTGGTGTGGAGGGCGGGCATAAGCTGGGGTCTCCTATTCTGTCATCTTGCTGTTCATCTCTTGGCATACATTTTTAAAATACAAAAATGGGATCACTTTATACATACAGTTTTATAACTGTCTTTTCCATTTAGCCATATATTAGGGACACCTTTCCATGTCAATGAATATAGGTCTATATATTCATATAATATAAATATCATTCCATGTACTGTATTTTATTTAATCAATCCTTTTTTGTTGATTTTAAGGCATTTACATGTTTTCTATTATAAACAATGTATAGTTGAACATCATTTACCTTTCTTTAGAAAAAAATTTCCAAAACAGAATTGCACAACAAGCTCCAAGCATGAGATCAATAAATACTTGTTGAATAATCATCAACTATATGACTAATAATGGGGACACAACTATTGTTTAACTCGTTTGAAATGGTTAATCTTTTAGACATATGAAGATATATTAGAAAAGTGTGTATATACACATATATTGCATATAGTAGCTGGGACTACAGGCGCACACCACTCTGCCTGGCTAATTTTTCTGTTTTTTGTAGAGACAAAGTTTCGCCATGTGCCCAGCTGGACTCAAACTCTTGAGCTCAAATGATTCGCCTGCCTTGGCCACCCAAAGTGCTGGAATTACAGGCATTAGTCACTATACCTGGTCTATAAAAGTATATTTTTGAAGTCTTTCTAGTAGCTTCACTGACAAATATTTTGAGATGCTTATTCAGAGAGAATATTTGTGGTCTAAAGTTTGGGAGAGACCCAATATGCTGTTAATCCCAGCACTTTGGGAGGCCTAGGCAGGCAGATCACTTGAGCTCAGTTCAAGACCAGCCTGGGCAACATGGTGAAACCCTGTCTCTAGCAAAAATAAAAAAACTTAGCTGCACATGGTGGCACACATCTGTGGTCCTAGTTACTTAGGAGGCTGAGGAGGGAAGATTGCTTGAGCTCAGGGTGCGGAGGTTGCAGTGAGCCGAGATTCTGCCACTGCATTCCTGCCTGAGTGACAGAGTGAGACCCCATTTCAAAAAAAAAAATATATATATATATATATATATACACTGTTAACTATCAAATATTAATAGCAATATTTACTGTGGGGAAATAACAAACCACAGTTGTTCTTGTGGTTGATATTAGCAGCAGTGTCATATATTAATAGTGTCCCTTACCAATGATTTAAATATTTTAAAAATAGAGGTAATAATCTCAGAGTTGTTGAGAGGGTTAAGTGAGATAATCCAAGGTGCTTGTCAATGGTAAGCAGGTAAAAAATATCTGTCTTACTTCCTAGCATTCCTAACGATGCCCTACTCCTAGCAGGTACTCATTAATGCTGTGGAGGTACTGGAGTGTTCAATTGTAACATATTAACAATGACCATTAGATTTCATTTCATATTCAGATAGAGTTTTGTATATTTTTGAGTGTAATCAAATGACTACATAAAGCTACACTAATTCTATTGCTTGTTAAAAGGAAGACAATCATTGAAAAGTATGAATTACAGGTTTTTTAAAAAGTAAAGATATTTTTCTTTCTTTCTTTGTTTCTTTCTTTCTTTTTTTTTTTTTTTTTTTTGAGACGGAGTCTGGCTCAGTCGCCCGGGCTGGAGTGCAGTGGCGCGATCTCGGCTCACTGCAACCTCCGCCTCCGGGGTTCACACCATTCTCCTGCCTCAGCCTCCCGAGTAGCTGGGACTACAGGCTCCGGCCACTACGCCCGGCTAATTTTTTGTATTTTTAGTAGAGACAAGGTTTCACCGTGTTTGCCAGGATGGTCTCGATCTCCTGACCTCGTGATCCACCCGCCTCTGCCTCCCAAAGTGCTGGGATTACAGGCGTGAGCCACCGCGCCCGGCCCATAGTTGTATTTCTTTTAAATTCATCTAATAACTATACATAATCTAAAATTCAATAAATTCTTTGGGGGAATATATTTTATCATATAAGTAACACTTTTTTTTTTTTTTTTTTTTTTTTTTTTTTTTTTTTGAGACAGAGTCTTGCTCTGTCGCCTAGGCTGGAGTGCAGTGGCGCAATCTCTGTTCACTGAGACCTCCACCTCCCAGGTTGAAGTGATTCTCCTGCCTCAGCCTCTCGAGTAGCTGGGACGACAGGCGCCTGCCATCACGCCCGGCTAATTTTTTGTATTTTTAGTAGAGATGGGGTTTCACCACGTTAGCCGTGATGGTCTCAATCTCCTGATGTCGTGATCCGCCCGCCTCGGCCTCCCAAAGTGCTGGGATTACAGGCGTGAGCCACAGTGCCCAGCCTACTACTTTTTTTTGTTTTGTTTTGTTTTGTTTTTTAACTTACCAGTTGCAAGTTAAGTTATCGTGTGCAACTAAAACTTTTTCTTTTTTGGCCAGGTATGATGTTTCACACCTGTAATCTCAGCATTTTGGGAGGCTGACGTGGGAGGATTGCTTGAGCTCAGGAGTTCAAGACAAGCCTGGGCAGCATAGTGAGACCCCTGTCTTTCCAAAAAAATTTTCTTTTAATTAATGGAGGATGTTAGCACATGTCTGCAGTCCCAGCTACTTGGGAGGCTGAGGTGGGAGGATCCCTTGATCCTGGGAGTTTGAGGTTACAGTGAGCCCAGATTACACCACTGAACTCCAGACTGGTTGACAGAGTAAGACCCTGTCTCAAAAAACAAAACAAAACAGAAAACTCAAAGAAACCCCTTTTCCCTCTGAAATCTTATTCTCTTAGGGAATCTTTTACTCACAATTAAAGGTAAAATTTATCAACCCAGATTCTTTAAAGTATAGGTCGACTTAATGTGATTTTCTCACTGTGTATGTTTTTATATAAGCTGGATAAAAGAAAAATGGGAAAAAAATATCTTTTCCTTGAGACCATTTAAATTTTAATTTTAAACCTCACATGGAAAGCAATGTTCAGTTTGAAATGAGACATTGTAAAGCAATGTATTAGAGATCCTGGGGCAATTTCAGTCTAATTCAACTAATAAATATTGAGTGCATATTATGAGTTCAACACTGTGTTGGGAATACAAAGACAA
This sequence comes from Pan paniscus, assembly GCF_029289425.2. Classification (NCBI taxonomy): domain Eukaryota; kingdom Metazoa; phylum Chordata; class Mammalia; order Primates; family Hominidae; genus Pan; species Pan paniscus. The sequence goes on from NC_073259.2 coordinate 88,011,911, forward strand.
ATTTAATTTGGATGTTAATGCTGGGAGAGAATTTAGGAATAATTTAATACAAACCCTTCAATAGACAGAGGAGGAAATTAAAGGTTCTGGGAGATGAAGTCACTTTCTCACAGTTAGTAGATAAGTAATAGAGCCAAGATTAGAACACTTCCAATTTGGTATTCCTTGCGTCGCCTCACACTCACTGCTCCAAGGTTTTACAAAAGATACAGTTTTTACATTGGCTAGAACTCATGTGGCTGGGCTATCCCAACAAAGCAGGTCGGGAAAATTTCCGTGATAGTCAGCATCTCAAAATAGCAGCTAGTCACTGCAGCTTTGTTCCCAACTCTGCAAGAATGAAAGAAATTCTAATTATACAACTGGCACTGGACAAATAGTCCCTCTCAACAAACATTTGAGAGCTAACTATGTGCCTGGTTCTGTGTTATACCTTAGGAATATAAAGTAGACCCCAAACAATCCTTGTCTTTAAAAAATTAATATTGCAGTGAAGGAAATAAACCTATGAAGAGATAACTTCAGTAACATTACATAGCCAAAACCAATGCCTAGGAAAACGCATTCCAATTTTGTTTTCTTCTTTTCATCATTTTTTGTTAAAATTTTGTTATAGTGAGAGTGTTTTGGCCAGGACACAAATACCCAGATCTTTCTTCAACACCCCTCCAAGAAGTTCCTGTGGCAGAAATTTGCAAAAGAAACCATGGCAAAGCAAAGCAAAGTTAGCACTTGACTCCACACCTCAATGCAGAGAAATAGGATAGTTTTAGGGGAGCAGACATTACTTTGGTCTAGTTGGGTTTAAATGACCTGGCCAAAGCACCATGTTACATTCAAACCCAGATTTTAGATCTTATTCTGGTTGCATGGAACAAAAATATGTGTGTGAGAGAGGGTGAGCTAGGTGATTCAGCCTCTGCCATTGTGGGTCACCCCACTCTTAGTGCTCTGATGGCCTGAAAGAGAGAATCACAGAAATTCTGCTGCTGATATTTTACACTTGGAAATCCCACCACTAGCAAATGTGGCCTCATCAGTGACTTTAAACACAATAAGCGCCTCCTCTCTACTTTGACAGTTTGGTGACCTTCCATAAGACATTTCCTCCCTAGAGTATTCTGTTTTGTTTTGTTTCCTTTTTTTTTTTTTTTGAGACAGAGTCTCGCTCTGTTGCCCAGGCTGGAGTGCAGTGGCGCCATCTTGGCTCACTGCAAGCTCTGCTTCCCGGGTTCACGCCATTCTCCTGCCTCAGCCTCCTGAGTAGCTGCGACTACAGGCTGCGGCCACCACGCCTGGCTAATATTTTGTATTTTTAGTAGAGACGGGGTTTCACCGTGTTAGCCAGGAAGGTCTCAATCTCCTGACCTCGTGATCCACCCGCCTAGGCCTCCCAAAGTGCTGGGATTACAGGAGTGAGCCACTGCTCCCGGCCTTGTTTCCTTTTTTTAGTGCCAGATAATCTCCTTGAAAACTTCACTTAAATTTTATTTAAAAAAACATTATTCTCTTTTTTTTTTTCGAGACAGAGTCTTGCTCTGTTGCCCAGACTGGAGTGCAGCAGCACGATCTCTGCTTACTGCAACCTCTGCCTCCCAGGTTGAAGTGATTCCCCTGCCTCAGCCTCCCAAGTAGCTGGGATTACAGGTGGTATGCATCACCACTCCCAGCTAATTTTTGTATTTTTAGTAGAGAAGGGGTTTCACCATGTTGGCCAGGCTGGTCCCGAACTCCTGACCTCAAGTGATCCACCTGCCTCAGCCTCCCAAACTGCTGGGATTACAGGCGTGAGCCACTGCGCCCGGCCAAAACCGTTATTTTCTAATGACATCAAATTTGGATCAGTCCTTTTCATTATATCCTATCAGCTATTATACCCAAGCTAAACATTAGTGGCCATCCTGTGAGGTGCAAATAAAAACAATGTATACTCTTAGTTTGCTTTCCTTGAGTTAATAGAAGAGTTGAATATTTTAACAGAGGAGCTGATCGTTCACATAGAGCTTTAAGTGTTTTTAGATGGGCCATGAGAAGTAAAGCAAACATTTTGAATGATTACAGCTCTACAATTCTAGTGTGAAATGATTTTTATTTTTTAAACTTGTTAGCCCAGTTAACTTTGGCATTACACAAGAAATGGACAATCTGACAGAATCTGATGATTATCTCATGAGGAAGTACAGCTACATACATTAGAAAGCAACAACATAGCAATTTTCTTCTTAAGAGCTTTTCTTTTAATCTTACCTCTCCATAAATATGATCTGAGCAATCTGTAACTCTAGATATTTGCTTTTTAAAGCTTATTGCTTTTAATGGCATTGGGCTCATAAATTTTTGCACGTTAAACCTCAATGGATCCCCAAAAACACATTTTTATTCTCCCATAATAACATGCATTTAATGAGCTTGTTTATCAGATACCAATCTGCAGGAAAATTAATCATTTTATTTATGTACTCAATTCAATCCAACATACATCGATTGCATGCCTACTATATGCCAAGCCCTATGCCAGGTGCTGGAAGTACAAAGATGTGCAAAACACAGTTCTTGATTTCCAAGAATTCAGTGTGTAAGGGTAAATAAACTAGATATCTATAACAAAAGATTGAAAAATGCTGTAACAGCAGTAGGTGTATAGTGCTGAAGGAGACAGAGCATAGAGGCATAATTATTCCTGGGTAAAAGGGAGAACGGGGCTGGAAAAAAGCAACTGTTGGGATTGGCACCGCTACAATATGGCATCCAAATTTCAGCTGCACCCATGGTGATTTTGAGATTCTGATTTGATGTGCTGGTCTAGCTGCTGCTTCTCTCCCCTTCACTAATGATTCCAAAATTCGTAATTCTTCATGTAGCTTAATGCTTTTTTTAAATTTCTTCCTGTGCCCCCTTGCCCTCTTCCTCTTTAGCAAACCACCTTTCTTCCTTGTTCATAGAGCAAATTGCTTCTCTCATATGAACAACCTCAATTTCCTGCTCTCCTTCCCCATTCCATCCTCCCACCCCCAGTGTTTTCTATGAAGATATTCTGGCCACAAGCTTAAAGTTTAGACACATCTTCCTGTGCTCTGGATTATGTGAATTCTTGCTCCTTGGAAGAATTTACTGCGTCAATGATTTTCTCCTTTTTTGTATTTTCATCGTTTCCCTTTGGCTTCTTCTTTGCAGTCAGATGTCCTCAAATGTCTCCCATCTTTAAAAAGTAACACGAAACCTCCACCTCATTTCTTACTTTATTTTTATTTATTTTTGTATATATTTTTTTCAGATGGAATTTTGCTCTTGTTGCCCAGGCTGGAGTGTGATGGCACAATCTCAGCTCACTGCAATCTCCACCTCCCAGGTATAAGTGATTCTCTTGCCTCAGCCTCCCAAGTAGCTGGGATCACAGGCATGCACCACCACATCTGGCTAATTTAGTATTTTTAGTAGAGATGGGGTTTCACCATGTTGGCCAGGCTGGTCTCGAACTCCTGACCTCAGGTGATCTGCCCACCTCAACCTCCCAAAGTGCTGGGATTACAGCCATGAGGCACTGCACCCGGCCATTTCTTTCTTTCTTTTTTTTGAAATGAAGTCTTACTCTTGTCCCCCAGGCTGGAGTGCAATGGTGCAATCTCAGCTCACTGCAACCTCCGCCTCCCAAGTAGCTGGGATTACAGGCGCCTGCCACCATGCCTGGCTAATTTTTGTATTTTTAGTAGAGACAGGGTTTCACCATGTTGGCCAAGCTGGTCTTGAACTCCTGACCTCAGGTGATCTGCCTGCCTCGGCCTCCCAAAGTGCTGGGATTACAGGCGTGAGCCACCGTGCCCGGCCATTTCTTACTTTAACAACCCTGTCTTTCTCTTCTGTCAAGCTCCTTGACAGAAGAATTTAACTACCATTTATTTCAATGCTGACTACTATTTGGATACTTCTTCCATACTTCACTGAAACTTCTTTGACAAAGTTCATCAATGCTTTCTTGTCAAATTCAATGGTCTCTCTTCAGTACTACTCTTATCTTCTCTGTATCATTTTATATAGTTAAATATGCCTTTCTTCTTGAAATTATCTTTTACGCTAGCTTTCAGTACACAGCTCTTTCTAGATTTTCCTTTTACTTTTCTATTTTATCTCCTTCGTTGTTTTCTTTTGACTTCCATTTACACCTCAAGGAGTGATTATTGGCTCAAATAGTGAAGACAGATAGTCTTTTAATACCCCCCAAAACACATGGACTACATATGGGAGCAGTGTCGCCAAAAAAGAGAGGAAATGATGCTAGGTCAATTCATCCATCTTATATCTCTACATCTATTTAATTTTTTCTTTTGTCTGCTTAGCACCATGGGGTGGTATTAAGCTCACTCCATAACTCCAGAATTGGGCAGATGGTTTCAGTTTGTCCAATCAGAGTTTTCTACTTCCTAGTTATAGTAATTGGACTAAGGATGAGCAACAAGACTAATTTCTGAGTCTTTTATTACAACTACAGGGAAAGAAGGTAGCACAGTTCTGCTGTACCTGAAGTTTGGGTAATGTATATGTAGTGTTGCCAGGTATCACTGTAAGGAATAAGCCTGCCTGACTGAAGAGCAGAGTCAGAAAAGAGAGAAACTAAATTCTTACAATATCATTTGAGTACCTGGAAAGACCCAGCTGTCCTAGGAGCCAATTATTAAACTGGTCTTTTCAGTCACTTAAGATCACAAATGGTTATCATTATGATGATGATGATTATCATCATTATTGCTTAAACTTGTTTGAGTGTCTTTGTATTTACAAACTTGGAATCACAAAGGAAAAAAGAGGTCCTATCTATTAAGCTTTTTCTGACTTCTAGGCCCTCGCTACTCAGTGTGGTCCCAGAACCAGCAAGATTGTATTGCTTGGGGTTGCATCAGAATGCAGAGTCCCAGATTCTACCCAGACGTAGTGGATCAGAATAAGCATTTTAATAAGATTCTCCAGGTGATTACTTGTACAATGAAGTTTGAGGACTACTGTTCTTGGATTTAGCAGAGTTTTTCTCTCTCTCTTTTTTGTTTTTGGTTCTCTATGACAGTCATTTTCACCTGGGCAGGGAGAATGTATCCCAGAGATAGCAGAAGAGAATCTTCCTGACCAGTTGACAATCACTGCTTCACTTGTCCTGCTTCACGTTTTTGCATCCACTTCTGTGGTTTTTGCTACCACCTACAGAAGATTGACTTCCAAATGATGCCTACTAGAAATGTGAACCTGGATATTCCACCGTGTCTGAAATGCAGTTTCTAAATCTCAGTTCTCTCACCCTCCCTCCCTTTCCTCCTAAATTTTATTCTTAGTAAATTACACCTATTTCTCCGGTTTTAATTTCCTTTCCTCTCTTTTCCCCTCCACTGCAATAAGCTCTCTGGCACTGAAACTTGAACTGATGTGATCACCAATGAGCTCCCTATTGACAAGTCAATCATATCTTATTAAACTTCTCTGGGTATTGACAATTCTATGCTTCTTGAAGCTGTTTCCTTCCTGGTCTTTCTTGTTGTGATCCACTTTTGGTTTTCTTGCTATGTTTCTGACATGACCTTTTCATTTTCCTTTGTTTATTTTTCTTATATGGCCTGCCCTTTCACATTGGTTTGCCTAGAACTGTGATAACAGCTCTTTCTTATTCTACAGTCTCTGGGCAATTTCATCTAATCTGTGGTTTTTATAATATGTTTAGCAAATGTTTCTTGAGCATCTACCAAATATCAGTGCCTAGAACCAAACCTAACATATACTGGTGGTGTCTTTTTTTTAATAAATGCATGCATCAATGAATATTCCAGGCATTATTTGTGGCAGATGCTGGAGATACATATGTCAATGAGATTGGGTTTCTTCCTACCCTCAAGCCAGCCACAGTGGCTTCACATCTGTTACTCCAAATTATGTGGAGTCACATCTGTTACTCCAAATTATGGCTTACTCCTGAGCTCCAGACCCACATATTCAACTACTTTTTTGTATTCTCATCATCTTGTCCTCCATGTACCTCAAGTTTAACATGTTCAATGTTGTACTTCCTTACTCTTATATTCGTTCATGTTATTTTACCTGACAGCATCATCTGTCTGATGGCCCAAGCCAGAAACCTGAGGCTCTAACTAATCACCAACAGCTATCTACACAATCCTCTTAATATCGGTCATTCCTTTTTCTCCACCCCCTTTGTTATTGTTTTAAGACCCTTTTTCATTATCTCTTGCTTGAATTATTACAAATGCCAGCCTGGAAGTAACTACTTTAAATTCTTTCAGTTAATTCTTTGGGTATCAAGCTCTATATCTAAATAACACATTTATTTGCTACTTTCTGACTTTTTCTGATTTAGGCTTTATTTATTGATTTGCCACTTTTAAAGATAAAAATTTAGCCCTGTTTTTATCTTCCCCATATTTACTGTACAAAGGAATTCCTTCTAAGCACTCAGTCTAGCAATATAATTATACTTTTATTTTTATTAGATCGATAGTCAGTGTCTACACTGTTATGACAATGAAAATGCTAATAACCAACTGAGCTGTAGTTAGTACCTATTATTGTATTTCCTTTTCTGTACATTTTTTTCCCTGAAGATAATTTTTATGATTGTTTTGATTCCTTAGTTGTCTACTAAATTGAACAATATGAAATTTATAGTTTTATAGGACAAAATTATTGAAAATTGGCATTATGTGGTTCAAACTGGCATGTTCTTTTTATTAATTAACACTGAATTCTCTCCTAGTTACCCACATATCTCAATATTTTTAGATGAAGCATTCTATCACTTTCAATTTATTGATACCTTCTAATGAATCAAGTGTTTTTTTTGATTTTCATCTTCCTTAAGAAGACTCCTGGAGCCTTCTGACTTGCTCCAATCTGAGCTGGTTGCCAGCAGGGACACAGCTGTCATCCTGGGGTTCTTTCTTATGTGTTAGATTCCTAGAGATCTGTTTCTTATATCCTATGGCTTCTTATTTTTCAATTTATTCCCTCATTTTGAAGAATCACATTTTCTGATAGCTTCCTGAGAAAGAGTGAACTAAAGGTAAAGTTTTGAGAACTTGCCTATTTAAAACATCTTTATTCATCCTTCACAATTTGTGGCATGGTATATCATTCTATGTTAAAAGTAATTTTCTTTAGAATTTTGAAGGCACTGCCACAATGTCTTTTAGCTCTGAGTTTGCCAAGAGGTCCAAAGCCATTCTGTTTCTTGATTCTTGCTTTCTGATCAGATATTTTCCTCCAGAACCTTTTCTTTTTCTTAGTATTCTAAAATGTGATGATGTTATGTCATGGTGGATGTCCAATAAGCGTCCCGTTGGACTGAGTACTCCGTGAATACTTTCAATCTTACTGGCCTGGCTTGGGTCATATGCCTACTCCCAAACAGATTGTGGTAAACAGGAGAATGCTGTACTCTGGCCAGTTCTAGGTAATTTGTCCATCCCTGGAACTGGTAATTGGGTGGAGGTACATGGACTGACAATACAAGAAGGGAAATTCAGGGTGCTGTTATGAAAAGAAACACAAAAGATTGAGGAGACAAACCTAGAGGCATCCACTGTATAATGTAAACAAACTCTCTGTTTATGTGTAGCTTGATGGAAACCTGATTTGTAATCAGGTTGCTGAGTTTTGAATGACTGAATTTGCTGTTGTTCAAATGGTCTAAATGACATTCAGTGATTCACAGTCACCATTCCAAGCATGCAATTTATAATAAAGAGAGAAGTAGTATCTTATATTTTATGGAAAGCTTGATTAACTTTCATTCTTTTTTAGAAAATATGTGAAAATGTCTGATTAAATGGATTCTATAGATGCAACCATAAATATATTTATTTCTCAAAAGCCTGAAAATATGTGCCCATTTATGTAGTGCTAGTTGATGAAGTAGCCAGGAGCCAAATCATTTGTGCGAAAGAAATGGGACCATGTTCCCAGAATAGACAAGTAGCATGTTTACCACTGTCTCTTGCTATTCCCTGTCCTGGTAAGGCCCTGGTACAATGGCAGGTTTGAAGCTCTGGATCTGATTGAGTCACCCAGTGCATCTTAGAATAAAATTGCCTCTAGGGCTTTTATGGTTTTAGGTTTTACATTTAAGTCTTTAATCCATCTTGAGTTAATTTTTGTTTAAGGTGTAAGGAAGGGGTCCAGTTTCAGTTTTCTGCATATGGTTGGCCAGTTTTCCTGCACCATTAATTAAATAGGGAACCCTTTCCCCATTGCTTGTTTTTGTCAGGTTTGTCGAAGATCAGATGGTTGTAGAAAACCTAGGCGATGCCATTCAGGACATAGGCATGGGCAAAGACTTCATGACTAAAACACCATAAGCAATTGCAACAAAAGCCAAAATTGACAAATGAGATCCAATTAAACTAAAGAACTTCTGTACAGCAAAAGAAACTATCATCAGGGTGAACAGGCAACCTACAGAATGGGAGAAAAGTTTTGCACTCTATCCATTTGACAAAGGTCTAATATCCAGAATCTACAAGGAACTTAAACAAATTTACAAGAAAAAAGCAAACAACCCCATCAAAAAATGGGCAAAGGATATGAACAGACATTTCTCAAAAGAAGACATTTATGTGGCCAACAAACATGAAAAAAAAGGTCATCATCACTGGTCATTAGACAATGTAAATCAAAACAACAATGAGATACCATCTCGTGCCAGTTAGAATGGCGATCATTAAAAAGTCAGGAAACAACAGGTGCTGGAGAGGATGTGGAGAAATAGGAACACTTTTACACTGTTGGTGGGAGTGTAAATTAGTTCAACCATTGTGGAAGTCAGTGTGGCAATTCCTCAGGGATCTAGAACTAGAAATACCATTTGACCCAGCAATCTCATTACTCGGTGTATACCCAAAGGATTATAAATCATCTTACAATAAAGACACAGGAACACATATGTTTATTGCAGCACTATTCACAATAGAAAAGACTTGGAACCAACCCAAATGTCCATCAGTGATAGATTGGATAAAGAAAATGTGGCACATATACACCATGGAATACTATGTAACCATAAAAAGAATGAGTTTGTGTCCTTTGCAGGGACATGGATGAAGCTGGAAACCATCATTCTCAGCAAACTAACACAGGAACAGAAAACCAAACACCACATGTTCTCACTTATAAGTGGGAGTTCAATAATGAGGACACATGGACACAGGGCAGGGAACATCAAACACTGGGGCCTGTTGGGGGGTGGGGGTTAAGAGGAGGGAGAGCATTAGGACAAATACCTAATGCATGCAGGGGTTAAAACCTAGATGACGGGTTGATGGGTGCAGCAAACCACCATGGCACACGTATACCTATGTAACAAACCTGCACATTCTGCACATGTATGGCAGAACTTAAAGTATAATAATAATAATAATAATAATAATAATAAATAATAATAGAATTACCTCTCCATCTCAACAGGGAATGAAACTCATATTTGAAAGATACAGGACATGTTCTGAGAATAATAAACTTCACAGCCCATCAATAATCTTTATTAGAAAGACTGAGGTAAAAATAATTACTAAGTTTGCACATAAATCCTCCATGAATACAAAGAAACTACATGATAAGGATTTATTACCTCTATTCTACAGGCACATGTAGTTTTGCTTAGATAGTATAGAAGTCAAAGAGGAAAGAAAGCCTGCTGATTATAACTATAAAAAGCATTTATTAAAACTTTCTGTAGACAGACACTTATGATATGGTTCAGCTGTGTCCCCACCTAAAACTCACCTTGAATTGTAATAATCCCCACATGTCAAGGGTGGGTCCAGGTGGAGATAATTAAATCATGGGGGCAGTTTCCCCCATACTGTTCTCGTTGTGGTGAAAAAGTCTCATGCGATCCGATGGTTTTATAAATGGGAGTTCCACTGCACAAGCTCTCTTGCCTGCTGCCTTGTAAGATGTGACTTTGCTCATCATTTGCCTTCTGCCATGATTGTGAGGCCTCCCCAGCCATGTGGAACTGTGAGTCAATTAAATCGCTTTTCTTTATAAATTACCCAGTCTCAGGTATGTCTTTATTAGCGGTGTGAGAACAAACTAATACAACTTAAAACAACAGTAAACATGTATAAATGACATAAATTAGTAAACATTAAGGGTAAGCAAAAATAAAGTGTTTTTCCTGTAGGGTTGCCAGCCGTAACATAGGACACCCCCATTCAATGTAAATTTCAGACAAAAATAAACTTTTTAGTGTAAATATTTCTCAAGTATTTCATGGGACATACTTATACTAAAAAGACTTGTTATTTATCTGAAATTCCAATTTAAGTAGATGCACTGTATTTTTATATGCTGTATCTGGCAATTCAGGTATCATATCATAGTGATTTAATTTCATATAGAAACACAAGGAAGATTATCAGAAGTTTTATGTTTGTGGAAGTTGAGACTGGAAGGAATTTGCTACAAAATTTCCAATAGGTTAGGCAATATTTCCATTAAATGAATCCAATTCAATCTGAGCAACATTTATAAAGTATCTCCTACCCACAGATAAATACCTGAGTGCTAGATATACAGAGATGAATAAGCTGTTTCCTCAGGATTCCTGGAGCTGAAGTGAAGATGATTTCAGGCTGAGGGAGCAGGTGGTCCAGAAATTGTATGACAAGGAGGAAGCAGGAATGTGATCATCAAGCAAATGGAGAGTTGAACAAATATGACAGTGAGGGAAGAGTTGGGTGGATAAAATGATGTAACATGTGATGAGCAGGGAGACATATTGCTTTATGAATGCATAGCAGCAGATATTAGGAATGTTCTCCTGAAGAACTCTGAGTTGTTTTACCCGTGGTTTTCAGGCCTGCATCTGGAAAATAACCCCCTACATATTTGTTATATAGCATTAAGCTTGATACTGTACCCTAACTTGAGAGTTTACTTAGACTATTGTCATAGTCTAAAAACCCTTTGCCTAAATTATCAATTTTGGAGTTTCAATATGTTTGCAATCTGACCCCAGTAATAATGGACAATATTTATAGAAGTACTGTTCTGAACCCTATACATGAATTAAAATATTTATTTTTCACAATTCTATGAGGTGAGTTCAGCTATTATCTCCATTTTAAAGTGGAGGCTAGTCAGGTGTGATAAAACCAAGTGCCTGTCAGACTACATAGATAGAATAAATGAGGGGCAACAGCTTGTCGTTTCTGCTTTAAATGTATTTTATTTTATTGTATTTTATAAGCTAAAAAGAGTAATTTTAAAAATCAAAACAAAAAAATCATTGAGTAAAACTTATTACATAGTACCAGACCCAAATAAGCATACATCTAGACCAAGGGACTAAATTGTAGCAGTATATGACTAATATGTTAAATGTAAAAACTGAGTAGCTGTTACTCAAAGAAAACAATTGTTCCTTTCCTATGAAGTAGTGTTTCTCAATCTTTTTGATCAGTTTACCTTAAGAAATTAATTTTATGTCACATTTAGTTATTCTTACAAATGTATGTGTGTTTATAGATATAAATATTTGCATGAAATAATACAAGCCTTTACTACCTATGGTGCACTCTGATACTTTTTATTCTATTCTATTTCATGTTGTTTACAACATGCTAAGTTGATTTCACAGCCCACTAATGGGTCATGTCCAAGTTAAAAATCTTTGCTATAGAAAACAATTTTTTTGCTGTAGAAAACAACTTTTTCTCCGTAAGAGAAAATGATCATTGGCTCAAGATCATAAATGCATTATAACCCTTAGCATTCTGAGTGATGTAAAGTGTAAAATCTATCAAGTACTGCATATCCAGTTCCTACTATGAAAACTCTGGCAGTAAAAGAAACAGCAACATTTAAATACAATCTATTTCTTTCCTTTGCTGATTAAACTTGCCTCCTTCAGGAGATTAGGGCAGGACAACTCCTTTTAGTAACTCATTGAGGGCAGGAGGAGAATATAGTTTTTTAAATTCTCCCATAATGCCCAGCTCAAGGTAGTGGCTCAATTAAAATTTGCTGCTTTGATTAAACCAATATACTATGGCTATCAAAATATGGGTTATTGGTTACCAACTCTGGCTGATTATTGGAATTTTCTGGAAAACCTAAAAAAATACAGAACCTTATTCAGAAAAATTATAATTTTATTTATCCTTTGATCCAGCAATCCTACTTCTAGGAATCAACTCTGGGGACTGGTTGAATAAACTATGATATTGCCGAATTTTAAATTATTATGCAGTTATTAAAAAATGAGGAAGATCTCCATGATATATGGCTCAGTAAAAAAAAAAATCAAGGTGCATATGTTCTGTTTACTTTTGCACAAAGAAACACAGGAAGTATAACAAGGAACTAAAAAAAGAAAAGGTTATCTATGGGGTGATTTTTGAAATGGGGTGAAGGGGAAAGGGAATTATGTGAGATTTAGAAATCAGGCCGGGCACAGTGGCTCAGGCTTGTAATCCCAGCACCTTGGGAGGCCAAGGTGGGCAGATTGCCTAAGCTCAAGAGTTTGAGACCACCCTGGGCAACATGGTGAAACCCTGTCTCTACTAAAATATAAAAAATCAGCTGTGTGTAGTGGTGGGCTCCTGTAGTCCCATCTACTCTGCAGGTCGAGGCAGGAGAATCGCTTGAACCCAGAAGGTAGAAGTTGCAGTAAGTCAAGATCATGCCACTACACTCCAGCCTGGGCGACAGAGGGAGACTCTGTCTCCAAAAAAAAAAAAAAAAAAAAAAGTAATCAATGTATGCCTTTTTATGTAGTTTTGGTTTTGAATCATGTAAATATTTTACATATTAAATAACACAAGATTAATTTCAAACCAAGAATCTCTAAAACTGAAAAGATAAACAAATAAGTCTTGCTATATGTCAAATTGCAAACATAACCACACAGAGAGAAAAAAATATATTTCCAGTGAATGTAATACTCTGTGCATCCTATTGAGATATAATGAAATATAATCTAAAGAGTAAAAAAACTTAAGAAACAAAGAAAAGGCCGGGCATGGAGGCTCACGCCTGTAATCCCAGCACTTTGGGAGGCCGAGGCGGGTGGATCACCTGAGGTTGGGGGTTTGAGACCAGCCTGACCAACATGGAGAAACCCCATCTCTACTAAAAATACAAAATTAGCCGGGCGTGGTGGTGCATGCCTGTAATCCCAGCTACTCAGGAGACAGAGGCAGGAGAATCGCTTGAACCTGGGAGTTGGAGGTGGCGGTGAGCTGAGATCACGCTGTTGCACTCCAGCCTGGGTAACAAGAGTGAAACTCTGTCTCAAAACAAACAAAAAAGGAAACAAAGAAGAAAAACCTCAAGCATCTCTCTGATTTTTATTGTTAGTATACCATTGCTATTATAATTTTTAAACCATTATTGCATATTTTTGGGAAAAATACATAAATATTTAAGGAGACAAGATTTTCAGTGTAAGAAAAGGATAATGTAAGTATGAAATCAAATAACTTACAAAAAATCATATAATGTTGAGTTTGAATTGGAAATATCTCTGAAGGAACTAGGTTCCCTTAAAGAAATGGCTAATTCAAAGTCTGAGGCAGTTAGGTAAAAATAGAGCCTGCAGTGCCATGGGCCAGAAAGCAAGGAAGTCTTCAAACAAAGGAACTAGCTGGAAGCAGCTTCCATTGACCAAATTTGGAACAAATTAAGCATCTGTAAAGAATAACTAAATGATTATAAAACATTGAATAAATAAAAATCCATGAGTTCTGAGGAGAGAGAGAGAGAGAGAAAGAGAGAGGGAAAGAGAGGGAGGGAGGGAGAGAGAGGCGGAGGGGGGAGAGAGAGAGAGAGAGAGAGAGAAACTCATTTGCTACAAGTGGAGGAGACATTTATATCAGCATCTTATTCTGGAAATAGGTAAGAAATTATTTACCATGTCATTTTTTTAAAGAACTGTTGAAACCAGTTAATATGTGAAACCTCTTTTTTTCACAAAAGAATGTCAGCTTTTTAATATTGAAGAAATAATAGAATTAGAAAAATCATCATTTTGGAACCTCCAGTGAAATATTGATTCAGGCAAAAAAGCCGAAATCATTAGGTGAGAAGCTGATGGGGAGGAGGATACTCACATAGTGTGTCCAAGCATCACCTCACATTACCTGTTAATTGCAAAGGGGGAAAAAACCTTGCCTTTACAGTGGAGATACTGATCACTTAACATACTGATCAAACCTAGTGTTACTGACAGACAAGTTGAAACTATGTGACTCCCGGTGTGATTATTCGATTATAGCATCAGTGTGAAGTATCTGTGAAGTATCCCCAAAATGCTTAATCTAAATCTAATCAAGCTCTTAGATCCAATTCCCAGTTTACAGGAAAAAGAAGGATAAAAAGGAACCAGCTAAATGACACTAGGAGGAAACTGTTTAAATTGCCAAAAAGCAGCTTTTTTTTTGTACGTAGCTAGCAAAGAGTTTAATCAATGAAGCCTGAAGGATCTTTTAGCTTTGAAGGTAGACACACGGGTGTTGCTTCCCTCAGCTTTTACCGTGAGCCTTATTCTTTCATAAAGAATATGCTGCTGCTGCTGCTGCTGCTACTGTTGCTGCCGCTGCTGCTACTGCTGGTCTGGGCATTATGTCCAACTGTAAAGGAATATTCTTATACAGAAAAGCAATTCCAATTTCAACATAAAAAAGCAATTTAAACTTGAGAAACATTGAGCTGCACCTAGAACTGATGTCTTTCTTTTCTAAATAGAAGAAGAAATTGTTCTTGTCTAAATACGGGCATTTTGATTGCTTGATTCCACTGATCCCTATTAGCTGCTTGCTACATTACATTCTAAATGGATGTGCACTTGCCTTCTTTGTCATGAAAGTAATTTAATCTCTAACATTGATTTTTTAAAATGTTCTTTGGACTTCTAACTGGATCACTTCTCATTGATGCTGTTACATTGCTATGGCATTTTGAACTTAGCAAATGACATTAAAAATCACCTTTCTTAAATTACATTTGAGCTTAGGCAAAATAGCAGAGAAGTACATGCTTTGTTCCTTTCCTACAAAATGAAGAGAGCTTAAACTAAGGGCTCTCTTTGGTTTGGAGGAGAGAAAGTCAGGGAGATGGCAGAGCAGCTGTGTCTTGTTTTTGAGAGAGGAGAAAATTCAGGCTCATACTTTTAGAGCTGCCAGGCAGCAAAGCTTCTGCGCAAAACTGCCCTGTTTTTGCCACTGGCAACTCCACCCTTGTTGTTCCCAGAAACACCCTCCAGTTTCCCTTCCTTTAAACTATCATTTTCCTCTCCCACTAGTTAGCAGAATCATTACTGTTAAATAATAACCAAGTAGATTTTCTTACACGGTTTGAAGAAACCAATTAATTTTATAGTCTTGCTACATTCATGTTAAATCTTAGGTAGCATTTCTATATTTTATATGTGGGTAGAAGAACTAGGCTAAAGGTAGAGAAACATGTTTACTTTACTGCATATGTGAATAGAGCACCTTATAGTCTTAACAAGAATTCACCGTTTTGGTCTAAGCTGGTAGTTCTCAGTGTGTAGTTCCTGGATTTACAGCATCAGCATCATCTGGGGACTAGTTAAATGTGCAAATTTTTGGGCATCAACCAACTTTCTGAATCAGAAACTTGTGTTGGAGACCAGAAATTTGTTTTAAAAACCCTCTAGGTGATTTCTTTTGCACACTAACATTTTGGAACTACCTCTATGCCATGAGA
This sequence comes from Pan paniscus, assembly GCF_029289425.2. Lineage (NCBI taxonomy): Eukaryota > Metazoa > Chordata > Mammalia > Primates > Hominidae > Pan > Pan paniscus. The sequence goes on from NC_073259.2 coordinate 88,027,634, forward strand.
TTCCCTATATTCCTTTATTAAGCCAGCAAACATGTTTAAGCGTGTTCTTCATATTATGATGCATAAAAAATATAAAAATCTCTATCCTTAGAGTGGTAATATGGTATGTAGGGAGAACAGAGTTTACACAAAAAGCCATAACAGGCACTTCTGGTAATCTGTTTTTGCTACTTCTGGGTTTTCCTAGGTTAGGGTCTGTACATAAGAGTGGATGAACCATACTAACCAATGGTGAGGAGGCAAAATTAACATATGTATTTGTAGAAAAGAACAGCTCCGGATGCGGTTGAAGACACCAAGTTTCAGACTCTGAGGATATAAAAAGAAGATTTTTTTCTATTTTATATTGAGAAAGAATGGCTAATCAAGAGCATTGAAAAATGGTGGGAGAGAAGATAGGCGAGCTAGGATAATCTAGCTTGAAAGGAAAATTAAATTATACACTGTCTACGTAAACAGCATTATCTTAGCCTGTTGACTCAGCTGGTTAGAGTTCTAAGTCACAGATTCAATTCCCTACTGAGAATGGATGAACTATTTTCATTCTCTGACTACAATTTACATCCCGCTTCACAATCCAAGACATCAAATACAGATGGAATGAGGGATGGGTGAAGGATTGTGGATCATTACACATTCATCCCTCTTTGGGGGTGAATGACTGAAAGCTACTGAAGGTGGGCGGTAGCACCATCTTTGTAGGAGATAGTAGATAATAAATGGTAAATTTCTCAAATTCTTTCCCAAAGCTTTCATTGGTGTGAAGATTTTTTTTCTTTTTTGAGGTAAATTTACCTTTTTTAAGAAAGAACATAATTTCTCAAGGAAAGTTCATAAGGTATAATTTGTATGACTGTGATAATTTTTATGTTATATAACTAGTAAAATGTTTCATTTGGCAAAAATATTTATATCAGCATATAAGCATGTGGCTCTCCTATGCACATTAAATAAATCTTAATGATATTAAAAATTAGAGGTTAATCTCTTGCATACTTATAAGGAGACAAAAATTAAATGCTTCACTCTTAAATATAGTAGGCTGAATCCACTAACATTAGCTATGGATGCCTCAAAGTTTCCATGCAAAATCTTGTTCCTAACTAAGCCGTAGGGAATCTCCTCAAGGTAAAACTTGAGCATAATATCTGTTCTCAGCAGATTGTTTTACACAGTTTTTGAGTGCCAAGTTATCATAAAAGATGAACGTAGAGTGGAATACTCATATGCCCAGTTTTTCCCTATGTGTAATGTTTGAATAAATAGGAAAAGTTTATAGTGGATGTAATGATAGTACTGAATGCCAGTGAAAAAAGAGAAAGTTTTCTTTATATTTCCCCAACATTTAACACCAGGAAACCTTCCTACATGCTTCAAGTGAAAACCCAAAAGATTGCTTTTTTTAAAAAAATCACTTTTAAAGAAATGAAAGGATATCTATACACACATAAATGCATTCATAAATTAATAGCTGGGTACGTCGATCTTGGGCTGTATTCATGGAAATATGCCATGCTTTGTATATGAGCATAATGCCATTTGTTAGCTATCATTAAGTCTGTTTTTCTAATACAGGGATAAATAACTGTATGGAAATTTGAACTTACAAAAATATATTTTTAAAAGGCAGTTGATAATACATTGATTATTTAAACTTGATTTTCTAGTATAAAAACAACCAATAAAAAGGATTTTGTTTTCTTTTTGTTTAAGGGGTCATACAGCACTTCAAATGTTCATTTTAAAAGCATTAAGCAAAATACTTTGGTTAAAATATCAATATTCTCCATAACATAGTAGGGGAAAATAAAATTTTAATTAAACAATTCACCAGATAATTAAATTATACTCTCTATGGAAACCAGGGATTAAAACCTGAAATGTCTTTAGGAGTCAGGCAGGTAATATAAATGGTGAAGCAGGCTGTGTGTTGCATGGAGACAATTCTTGAACTGAAGAGTTTACATTTAGCCTAGAGGAAGTAGCAGGACTCAGCTCAGTCCATATAGTTATACAAGCACAATGTTTTTAGATCTTTTGATTGTCAAAAGAAACTCCAAATCTTTTGAGACAGTCACGCTCTCTCTCCCAGGCTGGAATGTAGTGGTGCAATCTCTGCTCACTGCAACCTGCTCACTGCTCCCAGGTTCAAGCAATTCTCCTGCCTCAGCCACCTCAGTAGCCGGGACTACAGGTGCCCGCCACTATACCCGGCTCATTTTTGTATTTTTAGTAGAGACAGGTTTTCACCATATTGGCCAAGCTGGTCTCGAACTCCTGACCTCAAATGATCTGCCTGCCTGAGCCTCCCAAAGTGTTGAGATTACAGGCATGAGCCACCACGCCTGGCCCAAATCTAGATCTTTTAAAAATACAACCTTTAAATTATTTAATTCTGGGAATTAAGTAATTTTTTAAAAACATTGTATTTTTCAAACAAAATATACCTGCTAGATATGATTTGCTCAGTGATCTATCAGTTTGTGACCCTTCATTTTAACCCCAAATTGCAGTATTCTCATCTGTCTTTCTCTGGCATATAAAATGCTGATTGCCAAATGTAGATAATCTCAAGCTATTGTAAAATGTAAGTGAGGAAATAACCAGGCTGGGTGTTACACATGTGGGGAGGATCGCTTGAGCCCAGGAATTCAAGGCCAGCCTGGGCAGCATAATGAGACCCCTTTTCTATAAAAAGAAGAGAGGAAAAGACTGACTATCATTGAATACTTGTTAAATATTTATTTGGAAAATTAATACAATATGCATTTTGGGGGAAGTTAAGGCCTCACCAGTATCAGCATGCACACCCATTGGCACATGAACTTGTTTCCACGGAATGAGTAAAATAGGAATGTTAATTTTATTGATCCAACACCACTGACTCATTGGGGAAAAAAAAGCCAGAGAGAGAGAGCTCTTTCTCTCTCTCTGTCTCTCTCTCATATACATACACACACACACACACACACACACACACACGTGCGCACTGTGTAACATCAGTAGGAGTCACTGTACAATAGCATATCTGAAAGGCCAAGGTCCATATCTTTACAGATTAAGCTCTAATATATCTTCAACTTCATGCTGGGTGTCTAGTAAAGTATGTGTAAACATTAAGTAAAGTTTTCAGGACTTATTAGAGCATACTGTTTGAAAGTGACAGAGGTCTTGCTTTATAATTCTTATCGTCATTGAACTTCTAACACATGCAGACACAATATGGATCATTAACAGAAATGGTCAGTTCTTGCTGTGAATGAATGAGCCTGTTTTTATGAACTAAAGAGATGCATGTTAAGAAAAAGATAAGGAATAGTGGGGTTTTATTGTATTGATGGTTTAGAATTATCATCTCAGGTGCATATTAAATGTGTTAGAGGATGTGCCTTTTTAAAGTAAGCGTTTAAATTTTAAGTATAACATACATATGGAAAAGTGCATACATCATTAAACAGATTAATAAAGTTTTACAAGATAAACACATTTTGTATTTACTTTAGAGAAAGTAAACACAAAATAATACACAAGGCTGTGTATTATTTTCAAAGAACCAAGCTTGAAATTTTTTGAAATGACTTCATAATGCATTTTGCATATTTGGTTATTTCTGAAATATACCTCTCAAAACAACATTACCTCTAACTTGTGCAGTTTTATTTCTTCCCCCCACCCTTTTTTTTTGTTCTTGATGACCCTTTGGTTAAACTTTGGATCATTTATTTCTGTAAAGCATTCATCTCCTAGAGTCTTTTCATCACACAACACCAAGGCTGTATCTTGAGCAAATTCCCCTTCCTTGCCTTCCTTCTTTCCTTCCTTCCTTCCTTCGTTCCTTCATTCCTTCCTTCCTCCCTCCCTCCCTCCCTTCCCTTCCTCCTTTCCTCCTTTCCTCCCTGTCTCCCTTTCTCTCTTTCTTTTTTTCTTTCTTTCTTTCTCTTTTTTGAGACAGGGTTTTGCTCTGTTACTCAGGCTGGACTGCAGTGACATGATCATAGGTCACGGCAGCCTGAATCTCCTGGGCTCAAGCGATACTCCCACCTTAGCCCCTCAGGTCGCTGGGACTATAGTTGTGCACCACCATGCCCAGCTAATTAAAAAAAATTTTTTTTTTTGTAGAGACAGAAGTCTCCTCACATTACCAAGACCGGTCTCAAACTCCTGGCCTCAAGCAATCCTCCTGCCTTGGCTTCCCAAAGTGCTGGGGTTACAGGTGTGAGCCACCCCACCCGACCCATTAGTATTGCATCTAAGTTATTCACTGGAGTTACAAGATAAACATTCTCTAATTTGATACTTACTTTTTGAAAAGAAGGACAAAAATATTACTTAGAAAGGGATTTTAGTCACAGTATCTAAAAATGTATAAATAATGCCATTACCTTTTAAAAATGATAAAATTTCTGTATTTTATTTATTTATTTGTAGTTATTTATTTATTCATTTTGAGATTGAGTTTCTCTCTTGTTGGCCAGGCTGGACTGCAATGGCACAATCTTGGCTCAGTGCAACCTCTGCCTCCTGAGCTCAAGCGATTCTCCTGCCTCAGCCTCCTGAGTAGTTAAGACTACAGGTGTGCGCCACCAACCACTATGCCCAGCTAATTTTTTTGTACTTTTAGTAGAGACAGGGTTTCACCATTTGGCCAGGCTAGTCTCAAACTCCTGATCTCAGGTGATCTGCCCTCCTCAGCCTCCCAAAGTGCTGGGATTATAGGTGTGAGCCACCACGCCCAGCCTAAATTTATGTATTTTCAAGTTAACTTTCTTGCAAAGAAGAGGAAGAAGGCAGCACATTCAGAAAAATTTATTATTAAAATTAAAGCCTATCATTAGATTCATCTGAGCAATTTTACTATAAAGCATATACCTATAAACATATTATGTAATATCTCCTGTTTGAATAAAGCCGGTCTCCTGTTTGAATAATCAGGTCACATATCACAATCAAAACAATGATAAACATATGTTGTAACCTAGTAACATGATTTAAAATTTCACTATCTTACATAATCAAAGTATCATTTAAGTAGGTGAGCCAAAATGATTACATGTACCTAAGACTATTAATCAAAAAATTCAGAAGAAAGTTTATTGTCTGCTTATGATAAGAATGCTACTTTCTCTACTTGGAGTTTCTGACTGATTACTTACATGAAGTTAGACTATGATGGTAGTGTTTTAAATTGACACCCAAAGATTCTCTGGCTCTTCTTCAGAGTGATGGTGCAAAGTAGGCTATCAATAATTATAATTGAGGGAGACAGCCCAAACTTGGAATGTTTTCTTTGATCTTCATGGATAATAATATACATATTACAGAACCACAGGCCATTGCATCAGTAAATTACTAATGAAAGTGTATCCGCTGGTCGCGGTGGCTCAGGCTGGGTGCTGTGGCTCACACCTGTAATCTCAGCACTTTGGGAGGCCGAGGTGGGTGGATCACCTGAGGTCAGGAGTTCGAGACCGGCCTGGCCAACATGGTGAAACCCCATCTCTAACAAATATACAAAAATTAGCATGGTGGTGGGTGCCTGTAATCCCAGCTACTCGGGAGGCTGAGGCAAAAGAATCACTTGAACTGGGCAGGCAGAGGTTGCAGTGAGCTGAGATCATGCCATTGAACTCCAGCCTGGGTGACAAGAGTGAGACTCTGTCTCAAAAAAAAAAAAAAAAAAAAAAAAGAAAGTGTATCATGTACTCTCACTAAAAGATTCCAGTAAAGTAGAATTTTCTCTGTTTTATTCAAATTTATTTGTATAATTCATCCTGATTTATCTATATAATTTATTCTTATTCTTTTTTTTTGAGACAGGGTCTCACTCTTGTCACCCATGGCTGGAGTACAGTGGCACAATCTTGGCTCACTGCAACCTCTGCCTCCCAGGCTCAAGCGATCTTCCTGCCCCAGCCTCCTGAGCAGCTGGGACCACAGGCATGCACCACCACACCAGGCTAATTTAATTTATTCTAATTTGTGAAATTCTGAATTTATTTCTAATTCAGATCTACTGTACTGTAAGTACCTAGACAAAATTCTTCATGGAATGCTCCCAGAGCAAGGCACTCATAATGATGTTTTGTGTATGGTTATATGACTAGCAGAGAGTTGAACGTATTTATGTGTATAAACACTGGATGATTTGGTCCACTCAATAGACGTTGTGTTAGGTACTAAGGATTCAAAGATGAATTTTCACCTTTGAGAAAGTCAGTAATAGTTAGTGGGACAGACACATAAACCCATAATTGCAATATGATATTGCAAATGTAAAGTAGGAAGCAGGCACAGAATGCTGTAGAAACACAGAAGAATTATGTGCACTATGGTTTTCATGAGTGTGCATCTCCAAGTAGGGAATCCAGTTTGGAGAAAATTTAAGTACAAAAGATAATGAGGGCCTGAATCAGGGCAACAGTCTGAGGGAAGGGGATGGAGTTGAGCAATACATAGGAGGTTTAAGAGGCAGGATTTAATGATTGATAAGATGAAAGGAGAAATACAGATAGAAAGAGAAAGAGATGATGAACAGAGAGAGAAAGAGGTGATGAACAGGCTTAGATGAAGGTGCTATTAATTGAGATTGGCAAGACAAGAGAAAAACCAGGTTTGGAGGAAATGTGGAATTGATTGGGGCAAGGAGCTGAAGTTGGGGTACTTGTGGCATATCTTTGTACATATGTCAAACACACAGTTTAAGAGTCTGAAGCTTAATTAAAGATAAAGTGCTAGTACTGGAGGAGATATTGAAGACCTAGGATAGTAAAAGAATAATAAATGGGTCTTCATGGTGACACTCTGAACCTTATCGTTATCCTGATCGTTCTTCATCTAGCATCTTAAATACTCTTACATCCCCTAATTCCTCTCTGAATGCTACCACATCCTCGACTTCACTAAAACCAACCATGTTCTTATTCAAGGAAGCATTTGCGAGCTTAATATCAAATCAGCCTTGAGGCTGGTGTCACTTTAACATTATCTGAGATATTGCCCCTTTTCTTAGTGTTAGCAACAGTTCTTAATCCTCTTGGCTCATGACTGTATCATACTTCCCAGTCCATACTCCAAGTTGTTCAGCATTGCCTTACTCCCATAAATGCTCCCAGGGACTGGAACCATATCTAGACCTCATGTCTGGTTCCTTGCTGCAAGACTGCCTGACTCAGGGTGGCACCCTCGTGCCTGGGTCTGCTGCTTCTTTGTAGTGAACTTTTATTGTTTATGGATCCCAACGTTCACTCACACTCCTTCTAGGAAAGAACTTCAACAGATTTCCAAGTGGTGAATTTCTCCCTTCCCCCATGGCACAGTTGGTTACTGTAAAGCTGACACCAAGCCACTCTGCAAGAGTCTTCAGACAGTTAGTACTTTACATTAGCTTAACTCCAGTGATTCCTTTCCCTCAATTCGTGTGTGTGGACGATTTCCCACTTTTTCTGCTGGATGTGACTGAGAAAGCATTTAGCCCTGGGAGGTGCTGGTGATCTGAGAATGAAGTCATTCAAAGGAAAAAATGAAGAGACTATGTCCTGATAATAATATCTGGACCCTCCTTTGAGCTGCTTCTAACCCCAGATCTAAACCTGGGCTACTCAGTTATGTTATTTTTAGCATAAAAGAATTTGTGTTGGATTTTATTATCCTTCAACTGAAAAAAATCAATTTTCTTTTCCTTTGTTCCTTCCTTCCTTCCTTCCTGTTTTCTTCCATCTTTCTTTCTCTTTCTCTCTCTTTCCCTCTTCCTTCCTTTCTCTCTCTCTCTTCTTTCCTTTCTATTTCTCTTTCTCTCTTTTTCTTTTTCTTTCTTTCTTTCTCTTTCTTTCTTTCATTCTTTTTCTTTCTTTCTTTCTTCCTCCCTCTCTCTCTCTGTTTCTTCTTTTTTTTTTTTCTGATACAAGATCTTGCTCTGTCACCCAGGCTGGAGTGCAGTGGCACAATCACAGCTCACTGCAGCCTTGACCTCCTGGGCTCAAGTGATCCGCCCACCTTAGCCTCCCAAGTACCTGGGACTACAGGTATCAGCCACCACCCCCAGCTAATTGAAAAAAACATTTTTTTCTTTTGTAGATACAGGGTCTCCCTATGTTGTCCAGACTGGTCTCAAGCTCCTGGGCTCAAGTGATCCTCCTGCCTCGGCCTCCCAAAGCATGGAGATTACAGGCATGAGCCACCGTGTCTGGTCTGTTTTGATTTTTAAAAGAAATTTATTGGCTCACATGATTGACAAATAGAGTAGTAAATCCCCAGATATGGTGGCAGCCAGTGTGGAAAACCTGTTCTCTCTAAAGAAGCTGGAAGTAGGAAAAGGAGGGCTGGGTTAGGGTTTGGAGATGGCAACAGCAGGGTCCTGAATGCCTGGACTGGCTGAGAGGGGCTAGGCTGTTTGCTCACAGGATCTTAAACCAGAAGTAACTACTAGAAGCAACATTGCGGGAACTGCCACACTCAGGTCTGGTTCACACTGAGTCACTAGGGTGAAGAAAGGGAGTCTGGATTCAAAGCCAAATAAAATGGAGAAGGGGCACTTGAAGAGAGGAGAGGTTCCGATTAAGTGGTGGTGAGCAATGCTTGGAAATATTCCACCAGCTTAGAGTAGGGAATCTTCTTATTTCATTATTGTGGCTGTGGGCAGAAGAGCACTAAATCACCTAACGGAAAGACAGAAGGGCAGATTCTTGGACTTTTAGTCATCTTATCTTTGGGATTTGATTTGTATCCTGCTTGACACTGCTTACCTCTATATCCAGTCATCACCCGGCTTTTCTTTCTGCTTAGATCCATTCATTTAATCAACAAATATTTGCTGTCTGTTAAGCATTGTGTTAGGTGCTGGAGATGTAGCAGTGAACAAAACAAAATTGCTGCCCTCATAAGCTTATATTCTATATATTCAGAGACAGAGATAAATGAACAAATAGAAATAACCATGGGAATAATGATAAGTACTATGAAGACAAATAGAGCAAGATCTGAATTAGGTCACGCAGAAACCTACGGGACAAGCTTTGCAGGCAGAGAGAAGAGCATGTGCCACAGAAGCATGCTGGATCTGTTTGAAACCTGCAAGGAGGGCAGTGCATGAAAGGGGAGGCTGGCGGGAGAGGAAGTCGCAGGGATAGACAGAGGCCTGAGAATGTAGGAGCTTATGGGCCATAACAAAGACTCTGGATTTAGATGGTACTTGCTACTCTGATCCAGTTCTAAAATGCCAGCTCTTTGTGTTCAAGGTTCAGAGGGTTAAGAAAGAATGAATCAGAGACAGGACTTTGAGAGCTCAGGGAGTGGGTTAAACAGATGAGATAACAATGCTAAGGCTCTGGCCAAACTCACATCCCACAGTACAACCACACCCTGCTTAGATTTCATTTCTATCTTTAAACTGGAGTTTGAGCAGAATGGGAGTGGAGGTTCAAACTGCCTCCTTGTGAGAATTCTCTTCTGATCTCTTTCCACTGCATGCCTGGGCAGGGAAAATGGAAGATCGGCACAAGTGAGTGTGAGATCAGAAGAGAATTATGCAGCTGATACTCTAGTTAAAAGGAATTCCAGCATTCACCCCTACTCCAAAATTATCAGTGGCTATTTCTGCCAAAGCAAAGGTTGACACTATAATGCTATACTGATTTGCTCTTCATTTTAACAGAAAGCATATTTCTATAACTTAAAGATAAAAGTCAAACAGAAGACCCTACATATTGTGATCTCTTAACTTGTCCTGATAAGTTAATCCTTTGGAAAGTATTGAATAATTTACCCTGCTTAGAAAAATATTCACTATTTGCTTTAAATGGTAGGCTTAAGAGTGATTTTTCTTTCTTCCATATTTTCTTTGTTGAATGGTAATTCATTGTATGGCAGAAGAAAGAAACTTTGTTAAAATGAAAAAGACATTTGTAAATATTTTGTACCAAAAACATCTATATTAGAAATGGATGCAAGCGAATGACTATACTCAGGTTTGGGGTTGGCAGAACAGAAGAATAGAATAGAATAGAATAGAATAGAATAGAATAGAATAGAATAGAATAGAATAGAATAGAATAGAACAGAATCAAGTATTTTGAGAACTTAGATATTCTTTTAAATTATCCTGACTTTTTTAACATGAGAAAATTAAGTTTGAAGAAGTTTGACTTAAGTTTGTCTTTCAAACTTTGCATGAAAATTTAGGTAATCTGTTCTATCTGTTAGGTAATCTGTTCTATCTGTTTTAACTTTTAGTTATCCCTGCTATCAAAGGTAGTCATTTTATTGTGATTATATTTTTTGTAGATGCACAAAAATCTGGAGGATGGTATCTCCCATGGGGTTGGTTATAGTATTTTGGCGAAAATTACCTAGTCATTTATTTCATAAATACAGGTCTATATCTATGTCTACATTTACATCTTACCTATATTTTAACTGTAATTCACATAAAGAAATGTATTTAATATTGAGACCTAGCACATACACATACACTTAAAACAAAAGTTTCTTTCTTTTCTTCTTTGTTTTTCAATTCTATTTTATTCTTTTCTGTTTAATTAAACTTCTGGTCCCAATCCACTGAACTGATTTTATAACCCACTTTTGGGTCTCAACTCGCAGTTAGAAAAGAAAGTATGATTTTGAAAAAAAATTCTTTTGGATTGAGAACTAAAATTTAAGCTATTAGCTAATGATGAAATCCATAATGGCTGTAAAGTGAAGGTGGGGATTATTTTGGGATCATAGTCCTAGGCTTTGGTGGTTGCTATCATGGAATAAGTTTATTCTCTACTCCTGGACCTGATGGCCAATGGCCATAAGTTTGACCATAAATATGTCTTTTTTCTTGGTGCCATTGATTAGCTTAACTGGCCTTGCAGTACTAGCAAAAATAGGTCACAAGTTCTTGAACCACTCGCGCTATACTATGAGCCATAAATATTTGCTTATAACTTTATACTTTAGGTTTCATTAGGCAGATAGAGAGGGAAATTGAGAGTAAAGTTCATTACTGAATTTATACATGAGATTCAATCATCAATCCAAAGTTCACTTAGAACTTTCAACGAAACTGTGAAGGCTTTAATCCTGTCCAATACATTGAAGTCCACATAAATCCCATATAAGTTAATTATTTTGAACAGATCTGTAGCTTAAATATCTCAGAACACATACCATCCTTTTTTTACTCTGTATCCCTTAGGCAACAGCAATGTGTTGAAACTCATTGTAGGGGATAGCTTTTGTTCTTGCCAACTGAATATCCATGAAGTCTATCCATGAAGTAACTTTCCTCTTGAGTACCATCCACCTCTTCCCCTTCTCAGTCTTGCAGTGTAAGTCATGAGGGTAGGGACCAATTCTCAGAACTGTTTGCTGGATTTTTGCAATACACCCACCCTCACCCCCCGCTGCCTCCTCCCTGACACCCCCTGTCATTGCATTTGAATCCCAAGGCATCCTCAACCTCACTCCAGCCTTCAGGGCCAATATTGAAAAGAGGCGAGAGTCATCTAAAGAATTCTATGATGCAGCATCATGATTTTTGTTCCTAAATTGGTTTCTGACTTTGTGCCTCAGTTCTAATGATGGGTTATCCACCTTGATAGCTGGGTCCTGTCACTGTATGTAACTTGTCTATTCTCTGAAAACCTGACACTTTGCCTTACTCTTATTTGATACTAGAGATTTAGATTATGACTGCATCAATTGTCTGACTTCGCTGGTACTACTGACCTGATTTACTGGCTCTCTTTACTTTTCTGTAAACTCTTGGGAAACTGGTCTATAGTCACTAGGCATCTCATGATTAAGAGTGTTCCAGGCTAGGTGCAGTGGCTTATGCCTGTAATCCCAGCACTTTGGGAAGTCAAGGTGGGAGAATCGCTTGAGGCCAGGAGTTTGAGACCAGCCTAGGCAACAGCAAGACCCCATCTGTGACTTATTTCCTTGTAAAGACCACCTGAGGAACTACTTTCCTATGCTACCCCAAATTGTTGCAATGTTCCAGATACTGACTATTGCCAACTCACTGGGACATCTCTGTAGCTGAGTTGAATCTGAATGTCTGCCCCACTTCTGTAGATGAGTCTCTTACTAGAGGCCAACCCTTACTCCCTCTTTTTTTCCTGCTGCTGACTGGAACATAGCTGGTAGAGTCTCAAGACATGTAAGACTAACTTTTTATTGTCCTTCCCCATGTCTAACAGGGCATCTTGTTCAGAAAATAGTTGAATAAGCATGGCCATTTGAAAATTAGCATCAGATTTCACTTTGTTTGAGGGGTCAGATTGATTTACAAAATGAAAACTTGTACCTTGATATCTGTTTTAAATGAGAAAAACTTGAGAATAATGAGTCTACTTCTTCAAAATTTATTATGAAATAAAATGTCAAAAGTTCAAGTTCAGAATGATGTATATTTAAATGCAACATCCAACTTGTTTCATTTTGGTGCTAACAACTTTTGAGTATGTTCCATGAAACCTCAAACAGCTTTTGAATTTTGTCTTTAATTTTGCTATTAAACTATTTCATAGAGACTACAAAGAAAGAAGGAAAGGCAGAAAGAGATAAAGGAAAGGAAGGAAAGAAAGAAGGAAGGAAGAATGAATGAAAGAAAGAAGGAAACACAGAGAAAAAAGAAAACAGAAAGAAAAAAAGAAAAGAAACCAATTGGGTTCCTTTATAGTCCCCTGATGGGTCTATTAGTCTCTGGGATCCTAACTCTATTGTAAACACAATATTTGGGAATTTATTTTGAAAGAACTAGAAATTGGGTTTAACTAACATTATTATGTGTCAAGTTTCAGTTGTCAAAAACATTCTGTCCATAGAGAAAAAAAATAGATTGTTTTGCTTCCTAAGGAAATGCATTGAATTTGGAGTATGATGACTGAAAGTACATTGTGTTGGAAAGTTAAATGCAAGTTAACCAAATGCACATGGCATTGAAAATTTCTCTAAATGTTCTTTGTGGATTTGGGTATACAACCTTGGCACCCCCCACCTCTTTTTTTTCTTTCATCTTTTCTTTTTTCTTTCCTTCCTTCCTTTCATTTTTCTTTCTTTTTTTCTTCAGATAAGCTTATCAGCCTTTCATAGGGATGTTTTCTGTGTCTGGGTCCTAAAGTAGCAAAATAGATTTAGCTGTGAGGGAGTCAATGCAGAAGGAAAACAGTAAGATAGTATGCAGAACAAAATACTGCTATAATTGCTTTAAACGCAGCATCACGAGCTATTTGCATTTTTGTCAATTTGCTTAATTAAGCAACAGAATATTAAAAGTAGCTTTCAAGGGCCTCTCTGTCTCAGCCCAAAGGCAGACATGCAAACAAATAATTAGGATATAATGTAATGGCAAATCATAGTGGAATGAGAGACAAATTGTCTCCTGGATAAGTGAGTCATGAAGGCTTCAACAGTATAAATGATGTTTGAACTATGTCTCAAAGGGTGATAAGAATGTGCTGGATGGAGAGGAAAAGAAAGGCATTGTAGGGCAGTGAATAGCTAGAGCAAAGGCACTGAGCTGTGAAACTGCAGGGCATGTTGAGGGAAACAGTGAATGACCTGGTGTGGTTCTAGAAATATACTATGTTGGGAAACATATACTATGTTGGGAAAAGGGTTCTTGGCATGATGTGGCTAGAAAGATAGATTGGAATCAAATGATGAAGAACCTTATATGTAGATCATATGATTTTGGACTTGATCTCAGGGTCCTCTGAAGTTTTTTTTTTTTAAATTCACCGTAAGTTTAATATTAAGAATACACATTTTTTTTTTTGTCATAGTGAAATAGGCCTTTTGGAGAAGGGACATCTTGGAGTAATTGATTTCTCTGCTGAACTCGGCCATTATTTATACTTTTTCTGAGGTTTCTAACATGATAATATTTCCTTCCATTTATCTACCACCATTCCGATATTGTTCCATTGCCCACTAGTTGTGATCTCCACACATTCATCAAAGATTCATAAAGGGATCAGATCACCACAGTATTCCTTTGGCATGTCTGACACAACTTAATTTTAATGACTACTTCTTGTCCATAATTTTTTCTCTCCAGGAGGGAGAGCTTTGCTTGTGCTATCTACTCACCAGGCTCAGAGCTGCCTTGAAATAGAATTTGCAGCCTTCCTCATGTGCCTGTGGTATCATCAAAGGTTTTTAAGCAGAGGAAGCTGCCACTTTCTGGGTCATTACCACCTCTCCCTCATGCTCTCTAGCCCCACCTAAGCAGTATATTACATGAACTTTTTATCTCCCACTACTATTCCTCCCAAACTCTCACAGCTTCCTTAATACCCAGCCAATTGCCAACATCCTCTTTCTTCAAGCAACTGGTGATTATCATTGCTCCCCAGAATGTATTTGATCCTTAGAGCATCCATAGTTTAAAAAAAATCTTACTAACCAGGCAGTTAACATCCTTTTCATGGTCATCCATGGCTTGGTGGCCTTGGACATATGACCTCCATGTCAATTCAAGCAAGTTCTGCACCCCTTTTAGAGATTAGACTAACTTTTAATAAATATTTATTGAATACCCGTTATGTGAGGGATGTCATAGGCATTGAAAGACAATGATGAATAAAACAAATGAGATATCTGCCCTCAGGAGTTTATGGCCTGTAACAGGTGTTGGCAAACTACACCCCGTGGGTCAAATCTGGCCCACCATCTGTTTTTGACTATAAAGTTTTATTGAAACACAGCCATATTCATTCTTTTGTGTATTACCTATGGCTGCTTTTATGCTACAAAGTCAGAGTTACATAGTTGCAACAGAGGCTATGTGACCTGAAAATCCCAAAACATTTACTATTTCACCATTTACAGAGAGAGTTTGCTAATCCTTGGCCTAAACCATGCTTCTTGAACAATCTGTAATGAAAGATTAGTTAAAAACTTAAAAAATTATTGTAGACATGTTTTCTAGCTTTTTATAAAAATGAGTTTTTAGAAAAACAAACAAAAAATCAAACATACAAAATACAAGCTCAGAATACTATGTCAAATTGTTATACAAGTTTCTAAATACTTAATCTAGTTTCTGTATTTATCTCCTGGATGATGAGTAATAAATAGTTTGCAGACAAGCACCCGTGAGCTTTGAGACCACACTGTGAGTAGTGCTAGCCTAGAAGTTAAGACAGAAATCAAGCAAATAATAACACTAATAATTATCCTAGATCAAATTTTACTAATAGCTATGATAAAAAATCATAAAGTGATATGCGGCTGAATTTTAGGGGAGACCAAGACAGGGTTTTATGAAGGGATGAACTTTGAGCTGAGATTATAGAGTGAATGTGAATTAACCAGACACAAAGTGTGTCTTTGCTGGAGTCTGATGATGTTAAAAGAACATCCATGGCAATGGAAATACATGTGCAAAAGCCCTAGGTGGGAATGAGGCAGGAGAATAGGGTCTACAGGCAGGGAACCTAAGGCTGTTTCTTGCCGACTTCCTAGAACTAAAAAGAAAGGAAAACCCTAACTTTCCATGCCTAAGTAACAAAAGGACCAGAGGCTACTCCCTTTGCAAACCTCCCATCTTTTCTGGGCGGCAGATGGGAAATTGGCTGTCGGCAACAAATCATACTGCCAGTCTTCGTTTGCAACTTTGTAACTTCACTCCAGCCTCTGAATGGTTGCTGTCCACAACCAGTCAGACTGATTGCGGGCGGAGTCTTTGTTTGCATAGAGGTATAACTTTGTAACTCACCTTAGCCTCTGATTGGTTGCAAAAAGCAATGTTTGCACAGGAGTGTGAACTTTATAATTTCACTTCAGCCTCTGGTTGGCTGCTTTCTGCAACCAATCAGACTGATTGCGGGCTACCACTTCATTTACATGAGGTGAGTATGAAGTGGCCAATGGGAAACTTCTAGTGGGTATTTGGACCCAAGAAGATTCTGTATCCTGGCTCTTGAGCAGCTGTTGGGGCCCCTCCCACACTGTGGAGCGTACTTTCATTTTCAATACATCTCTGCTTTTGTTCTTTTGTTGCTTCATTCTTTCTTTGCTTTGCTGGGCGTTTTGTCCAGTTCTTTGTTCAAAATGCCAACAACTTGGAAAACTTGCAGTCAAGACCCTCTACTGGTGACAGGCAGAAACTTACTATGTGTCTGTAACTGTTTTAAACACTTTATGTATATTTCTCCTTTAATACCCTCTTCAGTCTATAAGGTCATTATCATCATCTCACTCATGCTTTTCATCATAAATTAAGCAATTCATTAACATGCACTTTTTATCATCTATTTTATATATGAGAAACCTGAGGAGTAGAGATGTGAAATAACTTATTCAAAATCACTTAGATGGCTAGTGAGGCAGAGAGTTGGAATTGGTTTCCAGGGGTATTTGATATCACAGTCTGTGCTTTCATCCATTGTGCTATGCAAGTATCATTTTTAATCATAATAACCCATGATTTCAACCCTGGAGGCATTTGCCTCTAGTTTCCAGCAATCCTAAAGAACTATCTTAATTTTACTGTCTTCCTTGGCAAAGCTAGAACATATAATTAGCTTTATCAAATTTCCAACAATTTCCACATAAGTGGAGAACCAGGCTAGTCAATGAAGACTAGAATTAGGTACCACAGCCTTTGGTAGCACCTAGTAGAAGAGGTATATGGCTTGTATCAGAATTAGGTTTATCTGTGAGTAATAGAAACCCTAAACGACACTTGCTTCAAGACTCTAACTTGTTTCTTTACTATGTAAACCTCCCCAGATGAGAGCTTATCCAGAGCTGTATTCCAGGAAGTCACCAAGGCCCGTATCTTGTGTTCTGACATCTGTAGCAAGCCATCTCATAATCCAAGATGACTGGACACTGTATTCATTTCTCAGGGCTGCTGTAATAAAGTCCTACAGACCAGGTGCAGTGGCTCACACATGTAATCACATCACAGCACTTTGGGAGGCCAAGGTGGGAGGATCACCTGAACCCAGGAGTTTGAGACCAGCCTGGGCAACCTAAGGTGACCCCTATCTCTACAAAAAAAGATTTTTAGGCCAGGAGTGATGGCTCATGCCTGTAATCCCAGCACTTTGGGACACCAAGATGGAAGAATTGCTTGAGGTCAGGAGTTTGAGACCCACCTGGTCAACATAGTGAGACCCCATCTCTATTTTTTAAACAATATAAACATAAATATATATTTATACATACTATATGATTATATGTAATATATAGTATTATGTATTAAATGATATATAATATATACTATATAATATATATGTTAAATATATATACCTTTAGCCAGGCATGATGGTGCACACCTGTACTCCCAGCTACTCAGGAGTCTGAGGTGGGAGGATCAGTTGAGCCTGGGAGACTGAGGCTGCAGTGAGCTATGATCACGCCAC
Source organism: Pan paniscus (assembly GCF_029289425.2). Lineage (NCBI taxonomy): Eukaryota > Metazoa > Chordata > Mammalia > Primates > Hominidae > Pan > Pan paniscus. Next base: position 88,044,997 of record NC_073259.2, read on the forward strand.
TGTACTCCAGTCTGAGTGACAGAGTGAGACTCTGACTCTAAATAAATACAGTGCTACAAGCTAGGTGGTTTAAAATAACAGAAATTTGTTATCGTAGCTCTGGAGGCTGAAAGTTCAATGGTAATGTGTCCGGAATTGGTGGGTTCTTGGTCTCACTGATTTCAAGAATGAAGCCACGTACCCTCGCGGTGAGTGTTACAGTTCTTAAAGGCGGCCTGTCCGGAGTTTGTTCCTTCTGATGTTCGGGTGTGTTGGGAGTTTCTTCCTGCTGGTGGGTTCATGGTCTTCCTGGCTCAGGAGTGAAGCTGCAAACCTTCGCAGTGAGCGTTACAGCTCTTAAGGCGGGGCCTCTAGGAGTTGTTCTTTCTTCCCGGTGGATTTGTGGTCTCCCTGGCTTCAGGAGTGAAGCTGAAGCTGCAGACCTTTGCAGTGAGTGTTACCGCTCATAAAGTCAGGGTGGACCCAGAAAGCAAGCAGCAACAAGATTTATTGCAAAGTGCGAAAGAACAAAGCTCCCACCCAGAGGAAAGAGACCCAAGGGTTGCCACTGCTGGCTCCAGCAGCCTGCTTTTATTCTCTCATCTGGCCACGCCCCCCCCCCACCCCATCCTGCTGATTGGTCCATTTTACAGAGAGCCCATTGGGCTGTTTTACAGAGAGCGGATTTGTCCGTTTTGACAGGGTGCTGATTGGTGTATTTAAATCCCCTAGCTAGACATAAAGGTTCTCCAAGTCCCCACTAGACTCAGGAGCCCAGCTGGCTTCACCCAGTGGATCCCGCACAGGGGTCACAGTGGAGCCGCCTGCCAGTCCCGCACCATGCGCCCGCACTCCTCAGGCCTTGGGTGGTCGATGGCACCGGATGCCGTGGAGCAGGGGGCGGCGCTTGTCGGGGAGGCTCAGGCGGCGCACGAGTCCACGGCGGGGAGAGCGGGGAGATTCAGGCATGGCGGGCTGCAGGTACCGAGTCGTTCCCCGCCGGGAGGCAGCTAAGGCCCGGCGAGAAATTGAGTGCAGGTCCGGTGGGCCAGTACTGCTGGGGGACCCGGCGCACCCTCCGCAGCTGCTGGCCCGAGTGCTAAGCCCCTCATTGCCTGGGGCCGGCAGGGCCCGCGGGCCGCTCCGAGTGCTGGGCCCGCCAAGCCCACGCCCACCCGGAACTCTAGCTGGCCCGCAAGCGCCGCTGCAGTCCTGGTTCCCGCCCGGGTTCCCGCCCGTGCTTCTTCCACACCTGCCCGCAAGTCCAGGGAGCCGGCTCCGGCCTCTGCCAGCCCAGAGAAGGGCTCCCACGGTGCAGTGGCGGGCTGAAGGGCTCCTCAAGCACAGCCAGAATCGGTGCCGAGGCCGAGGAGGCACCGAGAGCGAAGGAGGGCTGCCAGCACAGTGTCACCTCTCAGTAAGGCCTTGCCATCACCAAGGTTTTCTCTGAAGAATGTGGGAGATGCTACTTCTTTGCCTCTTCTAGCTTATGGTCTTTGCTGGCATTCCTTGATTTCCTTGGCTGGCAGATCCATTGCTTTTATTTCTGTCTCTGTCATCACATGACTTTGTTCTGTCTGTGTCTCTCCACATCATCTGCCCTCTGTGCCTGTCTTTGTGTCTTCACATGGCATTCTCCCTGTCTGTGTGTTTCAATTTTCCTCTTCTTATATTTCTTCTTCTGGAAATATAATGACCTCTTCTTAACTTGGTTAAACCTATAAAGACCTGTTTTCAAATAAGGTCACATTCACAGGTACTGGGGATTACGATTTCAGCTTTTTTTGTGGGGAAGGAGGAGGTTGTAACAATTTAACCCATAACATGTTCCAAAATCATGTTTACATTCCAACTTTCATAAATAGGAGATCATGCCTCTTTCCCTTAAGAATACTTTCTATTATATATGATGTACAGAAAAATTCTGCTTATACTGGTCCTGTATAGGTGCAAATGAGTTGGTCAGCTTTCTGCCCAGCTAAATCAGAGGTTCTGGTACTAAGGAAGAAGGAATGCATCCATATTGAATGACAGCAAGCAGTACCTGCCATATGGTCTACAATTACTCTTCACACCTGCTACACTTTGTCATTTCTTGATCTATTGGATTGCAATGTTTGACACTCCCACAGAAAGCTACTTCATCACACACATCACCTGTTTTAGGCTGAAACAGAGATGTAGGGCTTCCTGGAAGTTTTTAACAAGCCACTACCATGGTGTAGTGGGGAAATATAATTGGAATCGGATTGTAGTTGTATAACTTACTGATGTGATCTTGAGCTATTCAGTAAGCTCTAAGTCTCAATTTCCTCATCTGTAGATTGGGGATAATCATTTCTGCCTCATGTAATTGCTATATGGCTTCAGTGGGATAGTATTTGAAAGTTCCTGGCACAAATCAGATACGTTTTAACTGTTTGTTAGATACGGATCTAGGAAGGAGAAGCAGGAGGAAAAGAAAAAAGGAAGGAGGTGGGGGAGAAAAATGGCTTTCTTGACATAACAGTGTCATTTAAAGAGAAGCTTGAGAAAAATGGATATTTCCTTAAGTGTCCTTTTAAGCAAGTCATGGTTCTTTTGAGAGAACAATGATCTACCTACTTTCAGCAGTTCTTTTGATATGATATATAACCACCTCACGCTATACTGAATTATTATTTGAGGAGTAATTCTCAGCCTTGTCAGAAAGAAATATCACTGAACAGATAATATCACAAGCCCCTAAGAAGTGACAGCTATTGTGATTGCAGTAACTTAGAGGAGTCCAAATGATTTTTTGGGCATTATATACGTAAAACATACAATGTTTCTGGCAGACATTTTTTATTTTATTTTTAAGTTCCGGGGTACACGTGCAGGGTATGAAGGTTTGTTACATAGGTAAATGTGTGCCATGGTGGTTTGCTGCACCTATCAACCAACCCATCACCTAGGTATTAAGCCCAGCATGGATTAGCTCTTTTTCCTTATGCTCTCCTTCCCCTTCCCCACCCTCCCCCAACTAGCCCCCGTGTGTGTTGTTCCCCTCCCTGTGTGCATGTGTTCTCATTGTTAAGCTCCCACTTGTAAGTGAGAACAAGCGGTGTTTGGTTTTCTGTTCTTGTGTTAGTTTGATGAGGATGATCATTTCCAGCTTCATCTGTGTCCCTGCAAAGGACATGATCTCATTCCTTTTTATGGCTGCATAGTATTCCATGGTGTATATGTGCCACATTTTCTTTATCCAGTCTACCATTGATGGGCATTTGGGTTGATTCCCCATCTTTGCTATTGTGAATAGTGCTGCAGTGAACATACGTGTGCATATATCTTTAAAATAGAGTGATTTGTATTCCTTTGGGTATATACTCAGTAATGAGATTGCTGGGTCAAATGGTATTTCCAGTTCTAAAATTTTGAGGAATTGCGACACTGTCTTTCACAATGGTTGAACTAATTTACATTCCCACCAACAGTGTAAAAACTTTCCTAATCTTCCACAAGCTCGCATTTTTCGAGCATTTGTTGTTTCTTGACTTTTTAATAATTGCCATTCTGGCTTGTGTGAGATGGTATCTCATTGTGGTTTCGATTTGCATTTCTCTAATAATAAGGAATGTTGAGCTTTTTTTCACATGTTTCTTGGCCACATGTATGTCTTCTTTTGAAAATTGTCTGTTCATATCATTTGCCTATTTTTTAATGGGGTTGCTTGTTTTCTTCTTGTAAATTTGCTTAAGTTCCTTGTAGATTCTGGATATTAGACCTTTGTCTGACAGACATTGTAGCAAATAGAGTCAGCTATTTGTCCCACAATATACAATCCCTCTCCCTTTCCATGTGTGTAGTCAGTCAAATTTTTAGCTGGGACACATGGCCACCTACCAAATGACATTTCTCAGCCTTCCTTGCAGGTAGGTGTGGCTATATGATCAAACATTTGCGAATGGATATGAACATAAGTAATGTATGCAACTTCTGGTCATTTTTTGTTTGTTTCTTTGTTTGTTTTGAGATGGAATCTTGCTCTGTCTCCTAGGCTAGAGTACAATGGTGCCATCTCGGCTTGCTGCAGCCCCCACCCCCCAGGTTCAAGCGATTCTCCTGCCTCAGCCTCCTGAGTAGCTGGGATTACAGGTGCTCGCCACCATGCCTGGCTAATATTTGTAATTTTTAGTAGAGATGGGGTTTCACCATGTTGGCCAGGCTGTCTTGAACTCCTGACCCCAGGTGATCCACCCACCTCAGCTTCCCAAAGTGCTAGCATTATAGGTGTGAGCCACCACACCTGGCCCTGGTCATGTCTTTAAAAGGGAGAGATATGTCCTTCAATTTATCTTTTCTCTTTCCTGTTACCTGGGATGTGGATGTGATGTTGAACATTTTTTGACATGGGCAACTACTTAGGACAGTAGAACAACAAGATGACAGAAGCCTGGGCCCCAATATCAAGGAGCTGCTCTTCCAGCCAAGTTTTGCTTAAACTTGGATTGTTACATGAAAATAAACTATTTTGCTTAAACCACTGTTATTTTGGGGTTTTATTATAGCAAGTGAACCTGTATCCTAAAAATGACAGGTTTTGGTAACCTAAAATTGGGCACTGACTGAGTGGCCAGGCAGTGGGTACAAGAACACAGTTAATATCATCTGGAAGGCTGTCCACATTTATTATACTGTGGAAAAATATTTGGAAAGCTGTCATCCACAATAACTTGGAAAGCAGACCAAATGCTCTTGGAAGCCATAGCTTTAAAAGAAAAGGTTAAAAAAAATTCAGGATGTTGGAATGTATTGGCTGCTTCTTTACTTCTTTCAGTAAAGTTTTCAAAACAGATATGGATTGAGTCCAGTTGCAAACAAAGATGAAAGAGAATACAACTTTCCTAAGAGAAGACTAATCATTGAGCAATTTAGGGCCCCCAGAAGGTTGAGAGAACCAATTGCTTCTGCAGTACAAATGAAAGTAATGACAAGCGGTGGCTATGAGGAATAGATGTGGCAGGAAGGTAGTTTCAGTTCCTCTTTACTACCAGCTCTCTCCCCAGCAAGTCCAAATAAAAATAATAATGTTTTCAAACAGATTCTCATAAGTGTTCAATAAGGTATCTTTTACAATTTTTAATTTTTCCACTGGAACTAACAATTTAAGTAAAAGGAGTGTTCTTACTATTCAAATAGAGCCTTAAGTAAATTCAGCCAGTCCAAAGATCTTCAAACCAAAATATGCACATTCTTGGGTTACAAGAATTATTCCCAGGGGAGCACTTGGACACATATAACTTTAACTTTCATGTTTATTATTTCAAAAATTGAACTACCTGAGAATTTCCCCATGGTCAAGAGCCATTGTACTTCTTTATTGTCTTCCCTTTCACAATTGCCCTTGTCCCACTAAACTTCGAAAGGTCTACTACCTCTCTCCCATCTCCAATCTTATAATACTGTAAATGTACAATACTTTATGATATTTGCAATGATTTATGGCTAATACATATAATAACCAGATGATTTTTAATGAAAAACTTAGACCATTGAGATCATAGAGAAAAACCTATTTACATAATTTCAATTTATATACATAGTTTTATTGCAAAGAAATATGATGAAGGTGATCAATGTGAGGGTATAAGCACAAAAATATATTAACGTACAATTCTGTGAGGGAGTGAAAAGGAAACATGAATTCAAGGAGCAAAAGGGACTATTAAAGAGCAACTTATTGACATTTAGAAAAATGAATGATGGTAGTGTTAAATCACCATATTATTTACATTCTTTAAGTAATATAATATTTTATTTTTAAAATATCAATATATACAATATGTTGGAATTGCCTCTTTTGCTACTAGTGGTTAGACTTATGAGAACATTTTTATATTTAGATTTTAAAACGTTTGAGGGACTTCATAGTATCTAAATGTTCTTTAATTGTGTATTCCAAGCAAAATGTTTTAAGACCACATTTCTTTCTTTTTCTTTTTTCTTTCTTTTTTCTTGTTTTTGAGACGGAGTCTCACTCTGTTGCCCAAGCTGGAGTGCAGTGGTGCAATCTCGGCTCACTGCAACCTCCACCTCCCAGGTTCAAGCGATTATCCTGCCTCAGCCTCCCCAGTAGCTGGAACTACAGGCGCATGCTATCACACCCGGCTAATTTCTCTTCCCCATTACACCTAAATTACTCCCCATAAGCCCCTTGTAGATGTGGAATTACGGCCCCTTGGTTTGCTCCTGAGCAAATAATCCTTTGTTTGGAATTGTGGATGACTCCTGGATGGTTGTATATTGTCTAGGGAGCCAAATGAGATCAGCAGAAGTTTTGTCTGCATGAAGTATAGAGGAGGTTAAGCTTCAGACTTGGGCATAATGGATGGGCCTTTCAGTTTAAGTATAAACAGTAACAGTAGGTTATTTGAGGTGAAGAAACATACATGGAAATGGCAACAATGTGCGCCTTTCTTCTTTTTATGAGGCTTTCCTTTTCAGAAAAGTTGAAAATATAACTTTCTCAGTCCTTCCATATTTGATACTGTCACTTGGAGATAATCTTGCTGAAACAGTGTTACTCTACATGTTTTTCTTGTATCCAAAGCAAATACTAGTTTCCAGACCTTTGTATTTTTCAAATAGGACTGTTAGAGTTCTCAATTATGAACTGCATTCATTCTGCTATAGCTAGAAGGCTTGGCAAGTGTTTTATAACAGAACATTGTATACCTTATTAGGTTTGTTACTTTTTTTTTTTTAAACAATGGAGATTTGGAAGAACAAGTCAATGGAATGTTTTATTAACACCTTAGCTTGATTTTCTAATAAGGAAAAAATTATTAGACCTGTATTAGCACACCGATCAATTCTTAAAATATATGAAGATAAGGATTGAGTGTCATATTAATAAAACTTTAATTTCTCTTTAGCAGAAGAAATTTCCTCTCCACTATAGTTTGTACTTATTGTTCCTGTTAAAGCCAACTATAAAAGACTAACAAAGCATGTTATAATTTGTCTTCTAACTGGAATATATTGATTTTTTATGTTTTACCAATTTTCCCCATTGAAATAAGAGAAATAAGTCTTGCATTTACTTTACCTGTGAAGTTGAATATTCAGTAGGGATTCTTATCCTGCCATATTTCTCTGGGAACTGCTCATTCTACAGCAGGAATGTCTCCCTCTCCTAATAGTCTTATTTCTATGAAAAGACCCACTTCCAAAGTACTAAGTTGATTGGACCCAGGATTGGAGCTCTCCTCCCCTTCTCAACCTAAGCTGAGCCAATCTGATTCTCTTTCAGGAATTTAGCAGCAGGGCTGAGAGACTGGAATTTGTTCTCTACCTGTGACTGAGCCTTTTGCTTATTATCTTGGAGCTGAGGACATAGCTTGCCTTTGCAAAAGAAAAGATGTCTGATCCCTAACATTAATCGAACCAGGAGCAAGAGTACAAATGGTGGCTCTCATAACTGTGTTTAAGTATTTGAAAGGCCATAAATTAAGAAAACAAACTACAAATAAGTTTTTTTTTTTTTTGAGACGGGGTCTCACTCACTCTGTCGCCCAGGCTGGAGTGCAGTGGCATGATCTGGAGTGCAGTGGCATGATCTCGGTTCACTGTAACCTCTGCCTCCTGGGTTCAAGTGATTCTCGTGCCTCAGCCTCCTGAGTAGCTGGGACTTCAAGCACCTGCTACCATGCCCAGCTAATTTTTGTATTTTTTGTGGAGACGGTTTCACCATGTTGGTCAGGCTGGTCTTGAACGCCTTATCTCAGGTGATCCACCCCTTTGGCCTTCCAAAGTGCTGGGATTACAGGTGTGAACCACCACACCCAACTCAAAATAAGATCTTTTCTATCTTTATATCTTGACAAATAGATTTTATAACTACGTGGGAGGTGAGGTTTGAGCATTTGAAATTCTGTGACCCCTTGGAATTTTGCAATGGAAAGTGACTTTTGGGGGAGAGATGCCACGTGGTCTTTTCCCTTTTCCATCAAGTACCACTAAGGGCCACACACTGCATGTACATGGACACCTCAGGATCCTATCCAAGCACCATCCACAATCCCCCCATACAGTTGCCCCTTGACTATGCTTTGGGACCAGAGGGGCACACTGATGGAACAGTCTGCTCTTGGGAAGACAGACCCAGGGAAGAGGCTAGTGCAGGCCTTGGGAATAAACTCAGGTATTTTCTTCCTGAAAATTCTGGGGCCTCAAGTGCCCACATCATGTTGTAGAAGGGACTATGTAGACTCTGGAAGGACACAATTTCATAAATGCATCAACTCCTTGAGTCATCGAGAAGGGCATAGATAGGGACAGGAAAGATTGGGGTCCGCTAAAGGCCCTCTTTCATAGCGCTGCTGTTTTTCTGCTCATTTTTTTTTAAAGACACCATGGCATTCTTATATAACATTTCTCCATTTATCTTAAGCTAGTTTGATGTGGTTTATATTAGTTGTAATAAATGAAACCTAGCAAAATCAGGATGCCCAACTAGGAGACTTTGAATTGCTGATCCAATTAGAATTTTATTACCTGAATTTATATATTTATGATGCTTTTAGTGTACAAAGTGATTTCATATTCACTTTATAATTCCCACAGTACCCTATGAGGTAAAAATCTCTTCCCCTTTTGCAGATATAGAAACGGAAGCTCAACTAACTTGTTCAACTTGCCAAACAAGATTCCTTATGGATCTATTTCTTTCCAGACATTGATGTGCCTAAAGAAAGCAATCAGTAGGTGCTAACAGTAAAGCAAAGCGCACGTTAATAGAAAAGCATCTCTTCTCACAAAAGCTATTAAGAAAAGAGAAAAAAATAGGCAAAAATATCATTTTTGAAAAATAGACAAAAACATCATGCAAATGTTAGTCAGGTGTGGTGGCCCAAGTCTGCAATTCCAGCACTTTGGGAGGCCAAAGTGGGCAGTTGCCTTGAACCCAGGAGTTCGAGACTAGTCTGGACAACTTAATGAAACCCCATCTTTACAAAAAATACAAAAATTATCCAGGCACAGTGGTGCACAACTGTATTCCCAGCTACTCTGGAAGCTGAGGTGGGAGTATCACCTAAGCCCAGAGAGGTTAAGGCTGCAATGAGCTGTGATTGCGCCACTGCACTCCAGCCTAAGTGACAGAGCAACACCCTGTCTCAAAAAAAATGCAAATGGTAAGAATCAGAGACTTCAGTTGGTAGTGTCCTTTCATTTGGTGGCCTGCACCTGGTGCTAAGCCAGAAGTATACTTTCTAAGTGTGGGTGTGCAAGATGTAAAGCCAAGAAGGACTTTTTCCAGAGTCAATGGGAATTTGGGATGGGGAGGGGAAGCAGGTATTAAATCTCTAACTGAGGTATGCAGGGATTCTACAGGTAGCTGGTTCTATCTCTGGTTACAGAATGAAAACAAAGGTGTGGAATGTGGGCAGGGCACTCTTCTCTGGTTTTGGCAATCTGCCTCCCTGAAAATGGAGTTGGGGCAGATACACAGAGCATAAGTCTACTGGTAGTTAATAGCACCTTTGAGCAGCCCAAGGAATGGTGGTGGTTTGTATGTATGTATGTATGTATGTATGTATGTATGTGCATGTGTGTGTGCATATGTGTGTCCTTCAAGCCAACTAATACACTGCAATTATGGTGTATTCATTTTCACACTGCTATAAAGATACTATCTGAGACTGGGTAATTTATAAACAAAAGAGGTTAAATTGACTCACAGTTCCACATGGCTGGGGAGGCCTCAGGAAACTTACAATAATGGCACAAGGTGAAGGGAAAACAAGTACCTTCATCACAAGGTGAGAGGAGAGAAAGAGAGAGCTCAAGGGAAACTGCCACTTTTAAACCATCAGATCTCGTGAGAACTCCCTCACTATCACAAGAATAGTATGATGGAAACCACCTCCATGATCTAATCACCTCCCACCAGGTCCCTTCTTCAAAATATGGGAATGACAATTCAAATTTGAGATGAGATTTGGGTGGGGACACAGAGCCAAACCATATCATTCCACCCCTCTCAACTCCCAAATCTCATGTCCTTTTCACATTTCAAAACCAATCATGTGGCTGGGCGCAGTGGCTCAAGCCTGTAATCCCAGCACTTTGGGAGGTCGAGGTGGGCGGATCACGAGGTCAGGAGATTGAGACCATCCTGGCTAACATGGTGCAACCCCGTCTCTACTAAAAAATACAAAAAAAAATTAGCCGGGCATGGTGGCCAGTGCCTGTAGTCCCAGCTACTTGGGAGGCTGAGGCAGGAGAATGGCGAGAACCGGGGAGGCGGAGCTTGCAGTGAGCCAAGATGGCACCACTGCACTCCAGCCTGGGCGACAGTGCGAGAGTCCATTTCAAAAAAAAAAACAACAAAAAAACCAAACATGCAATCATGCATGACTTTGGAAAAGCCATAACTCATTTCAGCGTTAACTTAAAAGTCCAAATCCAGCTAGGCACGGTGGCTCACACCTGTAATCTCAGCACTTTGGGAGGCCGAGGCGGGCGGATCACGAGGTCAGGAGATGGAAACCCTCCTGGTTAACACGGTGAAATCCCCTCTCTACTAAAAATACAAAAAATTAGCCGGGCATGGTGGTGGGCGCCTGTAGTCCCAGCTACTTGGGAGGCTGAGGCAGGAGAATGGCGTGAACCCAGGAGGCAGAGCTTGCAGCGAGCAGAGATCATGCCACTGCACTCCAGCCTGGGCGACAGAGCAAGACTCCGTCTCAAAAAAAAAAAAAAAAAAAAAAAAAAGTCCAAATCCAAAGTCTCATCTGAGACAAGGCAAGTCTCTTCTTTCTATGAGCCTGTAAACTCAAAAGCAAGTTAGTTACTTCCAAGATACAGTGGGGGTACAGGAATTGGGTAAATGTTCCCATTCCAAATAAGGAGAAATGTGCCAAAACAAGGGGGCCACAGACCCTATGCAAGTCCAAAACCCAGCAGGGCAGTCCTTAAATCTTAAAGCTCTAAAATGATCTCCCTTGACTCAATGTCTCACATCCAGAGCATGCTGATGCAAGGGGTGGGCTCCGAGGGCCTTGTGCAGCTCCGCGCCTGTTGCTCTGCAGGGTACAGCCCCTGTGGCTGCTTTCACAGGCTGGCATTGAGTGCCTGCAACTTTTCTAAGTGCACAGTGCAAGCTGTCAGTGGATATTCTGGGGTCTGGAGGATGGTGGCCACTAGGCTCCACTAGGCAGTGCCCCAGTGGGGACCCTGTGTGAGGGCTCCAACCCCACATTTCCCTTCTGCACTGCCCTAGCAGAGGTTCTCCATGAGGGTTCCACCCTTGCAGCAGATTTCTGCCTGAACATCCAGGAGTTTTTATACCTCCTCTGAAATCTAGGCAGAAGCTCCCAAAGCTCACCTCTTGCCTTTTGCACACCCGCAGGCCCAACACCATGTGTAAGCCACAGAGGCTTGGGGCTTGCACCCTCTGAAGCAATGGCCCTAGCTGTACCCTAGCCCTTTTTAGCCATGGCTGGAGCTGGCATGGCTGGGAGGCAGGGCACCAAGTCCCAAAGCTTCATAGAGCAGTGGGGCCCTGGGTCTGACCCATGAAGCCATATTTCCCACTCTAGGCCTCCAGGCCTGTGATGGGAAGGGCTGCTATGAAGGTCTCTGACATGCCTTAGAGACATTTTCCCCGTTGTCTTGGCTATTAACATTCAGCTCCTTGTTACTTATGTAAATTTCTGCAGCTGGCTTGAATTCCTCCTCAGAAAATGGGTTTTTCTATTATATCACATGGACAGACTTCAAATTTTCCAAACCTTTATGCTCTGCTTCCCTTTTAAACATAAGTTTCAATTTCAAACCATCTCTTTATGAGCACATATAACTGTACACTTTCAGGAAAAACCAGGTCACATCTTGAATGCTTTGCTGTTTAGAAATTTCTTCTGCCATACCCTAAAATCATCTCTCTCAAGTTCAAAGTTCCACAGATCTCTAGGGCAGGGGCAAAATGCCTTGTCTGTTTGCTAAAGCATAGCAAGTGTGACCTTTGCTCCAGTTCCCAATAAGTTCCTCATCTCCATCTGAGACCACCTCAGCCTGGACATTATTGCCTATATCAGTAGTTTGGTCAAAACCATTCAACAAATCTCTAGGAAGTTCCAAACTTTCCCACACTTTCCTGTCTTCTTCGGAGCCCTCCAAACTGTTCCAACCTCTGCCTGTTACCCAGTTCCAAAGTTGTTTCCACATTTTTAGGTATCTTTATAGTAGTACACACTTCTGGTACTAGTTCTCTTTTAGCCCATTTTCACACTGTTATAAAGAACTATCTGAGACTGGGTAATTTATGAAAAAAAGAGGTTTAATTGAGTCACAGTTCTGCATGGCTAGGGAGGCCTCAGGAAACTTACAATCATGGCAGAAAGCAAAGGAGAAGCAAGCACCTTCTTCACAAGGTGGCAGGGGAGAAAGGGGTAGGGGAACTGCTACACACTTTTAAACCACCAAATCTCCTGAGAACTTACTTGCTATCATGAGAACAACATGGGGGAAACTGCCCCCATGATCCAGTCACCTCCCACCAGGCCCCTCCCTTGACATGTGAGGATTACAATTTGAGATGGTATTTGGGTTGGCGCACAGAGCCAAACTATATCAGAAGGCCATCAGTGGAGGGCTCTTATGCACAAACGCCTGATAACAAGAACTATCAAAAAAACCTGCAAAAATCATGATTTTGCACAAAGGTCATTGCAACTGTACACACAAAAAATATTTCTGTGAGGACATTTGCCCAGTCACTGTCTATCCAACTTTGAACTGGCATCATCCTTGTTAATCTTTGTAACCAAGGATAATTATCCCAAAATGATTATGTAATCTTCATCATTTTTTAAAGAAACTTTGTCTTCTTTTATCCTCGGAATATGCACATTAGTTTATTATCCATTGTATTCCCATTGCAATGCCTTTTCCCAAATAAACATAATTTTCTTTTAGAGTTTCTCTCTCTCTCTGTTTATGATTTAGGTTGACAAGGGTTTGCAAATGGAAATTTTTTAATTTTATCATTTCATTTGCATTTATTAGCTGGTATGTTTGATGACTAGAATGACCTTTCTCATATATCAAGGATATTTGGTTACCCTGAAATACAGTTTATACAAGAAAGGAAGGACAAGTGCTTAATTCTTTTTATTTTACTATTAATTTACAGGGTAATTATTTATTGCCCTAGCAACTTTCTGTGGTATTTAATGAGTTTTGTTTGGAGCTCCATCTGCCACCCTTTTTAAACTGATCAACTCATTATTAATTCTTCTATGTTCCTGTGTTTTACTAAATTGCATCTTTATTTTTTTGATGCTTAAATTGTCTCATCTTTGGTTAGTGGGAACTTCAAGCAAGCTCTGTGTCCCTGGGACATGGTCTGATTTGATAACGTTTTTGCTTTCTGGCATATCATGATATCCCATATCCATATTGCACTTTTCCTGCCTCAGATGTGGGACCAACCACTTTTGGAAGGTGTTCTGGTTCTTTTTGGTGGAAAATAATAATAGTCTAGAGGCCAAGTACTAGGATGATATTGCTTCTAAGACTTTTTTATGAAGAGAAATAAGAAAAATGTATTTTTACAATAAAAAAATTATTACATGAAGTTGTCATATAATTTTACATAGTCAATTTTACTTTCTATAGAAAGGCTGCTTTTGAACTTCTCATCTAGTGGTGGCAAGCATTAAAAAATTTATTTTATCAGAATAATAATAAAATTGTCATAACTGATTTCATTTAAAGCAAAATATTGTACATGTCTCCTGCACTCAATAATATGAGTGCACAAATATCTCTTTATTAGAAAACACAAAATAAATTATTTCTAGGGATGGAGAAAGACAGTAGTCAGCTATTACATATATTCCCAACTGAAGCTGATAACTGATGAATACAGTGATTTTTCTTAAACATCAGCTAGCCCTTTTTTTCATTATGTTCAACTGACTTCTTGGAAGTTATTGGAGAAGAGTGTTGTTTTCCCATCATAGTTCTTTAATTGTGATAAAGCATATTTTCAGAATTGAAAAGGCCACCTCCCATACCCTCTTCACTCATACACCCATTCTGTCCATGGCAAATTTTTTGTTTTCTTTAGAAATTACAGTGATTGCAAAATCTGCTGTGGATAGCAAAGAAGCCACACCAGCAATATCAGTCAGAGCTGTTCTTACGATCATAATTGGCTTAATTATTCTTATTTATTTATTTATTTTGAGATGAATCTCACTCTGTCGCCCAGGCTAGAGTGCAGTGGTGCAATCCCGGTTCACTGCAACCTCTACCTCCCGGAGCTCAAGTGATGCTTTTGCCTCAGCCTCCAAAGTAGCTGGGATTACAGGCACCCACAACCACACCCGATGTCAATGATTCTTTTTTATTTTTTTAACCATATTCATAGAATCCTCAACCACAGCATTATAATGGACTTCTGGGAAACTTTGCACATTTTCTTAATTATTAATTACATTTCAACACTTACATTCTTAGCAACATTCATTGTAATAATTATGCATTTCTATTAATTATTTCTGTATGAATTTTTAAATTTTCATCAATTGGAGTTAGCGAATCCTAATCTGGAACGCACCAAAACAAAACTCTCAGTTCTCGGGAACTGCACACAGCCAAACCCAGTGTCCAGCCTGATCAGGCCAGCCTCTCTGTTCTACTAGGTGTGAAACAGGAGGAGTTAGCTGCATTTAAAAAGGTTAGTCCTTCCTTCTATTCTGCTCTTTAAGAGCAGTTTTCACAGCATTCAGGAATCTGTAACTGTCTTTTAAAAAATTCTTTTACGTTACCTGTCCTACCAAACTTCAGTGCAGTTACTCCACCTGAAAGTTTGCCAGACATTCTGGGATGTCTTTCTTTTTATTTTTACTAGTACTAATATCTAACTCTTTAATTCTGACATGTCCTACAATATAAGTTGCCGATTTTACCAGTGTGTCGCTTTGACATTGCCTTCTATGCAGGCTGTGAGGACATATTCCAGTTTAACAGGCTGTTTTCAGAATTTCTCACCCCTGTCCCATTCCATGCAGTGTTCTTTCCTTTTGGGGAAGCCTATTTTAGCAATTTCAATATTCCATGGATCTCAGTACACTTCAGAATTTCAATTTCTCTTCTCCACATTCACTGCATGTCTGCTAGCCCTGTGCGGCTCTCTGGCATGAGGTGTTTGGGCCAAATTATTTATATTTTAGGTTCTTGAGAAAGACTTGTTACGTATGCAACCTGCAGGCTTCCCCACCCGACCCCGCCTCCAGTACATTACTTGATCTCAACGATTTCGAGATTCTGCAAGGTTTTCTTTTTTTTTTTTCTTCATTTTCATATATTTGGTAGAATTCACTAGTAAAGCTGAGGCTTTCTTTGTGGGATGGTTTATTGAAATGAATTTAATTTCTTCAATAGATATAAGATTATTCAGATTTATTATTTCATCTTGTGTCGGTATTGCTAAGATGTATTTTAAAAGAGATTTGCCCATCTCATTTATTCAATTTATTGGCATAAAATTGCTCATAACATTTCTTATTATTCTTTTAATATCTATAGAATTTGTAGTGATTTACTTGTTTTATTTTCTAATATTTATAATTTGTGTCATTTTTCTGTAATTCCTGCTGAGTCTAACTATGAGTTTATCAATTTGTCAGTCTTTACAAATAATTCATTTCAGGCTTTATTAATTTTCTCTATTGTTTTCTATTTCATTGATCTCATCTATTATTTTCTTCTTTTACTTTTTTGGCTTTTCTTTTGCACTTCTTTTCATAGTTTCCTAAGGTGATTTTATACTTTATTTTTTAATATAAGAATTTAAAGCTGTAAATTTTCCTCTAAGTATAAATTTTGATATATTTTCCTAGATGTTCAGCTTAAAATTCTACTTTTGAGATGTATTATAATTGTCATTATTTTTGAGATGTTTTCTAATTTCCCTTGTGATTTCTCCTTTGACACATAAGTTATTTAAATGTATGCTATTTAATTTCTAAATATTGTAGGTATTTTAAATATTTTATTGTAATTTATCAAATGATAAATTACTTCCATTATGATCAGAGAACAAACTCAGGTCAGGATTTCAATCCTTTATGTTTATTTGATATTTATTAATACTTGTTTTAAGAGCCCACAATATGCTCTATCTTAGTCAATATTCCATGTGCTCTTGAAAAGATCGTGTTTTCTGCTCTTTCTGGGTGTAGCGTTCTATAAATATCTTCACGTCATGTAGGTTGATACTGTTTTTCAATTCTACATTTTTGCTGAGTTCATGTAATTGTTATAGCAATTGCTGAGAGAGGATTGTTAAAATCTCCAATTATGGTTTGTTTACATTTCCACTCAATTTTGTCAATTTTTGTATCATGAATTTTGAAACTCTGTTATTAGGTCCACGTACATTTATGATTATAATGTATTACTGACAAATTGAGCTTTTAATAATTATGATCTCTATTTCTGGTAATGGTCTTTATCTTGAAGTCTATTCAAACAGATATTAATATGACCTTTTAGTCTTCTTATGCTTACTAGATACATGGCATATCTTTTTCTATCCAATTGCTTTCATCCTGGGTATATAGATTTCAGGTTGTCTTTTGTAGGCAGCATATAGCTGGATGTTGCTTTTTAATTCATTCTAACAATCTCTTCCTTCTTTCATAGTCTTCATTTCGATTTCTTCTTGTCTTAATTTGCACGTAGGAATGTCAGTACAGATGCTTCTTGACTTATGATGGGGTTACATCTCAATAAACCCATTGTAAGTTGAAAATGCATTTAATACACCTGACCTACTGAGCATAATAGCTTGCCTAGCCTACCTTAAACATGCTCAGAAGACTTAATTAGCCTACAGTTGGGCAAAAATCACCTATCACAAAGCCTGTTTTATAATAATGTGTTGAATAGCTCATGTATTTTATTGAATACTGTAATGAAAATGAAAAATAGAATGGTGTGGTACTTGAAGTATGGTTTCTATGGAATAAATATTACTTTCACACCATCATAAGGTCAAAAAAATTATGTCAAACATTGCAAGAAGGGGACTATCTGTATTATATTGAATACTAGCAGTGACGGTACTGTTCCTTGTCTTGTTCTGGATCCCAAAAAATATATATAAATTTTCCCTATTAATTGAAATGTTTGTTTTAGTTATTTTGTAGATAGCCTTTGTGTCTTTGTCAAAGTAATGAGGTTCTGTTCCTGGTGTTCTTAGCCTTTTCTGCACATGTGTTAAATTTATCAAATCCTTTACACACTTTTTATTTTTATTTTTAATTTGCATAAATTTAAGGAGTACAAGTGCAATTTTGTTACATGGACAAATAGTGAAGTGGTGAAGTCTGAGCTTTTAGTGTATCCATAACCTGAATAATGTGTGTAATATCCATTAAGTAATTTCTCATCATCCACCTCCCTCCCAGCATCTTACACTCTTGAGCCTCCAATATCTATCTATCATTCCACACTTTATGTCCGTGTGTACACATTATTTAGCTTCCACTTATAACTGTGAATATGTGGTATTTTTCTGTTTCTGAGTTGTTTCACTTAAAATAATGGCCTCCAGTTGCATTCATGTTGTTGCAAAAGATATGATTTTATTCTTTTTTAAAAAACGGCTGAATAGTATTGCATAGTGTATATGTATACACCATATTTTCTTTTTCCAATCCTCCTTTGATGGACATTTAGGTTGATTCTGTATCTTTGTTTCCATATCTTTGGGATGATCATATGGTTTTTGTCCTTAATTCTATTTAAGTGATGGATTACATTTATTGATTTGTATGTATTAAACCATCCTTGCATCCCTACTTGATCATGGTGTATTATCTTATTGATTGAGGCAGGGTCTTGGTCTGTCACACAGGCTGGAATGCAGTGGCACAATCTTGGCTCACTACAACCTCCATCTCCTAGGCTTAAATGATCTTCCCACCTCCACCTCCCGAGTAGCTGGGACTACAGGCATGCACCACCACACCTGGCTAATTTTTCTATTTTTTATAGAGATGGGGTTTCCCTACATGGCCCAGACTGATCTCAAACTCCTGGACTCAAGTGATCCCCTGCCTTGGCCTCCCAAAGTGCTGGGATTACAGGTGTGAGCCACCACACTTGGCCATATAATGTTTTTAATGTGGTGTCAGATTCAGTTTACTAGTATTTTGTTGAGGATTTTTGCCTCCGTGTTTATCAGGGATATTGGTCTGTAGTTTTCCTTTTTTTATTGTGTCTTTGTCTGATTTTGGTATCAGGGTGATACTGGTTTTGTAGAATATGTCAGGATAAATTTTTTCCTTCTTGAGTTTTTGAAATAGTTACAGAAGGATTAGTCCCAGTTCTTCTTTGTACATTTGCTATAATTTGGCTGTGAATCTGGTCCTGAGATTTTTGTTGTCATTGTTAGAAGACTATTTATTTATTTACTTACTTACTTTGAGACAGGGTCTCTGTCTGTTGCCCAGGCTAGAGGGCAGTGGCACAATCATGGCTCACTGCAGCCTTGACCCCCTGGGCTCAAGTGATCCTCCTTCCTCAGCCCCCCAGGTAGCTCAGACTATAGGGGCATGTCAGCATGCCTGGCTAATTTTTGTATTTTTTGTAGAGATGGGGTTTCACCATGCTGCCCAGCCTAGTCTTGAATGTCTGATTTAAAGCAGTCTGCCCACCTTGGCCTCCAAAACTCTGGGATTATAGGTGTAAGCCACTGTGCCTGGTCAGGATTCAATCTCACTACTCATTATTGGTCTGTTTAGAATTCATATTTCTTCCTAGTTCAATCTTGGGAGGTTGTACATTTCTAGACATTTATCCGTTTGCTCTAAGTTTTCTAGTTTGTGAGCATATAGTTGTTTGTAATAGTCTCTGATGATCTTTTGTATTTCTGTGGTATCAGTTATAATGTCTCATTTTCCATTTCTGATTGTTTTTATTTGAATCTTCTCTTTTTTTTATTTAATCTAGCTAGCAATTATCAATTTTGTTTCTCTTTTCAGAAACAAACTTTTCATTTTGTTGATACCTTGTTTTTGTTTTTTGTTTTGGAGTCTCTGTTTGATTTAGTTTTTCTCTGATCTTTGTTTTTTTGTTCCGCTAGCCTTGGGTTTGGTTTGTTCTTGTTTTTCTACTTCCTTGAGGTAAGACATTAGGTTGTTAATTTGTGATCTTTCTAATTTTTGATGTAGGCATTTAATGCTGTAAAATTCTCTGTTAGCACTGTTTTTACTGTATCCCAGAGGTTTTGGTATGTTGTGTTTCTATTTTCATTCATTTGAACAAATTTTAAATTTCTGTTTTAATTTCATCATTGACCCATAAGTGTTTAGGAGCATGCTGTTTAATTTCCATGTTTTTGTATAGTTTCTGAGGTTCTCCTTGGTATTGATTTTTAGGTTTATTCCACTGTAATCTGAGAAGCTACTTGATGTGATTTTGATTTTGAAAAATTTTTTGAGACTTGTTTTGTGGCCTAACGTATGGTCTGTTCTGGCAAATATTCTCTGTGCTGATGAGTAGAAGGTATATTCTACAGTTGTTGGTAGAATGTTCCATATGTGTCTGCTAAGTTCATTTAGTGTAAAGTGCAATTTAAGTCCAATGTTTCTTTGTTGATTTTCTGTCTCAATGATCCATCTGGTGCTGTGAGTTGGATGGTGAGATTTCCCCCTATTATTGTATTGCTGTCTATTTCTTTCTTTAGGTTTAGTAATATTTGTTTCATGAATCTGGGTGTTCCACTTGTTGGGTACATATATATTTAGGGTTGTTATATCCTCTTGTTGAATTGACCCTTTTGTCATTATATAAAATACTTTTTTTGTCTGTTTTTTACTCTTTTTGATTTAAAGTCTGTTTTGTTGTTGTCGTTGTTAATGTAAGTATAATTATTCCTACTTGCTTTTGGTTTCTGTTGCATGGAATATCTTTTTCCAACCCTTTAATTCAGTCTAAATGTGTTTACTAATAAGGTGAGTTTCTTGTAAGCAGCATATAGTTGGATCATGTTTCTTTTTTATCCATTCTGCCAATGTGTATCTTTTAAGTGGAATATTTAATGCATTTATGTTCAAGGTTAATATTGTTATGTGAAGTTCTGTTTTTGACATATTGTTAATTGTTATCTACTTGTTTTATAAATCACTTGTTTCTATCTTTTTCTCTGCCTGTCTTTGTGGTTTGTTGGAATTCTGGTTTGTTGACATTTGATTCCTATTTCTCCACTGTGTAATTGTTTTATATGACAGTGAGTTTTATACTTTTGTATGTTTTTATGATGGTGAATATAGACCTTTTGTTTCCATGTTTAGGATTCTTTTGAGAATTTCTTGTAGGGCTGGTTTAGTGGTGTCAAATTTCTTCATCATTTGCTTGTCTGGGAAAGACTTTATTTCTCCTTCATTTAATCTTGCTGGATATAAAATTTGTGATTGGCAGTTTTCTTCTTTCAGCAATTTGAAAATCCCCTCCCATTCTCTTCTGGCTTGTAGGACTTCTGCTGAGAAGTCCATTGTTAGTCTGATGGGTTCCTTTTATAGGTGATGACACTTTTCTCTTGTTGATTTTAGAATTCTTTTTTTTCATCTTGACTTTCTTAGATTCCTTCTTCTGCCTGGTCTAGTCTATTCTTGAAGTTTCCAAAGGTATTTTGTAATTCCTTATATGATTTTTTTTATTTCTAGAACTTCTCTTCAGTTTCTTTTTAAAGATAATATATATCATTGATAAATCTTTGGTTTATATCCTGAATTGATTTTCTGATTTCTTTCTATTGGTTTTCAAGCTTTTAAAAAATTCACTATTTTGAGTTTTTTTAATCTGGCAGTTTGAGGATTTCTTTTTTGTTAGGATCCATTGCTACAGAATTACTGTGTTCCTTGGGTTGGAGGGGGGTGGTGTCATAATACCTTGCTTTTTCATGCTTTCCATATTATTATTCTGCTTTCAGCACGACTGGAGAAATAGTAGCTTCTTGTTTTTGAATTTACTTACTTTGGGGCAAGACTTTATTTTTTGTCTTAAGGGTATGAGTATAAAGTAAGTTTGCTAGGACCATTTGACTTTGCCTCTGGGTGTGCTCAATGTGAAGACTCTATATGACTTCCTAGGTTATAAACAGTCTTGGTGTTTTCTCAAACATCAGTTGTAGTAGTGGTATACTGGATGAATGAGCAGGCTTATGACCTCCTGAGAGTGGCCAGGGTTTATGGGCAATAGTGGTAGCATAGGTTGCAAGAGCATCATTTTATTCTTGGGTATTGTGTACATGTATCAGCAGATATTGTAATGAGCTATGTGGGTCAACCTCCTGGCCAGTAGATGATGCTTTCAGGTAAGAGCCTGCTACAGTGGTGGCAATAGGGTTTATTCTTGACCTCTATTAACATGTGTAGTTCTCAGGTGTCTCAGGTGATGGGTTGGGCTGTGGGATGCTCAATGATCTGGGTCCTGTGCTCTGTCTTGGGAGATTGGGCAAAGCTAGATGGAACTGGAACAGGGCCTGAACTTGGGCTCCCCAATATTGGGCATAAGCACTAGCCCTGACAGGGTTAGGGGGCAGTCCTCAGTGGCCTGGAGAAATGCTTGGGTGAGGAGCATAGTGGCTGTTGCTGTGCTGAGGTCTCAGTATGGGGAAGAAAGAGTGGCCCTAGTGCCATAGCCTAGCAAGTGAAGTGGGACCTTCTCTCCTCTTATGCCCCAGACCCAGCAAGGCAACTACCTCATCCCCACTGTGGCAGTAAGTTGGGACACTTACTTAGTCACTGAGGTTTGCTTCCAGTCAGCGAAGCTTCCCTAGGCTGTAAAACTCACAGCTCAGTCAAAACCGTGTTGACCGACCAACTCTCTTCCTGCTTCTTTCCTGTGAAGGATAGGAGCCTGGTTCCAGTGCCAGCAGCTGGTGCACATACTACACTAATTTCTCAGTTCTGTCTGTGCGAGCCAGTCCCCTGCTAAAGCCCCAGATCTCCAATCCCCAGCTCGAGTCTCTCTAATGCCAAGATGGCTACCACTGCTTCTAGCTTGCAGGATCCTGCACAGCTTGTTAGGAGCTAAGATCAAGAATGGCATCCTTCTATTGGTGCCTAGGTCTGGGAACATGTGTGGGACACTTCCTGGAGACATTCCTTCTCACAGTCTCCTAGCTGCCCCCAAGTTAGATCCAGGGCTTGGGAGTGTCCTGCTGTTCTCCTGTAACCTGGATTGCACAACTCCTCACTAGGAAGATGGATCACGGAGAGACACTCACTCATGCTCTCCTGTATTAGGGATTCACTTGAGGTTTTCAGCTGGACCCGGCTGTATGGGGTGCCTGCCTACCTTCTCTTTCCAAGTATCTTTCACTTTTCTGTTGAACTCTCTTGTTCTTTCTTGGATAAAATTTCAAAATGTGAATCTCTGTACACTATTTTGCTCCTTTCCTTTCTCCTTTCCTTTCCTTTCCTTTCCTTTCCCTCCTTTCTTTCTTTCTTTCTTTCTTTCTTTCTTTCTTTCTTTCTTTCTTTCTTTCTTTCTTTCTGTCTCTCTCTCTCTCTTTCTTTCTTTCTCTTTTCTGTTGAACTCTCATGTTCTTTCTTGGATAAAACGTCAAAGCATGAATCTCTGTACACTGTCTTGCTTCTTCCAAGTGGGTGAAGTGTGCTGGAAAAGCCTCTATTCTGCCATCTTGGAAAAGAACGCAAAACAACAAAACAAAACAAACAAACAAAAAACAACCCTTTTTTAAAGAAGTCTACTAATTTTTAAAAACTAATCTACTAAAATTATCATTTTTTTTCAGCATTCTTTTCCAGCCTGCCTGTTCTTGTAGTTTTTCATCCTAACTCTTCCTGAGCTCCTGTGCTACTTTGATGTTAGTATCTCCCTGTTGATTCTAGGCTGGCTTTGTTTGACTGTTGCAAAGAGAAGAGCAATGACATCCTAGGGTAGTGTTGTGAAAATAAGTGGGCATCATTACCAAGTTATCTGCCAGCCTTCCCCTGTTACTGCTTTTCAGTCTTCTTCTACATTAGGTTTCCATTTTACTCTCAATATCCTTCCCCCAGTTATACCAGGCTTTGACCTCAACTTCTCTCCCTAAGAGCTTCTTACCTTTTGGTGCAAAGTTCTGGGATTCCTTAATTTCTATGTCATTTCTGTGACATCGTCAGAGTTTGGTTTTAGGGGTGGTAGCTTTGTTAATTTGCCATCTTTTCTGGAAAAAATAATAGATTATTTATAAAATAGAAATTGTATTTATCTTGTACTATAATTAAGATTTTCTAATAGTTATCAGTGCTATGAATTTTTTTTTTTTTTTGCTTTTTTCTGGGTACATGGTAGGATTGTATTTCCCTACACTTTTGCTGAAATTCAATGTAGTCATGTGACTTGCTTTGCACAATGAACAGCGAGCAGAAGTCTATATGTCACTTCCTCTGGAAGCCCATAGAGCCTGTGCATAATTTACCATTTTCTCTTTTACTCTCAGCCACGGCGATTAAACATGCTGTAACTGAAAGTCTGGCAAACTTCTGTAAAGAACCAGAAGATAAATATTTTAGGCTTTGCATGCCCTATGGTCTCAGTTGCAACTACTCAACTCTGCCGTTGCAGTGCGAAAATAGCCATAGGCAATACATTAATAAATGAGCATGGCTATGTTCCAATAATACTTCATTTGAGACACTGAAATTTGAATTTCATATAATTTTCACATGCCACAAAATATTATTATTTTTTTAAAAAGTGGTTTTAGCTCTTGGGTCATATAAAATCAGGCAGCAGGCCAGATTTAGTCCACAGGCCATAGTGTGTCAGCCCCTTTCTAGATAAAAGTACTTGAAAACTCTGATTCCCAGAGGGAGGGTAACATAGAGCAAAGCCCCCTACTTACCCACAAAGAATATTTGGTGTGTGACAAAAGGGGAAACTTGTTATTTTAAGTCACTAATTAAAAACCTAGCTCAATCTAATACACTAGCTCAATCTAATACACTAATTTTGTTTTTAAATTAGTGTAAACTAATTTAAACCTAGCTCAATCTAATACACTAATTTTGTTTTTAAATGATAATACAGCAATGAATACCTAGAAGACAAAGGTTAAGGGAAAGGAAAAGAGAAAGAGATGCTGAGAAAAAAACAAGGGGAGTTTGAACTGAAAGTTAAAGAGCTCATTAAAATTTTGACAGATCATCCATCTTTTCATCTGAACTCCGTATCTATAAATCCTGATCATCTGCCCATTTACACAATTAATAATGTATCTTTTACTCTTTCTGGGATGCTGAAATGTTGATCGCTTCAAATAATTTTTAAAAATTAAGTCATGGAAGTATTTTAAAAGTGATCTGAAAACTGCGTCAGAAAGTCAGGAAGGCCAAAATAAGGAGCTCTGTTAAGAGACATTCCATCAACAAAAATATCTCTTCTCTTTTCTGCCATGGCAACTCCAAAATAGTAAAGAATATGTAATATGCAGTATCCTTATTTGAACCAGGATGCTGAGAATCGTGCAGGCAATAAATGTCTATTTTGGTGACAAGCAGGAGCATTTTATGAAAAGAGATTGTTCTGATTCTTTAGCTTTTGTTGAGCTTTCCCAATTGTGAATGGCAGAATTCCAGAGACACTCAATGTATCCACTTTCCAACTTATAATTGTATACTCACCTTGTGTATCTTTGTAATCGTTGGAGTCCTGATTCTAGCATGGTTGGTTGTGTTAAATTATCTTTTTCTTTGGACATGCCAGAGCAGGACAGAGAAGAAGATATTTATGGTGATACAGGTTGCACTTGTCAGAGCCTCCTGCCGTAGAAACATTGGTGGGGAAACAGTCCTTATTTGATCATTTTTGGGGAAGGAAATTAAAATAAGTTTTGTGCAGAGGCTCTAACTCCCTCAGGGCAGCTGAGTGGGAGAGAGAGAGTCTCTTTGGAAAATCCACAGTTTATTCTTCCAAAACAATGTAGCCTCTAAGAAGTCAGAAACATTTGGAGAAAGTACAGAAATGAAAAGCATTATTGTGTGAAGTTCAAACTCTCAAGAAAAAAAAGGTGTTTTATAAAAAGCTCAGACTTTACTTTTTGCCTTGGAAATCCTGTGGACTACAATGATAGGATTTGTTTAAAATATTGCACTTAAATATTTAAATGTAGCAGGCCCTATGTGTTTGATTTCTTTGTTTAACTGATGCATAGTTTCCCAACTATGTAGTGACTGGTGTAAAGTGTGAGGCTGTTCTATATTTATGTGGTTCAGCTTTCCAGAATATTTGGATACTGGCCTTAAATATGTACAGTATTGTTCCCTTGCAGCAGTTTTGTCAATGCCCAAATATATTAATGTTATATCCCCAAAGTCCTCTCTTCTGACAGATGGCTAACAAGGAAAAAAGTTAATTAAATTTGTTAAGTCATTTATGAAAAATATAGGGGCTTCCGAGAATTACAAAGCAAAGTTTCCATTCACTATGTGGAAAGTCAGATGCCTGGTAAATCTTTTATCTATTTGTGTTTTAAACAACTTTGCCTTCAGTATATGGATTTTGTGTGCAATGTCAGTATGTAATCTGAAGTAATTACAATAATTTAATAGCATGAAACACAGAACGGGGCAGTAAGAATTTTAAAAATAATGATTTAGCTGATTTTCTATCAGAAGCATTGAGAAAAAAATTTATGAAGGAGAAAAAAGTGAAATGTTACTCTCCAGTGAATGGTTTCACACAGAAATGAATCTGTTGTCCAACAAAGATTTGGTTTTACTGGTGCCCTGTGGCACCAATACATTGTTCTAAAGTGTAGAGAGGTGAATGTGGATGCCACGGTCTGGTCCTGACCTCGCTAAATACATGGAATCTCTCCCTGAGGCAGACCTTCATTGGAGTGAGGTCAGCAACAAGAATTTGACTTTGAAGAAATCGTGAATTGACAAGCAAGCAGAGAATCTGAAAGGATACATTTTCTACCAATGAAACTTTAATAATCCCCAGGAAGACTGTACACATTTTAAAATAAGTAGTTTTCACTCCTAGGAATTGGAGCCCAGGGCAAAAGTGAATGAAAGGATATAAAATTAGCTTGAGAAACAAAAGAAGTCTAAGGAGAGTTTATATTATAAAGTGCATACTGGATTCTATAACAGAATGATCAAAGTAAACATGATTTTAAATGATACAGATGTTCCCAAGATACAAAGCATTCTGTGGTTCTAAGAGTTCTTAGGAGGCTGCACAGACTCTTATAGTTTAGATAACATGAAATAATGTTTCTGTGTATTCTATAGGAAATCATTAATCTAAACAATTCTGTACAGCTTCCTAAAATACTTTGTCAACCCTAGAAGAATCTGTTTCTTAAAAGACTATGTTTTTTCATGATTATTGCTCTTAGTCTAATTTTAGAAAAGACAAGTATTATAGGCTAAACTGTGTTCCTCTCAAATTCATATGTTGAAGCCTTAAGCCCTAGTACCTTAGAATTTTACTGTATTTGAAGATAAGGCCTTTGAAGAGGTGATTAAGTTAAAATGAGGCTTCTAGGGTGGGTCCTAATTCAATGTGACTGGTGTCCTTATAAGAAGAGGAAATTTGGAACACAAGGAAACACTAGGAATGTGTGTGCACAGAGAAAAATCCATGTGAGGAAATGGGAGAAGGTGGCCATCTGCAAGCCAAGGAGAGAGGCCTCAGAAGAAAACAAACCTGCTGACACCTTAATCTTGGACTTCTTGACTCCAGAACTCTGAGAAAATAAATTGTTGTTTAAGCCACCCAGCATGTAGTATTTTGTTATAGAAGCTCTACCAAACTAATATAAGACACAATAATGCTTTACCTTTTCCCAGAGCCAGGAGATATCTATTGGGAAGAAAATGAACTGTCATAGGGGAAATCTATGCACTTTTAGTTAGGCTTTTTGCTTTGTTTTACCTGGATACAAATCCCAGTATGATTTTCATTGAGAATGTTAGGATGAAGAGGTCAGGAAGCCAGATTTTTCAGACCACTGATATAGAAAAACCTTTCACTGCTTTATCACAATCCCAAAAGAAACCAATCAATACTTTTGATCTGAAATATGTGAGTCTTTCTGATAATCTGGTGTCAAAAAATGTCCACCTATCCTATACTAGCTTTAATATTAAGAAGATGTCCTGACGAAAAAAGTAGGAGGAAATTGGCTTTTATTTAACTGCAAAACATTAAAAATATTTGCATATTTTGGCATCATGGAGGGGTAGCCATTATTTGCATTTTAAAGGTATAGAAAGGAAAATATACAGATGTTAAAGTTTTCTTTGGTTACATAAGTCAAAATCTTTAGCAAGATGAAGACTTTTTCTTTTTTTTTAAGATTTATTTTTGTGGACGTATGGCAGGAGGAAGCCCGATTAAGGCAGCATTCTGGAGAGGGTGATCTCATCTTACTACACATAAGATAGAATCAGAATGTGGGGTATGTCTAGAGCAGGCTCAGGGGGTTAGGATGACCTTGCTAAAGGCTGCATTATCAAAAGCCAGAAAATTACCTATAGTTGGAATTACATTCAAACACACACACCAAATTCATGTTCCTAATCCACACATCAGAAGTCTAGAATCCGATGGGGTCGTCCTTCAGTAAGACAAGATGACACATCAGGCAAGCAGTGAAACCCAGGAGTTAGGTGGAAAGAACAATGTCCCAAAGTAATCACAGTTCACAAAGGCAGGAATTGAAGAGCTAAGTTATAGCACAATCAGTTCACAAATGTGTACATGTAAGAAACATAAACCTGTATGTGACATTTCTATGATTGAAATTAATATCCATTTTGAGCACCTGTTGCACAAAGAGATGAAATGTGCTCTTAGTCAACTCAGGATTTCACCATCCCTTTTTCCAAGCTTATGGCCAATTTCAAGCACCTTTTATATACTATCAAGTGAGTGGCATGAAGGAGATCTGAGGTTTTTACATCTGGCCTCAGTTGTTTTGACCAATTCATTCAGGAGTGTACTGAGATGGACATTATCTATCTGGTTCTTGTTTATCAATCCTTGCAAGTTGCTGCTGAACTACATCTTGGTCTTTAGAGAAGGAGAAATGTTTTGTTGCTAGTCTCCCCCACTAAGGGCTATAGGGTCTCTACGAGCTGTCTTATCTGTCTGCATATATGTACCCTGCAGCCAATATGACTCCACAGATCCTGGACTTCACTGAGCCCCAGAAGCTTAGACCTTATTTTCACGATTATTATCTGAGAAAGGGAACTCCACCACCCTCATTCTCCATTTCTCCTACTCTCCTTCCATTTCTCCTTCGTTTTGGGTAATGTCAGGGTATACGACTCCTCTAGAGGCCCAGAGTTCAAGTCCTTTTCTTGCATTTTCTGAGTCTCTTTCCCCCAGCCATTACTATTCTCAGATATGATTTCCATTGAGAACCATAAACACTGCCCAGCTAATAATAGGAGCTCCTAAAGATATTGTTAGTAGCATTTATTAATGCCTTCAGTTATTGTCCTCTACCCCAGCTTTATTAAGGTATGATTGTCAGATAAAAATTGTATTATATAATGTTATAAAATGACTACCACAATCAAATTAATTCATATATGTATTACCTTACATAGTTACCTTCCCCCCTGTGCAGAACACTTAATATCTATATACTCTAAGCAAATTTCAAGTATATAATACATTATTATTAACTATAGTCACTATGCTGTACATTAGGTCTCCAGAACCTATTCGTTTTATGACTGCCTTGTCTACTCTCTGTTTCTGTGAGTTCAACTTTTTTTTTAGATTCCATATATAAATGAGATCATACAGTATTTGCTGTTGTGTGTCTGGTTTATTTCATTTAGCAAAATGTCCATAATTTCGTCCAGGTTCACTCATGTTGTTGTAAATGGCAGAATTTTCTTCTTTTTAAAAGCTGAAAAATATTCTACATATTATATGAATGTATATATGATGCAACATTTTCTTTATCTATTCTTAGTCATCCATTGATAGACACTTAGGTTGTTTCCATATCTTGGCTATTGTAAATAATGCTACAATGAAAGAACATCAGAGTGCAGATAGCTCTTTGAGATGATTTTACTTCCTTTGAATACATACCAGGAAGCGGGATGGCTGGATCATATGGTAGTTCTATTTTTAATTTTTTGAGAACCTCTGCATGTTTTCATCAATGGCTGTACCAATTTATAGTCTCACCAATAGCGTACATGTCCTCTTTGTCCACATCACCTCTATCACTTATCTTTTGTTTTCATGATAACCACCAAGGTGTGAGATGTTGTCTCATTGTAGTTTTGATTTGCATTTTCCTGATGATTGGTGATGTTGAGTACTGTTTTTGTGACAGTGTCATACTTTTATGAATATTATAACTTTAAGATATAATTTGAAATCAGAAATATGATGCCTCCAGCTGTGTTTTCTTGCTCGAGATTTTTTTAGCTAGTCAGAATCTTTTGTGGTTTTATACAAATTGTAGGATTATATTTTCTATTTCTGCAGAAAATGCTATTGGAATTTTGATAGGAATTACAGTGAATCTGTAGATTGCTTTGGGTTGTATGAACATTTTGACAATATTAATTATTGCAATTCAAGAACATGGGATATCTTTCCATTTATTTTTGTCTTTTCACATTTCTTTCATGTTTTATAGGTGTTGGTGTACAGATTTTTCATATCCTTGGTTAAGTTTATCCTAAGTATTTTATTCTTTTTGATGTTCTTGTGAATGAGATTGTTTTCTTAATTTCTTTTTTGGATAGTTTGTTGTTAGTGTATAGAAATGCTACTGATTTTTGTATGTTGATTTTGTGTCTTGCAACTTTACTGAATTTGTTTATTAGTTCTAACACTTTTCTGGTGGAGTCTTTAGGTTTCTCTGTTAGAACTAATAGACAATTTCAGTAAAGTTGCAGGATGTCTTCTGTAAACAGAGACCATTTTACTTCTTCCTTTCTCCTTTGGATGGCTTTTATTTCTTTTTCTTGCCCAATTGCTCTGGCTAGGACTTGCAGTACTATGTAGTGGAAGTGGTGAGAGTGAGTATCCTGGTCTTGATCCTAACATTAAAGGGAAGCTTTTAGTTTTTCACTGTTGAGCATTTTGTTAACTGTGAACTTTTCACACATGGCCTTTGTTATTTTGTGGTACCTTCCTTTTATACTATCTTAGTCCTTTTGAGCTGCTATCACAAAATATGAACTGGGTAGCTTATCAACAATGAACATTTAGTTTTCACAGCTATGGAGGTTGGAAAGTTCAAGATAAAGGCACTGGCGTATTTGGTATATGGTGAGGATTTGCTTTCTGGCTCATAGGTGGCAACTTCTCATTGTATCTTCACATAGCAGAAAGGGTGAGTATCTCTCTGGATCTCTTTTATAAGGGCACTAATTCCATTCACGAAGGCTCTGTCCTAGTGATTTAACTACCTCCCAAAGGCCCCACCTCCTAATACTATCACCTTGAGGGTTAGGATTTCAATAAATGAATTTGGGGGAAACATAGTTATTCATACCATAGCTTATACTTAATTTACTGAGGGTTTTATCATGAAAGAATTTTGTCAAATGCTTTTCATGCATCTATTGAGATGGTCATATGATTTTTATCCTTCATTTCATTAATGTGAGTTATTATATCTATTGATTTGTGTGTGTTGAATCATCCTTGCATCCGAGGGATAAATCCAACTTGGTCATGGTGTATTGTCCTTTCAATATGCTGTTGAATTTGGTTTGTTAGTATGTTGTTGAGGATTTTTGCACCTGTGTTTATCAGGGATATTGGTCTATAATTTTCTTTTCCTGTAGTGACCTTATCTGTCTTTAGTATCAGGGTAATGCTGGCCTTATAAAATTAGTTTGGAAGTATGCTCTTTTCTTTAATTTTTTGAAGAGTGTGAGGATTGTTATTAGTTCTTCTTTAAATATTTGGTAGAATTAAACCATGAAGCCAGCTTTTCTTTGATGGGAGACTTTTTATTGCTAATTCAATTTTCTTACTAATTATTTTTCTGTTAAGATTTTCTATTTCCTCATAATTCAGTCTTGGTTGGTTGTATGTTCTTGGTCAGTTGTATGTGTCCAGAAACGTATCCATTTCTTCTAGGTTATTCAGTTTGTTGGCATTTTCGTTCATAGTGTTTTCTTAGGATTCTTTGTATTTCTGTGTTTCTGTGGTATCAGTTGTAGTCTCCTCCTTCACTTCTGATTTTATGTATTTGAGTCTCTTATTTCTTTTTATCTTAGTCAGTCTAGATAATTTTGATTTTATCTTTTTAAAAAACCAACTTAGTTTTGTTGACCTTTTCTATTTTTATTTTTTAGTTTCTATGTCATTTATTTATGTTCTGAATTTTGTTATTCAATTTCCTTTTGCTAACTTTGTTCTTTTTCTAGTATTTTGTGGTGTAAAATTGGGTTATTTATTTGAGATCTTTCTTTTTTCTTAATATTGGACATTATCACTATAAAATTACCTATTGGAACTGCTTTTGCTGCCTTCCAAAAATTTTGTATTTTGTGTTTCCATTTTCATTTGTATCAAAGTATTTTTATTTACCTTTTAATTTCTTCTTTGACTCATTGATTGTTCAAGAGCACATTGTTTAATTTCCACATAAAGGTAGAGTATTCCTAATCCAAAAACCCAAAATATGAAGTGCTCAAAAATCTGAAACTTTTTGAGCACCAACATGAGGTCAAAGGAAATACTCATTGGAGCATTTTGTGTTCAGTTTTCAGATTAGGGATGTTTACTTGGTAAGTATAATGCAAATATCACAAAATCTGAAAAAATCTGAGATCTGAAACACTTTTAGTCCCAAGCATTTTTGGATAAAGGGTACTCAACCTCTATTTGTGGATTTTCTAACTTTCCTCCTGTTATTGAGTTCTAGTTTCATAGCATTGTGTTCAGAAAAGATACTTGATATGATTTCAATATTTTTAAGTGTATGAAGTCTTGTTTTATGGCCTAATATAGAATTTAACCTAAAGAATATTTTGTTTGTACTTGAGAATAATGTGTATTATGATGCTGTTAGATAAAATATTCTGTATATGTCTCTTAGATCCATTTAGTCTTAAGTATAGTTTAAATCTAATGTTTCCATATTAATTTTCTGTCTCCATAATTCATCCATTGTTGAAAGATGGATATTGAAGTCCCCTATTACTGTTGTATTGCTGTCTATTTCTCCCTTCAGATCTGTTAATATTTGCTTTATATGTTTAGAGGCTCTGTAGTCAGGTTCTTATATATTTACAGTTGTTATATCCTTTCATGAATTGATCTTTTTATTATCATATAATGACCTTCATTTTTGCTTTTTACAATTTTGATTTTGTCTGATGTAAGAATAGCTACCCCTGCACTTTTTTGCTTTCCATTTGCACGAAATATCTTCTTTCATCCCTTCCTTTTCAGCCTATGTGTATTCTTAAAGGTAAAGTGAGTTTCTTGTAGGCAGCATATAATTGGATCTTTTTTTTTTAATCCACTCAATCACTTCATCTTTTGAAGAATTTAATCAATTTATATTTAAAGTAATGATTGATACATAAAGCCTTACTTTTAACATTTTGCTAATTATCTTCTGGCTGTTTTGGAGTTCCTTTGTTCCTTCCTTCCTCTCTTTTGGTCTTCCTTTGTAATTTGATGTTTTTTTTTGTTGTTGTTGTTTTGTTTTGTTTTTTTTTGTAGTGGCATGTTTTGATTCCTTTCTTTTTATCTTGTGTATTTACTGTAGGTTTCTGCTTTATGGTTACCACAAGGCTTACATAAAACATCTTATAATTATAAAAGTTTATTTTAAGCTAACAATTTAACTTTGACTGCATACATAAACTCTACACTGTAGTTTTCTCCCCTCATTTTATGTTTTTGATGTCACAATTTATATTTTTAATATTTTCTATTAATTACACAATATTATAGCTACATATTTAATACTTTTGTCTTTTAAGCATATTAGAGTTACAAGTCATTTATATATCACCATTACAGTATTAAAGAGTATTCTGAATTTGACTATACATTTACCTTTGCCAGTGAGATTTATACTTTCATAAATTTTCATGTTACTAATTAGCATCTTTTCATTTCAGCTTGAAGAACTTCCTTTAGCATTTTTTTTGTAATGCAAATCTAATGGTGATAAACTTCCTTAGCTTTTGCCTTCCTGGAAAAGTCTTTACCTTTCCCTTATTTCTGAGGGACAGCTTTGCCAGGTAAAGT
This sequence comes from Pan paniscus, assembly GCF_029289425.2. Lineage (NCBI taxonomy): Eukaryota > Metazoa > Chordata > Mammalia > Primates > Hominidae > Pan > Pan paniscus. Next base: position 88,078,246 of record NC_073259.2, read on the forward strand.
ATTTTTGGTTGGCTATTTATTTTTATTTTCAGCACTCTGAATATATTGTTCAACTTTCTTCTGGCTTGCAAGGTTTCAGCTGAGAAATCCACTGACAGTCTTGTGGGTGTTCTCTTGTATGTGATGATTCAGGGTTTTTTTTTTTCCTGGCTTTCATAATTTTCTATTTGTCTGATTTTTGACAGTTTGATTATAATGTGTCTTGGTGAAGTCCTCTTTTGGTTGAACTTATTTGGGAACTTTTCAGCTTCATATATTTGAATGTCCATTTCTCTTCTTTTCTCTCTCTGTTCTCCTTCTTATACTCCTATAATGTACATAATAGTTCCTTCAATTATGTCCCACAAAATCCCATAGGCTTTTGCCATATCTTTTCATTTTTTTTTCCTTTTTCTACTTTGACTGTACAATTTCAACTGACCTGTCTGAGTTCATAGGTTCTTTCTTCTGCTTAATAACACCCCTTGTTCATGCATTCTATTTCATTTTTCATTCAATTCATTGTATAATTCAGGTTCAGATTTCTATTGGTTCTTTTTCTGTGTGTGATTTATATGTCTTTGTTGAACTTACTATTTTGTTCAGGCATTATTTTTCTGATATTGTTGAGTTGTCTACCTGTGTTCTGTAGGAGCTTATTGAGCTTTGTTAAGACAATTGTTTTGACTTTTTTCCAGGCAATTTCTAGATTTCCATTTCCTCAGTGTCAATTGCTAAAGCTTTATCAATTTCATTTGATGGTGTCATATTTGCCTGATTCTTAATGATTCATATAGTCTTGCATTAATCTTTATGCATTTGAAGGAACCAATACCCCTTCCTGTTGTTACAGATTGGTTTCAGTAATTAAAGACTTTCTCCTCCCTGGTCCTCAGACTGATGGAATTGCCTCCAGGATTTCAGTTGATTGTGGCTGGAGCGAAGTTATATGGCTGTAGCAGGGTCTACAGTTGGGTCCATTGTTGGTATGCCTGTTACTAGATGTGTGAGCAGGGTGGTTCCTGCCAAATAGCCAAGGGACAGAACTATCTCTGGTACCATCATTGAGCTAGAGCCAGCTGGGTTATGTGGCTACTTTGGGTCTTCGGTTCAATCTGTAGGTAATGAGCCAGTTACCAGGGATGTGGATATATGTGGCTTTCATTGGGTCCTGGTGCAGATGTTTGGGTGGGCAGGACTGCTTATGTGACTGTAGTAAAGTGGGACTGGAGCCAGGTTACAGGACTACTTCAAGGCCTGCAGTCAAGACTGAGGTCAATGGGACTGCTACTGGGGGATCAGATGGGCATGTCTCCTGCCAGTTCTGTGACTGGGCAGAACTCCCCCAGGACCATAGCAGAGTAGGGCTGAAACTGAGTATCAGCATTATTTCAGGGTTCACACCTGGTACTCAGGTAATTGTACCTCCTGCCAGGGCATTTATGAGCATTGCTGGGTTCCTGGGTGGGCAGAACTGAGAGGAGGGCTGGAGCCAGGTCACAGAGCTGCTTCAGGATCTCCAGTCAGGTCCATGGCTCGTGGGCTTTTTATGTGGCTCCTTCTTGGTCTCTATGTGAGCAGGAATGATTCAGGACTGGTGGTAGGTCATGGCTGCATAAGGGCCACAGGGCCATCTTGGGATACGCAGTTGAGTACACAGCTGGTGGGCCTATTACTGGGGACATGGAGACACATGGCTCTTCCTCTTTCCCTTGGCAGATGGTGCTGGTTGCAGGAGCATGTCCAAGTAGGGCTAGGACTGAGGCCAAAGGAGAATGGGGCTATTTCTGAGTTTGTAGTTAGGACCATGGTCAATGAGCCTAACTTGGGCATGAGTGTGCATTCTCAAAACAGCCTTCCTTGGTCTTGAGCTCTACCAGTGCTATGCAGTCTCCTACTTTTGTTCCAAAGCTCCCACAAAGGCACTTTTGAACATGAATGGCTGCCAAATTGTTGCTACTGTGGGGGGATATCAGTGGGGACCTCTTATTCCACCATCTTGCTGACATTCTTTCCTGATCTCCTTTTTAAAATTTGCTTTTGAAGTTCTAAATCCCAGGTCTTAGAAACTCAAAAGTCAAAACTATTGACATTTTTATTCGTTGTCCTAAATTGCCTAAAGTGTTGCCTAAATGGGAGAATGAGTCATATGTGAACAGGAAGTATGGCAAAATAAAATTAAACCAAGCAACCAACCCCCCACCACCAAAAAAAAAAAAAAAAAAAAAAAACTCTCCCAAACACATAAAATAGGTGTTTATAACAAAACTAGACAAATGAATAGAACTGGAACTTAACTACTAACTCAAGCCCATGAGCCAAAAGTCTGGTTGCCAAAGCCAAGAAAATGATCCAAAACTTGGACAGGTTGTTATATAGCTATGTATCTGTTTTTTAAAATTCATGAGCTTAGAAAGGTTTAAATAGTCATGAATTGAAAATGAAGTATAGTAATCACTGACAATGAGAGATCAGAAACAGGTCTAGAATAATTTTAAAGGCACATTAAAGGTAATGACTTCAAAGACAATAAATTCTTGCCTCTGGTTTATATTCAGGCTCTGTAGTTATAGATGAGAGACAAGTTTTTAGTAGTTAAAGGTAAGGAATGGATAGAAGTTCTGGCTACTAAGTTGATATACAACTGTAAAGTGAGACCTACTGGATCCGGATTTGATATATAGCAACAACTGAAAGAGATTCCTTATTTTAAACTCAGATCTTTATAAGAAAAATATAATGGATTAAAAACAGATGCAACTACACTTAAGAACAGATTATGTACAGTTTATATAGACTAAGAGTGGTGTAGTACAGTGATTGTGAACGTGGACCCTGAAGTCATAGAGCTTGAGCTAGAAACTTGGTTTTATCACTTACTAATCTTTTCACCTTAAGGAAATTGCTTTGCCTCTTTGAATTTCTGTTTATCTGCAAAAAATGGGAATAATAATAGTGGCCACCCAATAGGGTTATTTTCAGGATTCAAAGTTTGAATGAATGAATTTACTTGAAATATTTTAGTAAGTCCTCAACAAAATTTACTTACAGTAATATTATTATCATCACTATTATGTGATATTCTGTGTATTCACGGGATTAACTTCCAACCCTTCCCACTAGAATATTGGCAAAATCCTTACGGACGTGTCACTAAGTGAAATGTATTGATTTTTGCATCTTTTCCAGCTAGAACCGTGGAGGGTGTCGAAGAGAAGAATCAGGTTCCTGGCTGTGCCAGAAACCTTTAAGAAAAAGTGTAGGAATTTTGCAGAGCTAAAGATCAAGCGCCTGAGAAAGAATTTTGCCCAAAAGATGCTTTGAAAGGCAAGGAGGAAGCTTATTTATGAAAAAGCGAAGCATTATCACAAGGAATACAGGCAGATGTACAGAATTGAAATTCGAATGGCTCGGATGGCAAGAAAAGCTGGCAGCTTCTATGTACCTGCAGAACCCAAATTGGCATTTGTCATCAGGGTCAGAGGTATCAATGGCGTGAGCCCAAAGGTCCAAAAGGTGTTGTAGCTTCTTTGCCTTCATCAAATCTTCAATGGAACCCTTGTGAAGATCAACAAAGCTTCATTTAACATGCTGAGGATTGTAGAGCCATATATTGCATGGGGGTACCCAAATCCGAAGTCAGTAAATGAACTCGTCTACAAGCGTGATTATGGCAAAATCAATAAGAAGTAAATTGCTGTGACAGATAACACTTTGATTGCTGGATCTCTTGGTAAATATGGCATCATTTGCATGGTGGATCTGCTTCATGAGATCTATACTGTTGGAAAATGCTTCAAAGAAGCAATAACATCCTGTGGCCCTTCAAATTATCCTCTCCACAATGTGGAATGAAGAAAAAGACCACCCATTTTGTAAAAGGTGGAGATGCTGGCAACAGGGAGGACCAGATCAACAGGCTTATTAGAATGAACTAAGGTGTCTTCCATGATTATTTTTCTAATCTGGTCAGTTAATAAACAGTACATGCTCTCAGATTAAAAAAAAGAAGTGTATGATTTTTTGTCTTTCCTTTTTAAATGTATTCCACTGATTCTTTGGCATTTGCTGACTCTCCTCTATGTTCTGTGCGAATTCACCTTCCATTCTTGTTTGTGTCTGAGTGGTTACTTTGCATTGTCAGGAGTATCTCCACCTCCTTCCCACCCACAGAGGATTATCAGTATTTCCATCAGAACTTGCTTAGATTCCATCCTTTCAATTGTAATCTGCATCAATTGTATGTTTCCAGCTTTCTTCCCATTTAGGATTGTCAGAATTTGTGCAGTTGCTGAAACTTAGAGAGTTGGAGTTTATTCATTCACCAGTATTTATTGAACTCCTCATATGTGCCAGGTAATGTGCCAGGTGCTAAAGTACAGGGTTCCTGCTCTCATGGAGCTTTCAGAGTAGACAGGCTCTGTAAAATGCCTGTTATTGTTGTCCTCTCCCCAGGGATGGCTGAGGTGCATTTCTCCCTGCCCAGCCTCCTTGTTCTGCAAGTTCTCTGACATGTTAATGATGTGGGAGAAAGTTTCATACTCTGCTTTAGCATAGAGGTGAGAGCAAAGAGATGCCCATTATCTCCTTTACTGCACAGAACTCATTCACTCCATAATTCTTGTTGTTGTGTTGCAACATTGCCTCTTGGCTCCAGCGGCACTTGTGAAGGATGAAGCCTTCACGTTTTTGCCATTTCTTGCTCATTTGTGTGGTGTGAGAGAGAGAGAGAGAGAGAGAGATGCACTAGGAGACTTGGCTTCTCTAAGAGAGTTTATATTGTATTATAAAATGAATTATATTGAAATATATGGACTTGATATTGAAATATATGGACTTTGTATACTAGAGAGTATGTGAACCAGATAAACTGGGGTTACAACCCCGAGTCTTCAGTTTGTTAGCCATGTGTCTTTAATCAGTATTATTCTATAAAGTTCTCAGACTACTATTTTCTCTTCTATAAAAGGGACAAATACCTCTCACTTTGGATGACTGCTATAAGAAAAGAGACAATGATTGTAGAGTCCCTGGTGTAGTGCCTCAAATTTAGCACTGGAAAAAATGAAAGCTCGTATATTGCCTTATGCAATTGATCCTCTTATTTGTGTTCTATGCTATAAAAGTCTATCAATATTTATTGATTATATGCCATAAAATTTCTGGGCATGATTCAGAGATTAAGAGAAAATATCCAGATGGCATTATCTTTTGGGGCAGGGAAATCCACGGAGGAAAAGAAAAAAAAATATGAAGAAGGTAAGAGAGTAAGAAAGATCATAGTCAGGGATTTTTTTGGTTGTAAGACATAAAAGTCCAATCAATCTAGCTCAAACCAAGATGAGTTTATTAAAAAGACTCTCAGCTATTAAAAAGGATTTAGGGTCAGAAAATGTGTATGTACTTCATGAAAAATGGAAAGTTGTCAACAATTAGGGAGTATTTGTTCTCTCTTATGTTCTTGTTCTTGTTTTTGCTTTTACTTGTCACATGGCCTCATGTTTCTAATTGTTTCTGAATGTTTGTTACTTTGTTTTCTTCTGTCTGAAGTCTGATTCTTTCTGCTTCCTCATCAGCATGATTACACCCAAATGACCACCCTAGTTCCTGACATGTCAGTATCTTTTTAGCTTTTGCTGACTCTCAGTACTGCGATTCTTAGTTCAAGTTCACAAGTGAGTGGATCTGATGGGACTAGTAAAAGGGGCACATGTCCACCTGCAATCCAATCAGCTTATAGCCAAGGAGGAAGGAGGTCATGTGATATAAACAACTGGGACTGTAGAGTGAAGAGGCAGCTCTCAGACAAGAGGGCATAAGCTGGGCAGGCACCCTAAAATTTGTTGATGACAAGCCAAATACCTAGGATGGCTTTAATTGAGAGTTGGCTGCTGAGGAAGAGTTTGGAAAAATACCTTATGGCAAAGATCATGTGTGTGTTTGTGTGTGCATGTGTGCGTGGGTAACGGGGGTGGAGAATCAGGCGAGAGAGAACAGAATGTACTTTATAGAAACAAGGCCTAAACAGGAAGGAAACTAATCATCCAGATACCAAAAATGGATCTAAGAACAGTAGCTTCTCCTAGGGCTGGAGGATGGAAATCGTTTGGACTATCCAGAAAACTGGATCCTGGAGGAGGACAGGATCTATAAGAAAAGCCTTCTGATTCAAGGCGTGTGTGTGTGTGTGTGTCTGTGTGTGTGTGTGTGTGTGACAGAGAGAGAGAGAGAGAGACAGGACTCTTAGTAACAATCTCTTGGTGCAGCTTTAGCTTGCACGTGTACGTAGAGTGGGCTTCCTGTACCTTCAAGAGGCCCAGATCATTCCAGCCCTTCAAACTTTTATGTAAAGTAAACAATAAAATGAGAGTAAACAATAACAAAGAGAAAGTTAATAGAAATAAATGACAGAAGAGAGATATTAACTGTTTGGTACATTACACTTAGACTAAATTAAGAGCTGGGAAACTACGTCAGATATATTAACCTTTTAAAAACTTCCATCCAGAAATTCCCATCCAATATGGTCAGTTAGCTGTGTCATTGGGTAGTGTGTTTGTGTTGGCCAGAAATGCAAAGGAGAGAAAGAGTTACTACCTGAAAAGAATTGGAAGAGAAATGTTTGGGTCCAGGGATTCCTTTTTTTTTTTCCTGAAAAAAATTGTTTTTTCTTTTTTACTCTTGGTTGGGTGGTAACAAAGAATGCACTCAAGCTCTAACAATAAATGAGTTGTGTCAAATCCAGCACATGTTTCCAAGCAGAATTTAAAAATATGTAGAGTTGTAAGAAAGTGTTAGCGATTATTTTTGGGGAATACGATTGAAGTAACTTGAGGAAGGAGTAGGAAGAGGGATGCTACTTTTTATTTTATACCGCTTTGTAGTACCTGACTAAAAAAAAAAATTAAAAAGTATATGTTAACTTTATAAGAAAACACAAATATTGTCTAAGTTAAAAATTCACAAAAATACGTAAATACTAATAATACCTAATCTTTCTGGCTTGGTTGGGGAGTTAGGTTTTTGTGTAAATGTTTAAAAAAAAACTGAAGCTATTGTAACTATTTTAAGTGAAAATCTCTCTAAGGTACATACTACTCCCTTGCTTTCTTAAAAAGAAAATGTATTGATGATTCAGGAATATGATGATCAAAGTGTGGAGAAACTCAAAAAAGGCTACAAACTTCAGTATCTTGAATTTTATGTAAATATCTAATCTAAAATAGTAAAACAGCATGATGCACAATTATGACATAAGTTATTCTTTTAAGAGTACAGTGTGCATGGTTCCAGGATTCTGGAATAAGGATATGGAAACAATGAAAAAATAAAAGTTAAGTAATAATGACCCCATCAAAGCCAACTGTTCTTAAGTATTTTAATATTGAATTGAGAAAAGGATAATACTGTTTCATTGCTGTTATAATCATGGCACTATTTTTTAAAATGACTGGAAACCAAATCAAATCCAATATGTTGCCTAGCAACTATGAGACACAAATACTTTACTTTGTTTCTTAAGCTGACATTAAAACACTACCAAAGATTCCTAAAAATACCTGCCTTAGAGTTCAGTTCTCAGCTAATCTCTTTAGTTCTCAAACATGGTTTTTTCCCCCATTAGAACATCTGACATTAAAATTCCTAATATTCACTTTAGCAAGTACATCAGTAATTCATCAACTTTTTCTTCTTTTTAAATCTTCAGACTGTGCCTGCTATTTAAGTTACTTGTAATATTAGCACTTTAAAATGAGAAATCAAATGCCTAAAACATAAATAACTTAGCAAGATTTTTCTCTTGGCTTAGAGCATAATTGTAAGACGGCGTATAGCTCAAAAGTTTTGGTGCTCAGCTGTGTGCTGAAGAAAGTATTTCCAAGTCTTTTACAAGTGAATTCCCACTAACTGGGCCCTCATCCTACAGAAACATGGTTTGTGGGGGAGGAGGAGGGAGTCTGTTTATAGCTCCATCACTCATGCTGTGTCATCAGAGCTGGATTATAAAAAGTTATGTCTTCTAGATCAGAGCCTTGCCTAAATAGGAAGTCTAGAAATCACCTAAACAAAGAGATGGCTATGCAACTCCCTGAAGGGGAGTTAGTTTATACTCCTGCTATGAGAACTATCAGCAAGTCACCGTTTTTTTGGAAATGGATTTTAAAAAACATTCAATATTTTAACAATAATGAATTATGTTTAGTTTCATTTACGTGGAGAAAAATGAAGGCAAATCAGGTGGAGAAGATGTAATGTGAATAGAGATATAAGTACTACTTGTTTAAATTCAGAGAAATAATAATTATGATGCTCGCAAGTATTTACTGAGCATTTATTATGGGCTAAACACTAGGTAACTGCCTTACATTTAATCCTTATAACACCATATAAACTGGTAGCTAGTGCTGCTCAGCTTAAATAGGAAGAATTAATGGAGAGAAAGTTTAGGTATCTTGCTCAAGGTACACAAGGAAAGTGGCAGAGCTAGTTTCAAACCTGAGCCTATCCTGGTTCCAAAGTTCTTGTTCTTGACCAGGAAAGTGCAGTTAAGTACCCCTTTATTGTTCAGTATCAGCTAAAACCGGCCTATATTAAAAATTTTTATTCTGTTTTGAAGTTTTGTTAAGATGATCAGATAATCAAAAGATTAACAAACTTACTGGCAACTAGACCATTTGTTTTTGCTTAATTTAATCAAGTTTTAAAAATTCATAATCAACCTATCTTATAATAGTTTCATCTTATGCATGTGGGCTTTATACCAATTCATCTTATTTTCCTCCTGTGCTTTATATAATTTTATTCTCCTAGAGCTTAGTTCAGAGCATAAATATAAATGCTCAACAAAAATGTGTTGGATGAGTGAATGCAGTTTACATGTAGATCTTAGTGTGATTAATTTCAGTAGTTGAGCCTTTCAGTATATATTGACTTTGTCAAGGTCTGGATGAGGTATCCACACTAACAGCACCATGAATTACAGTAATAGTTAATGCATCTATAGTGCTTCATAGGTGTCAGACTCTGTTTTAAGTGCTTCACATACATTAGTTCATCTAATCCTGTCAATAACCTTAATGAGATAGGCGCTAGTATCTCAATTTTATAGATGAGAAATTTGAGGCAGAGGGAGGTTAAGGAATTGGCCAAGTTCATATAGATTGTAAATTGTACAGCCAGGATTTGAACCTAGGTTCTCATGGCTCCAGAGACTTAACATCTATAGCTTACAGCTTTGATAGGATCAAAAAGAGAAGAATTGAATTGTACCAAGTTGGCTGGGAAGCATCAAGTTGTCTTTCCCTTCCCTTTCTCTTCATCTAACCTCATATCCGATTCCCTGCCTCACCCCAATCCCTTCTCTCACTTCCAAAGCGAAATACACCTAGAGTGACTGTCTTAGTTAGTTTGGGCTGCTGGAACAAGTTATTAGGTTGGTGCAAAAGTCATTGTAGTTTTTGTAATAATTAGTTGGTACAAAAGTAATTGCGTGATAACTTTTGCACCAACCTAAATACTATAGACTGAGTGACTTATAAACAACAGAAATTTATTTCTCATCATTCTGGAGGTGGAAGTCAGAGATCGGGGTGCCAGCATGTCTGGGTTCTGGTGAGAACCAGCTTGCTGGTTTCCAGACTATTGTATCCTCAAATAGCTGAAAGAGGGCAAAAGAGCTCCCTGGAGTCTTTTCATAGGGGCACTAATCCTATTCGTGAGGGCTCTAACCTCATGACTTAATTACCCTCAAAGGCCTCACCTCCTAATACCATCACACAGGGAGTTAGGACCTTAACATGTGAATTTTGGGAGGATATAAGCATTTACTCCATTGCAACAACCAAATTATGTGTTAAATAGACAGGTCACTTTGGACAGTACAAGGCAATGCCAATTGGATGGAACACCAGAACAACAAGCATAAACCCAGATGCCCTGGAAACTGGGATTTAGGATCACTATATATACGCTTTGGATTTGTTTTGTCCTTTTCTTTAGTGTTTGCAGTTGTATGGAGTAAGCACATTGAAATGGATGAACCAAATTTGATTTTATCAGCCCCTATGCAAGGATATAAAGCTGTGTCCAATATTTACAATTAAAAAAAGCTGTAATGTATAACCTTATGCTTTCATATTCCACACATATGTGTGGTAACCTTTGCTAGGTAAAAAGTACGCATATTTATAGCTTTGGTAGACACTGCTAAATCACACTCCAAAAGGGTTTTACCAGTACCTACTCCTGTCAACATGAGTGAGAGTGCCCATTCCCAATAGACTTGCCAACAGAGTATGCAATAAAAGTTTTAGATCTTTATCTTCCTGATAGGTGAAAAATGATATTTCAATGTGAAGTTTATTTGCATTTCTCATTTTAATTTCCTTTTCTATAAACTGTCTATTTGTAGTCTTTTCTACTTTTTTTTTCTATTCAGTGGATGGCTTTACTATTTATTTATTTGAGCCCTTAATATATCCCTTCTGTGATACCTCAAACTCTTGGGCTGAGGTGATCCTCCTACCCCAGACTGCTGGGTAGCTGGGACTACAGGCATGTGCCACCACACCCAGCTATTTTTTTGTATTTTTTGTAGAGACAGGGCTTCACCATGTTGCCCACGCTGGTCTTGAACTCCTGGGCTCAAGTGATCTGCCTGCCTCAGCCTCCCGAAGTGCTGGGATTACAGGTGTGAGCCACTGTTTCTGGCCGTTTTTAGTTTCTTATGGTTATGTTTACTTGTTTGATTATGCTTCTGTATTTTGCATCACGTGTACAAAGTATCTTAGACTGTCAGATTACACTTTTTAAAAACCCACGATGGTTTCTTCTGTAACTTTTTAATTTTATTTCTTACATTTTTATAATTGATCCATCAAAATTCATTAAGTGTAAAGGTGGCACAGATAGAATAAACTTGTTCTTTAGATGACTGCCCAGTTTCCCAACACCGTTTATAAATCCATTTTCCTCTCAAAATTTCTAATGCCATTTTATTGTAGACTAAATACTGTTAGGTATTTACATCTAATTGTCGGCTTCCATAGTGTTTCATTGATTTCTCTGTTTAGTCAAGTGCAGGTACAGATTGTTTCAATTATTATAGCTTTATTATATATTTTAAATACCTAATAAGTCTAGTCCCTCCACTTTATACCTCTTTTCCAGAATTCTTCTATTTTGTATGTTCATTTTATATAAAAACTTTGGAATAAGCGTGCTCAGTTGAAAAAAAATTCTCTAGTTATTTAATAATATCAAGTTAATTGTATAAATTATGGTGGAGAAAATTGGTATTCTTGTTATAACTGTACCTTCCTATCCAAGAACATGGTATGCCTTTCCACCTGTCTAAGTCTTCTGTGGTTCCCTTTCTCAGTGTTTTAAAAAATGTCTTCCACAGAAAGATAAATACTACATGTTCTCACTTATAAGTGGGAGCTAAATAATGTGTACACATGCAAGTAGGGTGTGGAATGCTAGATGGTGGAGACTCTGGGGTGGGATGAGATTGGGGTGGATGATGAGAAATGAGTAAAATGCATGTTACTCCAGTGATGGATATGCTAAAAGCCCTGACTTCAACACTGTGCAGTATATCAATGTAATGAAATTATGCTTTCACTCTATACATTTATATAAATAAAAATAAATCTTTAAATAATAAATCTTCATATACATTTTGCAAATTTTGTTACATTTATTCCTTGGAATTTTTGTCAGATTTTTTTCATTATATTTCCTAATGTGTGGATACATAAAATTTTTTTTTAATTGGCTTACAAATACACACACACATATATCCCAAACCCCAAACCATACATAAAATAAGTAAGTTCTCTCTCTCCGTAAAACCTAAAACTATTAAGGTTTTATATTCTATCTGTCTATCTGTCTATCTATCTATCTATCTATCATCTATCTATTATCTATCTATCTATCTATCAATCATCTCTCTGTCTATCTGTCTATCTATCTATGTTTGCACATAGCCTACAGACCACCTGTTATTCTTTGGAGTTTAATATTCTGATAAACAGGAATATATAAGAAGCAAAAATATGAAAATCATTACACATATATTAGTTTTTGTATATTTCTTTAAGCTATCCCAGGGCCTTCCTTCCATTTATAGTTAGGCTGTGAATTGTTTCCAATTCATTAGGAAAAATGCTCTTTCAGCCAGCTGGTAAAGTCAGGAGCATGCCAATTTAAATTTATTTTCTTCCCTTTTTTTTCTACCTGCTGTTGCTCAGGAATATCAAGGTATGTCAGTGACATCAGCTGGTACATTCTAACTTCTTTCAGAAAAGAGAGAAAAAAAAAACCCTGAAAAATGCACTGTTCAAACTCCTTTGGCTCCTTGGTCCCAGAGGAAAATTTGGGGAATCATTTCTCTCTGTGGTACAATCTTGTTGGATGCAGACCATGTTTACTCAACTTAAGAAAGGGGACACATCTTCCCTTTTTAACAAATGTGTTTGATCTCACAGGATTCCATAGTCATTATAGTAAAAGAGAAACAGAACCTTGTGTTGAGACCACACGACTCCCTTCTTACCCACAGTTATTCTGCTTACTGACACTGTTTTGCCATTCTCTTCAGTTGTCTCTTCTGGGCTCATGCTGCTGAGTGAAGATTTTTTCTTTTGCCTTTCTTGGTGACTGTACTAACATTGCTTCCAGAGGAGAGGTGTTGACACATAACTGACATCCCCAAGGCCCAGCCTGCAGGAGACTGTGACTCTCACACCTATCTTTCTTTCTTTCTTTTCTTTTTTGGCTGAGGCTGGTCTTGTTTGATTTCTACCCCAAATGTGATTTTTAGAACATTTGAGGAAAATCTTTTCAGAAAGTGAAACAAAATGAAAAAAAAAAAAAAAAAGAGATTCTCCCCTCACCATCCAAAATCTTTGTTATGATTTCGTTCCTGAAGATAATTTTAGAAAATCATTTCTGTATCATGGGAACACACATTTGTCCCTGGTTCTTGACAGCTCAAAGTGTTCAAGATGGGGACTTCTCTAAACAAGTGGCTTAATGTGAAGATGATTTTGAATGTTTGGAAATTCCATGCTCGATGTGTGGAGGAGAAAGTGTCACTATGTTAGGAGGTGAATATTTCCACTTGCACTGAATGCACACCAATGTCTTTCAAAGGAAATATTAACTGTACAATAGTTAGAAATGCAATTAGGATGTGATGTTTCTAGTCAAATAGTGCCATAAGGCAGCTCTGGAAGTCAGACAGACCTAGTTGGAAACTCTGGCTTCACAACATAGAAGGGTCATGAGCTTAGGTTTAATCCTTAATCTAGACCTCATCTTCTTTAATCATTAATGGTATTTGTGTGTTTGTGTGTAAATGCTAACTTTAATTTGGTCAAATTAGCTAAGATATATAGAAACACCTAACCAAGTAGTTAAAAAATAGTAGACATTATTTTAAGTTTTAAAAATGGCCATGGTAAGAATGTAACATAAACATTAAAAAATCTGAAGGCTGGGTGCGGTGGCTCAATCTTGTAATCCCAGCACTTTGGGAGGCCGAGGCGGGCGGATCACGAGGTCAGGAGATCGAGACCATCCTGGCTAACACGGTGAAACCCCGTCTCTACTAAAAATACAAAAAATTAGCTGGGCGTGGTAGCGGGCGCCTGTAGTTCCAGCTACTCGGGAGGCTGAGGCAGGAGAATGGCGTGAACCCGGGAGGTGGAGCTTGCAGTGAGCCGAGATCGCGCCACTGCACTCCAGCCTGGGCGACAGAGCGAGACTCCGTCTCAAAAAAAAAAAAAAAAAAAAAAATTAGCTGGCTGTGGTGGTACGTGCCTGTAGTCCCAGCTACTCAGGAGGCTGAGGCAGGAGAATCGCTTGAACCCAGGGGGTGGAGGTTGCAGTGGGCCTAGATCATGCCACTGCACTCCAGCATGGTGACAGAGCAAGACTCAGTCTAAAAAAAAAAAAAAACTGGAATATATTAAGTACCATCACAAAGTCAGAACTGTTAGTATAATACATCGCCAAGGCTCAGCTTTTAGGAGACTATTGCTGTCACATCTATCTTTCTTTTTTTTCTGGCTGAGACTGGCCCTATTTGATTCAACAGTGAGCTGCTAGTATTATGAAGACAAAACAGTGTGGAGGCCATCTCCTTGGGAGCAATTGGGAACCACAGGGGAAGAATCCCAAGCAATGGTAGGCTCCCTAAAACTACTGCTGCCATAAACCAAACATTTTTACATTTATAGTGTGGCAAGGAAAGTTGGCTGGACTTTTTTCAATGGGAATTTACTAAATGTATGTAAAAAATACCTAGAAAATATATGAATTCAATCCCCATCCCCAAGAAAATTATTGTCTCATTGAGTTACTCAGTGAGGGAACTCAAAATATCAATAAATAAAGCAAAGAAACCCAGCTTTGTACTGAACTGAATTATGTACTGAATTTCAAAATGTGCTTCCAATGTAAAGGGTGCCAAAACCAAATAGAGAGTCCCTGTTCAGATATTGTGGAGCTCTATTGCTTCTATTTGCCTGAGATCACTATCCCCCTTCTCTGTCTGCTTTTTTTTTTTTTTTTTTTGCGGGGGCGGCGGGGGGAACAGCTTTTCTCCAATTACAATAGTGTGGTTTTAGAAGGGACTATCAATCCATGTTTCCTGACTTGTTCTTTATACACTCCGCAAGCTTGTCCCCATCCAGGGATAGACAAGAGACCTGGGTTATACTAGCGGATTACCTTACTGCGCACAGGGATTGGTCATAAAATGAGGGAATGACTCAAGTTAGGCCAAACGGCATCCTTTCCTGGGTATTGCTGAGCTGGAATCAGAGAAAATTTTTTTCTCTTGTTGGTGGTGAAGCTAGTAAGATATGAGTCTGGGGATGATGATAGACATAGTTTCAGCTTTATGAACAAATCTGTAAGAATGCTGTCAATGGGCAGAGAGAAGCAGAGATGGCAGAGAGAAACAGAGAGAGAGAGAGAGAGAGAGAGAGAAGTGAGGCCATGGTTCCAGTTGTTGCTGACATTGAGTTTTGAGTTGGGTTCCTGTCATTCTCAGTCAGAGTTCGAAGTTAAGTGGTTCCATCCTGTATGGCGTTGCCTACCTCATTTTCCTATTTTGCTCATCAGGATTATGACCGCAAGTCCCACGGAGTCTGAGTCATGCTGCTCATGTAACAATCTCCAAAGGAATCCCTTTACATCAGACCACGAAAAGATTAGTTGAAAAGAACCGAAATAAGGATACTAATTGAATTTATTTAATTGACTATATAATCTTCTCCTTTTTTATATTTAGAAGGATAGTCCTAGTTTCAACACGTACTGGATTTATGACTTGGGGTAAGTGACCTAATTTTTCTACACTTCTTTGCATAGCTGTAAAATGGGTATAATGAATACATGACTTACCTAAGAATAGTATAGTATAAGATAATGGTTGAGAACATGGTCTCTGGGAGAAAGACTTCCTAGAGTCAAGTCCTCCTTCTACCATTTACTTGTTTTTGGTTTGTTGTGAACTTGAGCAAGACACTTTGTCTTTAGATTCCTTAGTTTCCTTATTTGTAAAATGGTAATATTGTGGACTACATGTTTATGTCTTCCCAAATTTCATATTTTAAAATCCTAACCCCCAGTGGGATGGTATTAGGAGGTGGGACCTTTGGGAGTTAATTAGATTTAGATGAGGTCATGAGAATGGTGCCTCAGTAATAGGATTAGTATCCTTATAAGAGAAAGAGACTAAAGCTCACTCTTTAGGCCACATGAGGATACATGGAGAACACGGCTGTCTACAAACCGAGAAGGGTGCGCTCATTAGACACTGAGTTGGCTGATGCCTTCACAGTCTCCAAAACTGTGAGCAACAAGTGTTTGATGTTAAAACCAGCCAGCCTGTGGCATTCTGTTATAGCTACCTGAACTAAGATAGGCAATAACAATATTTACCTTATAAAGTTGTTTACACATTTAGTGAGTTAATGTATTTAAAGCTGTTCACATAACAAGTGCGATATATATATAATGTTAATGATTCTTATAATTACATTATTCAATTGTAACAGAGATTAACTAGAAGCCTTATCACAATGCCTTCTTCGCTGTAAACACTCTGTCTAGCTCTACACTGGCAGTTAGCATATCACTCCGATTAATTTTAATAAGGTAACACTTTTGCTGTGTTATACTTGTACTAAAACACCTTCAGTAGCTGCCTATCACCTGTAGATAATCATACTCCTTAGGCCATCTTTGTCCGAATCATTCTAGTCTATTTTCCAGGATTGCCTCACATGACCACTTCACTTAGTTAAACAATTTTCTCATCATTCATTATCTGTCAAGAACTGTGAACAGTCTGAGATTTTACCTCATTTATAAGCTAAAAAGTTAGCCTTCTACAGTTTCGGGTTGCTGGCATTAGACACAGAATTCCTGAGTCATTACTCGTGGTGCAGCAATCAGTATGAAACTTCATTTTTGCACTGGTTACCTTTGCTTTCCGAGTCCCATGGAGGGGGATACTAAGGGGCCCAAGTGGTTGCATGCAGTGGGTTTGTGTGATAGCTGGGGACCTACAAGCTTAGAGTATCTGACATTCTTTGCTAGTAAACCAAAATACAATAGTGGTAGTTTCATAATGCTTAGTTGCAATGTAGAATCTGAAACCATATTTGTTACTATGATGGATTAAAATCCATTGGTGTATATTGAATTTTGAACGAACCTTTTACCCATATATGATTTTGTAACCAAATGCACTGGTCATCTAGAAAATATTGGTTCTCCAAGTTATGTAGAACTTCCAAATGTTGACACATTTCAATATATAATACAAAAAAAATCATATTTGTTAAGATTTCCAATATTCTAATTTTTCTAATATCTGAATTAGTATGAATATTATCCTTTTCTAACATTCTCTGAAAAAATGGCTACTTCTACTTACAATTCAAACACCTACACAATTGCTTTTCTTTGAGACAAGGACTGTTTCAGTAGATCAGAAGAGCTTTATGTGTACTTTCTATTTCATCTCACAGAATATTTAAAAGGTATGTACTCAAGAGTCAATGTTTTGAAAAATTGATATATTTTACTACTTCATCAAAGATATTCTTTAGTGAATCTGGCTTCTTAGAATTTAAACTGGGAGTGTATGGTGGTGAAGAATAAAATTCTAGTATAGTTTGCTTCTACTACTCTATTCATGCTAAGTTGTCAGCAGTTTTATCACCCATTGTTTTTTGCACCATTAGTGCAAAGGTCAACACAGTAAAGAAGCCAAATAATATCTTAGTATTGTTATGAAAATAATTTTGATCTTGTGAACTCCTGAAAGGGTCTCAAAAATTCTTAGATGTCCTTGGATCATACTTTGAGAACTGCTGTATTAAGGAGACCTGTTAGGAGGCTGTTATAAGGGGATATTGATAAGGAACTGTACATATAATGTAGAGCATGAAAGAAAAGGAATTTGATAAATTGAGTACTGTCTTAGTCTGTTTGGGCTGCTATAACAAAGTCCCATAAGCTAGATAGCTTACAAACAGCAGAAATTTATGCCTCACAGTTGTGGAGGCTGAGAAGTCCATGATCAAGACATGAGTCTATTCAGTGTCTGGTGAGGACATGTTTCCTGGTGCATAGAGGGCCCCTTCATGCTATGTCCTCACATGGTAGAAGGGCAAGACAGCTCTTTGGAGTCTCTTCTGTAAAGGCACGAATCCCATTAATGAGGATTCACTCTCATGACTTAATCACCTTCCAGAAGGCCTCAGTTTTTTTGGATTAATTAATCAGTATTAATGAACAAAATATTAATGACATCCCCTTCCCCGTCCCTGTGGATCAAGGCAAGAAGGGCCATTTGCCGACACAGATACCAGGAGGTGGAAAGCTGCAGCAGTTTTGAGCAGAAGGCCTCACTTTCTAATACCATTTCCTTGGGGTTAAGATTTCAACACAAGAATTTTGGGACGACACGACCATTCAGAGTAGAAAGCACATTGTTTCTAAGTTATGCGTGGAAAGTTCAGGTACAGATGTCTAGCAGCCATTATAAAATATGAGATTGAATATAGAGAATTACAACTTAATGATCTGCCTTGGGGAGGCATCCACACACAGGTGACAGGTTGAAGACATGGGAGTGTGCACAGCATACTGGTCTAGGTCATGGTCTGTCTTGGTTTAAACTCTAGTTATGCCACCTTCTTAACCAATTTGTGACTTGGTTTCCTCATCTGGAAAATGGGTAAAATAATAGTATCCACCTCAAAGCGTTGTTACAAAGATTAAATGAGTTAATATTTGTAATGTGGTTATAACAGATCTTGGCACATAGTAATCTATATATCTGTCTAGATCTGAATGTAATTGTACTATATAAATGAAATACAAAAATGGGAATAAATGGAGATTTCTCTGGGAGAATACTGAGGGAGAAGAGAAGAGGGCTGAGAATTGGGGCAACCAATGTTTAAGAGAAAAGCAAAAGAAAAGAAGCCAGTGAAGGAGACAGAGTGATGAGGGAGGCGGGGAAAAGCTCCAGAGTGGTGTCCTGGCAGCCTAGGAGAAGTTTGCCACATTGCAGACTTCAGGCAGGAATGTAAACTTTGAGATGGCGGGTGCTGCATTTACTTTGTTCTCTGCTGAATCCTCTGGACTTAGCACAGTGCCTGATATATAGCAGGTGTCCAGTAAATATTTGGCAAATGAAAATGCCAAAGAGAAGTTGGAAAGATAAGGGCCTGAATATGTTTATTTATATTTAACAAAAATAGGTCAGTTGGGGACTTAGGCCTCCCTATATAGTGCCATACTAACGTCAGAACTTGATGTTAAAATATTCTGAGACGGAGTTTCGCTTTTGTTGCCCAGGCTGGAGAGCAATGGCGTGATCTCAGCTCACAGCAACCTCTGCCTCCCTGGTTCAAGCGATTCTCCTGCCTTAGCCTCCCAAGTAGCCAGGATTACAGGCATGCACCACCACACCTGGCTAATTTTGTATTTATTTATTTATTTATTTATTTATTTATTTATTTATTTATAGAGATGGAGTTTCTCCATGTTGGTCAGGCTGGTCTCAAACTCCCGACCTCAGGTGATCCGCCTGCCTCAGCCTCCCAAAGTGCTGAGATTACAGGCATGAGCCACTGCACCCAGCCCTAAAATATTCGTAACTTATGAGTTAAACCTTACAGCTATTGCCTGTTATTACCATGGTTTCATTATAATTTTGTGCAACTGGCCCCAAAGTCTCTTTTTTAAAATAACTGCTTTCTGCCTATGATCACAGGCATATTTTTAGCCTTTTTCTAAATGCCAAAATTAGTCATTAGATAGAAGAATTGGTCATCAACCAGGCCACTGGATGACTCAAGATTCCATCATTTGACCTCATATTGAAAATATGAAGACCAAACAGAGTTTGACAAGCAACACTGCAGCAGTGTTTTCTGCTTTCCATTATTACTGTACAGGAAAACAATCAGATTTAAAATACTGATTTTTCTTTTATTTGAGTATGTGGCAGGCAGTACACTGCTCTTTACTATGAGCGAACTCCTTGTAAAAATCTCCACACGAGGAGGTAGACTGAATCCCCCCACTGCGTTTCTGGGCTCCTTAGACTAATGGATTCCATTGAATTGGTCTCAGATTAAATTTCTCTAAATATTACATTATTTTTTCTACTTCCTTGCTCAAAAAGTTTCTATGGATCAAGCCTCTTTAATCTGGCCAAACTCCTTTTTTTCTGAATTCCCTCTGTGTAAACTCTGCACTACAGTCACACTAGTCTACTTTCTTTTCTCAAACACTTGGTTCTCCACTTGTGTGTCTTTTGTTAGCTTGATTCCTAGATATCATATAGTATTGAAATATTTTCTCTGTTATATTATCCAATGGATTATGACTGGTGCTTAGGAATATGCCCCCAACTTTTGTATGCAGCTCTTTTACCCTTGAATCTGTGGGTTATTTTTAGATTCTAAAGGCTGAATATAGAAGCTATTGAATTTTTTGTGTGGACAAACCATATTTTTCACAAATAATGATAGTTAGGTCTCTTCTTTTCTAATTTATTATACCAAAAAATTTTATTGGCTTGCATTTACTATAACCTACACTAAAATGTTTAATAGAAGTAGCAGTAGTTGGCAACCTTGTCTTTTTCCCGACGTGTAAAGGAATGCTTCTCAAATTTCATCATTAAGCTACTTGGTTAATAATGACATATATGTGAGTCAGCATGTTAAATGGTTAAGAGCTACAACTCTGGACCAATCTGGCTGGGTTTAAATTCCAGCTCTGCTACTTAGCTGCGGCGTTATATTGGATAAATTAACTCTGGCTTGGTTTCCTTATGTGTAATATAGGGAATGACAGCATCTAAATCATAGAATTACTGTAAAGGTTCGATGAGATAATACTTATAAGGTGCTTAAAGCTATCTGGCACATACCAGCATGGTATAAGTGTTTCTTAAATATATTGAGGTAATCATTTGAAATCTCTCATTTAATATACTACTTTAATTGATATTATTTTATTGAAGTCTTTAAATTCTTGGGGTCAGCCATACAGAATTATGAGTTTAAAAAATATGTGGTTCATTTCTAGTCAATATTGTACTGAAGGTTCTAGTCAGGAAAATTAAGCAAGAAAAAGAAATAAAAGGCACACAGATCAGAAAGGAAGAGGTAAAACTATATGCACAGATGACATGATATTGTATACAGAAATAATAAAAAATCCACAAAAGCTATCAGAGCTAATAAGCACATTCAGCAAGGTTGCAGAGTACAAGATTCATATACAAAAATCAATTGTATTTCTATACTCCAGCAATAAACATTCAAAAAGGAAGTTAGCATAATAATTCCATTGATAGTAACATCAAGAAGAATAATATACTTAGGAATAAAGGGAACAAAAGAAGTGCAAGACTTATAAACTAAAAATGATAAACCCTTTTTAAAGAAACTAAGGAATAGCTAAGTAAATGGAAAGGTATCTCTTGTTTGTGGCTTGGAAGACTTCATGTAAAGATAAACATACTCCCCAAATTGATCTATAGCAACAAAATCACTATCAAAATTCTATCTGCTTTTTTTTAAAAGAAATCAACAAACTGATCTAAAATTTGTATGTAAATGCAAGGGTCTCAGAGTGGCCAAATTGGTCTTAAAAAAGAACAAGTTGGAGGACTCACACTTTCCTTCTTTTTAAAAATTTACCTCAAGAAGGTAGACACACACTTTCTGATTTCAAAAATTACTACAAAGCTACAGTAATCAAGGCATTGTGGCACTGCTACAAGGACAGACATATGATCAATGGAATAGAATATAGAGTCTAGAAATAAGCCCTTACATTTAAGATCAGTTGATTTTTGACAGGAGTGCCAAGATAACTTGATTAAGAATAGTCTTTTCAACAAATGCTGCTGTGACAACTGGATATCCACATGTAAAAGAATGACACTGGAATTAAGTCACAACATATACAAATATTAACTCAAAAATGGGTCAACAACCTAAATACAAGAGCTAAAACCTTCAAACTCTAGGAAAAAAACCATAAGAGTAAGTCTTTGTGAACTTGGATGAGGCAATGATTTCTTAGATATGACACCAAAAGCATACAAGCACCAAAAGAAAAAGAATGGGATTGTATCAAATTACAAACTTTTGAGCTTCAGAGGACATTATCAAGAAACTGATAAGACAAACCACAGAGTGGGAGAAAATATTTGTAAGTCATATATTTGATAATCCAGAATACATGAAGAACCCTTGTAAATCAACAATAAAAATAAATAATCCAATTTAAAAATGGGCAAGGGATTTGAACAGACATTTCTCTAAAGAAGATATACAAAGGGCCAGTAAGCACATGAAAAGATGCTCAAAATCATTCCCTAGTGAGAGAAATGCAAATCAAGACCACAATGAGAAATCACTTCACATTCATTAGGATGGCTCTAGTAAAAATGATAGGCAATAACAAATGTTAATGAGAATGCAGAGAAATTTGAACCCTCATTCATTTCTAGTAGGAAGATAAAATGGTATAGCCTCCTTGTAAATGAGTTTGGCAGTTTTTTAAAAAAATTGCATATAGGGTTTCCATATGATCCAACAATTTCACTCCTAGATATCTATCCAAGAAAATTAAAATTATTTCCTAGACAAAAACTTGTACATCAATGTTCATAGCAGCATTATTCATAATAGCCCCAAAGTGAAAACAACCCAAATGTTCATTGATTGATAAATGAATAAACAAAATGTAGTGTATTCCTACAATGGAATATCATTCAGCAACAAAAAAATGAAGGACTGATGCTTGCTACAATGTGGATGAACCTTGTAAATGTGATTCTAAATGAAAGAAGCCAGTCACAAAAGGTCACGTATGATTTCACTTCTATTAAATGTCCAGAATAGGCAAATCCATGAAGACAGAAAGTAGATCAATGGTTTCTGAGGACTGGGAGTAGGGACTGTGAGGGATATGGGATTTCCATAGGGCTAATGGATATGGGATTTCCTACTGGGGTGACAAAAACGTTCTGGAAGTTGTAATGGTTGTACAATTTTGTTACTACACTAAAAACCACTGAATGGTACACTTAAGGGTGAATTTTATGATGTGTGAATTACATCTCCCCCAAAATGTTAAAACATTGGTGAATTTAGCTTTCTACTATATCCTATTTTATTTAGAATATTTACATAAGTGTTTATGAGTGAGATTGTTCTCTACTTTTCTATTCTTAAATATTTTGTTTTAGGATCTGGACCCAAGGAATCTGACTTCTCTCTTACTGTTATTTCTCAACTGTCCAGGTGTAATTCCACCTGTGCACTAATTCCTATGCCCTCTTGCCTATGTAAGTACATAACTTCAACGAATTCTGCCTCTCTTTCCTCTGTCATCATTTACCTCCTCTTTATTTGGTAATCCCAATGAGCCTTCAAAAATTGTACAATATCTCGTATTGTGAAGGAACCCTCCCTCGACCCCACATTCGCCTCCGGCTACTGCCACATTTCTCTATGATAGCAAAACTTATTGAAAAATTTATAGTCAGCAGCTCACTTTTTTTTCTCTCCGTTCTCTCTTGGATCTACTTTAATCAGGCTTTTTTCCTCATCTACCTGTTAAAGCTACCAGTTACTTCCATGCAATTAAATTCTAATGATCAGTTCTCTGTTATCATCTGACTGGAACCATCAGAAGCATTTGCCACAACTGTAACTCTCTTCTTGAAATATTTTCTTCAATTTACTTCTGGGATGTCACTTTCTTGGTTCTCCTGTTCCCTGGTTCTTCTTCTCAGTCTTTTTTGCTGGTTTCTTCTTATATTAGTTTTCTTTTGTTGTGTAAGGAATTACCAAAAATTTAGTGGGCTTTAAACAGATACATTATCTCACAATTTCTGTGAGTCAGGAGTCAGGGCATAGTCTAACTGGGCCTTTGGATCAAGGTCATACAAGACTGTAATCAAGGATATGGCTGGACTGCATTCTTACCTGGAGGCTCAACTGGAGGTGATTCTGCTTCTGAATTCACTCAGGCCATTGGCAAAATAATTTTCTTGTGGATGAATGACTGAGGGCCTGGCTCTTTGGAGGTTGTTGGCTGAAGACCACTCTTGATCCTAGAGATCACACTAATTCCTTGCTACACTGGCTTTTCCAGCATAGCTGCATACTTCAAGACCACAAAGAGAGCCTCTTACATCAAGGTCAACCTAGTCCCCTCCCCATCCCCCCTTTTAAGACCTTTTGCCTGGTTAAGTCAAACCCACCAGGAACATCTCCTTTTGATTAACTCAAAACAATTAATTTGGATCTTGATTTCATCTTGAAATCCCTTCAACATTGCCATACCCTGTTGTCTAGAAGCAAGTCACAGGTCCTGCCACACTCAAGGGGCAGGACCATACAAGCCATCAACACCAAGGAGTAGAAATTCTAGGGGGTCATCTTACAATTCTTCCTACCACACTCCTCATCTGTTTGACCTTTACAACTGGAATTCCCTTTGGAGGCCGAGGCGGGTGGATCACCTGAGGTCAGGAGTTCAAGACCAGCCTGGCCAACATGTCGAGACCCTGTCTTTACTAAAAATACAAAAATTAGCTGGGCATGGTGGCAGGCACCTGTAATCCCATCTACTCGGGAGGCTGAGGCAGGAGAATCGCTTGAACCCGGGAGGCAGAAGTGAGATTGTACCATTGCACTCCAGCCTGGGCAACAAGAGCGAAACTCTGTCTCAAAACAAAACAAAACTGGAATTCCCTAGGGCTCAATTCTTGGGTCTCTTTTCCTCTTTATCTATTGTGCTTGGATCTCTTTTATTTGCCTCCCCATATTTTCTTTCTCCCCTCCTCTTCTTTGGTTTGTGCTGTAAGAGGTGATTCAAGCACACCATATCAACAGCTTCTTTGCCCTTGACTTTCTGTTGGAGTTTAGGAGGAGAGTGGGATAGAGTATTGCTTCCTCTAGCCTCCTTACTGCTGGGTTGCCTCCCTTAACTAAAGGTTACAGCTCTTGTCAAGGGGAGCATCTCTATTCAGCTACCTTCTCTGGGTTTCTGGTAATTCCTCCTTCCCCTGGACCGATTAGGCTGCCTGGTGTTGGGGTAATACATCATCCTTTATTCTCTATCTGAAATTCTGCCACACTATTTAAATAGACCCTTTGTTAAAGTCTTCTCAGATTGTGTGATTGGAGTGTGCTACTTGGACTTACTCATAAATATACATGCTCTCCCTTTCTGATCTTGTTTAGTCTCATGGATTTAAATTCCATTAATCTACTGATGACCTCTACATTTTTCCCCATAACCTGGACCTCTCCCTTGGGATTCCTACTTGAAATTTCCACTTGGATATATTCTATATACCACAAACTTCACAAGCCCACATCTTCAACTCTGATTCTTATCCAACTTCCAACCTCAAACCTTACTCTTCTTCATACTTTCCAATCTCAGAAAATGGCAATATCAGTCTTCCAGCTACAGAGGCCAAAGAGTCTGGAGTTGTAGCCAAGCATGGTAGCACTTGCCTGTAGTCCCAGCTACTTGGGAGGCTGAGGTGGAGAATTGCTAGAGCCTAGGAGTTTGAAGCTGTAGTGTGCAATGATTCAGCCTCAACAGCCACTACACTTCAGCATGGGCAACCTATAAAGACGCCATCTCTCTTTTTTAATGATTATTCATAGGCTGATTTTTAATCGATACACAATATTTGTAAATATTTGTAGGGTTCATGTAATATTTTGTTACATACATAGGGTGTGTAATGATGAAGTCAAAGTGTTTAGGATATCCATCACCTCATGTGTTAATCATTTCTATGTGTTAGGAACATTTTAAGTCCTCTCTTGTAGTTATATTGAAGTATATAATACATTGCTTTTAACTATAACTACTCTACCATAGAACATTAGATTTTATTGATTCTATCTAATTGTATGTTTATACCCATTAATCAGTCTCTTATCCTCCCCAACCCTTACAAGCCCTTCCCTACCTCTGGTAACTATCACTCTTCTCTGCCTCCATAAGATCAATTGTTTTAACTCCCACAGATGAATGAGAACATGTAATAGTTGTCTTTCTGTGCTTGGCTTATTTCACTCAATATAATGATCTTCAGTTCCATCCATGTTGCAGCAAATGGCAGGATTTCATTTTTGTTAATGACTGACTAGTATTTCATTGTGTGTATGTGTGTGTGTGTGTTTATCACAATTTCTGCATCCATTCTGTTTCTGGACACTTAGGTTGGTTACATATTTTGCTATTGTGAATAGTGCTACAATAAACATGAAGGTACAGGTATTCCTTTGAGATATTGATTTCTTTTCCTTTGGATAAATACCCAGTAGAGGGGATTGCTGGATCATATCGTGGTTCTGTTTTTAGGTTTTTTTTAAATTATAAATTTCCATATTGTTTTCCATAGAGACTGTACTACTTTACATTCCCACCAAAAGTGTGTAACAGATCCCTTTTCTCTGCATCCTAATCAGCATTGTTATTTCTTGTCTTTTTGATAATAGCCATTCTAACTGGGGTAAGATAATATCTCACTGTGGCTTTGATTTGCATTTCCCTAATGACTAGTGATATTCAGCATTTTTTCATGTATATGTTGGCCATTTGTATATCTTTTGAGAAATGTCTATTCATGTTCTTTGCTCATTTTTCAAGGGGATTATTTGTTTTTGTTTTATTTTTTGCTTTTGAGTTGAGTTCCTTGTTTAATCTAGATACTAGCATCTTGTGAGATGAGTAGTTTGGGAATATTTTCTGCCATTCAATAGGTGGCCTCGTTACTCTGTTAATTGTTCACTTTTGCCCTGCAGGAGCTTTTTAGTTTAATACAGTCCCATTTGCCTGTTATTGGTTTTGTTGCCTGTGCTTTTGAGGTTATTACCCATAAAATCTTTGCCTAGATCAAAGTCCTGGAGTGTTTACCCTATGTCTTCTTCTAGTAGTTTTATAGTTTTTATAGTTCTCTTTAAAAAAATCTGGGATCATTTCTGACTCCCCTCTTTCTTTCACACTATCCTTCTGATCCAACAACAATCCTCTTGTCTCTGTCTTCAACATAATTTCAGACCATAACAACGTTTCCCCACCTCCACTGCTTCCCTCCTGGTCCAAGCCCTCATCATCTCTGGTCTGGATTGCTTAAATAGGCTTTTAATTTGTCTCCTTGCCTCTTTCCGTGCTCCTTGTCCTTCACTCCAGTCCTTTCTCACCAAGGCTGTCCTAGTGATCTTTTTAATACATTAGTTATATTATGTTTCTCTTCACCTCTAACCCCCACAGTGGTCTCTCATCTCACTGGGAATAAAAAGTCACAAACATGGAAATGGCTTTGAAGGTTCTATGTGATCTGGCCTTCTGCTCCAATTCTAACTTTTGCTCCTACCACTCTTCTTACTCACTCCTCTCATCACACTCATCTCCTTGATATTCCTTGAGCCTACCCTGCATGTCTCTACCTTAAAGCCTTTGAACTTCCTGTGCCATCTGCCTGGGACACTTGTCTCCCATGTCATTATAACTGGCTCCCTTAAATATCACATTCTCACTAGGTCTTCTCTAGCTCTCTTTATAAAACAGCATCCTTCCTTCCCTCTTTGATGTTTTTCTTCCCCTTTACCTTAGCTTATTTTCTCTTCCTAGCAGTTCCACCCTCAGACATTATATATTCACTTGTTTATTTGTGATCTGTTTCCCACACCGGCCCCTCTCCCTCAACTAAAGTGTAAACTCAATAGGATAGGGACTTCGTTTTGTGCACTCATTTTTCTCCAGCACCCAGAACACCGCCCAGCATTTAGTAGCTGCTCAAGAAATAGTTGTTGAATAAATGATTGAGTAGATGAATGAAAAGTTATGATTAAGGTATTATCCTACAAGTTTGGTAAGCGATATCTAGAAAATCTGTAGAGTTGTTCTAGGGCTCCTGATCTATATTTGGAAATCGTGGTCCTGGTTTCAAGGCAGTGTCTTTTTTCTCCCACTTTCTCAGGTCCAATGAGTCCCAGTAAGCCACAGTTCCTAACAGCAAGTGAATTGTTTTTTAAACTGCCTACGTGTTTTTGGAAGTCCCAACCCAGCTGCAGCTTCAGGCAGAGTGCCCAGTTCTGGCCAGTCATCTCTCTGAGCCTTGCTCACTGCGTTGGCTTTCTGTTCTTTTTCTGGTCCATGGAGATGTTTATCTTGATTTTGTACCCAGCTAATGTCATAATGCTTTTATCTTTTTATATATTTCCAATCATGGCTGAATGTTTAGAACAGAGGGGTGTGGTAATTTATGAACTCACTAAACCATCTTGATTAGAAGTCCCCACACATTTCCAAACAATGTTTGAAATGTGGCCAAATTTTAAATCCAGGAGACAGTACATAAAAATTCAGATTTACTGTTTATCTTGAAAATTTGTATATCTGGCAACACTAAGCCAGCATTTCTGTATGTGACAACTGACTGGAGGTGAATACTTGCTAAGACGCTTCAATGGGTCATGCACTCTACAAGCTGCCAAGTCCTCCCCACTGAACATTTTGTTAAATTTGACAGAAATGACTTCACTCCTTTGCTTTATCTGCCTAACCCTTGTAGGTATTTTAATTTGTGATCCCTATTTTGAGAACGGTCTGAGCGAAAGCATCAGGTAATTTATTAAGAGGTTAGAAAATGAAAACACCAAAACCGAAAACAAAGCCCTTATTTTGAATAATATATGGGGATGGAGGAGAGAGAGAGAGAAAGAGCATATTTTATACTTTTTCTCTCTTTAGTGCAAGTTTTAAATTCTAGCTCCGTAGTCACAGTTTCCAAACCTGCCAAACTGCAACTTTTCCCTTTTAGGTGAGACATACCATTAAGGACTTTTTCCCCCATGAAAATGGCATATAAAACTTTCTACCAGGGAGTGCCCTGGAATCCAGTGATGCCATTACACAACTGAGAATATAATGTGTCTACTCTTCTGTCAAGGTAAGATTTCTCTAATTTATCAAGAAAGAACTAACTCATTTGATACCGACAAGCTTTTCTTCTGAAATTGAACTGAGTAGTTAAGAGAATCAGATTTTTTTACTCATGCAAGAATCTGTGTAATCATCTCCTGTTACCCATCTATCACAGATACTCTTCCCAGAACAACCTGTGGTCAGTTTGAGGAATTCTTACACTTCTTGAAGTCTAAATGTCTGATTCATCTGAATAGTGACTTCCATTAAAAAACATACAGGCTTCCCAGCTACTCCGGAGGCTGAGACCGGAGAATGGAGTGAACCCGGGAGGCGGAGCTTGCAGTGAGCCGAGATCGCGCCACTGCACTCCAGCCTGGGCGACAGAGCAAGACTCCGTCTCAAAAAAAAAAAAAAAAAAAAGTACAGGCTTTGCAAGAGTACGCATGGAATGGGCATTTGCCTAGTTTGTGTGACTTGTGGAGCATCAGGAAAACCTACTGCTCTCTCTGTTTGCCTTGCTAGTGGGTCATGGTGCCAGAAGCAACCGTGTTTCTTATTTATTCAGGTTAATGCAATGAAACTGTTATTGAATGGCAAGTAAATCCTCATATGTTTGTGCCATTTGTCACTTCATTATAGATTTTAGATTTGAAAGCGCCATTTATACAATGCTGCTTCCTGAATACTTCGCCAGAAAACTTATTACACTATGACTTACTACTTACATATACTTATTACTTAACTGTGCCTAGGTAAGGGGGCTTATTGGTGGTCCAGAAAGTTCCATTTTTGAAGGTGTGGTTATAGCCTGTTTTTCTATTCAATTGTTATTTCTCTCCCATAAAAAGTTAGGACTTTTTCTTCAAAACAAACATTTACTATTATTTAGTTACTACATTTCCAAGAAAAATTCATTATATGGGCCGATATTGAAAGAATATCAAACATCAGGCATGATTAACGTTTAACAGTAAAATTAGATATTATTATCTTGGTTTAATATAACCTTACTTTTTCTCCTAAATTTGAGTTGGATCAATTCACCTTGAGTTACAAATATTGTTTTCATTTATTGTTTTGTTGTTGCTTAAATATTAACACCAATGATTTGTTTCACTCAGAATTTGGTCTCTTTTCAAAAGAGAAAATCTTTAGCTGCTTTCTTGGGAAATGGAAGTCAAGTTACAATTTCTTGAGAAGGTTTGGTTCATAGTAAGTGACCGAAAAATGGATTTTTTGTGGGCCCATGTGTATCACCTTACCTAGAGGTGAGATAATTCCTTCTGAGCCATCTAGATTTGAGTTTTTCTTAAGTCAGAGCAGGGTCTTTCTTTCTAGAAGTTCCAACAGTTTTCACTGCTCCTCCTTACTGTTCACATATGCCTAAAACTCAAAATGCTCATTTTGTTTTAATCACCTTACAGATTGGCCTACCCTCCCTGTTGGGCTCCTGAGATGTGTTGGAAGTTCATCTTAAAATCCTAATTTCAGTTGAATTATTCTTAAAAATGAGTCTACCCTTTTTTGAGTCCGTAGTAACAGGGTAAATTATTGCTATCACTATTACTGAACTACAATCTAGCTGACGAGGACCAGCAAGGCCTTACCTTTAGTTAGATTTGTTTAGGGAAGCAAGACAGAGGGTCACTCAGGTAACTTTGTTTGTGGATACAGTTCGTAAAGAAGTGACTGGAGCAGCAGCATCAGAGGGAGGCTTCCTCGTAGCTGTGGAAAGTGTCCTTCATGGAACCCCATTCATCGTTTGTTCTGAGTTCAGTTGCTTCCACTCTAGTAATGTAATAGCAGTTTTGATTCTCTCTCTCTCAAATTAAAAACTACTTTTGATCATATTGAAGTTCTAATGCCTATCAGCATTACCTTGGAAACTGTTAAAAATGCAGAATCTCATGCTCACCTGCAGACCTGAATCATATTCTGCATATTGACATGATCCCCAAATCTTGAAAAGTATTGCTTTCATATGCTGGCCTCTTTATTTTCCCCAAGTCCATCACCTCTCATCTTTTTATCTCTGTTGATCTTTTCGTTATTATTATTTAGTTTAGATTCCACAGTCCATTATTTGCATAACACTCTCACCAATATTCTCAACTCCCTAGTCCTGTTGTCTTAAATTTTTTTTATCTTTGTCTGACAAATGTCCAAACCTGGATGAATGCATCTGTATTCCTTCTCTATGCCTACACTCGAACAGCCTGGCACTGCCACAGATAGTCTCCCAACAGTGGAGCAGATACAGGCAGATTGGTGCCGACACATGGGGCCTGTTCAGCCTGCCAGTTCTTCCATGTGTCTCTGGTAAATTCTCTTCCTCTGTCTACAACAATTGTTTTAAACATTCTACATTCTATTCAAACCTCGAATATTCTTAACTCCTCCTCATTTGCAGCAGATGACTTCACCTCCTACTTCCCGAAGAAAATAGAAGGCATCAGATGGGAACTCCCTCAGCTTCCTGCTAGCAAATCCATACAGTTCCATCTGGACTCATGTTCTTCTCTTTTCCTCCTATTTTAGTCTAGGGAGTATCCTTCTCATTTAAGCCCAATCCCTCCACCTGTGCTTTGGAAACTGTCTGCTCATGCCTTCTCACTTCATTATCAACCTTACACTATCAGTTTCTTCTCCCACCCTGCCCCCCATTTCTATTTATTCGACATACCCTTCTCAATTGGATTATTTCCAATTACATTTAAATCTTCTCATGCCTCTTCCATCTTAAAAAACAACCTTCCTTGTCTCCCAATTTCTTTCTATGTTTCTATCTTTCAACTCCTTTCTATCTTTCCCATTTCTTTCAATCTAAATTTTCTAAAGACGTCTCATTATTTGGTGAGTCCATTTTCTCACTTCAAACTCCCTCCTCAATCCTCTTTAATTTGGCAGTTGTTCCTGGCACTGCACCAAAACAACTTTGGCTAAGGTCACCAATGACCTCCATGATTTAAGTCCAATGGACATTTTCCAGTATTTTTTTTTCTAATCTCCCAGCACTCTTTGTTTTGTTGAGATGTGTTTATTTTGGCTCCAAAACACCATGCTATCCAGGTTTTCCTTCTTACTTTCTAGCATTTCCTTCTCTTTTACTTTGCAGATGGCTGGTCTGTAAGCTTCTTCCTCTTTCCATTTTATGCTCTGTTATAGGTTAGCTTCTCTAGGTAAAATGTCGTTGACATAGAGTTTAGGGTGCAAGATGGTTGTTATGAATCAATACCTGCCAAAGGAAAGCATAGAGATGAGAAAGGAGTTGAAATTTGATGCAAGTCTAGCAAAACTTTGGCCATTGGTGGGCCATTCTGGATCATGGGTTCATCCCACATTTGACTGAAGTGGCCAGGCCTTCATATTCCTGCCATGCTCATTCATTAGATGTGGTGTCCCCAGAAAAGAGATGAGGTCCTGTGTGGCATTTTCCCAGCTAAGGTATATCCTGAAAGAGCTAAGAGCTGGAAGCTGGAGGCTGTCTGCTGATTTCACTCTCCGTCAATCTGGGCATCAAATCCTTTGGTGGAGGTAGAGCTGAGTGGTGCACCTCTGGATTTATTACATATTCTCTCTTCGAGATAGTATTTTTGATATCCATGGCTCAATTTTCATCAATTGACTAATGATTCCCAAATTTATACCTCCAGACCAGACCTGTGAGTTCCTGACCCTTACACTCAACTGCCTATTGAATATTTTTACTTGGGTTTCTCAAAAAGATCTCAAGTTTATCATGTCTAAACCTCATCAATCAACAAATCTTGTCAAATTTATATCCTAAATATCTGTGAATCCATTCACTTCTCTCCTTCACTACTGCTGCGATTCTAGCCCATACTACCATTTTCTCTAGCTGGACTCCTATAAGTCATTCTATTTGATTTTCCCATATCCACTCCTCCTTTCATCCATTTATTATATTGAAGCCAGCAATATTTTCAAATGCAACTTTAAGTATATTAATTCCTCTCTATGCCCCACTCCCATCACTTTAGGGACTTCCCATTGCTGTTTTAAATAGAAGCCAAACTTATGAAGCGAGCCTTCAAAGGGCTCCTATGGTTTGGCTTCTACCTATGTCTCCGGCCTACCTTTACTCTACTCTACTTTTTTCCTCAATTCGTACATCCAGTGACATTGATTTTTTTTCTTAGTTTTCCTAATGGACTCACAGAGAGTCTCACAGCGCTGTTTTCTCTACTAGAAATATTC
The DNA here is from genome assembly GCF_029289425.2 of Pan paniscus. NCBI lineage: Eukaryota > Metazoa > Chordata > Mammalia > Primates > Hominidae > Pan > Pan paniscus. The sequence continues at coordinate 88,110,973 of NC_073259.2, forward strand.
TTCTTTCATTCTTCAGCTGATTAGCTATTACTTCTCCTCCAGTTCTCAGCTCAAGCCTCATTTTTTCAGATAAGCTTTCCTTAAGTCTCTCATGTAGGGTGAGGCTCTTATAGCCTTCTGTTCTATTTCTTCATAGCACATAGGTTAGAATGTAAATGTATTCCCATTTATGTGATTATTTGACTAATGTTTGACTTCCCTACTAGTAATCTCCAAGAGTATAGGACACCACTGTCACTTTGCAATGTTTCCAGAACTTGGCACATGCCTTACCCAGAGTAGGCCCTTAATACAGTACATGTTTGTTGAATGAATGAAAATCTCCTAGCCAAAGTAACGGATAAAGTTGTTAGCCACCAGCCAATATGCTTTTCTTGGTGCTAAACTTTTGTTCTAGGCTACTTAAGAGGCTCTTGGTTCAGCCTATTGGTTGCTTCTGGGGAAGAGATTGTTTAAAGTCTGGGTAGTCTGATTCCATGCACTAACCTCAGTCAATCTTGTTCTAGGAGCTACATCTGGTTGCTGTCTCAGAAGGTGCCTATTGCCATAATAGACCTTGGAGAACAAGAGGCTATTCTCCACTTCAGCCCTCTCGTTTATTTACATTAGAGATTAAATAACATTCAATTTGAATCTTTGGTAGATCTAAGAAAAATAAAACCTACTCACACTGTGCTTCTCTGATTATTATGTTTAATGCCATTATAAGCACAATCCTTAGTAAGCAAGCCCTATCAAATGTGCTGTTAACGCTAACTGAGTAGCGTTGTAGGAAAGTTACCTTAGGAATGTTCACTGCAGCTAACTGGTGTTGCACAAAATCTAAATACTTTGCTCATATAAGCTCATGAATACTAATGGCTTTGCTTGATTGGAAAATTCTCAAAGTGATTTGCCAACACACAGAAAGTTCACCAATACTAGCCAGGTCTGAGGCTGCAGCTGGGGGCAGCTGTTTAATGCAGCACAATTAAGCCTTTCAACATGCAAATGCAAAGGAACACCTTATTCAACTGGAGCTTCAGGGGAAATTTAGAAAGGCATATGCAATTATGCAAATTGGACAGTTTCCAAAGAAAGAGTTGGCCAACATCTTTAATTTAGCAAAGAGGGTCATTATCAATTTTTATATATAAATCTCCATCTGTCCTTGGAGAGATATTGAGTCCCCTAGGATACAAAGTGAAGAGATGTTTTTCATGGAGAATCGGTAATACAGAAACAATAATATTGATGCCAAGATACATATAGCATCTGCTATCAAATAGACAGCTATACCGCATATAATTAAGCAGTGCTAAGCAGTGGCCAAGGTCTAGAATTTTCATTATGCATGAATTTTTATTTTTGTTTTGTGTATAGCTCCCTGGCAAAAGTGGATAGAAGATAAACATCACTTGGCTTGTTGTCTCCCAAAAAATGGCTTGGAAAATAATCCAGTCAAACATCTACAAACAGCCAATGTTTAGAAAATAAATGTTAATAAGTATATAGTTATAATTTTTCTTATTGTCAAAGTGAAAACCTGAATTCAGCTTTCACTGAAAAAATTATTGTAGTTTCTCTTATATTTTTGTTTCTTGGGAAGCAAAGGGAGCAACTAAAAAGAGTTTCTTTTTTATGTCAAGAATAAATTGATTCGTTCAATATATAATCATTTTATTGGGCACCCACAATGTGCAAGGCAATGTATTGGGTGTTAGGGCTACAACAGTGAGCAAAACTTAGACACAGTCCCTGCCTTGGCATTTATAATGCAGTGAGTATGACAGGCTATAATCAAGTAATCACACAAACAACTGTAAAGCCACAGCAGTGGCAAGGCATATCAAGGAGAAGTACTTAGTACAGTGCTATGAAGATAAAAAATTAATCTAATGGTTAGTTTGATGTGGTCAGACAGGTCAGGGAGAGCTTCTCTAGAAATTGGAATTTTGAGCAGCATGGGGAATAAAAAAACTTGCCTGGCAAAAATGAGAGCCTATGTGCTATCTCTGTGGAGGGAGGTTGTCTGGCATGTAGGGAGAAGTGAAGGAAGGCTAACAAGGCTGCAGTGGAGAGAGCTCATGGCAGGGTATAACATGAAAGGGGGTACCAGGGACTAAACCAGGCTGGGCTCTGTGTATCATGTTAAGGTGTTTGGTCTTTTCCTTCAGAGCAATGGAAAATATTAAAGAGTTCTAAGCAGAAGGTTCCAAGGTCCAATGTGTATTAATTTCCTGTTTAATGTCAATTCCATTTATATTGTCAATATATATTTGCTAAAACATGTGTGGAATAATAACCTGTATGCAGGATAACTGCATATTTTACTTTATGTCACATCTTACATTTGAGGTATTTTGAAAAGGAAGTTTGATGCCCTCTTCACCACCATTTTGAGAATGATTAATAAATTAATTAAATTGAATTTATTGAAATCTTAAAACAGCTTTGCTTTTTAAGTATTGAAACAACCTTGATCACTAAAAGATTTAAGAAAGGTGAGGACTAATAACTATTTTCAGTTTAGATGAACAGAGGATGTGAAGCCAGAAATAAAATGATGGGGATGTGTAGATAAGAAAGTGAAAAATATAAGATTAAGTTTTGGTATTAAAAAATATAAAAAGTACAAAGTCAGGTGTGAGTATTAAACGACAATGTTTAATCTGAATGAATGCAAAGGAGCTACTTGGAAAGCAAAATGAATGCGGACAAATGATATGTTTTTGAGCTTTTCTTTTTGTCTGTTTTGCCAGCTTTGCATCTTTTCCTTTTGGACAGAATCCTTTCTGCACTGTTAGTCCTTCCATGTGATTTGAGTGAGACTGACCCTGCCTACCAACCCAGGGGTGGCCAACCAGAGTACTCTATTTCCTGGCCACAGTGATTGACTTAGTGAGGAGTCTGTGATCCCAGAAGGTACCATAGGAGTCATTCTTGTAATAATTTTTGAAGCTAGTGAGAAAGATGTGTTCTGTTTTTTGGGGGTGGAGGAGTGGGGTGAGGAATAGCTATTGTAACAACAGATTAAGATTCAAGTGTTCTCCTTTGCCACTGATAAGGAAGAACTTGCCTGAAAAAGAAGCCAATAGAAAGGAAAGCGGAGTCAAGAAATGGAGAAGAAGAAGACAGATTGCCAATGACAAAAGTTAACCTTCTGGAATCAGCTACATATTGAAATTTCCTATTATGTAGCCCAATCAATTTTCTTATGTGTTTAAGCTAGATTGAGTTGCGTTTCCATCATTTGAAGTTACGAATCCTTTCTTTGCACCAAAGGTGCAAAAAACTTATCCCAGATCAGTCTAACCATCTGTCTTCTCTCTACACCTGGGATCTTAAAAATACTTACAAAAAGTGTTACAAGAACAGCTCAGAGATGCAAAGTTCTGCCGGAGATCACATAAGCTTGTGGGTTGGTGCTATGACAGCCATGGTTCACAGCACAGCTGGGACCTCGACACTACTTGGCAATATTTATTTATTTACATACATATTTTTAATTGACAGAGAAAAATTGCGCATATTTGTTGTGTACAACATGTTGTTTTAAAGTAAGTACCCTAATGCTAATGGTTAATTAAGCTAATTAACATATGCATTACATCACATCCTTTTTTTTGTTGTGGGAACACTTAAAATGTACTCCCAGCAATTTTTAAGAATATAATACATTGTTATTAATTATAGTCACTATGTTGTACAATAGATTTCTTGAATGTATTCTTCCTATCTGAAATTTTATTCTTTGACCAGCATCTCACCAGCCACCCCACCTTTCCAAGCCACTGGCAACCACCATTCCATTCTCTACTTCTCTACTTCTGTGAGTTCAAGTTTCTTAGATTCCACATATAAGGGAGATCATGTGGCATTTGTCCGTCTTGTGCCTGGCCTATTTCACTTGACATAATGTCCTTCAGGTTCACCCGTGCTGTTGCAAATGCCAGGATTTCCTTCTTTTTTAAAGCTGAATTGTATTGTGTATACATACCACATTTTCTATCCATTCATCCATTGATGGACACCTAGATTGATTCCATACCCTGGCCATTGTGAACAATGCTGCAATGAACATGAGAGTGCAGACACTGGCAATATTTTTTGTTTTCTGGTTAGGGTGTCTCCCATTCCCTCAGTATTTATCTATTTTGTGAAAATCTCATTATGCCCTCTATCCTGCCAATTCTGTCTTCACTCTTAGTAGATGAGGCTGCCTTTTTCTTCACTGAGAAAACTGAAACCATCTGGTAAGAATGCCCTGCAACATCCTTTCTACCTGCCTACTTGGCTCAGCATCTGCACTCATCCTTTCTTCTTTTCCTCTGGGCACACAAGAAGACATGTGCTTCTCCCTTCTCAAGATAACTCTATGTTGCGTTTTGGTTTTTTTTTTCGTCACCTCCTTTTGGACCTTGCTTTGTCAATCTGCTTTTCTTCTGCATTATCAACCTCTTGAAAGACATCTCAATTTCCTCACCTTTCATTCACACCTTAACTTGCTACAACTTGACTTCTGCCCCAACTCAAATTGATCTGCTCAGCAAAGCTCACCAATGTCTTCTATATTGCCAGATCTTTTTTCTGATCTTCATTGACCCCTCTTCAGCACTTGACATTGTTAAGCGCTTTTGCTTTGAAGTGGTCTTCTTCCTTATATGATTTGCCATGAGCCTTCTCTCTGATGACCTTTCTACTCTAGCTTTCAGGTTGTTTTATTTTATAGCTCACCGATGAAGACTCATTCTGCCTCATGACGTGCACTAACTAATAATAATAACTCACATTTATTGAATGCTGATGTTGTGCCAGGCTCATTGGCTTATGTAATTATAATAACTCTTTGAGGTAGGTGCTATAATTATCCTTGTTTACAAATTGGAAAGTTGAGGCTAAGAAAGGTTATTTAATTTGCTCAGGGCTATGCAGCTAGTAAGACATGGAGTCAGGCTGGAATCCAGAGTCTGCTTTATATGACTTTAAGTAATGAAAGTATAATACACAACAGAAAAGTGGACAAATGCTAGAAAAGAACCTGATGAACCTTCACAAGGCAAACATGCTTGTGTAGCCAGTATGCAGATGGAAGAGCAGAATGTTCTCAGCTCTCCAGAAACCCCCTCATATCATCGCGGCACTTCACAAAAGAGCAATCAATATTCAGATTCTAACACTACAGGTTAGCTTTGCCTGTTTTCAACTTTATATAAATAGGATCATAGAATCATACAGCATATATGTAAGATTAATTTATTTAGTGGTGAAAAGAAAAGCTCATTTATTGTTATTATATTTTAGAACATCATTGTGTAGATACACCACTATTTATCTGTCCTGTTCTTGAATTGATGTTTGGGTTGTTTCCTGTATTTTTTCTACTGCAAATAGTGCTATGAATATTCTTGTACACATTTTCTGATGGACAGTGTATGAGTGGAGTTGCTGGGTCATGGGTCATGCCTATACTGGTTTTAGAAGTGCTGCCAAATGATTTTCATAATTGATTTTGTCCTAAGGATTGAATATTTCAGATATTATATACCCAGAATAAATCCGTTATCTCCCCAGTAGAATAAAAAGGTTTCTCTTTTTTATTGATTATATCTCCCACCTGTGCTCTTCATCCAAAATTTATTTTTATATGTATGGAGGGTACTTTTATTCATGTCATACTCAACATGTATTATTACATTGATCAAAATCTTTACTGCATTCACTCCAAAAATAGAATCTTGACCGGAGTGAAATTCTTTTCAAGTATGCTTTATTCTCTTCTTTCTTTATCCAGATGCCACAGGCACATTTGTTAGAAGTTCTTACATTGTAATGTTGCTCTTCATGTGGCTGCCTTTCATTTATGTATGCTGAAACATTGTTCATGAACATTGACATGGTAGTCAAAGATGTCATAGTCATACCCTTTTGTTAAAAATTTTTTCCTGGGGTGGGAGGGAGACACACGACTTTGCTTCAATATTGCCACAGCAAGCAATTACTGTTGCACAGTGCTGTAATTGTTATTCCTAGTTGGACCAGCTGACTCAAACCCTAGAAAACCATGTGTGATAGAATATATACTGCCAACCCAGTAGTTTTCTGTAAAGGAAGCCCATTGTGAAGACTAATTTTCCACTGTACACTTTTGAATAAAGTCTCTCTTCATTCTTTGAGAGATTCCTCTATCCCACAGATATGCATAAGTTAAAGTCTTGCATTACTCAGCTGAAATGTTATGTGAACATATGCAAGCAAAAAGTCTCCAAATAATGTCCTCATGTGTTTGGCGGACTTGTATTTACTTCTTGATTGCATCACTCATATGCTCTAGCTATCTCTTCTACCATTTTATCAGCTGGGGATAACACTTACCCTGTCATCCATTCCCACTGTTAATGTTTATCAACGAAGAGAACAAAATAATCTATATTTTGTTCTTCTTCCATGAAATACCCTGTTTTTTAAATATATGTAATATTAAGCAGTTTATTAGTACATACTCTGGAAATACATAGCTCATGATCTTCAAAGCATTAGGGAAAAAATCTTTTGTTGAGAATGAATGCTTTAATTTAATATAGGGGCATTGTGGTATAATACAGTGGTGGCTGACATTCAGAGTTCCAGAAATTATTTTTCTACAGAAGTAATGTGGAAAATATGACTAGAAGTGAAATCACTTTCCACCTTTTAAAACTGAGCATAATTATCCACATTTACTGTTATCCACAAACTGGTAAGAAATAAAAAATCTCCTAAATTGATTTTAAGTGTGACTGATTAATATTCTTTAAATGTTACAATACTGGATCAAGACAGCCAGAACTGGCAAAAAAGCAAGAGTTACGCTTTAACGATGTTTATTTTACTCTAGTTTGAATTACTTGTGTCTGATGTTCAACCCAGGAAGTCTGCTGTTTTCCTTTTGCATGTTGTGATAGGTGTCTAATAATACCTACATTATGAAGGTTGATTAAATAGCAAATAAGAGGAATTTCCTGCTACTGTATTGTTCATGTCTGTTCTAACTCTAAATGCTCTGCCATTTTTCTTCCCTCTTTTTCTTTCAATAAATTATTTGAAAATCTTTAATATTTCCCTTCACTATTATATTCAAACAAACCTGACTGTTTAGAGAGCCTCTAATTAGCTTCATTCAGAGAGCAATATTTTTTCTTTTTATATTTTTATTTTCCCGAGAGGGCAAAATCTGTTGTAAATTGGTAGCTGGTACAGTTAACACCTCACTTGGACATTCATGGAGGGAGACCAGGGTTTAGAGATGCTAGCCCAATCTCTTGGTTGCTGTGTCATTATGATAAAATTGCTAAAATGTATCAGTTTCTTAATTGATAAAACAATACCTGTAATAATGGCTCACATTTACCAAGCCAGGAACTATTCGAAGCACTTTATTTACATCAACTAATTTAATATTTACAGGAATCCCTGTGCTAGGTATGATTCTGCTCCCTGATTTACAGACAAACAGAAGATACTATTATTATCTCAATTTTGTGGATAAAGAGTGGAGAACCAGGGAGGTGAGATTACTTGCCCAAGCAACACAGCTAGTAAATGGCAGAGCTAGGAGATCAACTGGAGCGCACTAAACTATCTCTTAAGCAGGTTAGGTTGTGAGAATTAAAGAGATAATTCTGTGAAACACACATCACAACAGTAAATTTACCTAATAAGTGCTCAATAATTGGTGATTATTATTATTTTCATTGAGCCAGCAAGGAAGGAATAAGGCATGTCGGTGAGCATAGGAGGTAAGATGTCTGTCATATTCATTGCAGATATCCCTCCCATACCTAGAGCAGTGCTTTAAATGGATGAATGATGCATGCATAAAGAGTCATCTTAAGGCAGCATTAAACTGGACAAAATTATAGAAACCCTATATAAGGGTACAAAGTGTTTTAAGAGTATCATGAATGTCCTGATTCAATTAATGGTCCTTAATGTTTCTAGAGTGACAATAAAGTTGAGAAAGGGTTGTAGGATTAGGAGAAATAAAAATAGGCTATGAGAGAAGTCCTTAAAAACGTTACTATAATAATAATCTTGTCAGTTTGTTTTATTAATTGTAATCATGTCTACTAGAAAAAAGGGATTAAAAAAGAATGAAAAGAAAAGACAGGAAAAGAAACCCACAATAAGATGTTAAGTAGCTGTAAATTTCTCATAGTCAAAAGAATGAACATTGTTTGGGTTCCTGGATTTAAAAAATGATGATTATTCTGTCTTCAGAAATTTTGTAAATCTTCAGCTATTTCCAATTACTTGTTGAATGAATATCAGAAATAATGCTAACGTAAAATTTTTTGTCAATTCTTCTTTCTATGAGAAGATTCACTCCTTTGAAGTGTATATATTCACACAAATACTTCTAAGAACAATAGTGCTTTATAAAATAGTAATTTTAGTTTAATAGCTGTTTTGTTTTCCTTGGCTGATAATAATAAAATACCTCATTTAATTAAAGAATGCATTTTATTTTTTATAGTTCAGGATAACAAGTCAGCTTTTATAGGTACATGTAACTCAGCAGAAAAAAGTATTGAACTATTGAAAAAGAGACAATTTATTTGTGCTTTTCTTAGCTCGTGTGTTAGTCATCTGTAAGTTGCTCATACAGAAGAAAAAAAGGTAAGACCTCAGTATTAAAATAAGCATAGTCTCAATATTAAATCTCTTAAAAGTCCTGGGGTGGTTAAAACTTTTAATTCTTGAATGTTAGACTGTAATAAGTTTGGCTAATGCTATTTTTTTTTTGGTGAGAGAATTAGATCATTAATTTCTGTAAAACTATTTTCTGAACTGCACCCCAAATTTTGTGCCTTTTTTTGGTATAAAGAAAGTTTAATTCTAAACAAAAATGAATTAAGGAAAATATGTAACAGTATGGTCATGATCACTTGCTTTTAAATAGTGGAAGAGAATGTCATCACAAGTCAAATTTGCTTAAACAATTACAATTGCTATAGACTGATTCTACTTGACAAATTTCTGCTTTCAGTATGCCAGTAAAGAAAAAGACAGGAATTTTTCCTGTTTGCTTTATTTATTAGTTTCAGCCTTGACAAAAAAATTACAAATCTGTATGCACATGGAAAAATGCATGTATAACAATCAAATTGGTTTATGTGCTGTGAATACCTTGTATGTGTATTTTCAAATTAGATACAACTAAACTATCAGGAAGAAAAATATTAGAGTTGATACAACTTAAGTTTTTATTATTTTCTTTGAGACAAATTAACCACTAGTACTTTATCCTCAAACATAAATAAAAAATTAGAATTCAAGGGTTTTCAGTGAAACAGTTGCTAACATTCATGTGTTTTTGATTTGCCAGGCACTGTTCTAAGTGCTTTCCATATTTTAACTAATTTAATCCTCATCACAAACTTATGGGGTAGTTATTAATTATTCCTATTTTTAAGATGAGGAAATTGATGCACACAGAGGTTAAGTAGCTTTTCCAGGGTGACACAGCTAGTAAGCAATTAATTATTAATTAATTACAATTAATTACTAAAACATTTGGGGAACCTTTTTGTGCCAGGCCTATCTTAAGCAGCAGGGATGCAGAAGTGAATAGAATAAAAGGGAATAAAACATATTGAGGGTTTACGATTTTAGATAGGGTGGCCTGCAAACTTTCACTGGGAGGGTGACTGGGGTAAATAAGGAATTAGTGAAAAAGATCTTTCTCTGCTATGTGAAATGAAGGAATATTTCTAGGTATGGAGACCTTTAGGGAAAAAAAACTATTTGGTGATAAAGCAGCTTGGGTTGATGATTAAATATAAAATATTAACAGCAACCACAGTGCTGGTCCTAGATATTTTTTGCTTGCTCCTCTGGATCCCCCGTCTGCAGTTCTTCATGCTCCCTGTGCCCCAGGAGTTTGAGAAGTATGTGCTACTTCAATGAGCCATGTTGGCCTTTGGCTGCTGGTTTGGTTTGGCCAATATGAGTCCCAGCAAGAGCTGAAGGGAAGGAGGAGAGAGAGGGCAGGTGTTCATCCCCTTGCCACCTCCCTGAGGGGGTCACCATTGGCTGGCTGCTTCTTTCTACCAAAGGCCGTGACTTCAGTCAGGTGGCTCCCTCCACAGGACTCTATCCTTTTGTTTCTCATGACTGTTCTTTTTCATCCCCTTCAGGCTTAGAATGGTAAAGATGTCCTCTTAGTACTAGGGGTGCAATTTCCCTAGACCCCACCCACTCCTTTGGAAGGAATCCCTTAAGAGACAAATGCCAAATTTGAGTGTGATTTCCGTTTCCTAATGTGATCCTGACTGACACAGTTGACATATTAGCTACTTGGCTCTGTGAGTCTTCAGTGTAATGATTTTGAATTTGCTTGTCATCATAAAGTCCTCCAAACCAATGAAACTGTATAAAAGTGTGTATTTATTAGGTATCTTTTTTGGGGGGCAAAAACCGGAAAGCTGGCTAGACGAATTCTAAAAGAGCTGTAACGCATTAGGTATCTAATACACTCAGTGCTTGCACTTTCCCTCTATTCTATCCCAATTTTAAACTGTTTATATGATTGACTCTGAAATCCCCTTAAAATTAACCTTGTCTTCAGAATAGTTTGGGTGACATCTGAGGACACTGCGGATGGACATTGTTGGAGCAAGGAAGTACTCAAATAAGTGGTCATTTCGAAAAGAAGCAGTACTTTTACTTCCAGGGAACAATTTTAGGAAATGTTAGGAAGCTGGAGACAAATTCCTGAAAAGTGAGACTAATGGAATTTTTAAAGGAACAATCAAACGTTCTTTTACCTTAAAAACCACGAAGGATAAGATTTTGAGAAAATCATTTTCAGTATTTGTATAACTTCAGGGGAATTATAGATCATCAATGGCATATAAATGATAGAGGCAATATACTTTAGAGGTTAAGCATATGGGCCCTGGAGACAGAATACCTGGGTTTGAATGCCTACTCTGCCACTTACTTGTTGGTTGACCTACCTTGGGCAGATTTCTTATTCTTATTCTTACAATAGTTCAGTTTCTTCGTCTGCACAATGGGATAACTTCCCTCCAAGGATGGTGTTGTGATAAACAAACAAATTAACACACGAAAAGCAATTAGAACAGTGCTTGACATGTAATAAGCAGTAGGAAAAATAGGTTTAAAAAGACATTTTAAAATCCAATCCAAATGAAATAATGAAAAATTATGTAGCTACAGAAATTAGAATGTTTTATAATAGCATTTCAAAAAATGTTCTAAAGATTGCTCAGTGTTGACTTTTTTATTACAGTATTATTAAAATATGTATAAATATTAAGTTAGGTTTAAACTTCCAATGCTTGCTATATGACCATAAATCTAACATATGACCAATGGTTGCTATATGACCATAAATCTAACATAAATGTGCAAAACTACAAACCAATAGAATGTGAACTTGAGACATATATTTAATGTAATAGATACGTGGCTGAAAGGAAATTGTTGCTTGTTATGAATACTATTATAGCATAGAATCCTTTGGGTTTGATGTACCTATAAAATCTTATAATGGCTCAATTTCACCACCTTTTTAAAAGCTTGGATAATAAGGAAATCTTTGTGTAACCTGCCATGATACCGTTTTTTTCTTTACTTGGCCCAGATTAATCATTTCGGTATTCAGTACATTTTCGTTCCTTTCTCATTAGGCAATGACAAAGCAGTACTTCTTGCTGACAGTGTACTCATAAATACAAGCACAAACCCAAGCAGAAAAACCGAGCGGTAGTATTCAGTTATAAGATGATTCAAATGATCCTCAATCTCTTTTTTAATTATCTTATTTTTATGTAAGTAAACACATGACACTAAAAAAGAATCCACAGAGAACTCTCAGACCCTGAAAAGCTTCCAAGGATCAGTTTCAGAAACAATGATTTACAGTACAGAATTTTCCCCTCAGAGACTGTAGATATTCATTAAACTAACTTCAGTAAAATTTTAGTGAAAACATATCTGATAGTCATGAAGACATTATGAGGCAGGTAAAGAATGAATACTTTAAAGAACAAAAAAATGTGTTAAATGGATTTCTGGGAAACAGTGCTATATGGAGCATTATTTACACCTTATAAATAATGCAATTTTCTAAATCATAATTTTTTTTAAATTTAAAATTTTTATTTTTATAGGCATGGGTTCTCACTAAGTTGGCCTGACTGGTTTTGAATTCCTGGCTTCAAGCAATCCTCTTGCCTCAGCCTCCCAAATGCCTGGGATTGCAGCTGTGAGCCACCACACCTGGCCCATAGGAATTCCTTTTAACCAATGAAATAATACTGTAATAATTTAAAAATGAGATGAGCCTGGGCACAGTGGCTCACACCTGTAATCCCAGCACTTTGGGAGGCCGAGGGGGGCAGACGACTTGACCCCAGGAGTTTGAGGCCAGCCTGGAAAACATGGCGAAACCTTGTCTCTACAAAAAATACAAAAATTAGCCAGGTGTGGTGGGGTATGCCTTAGTCCCAGCTGTTTTGGAGGCTGACGCAGGAGGATCACCTGAGCCTGGGAAGTGGAGGTTGCAGTGAGCTGAGATTGCACCATGGCATTCTAGCCTGGGTGACAGAGGGAGACTGTCTCAAAAAAAAAAAAAAAAACCCACAAAAAACAGAACAAAAACCAATAAATAACAATAAAAATGAGATGACAGATATATCACAGCAGCACAAACACTATAATGCTTAAGAGTTTAAAAACATGTTAAGGTTCTGACTCATGTCATTCAATTTTGATCTACATTGTTGCATTTCTACAGTAAACCGAGAGTAAACTCAAATTTACTCAGTAAAATGAATCTTTAGCACTATCTTTCAAATATTCAGCAAGATATTAATGTCCTGATTTTCCATTAAGATCATTATAGACATTATTCACCTAAGTGGGAAAACTGGAAAAATGAAAATTTGATCAGAAAATTAGGCTTTTAATTTTGATTTTAAAAAGTTTATTGCTATATGGACGCTACCATTAAGAGAAGTATTTCTACTAACATCTAATAAAAAAAGTTCCACATACAGGACGGGTGCAGTGGCTCATGCCTGTAATCCCAGAACTTTGGGAGGCTGAGGTGAGAGGATCAGTTGAGCCCGGGAGGTCAAGGCTGCAGTGAACTGTGGTCGAGCCACTGCACTCCAGCCTGGGTGACAGAATGAGACCCTGTCTCAAAAAAAATAAAAAAAATAAAAATAAAAAGTTCCACGTACAACAAAACAAATGAGTAGTAACTTCAATATCAACGATCAATGTCACTATCAATAGCATCATGACAGTAGCTAACATTTATTCGCTTTTCTGCCAAATGACAGACACATGCTAGTTGCTCTATCTGGGTTTTCTAATCGAATCCTCACAATAACCTTGTGATTAGGTACTATTACACCCATTTTGCAGTTAAATAAGTAGGGTAGCCTGCCTGAAGTTACATGACCAGTGAATAGCACAGCTGAAATTTGAACCTGGGCAACCTGACTACTGAGCCTGTTTATGTGACCCTAGGATGAGAAGTTTCCTGAAATAGTTCACTGATTGGACCACTACGTACAAGTAAAATATTTTTTTCTATCCCATTAATAACCCCCTTCTCAATATGGACTTCTTACACAGTTACTAGCTTAAACCATAAATGAGGCCTCCATATATTAGTATTTAGGTTGAACTATTGAGAATGTCATTGCTAATAAAGTATAAAAAGTCATTAATATCCCCTATTTAATAAATTTACAGTTATTGAGAGTACTAATTTTTTTCATTCTCACCATTAAATATAACTTTTATTGGTGTGTCTTACATGCTCTTTATCAACTTGAGGAAGTTCCCCCCATTCCTAGTTTGCTGAGAGTTTTTTTTTTTTTTAATCCTTAAGTTCTGGAATACATGTGCAGAACGTGCAGGTTTGTTACATAGGTATACATGTGCCATGGTAGTTTGCTGCACCCATCAATCCATCATCTATATTAGGTATTTCTCCTAATACTATCCCTCCCCTAGCTCCTCACCCCCCGATAAGCCCCAGTGTGTGATGATTCCCTCCCTGTGTCCATGTATTCTCATTGTTCAACTCCCACTTATGAATGAGAACATGTGGTGTTTGGTTTTCTGCTCCTGTGTTAGGTTGCTGAGAATGATGCTTTCCAGCTTCATCCATGTCCCTGCAAAGGACATGAACTCATCCTTTTTTATGGCTGCATAGTATTCCATGGTGTATATGTGCCACATTTTCTTAATCCAGTCTATCATTGTTGGGCATTTGGGTTGGTTCCAAGTCTTTGCTATTGTGAATAGCGCCCCAGTAAAGATACGTGTTCATGTGTCTTTATAGTAGAATGATTTATAATCCTTTGGGTATAGAGCCAGTAATGGGATTGCTGGGTCAAATGCTATTTCTGGTTCTAGATCCTTGAGGAATTGCCACACTGTCTTCCACCATTTACACTCCCACCAACAGTGTAAAAGCGTTTCTATTTCTCCACATCCTCTCCAGCATCTGTTGTTTCCTGACTTTTTAATGATCACCATTGTAACTGGTGTGAGATGGTATCTCATTGTGGTTTTAATTTGCATTTCTCTAATGACAAGTTATGATGAGCTCTTTTCCATATGTTTGTTAGCTGCAAAGATGTTTTAGAGAAGTATCTGTTCATATCTTTTGGCCACTTTTTGATGGGGTTTTTTTCTTGTAAATTTGTTTATGTTCCTTGTAGATTCTGGATATTAGACCTTTGTCAGATGGATAGTTTGCAAAAATTTTCTCCCATTCTGTAGATTGCCTGTTCACTCTGAGGATAGTTTTTTTCTGTTATGCAGGAGCTTTTTAGTTGAGTTAGATCCCATTTGTCAATTTTGGCTTTTGTTGCCATCGCTTTTGGTGTTTTAGTCATGAAGTCTTTGCCCTTGCCTATGTCCTGAATGATATTGCCTAGGTTTTCTTCTAGGATTTTTATGGATTTAGGTCTTATGTTTAAGTCTTTAATCCATCTTGCGTTAATTTTTGTATAAGGTGTAAGGAAGGGGTCCAGTTTCAGTTTTCTATATACGGCTAGCCAGTTTTCCAACACCATTTATTAAATAGGGAATCCTTTCCCCATTGCTTGTTTTTGTCAGGTTTATCAAAGATCAGATGGTTGTAGATGTGTAGTGTTACTTCTGAGGCCTCTGTTCTGTTCCATTGGTCTGTATATCTGTTTTAGTACGAGTAGTATGCTGATTTGGTTACTGTAGCCTTGTAGTATAGTTCGAAGTCAGGTAGCGTGATGCCTCCAGCTTTGTTCTTTTTGCTTAGGATTGTCTTAGCTATACAGGCTCATTTTTGGTTCCATATGAAATTTGAAGTAGTTGCTTCTAATTCTGTGAAGAAAGTCAGTAGTAACTTGATGGGGATAGCACTGAATCTATAAATTACTTTGGGCAGTATGGCCATTTTCAGTGTATTGATTCTTTCTATCCATGAGCATGGAATATTTTACCATTTGTTTGTGTCCTCTCTTATTTCCTTGAGCAGTGTTTTGTAGTTCTCCTTGAAGAGGTCCTTCACATACCTTATAAGTTTTATTCCTAGTTATTTTATTCTCTGTGTAGCAATTGTGAATGGGAGTTCACTCATGATTTGGCTCTCTGTTTTTCTGTTATTGGGGTATAGGAAAGCTTGTGATTTTTGCATATTGGTTTTGTATCCTGAGACTTCGCTGAAGTTGCTTATCAGTTTAAGGAGATTTGGGGCTGAGGCAATGGGCTTTTCTAAATATACAATCATGACATCTGCAAACAGAGACAATTTGACTTCCTCTCTTCCTATTCAAATATCCTTTATTTCTTCCTCTTGCCTGATTGCCATAGCCAGAACTTCCAATACAATTTGAATAGTAGTGGGGAGAGAGGGCATCCTTGTCTTGTGCTGGTTTTCAAAGGGAATGCTTCTAGCTTTTACCCATTCACTATGATATTGGCTGTGGGTTTGTCATAAACACCTCTTATTATTTTGAGATATGTTCCATCAATACCTAGTTTATTGAAAGTTTTTAGCATGAAGGGCGTTGAATTTTGTCGAAGGCCTTTTCTGCATCTATTGAGATAATCATGTGGCTTTTGTCATTGTTTCTGTTTATGTGATGGATTACGCTTATTGATTTGCATATATTGAACCAGCCTTGCATCGCATGGGTGAAGCTGACTTGATCGTGGTGGATAAGCTTTTTGTTGTGCTGCTGGATTTGGTTTGCCAGTATTTTATTGAGGATTTTTGCATCGATGTTTATCAGGGATATTGGCCTGAAATTTTCTTTTTCTAGTGTGTCTCTGCCAGGCTTTGGTATCAGGATGATGTTGTCCTCATAAAATGAGTTAGGGAGGATTCCCTCTTTTTCTTTTTTTATTTATTAATTATTATACTTTAAGTTTTAGGGTACATGTGCACAACGTGCAGGTTAGTTACATATGTATACATGTGCCATGCTGGTGTACTGCACCCACTAACTCGTCATCTAGCATTAGGTATATCTCCCAATGCTATCCCTCCCCCCTCCCCCCACCCCACAACAGTCCCCAGAGTGTGATGTTCCCCTTCCAGTGTCCATGTGTTCTCATTGTTCAATTCCCACCTATGAATGAGAATATGTGGTATTTGTTTTTTTGTCCTTGCGATAGTTTACTGAGAATGATGATTTCCAGTTTCATCCATGTCCCTACAAAGGACATGAACTCATCAATTTTTATGGCTGCATAGTATTCCATGGTGTATATGTGCCACATTTTCTTAATCCAGTCTATCATTGTTGGACATTTGGGTTGGTTCCAAGTCTTTGCTATTGTGAATAGTGCCGCAATAAACATACGTGTGCATGTGTCTTTGTAGCAGCATGATTTATAGTCCTTTGGGTATATACCCAGTAATGGCATGGCTGGGTCAAATGGTATTTCTAGTTCTAGATCCCTGAGGAATCGCCACACTGACTTCCACAATGGTTGAACTAGTTTACAGTCCCACCAACAGTGTAAAAGTGTTCCTATTTCTCCACATCCTCTCCAGCACCTGTTGTTTCCTGACTTTTTAATGATTGCCATTCTAACTGGTGTGAGATGATATCTCATTGTGGTTTTGATTTGCATTTCTCTGATGGCCAGTGATGGTGAGCATTTTTTCATGTGTTTTTTGGCTGCATAAATGTCTTCTTTTGAGAAGTGTCTGTTCATGTCCTTCGCCCACTTTTTGATGAGGTTGTTTGTTTTTTTCTTGTAAATTTGTTTGAGTTCATTGTAGATTCTGGATATTAGCCCTTTGTCAGATGAGTAGGTTGTGAAAATTTTCTCCCATTTTGTGGGTTGCCTGTTCACTCTGCTGGTAGTTTCTTTTGCTGTGCAGAAGCTTTTTAGTTTAATTAGATCCCATTTGTCAATTTTGGCTTTTGTTGCCATTGCTTTTGGTGTTTTAGACATGAAGTCCTTGCCCATGCCTATGTCCTGAATGGTAATGCCTAGGTTTTCTTCTAGGGTTTTTATGGTTTTAGATCTAACGTTTAAGTCTTTAATCCGTCTTGAATTGATTTTTGTATAAGGTGTAAGGAAGGGATCCAGTTTCAGCTTTCTACATATGGCTAGCCAATTTTCCCAGCACCATTTATTAAATAGGGAATCCTTTCCCCGTTGCTTGTTTTTCTCAGGTTTGTCAAAGATCAGATAGTTGTAGATATATGGCGTTATTTCTAAGGGCTCTGTTCTGTTCCATTGATCTATATCTCTGTTTTGGTACCAGTACCATGCTGTTTTGTTTACTGTAGCCTTGTAGTATAGTTTGATGTCAGGTAGTGTGATACCTCCAGCTTTGTTCTTTTGGCTTGGGATTGACTTGGTGATGCGGGCTCTTTTTTGGTTCCATATGAACTTTAAAGTAGTTTTTTCCAATTCTGTGAAGAAAGGCATTGGTAGCTTGATGGGGATGGCATTGAATCTATAAATTACCTTGGGCAGTATGGCCATTTTCACGATATTGATTCTTCCTACCCATGAGCATGGAATGTTCTTCCATTTGTTTGTATCCTCTTTTGTTTCATTGAGCAGTGGTTTGTAGTTCTCCTTGAAGAGGTCCTTCACGTCCCTTGTAAGGTGGATTCCTAGGTATTTTACTCTCTTTGAAGCAATTGTGGATGGGAGTTCACTCATGATTTGGCTATCTGTTTGTCTGTTATTGGTGTATAAGAATGCTTGTGAGTTTTGTAGATTGATTTTGTATCCTGAGACTTTGCTGAAGTTGCTTATCAGCTTAAGGAGATTTTGGGCTGAGACAATGGGGTTTTCTAGCTACAGTATCATGTCGTCTGCAAACAGGTGCAATTTGAGTTCTTCTTTTCCTAATTGAATACCCTTTATTTCCTTCTCCTGCCTAATTGCCCTGGCCAGAACTTCCAACACTCTGTTGAATAGGAGTGGTGAGAGAGGTCATCCCTGTCTTGTGCCAGTTTTCAAAGGGAATGCTTCCAGTTTTTGCCCATTCAGTATGATATTGGCTGTGGGTTTGTCATAGATAGCTCTTATTATTTTGAGATATGTCCCATCAATATCTAATTTATTGAGAGTTTTTAATATGAAGGGTTGTTGAATTTTGTCAAAGGCCTTTTCTGCATCTATTGAGATAATCATGTGGTTTTTGTCTTTGGCTCAGTTTATATGCTGGATTACATTTATTGATTTGCGTATATTGAACCAGCCTTGCATCCCAGGGATGAAGCCCACTTGATCATGGTGGATAAGCTTTTTGATGTGCTGCTGGATTCGGTTTGCCAGTATTTTATTGAGGATTTTTGCATCAATGTTCATCAAGGATATTGGTCTAAAATTCTCTTTTTTGGTTGTGTCTCTGCCCGGCTTTGGTATCAGGATGATGCTGGCCTCATAAAATGAGTTAGAGAGGATTCCCTCTTTTTCTATTGATTGGAATAGTTTCAGAAGGAATGGTATCAGTTCCTCCTTGTACCTCTGGTAGAATTCGGCTGTGAATCCATCTGGTCCTGGACTCTTTTTGGTTGGTAAGCTATTGATTATTGCCACAATTTCAGCTCCTGTTATTGGTCTATTCAGAGATTCAACTCCTTCCTGGTTTAGTCTTGGGAGAGTGTGTGTATCGAGGAATTTATCCATTTCTTCTAGATTTTCTAGTTTATTTGCGTAGAGGTGTTTGTAGTAATCTCTGATGGTAGTTTGTATTTCTGTGGGATCGGTGGTGATATCCCCTTTATCATTTTTTATTGCATCTATTTGATTCTTCTCTCTTTTTTTCTTTATTAGTCTTGCTAGCAGTCTATCAATTTTGTTGATTCTTTCAAAAAACCAGCTCCTAGATTCATTAATTTTTTGAAGGGTTTTTTGTGTCTCTATTTCCTTCAGTTCTGCTCTGATTTTAGTTATTTCTTGCCTTCTGCTAGCTTTTGAATGTGTTTGCTCTTGCTTTTCTTGTTCTTTTAATTGTGATGTTGGGGTGTCAATTTTGGATCTTTCCTGCTTTCTCTTGTGGGCATTTAGTGCTATAAATTTCCCTCTACACACTGCTTTGAATGTGTCCCAGAGATTCTGGTATGTTGTGTCTTTGTTCTCATTGGTTTCAAAGAACGTCTTTATTTCTGCCTTCATTTCGTTATGTACCCAGTAGTCATTCAGGAGCAGATTGTTCAGGTTCGATGTAGTTGAGCAGTTTTGAGTGAGTTTCTTAATGCTGAGTTCTAGTTTGATTGCACTGTGGTCTGAGAGATAGTTTGTTATAATTTCTGTTTTTTTACATTTGCTGAGGAGAGCTTTACTTCCAAGTATGTGGTCAATTTTGGAATAGGTGTGGTGTGGTGCTGAAAAAAATGTATATTCTGTTGATTTGGGGTGGAGAGTTCTGTAGATGTCTATTGGGTCTGCTTGGTGCAGAGCTGAGTTCAATTCCTGGGTATCCTTGTTAACTTTCTGTCTTGTTGATCTGTCTAATGTTGACAGTGGGGAGTTAAAGTCTCCCATTATTAATGTGTGGGAGTCTAAGTCTCTTTGTAGGTCACTCAGGACTTGCTTTATGAATCTGGGTGCTCCTGTATTGGGTGTGTATATATTTAGGATAGTTAGCTCTTCTTGTTGAATTCATCCCTTTACCATTATGTAATGGCCTTCTTTGTCTCTTTTGATCTTTGTTGGTTTAAAGTCTGTTTTATCAGAGACTAGGATTGCAACCCCTGCCTTTTTTTGTTTTCCATTTGCTTGGTAGATCTTCCTCCATCCTTTTATTTTGAGCCTATGTGTGTCTCTGCATGTGAGATGGGTTTCCTGAATTCAGCACACCGATGGGTCTTGACTCTTTATCCAATTTGCCAGTCTGTGTCTTTTAATTGGAGCATTTAGTCCATTTACATTTAAAGTTAATATTGTTTGTGTGAATTTGATCCCGTCATTATGATGTTAGCTGGTTATTTTGCTCGTTAGTTGATGCAGTTTCTTCCTAGTCTCGATGGTCTTTACATTTTGGCTAATTTTGCAGTGGCTGGTACCGGTTGTTCCTTTCCATGTTTAGTGCTTCCTTCAGGAGCTCTTTTAGGGCAGGCCTGGTGGTGACAAAATCTCTCAGCATTTGCTTGTCTGTAAAGTATTTTATTTCTCCTTCACTTATGAAGCTTAGTTTGGCTGGATATGAAATTCTGAGTTGAAAATTATTTTCTTTAAGAATGTTGAATATTGGCCCCTACTCTCTTCTGGCTTGTAGAGTTTCTGCCGAGAGATCCGCTGTTAGTCTGATGGGCTTCCCTTTGTGGGTAACCCAACCTTTCTCTCTGGCTGCCCTTAACATTTTTTCCTTCGTTTCAACTTTGGTGAATCTGACAATTATGTGTCTTGGAGTTGCTCTTCTCGAGGAGTATCTTTGTGGCGTTCTCTTTATATCCTGAATCTGAATGTTGTCCTGCCTTGCTAGATTGGGGAAGTTCTCCTGGTAATATCCTGCAGAGTGTTTTCCAACTTGGTTCCATTCTCCCCATCAGTTTCAGGTACACCAATCAGACGTCGATTTGGTCTTTTCACATAGTCCCATATTTCTTGGAGGCTTTGTTTGTTTCTTTTTATTCTTTTTTCTCTAAACTTCCCTTCTCACTTCATTTCATTCATTTCATCTTCCATCACTGATACCCTTTCTTCCAGTTGATTGCATCAGCTCCTGTGGCTTCTGCATTCTTCACGTAGTTCTCGAGCCTTGGCTTTCAGCTCCATCAGCTCCTTTAAGCACTTCTCTGTATTGGTTATTCTAGTTATACATTCGTCTAAATTTTTTTCAAGTTTTTAACTTCTTTGCCTTTGGTTTGAATTTCCTCCTGTGGCTCGCAGTTTGATCGTGTGAAGTCTTCTTCTCTCAGCTTGTCAAAGGCATTCTCCGTCCAGCTTTGTTCCATTGCTGGTGAGGAACTGCATTCCTTTGGAGGAGGAGAGGTGCTCTGCTTTTTAGAGTTTCCAGTTTTTCTGCTCTGTTTTTTCCCCATCTTTGTGGTTTTATCTGCTTTTGGTCTTTGATGATGGTGATGTACAGATGGGTTTTTGGTGTCAATGTCCTTTCTGTTTGTTAGCTTTCCTTCTAACAGACAGGACCCTCAGCTGCAGGTCTGTTGGAGTTTGCTAGAGGTCCACTCCAGACCCTGTTTGCCTGGGTATCAGCAGCGGTGTTTGCAGAACAGTGGTTTTTCATGAACTGCGAATGCTGCTGTCTGATTGTTCCTCTGGAAGTTTTGTCTCAGAGGAGTACCGGGCCGTGGGAAGTGTCCGTCTGCCCCTACTGGGGGCTGTCTCCCAGTTAGGCTGCTCAGGGGTCAGGGGTCAGGGACCCACTTGAGGAGGCAGTCTGCCCATTCTCAGATCTCCAGCTGCGTGCTGGGAGAACCACTGCTCTCTTCAAAGCTGTCAGACAGGGACATTTAAGTCTGCAGAGGTTACTGCTGTCTTTTTGTTTGTCTGTGCCCTGCCCCCAGAGGTGGAGCCTACAGAGGCAGGCAGGCCTCCTTGAGCTGTGGTGGGCTCCACCCAGTTGGAGCTTCCAGGCTGCTTTGTTTACCTAAGCAAGCCTGGGCAATGGCGGGTGCCCCTCCCCCAGCCTGGCTGCCGCCTTGCAGTTTGATCTCAGACTGCTGTGCTAGCAATCAGCGAGACTCCGTGGGCGTAGGACCCTCTGAGCCAGGTGTGGGATACAATCTCCTGGTGCGCCTTTTTTTAAGCCTGTCGGAAAAAGCGCAGTATTCGCGTGGGAGTGACCTGATTTTCCAGGTGCCGTCTGTCACCCCTTTCTTTGTCTAGGAAAGGGAACTCCCTGACCCCTTGTGCTTCCCGAGTGAGGCAATGCCTTGCCCTGCTTCAGCTCGTGCATGTTGTGCTGCACCCACTGACCTGCGCCCACTGTCTGGCACTCCTAGTGAGATGAACCCAGTACCTGAGATGGAAATGCAGAAATCACCCGTCTTCTGCGTCGCTCACGCTGGGAGCTGTACACTGGAGCTGTTCCTATTCGGCCATCTTGGCTCCTCCCCCCCGCCTTTTTCTATTGATTGGAATAGTTTCAGAAGAAATGGTACCAGCTCCTCTTTGGACCTCTGGTAGAATTCGGCTGTGAATCTGTCTGGTCCTGGACTTTTTTTGGTTGGTAGGCTATTAATTACTGCCTCAATTTCAGAACTTGTTATTGGTCTATTCAGGGATTTGACTTCCATGTTTAGTCTTGGGTGGGTATATATGTCCCAAAATTTATCCATTTCTTCTAGATTTTCTAGTTTTTTGCATAGAAGTGTTTATAGTATTCTCTGAGGGTAGTTTGTATTTCTGTGGGATCAGTGGTGATATCCCCTTTATCATTTTTTATTGTGTCTATTTGATTTTCTCTCTTTTCTTCCTTGTTATTCTGGCTAGCAGTCCATATACTTTGTTAATGTTTTCAAAAAAACAGCTCCAGGATTCATTGATTTTTCGAAGGGTTTTTCATGTCTTTATCTCCTTCAGTTCTCTGATCTTAGTTATTTCTTGTCTTCTGCTGGCTTTTGCATTTGTTTGCTCTTGCTTCTTTGGTTCTTTTAATTGTGATGTTAGGGTATCGATTTTAGATCTTTCCTGCTTTCTCCTGTGGGCATTTAGTGCTATAAATTTCCCTGTAAACACTGCTTTAGCTGTGTTCCAGAAATTCTGGTACATTGTGTCTTTGTTCTCATTGGGTTCAAAGAACTTATTTATTTCTGCCTTAATTTCATTATTTACCCAGTAGTCATTCAGGAGCAGGTTGTTCAGTTTCCATGTAGCTGTGCAGTTTTGATTGAGTTTCTTAATGCTGAGTTCTAATTTGATTGCAATGTGGTGTGAGAGACTGTTTGTTATGCTTTCCGTTCTTTTGCATTTGCTGAGGAGTGTTTTACTTCCAATTATGTGGTCAGTTTTAGAATAAGTGTGATGTGGTGCTGAGAAGAATGTATATTCTGTTGATTTGGGGTTGAGAATTCTGTAGATGTCTATTAGGTCTGCTTTGTCTAGAGCTGAGTTCAAGTCCTGAATATCCTTGTTAATTTTTTGTCTCACTGATCTAATATTGACAGTGTGTGAGTACTATTATTGTGTGGGAGTCTAAGTCTCTTTGTAGGTCTCTAAGAACTTGCTTTATGAATCTGGGTGCTCCTGTATTGGGTGCATATATATTTAGGATAGTTAGCTCTTCTTGTTGCATTGGTTCCTTTACCATTATGTAGTGCCCTTCTTTGTCTTTTTTGATCTTTGTTGGTTGAAAGTCTGTTTTATCAGAGAATAGAATTGCAAGTCCTCCTTTCTTTTGCTTTCCATTTGCTTGGTAAATCTGCCTCCATCCCTTTGTTTTGAGCCTATATGTGTCTTTGCACGTGAGATGGGTCTCCTGAATACAGCACACCGATGGGTCCTGACTCTTTATCCAATTTGTCAATGTGTCTTTTAATTGGGGCATTTGACCCGTTTACAATTAAGATTAATATTGTTATATGTGAATTTGGTCTTTATGATGCTAGTTGGTTATTTTGCCCATTAGTTGATGCAGTTTCTTCATAGTCTCAATGGTCTTCACACTTTGGTACATTTTTGCTGTGGCTGGTACCAGTTTTTCCTTTCCATATTTAGTGCTTCCTTCAGGAGCTCTGATAAGGCAGGCCTGGTGGTGACAAAATCTCTCAGCATTTGCTTGTCTGTAAAGGATTTTATTTCTCCTTTGTTTATGAAGCTTAGTTTGGCTGGATATGAAATTCTGGGTTGAAAATTCTTTTCTTTAAGAATGTTGAATATTGGCCCCCACTCTCTTCTGGCTTATAGGGTTTCTGCATAGAGATCCACTGTTAGTCTGATGGGCTTCCCTTTGTGGTTAACCCGACCTTTCTCTGTGGCTGTCCTTAACAATTTTTCCTTCATTTCAACCTTGGTGGATCTGATGATTATGTGTCTTGGGGTTGTTCTTCTCAAGGAGTGTCTTTGTGGTGTTCTCTGTATTTCCTGAATTTGAATGTTGGCCTGTTTTTCTAGGTTAGGGAAGTTCTCCTGGATAATATTCCAAAGAGTGTTTTCAAACTTGTTTCCATTCTCCCTGTTACTTTCAGGTACACCAATCAAACATAGGTTTGGTCTTTTCACATAGTCCCACATTTGTTGGAGGCTTTGTTTGTTCCTTTTTATTCTTTTTTCTCTAATCTTGTCTTCATGCTTTATTTCATTAAGTTGATTTTCAGTGTCTGACATCCTTTCTTCCACTTGATTGATTCAGATGTTGATACTTGTGTATGCTTCATGAAATTCTTGTGCTGTGTTTTTCAGCTTCATCAGGTCATTTATGTTCTTCTCTAAACTGGTTATTCTAGTTAGCAGTTCCTCTAACCTTTTTTCAAGGTTCTTAGCTTTCTTGCATTGGGTTAGAACATGCTACTTTAGCTGAGAGGAGTTTGTTATTACTCACCTTCTGAAGCCTACTTCTGTCAATTTATCAAACTCATTCTCTGTCCAGTTTTGTTCTCTTGCTGGTGAGGAGTTGTGATCCTTTGGAGAAGAAGAGGCATTCTGGTTTTTGGAATTTTCCGCCTTTTTGTGGTGGTTTTTCCTCATCTTCATTAATTTGTCTACCTTTGGTCTTCGATGTTGGTGACCTTTGGATAGGGTTTCTGTGTGGATGTCCTTTTTGTTGATGTTGATGCTATTCCTTTCTGTTTGTAATTTTTCCTTCTAACAGTCAGGCCCCTCTTCTGTAGGTCTGCTGGAGTTTGCTGGAGGTCCACTCCAGATCCTGTTTTCCTGGGTATCACCAGCAGAGTCTTCAGAACAGCCAAGATTGTTGCCTGTTCTTTCCTCTGGAAGCTTCATCCCAGAGGTGCACCTGCCAGATGCCAGCCAGAGCTCACCTGTATGAGGTGTGTATTGACCCCTGCTGGGAGGTGTCTCCCAGCCAGGAGGCACAGGGGTCAGGGACCCACTTGTGGAGGCAGCCTGTCCCGTAGCAGAGCTGGAGCACTGTGCTGGGAGTTTTGCTGCTCTCTTCAGAGCCACCAGGCAGTAACGTTTAAATCTGCAGAAGCTGTGCCCATAGCCGCCTGTTCCTTCGGGTGCTCTGTCCCAGGGAGATGGGAGTTTTATCTATAAGCCCCTGACTGGGGCTGCTGTCTTTCTTTCAGAGATGCCCTGCCCAGAGAGGAGGAATCTAAAGAGGCAGTCTGGCTACAGAGGCTTTGCGGAGCAGCAGTGGTCTCCACCCAGTTCGAACTTCCTGGTGGCTTTGTTTACATCGTGAGGGGAAAACCCGCCTAGGCAAACCTCAGTAGTGGCAGACACCCCTCCCCCCACCAAGCTCGAGTGTCTCTGGTCAACTTCAGACTGCTGTGCTGGCAGCAAGAATTTCAAGCCAGTGGATCTTAGCTTGCTGGGCTCTGTGGGGGTGGGATCCACTGAGCTAGACCACTTGGCTCCCTGGCTTCATCCCCCTTTCCAGGGGAGTAAACGGTTCTGTCCTGCTGGCAGTCCAGGTGCTGCTGGGTATGAAAGTAAACTCCTGCAGCTAGCTTGGTATCTGCACAAATGGCCACTCAGTTTTGTGCTTGAAACCCAGGGCCCTGGTGGTGTAGGCACCCGAGTGAATCTCCTGGTTTGCAGATTGTGAAGACCATGGGAAAAGCATAGTATCTGGGCCAGAGTGCACCATTCCTCAAGCACAGTCCCTCAAGGCTTCCTTTGGCTAGGGGAGGGAGTTCCCTGACCCCTTGCGCTTCCCACCTGCTCCCCACCCTGCTTCAGTTCGCCCTCCATGGGCTGCACCCACTATCTAACCAGTCCCATGAGATGAACCGGGTACCTCAGTTGGAAATGCAGAAATCACCCACCTTCTGTGTTGATCTTGCTGGGAGCTGCAGACTGGAGCTGTTCCTATTTGGCCATCTTGCCTAATCTCTAAATTCTAAGAGTACCAATCTTTTTTTTTTTTTTTTTTTGAGATGGAGTCTTGCTCTGTCTTCAGGCTGGAGTGCTGTGGTGTGACCTCAGCTCACTGCAACCTCTGCCTCCCAGATTCAAGCAATTCCCCTGCCTCAGCCTCCCAAGCAGCTGGGATTACAGGCACCCACCACCATGCCCAGCTAATTTTTTTAGTATTTAGTAGAGACAGGGTTTCACCATGTTGGCCAGGATAGCCTCAATCTCCTGACCTCGTGATCTGCCCACCTCGGCCTCCCAAAGTGCTGGGATTACAGGCGTGAGCCATAGTGCCTGGCTAGTACTAATCTTAATGAAAGGGAACTACTCCATACATTTGGCAAATCAAAGTTACACAGATAATTAAAATGAATCAGTTATTCTTTTATAGATCAATTTTTTGTTAAAATTTTACATAAAAAATTAACTTTGGACCTCGAACTACCAACTGTGTGATGAATTCGTCCTTTGTCTGAAATTGTTTCTTCTTTAAAACATTAACCAGAAGCAGTGCAGTTTTGGATGCTGAAAGCAAACATGGAATGCATATATTTCATGTAGTCTCGCAAAGAAGAATTGTCAACAAGACCAACCATACAACTAAATAAGGTGGCATTGAAAACATTGAATATAATATATCAACAAAGTAATTTTGAATTGTCTTAAATTCCAGGATGGAAATAAGCAAGTGGAACATCATGTCTGTTCTCTCCTGGTGAATATGTATTTTTAAACAAAACAAAAAGAAAAAAATGAACAATAGCACTGTATGTTCTTGCTCAGCTTTGTGATTTTTATTTTTTTTAACCTATGGGAGATATGTAAACTCTTAAAGGTCATGAGATAGAAAGGAGGGCAAGACATTTGTGTCATATTAATAACATTTTTTTCTGTTTATAAAAATAAACTGTGATCCTTATATCCTTATTATAAAAATAAACTGTGAAAAAAAATTTCAACAATACAGAAATATATTTAAAGGGAAAAATATCCTATAATTCTATTTTAGTTTGTAAAATCTTAGATTTTCCCTCTGCAGATAGTAATATGGAATGTATGCCACATCCATAGTTACAGGTAAATATCTTAAGTAAATATACTCTTCTATATATACATATACATTTTTTAGCAACAACAATGAGATTATTTTTGCTCTTTGCAACCTTTTTTTTAATTGTAACAGTATATCTTGGACATCTTTCAGTGACATTACATGATTTCCCCCAGGGGCAGCGCACTATTCCATTGTACCATAATCTGTGTAACTAATCCTTTACTGGTGATATTGGGGTTGTTTCCAGTTTTCTGCCATCATGACAACTGCAGTAAATATACTTGTATATATTAAGTTTGATAGAACTTAGTGACTGTATCAGTCAGCATAGGCTAAGTTATGCTTTATTAGCAAGCAGACCTAAAGTCTCAGACGCTTGAGACAACGTAAGTGCCTTTCTTGTTTATGCAAAGCACTCTGTGGGTTTAGGTGACACTTCAGAGAAGTTGCCCTCCATGTGTTGGCTCAGTATTAGGGGGTGCTCTGATCTTGTGACTCATCCAAGTCAACAAGTACTTTTATGATTACTGTGACAGGAGAAGAGTGAACTAGAAAGTCAGGCACTGGCAATTGAATCCTTTTGGAAAATCACTTTTGCAACCATATTATTAACCTAAGGAACTAATATGGTCATGTCTCACTCTCATAGAATTGTGAAATGCGGCTGTTCTATGTGCATGTAGTAGAGGAGATTTGAATGCTAGCAAATAGTCGAAATGACTACCATAGTGATTGATTCACTGATTGTGGACAGTGAGATGGGAGTCCAAGATATCAAAGAGTTTTTGAACTTAAGTAAGTGAGCATAGGAATGCCATTAATTAGATTCCAGAGTTCATCTGGAAATGGTCAGTTAACTAAGATAGAACACAGACTGTGGGAAGAGATGGAGATCAGAAATTATACCTGCTCCTGGACTGGAAGAATTGCCTCAGCAACTACCTGCTGTGGTCAGAGATTTTTAGTCTGGAGAACAAAATGTAATTTTGAAGGGGAAGCTGCAATTTCAGTCATAAGGTAGGCAAATAGCTTGCAGCAACAAAAAGGTGAATATAAAGTCCTGTTATCTCAACAGGTAGTTGGACATCAGGAATGGAAGTAAAAATTTGACGACACTTAGAATTTCAGTCTTAAAATTGGCCTTGGAGAGTGAAATGGTTCAAGGTGCCAGGATGGGATTCAGGATCAGAAATGCAATACCTCTGGGGGATATAACAAGACTGGTACATTGGTTCTCAAAATTTATGTGTATCTAGTGCACTTTCTAATGCTAGAAAAGATTTAAAGATGAATATTACCTTTAAAAAGGAGGTATCTTTGGAAAATTGAAAACATTATATGCTCATGTATTGCTCATATCCATAGGTATACTTTCACACTGAGGATCTGTTTGAATAGAGTCATTTACTGTCCTAAATGTCATCTCCTATATTAAAATGCCATAGAGATCCCAAAACTATGTACATCTAGTATGCATCAAAAAAATTTAAAAAATAAAATGCTAAAGAGGCACTTGTCTTTTTACTACTCTTCAACTGTTACCCTGTCTCTCATACTCTTCATAGGCAATTGTTACCTCTTGACTCTTTTTTACAAAGAAGATTTTTAAACCATTTATTGATTTAGAAAGTAGGACTTTTAATTAATTTTAATTAAACATCTTTGCTGAGATAATTCACATGGCATAAGATTCACATTTTAAGGTATGATATTCAATATTTTTCATATATTCACAGAGCTGTGCAGCCATCACCACAATCTATTTTAGAACATTTTCATCACCCCAGAAAGAAGCCCTGTATCAATTAGCTGTCATTCCCCTCACCCACTAGGCCCCGGAAACCACTAATAAACTTTCTGTCTCTATGAATTTGCCTATTCTGGACATGTTAAGGAAATGAAATCATATACTATGTAGTCTTTTGTGTCTGATTTCTTGGAATTACGTTTTCAAGTTCATTCATATTGTTGTATGAATCAGTACTCATTTCTTTTTATGGCTGAAAAATATTCCATTGTATGGACATACTACATTTTGTTTACTTATCAGTTGGTGAATATTTGAGTTGGTTTCAGCTATTAATAATAATCTTTCTATGAAAATTCATGTACAAGTTTTTGTGTGGACATATGTGTTCATTTATCTTGTGTATATTCCTAGGAGTGGAATTGCTGAGTCATATGACAACTAAAATTTTGAAGAACTACCAAATTACTGAGTCACATGAAAACTAACATTTTGAAGAACTACCAAACCGTTTTTCAAAGTGGTTGCAATGTTTTACAATCCCACCAGCAATGCATAAGGGTTCCAATTTCTCCACATTTTTGTCAACACAAATTATTGTTTGTCTTTTGATATTAGCCATCCTAGCGGATATGAAGTGGCATTTCTTTGTGGTCCATCTACTTCTTAACCTACTTTAATCTGGCTTCCATTCTGTAACTCCACCAAAATCAGCAATCATTATAATCATCAGTGTGGTACATGTCTCTAATCTAAAGGATATATTCAGTTATTACCTTACTAGATCTTTTAGCAAATTCGATACGGTTGATTCTTCTTTCTAGAATATTTTATTTTCATAGTTTCAGGGCCTGAACAAATTCCTGGTTTTCTTCTTTTTTCCTCTGGTTATTTCTGTCTCTTTGCAGTTCGTTTTGTTCTATAGGTTAACAAGTTGTGGAGTTCCTTAAGACTTGCTCCCAGCTTTTTCCTCCTCTCAGTCTACACTTTGGTTTAATGCCCATGTCTTATACTACTATCAGTAAGCAGATGGCGCTCAAATTTTCATTTCCAGCACAGTCCTCTGTGCTCTAAACATGTTTATCTAATGGACAATTTGTTACTTCTCAGACACAACTTAAAATTAATCTGTCTAAGAATAAACACATAATCTCTCTCCTTTCTCCTATCAGTCTTTTTCTATTGTTTCATATTTGGAATGACAACCTCCTTCATCAGTTGGGCAAGCCAGAAATCTCAGCATCATTCTTGGCTCACTTCTCTTCCCTTACTTCCTACAAGCAGTCCTCATCAAGTCTTGCAAATCTTAGCTGCTAAATATCTCTTAAAACTGTTATTTTTTTTCTCTATATTAATGTCAATACCCTAGCTTAAGCTGGCATCACCCACATCCTGGGTTTATGTTAGGATTTCTTAATTGCTCTATCTTCAGCTACTCTGGCTGTCTCCAATTTATTACTCATACTGTAGCCCTAGTTAGAAAGATCCACTCCTATCCCTTGTTTAAAACTATTCAACAGTTTTCAAAAAGAGAAAATTATAGACTAATATCCCTGACAAACATAGATGCAAAAATCCTCAACAAAATATTGGCACAGCAAAAAGATAACACAACATAATCAGGTGAAATTTATCCCAGGGATATAAGAATGGTTTGATACATGCAAATCAATAAACTTGATACATTACAAATAGAATTTTAAAAAAACCATATGATCATCTCAATAGATAGAAAAAAGGCCCTCGATAAAATTCAGCATTCCTTCATGATAAAAATTCTCAACAAAGTAGGCATATAAGGAACATATCTCAAAATAATAAAGGCCGTATGTGACAAACTCATAGCCAACATCATACTTAATGGGGAAAAGTTGAAAGCATTCCAAGAACTGGAACAAGAGTGCCTACACCAGTCCTATTCAACGTAGTACTAGAATTCTTAGCCAGAGCAATCAGACAAGAGAAAGAAATAAAAGTCATCCAAATTGAATAAAAGGATGTCAAATTATCTCTGTTCACTGATATAATCTTATATCTAGGAAACCTGAAAGACTCCACCAAAAAACTTAGATTTTATAAATGAATTCAATAAAGTTTCAGGATACAAAATTAACATACAGAAATGAGTAGTGCTTCTATATGTCAATAACAATCTAGCCAAGGACAAATCAAGAAGGAAATCCCATTGCAATAGCTACAATAAATAAATAAAAACATGTAGGAATATATTTAACCAGGAGGGTAAAAGATCTCTACAAGGAACCCTACAAAACACTGATGAAATAAATTGTAAATGATGCAAACCAATGGGAAAACATCCCATGCTTATGGATTGGAAGAACTAATATTGTTAACATGACCATGCTTCCAAAAGCAATCTACAGATTCAATGCAATTTTTATCAAAATACCAATGTCATTTTTCACAGAATTAGAAAAAACAATTCTAAAATTCACATGGTATAAAAAAGGAGCCTGAATAGCCTAAGCAATCCTAAGCAAGAAGAACAAAGCTGGAGACATCACATTTCCTGACTTCAAATTATACTACAAGGCTATAATAACCAGAACAGCATGGTACTGGTATAAAAATAGAAATATAGAAATATAGATCAGTGGAATGGAATACAGAACCCAGAAATAAAGATGCATATCTAGAGCCAATTCATCTCTGCAAAGTCAACAAGAATATACACTGGGGAAAGGACTCCCTTTTCAATAAATGGTGCTAGGAAAATTCATTTGCCATATGAAGGAGAATGAAACTGGTCCCCTATCTCTCACCGTATATAAAAATCAACTCAAGATGGATAAAAGAACTAAACATAAAACCTGAAACTATAAAAATACTAGAGGAAAACCAAGGAAAAACTCTTCTGGACTTTGGCTTAGGCAAAGAATTTATGACCAAGTTCTCAGAAGTAAACATGATAAAAACAAAAATAGACAAATGGGACTTAAACTAAAAAGCTTCTGCACAGCAAAAGAAACAATTAACAGAGTAAGCAAACAACTACAGAATGAGAAAAAATATTTGGAAACTATGTATCTGACAAAGAGCTAATATGCAGAATCTACAAGTATTAATTCGACAGGGAAAAAAGTGGGCAAAGGACATTAACAGTTTTCAGAAGGCATACACACAGCCAACAATCATGTGAAAGAATACTTAACATCACTAATCAGAGAAATGGAAATGAAAACCACAGTGAGATCATCTTATATTAGTCAGGATTTTATTTTTTATTATTAAAATATCTAAAACCAGCCAGATGTTGGAGAAAGTAATGCTTATATACTGTTGGTGGGGATGTAAATTAGTATAACCTTTATGGAAAACAGTATGGAGATTTCTCAAAGAACTAAAAATAGCAATCCCGCTACTGGTTATATACCAAAAGGGAAATAATTCATTATATAAAAAAGATATCTGCACTCATAATGCTTATTACAGCACTATTCACAATAGCAAAGATAAGGAGTCAACCCAAGTGTCTATCAGTGGATGATTGGATAAAGAAAATGTCATATATATATACATACAATGAAATACTACTCAGCCATTTAAAAAAAAGAATAGTCATATCTTTTGCAACAATATGGATGGAACTGGAGGCTATTATTTTAAGTGAAACAACTCAGAGACAGACAAATACCACATATTCTCACTTATAAGTGCAAGCTAGACAATGGTTCCACATGAACTTACAGAATATAATAGACATTAGAGACTACAAAGGGTAGGAGGGTGAGAAGGAGGTGACGGTTGAAGGATTACTTATTGGGTACCATGTCCACTGTTCAGGTGATAGTTACGCTAAAAGCCCAGACTTCTGCCGTGCGTGGTGGCTCACGCCTATAATCCCAGCACTTTGGGAGGCCGAGGCGGGCCGATCACGAGGTCAGGAGATTGAGACCATCCTGGCTAACACGGTGAAACCCCGTCTCTACAACAAAATACAAATAATTAGCCGAGCGTGGTGGCACACGCCTGTAGTACCAGCTCCTCAGGAGGCTGAGGCAGGAGAATCGTTTGAACCCGGGAGACAGAGGTTGCAGTGAGCCGAGATTACGCCCCTGCACTCCAGCCCGGGCGACAAAGTGAGACTCCGTCTCAAAAAAAAAAAAATTTAAAAAAAGCCCAGACTTCACCATGATGCAATATACGGATGTAAGAAATCTGCACTTGTACTCCCTAAATATGTAAAAATTAAAGAAAAATGAAAACAGTCTCCCTCCCTCCCCAAATAAAACCATTTGACAGTTTCCTATTGCTCTTAGAACTGAGTTAAAAGTTTTGATTGTGATCTACAAGGCCAATAGTAGTATGGTTACAATCTACATTTCCATCAAAAACTCCCTCCAGCAAGTCTGTGATGCCAAAGTTAGGGCTCTGGTTGGGAAGGAATGAGACTCTGAGACACACGATTGGGACATCTGAGTTGATGCACTTGAAATTCTTGAAACCCCAGATCATCTTGAACCCTGTGGTCCTGCAGAAGTGGCTCACTTTTCTTTGTTAGAAGCTGTTCTCCTCCCCCGTGACTTTTGTCCCCTGCCCAACTAGACGATAATGAAGTCTCTGCCCATGTAACATGTTAAGCTCTCCTCGCCTCCCCCAGTCAATCCTCACCTCCCTCCTGACCTCCAAACTGATAACTAGAATCGACTTAAAACATATTGCAGCTGGGAAAGTACTGGGCCTGCTAAGGGAGGAAAAGAGCTAAGTAGCAAGAGACAAACACTAGTCACATGATCATCAGTAGTGCATAAATGCTAGAAAAGCAGGGAAAGAACATTCAAGGTTTTATTATATGGGATCACCCTTCTGTGATACTGGATTTTATACCTTGGCAAGGACCCAAGGAGATTATGCCAAACACTGTTTTCTTAGAAAAAGCGATGGTCAACACCAAGTGAAGTAGAAACCTCAGAACTACCATGGCAGAACATGAAGTGGAGATCAAAAGGCTTAGGTAAGTAAGCATATCATAGGGAATGACACTAAATAGGGCTGGAAAACACACCAGCTGACATTTTTCTGCAGAAACATCTTTGTGTTTACCAACGGGATGAGAAATGTGCTAGTGAAGGGGGCACCCACGCCATTGAGAAGCGCATTGGTGGTTCTCTTCTTTTTTTTTTTTTTTTTTTTTTTTTTTGAGACGGAGTCTCGCTCTCTCCCCCAGGCTGGAGTGCAAATGGCGCGATCTTGGCCCACTGCAAGCTCAGCCCCCTGGGTTCACGCCATTCTCCTGTTTCAGCCTCCCGAGTATCTGGGACTACAGGCGCCCGCCACAACGCCCCGCTAATTTTTTTTTGTATATTTAGTAGAGACGAGGTTTCAACATGTTTGCCAGGATGGTCTCGATCTCCTGACCTCGTGATCCACCTGCCTCAGCCTCCCAAAGTGCTGGGATTACAGGCTTGAGCCACCGGGCCCGGCCGGTGGTTCTCTTCTTTACTCCAGGAGATGCTGTTCTATCTCACTGATAGCAGTTGGCATGAGAAAATACCAAACTAGTAGAGGCCAGGTGGTATCACTTAACTGCCAGATGCAAGATAGGATTAATTATCATAATGAGCAACAAGTTTTTGGAATGGCAACCATGGGATCCAGGCTCATGAAGAACTATGGAGATGACTAATAGGATAGGGCATCCTTAGGGGAAAGACAGGTAGACATCCAACAGGGGCATTTCCCGATCTATACAATCAAGGATAAGTGGTCTAAGGACAGAGAACAGCTGCCCCAACAAAAAGTCGATTTCTGAACCTGACCCAATTTGCATATCTGCAACCCCTTGACTGAAGGAGAGTCAGGGTCCTTTACAAGAATGGATTCTATACCCTATAGCAAGTGTATTCAGTAAAGTTTCTTCCAATTTATCCCTGAAAAGACCTAAGGCCACGTAGTTGGGTAATAACTCTATACTGGTAAAAGGAGAACACTCAAAACATTTTGAGGGTTTCTGAATTATTAAATATGGGTCTGAGTTGACATTGATACTTAAGGACCTAAAGAATTATCCTGGGCTCCCTGTTGGAGTGGAGTATATAGGGAGCAGGTAATAAATGCAATTGTGGCTCAGATTCAACTCACAATGAATCAGCTATATCCATAAACCCACTTGCTAGTAATTTCCCTGATACTTAAATGTATAACTGGATTGCACATACTTGAAAATTGGCAGAAGGCACACATTGATCCTTGACCTGTGCAGTAAGCTCTATCATCATGAGGAAGGCCACTTGGAAGCCTATGAAATCACACCTCCACCCTAGCCAAATAATAAATATAAAATAATATTGAAGAATCAAGGGGAGAGGATGGCAGAGATAAAGACCATTCTTAAAGACTCAAAAGATGCAGAGATCATGGTCTCCATCATGTCTTCATTTAAATCATGAGTCTGAGCCCTACAAAAATCAGATGGATCCTGGAAGATGATTCTGAATTCCCACAAACCCGACCAAGAAGTAGCTCCAGTTTCTGTCGCTTTGCTGGAAGTGGTATCTCAATGGGAACATATTAACACAAATCCAGGTGCAGAGTATCTAGCCATAGATCTAGTGAACATGATCTATTCCATCCCATGGGCAAGTCTTATAAACTCTCTATACTTCAGTTTACTCATCTGTAAGTTGGGGAGAATATCTACTTCAGGGAGTCATTGTGAATCCTCAGTTAATTAATGCATATAAAGTACTTAAAACACTGCTGAGCACTGCAGTTAGCACTATATAAGTATTAGCTTTTTTTTTTTTTGTTAGGGGAAATGGTCATATTAATCTCTATAAAAGTAACTTGTATATTATCTACACATTACATTACTTATTCTTGTAGAGAAGAGGAACGAGGAACAACAAACAGGTAAATAAATACATTAAATTGTTTCCTTGTTTACCGTCTATTCTTTGTGGGTTTGGTGACTCATACCTTTAATCCCAACACTTTGGGAGGCCGACAAAGGAGGATTGCTTGAGGCCAGGAGTTCAAGACCAGTCTAGGCAACATCGCCAGAACATGTCTCTACAATTTTTTTTTTTTTTAAATTAGCTGGGTGTGATGGCAGATGCCTGTAGTCCTAGCTACTTGGAAGGCTGAGGCAGGAGGATCACTTGTGCCCAGAAATTCAAGGCTGCAGTGAGCTGTGATTACACCACTGCACTCCAGCCTGGGTGAACAGAATAAGACCCTGTCTCTTAAAAAAGAAAAAAAGAAAAAGAAAAAAGAGAATATAAGCTCTTTGAAGGTGGGGACTATATCCCAGCATTTAGAATTGCAGCCAGCATGTAGCAGGCTCTTATAGAATATATGTGATTAGATATTGTCATGCCAAAATCCTATTGACTCCAGTGGAGATGGCACCAGGTTCAACAGATAGAAGAAGAGACCCAGAGCCAGCAAATGAGTCATGGGATTTTATTGGAGACTTTCATACAGTGGAGACAGTCCAGTGGTGGGAGGCTGGGCAGAAGAACTGCAACTGCTTACAGATCATACAGCATTTTCACTTAGCACTCTTTCCCTAACAACCTTCACCTGGCAACCTTAATGCAACCCAAAACACGGGCCTCGAATTGCTGTATGGCTGGTGTTTTACAGGATGGGCTGGGGCTCAGATGTTCCTCACAGACAAAGAAGGAATCTCTGGGTTGGCCACTCACGGATCCCTTAGCTTAGAACACATTCAGGTGCATCTGCCATACATGGTCATTCTCAGGGTATGCTTAAGATATTGCTATTAGACGCGTTTACCCTATAGCTATACATATATGTGGGAGGTAGGGATATATATGTTTGTTTCCTGTTAATTGATCTTCTTTAATTTCTTATTGGTACCCTAGGAATACCCTTAGTTTGCAGTGGAAGCAGAAACAAATGCTCAAAGAAATCTCTAGCCTAAGTGTGGGACAGAAAGATTTTGCTGCCTTTTTAAAGATCATAATTTCACATCCAAAAATTAGACTTGAGGTGGGGGGAAGGGAGTAGAGGCATGCAGAAGAAGCTGGAGAGAGGGAGGTGTGAAGGGAGTGGAATTATAAAGATAGGAAGGGGAAGAAGGAGTTCTCATGGTAGGTGAGGACCAGGAACAGATGGGGAAGGGACACAGAGTGCTGATTTCCTCAAGCCTGGATCACCTGTGGACATCCTATCATCCAACAGTCCTGAGAGAGGTGGGGGATTCAGGTGCATGTGGTTGTAGGTGCAAAGGGGGAACCTAGCTCCCTGTTGAAGGTGAAAGTGGACAGAATACAGAAAATGGCTGACACACAGCCCGTTCCTCAACATGATCACCTACCATGTTCCAGGATTGTAGAAATATTAGCTTGATAATCATTACAGGAACTCTGTTTTACAGATAAAAAAAAAAAAACCAACACAAGGATTAGATCAATTATGTAATTTACAGAAGGCCACAAAGCAGCTAGAATCATGGCTTGGATGAAAACTCAGCTGTTTCAACTCCAAAATTAGATGGTTAACCACCACAATATGCTACTTCATTGGGTTATTGGTCCTGGTTTTCTGGGTAGTGCTTTCTTTCTCTAGTTGGGCAGGAGCTGTTCCTGTGGAAATACGTCAGTTGCTAGCAGTCCAAATCTCAGGGTTCAAAGGGTGAGCTTCTCTTTGATTTGAGTTAATCTTGATCTCCAAGTGCCCTAATCTGGTGGAGGAGAAGTAAGTGTCTCTTGGGGTCAGAACTTATGTTTATTGATTGTTTACTATTTGTTGTGCTGGGTTCTTTATATAGTTCATCTTATTTCTCACAACAAGTCTATGAGCTGGATAGTATTATATCATTTTGAAGAGAGGGATGGAAAAATGAGACTTCAGAAGGTGAGCTAGTTGCCTAGCATCCTATAGCAGTAAATGATGGAGTTGAGTACAGTTTGGGCCTCTCTAACCTCAGAATTATGAAAGTGGCAATAACCGTGCCAGCGGTTCTGATGCTGGGAAGTTATTTCAGTTGGAAGCACATCTCTGCCAATGGTAGAGGGACCCAAACCGTGTTTAATCACAGGTTCAGTGACCATAGTCTGTAGAATAAACAACTCTCTCATATTCACTTACTCTGATATTTCAAACATACATGGCTGCTTTTATGGTAAATGAGATGTAAATTTACCTAATATATTTAATAAATTTAGTTTATTTTTGTCATTATATGGTAACAGAGTCAGAACGTATATCCATGGGTTGAAAGCAGTGTTGTGAAATGGTTAAGGGCCAGATTCTGGAGACAGAGTATTTTGTGTTTGAATCCTGGCTTGGCAACTTACTGTCTAGCTGTGTGACCTTGAGCAGACTTCAATTTTTCAGGGTTCAGGGTCTTTACCTGTAAAAGGAAGATAATAATATTGATTTTATAAGCTGTTGTGAAGATTAAATAAATTGATCTCTGAAAGTTGCTAAGATAGCACTTGGCCCAGAGTAAGCACTTTTAAGTTTTAATTATTATTATAACTGGGCTTTTACAGGAAATTTAAGAAATTTTTTATTTTAAAAGGGTCTTTACCTGAAACGGGTAAGAACCTCTGCATTGAAGTCCAATTTTATCCCTCAGGAGCTATGACTTTAGAAAGCTATTTAAATTCTCTGTGTATTAGTTTTTTAATAGTGTGGTTTTAATGATTAAAATGAGATTCTGTATATAAAGCACTAAACACTGTTTAAAAATCATAAGTGGTCAATACATAATAGGGATGAAAAATACGATTATCAGTTTCATCATTAACCACGATAGAAAATTTACTTGGACAATGTCACGTTTCAAAAATACCTAATGAAATGTGTGACAAGAATGAAAACAAAACCACCTCAATTTTTCAGCAAGTTTTATGGTCCTGCCTCTGTGCTAAACAATATTATGCATTAAAAATGATGAGGTCCCTGAAGAAAAGGAGCTTGCCATTTAATTTGGGAGATGAATCACCCACAAACGGCATGTTTGTAAAGCTGTCAGTACCCTGACATAGTGGGAGCTCCATCATCAAGAGCTGGTATTATTATTATTTTATTATTTATAAAAAAAGCACATAACAGGCTGAGCATGGGGGCTCATGCCTGTAATCCCAGCACTTTGGGAGGCCGAGGCAGGAGGATCATTTGAGGTCAGGAGTTTGAGACAGTCTGGCCAACATGGCAAAACACTGTCTATACTAAAAATACAAAAATTATCTGGGCATAGTGGTGGGTGCCTGTAATCCCCACTACTTAGGAGGCTGGGGCAGGAGAATCGCTTCAACTGGGAGGCGGAGGTTGCAGTGAGCCGTGATGGCACCTCTGCACTCCAGCCTGGGTGACACAGCGAGACTCTGTTTCACCAAAAAAAAAAAAAAAAAAAAAGCACATAACAAAGACCTAGGCAGTGTAATACCAACAGTTAGAATATAAAGCTGTGTATAATAAGGGGCTAATTAGGAGTTAGAGACAAGTTTTAAATGAGAGCAATCTGAGTTTAAGCCACAGTTGATTCTTGTTATTTTCAGTAGTTCTGTTCTACAAAGTTGTCAGAATCAATGAATTAGGGAATACTGAAGCTAATTGCTTCAGCAATTAAGCATTGCTCCTAGGGGAAATGCAGGGTTAGGTTCCTGTGATCCTCTGATTACAACATTTTTGTCAACTGATCAACTGATCAATTAATAACCTTGTTCTATGTGTATTTCTGTTTAAAAACACCATATTTAATATACATTGTAGATTCGTTAACATTGCACTCACAGCCAGCAGCACCGCAACTCATGTCTGGAGTTTATCGAACACATATTTTCCCTGTAAGGCACATTACAGCCTCCTTGTGCTCAGGATCATTAGACGGCACTTCTGCACTGTGCTTTGGGCTTCCTTTAAACAACAAAATCACCAAGAAAAGGACAAACATGCAAAAAACATGCCATTACATAGATCACAAAAAGGGTACTTGTTTATAATATGAGAGCTAAAACAAGAAGGCAATGTTGCCTTGTTTGACTTCAGCTAAGAACGTGCCATTGTGCACATTTCTGTGAATAACCTCAGAAGCATAGTGAGTATTGATTTTGGGGTTACAAATGAACGTTAGCTGCTAGGTGAATTCGCACATACTGAATCTGTGAATGATGAGGATCAACTGCAAAGTGTAAACCTGGAGGGATTCATAGAAGAGATGTGTTTTGAGTCAGGCCTTAAAGGATGAGTAAATGAAGATGGGAATGATGAGTGGGGACAGATGTCAGCCCCTAATGGGTTCTAGTCTCATCACACTCATACCTTCCTGATCACAGACCCTTTCTTCCTCTAGTATACTATCTTTGAAGCTGAATCCTTGAGCTTTACAATTTACTGCTTATTAAAGAAGGAGCTTAATAAACATAGGGAAGCATCTAATTTATAGACTAAATGATCATTAGGCCTCTCTTCATATCTAAGGAAAACTTCTTTTGTCTGTGAATAAAAAAAGTCTGAAAATTTTATGTTGGAGAGAGATATCAATTAAAAAACCAGAGTTCAACCTGCAACGAAATCTACAAATCAGGACAGATAATTGATATTATTTTGTTGTCAAACACCTACGTTAGGGAGACTAGAGTTAGAAGACTG
Organism: Pan paniscus; assembly: GCF_029289425.2. NCBI lineage: Eukaryota > Metazoa > Chordata > Mammalia > Primates > Hominidae > Pan > Pan paniscus. Next base: position 88,151,832 of record NC_073259.2, read on the forward strand.
GGGGACAAACAAGGAGAGCCTTTTAACGTTCCCTACCTGCAATATTAGCTTATGATGTTTTTGATTATCTTTATTAAGTGGAAAAAAACGATTTCCCCTTAATCCATAATTTAAACATTACTTCTCAAAAGTGATAAAAATAGCATGTAGGTATTAGTCAAAGATTTGTTTTTTCAAGATTTGGCTGAAAACCAAACTAAAACTTCCATGTGCTCCAATAAACCCAGTGTTTTTCATAGTTTGCTATTTCTAAATCCCTGTTGCCATGGTTATGGACTTTACATCAGCAAAAAGGGGATGAGGTACTGAGTGATTTATACCCACTGTTTGATATTTTAAGTGCTTCACCACTGCTCTTTTCCTTTTCTGTAGAAAGTATATAAGGATGTTTTTCTGGTAGGGCTTTCAGACCTTCAGATAAAGGAGCTCTCGAAATACAACCCATAAGGAATAAAGCCATAGCCAGTGCTTCCCTGGTAAGTTTTGGGGGATGGAAGTGGCAGCAGTCATAAGAAAGCAAATCGAGAAGTAAGGGCAGTTGGCTGTTCTACTGAAAATGGTTTAATGGAAATGAGAGGTGATGAAGCATTTACAATATAACCTGCAATACAAGGTTGGCATAGAAAACATTTAAAAATTATAATTAAAATTAAACAGCTCAAGAATGACCTGTATTTTCTCTCTGTAGCATAATGCTTCCTTTGATAAATCTAAGAACCCCTGGATGTTCACTCAGTTGGAAAAATCAATGGTTTAGTTCCAATCACTTTGCAGAGAGGAAACTGGTGATTTGGATGGTTCCACTCCTGGGCCCGTGTTCTGTGGCTGTTATTACTGTTGCTTCACATTAATGGAAATAATTCATTAACTGAAAGTCAGCTCTAAAAGGATCAATTACACACATGGTTCCTGCCCATTTTCTGTTACTCTTGGGCTAAGTTCTCCTGCTTCCTCATGGTCTGGAAGGCAGAAATCCCTTCTATCCATAATTGGCAGGTTTTATAGGTTGAAACCTATGGTTTCAGACAATGGAAATTTGCTCAAGAACTCAGGACTTTCAGTTGCCCAGCTAGTGGCAAGTATTGTTACTTTAAAGTGTAGTTTATTCCAATTCTACTCTTTTAGTTATTTTAAAACGTACAGTAAATTATTGTTAACTATGGTTGCCCTATTAAGCCACCGAACACTAGATCTTATTTCTCCTAACAACAACAAAAATATGATAAATGCTTGAAGTGATGGATACCCCAACTACTTCAATTTGATCATTATACATTATATCTTTTTATCTAAATATCATATGTACCCCATAAATATGTATAACTATTATGTATCCATAATAATCAAAAATTAAAAAATTTTTAAAAATGTAGTTTATACAAAGCTTATTAATAGTGGAGGCTCATATAAACCCATATAATTGATTTCAACTTTATAAAACACATTGTTTTTCAAACCGCTAGAAAGTATTACATGAATTCACTCTGTTAATCTGTGTTTAGGTGTTACGAGAAACTGGCCACAAGGTCAGTACTTTATAGAAGTTAACCTCTTTTCCTTTTCTTTCAAGCTGGTATTGGGGGTGGGAGACATTATTACAACTCCAGAATGTTTATGCAAAGGAAGAATGATTCAGACTGGCTGTAGACATTGTGCTAAGATTTATTCATCTTAATGAATAAATCCTTTCCTACTTTTGTTTTTCCAGTTCCTCAACTTTCACTTTTTTTTCCCATGTGTTTCCCATTTCAAATGGAGAAAATGCTAGTACATTTTAACAAAACTCTTTGCAGTTGTCAAGGCTTAGTATATTAAGGAATTTATTCTATTTTTTAAAAGCCTGTATTCTTATAGCACTGGGTTCATAGTACTGATCAAGCATTTAAATAAGAACTTGAAAATTTTGTAATTCCAGCATGCTGGTGAATAACCATGCAATGAAAGGTAAAATGAAAAGCCTCAATTTAAAAAAGTGAGCTTCTGTTGCTGTGATTCAAATGTTTGCTTTAAAAGCACTTAAGATGTTCCTGCAGAATCTCTTGCTTTTTCTCTTTAACAAATCCTGCTTGCTCCTCCTACGTGAAAGGTTGATGTTTCCGCAAGAGTTCAAATAAAATGGTGTGGTACAAGTTAGTACAGGCCTCATGGCTCTAAGTTCTTTTTGTGGTGGTAAGTGGGTGGAATATGTATCCAGTTTTTTAGCACAAAGAATTTTAAATGCTCTTAATATTTGAGTGTAAGAATTAAGGTAGTCACACACACTTCCTCATTCTCCTGAACATCCTCCTTTCTGGCTTTATGGCTCTTGGATAGGTGCCAAAAATGGAAGGCTGAGTGGAGACTGTTTTATCTCTTTTCAGCCTATGTTCTATCACAACTGCATTGTAATTCAATTAATGTAAAATAAGACAAATAATTATATGATAGCCTTGTTATAACATATTCATCATGTAGAGCGATAGCATAATAGGGAACAGTTTTTAAATATAGTGCCTAGTCCAGTATCTATGTTATATCATATAATCATCACAGTAAGTGTAAAAGCAGTTTTTAAAAAAAAAATCCTCATTTAATAGATGAAGAAACTGAGTCTCACACTGCTAAAGCAACTTTTCCAAGGGCACAGAACTAATTATAAGAGAAATTTGAGATTGGGATCTGTTTACTTGAGCCCACACCATACCTGTAAAGGGGGGAAATTGCTGTAGGTGAAGTGTTGTGGTATTGATGTCCTCATTGTAATTAAACAGAAAATACTTTGGGAAGAGCTCCAATATTAATCTGTTCCATTTCACATTTTTTATTCTGGAGAAAGAGTGTTTGGTCTCCAAGGATCAATTGAATCAAGAAATGTTCTTAATTCTGAAATGTAACCTTATGTTCTCTTATGCAACAATTTTTCCAATCCAGGCTTCTATTAATTCCAGACCTATGAATCCACTAGTTGATAAATCCACTCAAACTCAATACAAGTAGGATGCAGAATGCAGTGGTTGAGGGACTGTGCACTTACTAACTGTGTGACTGAGCAACTTACTTAACTCCCTGGGACTCTGTTTCCTCCTAAGTAAACTAGGGAATGTATAGAATCTATCTCACATACTTGCTACGATCTGTCAATCAGCTTATTTATCTATCTATCTTACTTACCGTTGATATATCCATTGCACCTAGAACAGTGCCAGGAACAGAGCCATTGCTGTATATTATCATCAATTAAATGTCCTTGTGGCTTTTCCCTCAAAGGTAGACCTTTTCATGTGTTCCTTGTATGAACTGCACCAGCATGCAATTGCCTAGTAGTCCAAGCCAGGGGACTGGGCATCAGCTTTTATTCCTTTTCCTCCTTCACCCCTATGTCCACTTGATTACCAAGTCCCGTTGATTTTAGCTTTAAGTATTTCTTGAACCGGCTACTTCTCTACATCTCCACTGTCACCCCTCTAGTTGTAGATACAATCTCTTTATCTTGATTACTTAAACAGCCTTCCTGATGGTCTCTTCCCTTCAATTTTCCCCCACTCCCAATTGTATCTATCCCCCTCACTGTAGTCAGGGTGTTTGAAAAATATGTCAGACTGTATTCTTCCTTAGCTTTTAAGGTTTCCTGTTATTTCTTGAGGTATATTCTAAAACTTTAATAAAGTCCTACTGATGGATGGACTAGTTTCCCAGAGTTGTCTCTTACCAACTCTTTACTCTCGGAGCTCTAGTCATAAGGCTCTTCTTTTTTTTCTCCTTTGTTTCAAGTTTTAATCAAAGCTTGTATATAAGATTATTCCTGCATCTTCTCAATTGTTTCTTCCTTGTATTTGCCCTTTTCCTTTCCTACTTGGCGAGATTTGGCTTTCCGTTCAAGGATCTTTTTGCGGTCTTTGTCCAGTTTTAGCCTAGTGATAACCACCTTGCTGGGGTGAATGCCTACGTGGACAGTTGTGCCATTAGCCTTTTCCCGCTGCACCCATTCAATCTAGATAACATATTTCTTCCTGTAAACCTGGACCACTTTGCCAATTTGCTGACCTTCATAGTGTCCTTGTACAACCTGAACTTCATCGTCCTTTCGGATGGGCATGGATCGCTCGTTGTACTTCTGTCTCAGCTCTTTGGAAAGAAGGGAAGACATAATCTTCCTTCGAATGTGGGAAGGTGCGTTGAAATGCCTTTTGCGATTCTTGCTTCGGTCGGAAGTCACAAAGGGATTAAACTTCATTTTGGCCGCTCCCGCTTCGGTGATCGATCTTCTTTTCTTTTCTTGCAGGCTTCACATTCCTTTTGACTGTGGCATCTTCTCACTTGCTGTCCCTATGCCAGAATGTTGTCCCTTCTCTTCCCATAGTTAATTCTTATGAATTCTTCAACAGTCAGCTCAAATATCACTTTCTTGACCCCGTGGCTAAATTGGATCTGTTATATATTCAAATCACTCTACTTTTCTTTCATAGCACTCATTTAAAATGTAATTGAATAATTAGTTATGTTGTGTGTTAGAATGCAGGCTCCATAAAAGCTGTCCTGTCACTGCTGTATACGTACCACCTAGCAGAGTGCCTTGCACATAGTTGGCATTCAATATTTATTGCATGACTTTCTCCATTTAGGAACATAGTAATAGCTGAATAATATGGAAATACTGCTAGTATTATTCTAAAAATGCCTATACCTTTGCAAACATTCACACAACTATTTGAAAAAGAAAAATGGGCCTGTAATGATGTAATTGTTTTTAAGATAATATATTCTAGACACCTAAGAACTGATAACTTTTGCCTTGTTTCTGAAGACTCATCAGTACTTTTTAAAATGTGATTGATCTTTTGTGGCCAGGGGTCAAAATATAATTTATTTCATACAGAAAATAACTTGATCTTTTCCCTGTTGACTTAATCCCAACACCTACAGAAGTTGGGCTGCAAAGATCAGAATTCCCAATATTCATTTCTATTTTAACCTGAAGATGATTAATGAAGCATGAAGGTGTTAAGCCATGTGCTAGATGCTGTAAGGGATTCAGTGATGTATGAGGCAAGGAACCTACTCTGAAAGCAGCTTACAAGCTAGTACAGGAGATAGGAGTACTTTGGGATTTGAATACCCAAAATGCAGTAGACTTGTGATGGGGCCAGGATCCAGTGAGAAACATCCCAATCTCACATCTCTCCCATATCCAGATTGCTGGGAAGATTGAATGCTTAGAAAAGCCACATACCTCAAGCTTTTCCATTTCTCAACCCTTATTGCTCATTAGAATCACTGGGGGAGCTTTAAAAAATGGATACTTAGGCCCTGCCTCAGACGAATTAAATTGCCAAGAGAGGCGTGTTCTTTCCTGTGTATGGTAGCAAGCACTTACCTAACTTGGGGAAGGACCCAACTCACTTAGCTAGCTAGTGCCAAGGATACACTTAATAATTGAGTGGATACAGTGCCTTAGTTCTTCATTGTCTTCCTTATTTTCTCAAGAAGGCATACGTTGGAGGGGTGAGAGCATGTCAGGGGGGTGAGGGCAGTGTTGTAGGGGTGGGAGAGAGCTGCCTAGTTGGGCACAGTTTAAGTGCAAGGCATTATTGTAGGTATCTATAGATTGTCACACAAAAGATTTAGTAAGGATCGTGTATCATCAATCTTTTAAAGAAATCTGGTAAATTCATAATTTTTATTATGAACCAAAACATACTCGAAAATAAAAACTGGCCAGGCACGGTGGCTCATGCCTGTAATCACAGCACTTTGGAAGGCTGAGACGGGCGGATCACCTGAGTTCGGGAGTTCGACACCTGCCTGACCAACATGAAGAAACCCTGTCTCTACTAAAAATTCAACAGATTAGCCAGACGTGGTGGTGCATGCCTGTAATCCCAGCTACTTGGGAGGCTGAGGCAGGAGAATCGCTTGAACCAGGGAGGTGGGGGTTGCGGTGAGCCGAGATTGCACCATTGCACTCTGCACTCCAGCCTGGGCAACAAGAGCAAAACTCCGTCTCAAAAACAAAACAAAACAAAACAAACAAACAAAAAAACTGAAATTAAGAAAGTATGCTGAGAAAAAAAAAATGACTAAATTAGCAATTTCCTATCTTTGGGTAAAATTCATTTAAAACTATTCTAAGAACATAAACAATAGCAGTAAGTGTGAGTTTAAAACATATGTGGAGAAAAAGTCACATCAAAATAAATTCAGTCATCACTCAATTAGAAAATGGTATGAGTAGAAGGGAACCTATGGTTCATTCTTTATTTTAAAATTAAGGCCCAAAGAAGTTAGATTGCCTGCCTAAGGTCACACAGCTAGCTATTTTGAGAAAGTTTCTCATATCCTAGCTACATTTCTGAAATAAAAGGAAATAGTAATATCAATTTAGAAGATGTTATTTCAGGATAACCTGCAGATTTTTATCTTTGTACCATATATTATTATTGTTCTTGGGCAGTATCTAAATTGTTCTAATTAAGACCCTTTTCACCTGAAGAGTGAAAATTATTGATGCTTTTAGCCCAGTCTATATAAATGTTTAAATATATATCAAGAATTATAAGTATCATGAACCTTAATGTTAATACAATAACATTTTTCCTCTCTGCTTCCCAACTCTTGCCTTTCCCCATCATACTCCCCTTTACCCATTCAGACTTTTTGATTTTGGATAAGAAGTGGTAAATTGGTATCCCTGGCATGACTACATTTAAATAACTATATCTGAAGATTGTTTTATGGAAAAGTTTACAAAGCACTGGAACTTTGCTGTCAATACCTGACAGTGTACCCACTGGAAATCATCAAAGGCTTCATTCCAACAGATACTGGGAAAAAACATCAACCATTTGCGGATAAAAACGTTTCCATAAAAACATGAGCAAACTATTTTTTGGATCTGTTCAGATTTAATTGTGAGACCAAATGTCATATGACATCACTAAAAACAAAAAGGAATAATTCCAAGATCTACAAGGATGAGTGGGCACAAATCACAACTGCTGTAGTATATCCACTAAAACATTTGTTGACTCCAAAGCCATTGTGCCCCATTTGGATATTATACTCAGATGTTACCATTTGGTATTTGTGCATGGACACATTTATGCATGAAATGATGAAGGAAGATTCGTCAGCTCTTAGCAGATTTATCTTCTCATGAAATCATTTTTTCCTGCCTTCATTTGGGAGAGGGTGGCTTTCACACTACCAGAAACTACCTCATGCTGATGCTGTTATATTTCAGTCTTCACAGACTATGTCCAGGGTCCCAAGTCACTAGACTGGTAATCTGTTTTACGGTTATTTCTAAATGGTTTGACAATCACCTGTGTATTTGTTTTATCTCTCCAGAGATTGAATGTCCACTTTTCTTCTTTCCTGTTCCTCTTTTTTTCTTGATATATTTTTTGGTAATTCCTTTTCTGTTCTTCTCCATATGTTTCCTAAACTGATTATTAGATTTTCAGGCAACTGGCACATATTATAACAGGAGTTGAAGACTTTTTCAGCCATCTCATGAAACATACACACACATACACAAGTGTGTGCACATGCACACAATCCTATATCCTTTGCCTTACTAGTACTCGTAATGTATGATTCTCTGGATTGCATTATTCCATCTTTTATAACTGCTTCAGCTATATTTAATTAATCATACTGTATAGAAAGCAATGCAACAGTGGCCATTAAATTCTTTTATTTGTTATGCCTATCCTACTTAGTTTTATCAATTCAGCAGTGAAATGCATGACAATATTTATTTGTACTATGTTTTTTTCTTTTTTTTAAAATTAGTACTATGTTTTTGAAGCATTTTTTTTACTTTGGTTAATTTGCTAAAAATTTTAATGAATTACCAATTTGACAAATTTACAGAGTTTACATGTACCAAAAATGTGTGTCTTCTAACCATTTATAAATTTTATAGTAATTTATATTGAATAGAATGATTTATCATCTGTCTGATATTGACTGGGCTTGCTCAGGCATCTAGGATCAGCTGGCAGATTAGTTGTAAACTGACTGGCCTAGAATGGCTATATTAGTTTCCTATTTCTGCTGTAACAAATTATCTCACACTTAATGAAATGTTATTCAAAGAGTTAAAAACAACAAGCCTTTTGGAACTTAAATTTACAAGCAAAAAGCAACCCCATTAAAAGGTGGGCAAAGGACATAACGGACATTTTTCAAAAGAAGGCATACATGTGGCTAACAAGCATATGAAAACATGCTCAACATGACTAATCATTAGAGAAATGCAAATCAAAACCACAATGGGATACCATCTCACATCAGTCAGAATTTTTGGCTATTATTAAAGTGAAAAGATTAAAGTGAAAAAGTGAAAAAATGACAGATGCTAGTGAGGTTGCGGAGAAGAGGAAATGCTTATACACTGCTGGTGGGGATGTAAATTAGTTTAGCCATTGTAGAAAGCAGTGTGGTGGTTTCTCAAAGAACTTAAAACAGAATTACCATTCAACCTAGCAAGCCCCTTATTGGGTATATACCCAAAAGAATATGAATCATTCTACCATAAAGACACATGTACACATATGTTCATTGCAGTGCTGTTTACAAAAACAAAGACATGGAATCAACCTAAAGGCCCATCAGTGGTAGACTAGATAAAGCAAATATGATACATATACACCATGGATAAAGCAAATATGATACATATACATATACTACATAGCCATAAAAAAGGAAGATCATGCCCTTTGCAGCAACATGGTGGAGCTGGAGGCCATTATCCCAAGTAAACTAATGCAGGAACAGAAAACCAAATACCACATGTTCTCATTTATAAATGGGAGCTAAGTAACAAGAATACATGGACACGAAGAGGGAAATAACAGACACTGGGGCCTATTTGAGAGTGGAGGGTGGGAGGAGGGAGAGGATCAAAAAACTATCTGTTGGGTACTATGTTTATTACCCACATGATGAAATGATCTGTACACCAAACCCCATGACACGCAGTTTACCTATTTAACAAACCTGCACATGTACCCCAAAACTAAAATAAAAGTTAAAAAGAAATAAGACTTTTGTAAGTTGCTAATATCAGGAAGTTGGCAAATAGATTTATTTTTACATTTAGTCATTAATCTAATTGATTTTCTGTGAACTGGCTTTAGAACATTGGATTTTTGTCATATTGACTTGCTTCCTTTTCAAATGGATTATGTCATTTGAATTTTACAGTAATTCTGATTAATTATTCTGTAATAATTCTGAATAATTGTTCTTTCTGTAGTGGTAAGTGGGTGGAATACATTTCTAGTTTTTTTATTTTTAAACACAAACGATGCTAAGCACTTGAATCATATCAAGAGGCATTTGTCCCAAATTGGTGACGTGAAATTTGATTAGTTGGCTAAAGTGACATTTGCTAGATATTTTCATTGTTACTTTTTTTTCTCTTTGCAATTTATGGCAATCTATGTGGGAGATACTTTGAGAATGTGTCAGTATCCTGTATCTTAAATTTTCACCCAATGCTTTTAGCATCCATTGATGACTTTTGCTTGAATCAATTATTAAATTGGTGGTTTTCTAATTCTAACATTTGTTAGCTGACATTCTTCTATAAAGACGTTCTCCCCCACCTCCTTTCTTTAGTAACACTCTGGACACATGTATTTAAAAAAAATATATATATATGTGTATATATATGTATATATGTGTGTGTATATATGTATATATGTGTATATATATGTACATATATGTGTGTATATATGTATATATGTATATATATGTATATATGTATATATATGTATATATGTATATATGTATATATATGTATATATGTATATATGTATATATGTATATATATCTGTATATCTGTATATATGTATATATGTATATATATCTGTATATATGTGTGTATATATATGTGTATATATGTGTGTATATATATATATACACACACATATATAATTTACGGTTATCATTATTCTTTGCTCAAATTATTCCAGATTTGGCTTTAAGACAGCTCTTATATCTTTCTGACTCATCTCCAGTCTTTAACCTCTTTTCTCTTTTATGACACATGGGAAAAAATATGCTCTAGGTTCATCTTGTGCTTCTTATGCCCCAACTTTAGAATCATTAATTTCTTTAAGAAGACTGAGTATGGAATGATATTTAGAAACAAAAATCTGAAACTAAATGTTTTCATTGCTATGAAGCTATTGTTACTTCCAGGCCCTTGCTAAGGTCAGAGCTCAAAATTTATCAAAATAAAATATGAGTTTGTATTGACATGAATTCTATTTTAAATCAAACAACACAGGGTTCTTTCTCTATTTGTTATTGTATCTTCTTTTTCATTCAGGGAGAAATGTGGTTTCCCAAACATTAATATCTTTACTCATTTACTTTATCATGCCATTTGAAACTCATAGTATCTTATTTTACTTTGTCTCTGAGTTATGTTGTATCTATGCATTGCCAGAAATTTTCTCTGCCATTGTTGTTGATCCATGTGATTTGTTTGAAGGATATTTATACGGGTTTGGATGAAAGAGGATTTCATTATTTAGGGGGGACACAGAACACTTTAACACTAGCTTTCAAAGCTTTTAGAGCTCAAAGGGATCCATGTCTCTTCAATTTATTTCATTATTGGCCAGAGTAACACCTGATTGGCCAGATCCAATATCAAAGGATGAGAGAAGTGCAAATGTACCACGTGCCTAGAAGGATAACTGGAATAGCACTGATGACTGATGACCACCACATTAGTCTTTATTCTTTTTTTTCTTTTAGATATGAAAGTGAATATGTATTTAGAATAAGAAAAGAAATTACAACAAAATATAAAATTTTTTTAAAGCTGACAATTATCACAAACATCACAAGATCTAGTAAATTCCCTTACACACTCTTATAATACTTAAATTTTTAAAATTATACCTTAAGTTCTGGGATACATGTGCAGAACATGCAGGTTTGTTACATAGGTATACATGTGCAATGGTAGTTTGCTGCACCCATCAACCTGTCATCTACATTAGTTTTTTTTTCTTTCTTTTTTTTTTTTTGAGATGGAGTCTCGCTCTGTGCCCAGGCTGGAGTGCAGTGGCACCATCTCGGCTCACTGCAAGCTTCGCCTCCCGGGTTCACACCATTCTCCAGCCTCAGCCTCCTGAGTAGCTGGGACTACAGGTGCCTGCCACCACACCCGGCTAATTTTTTGTATTTTTAGTCGAGATGGGGTTTCACCGTGTTAGCCAGGATGGTCTCGATCTCCTGACCTCAGGATCCTCCTGCCTTGGCCTCCCAAAGTGCTGGGATTACGGGTGTCAGCCACTGCATCCAGCCTACATTAGGTATTTCTCCTAATGCTATCCCTCCCCTTGCTCCCCATCACCTGAAAGGCCCCAGTGTGTGATGTTCTCCTCCCTGTGCCCATGTGTTCTCATTTTCGACACCCACTTATGAGTGAGAACATGCGGTTTTTGGTTTTCTGTTCCTGTGTTAGTTTGCTGAGAATGATGGTTTCCAGCTTCATCCATGTCCCTGCAAAGGACATGAATTCATTCTTTTTTATGGCTGCATAGTATTCCATGGTGTATTTGTGCCACATTTTCTTTATCCAGTCTATCACTGATGGACATTTGGGTTAGTTCCAAGTCTCTGCTATTGTGAATAGTGCTGTGATAAACATACGTGTGCATGTGTCTTTATAGTAGAATGATTTATAATCCTTTGGGTATATCCCCAGTAATGGGATGGCTGGATCAAATGGTATTTCTAGTTCTAGATCTTTGAGGAATCGCCACACTGTCTTCCACAATGGTTGAACTAATTTACACTCCCACCAACAGTGTAAAAGTGTTCCTATTTCTCCACATCCTCTCCAGCATCTGTTTCCAGGCTTTTTAATGATTGCCATTCTAACTGGTGTGAAATGATATCTCATTGTGGTTTTAATTTACATTTCTCTAATGACCAGTGATGATGAGCTTTTTTTCATACGTTTGTTGGCTGCATGGCTGCATAAATGTGTGCTTTTGAGAAGTGTCTCTTCATATCCTTTGCCCACTTTTTGATGGGGTTATTTTTCTTGTAAATTTGTTTAAGTTCCTTGTGGATTCTGGTTATTAGACTTTTGTCAGATGGATAGATTGCAAAAATTTTCTCCCATTCTGTAGGTTGCCTGTTCACTCCAATGATAGTTTCTTTTGCAGAAGCTCTCTAGTTTAATTACATCCCATTTGTCAATCTTGGCTCTTGTTGCCATTGCTTTTGGTGTTTTAGTCATGAAGTCTTTGCCCGTGCCTGTATCCTGAATGGTATTGCTTAGGTTTTCTTCTAAAGTTTTTATGGTTTTAGGTCTTACATTTAAATCTTTTTTCTGGCTTGAGTTGATTTTTGTATAAGGTGTAAGGAAGGGGTCCAGTTTCAGTTTTCTGCATATGGCTAGCTAGTTTTCCCAACACCATTTATTAAATAGAGAATCCTTTCCCCATTGCTTGTTTTTGTCAGGTTTGTCAAAGATCAGATGGATGTAGATGTGTGGTGTTATTTCTGAGGCCTCTGTTTTGTTCCATTGGTCTATATATCTGTTTTGGTATCAGTACTATGCTATTTTGGTTACTGCAGCCTTGTAGTGTAGTTTGAAGTCAGGTAGCGTGATGCCTCCAGCTTTGTTCATTTTGCTTAGGATTGCCTTGGCTATACAGGCTGTTTTCTGGTTCCATATGAAATTTAAGTAGTTGCTTCTAATTCTGTGAAGATAGTCAATGGTAGCTTGATGGGGATAACATTGAATCTATAAATTACTCTGGGCAGTATGGCCATTTTCACTATATTGATTCTTTCTATCCATGAGCATGGAATGTTTTTCCATTCGTTTGTGTCCTCTCTTATTTCCTTGAGCAGTGGTTTGTAGTTCTCCTTGAAGAGGTCCTTCACATCCCTTGTAAGTTGTATTCCTAGTTATTTTATTCTCTATGTAGCAATTGTGAATGGGAGTTTGCTCATTATTTGGCTCTCTGTTTGTCTATAATTGGTGTATAGGAATGCTTGTGATTTTTGCACATTGATTTTGTATCCTGAGACTTTACTAAAGTTCCTTATCAGTTTAAGGAGTTTTGGGGCTGAGACTATGGGATTTTCTAAATATACAATCATGTCATCTAAAACAGAGGTAATTTGATGTCATCTCTTCCTATTTGAATACCTTTTATTTTCTGTTGCCTGATTGCCCTAGCCAGAACTTCCAGTACTATGTGAAATAGAAGTGGTGAGAGAGGGCATTCTTGTCTTGTGCCAGTTTTCAAACAGAATGCTTCCAGCTTTTGCCCATTCGGTATGGTATTGGCTGTGGGTTTGTCATAAAGAGCTTTTATTATGTTCAGATGTCTTCCATCAATAGCTAGTTTATTGAGTGTTTTTAGCATGAAGGGCTGTTGAATTTTATTGAAGGCCTTTTCTGCATCTATCGAGATAATCATGTGGTTTTTATCATTGTTTCTGTTTATGTGATGGATTATGTTTATTGATTTGTGTATGTTGAACCAGCCTTGTATCCCAGGGGTGAAGCCAACTTGATTGTGGTGGATAAGCTTTTTGATGTGTTGCTGGATTCAGTTTGCCAGTATTTTATTGAGGATTTTTGCACTGATGTTCATCAGGGATATTTGCCTGAAATTTTCTTTTTTTTTTTTTGTTGTGTCTCTGCCAGGCTTTGGTATCAGGATGATGCTGGCCTCATAACATGAGTTATGGAGGATTTCCTCTTTTTCTATTTTTTGGAATAGTTTCAGAAGGAATGGTACCAGCTCCTCTTTGGACCTCTGGTGGAATTCAGCTGTGAATCTGTCTGGTCCTGGACTTTTTTTGGTTGGTAGGCTATTAATTACTGTCTCAATTTCAGAACTTGTTATTGGTCTATTCAGGGATTTGACTTCTTCCTGGTTTAGTCTTGGGAAGGTGTATGTGTCAGGAATTTATCCACTTCTTGTAGATTTTCCAGTTTATTTGTGTAGAGGTGTCTATAGTATTCCCTGATGGTAGTTTGTATTTCTGTGGGATCAGAGGTGATCTCCCCTTTATCATTTTTTATTGTGTCTATTTGATTCTTCTTTCTTTCTTTATTAGTCTGGCTAGTGGTCTATGTATTTTGTTAATCTTTTCAAAAAACCATCTCTGGGATTCGATTGATTTTTTTGAAGGGTTTTCATGTCTCTATCTCCTTCAGTTCTGCTCTGATTTTAGTTATTTCTTGTCTTCTTCTAGCTTTTGAATTTGTTTGCTCTTGCTTCTTTAGTTCTTTTAATTATGATGTTAGGGTGTCAATTTTAGATCTTTCCTGCTTTCTCCTGTGGGCATTTAGTGCTATAAATTTCCCTCTAAACACTGCTTTAGCTGTGTTCCAGAGATTCTGGTACGTTGTGTCTTTTTTCTCATTGGTTTCAAGTAACTTATTTATTTCTGCCTTAATTTCATTATTTACCCAGTAGTCATTCAGAAACAGATTGTTCAGTTTCCTTGTAGTTGTGTGGTTTTGATTGAGTTTCTTAATCCTGAGTTCTAATTTGATTGCACTGTGGTCTGAGAGACTGTTATGATTTCATAGATGTCTATTAGGTTGCTTTGTCCAGAGCTGAGTTCAAGTCCTGAATATCCTTGTTAATTTTTTGTCTCACTGATCTAATATTGACAGTGTGGGAGTACTATTATTGTGTGGGAGTCTAAGTCTCTTTGTAGGTCTCTAAGAACTTGCTTTATGAATCTGGGTGCTCCTGTATTGGGTGCATATATATTTAGGATAGTTAGCTCTTCTTGTTGCATTGATTCCTTTACCACAATGTGATGCCCTTTGCCTTTTTTCATCTTTTTTGGTTTAAAGTCTGTTTTATGAGACTAGGATTGCAACACCTGCTTTTTTTTTCTTTCACTTTCTTGGTAAATCTTCCTCCATCTGTTTATTTTGAGCCTATGTGTGTCTTTGCACGTGAGATGGGTCTCCTGAATACAGCACACCAATGGGTCTTGACTCTTTATCCAATTTGCCAGTCTGTGTCTTTTAATTGGGGAATTTACCCATTTACCTTTAATTTTAATATTGTTATGTGTGAATTTGATCCTGTGATTATGATGTTAGCTGGTTATTGTGCCCGTTAGTTGATGTAGTTTCTTCATAGTGTCAATGGCCTTTACATTTTGGTTTGTTTTTGCAGTGGCTGGTACCAGTTTTTCCTTTCCATATTTAGTGCTTCCTTCAGGAGCTCTTGTTAGGCAGGTCTGGTGGTGACAAAATCCCTCAGCATTTGCTTGTCTGTAAAGGATTTTATTTCTTCTTCTCTTATGAAGCTTAGTTTGGCTGGATATGAAATTCTGGGTTGAAAATTCTTTTCTTTAAGAATGTTGCATATTAGCCCCTACACTTTTCTGGCTTGTAGGGTTTCTGCCAAGAGATCTGTATTAGTCTGATGGGCTTCCCTTTGTGGGTAACCTGACCTTTCTCTCTGGCTGCCCTTAATGTTTTTTTCCACCATTTCAACCTTGGTGAATCTGACAATTATGTGTCCTGGGGTTGCTCTTCTCGAGGAGTGTCTTTGTGGTGTTCTCTGTATTTCCTGAATTTGAGTGTTGGCTGGTATTGCTAGGTTGGGGAAGTTCTCCTGGATAATATCCTGAAGTGTGTTTTTTCAGCTTGGTTCCATTCTCCCCATCACTTTCATGTATACCAATCAAATGTAGGTTTGGTCTTTTCACGTAGTCCCATATTTGTTGGAGGCTTTGTTTGTTCCTTTTCATTCTTTTTTCTCTAATCTTGTCTTTACACTTTATTTCATTAAGTTGATCTTCAATCTCTTATATCCTTTCTTCTGCTTGATCAATTCAGCTATTGATACTTGTGTATACTTCATGAAGTTCTTGTGCTGTGTTTTTCAGCTCCATCAGGTCATTTATGTTCTTCTCTAAAGTTAGTAATTCCTCTAACCTTTTATCAAGGTTCTTAGCTTCCTTACATTGGGTTAGAACATGCTCTTTTAGCTCAGAGAAGTTTATGACCCACCTTCTGAAGGCTACTTCTGTCAATTCGTCAAACTCATTCTCTGTCCAGTTTTGTTCCCTTGATGGTGAGGAGTTGTGATCCTTTGGAGAAGAAGCATTCTGTTTTTTGTAATTTTCAGCCTTTTTGCCCTGGCTTTTCCTCATCTTCGTGGATTTATCTACCTTTGGTCTTTGCTCTTTGTGAACTTTGGATGGAGTTTTTGTGTGGTCTTCCTTTTTGTTGATGTTGATGCTATTGCTTTCTCTTTGTAATTTTTCCTTCTAACAGTCAGGTCCCTCTTCTGCAGGTCTGCTGGAGTTTGCTGGAGGTCCACACCAGACCCTGTTTGCCTGGGTATCACCAGCTGAGGCTGCATAACAGCAAAGATTGCTCTCTCCTCTTTCCTCTGCTTCCTCTGGAGCAGAGGAAGTGTCTGGGAAGTGTCTCCCCATCAGTAGGCATGGGGGTCAGGGACCCACTTAAGGAGGCAGTCTGTCCCTTAGCAGAGCTCAAGCACTGTGCTGGGAAATCCATTGCTCTCTCCAGAGCCAGCAGTCAAGAACATTTAAGTCTGCTGAAGCTGTTCCCACAGCCGTTGCTTCCCCCCAGGTGCTCTGTCCCAGGGAGATGGGAGTTTTATGTATAAACCCCTGACTGGGGCTGCTGCCTTTCTTTTTCAGAGATGCCCTTCCCAGAGAAAAGGAATCTAGAGAGGCAATCTATCTACCGGGCCTTTGCTGAGCAGTGGTGGGCTCTGCCCAGTTTGAACTTCCTGGTGGCTTTGTTTACACTGTGAGGGGAAAACTGCCTACTCAAGCCTCAGTAATGGTGGACACCCCTCCCCCCACCAAGCTTCAGTGTCCCAAGTTGACTTCAGACTGCTGTGCTGGCAGCAAGAATTTCAAGCCAGTGGATCTTAGCTTCCTGGGCTCTGTGGGAGTGGGATTTGATGAGCAAGACCACTTGGTTCCCTGGCTTCTGCCCCCTTTCCAGGGGAGTGAATGGTTCTGTCTTGCTGGCATTCCAGGTGCCACTGGGATGTGCAAAGAAACTCCTGCAGCTAGCTCGGTATCTGCCCAAATGGCCGCCCAGTTTTGTGCTTGAAACCCAAGGCCTTGGTGGTGTAGGCACCTGAGGGAATCTCCTGGTCTGTGGGTTATGAAGACTGTGGGAGAGGTGTAGTATCTGGGCCGGATAGCACCATCCCTCATGGCACAGTCCCTCACAGTTTCCCTTGGATAGGGGAGAGAGTTCCCCAACCCCTTGTACTTCCCAGGTGAGGTCGTGCCCCATCCTGCTTCTGCTTGCCCTCCGTGGGCTGCATCCACTGTCTAACAAGTCCCAGTGAGATGAACTGGGTACCTCAGTTGGAAATGCAGAAATCACCTGCCTTCTACGTTGGTATCCCTGGGAACTGCATATAGGAGCTATTCCTATTTAGCCATCTTGCCCCAGTCATCCACTGCATTAATCTTAATGACCAATGATGCTTATACAATTTACAACCAATCTTTGTTGAGGCTTTAATTACTCTCTTAGTCTAGGTCCCCCAGAAAACAAAAAGTGAGGCAAAAGCTTAGATGAAATTTTTTATTAGGGAATGCAATCCCAGGAAAGTTGGTGTGGGTAAAAGGAGAATGAGATGAGGAAGAAAGGAAAGCCAAATGAGGGTATATTCTGAGCGAATCTTTTACCACCTGGTATCAAATGCAACTGATTACTCACTCTTAATCCTCTCCTTCCAAGAGAACATATTAAACTACCACATCTCTGGATGGCCCATCTTGGGAAAAAGAATTTATCAATGAACTCTCATCTGTCATTGCTCAAATAATTCCATAAAGTGTGTCAGCTTCCCTGAACTTTGGTTTTGTTTTCCTTGTGCTTCTGTACACTGTGAGCAAGTGAGGTGGGGCTCTATGCTCCAGTGGCAACAGGAAAGCCATAGGACAGGAGATGCAAGGTGATCCATTGGCATGAAGTCTGTGCTGTTGGGAAAGCCTACTGGAGCCCATATGGAGTTGGTCATCAAAGTGAAGATTCAACTGTCTCAATTGGATAATGGCTCAAGAGACAAATGGGGCCTGGAGTATCAGGGGTGTCATGTAAGTTATATCTGACATAATCACTTTTACCTTTGAATCTTAGTTACCATGTTAACTACCATCTATAAAATAGAGGCGATAAACTATCTCTGGGTGACTTAAAAAATATATATATATAAAATGGAACTCATCGTGTTCTTTAAAACAAGACTTTTTTTTTATTAATGTCATTAATTATTTTTCCATTAATGGCAGTAATTATTCAATTCATTTAAGTTAGAGACCTTGTAGTAAACTTTGACTCCTATTTCTTACTCTGCAATCACAGTCAGAAGCCTAGACATGTAGAACCTAGCTCCACAATGCCCCTTGAATCTTCTAACTCATTTCTTTCCCATTACCATCACGTTAACTCAGGCTTTCAGTACATTTTGCCTGAAATAGCCACCTGATGTTTTCCGTACCTCCTGCCTCTCCTTTCTCTTGCCAGAATAATCTCCTTAAAGCATCTGATCCTATTTTTTCTTCTTCAAAACATCATTCACTTCCAAGAGTCCATTAAATTAAATCCAAACTTCATTATGTAGGACCTAGAAGAATCCTCAAATCAATTAAACCTGCCTTTTCTACCTAGTTCTGTTTTGTTAGCATCCGTATACCTAATTGCAGCCAAACTGGATTTCACAGGTTTCCTTGGATACAAGCTTTGCTTTCTTAACTTTATTTCTTGTTCATATTTTCCTGCAATCTTAAAATGCCCTTCCTGCTACTGCTTTTTTCTTCTTCAAAAGCACATCTTAAAATGCCCTTCCTGCACATGCTTCCTTATCAAAAACACATATTCTCCTTTCTTCAAAGCACATCTTTAAAACTATCTCCTTCAGGAAGCCTGGACTGTCCCATCACGCCTGTTGTCTCATCACTGCCAGTGATGAGTCTCTTGCCTGGGTGTCTTCACTTCTAATGTAGACTATTTTTTACCTTCCCTTAAAGAGGTGGGGGATCATGCAGCTTCTCTATTCTCAGAACTATAGGAACACCCCAAGTCACTGTCTAATTTAGGAGATTGGCCCAAGGCAGGGAAGAGGTGAGTTTGGCAGCCTCTGATGAGGGAAATTGGAGGAAATTATGCTGCCAAGATAACCATGTTTTGTGCTCCTAGATTGAGCTCTTTGATCATACAAATCTATGGAAAGGTCTTTCTCTGCTGCCATCGGCTGTGAAGCGTGCCTGAGATAGATGCTGGCTGATTTTGCAATGATGGGTAAACTACAGTATTTGCTGATTTGGATGATCTCACAGCGCTAGGAGGGGGATAGAAGGAGCGTAACGTTTTCTTCCCAACCCCGATGGCTTAGGAAGGTGAAGTGGACCCTGACTCTCATGTGCCCAAAGTGTTTACTTGTAAATGAGCTCTAAATTCAATATACTTACAAAATGTAGTAAACAAGAGCTCAATCAGTAAATCTCTACCAGTCATTTGACATAATTATCCTCTAGAGTAATATGAAATATGGTTTAATTGACACCATTTCAAACAGCATTTGCTTTATTTGGGTGGAGTTTTTTTCCTACTAATAACAGAGTTGGAGAAAAATGACTCTTATTGCATGTAAGCTAACATTTTGTACCAGTGAGAACATATTTTGGTAGGAAAAAGATGAAAGCTAAAAATAGTATACTGGAAAAGTCATTTTATCAAGCATATTCTGACTGAGAGAGGTCCTAAAACTCTTGTCTTAAGAAATGTTTAATCTTAGATCTGTTTTTTTTTTTTGGTCATAAGAAGGAGAAGAATTGCTCTTTGATATTGATATTGGATATTAAGCAAGGTTTCTGGTTTCAAAGGAAATAGGATTTTATTTATCGAGAAGAGGCCTGCTCATAGAGAGGAAGCTGGCTAATTTTGGCCTATTTCCCTGGAATCACAATTTCCTATCTGATGGGAATTTGAGGAGCATGATTGTTTATATTCTAGAAAAGACAGTGGGAAGAAGAGAGGAAACAGCATCAAGGGGCTGACCTTTTGACCCAGCTGACAGCTACCGAATCCAAGATTTTAGAATTAGAATTGCAGGGCATTGGGAGTGCATCTTCCTAAGGCCAGTGAAATATGATTCTGAGTTCTATGAAGAATGCAAGACTCTCTCTTGACTATCTCTTGAACCTGTTCTCTTTATCATTTCTCTTACTTCTTACTCTGTAAGCAGTCAGAAGCAGTCAATAGTTCACAGTCAGAAGGGTAAATGGCACAGCTTGTTAGCTGGTCTCCTTGCCCCTAAATTCAGCCTGGCTTCAGTTCACCCTGCAGTCTGCTGCTAGTGTTATAATTGCAATGGCAGAGATTGTCTATAATAGAGATTGTATATAATATAATCACAATGTCGGCCGTTGTGATTACAACACTAGCAGCAGACCGTAGGGTGCAATAATGTCAACCCTCTGCTTATAAACCTTTGTTGTCTTGCTGTTGTTTATAGGAAAGCGCCTAATGCCCTTAACTTGACCTTTCCCATCAGAGTTAGTGGCCCCTTCCCCCATGTACTCTGTTACTGTATTATGCTGATTTGTTGACATGGCATTCTCACACTTACCCAGTGAGTTTCATAAAGGCAGAAACTAGTCTTAGTTATCTGTGTGTTTCATCCTTTAATACAATTTTTTTGTACACGGTAGGTATTCATTAAATTCTTCAATTTTAAAATACTACATAGTAAACCAGATTATGTTCACTCTACTCATATGATGTAATTCAATTCAGGGACTACTGAATACCTTTTATGTTTCAAAAACTTTCTTAGATTCATGATTTTATGGAATTAATAATTTTTTCATCCGTTGTCTTTAGAGACTGAGGTTGATTTGTGTTTGTTTTCCTTTTAAAATAGTTTCTCTTCTCTTAGAAAGCAATAGTTCAATTCTTTTGATCTTATTAAATGAAGCTCTTTAGACTTTTTACCATTTTTTTTTTTCTGGAGTAGCAGAGTTTGAATATGCTGGTTATCTTTGAGCTTGTGTCTTTAGCTTGATTATTTCACCACAACATTTGGCCAATCATAGGAAGGGATAGCTGGGGTGATAGATTTCTAATTTTCTTCTTCTTAACATCTTTTTTCAGATAATGCAAAAAGATGTGTGCCAAGTTATATCAAAGCAACTGCAAGATTTACTGACATAATGACAACAAATATCATTTAATTAGAGTTTCTAAATATGCCAGGCACTATGCTGAATCCTAGCTGGGTTATTTTATTTAATATTCATCACATTCACCTTGTGAATGACAGCATAAAGGATTAAAAAAAAGTTACATACCTGTTGTTATGTAATTAGCAAGCAGCAACACATAAAAGATTTAAACTCAACTCTGATTCTTGAGCCCAGATTTTTCCAATACTTCCAGTATTTCCTATACTTGAATAATGTGCAAACTTCTTGAAAAAAAATCCTAAGGATTCTCTCTCATTGGAGGATCTCTCCAAAAATCCAAGTATGAGAAATACTGATTTAAGAAATTAAAGTTTTAACCTATGGAAATGCCTTTCAATATGAATATTGCTACACAAGAGAAGTTTTAGATTTTTAATGCGGTAAGCTGACTTGTTAAAAGATTCCCTCAATATAAAAACACAAACTATACAAATCTCACCTCTTCATGAATTTGTCTGCAGAGTTGGGTTTATAGGCAGTGACAGAACCCAGGGACTATCTCTACCCCTGTAGTAGACACTATGGAGCATAGTCCAGATCCTGCCTTCAGAACAAAGACCCTTATTCCCCTGAGGACCAGAAGTGTCCAGTGCTGAGAGTTCACAACTGATTCCTTCCCCAAGAAATTCTTTTGACTGAGCAAGTTTATAACCCATTCTTGGAGGCAGCATATTTCCTATGACTAGTTATTTAGGGTAGGGTGTGTGGAGGGACAAAGGCCGAGCTCCTTGCTTCAATTCAGCTCAGGTCTGAGGGGATAGTCAAGCTTCAGAGAACTGTGTGAGAAGGGCTGAGGCCTCTGTTACAACTGCCTTGGAGGTCAACCTCTCCCTCTGCCCTGTCCTGCTTTCCTCACTCCTTTACAAGCATTATTGCTGAGAATACTTCATAATAAACCACCTGTTTGTGAATATCTGGCTCAGGAACAAGGAGACTCATGACAATCTCTAAAGCCACCTCAAGGAAACACTAAATAAAAACAGAACGATTTCTATGTGTATGCAGCTTAAGACAAGACTACAAAGGCTACCTTTCAAGCAGACCGTTGCCTCCTCAGCAACTCCTTCAGATATTTTGGAGAAAAAACACAAGAACTTTTGACTCTAACACACTGCAAGTATAGACATTAAGTATCTGCAACAACTTCCTCATCCTTAGACTCACCATTATATAGAAGTCTCTAATCCCTCCCTGGAGCAGAGAGTCTATATAACACAAACTGGATTCATACAGTTTAGACAAAATCAACCACCCCACAAAACAAAGCAAAATAAAAAACCAAACCATAATAGCAGTTTTGATTATCTTGTTTGGTTTTCTAATTGGCCAAGTAAATAGAAAAATTGACACTAAAACACTTCTCTTCGTATCATGTAGATTGTCTAAAATTAAAATGTAATATTTAGGCTAACACAGCTTAACTGACATGAGGATGGTAGACTCATTTAAACCCATAGTGGGAGGTTCTTTGTGGGTTTATGTGGGACTAGTGGCCAATCCTTTTATCCTTTAGTAATCTTAAGCAGGAACAATTTGTATTGAGTTCCAGTAATTGGAGGTGTGCCTGAATTGCTGAGGAGTAAGAATGCAAGAAATGCACAGAGAAATGCACAGTGACACACACTTATAATTTGTACTTTATTTCAGAACATGATGTTGTAAACACGAGAAAGAGATGAGTGCAAAATCATCATATGGCCAATATAAATAATTCAAGCCCCAAATCCATCTGAGGCTCAAACTGTCTTATTTGAATCATTTTTGATTAAGAAAAATACCACAAAAAATGAACAATTGCCAAATCCATCCTTTTCAAAACTTTGAGTTGTTTAACTAACTAAAAAGAAAAAAAAGTACTTGAGATCACAGTTAGAATTAATATACATATATACCTCTACCTTCTGAACTTAGTTCTAGGATAAAATTCCAATGTATAAGCAAAAAAAGAAATAAATACACTGTCACATCAAGATAAAAATAATTTTAAGTGTCCCTGTGTTTCCTTTATGCAACCATTATGACATACTGGAATAATCAATGAAAGACAAAAATAATTGTTCTTTTTCATTTAACTGCGCTGTGGCAAAAAGAAAATGAGACTAGCAGTCAGGGAAGAAGTCAGGAATAAGATGCAATACAAGATACTTTGTATCATTAATTATTAGTATTATTATAGAAATGAAGAGGAAAACTCTTAGCTGGTTAAGTTGTGGCAGCTGAGAAAAAATCCAGATGTAAATTCAGAAGATAATTTCTTTTCATAGTCTTTACTGACTATGTTTATAGAAGTAAATGTCAAGGTAAGCTTGGCAAGAAGCAAAAGAAATGAGGCACATTTCTCTAGTGTCATTCCCCAGATGCTGTCTTTTACCTTTCTGAGTATGCACGAGTCTGACACTGGGTTTCTGCTTCTTTATGGAAACAGTATGCAAACACTCAAATAACAGCAGGATAGTCATTTTTCATATATGCTTTGTTTTCATTTCTATGACTTGGAAAGACCAAGTTTCCAAATGCAGAAATCTATGCAGTTGCTCTGCAAGTTGAGTCCTTGCTTGCACTCTGGATTTTATTTTTATTTTTTTATTTTTATTTTTTATTTTTTATTTTTTCTCCCTCTTGCTCACTTTCCCTGGAGTCCAGAGCCTGAACCAGGCTCCAGGTAAGAGGAGAGAGTGAATGCCTTTTGTTTCATTAACATTTTCCTTCACCTGGTGATTTCTTTTTTTTTTTTTTTAATTATACTTTAAGTTTTAGGGTACATGTGCACAACGTGCAGATTTGTTACATATGTATACATGTGCCATGCTGGTGTGCTGCACCCAATAACTCATCATTTAACATTAGGTATATCTCCTAATGCTATCCCTCCCCCTTCCCCCCACCCACAACAGGCCCCGGTGTGTGATGTTCCCCTTCCTGTGTCCATGTGTTCTCCTTGTTCAATTCCCACCTATGAGTGAGAACATGTAGTGTTTGGGTTTTTGTCCTTGCGATAGTTTGCTGAGAATGATGGTTTCCAGCATCATCCATGTTTGTACAAAGGACATGAACTCATCATTTTTTAAGGCTGTGTAGTATTCTATGGTGTATATGTGCCACATTTTCTTAATCCAGTCTATCATTGTTGGACATTTGGGTTGGTTCCAAGTCTTTGCTATTGTGAATAGTGCTGCAATAAACATACGTGTGCATGTGCCTTTATAGCAGCATGATTTATAATCCTTTGGGGATATACCCAGTCAGTAATGGCATGGCTGGGTCAAATGGTATTTCTAGTTCTAGATCCCTGAGGAATCGCCACACTGACTTCCACAATGGTTGAACTAATTTATAGTCACACCAACAGTGTAAAAATGTTCCTTTTCTCCACATCCTCTCCAGCACCTGTTGTTTCCTGACTTTTTAATGATTGCCATTCTAACTGGTGTGAGATGGTATCTCATTGTGGTTTTGATTTGCATTTCTCTGATGGCCAGTGATGATGAGCGTTTTTTCATGTGTCTTTTGGCTACATAAATGTCTTCTTTTGAGAAGTATCTGTTCATATCCTTCGCCCACTTTTTGATGGGGTTGTTTGTTTTTTTCTTGTAAATTTGTTTGAGTTCATTGTAGATTCTGGATATTAGCTCTTTGTGAGATGAGTAGATTGCAAAAATTTTCTCCCATTCTGTAGGTTGCCTGCTCCCTCTGATGGTAGTTTCTTTCGCTGTGCAGAAGCTCTTTCATTTAACTAGATCCCATTTGTCAATTTGGCTTTTGTTGCCATCGCTTTTGGTGTTTTAGACATGAAGTCCTTGCCCATGCCTATGTCCCGAATGGTGTTGCCTAGGTTTTCTTCTAGGGTTTTTATGGTTTTATGTCTAACATTTAAGTCTTTAATCCATCTTGAATTAATTTTTGTATAAGGTGTAAGGAAGGGATCCAGTTTCAGCTTTCTGCATATGTCTAGCCAGTTTTCCCAGCACCATTTATTAAATAGGGAATCCTTTCCCCATTGCTTGTTTTTGTGAGGTTTGTCGAAGATCAGATAGTTGTAGATATGCGGTATTATTTCTGAGGGCTGTGTTCTGTTCCATTGGTCTATATCTCTGTTTTGGTACCAGTACCATGCTGTTTTGGTTACTGTAGCCTTGTAGTATAGTTTGAAGTCAGGTAGCATGACACCTCCAGCTTTGTTCTTTTGGCTTAGGATTGACTTGGTGATGTGGGCTCTTTTTGGTTCTATATGAACTTTAAAGTAGTTTTTTCCAATTCTGTGAAGAAAGTCATTGGTAGCTTGATGGGGATGGCATTGAATCTATAAATTACCTTGGGCAGTATGGCCATTTTCATGATATTGATTCTCCCTACCCATGAGCATGGAATGTTCTTCCATTTGTTTGTATCCTCTTTTATTTCCTTGAGCAGTGGTTTGTAGTTCTCCTTGAAGAGGTCCTTCACATCCCTTGTAAGTTGGATTCCTAGGTATTTTATTCTCTTTGAAGCAATTGTGAATGGGAGTTCACTCATGATTTGGCTCTCTGTTTGTCTGTTGTTGGTGTATAAGAATGCTTGTGATTTTTGTACATTGATTTTGTATCCTGAGACTTTGCTGAAGTTCCTTATCAGCTGAAGGAGATTTTGGGCTGAGACAATGGGGTTTTCTAGATATACAATCATGTCATCTGCAAACAGGGACAATTTGACTTCCTCTTTTCCTAATTGAATACCCTTTATTTCCTTCTCCTGCCTAATGGCCCTGGCCAGACTTCCAACAGTATATTGAATAGGAGTGGTGAGAGAGGGCATCCCTGTCTTGTGCTGGTTTTCAAAGGGAATGCTTCCAGGTTCTGCCCATTCAGTATGATATTGGCTGTGGGTTTGTCATAGATAGCTCTTATTATTTTGAGATATGTCCCATCAATACCTAATTTATTGAGAGTTTTTAGCATGAAGCGTTGTTGAATTTTGTCAAAGGCCTTTTCTGCATCTATTGAGATAATCATGTGGCTTTTGTCATTGGTTCTGTTTATATGCTGGATTACGTTTATTGATTTGCATATGTTGAATCAGCCTTGCATCCCAGGGATGAAGCCCACTTGATCATGGTGGATAAGCTTTTTGATGTGCTGCTGGATTCAGTTTGCCAGTATTTTATTGAGGATTTTTGCATCGATGTTCATCAGGGATATTGGTCTAAAATTCTCTTTTTTTGTTGTGTCTCTGCCAGGCTTTGGTATCAGGATGATGCTGGCCTCATAAAATGAGTTAAGGAGGATTCTCTCTTTTTCTATTGATTGGAATAGTTTCAGAAGGAATGGTACCAGCTCCTCCTTGTACCTCTGGTAGAATTCGGCTGTGAATCCATCTGGTCCTGGACTTTTTTTGGTTGGTAAGCTATTAATTATTTCCTCAATTTCAGAGCCTGTTATTGGTCTATTCAGAGATTCAACTTCTTCCTGGTTTAGTCTTGGGAGAGTGTATGTGTCGAGGAATTTATCCGTTTCTTCTAGATTTTCTAGTTTATTTGTGTAAAGGTGTTTATAGTATTCTCTGATGGTAGTTTTTATTTCTGTGGGATCGGTGGTGATATACCCTTTATCATTTTTTTATTGCATCTATTTGATTCTTCTCTCTTTTCTTCTTAATTAGTCTTGCTAGCAGTCTATCAATTTTGTTGATCTTTTCTAAAAACAAGCTCCTGGAATCATTGATTTTTTGAAGGGTTTTTTGTGTCCCTATTTCCTTCAGTTCTGCTCTGATCTTAGTTATTTCTTGCCTTCTGCTAGCTTTTGAGTGTGTTTGCTCTTGCTTCTCTAGTTCTTTTAATTGTGATGTTAGGCTGTCAATTTTAGATCTTTCCTGCTTTCTCTTGTGGGCATTTAGTGCTGTAAATTTCCCTCTACACACTGCTTTGAATGTGTCCTAGAGATTCTGGTATATTGTGTCTTTGTTCTCATTGGTTTCAAAGAACATCTTTATTTCTTCCTTCATTTCGTTATGTACCCAGTAGTCATTCAGGAGCAGGTTGTTCAGTTTCCATGTAGTTGAGCGGTTTTGAGTGAGTTTCTTAATCCTGAATTCTAGTTTGATTGCACTGTGGTCTAAGAGACAGTTTGTTACAATCTCTGTTCTTTTACATTTGCTGAGGAGTGCTTTACTTCCAACTATGTGGTCAATTTTGGAATAGGTGTGGTGTGGTGCTGAAAAGAATGTATATTCTGTTGATTTGGGGTGGAGAGTTCTGTAGATGTCTATTGGGTCCGCTTGGTGCAGAACTGAGTTCAATTCCTGGGTATCCTTGTTAACTTTCTGTCCCATTGATCTGTCTAATATTGACAGTGGGGTGTTAACATCTCCCATTATTATTGTGTGGGAGTCTAAGTCTCTTTGTAGGTCTCTAAGGACTTGCTTTATGAATCTGGGTGCTCTTGTATTGGGTGCATATATATTTAGGATAGTTAGCTCTTCTTGTTGAATTGATCCCTTTACCATTATGTAATGGCCTTCTTTGTCTCTTTTGATCTTTGTTGGTTTAAAGTCTGTTTTATCAGAGAACTAGGATTGCAACCCCTGCCTTTTTTTGTTTTCCATTTGCTTGGTAGATCTTCCTCCATCCTTTTATTTTGAGCCTATGTGTGTCTCTGCACATGAGATGGGTTTCCTGAATACAGCACACTGATGGGTCTTGCCTCTTTATCCAATTTGCCAGTCTGTGTCTTTTAATTGGAGCATTAAGCCTATTTACATTTAAAGTTAATATTGTTATGTGTGAATTTGATCCTGTCATTGTGATGTTAGCTGGTTATTTTGCACGTTAGTTGATGCAGTTTCTTCCTAGCCTTGATGGTCTTTACAATTTGGCATGTTTTTGCAGTGGCTGGTACCGGTTTTTCCTTTCCATGTTTAGTGCTTCCTTCAGGAGCTCTTTTAGGGCAGGCCTGGTGGTGACAAAATCTCTCAACATTTGCTTGTCTGTAAAGTATTTTATTTCTCCTTCACTTATGAAGCTTAGTTTGGCTGGATATGAAATTCTGGGTTGAAAATTCTTTTCTTTAAGAATGTTGAATATTGGCCCCCACTCTTTTCTGTCTTGTAGAGTTTCTGCTGAGTGATCCGCTGTTAGTCTGATGGGATTCCCTTTGTGGGTAACCCACCTTTCTCTCTGGCTGCCCTTAACATTTTTCCTTCATTTCAACTTTGGTGAATCTGACAATTGTGTGTCTTGGAGTTGCTCTTCTCGAGGAGTATCTTTGTGGCGTTCTCTGTATTTCCTGAATCTGAATGTTGGCCTGCCTTGCTAGATTGGGGAAGTTCTCCTGGATAATATCCTGCAGAGTGTTTTCCAACTTGGTTCCATTCTCTCCGTCATTTTCAGGTACACCAATCAGATGTAGATTTGGTCTTTTCACATAGTCCCATATTTCTTGGAGGCTTTGCTCATTTCTTTTTATTCTTTTTTCTCTAAACTTCTTTATTTGCTTCATTTCATTTATTTGATCTTCCATCACTGATACCCTTTCTTCCAGTTGATAGAGTCGGCTACTGAGGCTTGTGCATGCATCACGTAGTTCTCGTGCCATGGTTTTTAGCTCCATCAGGTCCTTTAAGGACTTCTCTGCATTGGTTATTCTAGTTAGCCATTCATCTAATCTTTTTTCAAGGTTTTTGACTTCTTTGCCATGGGTTCAAACTTCCTCCTTTAGCTTGGAGTAGTTTGATTGTCTGAAGCCTTCTTCTATCAACTTGTCAAAGTCATTCTCCATCCAGCTTTGTTCCATTGCTGGTGAGGACCTGTGTTCCTTTGGAGGAGGAGAGGAGCTCTGATTTTTAGAATTTTCAGTTTTTCTGCTCTGTTTTTTCCCCATCTTTGTGGTTTTATCTACCTTTTGTGTTTGATGATGGTGATGTACAGATGGGGTTTTGGTATGGATGTCCTTTCTGTTTGTTAGTTTTCCTTCTAACAGTCAGGACCCTCAGCTGCAGGTCTGCTGGAGTTTGCGGGAGGTCCACTCCAGACCCTGTTTGCCTGGGTTTCAGCAGCGGAGGCTGCAGAACAGTGGATATTGGTGAACAGCAAATGTTGCTGCCTGATCGTTCCTCTGGAAGTTTTGTCTCAGAGGAGTACCCAGCTAGGTGAGGTGTCAGTCTGCCCCTACTGGGAGATGCCTCCCAGTTAGGGTACTCGGGGGTCAGGGACCCACTTGAGGAGGCAGTCTGCCTGTTCTCAGATCTCCAGCTGCGTGCTGGGAGAACCACTACTCTCTTCAAATCTGTCAGACAGGGACATTTAAGTCTGCAGAGGTTTCTGCTGTCTTTTGTTTGGCTATGCCCTGCCCCCAGAGGTGGAGTCTACAGAGGCAGGAAGGCCTCCGTGAGCTGTGGTAGGCTCCACCTAGTTCGAGCTTCCTGGCTGCTTTGTTTACCTAGTCAAGCCTCGGCAATGTCGGGCGCCCCTCCCCCAGCCTCGCTGCCGCCTTGCAGTTTGATCTCAGACTGCTGTGCTAGCAATGAGCGAGGCTTCGTAGGCATAGGACCCTCTGAGCCAGGTGCGGGATACAATCTCCTGGTGTGCCGTTTGCTAAGACCATTGGAAAAGCGCAGTATTAGGGTGGGAGTGACCTGATTTTCCAGGTGCCATCTGTCACCGCTTTCCTTGGCTAGGAAAGGGAATTCCCTGACCCCTTGTGCTTCCTGGGTGAGGTGATGCCTCGCCCTGCTTTGGCTCACGCTCATTGCACTGCACCCACTGACCTGCACCCACTGTCTGACAATCCCCAGTGAGATGAACCCAGTACCTCACTTGGAAATGCAGAAATCATTCGTCTTCTGCGTCGCTCATGCTGGGAGCTGTAGACTGGAGCTGTTCCTATTTGGCCATCTTGGCTCCACCCACCTGCACTCTGGATTTTATAAAGCAATTAGTTTTAAATATGCTCTTGGAAGAGAGAGTGTAAGATTTGAATTAAAAACCGTTTTCTCTGTGTCTTGCTTCCATATTGAACAAAACCAACTTCTTTTAGAGAGTAGAAAGGTGTGAATAAGACTTGTCAATACTTTGGCCTTTTTGTGTTTTAGTCATATTTTTCTATGTTTATGAGACAGCATCTATCTAATCAACTATTATGTCATAACTTGTCAAGCCAACAGGTGTTAACAGAAGGAAATTGTCCCAGTCTCTTTTACAATACGTTGGCTTTTAATGTCAAAAATATCAACTAATACTACTAAGAAGAAACACCATTTTACAGTTTACTTTTTGTTTTGTAATGAGGGTGGTACAACCCTTCCTCTTGATACCTTGAATCACTATCTCATTTGTTTTTTCTTTTACATTTTCTTCACTTCTGAACTTTCCTAAAATACTTTGTTACCTCTGTTTCTTCACTGCCTACTCATTCTTAATTTCCCTGTGGTCTGAATTCAGCCCCATCACTTTCCTGAAATTTTCTTCATAGTCACCTGTGACCTTTTAGAAAACAAATCTAAAAACTTTTTTTTAACTCAGTCATTTTTTTGACCTCTTTATAGCATTTGCTTTATTGACTGCCCTCATTGCTTTGAAACTCTTCTTTGTTCCCTTAACTTCCATGACCCCATATAAAACTGATTCTTACAACCAGCAGCATATCCTTTCAATTTCTGTGTTTTGGTCATGGCTAAAACCATGAACTTATTTTTGATTTATCTCCATTCTTTTCCTCCAAGTCTTGCCTATTTTTCCTCTGTAATTTTCTATCTCCTTTTTTTTCTTCTGAAATATCCTATTACCACGCTTGTCCAAGTCTATGTCATACTCGTTCTTAACTGGTTTCTTTGTATTCAGTTTTTTCCTCATTCCAATCATTATAAAACTACTGCCAATTTTTTCCCCAAAACAATTTTTATTGAACAAGTCGTTCCATCATGCCCTGTGTTTGGAAGAGGCTGGATTCAAGCCAGTTGGGAATGCATCTGTTCTGATGATACATTTTCCCTAAATTAGACAGACAAATTGTTCCAGCAAAGATGCAGAGAAAACACATCACCATTCATCTTGGATATAGATGCTGAGGCCAATTTAGTCTGAAATGTTGGTTAGATTGCATGAGCTAAAGGTCAGAACTATGCTTTCAATGACAACTTGAAGAGTTGGAAGTTGGAATGGAGCCAATGAAAGAATGTGTTGAAGAATATAAGAGGCTCTAAACCAGAAAGAGCAGGCCAGTGTGAGAACAGACAAGGGAAGATGTTATACAAGTTCTCAAAGGAAATGGAAGTCAGGGGACTAGGGTGAGCAATTTTGGTTGATAAACAACTAGAGAGGGTGTGGGGATGAGAAGGGAGTGGCAAAGCTAAGTTCTACAGTATATGCTGTGATTTTTGCCTTAGGAATAAAGGTATGCTGACTGAGCTTATGAACACCAAAGAGGGGGGCAAATAATTTTCTAGGCTGATTTGCCAGAGAGCAGTTCTTCTTTGAATTCATTTATATGAACATGTTGTTTCCATCACATGAATCTAACAATTTTTATTCAACCATTCCCACATATCTGCCATATTTCCTATCATGCTATGATCTTTCTTCTCTGCTTTCATGAGTTCAACCTTTCTTTTAAAATTCAGCTCATATTCTATCTGTATCATTTAATTTTTGGTTTAAAACAATGGAAGCAAACACTGGCTAACTTAATTCCCCTTTACCTATTCATTCCCCCCAAAGGGTTTGGGGAGTCAGAGGTTACAGGAAGGATTCACGGAATCCACAGAAGGCTGGAAGATCAGGGTTGAGACAGTCGGAACCAAGGAAGCTCTGGAAGCTTAAGAAGTAGGAGGCACAGCAAGTCTCACGGCAAGAAGAGCTTGGTAAGGACTTGGTCACTACCACTACCGCTGCCATGACCTTGACCTCCAACTACCCCCTGTCTTTGCATCCTCCTTGAATTCAAAGTCCTACCCATAGAAAATCCGGTTAGCCCAGATTAAGTCACATGTCCGTCCCTTGTCTGGTCCAGTTTGTGGAAGAGATCTCTGCTTCCATAGTGCATAGAGAACAATAGTTCCAACCAAGAGTATACATGCTGGAGGCTTTCCCAAAAGGGAGAATAGAATATTGTTAGGAAGAGGAGAGTCAGAGGCCCTGAGGGCAGGAACTTTATTTTTGTATTCTAATATTCCAAAAAGGACTTTGCACACAGCCTGTACAAAATAATTTTGATGAAAGATGATATTGACCAACTGTTCCATTTTCAGTGAATTATGTCCTATGAGAATCACCTGCATGTTTTATTTAGTTTAATATGGGATGAATCAAAGGAGGGCGACTGACATTTACTGCATATTTACCGTGTGCTAGGTACCATACAATTTTCTCTTGTAATAATAATGATAATAACAACAAATGGCATTTATTTAGCTTTATTATTATTATAACCCATGCATGAAACTCATAGATTTAGATACATTAGTTCATTTAATCCCTGTAAGAATCATTCGAGATAGATCTTATTATCTTTTTTCTTTTTTTGCAGATATGAGTACTATTGGCTAGAGAAGTTTAGTAACTTTCCTGAAGTTTTACAGAAGATAAGTATAGAGTGGGAACTCAAAACTATTTCTGTCTGATTCCAAAGCCCTTTTAATATTTTGTATTGCTTAAGTAGCAAGAATAGAGTTTGTAAGAACATACAATATCAATAAATGTTTCATGTCCTTCATCATTAACTACTCCAGTTAGTATCAACTGGGAACTTACTTGGAATGTACATTCTCTGCCCCCTCAACAGACCTACTGAATCAAAAACTCTGGAGGTCAGGCCCAGAAATCTGTCTTTTGGCATACTTTCCAGGTGAGTCTGATGTATGCTAGGGTTTGAGAAGTACTGACCTACCTCCCTTCTCACTGTTTGTATCTTTATGTGGCGCCACACCTATATAAGTTGTGCTGAACCTTTATAGTCTGATTATTGTATTATTTTATATGCCATCATTTAAACTTTATTTGTATTTTTTATTTTCCAATTTTGATTTTTAATTTATTTATCAGATGTAGTCTTATAGGCTACTCTTACTGAAGTCTCACATATATGACAAAAATATAAAAATATGTGTGGAGTGTACATATAGGCTTCATGTCTATTTGCCTAGTGTACTGAACTATTTTTCTCCTTTTTTTTCTCTGAAAATGTTTTATCTGCTGGGAGGTAAACAGAATGAGAAATGAAACTTAATCCATGCAGCTAAGACTCATCTCTGCTACTTTGTACCCTTCCCTAGAGGAGCTAAATGTTTTAGACAGTGACTTTATATTACCTTCTCTTTCATCTCTTGCTGGAGTCTCAATGAAGGTATTAAACTATTAATTATGATTATATATTTTGCAAAATTTGCCTTGGATTCATTGAGAATCTGCCCAGGTAATCAAGATTCGACCACTTACAAATTAAATATTCATCGTCTGTGCTCTAAAATGTAAAGATTGTCTGCTGATCACTTGGGCCACAACACTTTTCAAGACCAGGTAAATATTCTAAATGAATGAAGATTCTCTGCCCTGTTCCTCTCACCTGCATGTCAAGCAGGTTGAACATTATGAAGGTGGTTTTGAAGATAATGCTAGAATTTATGAATGTCTTCTCCCATTTTCAGCAGGGACATGAGTTGGGAAGGGCAAGATGAATACTTAGCTTTTCCTTCTTTGTGCATCTCTCCTGTTACTTTTGTTTAAAAAGTGCATTTTATTTAACTCTTTAATTCCATTAACTTATTTTAAGTTTAAAATACAAATGAAGTAACCAAATTTAATTATTTTTAATTGCCAAGATTAGGTCTAGTTACTTCTTCTTGTTATCTTTAAGGAAAACAATCTGAATGTTTATCACTAGGATCTTTCTTCTGTATTCAAAATTTCCTTGAAAAAAAAGAGGGCTCATTACCTTATTATTTTGTTATATTAAGTGCCTATGCTAGCACCTATTTAGGCAATGTTTTTTTAGGCAATGGTTATTGAATATGGGATTGAAAGTGTCTTCTAAATAAATGAACTATTATTATATGTCTCCTGAACTTTAAAATTTTTGAGATATATATTAGAGATGCTTATATATGAAATTTACTTGAAAATTAATGGAGCTGCACAGAAACTCTGATCACCTGCACTTGGTCTCTCTACAGTCTAATCATTCATTAACTTTTCAACTGTTTCTTTCTTCTTTATTTTTTGTTACTCAGGGTAAAATGTTTAGCATTCTGGTGTTTTTTCTTATCCATTGGCCTAAGGAAGATAAGAGAAACATGGAGCAGCCCAGGATACAACCTACAGCTTAGAGCTAAACTCATTCAAGCCCAGACTAGGTCAGCTAACCCCTAGACAATGCACAAATGTGTGATCAAGAAAAAAAAAAGGCTGGGTGTGGTGGCTCGTGCCTGTAATACCAGCACTTTGGTAGGCAGAGGTGGGTGGATTCCTTGAGCTCAGGAGTTCGAGACCAGTTTAAACAACATGGCAACACCCTATCTCTACAAAAAATACAAAAAATTAGCTGGCTTTTGTGGTGCACACCTGTAGTCCAGCTACTCGGGAGGCTAAGATGGGAGGTAGAGGGTGCAGTGAGCTGAGACTGTGCCACTGCACTCTGGCCTGGGCAACATAGTGAGACTCTGTCTCAAAAAACAAAAACAAAAACAAAAAACCCAAACAAACAAAATTAAAAGCTAAAATAAAAAAAAATGTAGAGTCACTGAATTTCAGCATTGTTTGTTAAATAGCATTATTCCAGCAATGACTGAATGATACAATCAGGTTTTCATTTCCTTTCCATTCTTAATGTTACCATCCTATTATTCATTTAGACTATTGCTAGACAGCTGAGAAGTCTTTCAACCTTTAGATTATTTTCCTCTCTCCCCATTTTATGCACCACACCAGATTCATCTTCCTGTTCTAAAACATTTAATGATTTTGTATTATTTTCCAAATGACGTCTGGATAAGAATTCTATTTCCATTTAGCAAAATTCTATGCATCCTTTGATGTCTATCTTAAAGGGCACTTCTTTAGGGACCTGCTATCATTCTCCCAACTGATGAGGCTTTCCTTTTCTTATGGACTTCTATAACACCCACAAATTTCATGACACTTGTGAGATTCAGCCCTGAATTATGGTTTTTAAGTAGGCTATTTTATTCTAAACTTTGGAATATGATTACCTCTCTGAGGGAATGACATGTGATTTTGGTATCCTCTACTCACAGTTTTATGTTTTTGCACAAAATATGTCTTCTAATAAATATTGTTTAATTGAATTTGTAGTCCACTACTCATGAAACTCTCATGCCACATAAGACTCCTATTCCCTGGGTCTTCATATCATTATTGGCAGCAGTGAAGTGAGGACCTGCATTCTGCTTCTTGGCAACAATCCTCCCCCTTTCCCACCAAAGCTTACAGCATCTTCACTGCTATCTGCCTTAAGATCAAATTATTCTCATTATGCTCTCTGTCTATGTTTATGTCAGTAATCACAAGAAGCCCAGGACCCATAGGCAATTCTCACTGCTGGTTTCCATCCCCTCATATCTCTGCATATCAGATTTTTCTGGTGCATCCCCAATAGTTTTCCAAGTCCTGAAACCTTATTCATGTGTCTCTGGAATTTACAGGTAGTCTTCAGCAATATCTTGGGCGTCTTCTAATCTCTGAATGTTCAGTTGACCTTTCTCTAGCTAAAACATGGCTCTCCCATGAAGACATCACTTCTACATCATCTCTGATTCTGTTTTATTTTTTTCTCACATTCCTGTTATCACTTGGACCACAGATGGTGTAGTTACCTCTCATAGTCTTCCTTGCTTCTTTCAACACAGTTTTCCTCCCCTCTGTCCCTGCTTTCATCTCATATCACTAGGTTATACTACTTATTACCCTTTCTTGTAGTCCATTACAAATCTCTGGGTCATTTTTTATTTCTTGAGCCCCTCCCCTCCCCTCCCCTCCCCTTCCCTTGATGGAGTCTTGCTCTATCACCCAGGCTACAGTGCAGTGGCATGATCTCAGCTCATTGTAACCTCTGCTTCCCAGGTTCAAGCAGTTATCCTGCCTCAGCCTCCTGAGTAGCTGGGATTACAGGTGCCTACCACCATGCCTGGCTAATTTTTGTATTTTTAGTAGAAACGGAGTTTCACCACGTTTGTCAGGCTGGTCTCGAACTCCTGCCCTCAGGTGATCTGCCTGCCTTGGCCTCCCAAAGCACTGGGATTATAGGCATGAGCCATCATGCCTGGCCTATCGAATACTTTCATTTCTGAATGACAGTCATACTCTTTAGCACTAATAAGAAGTCTTGGTGATTTTAATATTTTCTATTTCAATATCTGTAATGGTTAATTTTATTTCTCAACTTGACTAGGCCATGTGATATCTAGATAACTGGTCAAACATTGTGAGTGTTTTTGTGAGGGTATTCTTGGATGAGATTGATATTTAAACTGGTAAACTTAAGTAAAGCAGATTGCCTTCCATAAGGTAGGTGGGTCTCATCCAATCAGTTGAAGGTCTGAGTAGAATAGAAAGGCCGACTCTCACCTGAGTGAGAGAGAATTCTCCTGCCTGATGGCCTTTGAACTGGGACATTAGTTCTTCCTGATTCTATAGCAGACTGCTGGTCTTTGGACTCAAACTGGGATATTGGCTGTGCAGATTTTGAGCTCGCCAACCTTCGTAATCATGTGAACCGATTCCTCATAATAAACCTCTTCATGTCTGTCTATAGCTGTCTATCTTTTTCCTATTGGTTTTGTTTCTCTGGAAAACCTTGATGAATACAATATCCTTCTCATTCTCACAGTTTCTGGGCTTGCTTTTTTTGTGGAAATGTCTGTACTCACTATCTTCAATTTCTCTCCCTTCTTTCTCTCTTGGTCCCACTAGAATCAGGCTTTCACTCTCACCATTTCCTCAAAACCACTCTTCTCAAGTTCTCTAGTGATCTACCCAGTGCTAAATTCAATGTTTCAATTCTTAGTCCTCATTTTACTGATTGAAACTATATTGAGAGTCCAACCACCTTTGCTCCACTATTCTGGTCACAGCCAGCATCACCTTTCATGTCAATAGTAAAATAGCCTCTTGCCAGGTCTCCCTGCCATCCCCCGGTCCTCATAGAATTTACTGTCCATGTAGTAGTAGGATACCTTTTTTGACTTCATGAAGTATACCTTATGATATATTTTCACCTCTTGTACTACTCTGTTTCTAGTTCTCTCTGTTCTTACCACCCTAGCTTCTTTGCTTGTTTTCAAACCTTCCAGGAAAGTCTCAGGCTTTTGGACTTGTTCTTCCTTCTACCTGGACCATAATTTCTCTAGGCAGCTATGAACAACGGTATAGGTCTTTTTCAAATGTCTCCTACCAGGGAGGGCTTTCCTGACCACCTTGTCTAAAATTGCTATCTTCATCCTATTCCAACCCTTCCAGCTATCTCTTCATTCTCTGTTTTTTTCTCTATTTTTTTTAAATAGTATTTGTCAGCATCTGATATATTATGTACTTTGTTTATTTATATTTATTTCTTATTTTTCAGTGTCTCTTCCCATTCTATTAGAATGTAAACTCCACACGGGTAGAAGTTTTTATCTATTTTGTTTGCTATGGTATTCCCCATAATTAGAATATTACTTAGCACATGATAGTGTTAAATAAGTGTTTGTTGGCTGGATTAATGCTGTCAGTCACAGAAAAAAAAGTGCATTGTTTTCTGATCGGTTTCAGAAACGAGATTTTACTAATGTAGAAGGACTATTTTCCTCTCCAACAACAAGACAGAGCTGTTTAAAATATAATCAACAGGAAATATTTAATCTCTCAAATTTTATTCTATTAAGTCAGTTGTAGCTATCCAAAAGCTCTATGTGGTATTTATACAAAAATGCCAGTGGTTACTATAATTTCATGTTATATAATAGTATCTCGGTAGCAAAGAAAAAAACCATGTCACTGAATTGCTATTTTAGTGAATATTCAGTTGTCATCTAGTTGTCTAAACTTCTGGCACAATCAATTGTGAACACTTATTTTCTGTTTACAATAAAAGACATTGGTATGGTGTTTCAAAAGGATCACTTTAACCTGCCTAGACAGTACTTTGATGAACTTGCTGAGAAATGGAATTGACCAAAACCTCTTGCCAAATTAGATGTTTGACCCAAGACAAATCAGGACACTAATTTGGATGTTTTATCATTTTTCTGCTCAGTGCCCAGACCTTAACATGCTTTCAAAACAATAATTAATGCCTACCAGATTCTAAGAATTTATTTTTAATCCTAATTTTACAGATGAGGAAGCAAATGGGAAGAAGTTAAATGGCTTATTTAAAGCCCCATCACAAATTAACAGCAAGCTGGAACTCTATGTAAGGCACTCTTGCCTCATGTTTCTAGGTTTATTAGTGTCATGTTCTGATGCCAGGGTAATTACTGGAAACCAGTCTTGGGGAACATAATTGATCTTTTAGGATGCAGCTGTGATGACTGGAGACTTCTCTATTAAAAATCAGGGACTCAAATGAGACCTGGTTCACGTTGATAAAAATGGAGCTCTAACCCGTGTTTCTGTTCTTTGGGAAGAAGTATCACTTTGGAGTCTCCCAGCCTTTTAGATAGAGGAGCTAAAAAAATAGACTTAACAGAAAAGTTAAGATTACTGTATGTTCTGATGTTAGTACAAATAAGTATTATGGTTTATAAATAAATCTGGGGTTAGACTTTCCTTCTCAGAGATGGTATAATTAAGTTAGATGTCTTTTTTTAGACAATCACACATGCAATTATACAGATGTGAAGTAGCTTTTGAATCAGAATGAACGAGTTCCCAACAGAGTATAGGGGATTCTTACTAAATCTTTCCTTAGGGCAAAGGCTCCTTTCTTTCTGTTAGAAAGAAAGCCTTAGAAGTATAATTATACTTGGTAAAAAGTTCCAATTGGTTGATACGATAATTTTCTTATTCTTTCATATTCTTAGTTTCCTCATCTATAAAATAGTGATCATAATATCTCTAATAAAGCTGTTGTAAGAATTAAATGGAATAATCTAAGCTGATTTTAGCACAGTTCTTGGCAAATGGTAAGTACAACGTAACTATCAGTGTTATCACTCTTCTTCCTCTGTCATATTATTATCATTAGTAAATGATGATGAGAACATGTGTTCTCCAGGTGAATAGGAATGGGGAGAATGAGGGATTTTTTTCATCCCCTATATTTCAAAGACTGGTTATGAGAGCTTTTACTGCCAGTTGCAAGATAAGAACATCAATTACTTTAGTGGTCAAATGATTCCAACACTGAAAGCCAATAGCTACATTAGCACTTTGAAGCAAAAAAGGCCAATGTCAAGAAAATATAAAGTCTAATTTTTTAATTAAAAAATGACAAGAGTATAATAACAGACTGTAGCTGAATAGTGAATCAATGTGTTCTCAGAGAATAGAAGTTAAATTCAGAGGGGTATAATTAATATTGATTACTGATACATCTTTAACACTAAAATGTTTTTTGAGTGAATGAATAAATGAATTGGTGGATGGATGGTTGGTTTCTATCCTAAGCAAAAGTCTCTGAACATGTCCAGTGTGGTAAACATTTAGACTATCTTTCTCACCGTCTCTTCCAACTACCTTTTACTGTGTCCTTTTGTACTGCAGAGATTGGGAAGCTAAAACTCACGTATCCCACACTCCCTTATAGCGAGGGTCCTATATGTGGCCAATCAGATGAATTCATATAGGACTCGAATTATGCAGTTAAGAGAGAAAGAATAAGAAATATCTGTTTTGGTGGTGCAGATTGCTGGTGAGGAGGATGGCATAAAGGCTGACCTTGGAGATGGCAGCTCCTTGATCATGGCGGGTGAAGCAGCTGCTTTGGAAGTGCATTTCTGCGGTAGGATCTTGGGAGTTATTCCTGGACCCTCTGTGCAAAGTTTACTAAGTTAGCTGTCCTAATTACTCTGTAAGCCTTTTTTAAATACCTGGGAACTGTAGCAATCCATTTTCATTTAAATAAGTCAATATGAATTTTATCCTTTATAACTGAGCCTTAACTTACACATTGGTTTCTCCCAGTTAGAATGTTCAGTGTTGAAATTCCATGGCACAACTTCATTTTTTGCATCTTTTCTGTATCTTGTGTTGGCCACATGCCACTTCCCTCCTTAAATATTTCCTGATTTCCCTAGCTAATGTGCACTCTCTTTTCTTTGATCCACTAAGTTTTTGTTGTTTGTTTGTTTGATGGTTTTTGTCATATTCTGCTTTGATTTCAAATTACTCTTACTTTATTCAAATTCAAGCTCTTTGAGGGATTATAAAATTAAAATATACTTAAAGGCCTTTTTGAATTCCCACTGTGCTTATCATAGTGCCTTAAAGACAGTAGGTGCTTAATGAATATTAGAGGAATTTGAATACAACAAAATCACTTTACGAAGGCTGCCTTTAGAAACATTATGCCTAGGAGTAGTGTGCTGTAGTTTAAACTATAATATACGTGTTGATAACTGCTCAATCTCTTCCCACCATTTCCAAAATATTTCCATCTGAATGTTCTACTAACATCCTACACTGACCATTCCCTAAACTGATTTTCATGACCTATACCCTCAGACTTTCCTTTCCAGTTTCCTATGAATGCATGTTAGAGACATCATCATTCTCTTACCATGCTATTTAAGCCCTGGGCAAGAATCCCAACTACTGTATTCTTCTCTTGTTACATTCAACAAATAATCAAGTCACATTCACTCCAGTTCCACCTGCCTTGCCTCTCCCCTTTACTTTGTTCTCTCTATTGATGACATTTCGAGTCTACCTCATTTCTCATGTGGATTCTAGCACTGATCTCCTTCATACCACAGATGTCTTCTGGGAGCGTCTCTATCACATGGTTTGAGTTGTTTTTCGTTTTACCAACAACCGCCTTTATTTCAACTTTAGGGTCAATGCAACTGCATATGATGTTCAGAGGTAAATTATTGGCTTCTTTGGGTCATTTGGGACTGTGCCTGGAGTTTACTTTTGAAACAGATTGCTTTTGATGTCTGCTTTGTTAACTATTTGTGTTCAGCTTTGTCAGGTGACATAAGATTTCAGACAGTCTTACCATCCTTAAGTAAATAAAGAAACACATCAAATGTTATGAATTTCTTTATTACTTTCTTAAGAAGTAGAGCACAGTGTTAAAAAGTGAGGACTCTGGAATTAGAGTAACTGGGTTAATGTCCCCATGGCTCTGCCATTAACTACCTGATGATCTTGGGCAAGTTACTTCATCTCTCTGTGCTTCAGTCTCCTCATATATAAAATGTGCCTACTAAGTATACCTACCTCTTACTATTGTGGTAAGAATTGAATGTCAGCATATGTAAAGTCCTTAGATTGGCACCTAGCTCATAGAAAATATGTATTGTCAGTTAGTATCATTACTATTTATGTAATGTGAACTTGATCATTTTAAGTATTAAATGTGAATTTCTGACTAAGAGAGAAGAACTGGTATCTTTGTAAATATATATGGACATCAGTAGTTTTTAGTAATTAAGTGATTTTTTCCCACATTTATGAAATAAGTGTACATAGAATAACTTCTTTATGTTCAACTAACTTACCAAATTTACCTTCAGAAAAGTAGTGAACAAAGATTAAATTAAATCCTGATATTGTTAAAAATAGTTTGCTCCACAAGACTTATAAAGAAACAATGATATTTCTGTAGCTCTTGCAGGTGTTTATTGAAGCATGGTGATCTTTTTATTCTTGTACCTTTATTTTTAAAGGAAAGGGCTGGTAATTAGGGTTGGGCCAAACGAGGCAGAGAAAATGAAACAGGCACCAGAAGCTAGAGGTGAATGAGGAGGGGAATCCAGCAGAAAGGATGAGTCAGGGAAGATGTAGAGATACAGCAGGGGTGGCAGAAGAGGGGCTTTCCCACGCTACATTGGACGGGAACTGGACTCATTTTGATTTAAATATAAAATTAAATCTGGAGGACTTGGGACCACTCAGGCAACTGGCATTTTTATGGGAAGGCATATGTGCAAGAGGTGGGAAAGATGGGCTGGGATGAAGTAACATAGCAGTATTCCACTCTGGGAAAATAGTTGGGTGGCAAAGGCTGACCTGACCTAATTAGGTACAAACCTATC
This sequence comes from Pan paniscus, assembly GCF_029289425.2. Lineage (NCBI taxonomy): Eukaryota > Metazoa > Chordata > Mammalia > Primates > Hominidae > Pan > Pan paniscus. The sequence continues at coordinate 88,194,246 of NC_073259.2, forward strand.
ATGAATTGACATGAGGCTTTTTATAGTCTTCATTGTCATATGTAATGGAAATATACATTTTGCAGCAGAAGTATTAATGTATTTGATAATAGGGTGCTACCCCATACCCCACTATAGAGTGTTACATAATAGCATAAAGTATATGCACCCTGTTAACTTTCTGAAGTCCCTAAAGTTTAGAATTCCAAATTGACTTCTTGGGTTTCCAATAAGGGACTATGGATCTGAATTTGGTTAGGGGATGGGGATGAATAGGAAAAGCTTTTTTTGAACCCCTCAAATCACAGTCTAAATGTCACTGCTTGACCTGCCTGTGTTCAAAGTGATCCCTGGTGATAGACACACCTTCTTTCCCATTAATTGGAAAGTGTTCTTCCTCTCTTTCCCTTACCAGCCTTAATTTCTCCCAGTTTTCATGGTTTGTTTTCTATCTCCTGGAACCCTGTGGAGTCGTGTATAGTTCTCTGCACAAAATTCTTGCATTGCTGAGTGCTGGGGCTGAGAAACTCGAGCCCCAGGCTATGGAGTGCTCAAGTCAGAGGTTCATTTCAGAGGTGTTTGTTTTGGAGCAGAAGAAGTTTGACGCAGGTCTGTCACATTTGATAGAGTGTGTTAGTTGCTCATGACGGCATAAAGGAGGCCATCAGGAGTAACTAACAGAACATGGACAGTAAATAATGTGCTCAATGTTGCGTCAGTCACTATTTTATTTATAGAATAGTGATTTTGATCTTATTGGAATGATAAACTGCTCATGTAGTATGCTATTCAGGTGTACTGTTTTTATATCTAGTTCTTCCATGCTAAAAGAGTTAATGGTATTCAAAGAGGGACTAATTTACACTCAGAAAATAACTTATTTGGCCAGAGAGATATATGTATATTCTTCTGTGTATTCAAAGGCATTGAAAATGCTCTGTCGTTTTGTGCTTTTCTTTTTTTTTTTTTATTATTATACTTTAAGTTTTAGGGTACTTGTGCACATTGTGCAGGTTAGTTACATATGTATACATGTGCCACGCTGGTGCGCTGCACCCACTAACTCATCATCTAGCATTAGGTGTATCTCCCAATGCTATCCCTTCCCACTCCCCCTACCCCACAACAGTCCCTAGAGTGTGATGTTCCCCTTCTGTGTCCATGTGATCTCATTGTTCAATTCCCACCTATGAGTGAGAATATGCGGTGTTTGGTTTTTTGTTCTTGTGATAGTTTACTGAGAATGATGATTTCCAATTTCATCCATGTCCCTACAAAGGACGTGAACTCATCATTTTTTATGGCTGCATAGTATTCCATGGTGTATATGTGCCACATTTTCTTAATCCAGTCTATCATTGTTGGACATTTGGGTTGGTTCCAAGTCTTTGCTATTGTGAATAGTGCCGCAATAAACATACGTGTGCATGTGTCTTTATAGCAGCATGATTTATAGTCCTTTGGGTATATACCCAGTAATGGCATGGCTGGGTCAAATGGTATTTCTAGTTCTAGATCCCTGAGGAATCGCCACACTGACTTCCACAATGGTTGAACTAGTTTACAGTCCCACCAACAGTGTAAAAGTGTTCCTATTTCTCCACATCCTCTCCAGCACCTGTTGTTTCCTGACTTTTTAATGATTGCCATTCTAACTAGTGTGAGATGGTATCTCATTGTGGTTTTGATTTGCATTTCTCTGATGGCTAGTGATGGTGAGCATTTTTTCATGTGTTTTTTGGCTGCATAAATGTCTTCTTTTGAGAAGTGTCTGTTCATGTCCTTTGCCCACTTTTTGATGGGGTTGTTTGTTTTTTTCTTGTAAATTTGTTTGAGTTCATTGTAGATTCTGGATATTAGCCCTTTGTCAGATGAGTAGGTTGCAAAAATTTTCTCCCATTTTGTAGGTTGCCTGTTCACTCTGATGGTAGTTTCTTTTGCTGTACAGAAGCTCTTTAGTTTAATTAGATCCCATTTGTCAATTTTGTGTTTTGTTGCCATTGCTTTTGGTGTTTTAGACATGAAGTCCTTGCCCATGCCTATGTCCCGAATGGTATTGCCTAGGTTTTCTTCTAGGGTTTTTATGGTTTTAGGTATAACGTTTAAGTCTTTAATCCATCTTGAATTGATTTTTGTGTAAGGTGTAAGGAAGGGATCCAGTTTCAGCTTTCTACATATGGCTAGCCAGTTTTCCCAGCACCATTTATTAAATAGGGAATCCTTTCCCCGTTGCTTGTTTTTTCTCAGGTTTGTCAAAGATCAGGTAGTTGTAGGTATGTGGCGTTATTTCTGAGGGCTCTGTTCTGTTCCATTGATCTATATCTCTGTTTTGGTACCAGTACCATGCTGTTTTGGTTACTGTAGCCTTGTAGTATAGTTTGAAGTCAGGTAGTGTGATGCCTCCAGCTTTGTTCTTTTGGCTTAGGATTGACTTGGTGATGCGGGCTCTTTTTTGGTTCTATATGAACTTTAAAGTAGTTTTTTCCAATTCTGTGAAGAAAGGCATTGGTAGCTTGATGGGGATGGCATTGAATCTGTAAATTACCTTGGGCAGTATGGCCATTTTCACGATATTGATTCTTCCTACCCATGAGCATGGAATGTTCTTCCATTTGTTTGTATCCTCTTTTATTTCCTTGAGCAGTGGTTTGTAGTTCTCCTTGAAGAGGTCCTTCACATCCCTTGTAAGTTGGATTCCTAGGTATTTTATTCTCTTTGAAGCAATTGTGAATGGGAGTTCACTCATAATTTGGCTCTCTGTTTGTCTGTTGTTGGTGTATAAGAATGCTTGTGATTTTTGTACATTGATTTTGTATCCTGAGACTTTGCTGAAATTGCTTATCAGCTTAAGGAGATTTTGGGCTGAGACAATGGGGTTTTCTAGATACACAATCATGTCATCTGCAAACAGGGACAATTTGACTTCCTCTTTTCCTATTTGAATACCCTTTATTTCCTTCTCCTGCCTAATTGCCCTGGCCAGAACTTCCAACACTCTGTTGAATAGGAGTGGTGAGAGAGGTCATCCCTGTCTTGTGCCAGTTTTCAAAGGGAATGCTTCCAGTTTTTGCCCATTCAGTATGATATTGGCTGTGGGTTTGTCATAGATAGCTCTTATTATTTTGAAATACGTCCCATCAATACCTAATTTATTGAGAGTTTTTAGCATGAAGCGTTGTTGAATTTTGTCAAAGGCCTTTTCTGCATCTATTGAGATAATCATGTGGTTTTTGTCATTGGTTCTGTTTATATGCTGGATTACATTTATTGATTTGCGTATATTGAACCAGCCTTGCATCCCAGGGATGAAGCCCACTTGATCATGGTGGATAAGCTTTTTGATGTGCTGCTGGATTCGTTTTGCCAGTATTTTATTGAGGATTTTTGCATCAATATTCGTCAAGGATATTGGTCTAAAATTCTCTTTTTTTTGTTGTGTCTCTCCCAGCCTTTGGTATCAGAATGATGCTGGCCTCATAAAATGAGTTAGGGAGGATTCCCTCTTTTTCTTTTCATTGGAATAGTTTCAGAAGGAATGGTATCAGTTCCTCCTTGTACCTCTGGTAGAATTCGGCTGTGAATCCATCTGGTCCTGGACTCTTTTTGGTTGGTAAGCTATTGATTATTGCCACAATTTCAGATCCTGTTATTGGTCTATTCAGAGATTCAACTTCTTCCTGGTTTAGTCTTGGGAGAGTGTATGTGTCGAGGAATTTATCCATTTCTTCTAGATTTTCTAGTTTATTTGCGTAGAGGTGTTTGTAGTATTCTCTGATGGTAGTTTGTATTTCTGTGGGATCGGTGGTGATATCCCCTTTATCATGTTTTATTGCGTCTATGTGATTCTTCTCTCTTTTTTTCTTTATTAGTCTTGCTAGTTGTCTATCTATTTTGTTGATCCTTTCAAAAAACCAGCTCCTGGATTCATTAATTTTTTGAAGGGTTTTTTTGTGTCTCTGTTTCCTTCAGTTCTGCTCTGATTTTAGTTATTTCTTGCCTTCTGCTAGCTTTTGAATGTGTTTGCTCTTGCTTTTCTAGTTCTTTTAATTGTGATGTTAGTATGTCAATTTTGGATCTTTCCTGCTTTCTCCTGTGGGCATTTAGTGCTATAAATTTCCCTCTACACACTGCTTTGAATGCGTCCCAGAGATTCTGGTATGTTGTGTCTTTGTTCTCGTTGGTTTCAAAGAACATCTTTATTTCTGCCTTCATTTCGTTATGTACCCAGTAGTCATTCAGGAGCAGGTTGTTCACTTTCCATGTAGTTGAGCGGTTTTGAGTGAGATTCTTAATCCTGAGTTCTAGTTTGATTGCACTGTGTTCTGAGAGACAGTTTGTTATAATTTCTGTTCTTTTACATTTGCTGAGGAGATCTTTACTTCCAAGTATGTGGTCAATTTTGGAATAGGTGTGGTGTGGTGCTGAAAAAAATGTATATTCTGTTGATTTGGGGTGGAGAGTTCTGTAGATGTCTATTAGGTCCGCTTGGTGCAGAGCTGAGTTCAATTCCTGGGTATCCTTGTTGACTTTCTGTCTCGTTGATCTGTCTAATGTTGACAGTGGGGTGTTAAAGTCTCCCATTGTTAATGTGTGGGAGTCTAAGTCTCTTTGTAGGTCACTCAGGACTTGCTTTATGAATCTGGGTGCTCCTGTATTGGGTGCATATATATTTAGGATAGTTAGCTCTTCTTGTTGAATTGATCCCTTTACCATTATGTAATGGCCTTGTTTGTCTCTTTTGATCTTTATTGGTTTAAAGTCTGTTTTATCAGAGACTAGGATTGCAACCCCTGCCTTTTTTTGTTCTCCATTTGCTTGGTAGATCTTCCTCCATCCTTTTATTTTGAGCCTATGTGTGTCTCTGCACGTGAGATGGGTTTCCTGAATACAGCACACTGATGGGTCTTGCCTCTTTATCCAATTTGCCAGTCTGTGTCTTTTAATTGGAGCATTTAGTCCATTTACATTTAAAGTTAATATTGTTATGTGTGAATTTGATCCTGTCATGATTATGTTAGCTGGTTATTTTGCTCGTTAGTTGATGCAGTTTCTTCCTAGTCTCGATGGTCTTTACATTTTGGCATGATTTTGCAGCGGCTGATACCGGTTGTTCCTTTCCACGTTTAGCGCTTCCTTCAGGAGCTCTTGTAGGGCAGGCCTGGTGGTGACAACATCTCTCAGCATTTGCTTGTCTGTAAAGTATTTTATTTCTCCTTCACTTATGAAGCTTAGTTTGGCTTGATATGAAATTCTGGGTTGCAAATTCTTTTCTTTAAGAATGTTGAATATTGGCCCCCACTCTCTTCTGGCTTGTAGGGTTACTGCCGAGAGATCCGCTGTTAGTCTGATGGGCTTCCCTTTGAGGGTAACCCGACCTTTGTCTCTGGCTGCCCTTAACATTTTTTCCTTCATTTCAACTTTGGTGAATCTGACAATTATGTGTCTTGGAGTTGCTCTTCTCGAGGAGTATCTTTGTGGCGTTCTCTGTATTTCCTGAATCTGAACGTTGGCCTGCCTTGCTAGATTGGGGAAGTTCTCCTGCATAATATCCTGCAGAGTGTTTTCCAACTTGGTTCCATTCTCCCCGTCAGTTTCAGGTACACCAATCAGACGTAGATTTGGTCTTTTCACATAGTCTCATATTTCTTGAAGGCTTTGCTCATTTCTTTTTATTCTTTTTTCTCTAAACTTCCCTTCTCGCTTCATTTCATCTTCCATCGCTGATACCCTTTCTTCCAGTTGATCGCATCGGCTCCTGAGGCTTCTGCATTCTTCACGTAGTTCTCGAGCCTTGGTTTTCAGCTCCATCAGCTCCTTTAAGCACTTTTCTGTATTGGTTATTCTAGTTATACATTCTTCTAAATTTTTTTCAAAGTTTTCAACTTGTTTGCCTTTGGTTTGAATGTCCTCCCGTAGCTCAGAGTAATTTGATTGTCTGAAGCCTTCTTCTCTCAACTCGTCAAAGTCGTTCTCCGTCCAGCTTTGTTCCATTGCTGGTGAGGAACTGTGTTCCTTTGGAGGAGGAGAGGCGCTCTGCTTTTTAGAGTTTCCAGTTTTTCTGTTGTGTTTTTTCCCCGTCTTTTTGGTTTTATCTACTTTTGGTCTTTGATGATGGTGATGTACAGATGGGTTTTTGGTGTGGATGTGCTTTCTGTTTGTTAGTTTTCCTTCTAACATACAGGACCCTCAACTGCAGGTCTGTTGGAGTACCCTGCCGTGTGAGGTGTCAGTGTGCCCCTGCTGGGGGGTGCCTCCCAGTTAGGCTGCTCGGGGGTCAGGGGCCAGGGGTCAGGGGTCAGGGGTCAGAGACCCACTTGAGGAGGCAGTCTGCCCGTTCTCAGATCTCCAGCTGCGTGCTGGGAGAACCACTGCTCTCTTCAAAGCTGTCAGACAGGGACATTTAAATCTGCAGAGGTTACTGCTGTCTTTTTGTTTGTCTGTGCCCTGCCCCCAGAGGTGGAGCCTACAGAGGCAGGCAGGCCTCCTTGAGCTGTGGTGGGCTCCACCCAGTTCGAGCTTCCTGGCTGCTTTCTTTACCTAAGCAAGTCTGGGCAATGGCGGGCGCCCCTCCCCCAGCCTCGCTGCCGCCTTGCAGTTTGATCTCAGACTGCTGTGCTAGCAGTCAGCGAGACTCCGTGGGCGTAGGACCCTCCAAGCCAGGTGCGGGATATAATCTCGTGGTGCGCCGTTTTTTAAGCCCGTCGGAAAAGCACAGTATTCGGGTGGGAGTGACCTGATTTTCCAGGTGCCGTCCGTCACCCCTTTCTTTGACTAGGAAAGGGAACTCCCTGACCCCTTGCACTTCCCGAGTGAGGCAGTGCCTTACCCTGCTTCAGCTCGTGCACGGTGCGCGCACCCATTGACCTGCGCCCACTGTCTGGCACTCCCTAGTGAGATGAACCCGGTACCTCAGATGGAAATGCAGAAATCACCCATCTTCTGCGTCGCTCACGCTGGGAGCTGTAGACCGGAGCTGTTCCTATTTGGCCATCTTGGCTTCTCGCTTTTCTTAATATAACGTCTGATGCAAACCAAAAAAATGAATGCCAATAATTATAGAAAGGAGTTTGCTCTCTCTCAAATAGAGTACTGTGTGACCAAAGGTCCTGTTCCCTGGAAATCTCTCTAGAATTTTTTTTTCTCTTTACCTCATTGAGCCAAACTTCTTTCAAGAATTATATTTGTCCTCTATGTGATATTCATTTTGAAAATGGTTTTCTTTCTATGCAGCTACAACAGAATAATGTGTTTCTTGCTGAACATAATGTAATTTCTTATTCAATAAAAATGAAAAGATAAAGCTGTTCAAAAGAAACTTCCAAACTGACCTGGAAAGGAAACTCCAGAGAGTTACCCCAGTAGTCTGGGAGATCAAAGGGGAATGTTAAGGACTCATCCATCGCATTTATCTTTTATCTAGGCAGTGAGTGATGGACCAATCATGGGATTTTTGCTGTTTCTAAGACAGTGAACAAATCTACAATTACTGGAGAAGGGAAGACCTGCAGCCTTGTAGTGGAGCAAAGAAAACTCAAAAGTAGGTCTTAAATTCACAGACATTCATTATGATTGTCTCAATAAGGGCCTTATAGTTATTGTTCACCTTTGGTGAGTCATGGATCATGACTGAAGGGCAAGAGCCCTTTCCCCAGGAAGATGTATCCACCCATAACTGTTTTATATAATTGATGGAAGTGTGCAGATTCTCTGAAGCTCATTTCTGTACCCTACTGTAAGTCTAGAAAAAGAAAGGCATAGAAAACAATTAGAAATAGATGCTTTTTATTTACTTTTAAAAGCAATTTCTGAAAAATTATGCTAGTATTTATAGTTTAAATAAATTACAATGGAAAAAGGACAAAATAATATTTGATTTTGGCAATTTGTTCATGGAAGAAATTATAGATAATAGGAATCACAATAAAATTAATTTTGAAATCCTTGTGAGAAAGGGTAGGTAAAAAACCTTTTTGAGATTTCTCTAAAGTCTAAAATGTCAGCTTATGGATGGATTTCCCCAGTCAAAAATTTTCCTAGGAGGAAATTTGGCCAAATGCCTAGAGCTAGGAATTTAGGATGAGTTTCTAATTGAATAAGCCATCCTACATAGTTAATCCAACATGTACAAAAAGCAACTCTAAATTCAAAGGAATAATAAGATTTAGGATAGGAAGCAGAGACTAAGAGGCAAACTAAGATTTGATAGAAACTAGAAAAGGCAAGACGAGCCTAAAGTATCCCATGGTTAGCCGCAGAGTCACAGCTCAAACAGGTATGCTCTAACCACACAATCTAAAGTACTTTTCACTCCATTACCTGCTTCTTTCTTTCTTAGCACTTAAACATTCTGAAATTATTTTGCTTATTCACATATTTACAAGCTCATGGTCAACTTCCCCTATTAAAATGTAAGCTCTCTCTAAAAAAAATAAATAAAATAAAATAATCAGTTTATCTGGAGACATTAAAAGCAGAGTTCTATCCAAAAAAAGGATCTGTGGGAATAGGGTCATGTTATTCACACTTGAATTAGTATTGCTGTTTTGGAGCATAGAATTATACCTTTAGATATTAGCTGTCTCCTTTAGATAGACTCCTTGTGGCTTGTAAATACTCTAGAACAGAGGGAATGATGGTGGTGAGAGGCAAAGGAAGAGTCAACTAGTTACTGAAGAGTCACTAGTCACTAATAGACTAGTCAACTAATGTCACTGTGAATGTCAATGGCCCTTTAACTTAGAAGACATTTAAAAATTACAATGAATCAAAAGCAGCATTGACTTCTGTGCCTTATAGAATCTAACAAGAATATCTAATCATTCACTTGTCTGTGCTTTGCAGTTCACTTTACAGGTATTATCAGTTGATGGTATTTATTTTACCATTATTGTTTTTCGGACAAGGAAATTAAGGTCAGAGAAGTCAAATAACTGTCCCCCAAATTTAAGTTATGATAGATCTGAGGCCTCTTTCTACTCAATTGAGAACAGTACATTCCATCTTAGAGTCATCTGGCACTATCAGCAAGAATTTGAGAAATTAGACTGGTGTCTCCTAGGGCAAGAAGGAATGGGGTCATGTTAGGCTCCGTGTCAGAGAGGAGCACTGAAAGGTGGGGTGATAAAATACTGGCTCTTGGTGGTTGGGAGTTTAATAGTGAAGAACAGAGAAAACAGATTCCTACTTCACAGTTCTGTTGGAGCCCAATCCAGAGTAGCACTGGTCAATGAGTTGAAAGAGGTCTTGAGGCATAAGAAGAGAAAGCAGAGGCCCAATCAGTTTTATGCTTCATTCTTTGCTAAGGAAGATGCTGAGATCTTCCCTCCCAAATTTCAGCTCGAAGCTGAAAGGTCAGAGGTACTAAAACTAATAGTGACAGAAGCATGGTATGTTATAAACCTAATGACAAAATAGATGGAAATAATAACTTGGAGGGCACTCATCCCACAGTGCTGTAGGAACTCAAGAGTAAAACAGTCTATGAATGTAAGGTAATTTATAGTCACCAATGACCTTTGAGTATTCCTAGAATTTGAGGATGGGTAACAAATCCAATCGCCTGTTGCAAAAATCCAACCTTTGTCATCAATTTTTAAATTTTATTTATTTATTTATTCTTTTGAGACAGAGTGTCACTTTGTCACCAAGGCTGAAGTGCCGTGGCACAATCTCAGCTCACTGCAACCTCCACCTCCCGGGTTTAAAAGATTCTCCTGCCTCAGCCTCAGCTGGGATTACCACCCAGCTGGTGGTATGCACCACCACACCTGGCTAATTTTTGTATTTTTAGTAGAGACATGGTTTCACCATGTTGGCCAGGCTGGTGCCAATTTCGTAACCTCAGGTGGTCCACCTGCCTCGGCCTCCCAAAGTGCTGGGATTACAGGCATGAGCAACCGCACCCTGGCCGTGTCATCAATTTTTTAAATGAAATAAGTACTTTATTTTTTAAATAGCAATTTTAGTTTCATAGCAAAATTGAGAGAAAGATACAGAGATTTCCCATATATTCCCTGTATTAACCCTTTTGGACTGCTGTAGCAAAGTCCTATAGTACGGCCTTATCAACAATGGAAATTTATTTCTTATTCTGGAAGTTGGGAAGTTCAAGAGTAACACACCAGCAGATTTGGTGTCTGATGAGGGCACGTTTTCTGGTTCATAGACAGCCATCTTTTCATTATGTCCTCAGATGGTGGAAGGAGCAAGGGAGTTCTTTGGGGTCTCTTTTATAAGGGCATTAATCCCATCCACAAGGGTTCCAGCCTCATGACCTAATCACCCCCTCAAAGGCTCCACCTCCTGAGACCATCACATTGGGGATTAAGTTTTCAACATAAGAATTTGTGGGAGACACATTTAATCTATACCTTCTCTGTCTTCACTCATGTATAGCCTCTCTCATTATCAACATCCGCCACCAGAGTGGCACATTTGTTAAAACTGATGAACCTACATTGACACATCATAATCACCCAAAGTCCATAATTTACATTAGAGTTCATTCTTGGTGTTATACACTCTATGGGTTTGTACAAATATATAATGATATATTTTCACCATTGTAGTATCATATAGAGTATTGTCACTGCCCTAAAAATCCTCTGTGCTCCGCCTCTGCATCCCTCCTCTATATCCCTCCAAATCCTGGCAACCACAGATATTTTTTATTGTCTCCATAGTTTTGCCTTTCCCAGAATGTCACATAGTTGGAATCATACATATGTAGACATTTCAGATTGGCTTTTTTCACTTAGTAATATGCATTTAAATTTCCTCCATATCTTTTCATGTCTTGATAGATCATTTCTTCTTAATGCTGTTAAACTAAAATAAAATAGAGACCAGGCCTGAAGAATCTGTAAGTGGACAAAGTCAGTTAGGTCTCATATATGACTTTAACCTTATTTTATTTGCAAACATAATCAAAACTTAACTTGAAGCTGGACACAGTGGCTCATGCCTGTAATCCCAGCACTTTGGGAGGCCGAAGTGGGTGGATCACTTGAGGTCAGGAGTTCAAGACCAGCCTGGCCAACATGGCAAAATTCCGTTTCTACTAAAAATACAAAAATTAGCCAGGCATGGTGGCTCACGCCTGTAGTCCCAGCTACTCGGGAGACTGGGGCAGGAGAATCTTTTGAACCCAGGAGGTGGAGGTTGCAGTGAGCTGAGATCATGCCACTGCACTCCAGCCTGGGCAACAGAGCAAGACTCCGTTAAAAAGGGGGGAAAAAAAAAGCTTGGACTATTTCTTGTAAATGCCCATATGAAAGAAAAAGAAAACTTAAGCTCAACTAATCAGAAACCACCAACTGTTATAGTTGTGTAACTGGGGACTTTCCAGGAGCCTGCACCAAATAAGGCAGCTGCACAATCAATCAAATATTTTCTTTGCTTTACTTCCATGTTTGTCCTATAAAACCTCCCCTTTGCACTCCCTCTTTGAACTCCCCAAACTACTTGTAGTTTGGAGCTGACCATTTAATGAATCATTGTTTGCTCAAATACATTAAAAAAAATTAAATGTGCTTCAGTTTACCTTTTAACAATGTTGAGTGATATTCCATTGTCTGGATATACTATATTAATTCATTCACCTACTGAAGGAAATCTTAATTGCTTCCAGGTTTTGGCAAAAATAAAGCTGCTATAAACATCTGTGTACAGGTTTTTGTGTGGACAGTTTTCAGCTCCTATAGTTAAGTGCTAAGGAGTGTGATTGCTGGATCATATAGTAAGAATATGTTTTGTTTGTAAGAAACTGCCAAACTGTCTTGCAAATGGCTGTACCATTTTGCATTCCCACCACCAGTGAATGAAAGTTCCTGTTGCTACACATCCTTGTCAGCATTTGATATTGTCAGTGTTCTGGATTTTGACCATTTTAATAGATACGTAGTGGTATCACATTATTGTTTTAATTGGCATTTTCCTGATGGTGTAAGATGTGGAACATTTTTTCATATGCTTATTTTCCATCTGTATATCTTCTTTGGTGAGGTGTTCCTTAAGGTCTTTGGTGCATTTATAATTGAGTTGTTTGTTTTCTTGTTGAGTTTTAAGAGTTCTTTGTATATTTTGGATAACAATTCTTTATCAGATATATCTTTTGCAATGATTTCCTCTCAGTCTGTGGTTTGTCTTCTCATTCTCTTTACCTTGTCTTTCACAGAGTAGAAGTTTTAAATTTTAATGAAGTACAGCTTATCAATTCTTTCTTGCATGGATCATGCCTTTGATGTTGTATCTAAAAAAGTCATCACCCTATTCAAGGCTATCTGGGTTTTCTCCTATGTTATATATGTTATATTCTAGGGGTTTTATGGTTTCCCATTTTACAATCAGGTCTATTATCAACTTTGAGTTAATTTTTTTAATTTTTAATTTTTGTGGATACATGGTGTATATATTACATATTGCAAGAGATAGGGTACATGAGATGTTTTGATGCAGGCATGCAATGCATAATAATCACATCAAGTAATATGGGGTATCCATCCCCTCAAACACTTATCCTTTGTGTTACAAACAATCTAATTGTAATCTTAGTTATTTTTAAATGTACAATTAAATTATTATTGACTATAGTCACCCTGTTGTGCTATCACATACTAGGTGTTATTTATTCTTTCTGACTATTTTTTGTACCCATTAATCATCCCCACCTCCCACCCTCTCCACTCGTTTTCTCAGCCTTTGGTAACCATCCTTCTACTCTCTATCTCCATGAGTTCAATTGTGTTGATTTTTAGATACCACAGATAAGTGAGAACGTGTGATATTTGTCTTTCTGTGCCTGGCTTGTTTCACTTAGCATGATGACCTCCAGTTACGTCCACGTTGTGGCAAATGACTGGATCTCATTCATTTTTATGTCTGAATAGTACTCCATTATGTATATGTACCATATTTTCTTTATCCACTTGTGATGGCTAATATTGAGTGTCAACTTGATTGGATTGAAGGATGCAAAATATTTTTCCTGGGTGTGCCTGTGAAGCTGTTGCCAAAGGAGATTAACATTTGAGTCCATGGACTGCGAAAGGCAGACCCTATCCTCAATCTGGATGGGCACAATCTAATCAGCTGCCAGCGTGGCCAGAATGGAAGCAGGCAGAAGAACGTGAAATGACTAGAATGGTTTAGTTTTCTCGTCTACATCTTTCTCCCTTGCTGAATGCTTCCTGCCCTTGAACATCAGACTCCAAGTTCTTCAGCTTTGGAACTCAGACTGGCTTCCTTGCTTCTCAGCTTACAGACAGCCTATTATGGGACCTCACCTTGTGGTCATGTGAGTCAATACTCCTTAATAAACTCCCGTTTATATATACATCTATCCTATTAGTTCTGTCCCTCTAGAGAACCCTGACTAATACACCATTCATCTGTTGATGGACACTGATATGGTTTGGCTGTGTCCCCCATACAGGTCTCATCTTGAATTCCCGTGTGTTGTGGAAGGGACCCGGTGGGAGATAATTGAGTCATGAGGAGAAGTCTTTCCCATGCTGTTCTAGTGATAGTGAACAAGTCTCATGAGATCTGATCATTTTACAAAGAGGAGTTCCCCAGCACAAATTCCCTCTTTGCCTGCTGCCATTCATGTACAAAGTGACTTGTTCCTGCTTGCCTTCCTCCATGATTGTAAGGCCTCCCCAGGCATGTGGAACTGTTAAGTCCAATAAACCTCTTTTTTTCTGTAAATTGCCCAGTCTTGGGTATGTCTTTATCAGCAGCATGAAAATAGACTCATAGAGACACTTAGATTGCATCCAAATCTTGTCTATTGTGAAGAGTGCTGCAAAAATTATGGGAGTGCAGGTATCTCTTCCATATACTGATTTCCTTTCTTTTGGGTATATACCCAGCAGTGGAATTGCTGGATCATAGGGTAGCTCAATTTTTAGTTTTTCAAGGAACCTCCAAACTGTCCTCCATAGTGGTTGTACTGATTTACATTCTCACCAACAGTGTGCAAGGGTTCCCTTTTCTCCACATCCTCGCCAGCATTTGTTATTGCTTGTTTTTTGGATATAAGCCATTTAATTGAGGTGAGGTGATATCTCATTGTAGTTTTGATTTGCATTCCTCTGATGATCAATGATATTGAACACCTTTTCATATGTCTGCTTGCCATTTGTATGTCTTCTTTTGAGAACTGTCTATTCAAATCTTTTGCCCGTTTTTTAACGAGATTATTAGATTTTTTTCCCCATAGAGTTTGTTTGAGATCCTTATATATTCTGGTTTTTAATCCCTTGTCAGATGGGTGGTTTGAAAATATTTTCTCCCATTCTATGTGTTGTCTCTTCACTTTGCTGTGCAGAAGCTTTTTAACTCGAGGTGATCCCATTTGTCCACTTTTGCTTTGGTCGCCTGTACTTATAGAGTACTACTCAAGACATTTTTGCCGAGACCAAAGTCCTGGAGAGTTTTCCAAATGTTTTCTTGTAGTAGTTTCATAGTTTGAGGTCTTAGATTTAAGTGTTACATCTATTTTGTTTAATTTTTGTATATGGTGAGAGATAGGGGTTTAGTTTCATTTTTCTTCATATGGATATCCAGTTTTCCCAGCACCATTTATTGAAGAGACCATTTTTACCCCAGTGGTTGTTCTTGGCACCTTTGTGAAAAATCAGTTCGCTGTAGGTGTGTGGATTTGTTTCTGGGTTCTCTATTCTGTTCTATTGGTCTGTGTGTCTGTGTATCATAAGGGTGACAGTGGTTTCTTGCTGCTCTGTGGCTTATCTCACTCTTCTGTGTTGGCTCTCAGTTCTTCCAGTCACTCGTGTGACTAATTCCTTGAATCAATTTCTGTTGTAAATTCCTGAAGTGGTTTCTACTTTCCTGGTGGGTTCTTTATTGATTTATGTAAAAAAAATCTTTAATCTAGTACCTGGTTAGTAATAATTTCTTCTTATATGGTGGGTTTAAATAAATATAAACTAAGTAGAAATTAGTAAATCCTAAGCATTTTAAGTATGAGAAAAATGCCACAAGCTTATAAACCTTTATTCACAACTCTAAAATCTATAAAGCTCGGAAAACTGAGTTTTGTTTTTAAAAAAACAACAGTGTTTTAAAAACAGTTTGTGGCAAACTTGTTTGATTGCAAATTCTGACTTGAACTGACATGAAGCTATTTATAGCATTTATATACCTTATTCTGTGTGACTTTATTTATAAGTTTCATTGCAGAAAATTTAATATATTTGACTCCAGGAGACTTATCAGGCTCCACTGGGGATGTTATGTCATAAATGAAATGTGCATATATAAATTCCAAAAGATTCTGAATTTAGAAATCCATTGCACCCAAGGGTTTAGAGTAAGGGATTGTGTGGTCATACAGATTTCAGAAAAAGGAAAGGTTATCTCTGAAATGGCCTTGCAGAATTGGTAGAATGGCAGAGATAGGAGGTAAAGGCATTCTGAGTATAAATAAAGTCATATTTATATGTACATATTTATATGTACATTATATATACATATATATGTATAAGCTTTTGTAAAATGCGTAGAGTTCTTGATTTGATTCTCAGCTTGGTCACTGTTAATGTATTGCAGAGCTGCTGATTTGTATACATTAATTTTGTATCCTGAAACTTTTCTGAATTCATTTATCAGTTCTAGGAGCTTTTCAGAGGAATCTTTAGGGTTTTCTAAGTATACGATCATATCATCAGCAAACAGTGAGAGTCTGACTTTCTCTTTACTGATTTGGATGCTCTTTATTTCTTTCTCTTGTCTGATTGCTCTGGCTAGGACTTCCAGTACTGTGTTGAATAGACGGCATGAGAGTGGGCATCCTTATCCCGTTTCAGTTCTCAGAGGGAATGCTTTAAACTTTTCCCTGTTCAGTATTATGTTAGCTGTGGGTTTGTCATAGATAGCTTTTATTACATTGAGGTATGTCTCTTTTATGCTGATTTTGCTGAGGGTTTTAATCGTAAAGCAATGCTGGATTTTGTCAAATGCTTTTTCTGTGATGATTGAGATGATCATGTATTTTTGTTTTTAATTCTGTTTATGTGCTGTGTCACATTTATTGACTTGTGTATGTTAAACCATCCCTGCAACCCTGGTATGAAACTCACTTGATCATGGTGGATTATCTTTTTGATATGCTGTTGGATTCAGTTAGCCTAGTATTTTGTTAAGGATTTTTACATCTATGTTCATCAGGGATACTGGTCTGTAGTTTTGATTTTTTGTTATGTCCTTTGCTGGTTTAGATATTAGAGTGATACTGGCTTCATAGAATGATTTAGGGAGGATTCCCTCTTTCTCTGTCTTGCAGAATAGTGTCAATAGGGCGGTATAAATTCTCTTTGAATGTCTGATAGAATTCAGCTGTGAATATGTCCAGTCCTGGACTTTTTTTGGTTGGTCATTTTTTTAATTACCATTTCAATCTTACTGCTTGTTATATTGTTCAAGGAGTATACCTAACCAAGGAGGTGAAAGAACTCTACAAGAAAAACTACAAAACACTGCTGAAAGAAATCATAGATGGCACAAACAAATGGACACACATTCCATGCTCCTGGATGGGTAGAATCAATATTGTGAAAATGACCGTACTACCAAAAGCAATCTACAAATTCAATGCAATTTCCATCAAATTGCCAACATCATTCTTCACAGAACTAGAAAAAAAAATCCTAAAATTCATATGGAACCAAACAAAAGCCCACATAGCCAAAGCAAGACTAAGCAAAAAGAACAAATCTGCAGACATCACATTACCTGACTTCAAACTATACTATAAGGCCATAGTCACCAAAACAGCGTGGTACTTGTATAAAAATAGGCACATAAACCAATGGAATAGAATAGAGAACCCAGAAATAAAGTCACATACTCACAGCCAAATGATTTTTGACAAAGCCAGTGGCATAAAGTGGGGAAAGGACACCCTATTCAACAAATGGTGCTGGGATAATTGGCAAGTCACATGTAAGAGAAAGAAACTGGATTCTCATCTCTCATTTTATACAAAAATCAATTTGAGATGGATCTGGGACTTAAATCTAAGACCTGAAAATATAAAAATTCTAGAAGATAATGTAGGAAAAACCCTTCTAGACATTGGCTTCGGCAAAGACTTTATGACCAAGAACCCAAAGCAAATGCAACAAAAGTAAATAGGTGGGACTTAATTAAACTAAAAAGCTTCTTCACAGCAAAAGGAACAGTCAGCAGAGTAAATAGACAACCCACAGAGTGGAAGAAAATCTTCACAATTTATACATCCAACAAAGGACTAATATCCAGAATCTGCAAGGAACTCAAACAAATTAGCAAGAAAAAAACAATCCCATCAAAAAGTGGACTAAGGACATGAATAAGCAATTCTCAAGATATACAAATGGCCAACAAACATATGAAAAAATGCTCAACATCACTAATTAACATGGAAATGCAAATCAAAACCACAATGCAATACCACCTTACTCCTGCATGAATAGCCATAATCAAAAAATAACCAAAATCATAGATGTTGGTGTGGATGTGGTGAAAAGGGAACACTTCTACACTGCTGGTGGGAATGTAAAGTAGTGCAGCCACTATGAAAAACCGTGTGGAGATTCTTTCAAGAACTAAAAGTAGAACTACCATTTGATCCAGCAATCCCACTACTGAATATTTACCCAGAGGAAAAGAAGTCATTATATGAAAAAGATATTTGCATATGCATGTTTACAGCAGCACAGTTCACAATTGCAGAAGTATGGAACCAGGCCAAATGCCCATCAATCAACTAGTGGATAAAGAAATTGTGGTATATATACAATGGAATACTACTCAGCCCCAAAAAGGAACAAATTAATGGCATTCCCAGCAACATGAATGGAACTGGAGGCTATTATTCTAAGTGAAGTAACTCAGGAATGAAAAACCAAACATTATGTGCTCTTATTCATAAGTGGGAGTTAAGCTATGAAGATTCAAAGGCATAAGAATGACATAATGGACTTTGGGGACTCGGGGGAAAGGCTGGGAAGGGGGTGAGGGATAAAAGACTACAAATTGCGTTCAGGGTATACTGCTTGGGTGATGGGTATACCAGAATCTCACAAATTACCACTAAAGAACTTAGTCATGTAACCAAATGCCACCTGTTCCCCCAAAACCTGTGGAAATAAAAAAATTTTTAAAAGAGAAAGGTATAAATAAAAATGTAGAAAAAGGGAAAAATGAGGGACGTGGAAAAACTGTAAATAGGAGGAGGAGATAAATGAGAATAAGTAGGATATAAATTATAAAAAATTACCTAATGTTGAATAATATTGATAAGAAATTGAGAACCTTTCATAAATTTTGAGTAGAAGAGTAACTTAAATGACATTGTGCTAAAAGAACATTAAACTAAGTAGGCTGGCTTGATAAGACAAATTTTGAAAATGGGATACATTCAACAGGCTGCTTTAATAGAATGGGCAAATAAAATTGAAATGGGTTGGTGGTACGGCAAACAAAGTACAAATATAGAGTCTATAGTATTTGGTAATTAACTGAATATAGGGGGAGGGAAGGGTATCTTAGATAACTAAGTTCTCATGGCACTGAAAGAACGGTGCTACCATTAGTAGAAATATACAAGATAGTGGGAGGAGCAAGGTTTGGGATAAGAGGACATTTTTAAGCTAGGACATACGGGGGAGCTCAAATATTAAAGCCATCTGGAAATGATGGAATGTTATGAAGACAGCATGTGAATATCTGCTTTCTTACAGTCATTTATGGAGTCATAAGTTTGTGAGAAAAGCGTTTCCAAGTATGTTCTTCATTTGAAATTAGCATATAGACATCAGACTTCAGAACTGATAGGTTTGCTTTGGTAAAGCTCTTCAAAACAAAAGCTTTGCCAATGTTTGGATTTAAATAAATTCCTATAACTAAGAACAGAAACTGCTATTTTCATATTAACAAATTCACTTCCCCAGCACATATGCCACAGTTCCAGAATTACAAATTGAATGAATACACAGTTATGAAAAGAAATTCCAAAGTGATTTTATGGTTTTGATTCCTTGTGAGTTTGGAATTATCATTCTAAGGTGATCTGAAAATTCTTATTCCTCAAAAGTAGTTTATTAAATAGACATCTATCCTTTTCCTTTGAGAAATGGCAATCACAAAACCACAGTCATATTTTTGTCATTGCTCAAGTACCATCGAAATTGCAGTATCATAGAAACAGATGCACTTCTCTAATTATAGAGATGGTGACTTTGTTTATAGGCAAATGCAGTTTTCAAATGTACAACTAGTTCCTTTTTATTAAGTGGGTCTCCTGTGGCTAGAGTGAAGTTAGCTCTCATAAGTATACACAAGGACACCTGTATTAGTTCACTAGGGCTGCCTTAAGAAAATACCACAAACTGAGTGACTTTAAAAAAAACAAATTTATTGTCTGGGTTTTGGAGGCTAGAAGCTTGAAAGCAACGTGTCAGTAGGGTGGGTTCCTTTTGAGGGCTGTGGGGGTAGGATTTGTTCCAGGCCTTTCTGCGTGGCTTGTAGATGGCCGTCATCTCACCCTGTCTCTTCACATAGTCATCCCTGGGTACATGTCTGTCTCTGTCCAAATTTTCCCTTTTGTGAGGACACAATCATATTGGATGAGGGCCCACCCTCCTGGTCCCATTTTAATTTAATCAGGTCTGTAAAGACTATACCTTCAAATAATGTTACTTTCTGAGGTACTTGGCGTAGAACTCCAATATGGGTTTTTTTTGTGGGGGGTGGGGTGGACACAATCATTATAGGTGTGTTCATATGACTCATGCACCCCTTGCCCCCACTGCTGAGAACGTGGGATGGAACTCCTGGATGATAGGCTGACACAGACAGTTCTTTCAAGGAGGAAAATTAATAATCAATGGAAAGAGGATTATTTGTTCACTGGGTCCTCTTTACTATTAGACTAAAGATATTCTTTCCAAAAAAATGGAGCCTGGATACATCATAATTATCTATCTGTCAGTAAAAGCAATAACTTTTTAAAAAAAATTCCAGGAGAGTTTTTATTTTATTTATTTGTCATAATTAACTTTTATTTAACTTAATTATAAGTTGCTGATGATAGGGCATTATCTTATGCCCAACATACAGTTGTTCTTATGCCCAAGATAT
The DNA here is from genome assembly GCF_029289425.2 of Pan paniscus. Taxonomy (NCBI): domain Eukaryota; kingdom Metazoa; phylum Chordata; class Mammalia; order Primates; family Hominidae; genus Pan; species Pan paniscus. Next base: position 88,214,367 of record NC_073259.2, read on the forward strand.
TGTAAGTTTATTAAATAAGTGAAATAATGAACAAATAGTTTATGAGATTCTGTTGTATACCATTGCATTATCATTTGGAGAGAAGAAAGAGAAAGAGGAAACAAATAATGGAATGACAGAATCCTCTCTGTAAATAAAATAAAAATAAAAATTATAGAATATTAGAATTTGGAGACCATTGTAGGAGAAATTCAGTCTCCCTTTTCACAATGGAGAATTGATGTTCAAGCAGATCAACGTTTCTGAGATCATAGGGGTAGTTAGTATCAGGCTTAGGAATAATATGGCATAGTGGAGGCACTTTGAAATCAGAGTTTTTATTGCTGCCATTTTTTATACAGGCATTATTTAGATCTGCAGGTCAATTAAGGATTGGCTGATCTCAGCTGGGCTCAGCTGGGTGACTGTTAATGTCATCTAGGCTCTCTCGTGTCCTCTCAGTTGATCTAGGCTGGCCTTGGCTGGGGTGATTTGGCTTTGTCCTTCATGTCTTTCATTTTCCTTTTGGGATCAATGGGCCCAGTTGGGTATGTTTTTATGGCAATGACAGAGGAGCAAGAGAGCAAGCCCAACTGTTGCAAGCATTTTCCAAGCTTTTAGTTACGCTATGTTGCTAATATTCCATTGGTAAAGTCAAAGGGCTGAGCCCAAGGTAAAGGAGAAGGATATACTCTCATTCTTCAATGGGAGAAACAATGAAGTCACATGACAAAGGCCACAGATAAAAGGGGAGGCTATGAAGAATTGAGGCCAATAATCTACCACAAATGATGAAAGATGGGGACTGAGAGATAGAAGGTGGGAATTTATAAGATGTGTGCTTTTCCCCTCAAGAATAGGGTGCCCAAAATCTTGGCTCTACTGTGTAACTTTGTGAAAATTGGCTATCTAGCTTCAGTTTCTTCATCTATAAGCAGAGATTAACGATATCTATATTGTTGTATAATTGTGAAGAATATGGAGATGTTATTTATAAAACTTCATCATGTAGTATATTTGGAATTTGTTAGATTCCTTTCCTCTTCTCCTTCAAGGTACTATTTCAGGGTATACATACCTAAAAAACTAGAAGACCATTACAAAGCAAATAATTTTGGGTGTTTGTTTAAATGTTTGTGCTGTTTACCAGTGAAGCCACCTTGTCCTCTAGTCTTCTTTGGTGGGAGGTTCTGATTAGAATTCAGTCTCTTTCCTTGTTATAAGTCTGTTCAAATGTTCTATTTCTTCTTGTGTCAGTTATTGTAGTTTGTGTTTTACTAGGAATTTGTTTCATCTAAGCTTCTGAATTTGTTGACATATAATTGCTCATAGTATTGTCTTATAATCCTTTTATTTCTCTAAGGTAGGTAATAATGGCCACATGTTCATTTCTGACTGTTTCATGGCTTTTGATGTACCCTGAGTCTTCTAATCCATTGCAGTCATTATCCTTGTTGATGTTGTATTAACGCATCCCTGTTCAGTGAGACTGTCAGGCTGGCTCCTGTATCTGGGTGACACCACTTCATGAGCCCATGGCAGCGTCTTTGATCTGTGAGACACTGAGATGACCCAGTGTACTAGTTCATTCTCACACTGCTATAAAGACATACCTGATGCTCGGTAATTTATAAAGAAAAGAGGTTTAATTGGCTCATGGTTCTGCAAATATATACATAATGATTTATTGTGCATTACTGATTGTGCATTAATGTAGAGGAGGAAAAAAGGGGAAATTTCTTGGTATGAAGAGGATATTCAACAAAGATGAATGGACAGGAATAGAGAGGGTATTCCAAGGATAGAAGGGGACTGGCATAAAATAAAATGAGGAAATGGTGTTGAAATAAACAAAATCAGAAAATAGTCTCATGATAGCGCTTTCTCCCTGTGTGGGATACTAGAGTAGGAGGCATGTGCTAAATGGGTCTTGAAAAAATTTGCAAGATATTTCTTGTCTTATGTCTGTCCAGTACTTTTTCTTCTCCTAGGATTCTTTAGAGATTTGTAAAACTGGAAAGAAGATCTAAAGAGATTGAAATGACATGTGCTTTGCTTCTCTCCTATTTTCTGATCTTTTCCATTTATTCTAATCTTTGCTGTGGACATATATACCATTGTGTTCTTTATTCATTAAGCATTTATCATGGGCCAACTATGTGCAAAGTATTGTATCTGATTTGAGGTGATGAGTTAGTGGTTGTGGGATGTGTGTACAGAGATATATGACAAAGGTTTCTGCTGTCTGGAAACTGGATATTCTCAAGTTGTTCCTTCCACCCACCTGCAGTAATTTACATTCTTCTTTCTTGCACTATCTACTTTGCTTTTTATCTCAGGCTGACCTCTATGAAAAGGATCAACTGAGCTCTGTTTCTTCTGTCTTCCATTTGAGTTTAGTTGATTGGATGCACCAGTAAGGGGGAAGAGAGTTTGATTCCTGCCCTGCGGGCCTGAGGTTTGGCAGTGGCTGGATTTATACAAGTCACAGATCCCATCCAGCACCCAGACCTTTCCTACAGCAACAGCTACAGCTGCCCTGAGTTCTGGTAACTGCTCCTTCTCTTACTCCTTTAGGCCTAAAGGTAGTAATAGTTTCCACTGTTGCCAGTCCTGAGGTGCTTCATCAATAGTTGTTGGTTTCCCTTAATCCCATCCATACATTTGTACATAGTCCCTTCACGAATCCTTCTTCAGTTACTCCTTCTGATTGTGCCATCTGTGTTCTGTCAGGACCCTGGCTGATACACCTTCCTGCTGTAAAGCCAATATGTGAATTGAGAGACAGATGGTGGTAATGTGCTTTCCTTCTGAGTACAAGATTTGCTGGATTAGTGATACCCAATTTTTAAATATATATTTTCATACATTTTCCTTTTTGTTTGCAAGATGCTTTTTATTGTTGCTATTTGTCTTCTCTGAGATATTAAAGATAGCAGGTACAGTGTAGTATAGTAGCTTTTCCTTTCCTCTCTCCCTCCCTTCTTCCTCTCTCTCTCCCTCTCTCCCTCCTTTCCTCCCTCTCTTCCCTTTCTTTCATTCTTTCTTTGTTTCTACATATTTTATTTTAAATATGACAATATACATACACACATGCATACATATTTAAAATTCACCTTCCACATTATTAGACAAGCTCTTCTTCTCAATGCTGATTTTTCACAAATTATTTTCATTTGTGTAATCTAAGTCATAAAATGCAAACTTCTAGTAGCAGTAACCACTTTATATTGTTATCCCTGTGTATATAAAAGGCACTATGCAAAGTATTACACATATAATATTTAATCCTCATAACAAATCAATATTATTTAATTCATTTAACATCTGAGAAAATATAAAGATCAAATTAGTAGCTCAAGGTTAAATAGCAGTAATTTGCATAACCAAGATTTGAACAAAACTTAGTCTTACTCCCATCTCCCATGACATTTTCATTTCAAAACCCCTCTTCTACTTTTCTGACTCTGTTTTTCTCATCTGCCATTTCTATCAGCCATTAAACATTGCTCATGATCTTGCCTTAGCTCCAGGGGTTCCTTCACAGAGGTTCCTTCACAGTCTTTGAACAAGCCTTTGCATCTCTTTACTGAATTACATAAGAACTTATTTTTGTGGAAAAAAATGTTTATGTTTACCAGCATTTGTCATTCTTTCTTCTTAACTGCTATGTGAAGGAAAAACAAGAAGGAAACCTCTGAGATCTAATCAATGTTTGGACAAAACAATAGGACTGGTGTTCTGAGGAAAGATATTAGCATTAAGGCCAGACAATTTGGTGCCCATTTTATATGAAAACAATAAAATGCTGGTATTTTTTATTCATGCATTATACCTCCTCATGCCTTATACTTCTAAATAGTTCACTCTCAATAATCTCCCTGCACCCTTGCAATCTGTTGCCACATCTTATATATCCTAACCTTCCAATATCTCAAGAATTTCTTTTTTTCTATCCCTGCTATAATTTCCTTTAAAAAGTTTGTTCTGTGATGCTTTTGAAATAGGCAATAGTTTGCAAACTTTAATGTGTGATGTCTTAATTTTTCTTTTTTCTCTATTGTCAAACTCAATGTAACTTGTAAACCTCATTTACAATATCGGCAGTAACTCATTCTTATTAACTCAACATTCACTCAGTTTCACCACATGTTCTTGGTTGGAGTTAAGATCCCTTAGATTGAGTATTACCCAAGAGCCTCATCCACGGTCCAGGCTCCGCCTCCTTTTGTTTCCTGTCTAATCCTTTGATGGATGTGTCACTGTTTACATGCAGCCATGCTGAAGCACTTGCAGTTTCCTAAGCAGTGTCTGCAATGCTTTTCTTGCTCTTATTTTCAAAGATGTAGCTCTTTTTGCCAAGTAAACCATATTGTCCTTTCTCTCTTTTCACCTTCTTCACTGGAATTCACATGAATGAATAAATGTCTATTCTATTTGGCCTCTCTTTCAAAAGATTTGATAAATACCTAACTTCTGAAAGCCCCAAAGAAGTAAGTTCATTTCCATTCCAAAGATAAACAGGCTCAGAGATTTACTCTGCTCCATAAAAGTAACAAATATATAAATTGTAGATAAGGAATTGGAATTTCTGTTTCTGATTCTAAATTCCATATATCTCACTATACTTACTGTAACCTATTATTTGTTCATATATAATAGCAGATAGTAGTGGAATTCCTAATGTATATCAATCACTGGGATGCAGAGATGGTTTAAAAATTCTCACAGTTCAGAGGAGTACATGGTGAGATAAATAAAGCACAAATTGGAGACTTATGGCAACAGAGTCAGAGGGCAGAAAAAAATGCTGTGCTCTGGGAAGGTAGGAGAGACTCCTCAGAGAAGAAATATTTATGTCAAGTCTTCATATTTAAGTAAGACTTTCCTAGGCAGAATGAATTTCAGGGAGGAATAACTGATATTGCCTTAATTTTAAATTTTGATATTTTATCTTTTTTTGCATTGATTTTTTAAAATATTGCATAAAATATTTCCCTTGATGACTGAGTTTTTTGGCATCCCTTTAAACTTTGTGCTGAAGCAAATGCCCTGTTCTTCTAGCTCTAGTCTTTTCCCTGGGAACAGTCACGGAGTTGGAAAAGAAACAGATTTACCAGCAAATGGCGAACAATTCAGCCTTAGTAGAGTGAAGGGTGCAAGTCCGTGGGAGTGGTGGGGAGGTGGAGATTCTCCAAAGACAGTTGAGGGCTGAATTGTGAGGCGACTGTGTAATAGGCTAAAAATTTTGGTTTTGATTTTTTAAAAGAGTAATTGGAAGGCTTTTTTAAAAATCAAGAATAATATCATCAGATTTTATTTTTGGAAGAATCCTTTATAGAGGACTGAGTGAATCAGTGCAAGACTTGAAGCAAGGCAATAAACTGAGTTAGTTTCATTAAACAAAGTAAGAACTATTGAGAACCTAAATAAAAGCGAGATAGATATTAATTTGGGTAATATAATCTTATAATTAAAATATTTTATGCTAATTATAGAATTTTAATTTTTTTCTTCTAGGAATGTTCATCTGGCCAAAAATTATTTTGAAAATGTCATCATCTGATTTTCTACCTTTTAATATTTCACTTGTCTCTAGTTAAGCTATAAAATAATGGTGAAGCATAACTTCACATGTCTACTTTATCTGATAAACACTGTTTTTCTCGTTCTCAAGAAAATCAACAGCAGGAAACCTCAGAGTTGATTTTGTTTAGCCTCTTACCACATAGCGGAAAAAATGGAAAATAAGTGCAAAAAGCCTGAGAAATTGAAAGTACACTCTAGTCACTTGAGAATTATCTCTCATAATCCTTTACAAACTTTTCTTTTCTCTTCTTTTCTTTTTTCTTTTCTCCTCTCCTCGCCTCTCCTCTCCTCTCTTCTCCTCTCTTCTCTTCTCTTCTTTTTTTTGGAGTGCAGTGATCTCGGCTCACTGCAGCCTCAACCTCTCAGACTCAAGAGATGTTCCCATCTCAGCCTTCCAAGTAGCTGAGACTCCAGGCGCACGCCACCACACCTGGCTATTTTTGTATTTTTTGTAGAGATGATGTTTTGCCATGTTGTCCAGGCTGGTCTTGAACTCCTGAGCTCAAGTGGTCTGGCTGCCTCAGCCTCCCAAAGTGCTGGGATTTCAGGCTACAAACTTTTTCAACCCTAATAAGGAGAAAGTTCCTCCACTACAAAATGCTCAACTCATCCTAATGTTTTTTCATTTGTTTACCTAGCAACATTCTTTCACTCTATAAGATATTTTTAAAAAATATAGCCTATAAGAGAACAATTTGTCCACGTATAGTTCAACCAGGGTTATGTCGTATTTCATTATTTAAATCATGCTATTTTTTGGGGGGATCACAGAATAACCATACTGGGGAATTAAGATATGAAAATGATAAAAGTCAACTGCTGATGGATTTCATGTTCCTAATCACTTTGCACCATATCATCAGCAAGAAAGTATGAAATTAAAAAGAATGAAGAAAAGGCTGTAATAAGTTTGTCCTGGAAAAATATGAGTTACTTTGTGAAGTAATAAGTAACTTTATTTTGGCAGTCATTGTTGGCAGACGTGGAAGATATTGTTTAATAGATTTTTCTGACTGTTTTCCTAATAGGGCATCTTCATCATGAACCTCAATGCCAAGTGTCTTATCTTGTAAGTTATGATATCTTCTTTCAGGGGACAGAGAAATAGGAGTTGAGAAACTAGTTTCTAGTTTGGTGAACAGAACCTTCTCTAAGCAATTAGGAAAATGAGTATGTATCTGTAGCAGATGTTAATTAGGGTTCTGTAATCATCTTTCCCTTTCCTTGCTTCTCCCTTATTTCCATTCCTTTTCTTTCTGCTAACTTGGGCATTTTTTCATCCCCAAAGTTTCACATATCTTCTCTAGACTGGTGGCTCAATCTCCTCAACTCATTCTGTACTTCAGATATCTAGAGCTATAGTCTTGTTTGCCTTCTAGATTTTTTTTTCTTAGAATAGCTCAGTTTCTAACAGTGTACAGTGTAATATTTCAGATTGCCCTGCCTTTGCAGAAGATACTACTATTGGCTTAGTCAACTCAATTTGAAACCTGTGAATAACCTTTCATTTTTTTCATGTTTTCCTTTTCCTAGAACCTTATCTTCTTGATATTTTCAGCACGTCCTCTTTCATCCCTTCATTTCCATCCTCACAGTATGTCATTCATTATGACATGACTAGACCATTGCAGTAGCTGCTGCCTGGTCTTCCTTCCTTTGTGTTTAGCATTCTTGTCCCCTCTCCTCCAAATTCTAATTTAATCCGGGAATTTGAACTTTGAGATTGATTGTGTCACATCCTGCTCAAAACTCACTGTTTGCTCCTTCTCGTTTACTAATTAAGGTCACACATTCTATAGTCCTAACCTATCTATTTAATTGCATTTAACTATTGTTTTATTTTTAAATTTACATAGTGTGACACAATTTTTTTTGCTATGCAGTTTTATGAGTTGTGAGAATGAATAATGTCATGTCACCATCACCACAATCACAATAAATCGGTTTTGTCACCCCCAAATCTTTCCTTTTGATGTTCCTTTGTAGTCAAGCTCTTCTTCTGTCCCTGAGCCTTGGCCATAATTGATCTTTTTTCTGTCCTTATAGCTTTGCCTTTTCCAGAACATGACCTACATGCAATCATACAGTATGTAATATTTGGATCTAGATTCTATCACTTAGCAGGACACATCTGTCCTTATTGCATATATTGATAGTTCATTCCTTGTAATTGCTGAGTAGTATTCCATTGTATGGACCACCAAAATTTTCTTATCCATTCATTAAAGGACATTTGAGTTATTTGCAATTTGGAAATTATGAATAATGCTACTATCAACATTCACGTGTAGATTTTTATGTGAATATATCCTTTCATTTCTTTTGAGTATATACCTAGGAGTAAATGAGTGGGTCATATGGTAAGTGGATGTTTATCTTTGTAAGGAACTGTCAAACAATTTTCCAGAGTGGTTATACCATTACATTTCCAACAGGAACGTATGGGTATTCCAGTTGCTCTGCATCCTTGCCAGTGCTCACTTTGTCAGGTGTGTGTGTGTGTGTGCGTGTGTGTGTGTACGTGTGTACGTGTGTTGTTTTTTAGCTATTCCAGTCCATGTATACTGATATCTTCTTGTGACTTTAATTTGCATGGCTCTAATGACTATTGATGTTGAAAATATTTTTATGTGATTATGTGCCATTGGTATATTTTTTTGGTGCAGTGTCTTGATATTTTCTGCCCATAGTTTGTTGGTTTTTTCTTTTCCTTTTTCTTTTTTTTTGAGATGGAGTCTCACTCTGTTGCCCAAGCTGGAGTACAGTGGCACGATCTTGGCTCACTGCAACCTCTGTCTCCTGAGTTCAAGTGATTCTCCTGCCTCAGCCTCCTGAGTATCTGAGATTACAGGTGCTTGCCACCATGCCCATATAATTTTTGTATTTTTAGAAGAGATGGGGTTTCACCATGTTGCCCAGGCTGGTCTTGAACTCTTGACCTCAGGTGATCTTCCCACCTCGGCCTCCCAAAGTGCAGGGATTACAGGCGTGAGCCACTGTGCCCAGCCTTCTTTTCTTATTACTGAGTTTTGAGAGTTTCTTTTTTATTTTGTATACTGTCAGTTATATATATTTTTCTCCCAGTCAAAAGCTTGTCCTTTTAGTCTCTGAACAGTGTTTTTTATAGAACAAAATATTTTAATTTAGCTGAAGTTTAATTTATCAATTTTTCTTTTATGGATCATGCATTTGGTGGCATACCTCAGATTTCTTTGTCTAATACAAGTGCATGGAGATTTTCTCTCTTGTTTTCTTCCACAATTTTTATAGTTTCACATCTTACATTTAGGTCTATAATCCATTTTGAGTTTGTATGTGTATGTGTATAAACTGTGAGTCATAGGTTAGGATTAATTTCGTTTTTTGAGTCAGAATCTCATCCTGTTGCCCAGGCTGCAGTGCAGGGCATGATCAGAGCTCACTGCAGCCTTGACCTCCTGGCTCAAGTGATCCTCACGCCTTAGTCTCTCAAGTAGCTGGGACTTACAAGAATGCACCACCATGCCCATCTAAATTTTTTTGTGTGTTTTTTTGTAGAGATGGAGTCTCACTATGTTGCCCAGGCTGGTCTCAAACTCCTGGCCTCAAGCAATCCTCCCACCTCAGCCTCCCAAAGTTCTGGGATTACAGACATGAGCTACCACTCCTGGATGAGGTTCTTTGTTTGTTTTTTTGTTTTGCACGTGGAAGTCCAATTGTCCTAGCACCATTTGTTGAAAAGAAGTCCTTTCTCAATTGAACAGCATTTGTACCATTGCCAAATATCAATTGACTATGTTTGTGTTGGTATTCTTTTTGATTTTTTATTTTGTTTCATTGATATTTATCTTTTCACTAATACCATACTGTTTTGATCACTGTAGTTTTATAGTAAGTCTGAAAAATCAGGTTCTGTGAACCCTCCAAATTTCATCTTCCTTTGGTTTTGAATTGTTTTGGCTATTCCATATAAATTTTACCATCAGCTTGTTTATATCTACCAAACTTCTCCTGGGTTTTTTATTGGGAGTTGATTAAATCTACAGATCAATTTGGGGAGAATTGATTTGTTAACAATATTCAGTTTCTAGTCCATGAACACTAGATATCTCTCAATTTTATAGATCTTTTCAACTAACTATCTTTTGATTCTATAAATATTCTCTATTATTCTTCTTAGTTTCATTGTTTTCTGTTTTAATCTGTATTATTTTTGTTTTTCTGCTTGCTTTGGATTTAGTTTGCTCTTCTAGTATCTTACGGTGAAAATTAGACCTTTCTTCTTTTCCAAGATAGATATATAATGCTATAAGTTTTTATCTAGGTACTGCTTTGACTGCTTCTCACAAATTTTGATATATTTTATTTTTATTTAGTGAAAAATATTTTCTAATCCAATCTCCCTTTGCAATCTCATCTTTAAAGACTTTCCTTATGTACCCTCTGTTCTAGCCATACTTGTATGATTTCCTGCTTTTGTTCCTTTTCTTTGGCTGTTTTCTTTACTTGAAATGCCTTTCTTCCTAGTTTATCAGTCTGACCCTCCTCAAATGTCATATTCTTTGTGAAGGTTTCCTAGATCACCATAATAGGAAGTGATACCTCCTTCTTTGAGCCCCTAGAGTATGTTATACTTCTCTTATGTCATTTCATTCCTTCTATTGTTCCAGCTCCAAGTCCTTGATGTCCCTCCTGCCCCAAGTCAGAGCTCTTCTCCTAGCAGTTAACAAGGCCCTTGCCTTATATTTTGTAAATCACATGAGTGAAGTTTGGTAATGTGCGTCATTGGTCTTCTCATAGGTTGGTTCTGGAGAGGTGGGTATGGTAAGTCCTGCAGGTCAGGAGGGCAATGGGGAAGAGCATCGGGATTGCCTCCTACAATTGGCTTGCTTTCCTTTTTCTATCTGATTTTTTTCTATGTTTTTTTTTTCCTATCTTATGTTTTCTATGTATTTAAAAAGGTGTCATCTGGATAAAGAAAATGTGGTACATATACACCATGGAATACTTTGCAGCCATAAAAAGGAACGAGATCATATCCTTTGCAGGCACGATCTCGGCTCCCCGCAGCCTCTGCCTCTTGGGTTCAAGCGATACTCCTGCCATGAATGGACCTGGAAGCCATTATCCTCAGCAAACTAACACAGGAACAAAAAAACCAAACACTGCATGTTCTCACTTATAAGTGGGAGCTGAATGATGAAAACACAAGGACACATGGTGGAGAACAACACACACTGGGGCTTGTTGTGGGGGTGTGGGAGGAGGGAGCACATCAGGAAGAATAGCTAACAGATGCTGGGCTTAATACCTGAGTGATGGGATGTTCTGTGCAGCAAACCACCATGGCACATGTTTACATATGTAACAAACCTGCACATTCTGAACATGTACCCCTGAACTTAAAAGTTGGGGAACAAAAAGTCAGTCATGTTATACTGTCCTGATTAAGCTCCTATCAATATTTACTTTATAAGATTCATATGCTTTTTTTTTTTCATAAAGTGAGAGCAAGTTTATTAAGAAAGTAAGGAGATAAAGGAATGGCTACTCCACAGATGGAGCAGTGGCCTGGGCTGCTCTACTGAATATACTTATAGTTATTTCTTGATTATATGCTAAACAAGGGATGGATTATTCATGAGTTTTCTGGGAAAAGGGTGGGCAATTCCCAGAAATGAGGGTTCCTCCCTTTTTTAGATCATATAGGGTAACTTCCTGATGTTGCCATGGCATTTGTAAACTGCCATGGTGGTGGTGGGAGTGTCTTTTAGCATGCTAATGCTTATATTAATAATTAGCTTATAATGAGCAGTGAGGATGACTGGAGGTCACTTTCATCGCCATCTTGGTTTTGGTAGGTTTTGGCCAGGTTCTTTACCTCATGCTGTTTTATCAGCCGGATCTTTGTGACTTGTAAATTGTGCTGACATCCTATCTCATTCCATGGCTAAGAATGCCTGACCTCCTGGGAATGCAGCCCAATAGGTCTCAGCCTTATTTTTCCCAGTCCCTATTCAAGATGGAGTTGCTCTGGTTCAAATGCCTTTGACATATTTCTGTTTCACAAGGGTACCCTTAATCCTAAGGGTTGTAGAGGGATGAAGATCCATCTTCTGTAATTTCTTCACGCTGAATAGGGGCGGTGATATTCCTGCCTAACTATTAGGGCATCTTGTAGCCAGGGTAAAGAGGAGCTCAGTCAGAAAGCGTCAGTATGCTGAGGGCCATTTATAACTCTGAGTTCTGACAGAAGGTGTTATCTGGAAGATTAGTAATTGTTCAATTTAAGAAAACATTGAGAAAGCTCATCCTGTATTCCTATATGAAGAGTACAATAGCAATAGATTCCACAACAGTAAAGCAAAATAAGCAAAATTATCCCAAGTAAACAAATTAGAAGGCTTTCCACGAACTGGGCAATTGTTGAAACCATGCTGATTTGGAGTCTCTAGCTGATTCCAACATATGCCCAGAATTAGAATACTGATCCAGATTTTTACATTACCCATCCCTCTTGTTTCTTCTGAGCTGCAGTCAGAGATTCACTGGTTGATTCACAGGAATAAGCAGGGTTAGTCTAAATTACAGGAAAGAAACCTTAAAAACAACTGATGACTAGAATCTAATAACAGGTGTACCATAGTTTTCGAAACAGAATTTTTCTCTCGCCAGTCTCCCATTTTTACTAAAGACAAATCATAATGGGACTGATTTGTTTGCAAAAACAAGCTTTAGTCTTATACTTGGCCTGATTATTTGTATAAAGGGCAGCAAGAACAATTACTTGGGACATAGGATCTTTTTTAAATTGGCTTTGATGGAACTAGTTTAGAGAGTTAAAGGATTGTTTTAAGTTAGAATAAATCTGAAGGTTTGAGCAAGTTGTGGAAGGTTTGTGAAAATTTAATATTGTAAAAGAAATTCTGTGTGAGAACATATTGGCTAAAGTTCAGAGGGGTATTATTGCTTTATTTTATGTATCTCCCAACAGTATTAGCTTAATCTTGGAAGATATCATATCTAATCATCTTTCCAAAATTGTGCTTTTTATTCTTCTCCCCAGTGAGCAGAAGAAAAGGCACCTCACCACACATGACATTATTTAATGCATGTAGATTAGAATATTCCTTGAAGGTGTGGCTTAATTAATCTTTTTAATACATGTGTTGCCCACTTCTCATTACCATCAAGGTGCTGAACATTTCATTTATCTTCAATAAATGGTGAGGGCTAAAACATGGTAAACAAACAAAAAATACTGAGTAAAATACCTGGGAAGTTTTTAAAATAAAAAAAAATTTAATGAGTGTTTGCCAATCTGAGAGGCAAAGAATGCAGAAGGGTGTCTTATCAAAAACACATATTTGGCTGCAAAAGCATAGAACACACAAAGGCACAACAGTACAGTTTTCCACAGAGACACAGAGATGGTAAGTCTATCATCTCTTCCCTAAATACACTCTTAATGGAAATAAAAACAAGGAAGTGTCTGAGTCATCTATTTAGAATTAAATAATGTAGTGCTTAATTTAGTATCTATTTATAAAAATTAAGGCTTTTAAATGATCCCTATCATCAAAGAGTTCTATACAAATTTCTCATCCTTAGGTGTGAAGCTCTCAGATGAACACACATTGAAAATAATAGTGGCATATTAAGATGACTTGAAATTACATAATATAAAGCAAAAACTTCTTATTCAGAAAAATGTGCTGAACTGTGTTTCTAAGGGTGAATCAGTGTTGGTCCAAGTGAATTTACTGAAGTCACTTGTAGCATTGCCTTGCTCTATGAGAAAACTTTCAGATAAAGACTCTTAGATATTACAGAGCATAAAAGGAATAAGCATGACTCGCATTTTTATACAGGGGAATGTGTGTTCTTTTATCTAGGAAAGCAAATTCTTCTTTTCATGCATCCTCAGGTTCTATATAAGCTTTTCCCACACTGAGCTCTTTTTTTTCCCAGTAACCTGTGTCAGACTGAGTGACTTGGCAACTCTATGCACTTCAGGTGTGGTTCTTGTCTGGGGCCTGGTGATGAAACCAGTATCAAGGTTACTGGCATCCTGCCTGATTCACTTAGAAGTAGCTCTTGTCTATACCAATATGAAGGTTGAGGTTTCAATGTGACTGCTTAGATTTAGATATCTATTTGAACAATGGTTGAAGGAAGTTCTTTAAAATGAGACTTTGGAAGAATTGAGGTTGACTTGAAGACAGAAAACAAAGCTATTAGTGATGCACAGATAGGATTTTAAACAGTAAATATAGGCATGTCAGTGACTGATTATAAAATCTAATCACTAACTACTCTTCGTTAAAGGAGATAAAACCATTTCAGCTATGGATGGCTAGCAAAGAAGTAGGAGTCTCGGTTTTCTACTCTGCTATAATTTTTGCCCAAGTTGAACAGCTAGTATTTATCTTCTAATAGGAATATTCAAAGAGTTCTAGTCGCAGAAGTTTTCAGGCTTTACTGCATTTGCTGATGTCCATTTCACGTATACGATACTTTCTGCCAAACTCTGGTCTTATTTTTCAAACAGTTTTATTGAGATATAATTTACATATGTTAAACTGCATGTATTTAAGGTGTAAAATTTTAACATCTGTACAACTTATTAAGCCATCACCACAACAAAATAATGAACATTTCCATCATTTCCATATGTTTCCTTGTGTCTTTTCATAATCTCTCTTTCCCATTCCCTTTAGGAAATCCTTCCTCCTCCCTAGGCAACCACTGATCTACTTTCTGTGTCTATAGATTAGTTTGCATTTTCTAGGGTTTTATAAAAATGGAATATACACAGTGTGTTCTCTTTTTTGTCTTTTTTCACTCAATATATTTTTTTGAGATCTATTCATATCCTTGCATGTACCAATTATTTTTTATTGCTAAGTAGTATTCCATTGTATGGCTATACTTCGATTTGTTGATCCAGTCACATATTTGGACATTTGGGTTGTTTTCAGTTTCTGGCTATTACAGTAAATTTCTGTAAGCATCAATGTATATATTTTGTGTAGTTAGATGCTTTCATTTCTCTTGGGTAAAAACTTGGGTATAGAATCATTGGGTCATATAGTAGCTGCATATTTAATTTTTTTTAAAAAAATTGTCAAACTCTTTTCCAAAGGGGTTGTACCATTTTACATTCTTATAAGCACTGTGTGAAAATTCCTGTTGTTCTCCATCATTGCCAACAATTCGTATGATTGGTAATTTTGATTTTAACCCATATTTTTCTAATGACTAATGATGTTAAGCATCTGTTCATGTGCTTGTCATTCATTTATCTTCTTTTGTTTTTCCTATTTTAAAAACTGGGTTGTTTATCTTATTGAGTTGTAAAAATTGTTTATATATATTGTTTATATAGATCAAAGGCCTTTTTCAGAAATGTTTTTCAAATGTTTCCTCCCAATGTTAAAGAGTATTAAAATTTGATGAAATAAAATATAATTTTATAGTTCATGTCTTTTTATATTTAAGAAATCTTTGCAAAAACCAAGGGAATGAAGATTTTCTCCTAAGTGTTCTAGAAATTTTAGCTATTAATTTAAGGTCCACGACCCATTTCAAGTTAACATTTGTATAGGTTGTAAGGGGGTGGTTGTCATTTCTTAATCACATGGCTATCCAGTTGCTACAACACCATTTGTTAAAGAGATTATCCTTGCCCCATTGAATTGCCTCAGCATCTTTTTTGAAAACGAATAGGCCATATATGTATGATATATCTCTTGATTCTTTATTTCATTTTATTGATCTCATTGTCTGCCTTAACACAAATACCATACTGTGTGAATGATTTTAACTTTATAATAAATCTTGAAATCAAGATTGCAAATCTTTAACTTTATCCTTTTTTTAAATGAAAGTTGTTTTGGTGATCTTATGTCTTTTGCATTTCTACAAAAAAGCCAGTAAGATTGTGTTTGGGATGACATTTAATCTATAGATCAATTTTGGGGGAAATTATATCTAAACAATATTCAGTCTTCTGATCCAAGATTATGGTATATACCTCCATTTCTTTAGGTCTTTAATTTTTTTACAACAATGTTTTGAAGTTTTCAGTGTACAGGTCTTACACATATTATATTTGTCCTTTTGAGGTTGCTTTTAAGCTTGTTAGGATGAATCAGAGCAACCTTTAGTCTAGGGCTAATTTTCTCCACTACTGCAGTAATACTCTTCTGAATATTCCAGCTGATGCCCTATGAATTACAAGATTTTTCATTGTGTCTTACAGAAACATGAGTTATTTCTAGCCTTATATGAATTTTGGAGATTGTTCTCTCAATTCTTTTAGTTTTTTTCTGTTTTTTCTATTGTATTCTTTTCTTTCTTTCTTTCTTTTTTTTTTTTGAGACAGAGTCTCTGTCATCCAGGCTGGAGTGCAGTGGCGTGATCTCGGCTCGCTGCAGCCTCTGCCTCCTGGGTTCAAGTGATTCTCCTGCCTCAGCCACCCAAGTAGCTGGGATTACAGACACCTACCACCATGCCCGGCTAATTTTTGTATTTTTAGTAGAGATGGGGTTTCACCATGTTGGCCAGGCTGGTCTCAAACTCCTGACCTCAAGTGATCCGCCTGCCTCGACCTCCCAAAGTGCTGGGATTACAGGCATGAGCCACTGTGCCCAGCCTTTTATATGGTATTTTTGGTTTTGCTTTTGTTTTGGCCAACCTCAGGTATTATGTACTTCCAAACATGCACAAATCAATACTCAACTGAATACTCAAGAGGGACCTTTTGCAGATCTTTCTGTAGTTCTCTATTTTTTAGTACTTTTCCATATAAACTCTAGATGCCTTGGCCTTCCCTGCCTCTCAGTCCTGTCTCCTTAACTTAGAGAGATTATGGGCTATACCTGGGTGCTCTCTCCCTACACAAGCAGTAAGCTGGGACAATCAAAATGCTTACCACACAGTTTGTCCTCTCTCAGTTATCACTGTCCTGTGTTGCCTGATGTACAGTATCTGAGTATGTTTCATATATTTTGTACAGGTTTTTAGTTGTTCCAACTGGGGAGTTAAATCTGGTCTCTGGTACCCTAACTACCAGAGCCAGAAGGAATATTTAACTTTATAAATCGTTCTTTTATCCTTATCTTTTGCCATTTGCACATTTGTATTTTGAAAGCTACTTCTCACTGCCTAGTGTGGAAATTAAGGACTCTTTCATTTTAATTATTGCTTTTGAGGTAGAAGTTTTAGGTAAGACTCCAAGCTCAGTAGAGAATCGGAATATAATATTGAAACTGTTGTGGTTTATTACTGACACATTGAAGCTTTCTAAGAAGAGTAAGGCAGGCTCCCAGGCAGGTCTGAAAATAGTTTGTGAAAGCAGGGGAAAGGAGACTGGCTTGGTTTTTATTGTGATGGGGGCGGTGGGGGCTGGGGTAAAGTGACAACTCACTGGAGCAGGCTTATGTGGTCTGAACTTCCTGCTGGGGCCAAAGGAAGGAATACTCGAGCTTTCTTATTAGTGTGCTCACATGTGGGACAGGAGAAGGGCAAATGGTGACACTTGAAAGTCATCAGCAGACAAACATTAGAAATAGAGTCAGGCTCTTAATTATAACTCACTCCTGATGTTGACTGATGAAAGAAAATGGCCCATGCTTCATTAAACTGAATTTGAGCTTATGTAAATCAGTCATTATGGCTTTCTATAAGGCCTGTAGCCTGAGGGCACTAATGGAGGTTGAAAACTTCTTAAATACGTTTTTAAAAAAATAAGGAACCTAAAATTAAACGCCTTGGTCACTTCAAGTAATGTTTCAAACTCCAAAGGGGATAAAGAGTGTTATAATGAGGACTTATGTCATGGCTTTAGTATGTGCAGAGACATGTAAGACCTATAAGGCAAGAGATTCCCAGGGTTCTTTACCCTAATGGAGGCATCTTTGAATAAGGAATCATTGATGGACTAGTTGGAGAGACCATTGGCGTTGGCTTGAGAGCCTGAAAAAATGTGGCCAGGGCATTCAGTGCTTAGATGACTGCATGAAGTTTGGCCAGTTTTGCTCACTCTTGGACAATTTTGCCTGTCCTTGACTTGGGACATCTTGGTTGAAGCAGCAGCTCTACAGTGAGCATCCATCATGTATTGGTGGTGCTGCTATCCATGAAATATACAAACTCCTTTTGCTGTTCACTCAGTTGTTCTCAAGGGGACCCATAGGTAGCCAAACATTCTGTGAGAGGAGGAGTGACCTCCTCCAGAACTATGGAGTTTGACAAAGATCGAAGACAAAAGAAGCCACTGTATCCTGCAGGTGGGATATGCCAGAAGATGTAGTCTAAGCTGTATCAAGGTTTGGTTTTATCCTACAAGTGCTATTACTATTTTAGTAAGGAGGCCTTGGTGGCCACGATGAACCTGCAGATTGCTACTTTCATATTCCAAGGCATAATGGCCATCTGGATATGGAGGATCATAGGCTCTGGGCCTAGGATGACCTAGTATGTGGCAAGTGACTTCCCCTCCAGTGGTATTTAGCATGTAGCTGAGGAGAGCAATTTTTAATACCAAAAGCTCATGGGCAAGTTTTGGCCATCATGTCATATGTGGTCCATAAACTCTAACAGGTATGAGAGGAGTTTGCAAAGGCCTCTGCAGTGAAGGAGTCTGTGGGGGAACACTAAGGGCAGTGCTATTATACTTAAACAGAGAAAAGAGCCTTTTGTTGTGGAAGCCCCATTTAAGGTGGGTCAGTTTGTGAGAAATCGCGTAAATGGGCTTAAATTTTAAAATGAGGAATATATTACCTTCAAAATCCAAAAGACCTAAAAGGTGTTCAGCTTGTTTTAGTGTTGTAGGTACTGAGAGGGCCAATAATGTTTTTTTTGCCAGTGTCAAGGATGGAGTGGCCCTGACAGTGTCAAGGAGGGGGTGGTTTACCAAATAATTTTCAGGAATTAAACCAAGGTGCCATGATCTTGTATAAGGTTATGTATGGGTCAATGATCCATCCTCTTTTTGTGAGCCTCTTTGTGAGGATCTGTATTTCCTGAATGAGTGTGTCAAATGAATGCCCTTGGAGGAAGAGTTATCAGTATGCTGTAACTATGGGGAATTTAGACAAGGCAGTAGTTCTGGTGGTTAAGGTGAGGCATATGGGTTTGACCTCTAGTCCATGTTCAATAGCTTCCCTTAGGGCAAAGAGGTTATCTTGTTCGAATTTAGCAGTATGCCCAGGTATAACTAGTTTGAGCTCCATTATTATGAGCATGAAGGTTTGTCAATTGGTACATTTCAGCAGATATTACAATTAGTTTAGATCCTTTGTTGTAGAAGCATAAAAACCAATTAGCATACTTTTATTTTTTTATTTATTGTATAAATTATGTTAGTTTGGGGCTTCAGTTTCCAATTGGGTCCAATTGTGGGCCTGTGTTTCAGTTTTTTGTTTCCTCCCCGTTAAATTTACTTCTCTCTCTCTCTGTAATAATTACCTTACAGCAGACTGGCCCACTCCCTTTGGTGGTTATTGAATATACTTTGGTGGGGGTGAAGTGTTCTCTTTTCTATTATGCTGGTATTGTAAGTTTCTTCCCCTAGGGAGTCTCCAATCATTGTCATCAGGATTAGGGTCCTCCTGCATGGCAATGTTTGCTTTATAGAGTTTAGAGACTCGAGGTTTAAGTTGGGTTTGAATTAATCCCTGGTTGTACCGTTGGAGTATCATAGGTGTTTTCTACATAACCCTGAGGATGAAGATTTTTTTTTTTTTTTTTGGCTGTAAAGTCATAGGCAACAGCATCAGCAAAGGCATTTCGTAGGGTCCTAGTAAGCCTATCTGCTTTAGGGGTATGACTGCAGCATGCCACATGGTGACTACTCTTCCTTGCATAACTGACCAAATATAAATGGTTTGTATACAATGTAAGTAGGCTTGTATATATCATAGGTTCTCTTTCTCCTGAGCATTCTATAGAATTAGGGCCAATGCCTGATTGAGACATATACTTTACATAGGCTGGGCATGGTGGCTTACATCTGTAATCCTAGCACTTTGGGAGGCTGAGGCAGGAGCATTGCTTGAGTCCGGGAGGTAAAGACCAGCCTAGGCAACATAGTGAAACATTGCCTCTACAAAAAGATAAAAAACAAGTAGCCAGGTGTGGTGGCATAGACCTGTAGTCCCAGCTACTCAGGAGGTTGCTTGAGCCCAGAGGTTGAGACTACAGTGAGCCATGATCACGCCACTGCACTCCAGTCTGGGCAACAGAGTGAAACCTTGTCTCAAAAGCAATTTTTAAAAAGGGGGTAAAAAAATTAAAGAGACGTATACTTTAAATGAGCTCCAGTCACATATTCTTGCCCCTAAATGTTATCAAAACTTCCTACTCATGTCAGTGAAATCTATAACAGAGGCTTGGTACGACTCAGCAAATGCAGCAGAAAGCATCACAGCTCAAAGTGAAAACTTGCCAGCATGCTAGACAGCAGGCAATAGAGCCAGTTAAATCCAACTGACCCAATAAGTTTCCTTTAAAATATCTATACCAATTTGCATCACCATAGGAAATGAAAAGTTAAATAGTGCATGATTATACTAAACCAAGGAGCTCCTGGCTTACTATAAGAGATGAATTAAAAAAAGAATTGTAATGCAGTGTGATCAATTGACATAGAGGTTGGTTGAAGGCATAAATGAGAATAGGTGGCTTTTCCAGGGTAGAGAAGGAGGTAGCAGAGAGCCTTCAAAGAAGGAAACAATTGTGCTGGTCTAGAAGGAAGATTATGAATTTTTCAGATAGAATGCAGTAGGGATGGAGTGGATTGGAATCAATAGCTGAGAACTGCACATGTGAAATATGTGCAATGATACATTTGAGTAATGTAAGAAGCTCAGGATGGCTGAAGCATAGGGAGTACACATCAGCAGGTAGGCTGAAGCAGATATGTAGATGTTTGTACTTTATTGAAGGAAAACCACAATAAAGTTTGCACTTGGAAAGATCACCATGGCAGAAATGCATGAATAGCTTAGAGAGAAAGTCTAGAATCAGGGAAACCCAAGGCTGCTGATAGCCCATGTGGAACTTTTGTACAAATTAGAAAAGGGTACCCTCTCTCAAGTTACTTTTTACTTCATTTTTTGGAAAATGTTTATATCAATAATTACCTTACAACAGACATTTTACTGAAAAGTGAGAAAATTTTAATAAAAATATATAATGCTTACAATACAAATGGTGCCTTCATCAACAAAGTCAAGTGTAGGGACTGTGCAGAGCACACACTGCATAAACATGTATCACTGCCCTGTGGAGACCAACTAGGTAATTACTGCAATAGCTTAGATTGGAGATGACAGTCCTACTGAGGTAGTATGTTCTCTCTCTCACTCTCTTTCTCTCTCTCTCAGCAAATAGCAGCAATAATTCAAGGGCTTGTGATTTATGTTTCCTCAGATTTGAAACAATAGATATAAGATTTGAAGTAGTAGGACTCTTAAGATGACTCCAAGTTCTTTCGGCTTTTTGTTTCTTTTGGTCTTGAGAAATCAGGTGGATAATTACGTCCATCACCTACTAAAATGGATAATAGAGATAGAATCAGGATGTTTTTGGGAGGAGTATATTAGGAAATGATGAGTTCAATTTAGTTTCTGACATGCTAAGTTTGTAGTCTTTGTGGACTTACCTATGGGCAATTAAATGTGTTGATCTGGAGCTCAAGAAAGAGAATGGGCCAAAGCCATAGACTTCATAGTCACCAACACATTGGTAGTTGTAAAAGACACAGGAATGTGTAAGATTCCATGAGCTTTAGAGCATCAAGATTGATGCTTGGCACCATCCTACCAAATAGGTTAGGATAGGCCGAGGGATGAATGAGGTTAGGGCTGCAGGTTGGAGGTCTTCAGCGGGCTGTTGGGAGGCATTAGGGCAGATGGAGATGAACAAATAGGACCCTTGCTCCATAGGAGTGTTTCTCAAATTGTAGTCATTGGACAAGCGGCGTCGTAATTCTCTAGGGACATTTCATTAATAGTATATATTCCTGGCTACTAGTGCTGTTGAATTATAATATCTGGATGTGGGACTCTTTTATAGAAACTCTTTATGGGTGATTATTATGTATATTAGAGTGTTCTCTTTTCAAATAGGTCCCTTTTTCCCATAGTTATGGTACTTGAGACTAGATCAATTTGCTTAGTAAGCAAAACTGTAGTTTATGTTTAAACTAGGAATGGAAAATACGTAGCATGTGGCCTTGCATTTCCGTTTCCTATACTAATGGCAAGCCCTTTTCTGTTCAACCCAGTCATGACCTTAAACTATTTCTCAATGCTCTGCTTCAGGCAGATTCTACTAAGCAATGAGTTATCAGGCTAGATGAAACACATTAGCCACACCAGGCTTAACTTCTGGCTATATAAGAAGACAAGACACTTTTAGTATTAATACATCACTTTAATTTTTTCCTTTTCCACTATAGTTAAGTGGCAGAATAATATATATCTTAATATTTTTCATTCTAGCTAATGTAAAGGAGTCGATAGTAAAAGACGTATTTTTTTCTCTCCCATACTGAGAAGGTTTTACGTCTTAGAGATCTGGGTTTCATTAGCCTCATTGACAATTTAATAGACAAAAATTGTTTTCTAAAGTCTCAAGCTAGACTTTCTAGGAAAGGGAAGATTCTTAAGGCTGGGAGGAGGAAGATAATGGCCCTATTTAGGGGAGAGAGTAATGAGCATTCCTAAAATTGAGATAATGTGAGTGGGCCCCTGTTGCCCATAGTGCTGGAGTCATGTAATTGTTGAGTGTCCAGGAAGGCTGGACTCCAATAACTGTGCCACTGAATCGGTGTTGAGGATTTCATTGGTTGAGTTCATGAACAGACAAAAGGAGGAGCCCCTTTGAGGCTGCCTAATACCAGGCAAATTGGATGACAAAAAGGGTCAAAAATAAACGTGGCTCCTTGGCTTCTCCCTCCCATTTATTTTCTGACATCTTATAAGTCAGTATTCTTGTATGATGTCATGGGAGGAGGAACTGCATCTCCCATATGACAAGTATTGGACTGTTACTCATCTGCCTTGATGTGTAGGGGTTCAGAGATAGATTTAATTTAATTTTAGAAAAATGAAGTAGTATATCTTTTCTTCAACCTACTAATTTATCCTCTATATATGGAGGCAACACAGTTTCCTGATTCAAGACACTGCCCCGGATGCCAATGCTCTGTTAACACATGTAAATGGCATCCTAAAGTGGAGCATGAGACATATAGAGAGGAATCAGGAAAATGGGCTGGTATAATGAGACAGGCAATGTGAACAGAGAGGAAGTAGGCATAGTGGTTAGGTACACTGGCTCTGAGGTCAGGCTGCCTGGGTTATAATGTAAGTTCTGCTATATTATAAATTAATTTTTTTTTTTGAGAAGGAGTCTCCCTCTGTTGCCCAGTCTGGAGTGCAGTGGTGCAATCTTGGCTCACTGCAACCTCTGCCTCCTGGGTTCAAGTGATTCCGATTCCCCGGCCTCAGCCTCCCAAGTAGCTGGGATCACAAGTGTGCACTGCCATGCCTGGCTAATTTTTATATTTTTAGTAGAGACAGGGTTTTGCCATGTTGGCCAGGCTGGTCTTGAACTCCTGATCTCAAGTGACCCACTCACCTTGGCCTCCCAAAGTACTGGGATTACAGATGTGAGCCACTGCACCCGGCCAAGTTAGTGTTAATGTCATTGTGTTTCAGTGTCCTCATCTGTAAAAAGGGATAATAATGGCATTGCTTCATAATCTTGTTTTGTTAATCATAATATAAAATGAAATGATGTGTATAAAACTTTTAGTTTACTGCCTAGCATATTAGTTTTCAGTAAATATTAGTGATCTGCATTTTACACATGGGTCCTATGTGCTTACTGAAGATGGCTGTATCTTAAAGTCTATATAGAAAAATGTAATTATCAGGATTGATTAATTGCTGCTTATTCTAATTTATTCACAAAAGGATTTGAGGTGGCACTACATAAGATACAAATATAAAAATATTAGAACAAAGGGACAAATAAGGAGAGTTAGATGACATCAAGAAGATATAGAAACACAGGCCACTAAGGCCCAACACTGCACCTGCAAGTGGGCCATATATTCAGCACTGGGCTTTCAGGTAAGCATTTAGGGCTTCTTCTTTCCAAGGTAGTCCTTAAAGTCATACCCTTCCTATATTTTTATCTTTTACCCCTTATATCTTGGCAACTTAGTCACATCTCACGCTCTCTGAAGGGAAAATGTGTTCAAAACCAAATTCATTATGTTTGCTTCAAAACAGTTGTTTTTTTCTTTCTTCCTAATTTTGGTTAAAGGCTCTACCATATGCCCAGGTCTCAGATGTGAAACTCTGGGTTTATCTTGGTCCCTTTCTCCTTATATCAAGTCCATTAAAGTCCATCTTTCCTACTTAGCCATGTCTCTCCCATCAGGTGTCATCCTCCTTTTCTCTCTGCCATCCCTCTGGCTTAGATCTTCATTACCTCTCGGATGTCTCTTGTATTATTTTCCTGTCCATGTTTCCCTCTGCTCTTTGGTCTCCCTATTTCAATCTCTCTAATACATCCCTAACACATGTATCTTCCCCAAACAGAGTTCTAATCATATGATTCACTTGTTGAAAAACTTTGAGAGGCTCCCCACTGCATTTCAAATAAAGAATAAATGCCTAATCGTCAAGGGACCCTCACGATCTCATCCATTCTTTATTTTCAGACGTATCGCTCACCACTCCCAAACACATGGCAATGTTTTAACTGCTCTCCCCAACTCTTCTCTCCTTTCCTGTTCCTGCTTGTTTGGGGAGGTCTTATTAATCTGTGTTATCCCATGTAATAGAGTACAGTGCCTTGCTTAAGAGTTCAGTTAAAAACTGTTTGAAGTTTTGCTTCCTGTGAATTCAAAACCCATGGAGTGCTGCCCTCTTTTGGCTAAGATAGCACAGAGTCCAAAGCACCACATAGGAAATGATGCTGAATGACTCATCTTTTCCTTTGGGTTAGAATCCTCATGGAAACAAACAAGGCAGGGTGAAATGATTCCATCCTCTTTTCCCATATTATCTAGCTTCAAAGATTGTTTGTTTATGGAGATAGAAAGAAGATAAAATTCTGTATAGAAAACTTGGAACTCGACTAATTCAGATAATATATTATGTGTAAACTCAGAGCTGGGGCAAAGCCAGTAGTTAACTTTGAACACATCCAGAGCTCCAAGAATCTTCAGGCCTCAACACGGACTTTTATATAAGAGGTAAGGGATGAGAAAACAACAGGGTTCCCTAAAGACCTCTTCACATTAAGAACAGCTTCCTGATTTAGGGACGACTTAGGCAAGTGGCCAGGTTTTTTTTTGTTTGTTTGTTTTTGTTTTTTAATACCTATACTTAGTATTTGGTGAAGTAAGAAAAATAGGGCCTGGCCTAGGAGGTAAAGTTTACTTCTGCAGACCCTGCTGGGGCCAATTTGTGGCCATGCCTGAGCCAGTCCTGAAGATCCAGCAGAAGTATGGAGGAAGGATGACACGAAGCCCAGGAAGAGTAATACATTTTTAAGAAAGGACGACAGGATGAGAGGTGCACAGAAAAAAGCTTCCGAGTGGATGCCATCTCCTGATTACAATATGAATATTCTGGGGTTGTTAATTTTATAAAGTTATAACCACGTCTTTATTACTAATCACATTGAACCTCACTAAGTATAAAGACAATGAATAGTAAATATGTATGCATTATAAATAACTGGAAAGCTCAATTAAGACAGGCCTTGAGCTTTATCTCAAATGTCAATAAAATCAGACTTCCTTGGATCTGAAAGGGACAGTCATTCCAAAACTGAAACTCAGTGGGTGACAGGATGCCCACACCTCTTGGAGGAGGACAGAAAGGTTTGTGGGCTGGTGTCAGATACAAGCTTGGCACCATCTTTGATTAGGAGCTAATGTTAGCAGAAAGATCAAGTGTCAGTCATGACCAGAGTTGTTTTCTACTATCTTGAGAAGGTCACCGGATTGCTGCCCCTTCGTTTTTGAAACCTGATCTGGGGACCACAAACAGCCACAATGAATTGGATTACTGCCATGTGCTCTAAATTGGGCTGACAAGGCTGACTCAGTGCCAGGAGTTGACACAGGATGCAGCTTGAAATATTCACTTGGGGAGAGGGTTGAGATTTCTTTTTAATTGTCAATGATGTTATTTGAAGAGATAGGATTGAATATGAACACTGAGGAGTGAAATAAATATTTGTCATGCACTTGGATAGAGAAGATCCACAAAGGTCAGAAAATTTTCTGTGTTAAATTTTATGTTCTGGGGATTACTTGGCTATACTGGGAAGCTGCTGTTCCTTTTAAAAAGAGGTGAGTGGTGGTTCATGCCTGTAATCCCAGCACTTTGAGAGGCCGAGGCGGGCAGATCATGAGGTCAGGAGTTCGAGACCAGCCTGACCAACATGGTGAAACCCCATCTCTACTAAAAATACAAAAATTAGCCGGGTGTGGTGGCATGTGCCTGTAATCCCAGCTACTCAGGAGGCTGAGGCAGGATAATCACTTGAATCTGGGAGACAGAGGTTGCAGTGAGCTGAGATCACACCACTGCATTCCAGCCTGGGCGACAGAGTGAGACTCCGTCTCAAAAAAAATAAAAAATAAAAAATAAATAAATAAATAAATATTAAAAGGTGAGCCTTCTCTTTAGCATTATAAGCATAAAGTTTGTTCAAATGTCCATAAAAAACAAAGGAAACTCCCTCTTATGTGCAAGGATATGTACAAACATAAACACAGTTTCTTTTATTTGTATGTGAATTTGCAAGCAGCACCTCACTAGAGCTGAGCTTTTGTTATATAAATAAAGCCATCTGGTATATCCAAAGAATTTCAGTCTCTAGAGAATAGGATCATAAACAATCGATCCTCCACAGACCTTTCAGTATTTTTGTTTAAGTTTCCCACAGCTCTGCTTTAATTATTTTATCTGTTTTTAATCTTCTAAGGATTTTATAATTTATAATTAGCCGTGTCTCTCCCTTCAGGTGTCATCCTCCCGTTCTCTCTGTCATCCCTCTGGTTTAGATCTTCATTACTTCTCAGATGTCTCTTGTATTATTTTCCTGTCCATGTTTCCCTCTAATTTAATGTCTTTGTGTGAGTGCATAGAGAGAAAGTCTACTCTACCATTTTTTGGCAATGTGAAGAACAGTGCATCCTTTAAGGCTTTTTGGTTAATGAATCATAAATAGATACTCAGATTAATAGAGTTTGGAAGAAGGAAGTATAGGATTCCATTTTTCTGATGGGAAAATGAAACATGGAGAGCTAAGTTCAAGGTCCCATGTCCCACAACTATTAACTGCTAAACATAATCCAGATTTTGTGAATCCCAGTTGAATAATCTTTTACTCAACATTGTCTTTAACTTAATGTTTATTTTCTTTTAGGCATGGATATCAAGCATGCCTCTGAGTAAAACAAAGAGAATCCAGTCTTTGACCAATTGACCAAACAAGACCCAAGCAGCTGGGAAGTTTGTCAAGTCTCATAAGAATGAGGTTGGATTTTTTTTTCTTTAACTTCTCCTGCCCCCTTTAGCAAAAATTGTTTAGTACTAATTCATTTCTTGGAAGAAGTGAATTTCTAGG
Source organism: Pan paniscus (assembly GCF_029289425.2). Taxonomy (NCBI): domain Eukaryota; kingdom Metazoa; phylum Chordata; class Mammalia; order Primates; family Hominidae; genus Pan; species Pan paniscus. The sequence goes on from NC_073259.2 coordinate 88,241,586, forward strand.
AAGCTTCTGAAATGACAATATAGTTATCTGAAAGACCAAAAGAGATAGATTGCAAAACTCATATTACTGAATGTTGGGGCAGTTTAACACTAATGCCTGAGCCCCATACCTAGAAAGTAGAATTTCATTGGCCTAGATGGAGCTCTCCAAGATAAATCGAAATATGCAGGCTAAGTTTGAGAATGACTATTTGATGCACCTGGAGCATATCATTCACAAGGACAGCAGGTCTACAGATTCTCATCTTTCTCCTAGGGTGGTCTTCTTTGCGCAGGAGTAATTTGAAGTGAAACCAAGAAATCAGTTAGCTATACGGGAGGAAGCTCTGGAGGGACAGAAAACAGCTGGATGTAATAAGAAGACTCACTCCAAACTGGTTTCTACTTGTCAGACTTGACTAGACCTCCATGGTAGCTTGGGTGACTGGAAGTGGGAGACATAGGTTGACAGGATCTCCTGACCCTGACCACAGCATCTCCGGCCCCATTTTTGTAGCCAGCTGAAATATTATAGATATTGCATTTTAATTAGGATACATAGCAATGCAGTAGTTTTTATGATTTATTTTGGCACATGATGGCATTAATAGCAAATTGTATTTGGATGTGACTTTTAGGCTGCTTTATGCATGCCTATCACTGATATTTGCTGAGTCATTTGTTTGGGAACAGGATGTGCTGTGCATCTTAACTGATAGATGAAAGAGCTTCCCCAGTCCGGTAAAATGCAGATTTCGATTAGCACAATTTTAAAATATTTTAATGCTTAGAAGCCATAAAATAAATTCAAAGAAGCACAACAAAATAATTAAAGCTGAGTTCTACCTTTTCTTTTGAACACCAAGATATCACTGGTATCAAATCACTGTTTGCCATTTGGGAAGAACCTATTCACAGCTTTATCTTTTGCCAAAACCGTGGGCAAAGTGAACACTGACATCTCAGTTTGAGAGTGAATCCAAGTTTTGTTTCATGTTAGCATCCTTAGTGGTTTCTTTTTAAAAATAGTTCTTCCTTTACTTTGTAGTTCATGCTTTTCCCAGAGTGGTACAGAGGAATTTAAATAATGTTGCAGCTAACGGGGAAAGGCCAACCTTTCCACCTCAGGCAGGCGAATTCACTGATTAGGCTTTCTGTTATTGCAGAGGAGTGGGCTGGGAACAGACAGGAGTAGTGTAACCCATAGGCCTTAGACCACCTTCTCTTTACCTTCTAGGATAGATCAAACCTGGCCATGTGACATCTTCAAATTTATTTTTCATATTGTGACTTTAAAATTATTGGATACTGGCTGGGAGCAGTGGTTCATGCCTGTAATCCCAGCACTTTGGGAGACTGAGCCGGGCAGATCACCTGAAGTCAGGAGTTCAAGACCAGCCTGGCCAATATGGCCAAACCCCGTCTCTACTAAAAACACAAAAATTAGCCAGGCGCGGGGGTGGGCAGCTGTAATCCCAGCTACTCGGGAGGCTGAGACAGGAGAATCACTTGAACCCAGGAGGCGGAGGTTGCAGTGAGCCAAGATCGTGCCACTGCACTCCAGCCTGGGTGACAGAGCAAGGCCTCAAAATAAATAAATAAATAAAATAAAATTATTGAATACTGTCCAGATAATGTTTTGGAACAAGGCAGAGACGAGCTAAGTGAATTTTTATAAACCATATACTGTATTTCTTAATATATTCACATTTACTCAAAATAACCAAATATGATTACATTTTATAAAGTTTTATTCTGTTATTTGTCCTTTAAAATAAGAATGCAACATTTAAACAGTTGGCCTCTTACTGGGACAGAATATTGAGAATTTATTGACAACAGGTGGTGTTAAACTAGTGTTATACCAATTACATTGTAATAGAAAGAATGATGGCTGGGGATCAGCAAGCGTAAGGCAGTCCTGGGCTCAGCTTTGCTGCTCACTAGCTCTCTGACTTTGGACAAATCATCTCGCTCTCTTGTGAATGGCAAGAGAGGAACTAGAGACTGCTGTACCAGCTTTACATACTGTGGTGCATTAGATGAGATTTATATTTTATTGAAATATCACTTAGAATTCTAAGCGATATTTCATTCAATTTTGCTTTCAAGAAATCCATATTCACTTATAAGTTTTTACATTAGCTATCCCTTAGAAGAATCGTATTTTCATCTCAAGAATATGTAGAACATTGTGAAAGAGGTATCAAGACTGATCCTAACCACTGTTGTTGTTTTCCTCCTCTTCTTTCCCTGACTTGTGTAACTTCCATGTTTGGATACATTGTTTTGTCACTCTTGAATACCTACAGGACATATGGCAAACTTTTTGATGAGATCAGTAGGACAAGTCAGACCTCAGAGCAAAACTTTCTGCTCAGCAGTTGTTTCTGTTCTCATACACTTTGCTGTGTGGTTGATTTTCTACCTCTGACAAAACCAGTGCAGTTCTAGGAGGGCCCCCGCCTGCTGGTCCGGTCATGGTCAACTACCCTGCCCTGACTGAGATGGCCATAGCCTAAGATCAGGCAGGGACCCCTCCTCCCCATGGAATTCTCTCCCAGCTTCTTATTCCTAGCCCCCTTTCTTTGCTCTCACCGTGTGATCTGACTTTCTCACAGAAGTTTGTGGGAAAATAGAGGCTATGTTTGCCCTCCATGTGGTTAAGAGTGAATTTCCATGCTGGAAACATTGCTTCACTAAAATAAGGTCCTAGATTTTACATAAAAAAAGGAAGCTTCTCCAAGATGCTGTGAAGCATTACCCAACTGCCACTCTGGTCACTAAAAATAAAAATAGCATGCTCTCTTAACAGGCAAGTCTTTTTGGAGAAAAATGCTGTGTAATTCTAAGTGAAAAAGAACATGAGTATTTTTGTCCAATGTCTTCGTATATTTAGGGGAAATACCTGTCAAATTAAAAAAATTCTGATAATTGATGAAAATGATTAAGACCTAGTAAGTGGTTGTTAGAAATCATTTTTTAAATCATAAAAATCCCAGAAGTAAGTACCGTGAGTATCGTATGTACCCAAATATTTCACGAAAAAATAAAGGTTACTACTCAGATAATCTTTGGCTGAAACTAAGAGATGAGGGAAATGTCCTCTTCATTCTTACATAGTATGGGCTCATTGAAAATATTTTAAAAAAAACCGAATCAGTTGAATTTGAGAAAATTGTGGAATTTTTTAGCAAGATTTGGAACATTGAACGTCTAGAATAGGCTCCCTAAGTCCCTTCAATTGGACAATATAAAATGTCCTCTAGATGGAGCAGCAGGCTTTTTCTTTAAGACAAAGAATTCTTATTTTTGTGAAAGGAACTTCAGAACTTCATTTTAAACAGAACATAATTTAAAGAACCTTATTCTTAAGAATAAGGTAAGCAGGCCGGGTATGGTGGCTCACACCTGTAATCCCAGCACTTTGGGAGGCTGTGGCGGGCAGATCACGAGGTCAGGAGTTCGAGACCAGTCTGGCCAACATGGTGAAACCCCATCTCTACTAAAAATACAAAAATTAGCTGGGCGTGGTGGTGCATGCCTGTAGTCCCAGTTACTCGGGAGGCTGAGGCAAGAGAATCACTTGAACCTGGGAGGCGGAGGTTGCAGTGAGCCAAGATTGTGCCACTGCACTCCACCCTGGGTATCAGAGCGAGACTTCATCTAAAAGTAATAATAATAATAATAAGGTTAGCATATATTATTGGGAATATCCACTCTTTGATGAAGGAAATGTTATATTTCAGACAATGTAACTTATCCTCATATATGCTGGAGTAAAATGCATTTGATTTAAAAGTTTTCCAAGTGAGATTCACTGAGTTTTGGAGGCTTGTGGTACATGTGCAAGAGCCAGGAAGCTATGGGTGTTCTTTAAAGATGTGAGTATAACTGAGAGGGAGGAATGGTGAGGACTGAGAATGACAAGGGTTAAGGAAAGTCCTTTTGTTTAGACAGAAACATTTTCCAAAGATGGTTTCAGTGTCTGCCTAAATTGGATTTGTGAATGTGAAATATAGAAAGCTTGAAGTCATCTGACACATCCGCCTCATTTTACAAAAGAAGATGCCAAGACCCAGAGAAGTAGCTGTCATTCTGTTGTATCAGTGGAGTTAGTGATGGCACAGAACAAAATTGGATAAGCAGTGTAGTGGACCTTTGTTGTTTTAGCTGCCTCTGACTAACAGCACTGATTTTCTTTTGGGAATTATACTCCTCCAAGTGTATGGAATCTTGGAAAGCTAATAAAGGAAGCCGAGGGGTCCCTAGATACTCCTGTATAGCCAAAGGTTAGGCATGTGACCTAGTCAGGCACTCGAGGGACTTCAGATCTTCAGCAGAGTTTTTATAAGGAAATATGAAACAGTTGGAATTCATTTATTTTAGATGATAGCCTAACATTCATTTTACTAAGTATGATTCTTCAACCTTCCTGCTAGTTCTGTGGGATCTCCAATAACCCAATAATTCCCCTTTTTGCTTAATGCTTGGGCAGAGTTAGTTTCTTCCGATACTTGCAACCAAAGAACCTTGAGAAACTCCCTAGCCCATCAATGAAGCAAGACCTTCTAATTGCAAATTTAAATCACCCGACAGAATCACCATAAGTCACCAAGAGTAATATAAGACTTATTCATATAGGGAAAATAAACACACTCTAATTCCACAACCAAAAACATAATCAGAATATTATGTTCTAATTCTTTTGAGTCATGACAAATTTTCAATTATAGAAAGAAGAATCTGACAATACTGCTGTAATAAACATTTGTTGACTAAATGAGAAAAAGTTTTCCATTATATAACATTATACTAGAGAGCGCTCTAAAATATATTTAATGTAGCATTTACATTTATTTTTTCTGATTATAAAAGTAATACTGATTTATTTTGCCCAGATTTATCTTAAATATTAAAAATTAAAAAAATAAACTTTCGCTTGTTTTCCTATTAGAAATCAGAAAAGGGGCAAATAAATACCAAACTGGAAACATTGTACAAGCCACAAGCCATATGATATTTGAATCAGACTAAAATAACAGTGGAATAATGAGGTCTTTACAATTTTTTTCCCTTTCAAATTCCTTCTCAAAAAGCATTTGACTTAACCCTATTATTTAGAAAAAGTGTTGCAAAAGCCTCATTAAAAAAAAATGTAATTCCTTTTAATGTACCCAGCAAGTGGACCCTCCCTCCCTCTCTCCCTTTTTAATATCTCAGAATGAATACAATTTTTAAAAAGGAGCTTGATGTTTATAAGTTTCTTTAGGCTATTATAACCAATCTTTGGAATGATTCAACATTATGTGATTTATAAACTGAAAAGTCTTGTATATCAACAATGAAATCTACTAGAAACAGGCCATTCTTATCTTAATAGCATTTTAAGACAGAATTTGCAGTTTGGCTCAGCTTAGCAAGGCAGGGAAAAGAATGGTTAACAGCCTGAGAGCATGCACACTGACGTTCAGTAGTGAGCCAGCAGAGGGCTTTTCTGTACTTGCAAAAAGCAACTTGTTAATGGCAGATTCCTAGCACAATTGAAGAATGATTACTTTATGGAATATAAGGTCATGCTAAAGGGAAATCAATTTCCTATACACAAGCTAAATAAAAATAAAATAGGCTGGTTAGTAGAATGAAGGCAGACAAGGAATTAAAATAGGCTGGTTAGTGGAATGAAGCTTATATGATTTAATTCAGCCTAATATTTGACTTATTAATGAGCCATCTTTTTGAAGATCACAATGTGTATTACTCAGATGGAAGTCCAGGTAAAAACTTATCAGTTTGTGGGGTCCACTCAAGTTAGATTTTGATATAGACAATGCCCCATCATGGCTCTTTAAGGGTCAGAGTGGTGTGCTGGAGCCAGCTCCTGGTGGCTCCTGAATGCCCATTATTAAATTTGGAGGAATTTTGTGAGCCAGTTGAAATCACATTAGTAGCTTAAAATTGGCCATAGTGGGAGTATATATACCATGGACGTCTGCAAACACTACAAAGTAGGGTCCTCCCCTTTCCCCAGTGGAGGTTGTTAAACGGTTACCAGAATATCACTGAACATAACAAAAAAGGGGATTTTCTTGAGAACTGTGTCATCTAAAATCATGAATACATTCTCATGCCTGTTCATGCCTGTCTTGTCCAGCCCAGCTGGTATGCAAAAAATCATCCTTGAAGGTTTGATTTCATCTTTCAAATATTGGGAGTTCAATCTGGCTCTTTCTCTACTAATAAGTGAGTTGGGTCTGGAGGTGGATTCTGGAGCCACTAGTGTTTGCTGTGCAGGTGGATGAGATGGGGAGCATCTTGGTGTGTCTGTGAGCCTTGGTGTATCCATGAACATTGAGCTACAGTCCCCCTCCTTTTCTCCATTGCTTAATTTGTACCCTCTGTTTAAAATGCAGTCAATGCAATTTTTCCCAGGGATGGTTATCCTATCTACAGCCTTTCAACTATGTACCTTACATGACATCTATCATTGTTGATGTGATAATACTGTTATTTATAAATGTAGATGGGGTCTCAGATTTATTAACGCTACACTAAGATGTACAATGAACAATTAGGTTTTTATTTTTATTTTTCTGTAGTTGACCTTATGACTGTCATTCACTGCTCTGTTTGGATGACTTAGGTAAATGTCTTTCAGAATTCCAGTCCTTTGCCTGCTGGCCCCTAGGTGTGGGAAGTGGAGGGGGTTTCACTTGTCCTTGTCTGTCTTAGGGAGACTGGTTCTTCCACCTGGACATCATTCCCTGGAGGCATGTTGGTCTCTGCTGCAGGTGTCTGCTCTGGGCTTCTCCTTAGGCTGAGGACCTCTGCTATACAAATGGTCTTCTCCCTAGGGCTCTGCTGATGTCTGCAGCTGCTGATGAAAGCCACTGTAACCCCTGCTTTGTTCCAGTTATTTTCTCTGATGATTTGGGGCTCTATATCAGCTCTTACTGGCTTTGTGAGAAGTCTAACTGGACTTCCTCCTCTAGGCCAGGGCCCTCCAAATTTAACCTGAGACTGGTTAAGGCCATGAGGGGAAGGGGGTGGTTGGACATGCCTCATTATGCCCTCCTCCATTTTATAATTCAGGAAAAGCCAACCAGTATTTAACATCAATACGCACCTTAAGTCTGATAAGAAACATTTACAATCTAATTTCTCTGAAGCCTGCTACCTGGAGGCTTCATTGGCATGATACAACTTTGGTGTCCACAACCTCTTATGTAATCTGGACATTCCTTTCTATTGATAATAACTCTTTCAGCCAATTGCCAATCAGAAAATTTTTAAATCTACCTATAACTTGGTAGCCCCCCATTTCAAGTTGTCCCACCTTTCTGGACTGCACCAATGTATATCTTAAATGTATTTGATTGATGGCTCATGTCTCCCTAAAATGTATAAAACCAAGCTTTGTCTCAACCACCTTGTGTACCTGTTCTCAGGGTCTCCTGAGGGCTGTGTCATGGCCATGGTCACTCATATTTGGCCCAGCCTCCCGAGTAGCTGGGACTACAGGCGCCTGCCACCATGCCCGGCTAATTTTTGCATTTTAGTAGAGAAAGGGTTTCACCATGTTGGCCAGGCTGGTCTTGAACTCCTGACCTCAAGTCTCCCAAAGTACTGAGATTACAGGTATGAGCCACCGTGCCTGGCCAGAATAAATCTTTTTAAATAATTTATAGAGTTCGGCTATTTTTGTCAACACCACTGAAATCTGTCTATGAATCCCTGACCATGCTATTCAGCCTGCAGACTTCTGCTACCGAGGTGATTCTTAATTCAGAGGCCCTCTTACAGCTCTGAAGCAGAGGCAGGAAAGCCAATTCCACAAAAGGCACTCTAATGGCAGAAACAAAGTATGGATAAGCAAAGAGATGAGTCGAGTTCAGCTCTCCAAGGCAGCCCGCAGAGGCGTGTGGTGGCATCTTTCTCCTTCCCACAGTCCCTCTGGATGTGAGCGATGGGGTTGAACTCCTTTCTCCTCTTTCCTCACTGGGGACTCTATCGTATGAAACCCTAAGATCTAGTCCCTCAATCTTTCCTCTTAATATGTACAAGGGGGACATAAGTAGTATAAAAATTTCTTTCTTTGGCTTTCAGCCTTTCTATTTTTTTTTTACAGGTAAAATACTTCATTTTGTATGTTTGAAGCTGAATATTATATATTCCTTTCTTCCTCTTTGTTTTCTGGCCAAAATCATCTAAATTCCCAAGGAAGATTTGTGGGAGCAGGCCACAAGAAATTGCAAAAGAGAAGGACATATTGATATACTTAAAATATTCTCCCCGTTACATATGCTTAACTTCCCTCACCCCCTGGAGTAGAAGCTTTTTCAGAGAAGTCTCTTCTGCTGTTCAAGAACGGTTCTCTTTTGAGTATCCTCTTTTATCTGTGTCTTCAATATCTCCCTATTTGTGGTAAGCTTCCTATCAGTTTAAAAATAATTACCTGGCTGGGTGCGGTGGCTCATGCCTGTAATCCCAACATTTGGGGGGCTGAGGCAGGCGGATCACGAGATCAGGAGATTGAGACCATCCTGGCCAACATGGTGAAACTCCATCTCTAATAAAATACAAAAGTTAGCTGGGCATGGTGGCACGTGCCTGTAATCCCAGCTACCTGGGAGGCTGAGGCAGGAGAATGGCTTGAACTCAGGAATTGGAGGCTGCAGTGAGCCGAGATCATGCCACTGCATTCATTCCAGCTTGGCGACAGAGCAAGACTCCATCTCCAAATAATAATAATAATAATAATAATAATAATAATAATAACAACAACCTGTATCCTTCTAAATAAATAAACAAAACAACTCTCCATGGACTTCACATCTATCCAAACCTGAATCTTCTCTGATGTTTCCTATCTCAGTAAATGACATCACCATCAACTTAATTAGTTGTGCCAGAAAACATTATCCTTTACATCTTCTTTCACCTCATGCCCCATGCCTGATTAACTAGCAAATTCTATTACTCTGTTTCTGAAATCTGTTTTGAATTAGTTTCTTTTCTCAATTCCATACCTTCCATCCTAGACCAAATAGCTATCATCTCTTGTGAACTACAGTGGTTTCCTGTGGCTGTTTTCCTCCATTTAGCCTTGTTCTCCTTGAATACTGAGTGATCTTGAAATTAAAATATACATAACCTGTAATATGCGTGTGCTATTTATGTGCAATATATTTGTATATGTGTACATATATGCATGCACACAATCCTGTTTATATTACTCCTTTGCTTCAAACTTGCCTTTAGCTTCTGTTATTGGGATGAAGTTCAAAATCTTACAATGGCCCAAAGCACTTGAATGACCTCACTTTGCTATACCCACATCCCAGCCTTGTGCCATTGTCTCCCTAGCTTACTTTGCTCCAGTCACAGTAGGTCTTCTATTTCCTCAAACCTACCATGCTTTTTCCTTCTTAAAACATTGACATAAGCTATTTTCTCTGCTTAGTAGAATCTTGGTTCTCTGGCTAACTCCAGTTCTCAGTTTAAAACCCTTTCCTAGAAGACCTTCTAGATCCTCCCCTTTCCTGCAAGGCCCTTTCACGGCATCTTGTATTTTTCTTTAATAACACACAATTGCAGTTGAATGATTATTTTTATCATGATTTTAATGTTGTTTTCCTCACTGAATTGTAATCTTTGAAGAGAGAGGCCATCTTATTCATTGAGCTATTTCTTCTGCTTATCAATGGAATAATAGTGCCCATTGAATTAGTTTAATAGATGATTTGTGTAAGTTTTATTTGTATAGAATTCATACCATGTAATGTATGGTTTTACTCATAATAAATATCTCAGAACTTATATTAATAATTATTAATAATTTTCATAATCACTTGTCTTTTTCTCTCTGCCTGCTTCTAGGAGTCTCTGTTCTCTCTTGTCTATATGAAAAGAGATCTTTGTGAGATATTTGTGTGCAGCTGCATGCAATGTAGCTCAAACCAGGAGGAAAGCCAGATGCTGGATGCTGAATTGCAGCACATTACTATCAGATAGCTTTAAACAAAATGACACTGGAAACTTAATGAATCTCAATTGCTTACAGGATCAAGTCCATACAAATTAGTTGAAACATAGGGCTTTGTATCATCTGAACTTTTCCTCCCTTTCTAATCTCATTTCCCATTACACTTCACCCCATGCTCCAATCCTTCCCACTGAGCTCTATAAGCACATCAGGAAAAGGAGATGACCATTGGCATCATCATTATCATCGTTGTCACTAACAATATCTACTAAGCATTAATCTAGGTCAAATACTGCATGTGAGCCTGTGGGGAAATATAAAGATGCATAAATCAAGATCCCAGCTCTTAATCACCTGTAAACCTAGTAGAAGTGACAGGTATACACATGAAAGATAAATAGGAATATAAATTAATTAAATCGTAAGTGCCAAGGAGTAGTTAAGAGTGGGAGCACAATTTCCTGAGATGTGAAATAGTGCTCTGCCTTAGGTTTATGTGTCCACAAGTAAGTGTGACTATGGAGAAACAAGGAAAGGTAAGGAGGGGATATTTAATGTTCCACTTTTCTCTATGAAGCAATTCCTGTGATTTTGTCCATTGCTTTTGTACTCCCCTTCTCCTTCATCTTCAAAGCTATTGTAACTGCAACCTGAATTCATAATACAAATGAATAGATATTTTTCAATGATTGAGAACCCTCATCCAAGACTCCTTGAGCCCTTGGCTTGTGAACTTGGGAGATGTCATTTTACAAGCTCAAATATATTAGCTTGACCTGTGGAGGGCAATGCTTAGATTCATCCACATGGAGGAGTTAGCTTCGTCTATTGGATTGAGGCCATGCACAAAAACACTGAGCAAGAAGAGGCTTTGATAACTCTGCTTTCCCCAGGGTCTTACAGCAGAGGCATACATTAATTTGTTCAGTCAACAAATATTTTTGAAATACTGTGTTCAGTAATGAGGAAAAGAAGATATTATAATGTGTGTCATGCCCTCAAAAATTCATAGCAGGTAAGATAGACTCATACAGAAATAAATATATAATATGCTATGATGAGAAAAATGGCAGTGGTATGAATGATCTACATCACAGAGAAGGCTGAACACTTTGGCAATGGAGGACGCCTACACCAAAAGGATAATGTTTAAATTTAATCTAGAAGAGAAGCAAGAAATAGCTTTGCTCTGGTGGAAAAATACAGTAGGTATTGGTGCCCCTTTGCCTGTAGAGATGCCACAACCCTGTGGCACCTCCCATCTGTTTTCCCAGAGGTAGTAGCCCTTAGGCATAACCTATGGAGGCAAGTGGAACTGGATGCTTTCTTCTAGGCCTGGGGAATTATTTTTCTTGCCAAAGAAACCTCTTTGAGGTTGTTTCTGGTTGGAGTCTTTGTTGGTCTGTTTTGCATTTTTATAAAGGAATACCTGAGACTGGGTAATTTACAAAGAAAAGAGGCTTATTTCGCTCTTGGCTTTTCAGGCTGTACAAGAAGTGTGGTGCCAGTATCTGCTTCTGGTGAGGGCCTCAGGAAGCTTCCAATCATGGTGGAAGGTGTAGGGGGAGCAGGACTGTCACATAGCGAGAGAGGGAGCAAGAGAGCGAGGTGGGGAGATGCGAGACACCTTTTAGCAACCAGATCTCACGGTAACTCGTTACCACAGGGAGGGCACAAAGTGATTCATGAAGGGTCTGTTCCCCATGACCCAAACAATTCTGACTAGGCCCTGCATCCAACATTGGAGGTCACATTTAAACGTGATTTTGGAGGGGACAAACATCCAAACCCCATTAGAGTCCTCTCCACATGTTTCCTCATTCTCTTGCACTAGTGGCTACCCAGGACATATACTTCTAACGGATTTCATAAATGAAAGAGAACCATCCAAAACTCTCAATCACATAGCAAGCCTCTGCAGAAGTTATGCCTGCTATCATTACACTGGCCAGAGAAAGTCAGTTGGCCAATTCAAACATCAACAAGCAGGGAAAATATAATTTTTCTACCTCACTAGGAGGTATAATAAAGGTACCTAGAAGAGCGAAGGCATATCTATAATTCTATGTCAGGGAGGCAATGAATGAGGAACTGGGAATAATAACCTAATCAATCCAAAAGCATTCCTGCCTGCTGCTGTCTGCATTCTACCATCTGATTCTTAAATGAATGCTTTTATCCTGAAGCCACTCAGTGCCAAAAAGAGCCTGACAGATCTCCAATCCTGTCAGAACTTCCCTGTGTCATTGAAGTTTCCCTGACTCCCACCAATAGAGCACTTAATAGAAATCTAACTCACAGGTTCTCTTGGTTCTGACTCCTCATAGCAGAAGAGTAAGCTGGACTCAGCAGAAGGCTTGGTGGTATTGAGATCACTTCACAGCACTACATTTCTGTTCCTGTTCGGGTTTTCACTTACAACCTTTATCTGTCCTCTTGTCTAGTATCTTTTCTTTAATTTTTTTTTTTTTGAGATGGAGTCTCACTCTGTTGCCCAGGCTGGAGTGCAATGGTGTGATCTCAGCTCACTGCAACCTCCACCTCCCAGGTTCAAGCAATTCTCGTGCCTCAGCCTCCTGAGTAGCTGGGATTACAGGCAATCGACACCACGCCTGGCTAATTTTTTTGTATTCTTAGTAGAGACTGGGTTTCACCATGTTGGCCAGGCTGGTCTCAAACTCCTGACCACAGGTGATCCGCCTGCCTTGGCCTCCCAAAGTGCTGGGATTACAGGCCTGAGCCACCGCGCCCAGCCTGTCTGGTATCTTTCAAGGAGGTTTTTCTGGGAAAATGTACCTTTATTTTTTTGCATGTATACATTCCAATTCTCCATTTTTTTCTATGTCTAAATGGATGATTTGGGAACCTTGGAGTAGTAGACCCCCATCTAATTCATAGTACCCCTCAGCAGAAGGACATGTTATTAGTCAGGTTTCTCCAGAGAGACAGAACCAAAAGTTACTGGATAGAGGTAGTCATGGAAACCACCGCTTGTCTTTGCTTCCTTCTGAACATCTGCTCCATTCTCCTACTTCTTTCTGCAGAATAGCTCTTTTTTTGGTTATTTAATAGCATGCACATGACTAAAAAATAGTTGCCATCTCCACTTCTGCTGGACCACAAAGCTCCAGGGCCCACAACCTTATGTCAACACATGACCTTTATCCCTGTGATTTACATTTCAATACCTGAGAATGAGAATTAGATAAGTGTTAGGACTACTAATATGTTATTTTGCTTAGCATCAAGTGCCTATTCCTGGTGGCCAGAGTGTGAATGCATTCATTTTCTTTGCTGCTGTAACAAATTATCACAAATTTAATAGCTTAAAACAATGGAAAATTATCTTATAGATCTGGATACCAGGAGGCTGAAATAGGTTTCACTGGGCTAACATCAAGAGGTTGGCAGGACTGTATTTGTCTGGAAGCTGTAGTGGAGAATCTGTTTTTGCCTTTTCTAGCTTCTAGAAGCTGTATGCCTCATTTCTGACTGCTTTTTCCATCTTCAAATTTTTTTTTTCACTTATAAGGACCCTTTATCTGGCCCACACTTATAATCCAGGATAATCTCCCCATCTTGAAATCCTTAATCATATCTGCAAAGGCTGTTTTGTTATGTTAAGTAAAATTCACAGATTCTGGAAATTAAAACACAGACATCTTTGTTGAGGGGGTTGAGGGCAGCACCATTATTCCACCAATCATAGTGAGGGTCATAAAGATGTGTTGCCAATGGAACAGAGGCTGTGAGTGGGAGGAGTTTCTTTGCATAAAGAGCGAGGTAAGAGTACCAAAATTAAATAACACATCTACTTCATTTTCCTGAACGGGAAACTGCTCAGTAGCAGGTAGTGAGATTTTTCCATCCTCTGTTTCTTTCCTCTCCAGTGGAATCTGTCAGCACTCTCACATTTGTAATTTGCCTGGACTTCTTTTTCTTACTAGAATGAACTAGTATTTAATTTTCTCAAGAAACTAGATTCTCTTTTTATCATAATGCAGATGCCTAAACCCCTTAGACTTGATGAGAAAATATGAGATGCCGTGAAGGATGGTTTGGGAATCTGTGCTTCTAATAGGTTCGCTAGGTAATTCTTACACACACCAAAGTTTAAGAATCACCTCTGCATTCTCAGTAAAGCTGATAAGCTTATCTTGTTAGAAGAGAAGACTGAAGAAAACCTTCCAAGGGAACTAGTATATTTTCACTGCAGCTTTTGGGAGATAATGATAACAATTTTGCATGTAACTCAGTAAGACTCTAATTCAAGCTGGGGATATGGGAAGAGGTCATGTCAAGATAAAGGGGAAACCTTTTTTATGGGCTGATCAAGCTTTTTTTGACTCTCAATTCAAACGAAGGGCATAGTTCCTTCTAAGTTATGTTTTCATACTGATTTGTGCTGTGTTGAATATCACAGTAATGCCATATCTCCAAAGGCAGTTTTCCATATCAATCTTGCCAATATAGGGGAAGCAGAAGATGATAGGCTAACGTTTGACACTCCAGTGGCTCTTGTCATAAATCAGATTGCCAGGTGTCTGATTTGGAACCTTGGTGTTGTATGAAGTCATCCAATCATGACATTTTGGGATTTGACAGGTTTTGTTTTATAGTTTAAATAATTGGATCCAAGTATAGCACGCTTTCTTTACAAATTTACAGTTATTTATTTTGAAGAACGTTTGTTTGTAAGTAAGCTAAGTAAGTTGTAATTAAGTTGAAAAAGTAAGAAAGAAAATATATAAAGTAACCTAGAAAATAAAAGCATGTAATTTTTGATGCTTGGTGGTTTGGTTTTAATAATATGGCAGATTACATGATATAAAAATCTTCCAAGTATAAAGTACTTGGAAGTACGGAATTTAATAAAATAGTCAACCATGTAAATGGTTGAATAAGTTCACTAGAATGTAAGGAATATTACCAGAGACCAGAAACAAAACAGAAACTGGACTTGGTTTTACTTTACTTTATGTTTGGGATTTGAATTTATATTCTGTGGTCTGTGAACCCTTAAGCTGAGAAATTAATGTGAAACTTCCTGGAGGACTTGGCAGAAGTTGGTACAAAATCTTTTCTGGAGGGGAACATCCTCAACTTTGGTGGTAAAGGATTCCCATATAAAATGTCCTGCCAGACATGGACCCCAAATTCAAAATTACAAAATCCATGAAGTCATCTATCCTAAGTGAGAGAAACGAACAACAAACAACAAGATTAGAACCACCCCTACTGCCACTAAAAAATTGAAATAACATTCTTTCTCAACAACTCTAAAGTAAGTACATAAAAATTATTGAAGATATAAAGGAATTCAAAGCATGAGAAACCAACTTTATGGTATTAAATAGTGCCTTACATTAATATTTTCACTATATGGTACAAGTGCAAAGTGTTGTAGTAGTTCAGAGAATGAAGATAGCTGCAGAAACTGAACTCGATGCTAAAATGTTGACAAGAGAAAACTTTAGTTGAAGAAACATTACTTCTTTCAAGGTATCAATTAGATATTACAAATCAACGGCATGACAGCAAGTTGAAAAACAAATGTCGCTATAAAACATAACACATTAACTTCTGGGGATGAGTGTTAAATTGAAATCACGACCAACACAGATACTGCTTATGAAATATAATCATATCCTTACTCAGAAAAGGTAAGATAGATGCCACTTCTAAAATTTTATGAAACATCCCAGAAACTGCCAAGCAACACACATCCAGAAAGCATAAATAGAATACTACAAACTATATTGTGATAAGACAGTTACATTCAGAGTGGCAAACATCATTTTAAAGATACAGGATTCTATTTGCTGGCTCAAATGATAACATAAATTCTGGATAAAATCTATGAACTTGAAATGTGTTAGGTTTAGTAACACAAGTAAAGAGTATTTGCATTTCACTAGCAGAATGTGATATTACGGGAGTCAAATGTTATCTACTTTAAATTTGTTGTCAATTGATGAAAAATGAGTGTTATGTAAATCACCAAAGAAATTAACTTTCCTCAAAAATGATGAGCTTCATTACAAATATCCCATTATTATCATTGACATATATACTCCTCAATAAAAATTTTCCCATTCTTGCCAGTTGTTTTAATGTGTTGGGTTGAGGCCAATAGGCTGTCAGGTGTCACTTTCTAAAGATCATATTCCATGTGGGAAAATGTGCAGTGCTTTTGTAGCAGAAAGGGAACTGTTTATTGCTTGCATTATGTAGTTGTCTCAGACTTCTTATGAACTTAATATCACTTCACAAGCTGGTGGCTGGCTTACTTTTTGCCAAAGTTCTTTTGTCAGGGTGGAATGAAATATAAAAGCTGTCAATTACATTTTGACAGTAATAATTACATGTAGCAACAGTCATAAATTCTGTGTTTTGTGGCTCTGAGTCTAATCTTTCATCTAAACTCTCTTCTATTGCAGCTATTTAAGGAAGTCTGTTTTGCTTATTTTCATGCAGGCTACCATTTCATATATCGAGTTCATAATGTAGTTAGTTGAAAAAGGACTTGGGATTTTTGTTATTGTTCTCTTTGCCATTGTTCATTCTCCTTTTCTAACATTTTTCCTGCTATAAGCCTGGATGGAAGAGGAGCAGAGAGAAGACATACACCAAAGCTTGCTCTATCTATAAAATAGTAACAACCCTGAGGCTTCCTCTTACAAATTCTACTATTTTTTTCTTTATTTTTCGAGACAGGGTCTTGCTCTGTTGCCAGGCTGGAGTGCAGTGGTGTGACCTCAGTTCATGGCAACCTCGACCTCCTGGGCTCAAACGATCCTTCCACCTCAGCCTCCATAGTAGCTGGGACTACAGGAGCATGCTACTATGCCCAGCTAATTGTTTTGTATTTTTTTTTTTTTTTTTTTTTGGAGAGGCAGAGTTTCATCATGTTGTCCAGGCTAATCTTAAACTTCTGAGCTGAAGTGCTCCCTCCCAAAGTGCTGGGACTACAGGCGTGAGCCACTGTGCCTGGTCAAATTCTACCAGACAAAACCACTTAACAGTTTTTAAATACATATAGTTCAAAACAGAAAAATAGTCATCAAAACATCAAATAATACAGGCTTGAACTTTTCAACTTTATTCAGTGAAAATGACTGTGATGCTTTTGAATAAAAACTTTAAAGATACTATATGAAACTTGAGATGAAAAGTTCAGAGTTACTACATTTTAATTAAATACATACAAATACCAAAGTTTGTATCAGAAACACATAATTTTCACATGACTTTACATTGCTGCTTACTAACTTTTTTTTTACCAAGTTCTAGTAGTGTTAGAAATAACTATTATAAAATGTTTATTTTATTGAACTGTAAAATTTAACTTTGGTTTATGCTTGAGATTTTTCCATATGGCTGTTATTTTTGGATTTTTTTTTTTCTTTGATATGGAGTTTTACTCTTGTTGCCCAGGCTGGAGTGCAATGGTGCGATCTCTGCTCACTGCAAGCTCCGCCTCCCAGGTTCAAGCGATTCTCCTGCCTCAGCCTCCTAAGTAGCTGGGATTACAGGTATGCGCCACCACTCCCAGCTATTTTGTTTTGTATTTTTAGTAGAGACGGGGTTTCTCCATGTTGGTCAGGCTGGTCTCAAACTCCCAACCTCAGGTGATCCCCCTGGCTCGGCCTCCCAAAGTGCTGGGATTACAGGCCTGAGCCACCACGCCCAGCCCTGACTTTTGGAAATTTTTAAGTCAAGCAAAAAGTCAAACAGTTACTAGATTAGGAAAAATAATCCTGAAGTATGATTTATAGATTTTTCATATTGTAGGTTAAGTTATATGGGAAACTGTGAAGGCAAGAGAAACTATTATGAAATAAGGAGTGGACTTAGTAATGCATATTGGTTATGTACATTTCAACTCTTTCCAGAAAAAGTCAATAAACATTCTGCATAAACTAATTCCCTTAATTAAAAATATTTTGTTGGGGAAAAGTATTGTCTTCTAAACAGATTTCAACCTTAGTCTTTTAATTTACTTTGTAGTCACATATTCTTAAGAATCTAAAATATTTTATAGTTTTGCCTGTGGTTGAGTAAATATATATTTTTGAACCAATATTTGGAATGTAATTAAACATAAGTTAATTATGTTAGATTTATATGATTGTCTAATTAGTTCAAGAGTAAGAGACTAGTAACCTTTTAATAAATAATATTAAACACATACTATACTTCAATTAATTAAACCTATTCATTAAAAATTCAAAATGAGTGTGAATGTGTGTGTACATGTGTGTGTGCTGGAGGGGGGACAGTCACATAACTACTTTATAATTTTTGTGAAATTTGGATGTATTTTCATGCTTAAGCTTTTTCCTTCATAGACAAACATCTATTGGCTCATGGAATTAGCTATTATTTCAGCAATGGAAAGGAATTACGGTCATCTAGAGCAAGAGTAAATGATTATTGGATTTGGAACACAAACAGGAAACTGTTTATATAATGAATGTTGGACCATGTAACATTAGTTAAGATGTCAAGAATACTTAATAGAAAAGACTCAGAAGTCATTGCAGGAGAGTTGTCTGGGTACAACAGGATATTAACAACTGCTGTGCCTTTTTGTTTCATAAAGTACTTCTGTGTGGTTAGACATTCCTTACTACTGCACACTGGTCTGTTAAATGACTTTGATAACAGTGCAGTTAACTCATGGGATCTGCTGTAGAAATGTGCACCCACTATATAAGCATGGTTTTCACTAAGGTGTGGGGCTCAGATCTATAAATTTCATTATGACATATTAGAGCTCTTTTCTCATGCCAATGTAAGCAGTCAATCCCTGTTAAAGAATAGTGCCCCTATTGCTGAAATAATAAGTCTGTTGTTTAATTGGGTATTTGTCACAGAGGATGGAAAAACAGGGTGTGAAGGGAAAGTTTTCAGGGCTGGGTGAGTTACTTTATTTTCTTTTCAAAGTCAAGTATAGAATATTATCTTTTTTTAAAAATTGCTACTTTTGTTGCAGGATGTTTAACAGAAATATCTGTGGGCCCATGAACATGTCAAGTTAAACTATACTGTAATGGGACTTGAAAATAGATGCACATAGTTTTAGTGTACTTTTTAATTCCTAAAGAAAACTTTTAATTATTCAAGAACATGTAGACATTCTAGGAAAGATTGACAGGGTTTTATTTCACCCTTTTTCAAAGGACAGTAATTATTTTATGAATAAAATTCTAAAATGCAAAGATTAGATCAACCATTAGGAATAATGGTTATCTCTTGTGGCTTCAGGAGATATCAAGAGATATTTCTTTTTATTTTAATGCTGCTGTCTTGAGAAGGTAAAAGGTTGATATAGGCTAAAAAGGCCTATGATGTGCAGGTGTGGGTGTAATTAATACGGGCTCAGGTAAGAAGCTGCCATGCATCACAAATGAGAGACTCAGCCAAAGGGTTGCCTGCAAGTTCTAAAGCTTCAGATGCTGTATGTAGTTGGAAAGCCTGGAATTCCTTTTTGAATTACTTTATTACATAGCTATATTTATTAGAATTTGAGTACCCTACAAATATGCATACTTCTAAGATGCCATCATAATAAAGACCATCAATTTGGTTACATTTCAGGGAGAAAGGCTACACTGAAATGAACATTGTAAGAAAACTCAATTTAATGATACCTTGGAGTATATTCTTGCTTCATGTACTGCTGTTTTCATTACAAGGTAAGAACTCAGATTAAATTTTTATGTTAATTTATTGTATTTTTGTTTCTCTTACGATTTATACAAATAGTTTTCCCTTATAAAGCACTTTGAAGTCATTAGAATGAATTGTACTAAATGATACTCAGATCACCTTTTAAAAAATTTTTAATAATGTAGATAATTTGGACCTTTTGGTTTTCATTTTTTGAGTCTTTGCAAAATGGCTAGTTAAAAATCATGCTTTTATTATGATATGCAATTGTACTAGAACCTTTTAGTTTTCATTTCTTGAATCTTTTTTAAATGACTGGTTAAAAATCATGCTTTTATCATGATATGCAATTGTATTAGAAGAAGCTCTGATTCTAACTTTTTTCTTCTAAAAGATGATTTAAAATAATTGTCTATTTGCAATTTAAACATTTGAAATTTTATAATAAACTAAGAGCAGTTGAGTACTTAAACTTTCTTCATGCCATCAACCCAAAGAATAGTAAAAAAATGTTTAAAAATAACTAACATCTGGGTCTAAAAATTGATTTTAATTATTTTTATGGTAATTTTATTAATAAATTTTCTTGCTATTTGATTTTTTTTATTATGGAAAGCTTATAAACATGCACAAAATTAAAATGACATAACACACCTTCACGTGCCTTCACCCAGTTCCATAACTATCAGCATTTTGTGGAACTAGTTTTACCCTGTTACACATTTTTTCTTGGAGTATTTTAAATTCATGAAATACATATTATATATTTTTAATAGATAAGCACTTTATCACACCTAACAAAATGGGGAAAGAATTGATTTATTTTCAGTTGTTGATTTTTAATCCCTGTAAAGGTCTGTATGCTTTGGAGCTTGTAGGGGAAATGGGAGAAATTGCTTAAGTATAAAAGACCACAGAGGTCAAAGGTGCTATTTTCCAATTCCAGTTGTGACTGAAACCCCAAGGAGAACGATGTCACAGAATCTTGAGAGCTGAGGAGACTTTGTAGATAACTTGTCCAACACCATCATTTTATGGTGTGCTTGGCATTTTGTTTAAGCTTGGCATATAGTAAGTGGTAGGACTAGAACTAAAACTTGGAACTCTGATTCCAAGGCTAGTGTCTGTTCAATTGCATGGTGTCTCTGTGTAAATCCATGTACACTGCCCTTTCTTTTTTGCTTATCAGTCATTCAGTGTCTCACAAGAAATTTGCTGGTCAAATCCCTCTAAAAATGCAAAAATAACAGCAAACTTCAATCAGAATTTTAGAATTTAGGTTAAAATGTTCTTTTAAACAACTGGAACATGTAGCCAATATATTTGGATAATTTTTTTTCATTCTTATATATTTGTCTCTGGCAGAATATGTTTGTGCATCGTCTATATTGATGGGAACATCAAAGTGAGTATTTCTTGTTCTTCATGTCCTCTAAAACATAAAGTTAATGGGAATGAGCAAACCTCAGCAGGAAACTATATCTGCTTTTGAAAAAAATAAGTGAAGTGTTTTACAAAAAAGCATGAAATATACTTTAAAAAACATTTCTGCAGACTAAAAATGATCTAGCATTCATTTCCTTATTTATGAAAATATTTCCTTTCCTTTTAATTACAAAGTATTTCTTTTCATTTTAATTATAAGAGGAGTCTTTGATGACTGTTGGTACTAAAAAGATATTACTTTCATTTCAAAAGTTTGTAAAAAAAAGTTATATTCCATAATATTATCCTTTACATTATTATTAATATACCTTATTGATAACAAATGTATTATGTTCATTTTTAGCAGAGTAACAGTTTTTAATGATAAAAATAAAAAAGTGTTTTAGCAGTAAATAATGAAAATCATTTTTTGGACTAAACTGATCTGCTTAATGAAAAGCAGAATTCTATTCACCATTTGATTTTTTAAAAATAAAATGTTTATTGATAAATATAACACAAAACAGAAAACATTATAAAGCAAATATATGCCTTAGTGAATTATTAGCCATTTGATTTTGATAAATTGCGATTTGATGTTTTTACTTACATTAATGTTAACTTGCCCTTTATGACATAGCACAGGAGAGAATTAAGTACTCTTTGAACAAAGGGAAGGTACAAATACTGACCTCACTAGATTTGCAAAGTCATGTGGAGAAAATATTGCAAGGGTTGGTGCTACAATGTTACACTATTTTGTTTATTTTTCCATCTCAAAGTTCCTTCCTAATATTCAGTTTACATCAAAGACTGGAGAAATTTGGGGACACTCCTGAATTTTGTAAAATGAGACAGCACCACCACCCAAATCTAACCCCTCCAGAAAGGGGAGGGAGGACTTTTTAAATGTTAAACCAAGAAAGACCTCTTTGATAAAGTGATGGAAATCAGGAGGAAAACACCAGCTCTCTCTTGGGAAAGGCTTGTTCAGGTTGCCTAGGGGCCTTTGACTATACAAGTTCTTTTTGTTTTCTTCCAGAAACGGGTTTAATGAAAATCGACAGAAAAGAGCTCTTTTAGCAGCACAGGTAGGTTATGCTTCAGGTGGAGAGAGAGGCAGAGAAATAATCCATTCTGTTTTGGACTCTGCTGTCACTTCAACAATGAGACCTTTGTGGAGGGGAATAAAATGCTAAGAACAAGACAGGAAGGAGGAGGAAGAAGCAAAGTAACCTCTATTGCTTTTCTACGGCCATCGAATTCATGCTTAGGTCACATCGACTTGTTTGGAATAAAATACATTTTTTTTTTGCTATTCAGCTCAGTTACCTACTAACAGGCTTGAGGCGTTTAATTCCATGCCCTTGCCAGAAAATTAGAAGTAGTTTAAAAATTAAGCACAGTGTCAGTTAGGACAATGACAACAGTATAATGTACATGGAAAAAGGGGCCGAAAAAGGTGTAAATAATGTGAGTTAAATACTGCAAAAAGGCATCAGATATGTCCTAATGTCCTGACAGAAAGTTTTTATAATGTCTGATAAATCTAAATTGTGGGTGTCTCTGAATAGGTAACTTTTTTTTGGAGGGGCAGCGTAGCACTGCTTTTGAGGAGACCTTCTTGCCCGGGTGCCTTTATATGAAGGATAATTGCAATTTCTTCAAACTGGTTGGAATGCTCAAATGGATGGGTTTAAAAATATTTCTCTATAAAAGATGGATGGTAAAATACAGAATCCTAACTTAGTAAAGGCATTTCTTTGAAAAGGAATATGATTTGAGTATTTATGTAGCAGACAGCTTGAATATTCAAGGAAGCCTTTGTTAAATGTTGAATTGCAAATAGTTTTTATTAGCGTTTTGTGATAGATGTCTGAATTTGTGTATTTTATAGTGTTAATTGAAGATAATTAGTAGTTAAATAAAGACAGATCTGATATGCTGTTGTGTCTGGTTAGAAGACAGAACTGATTTATTCTTATCAAGAGTAGAGACCTTTTTTTTGTTCCATTGTTACTGGAAAGGGGGTCCTGACCCAGATCCCAGGAGAGGGTTCTTGGTTCTCATGCAAGAAAGAATTTGGGGCAAGTCCACAGAGTAAAGTGAAAGCAAGTTTATTAAGAAGGTAAAGGAATGAAAGAATGGCTACTCCATAGGCAGAGCAGCAGCATAAGCTGCTTGACTGAGTATACTTGTAGTTATTTCTGATCATATGCTAAACAAGAGGTGAATTATTCATGACTTTTCCAGGAAAGGGACAGGAATTTCCCAGAAATAAGAGGTCCTCTTCCTTTTAGACTATATAGGGTAACTTCTGGATGTTGCCAGGGCATTTGTAAACTGTCATGGCGTTGGTGGGAGTGTCTTTTAGCATGTTAATGCATTATAACTAGAGTATAATGAGCAGTGAGGACAACCAGAGGTTACTTTCATTGCCATCTTGGTTTTGGCAGGATTGGGCCGGTTTCTTTGCTGCAGGGTCTTTATGACCTGTATCTTGTGATGCCAGTCCTGCTGACCTCTTATCTCATCCTGTGACGAAGAATGCCTAACCTCTTGGGAATGCAGCCCAGCAGATCTCAGACTCATTTTACCCAGCCCCTATTCAAGGTGGAACCACTCTGGTTGGAGCGCCTCTGACGCCAGAATAGGCAAAGGGTTGTCTATGGAATGGAAATACATTTTATTTTTCTTAAAAAGAGTGTTTTGTGTACTGATATACTTAAGTGTCAAATTGGGGTTATACTGTTGTCCATTTAGATGTTTTCAGCATTTGTATACTTTACTCCCTTTTAGTGAGAATGAAGAGCAGGAGACTTGTACTGCTTCCTAAGGCTAGAAAACGTGTGTCAAAATCACTTATTTTCTGAACAATTTTTAAAAGAAGAGGGGGCAATGAGGTCATAATCTTGCACTGAGCTGTTTAGAATTGGAATTTCATGTGTTACAAGGCCATTCTTATCCATACATTCACTCTTCTGCTCTAGGAAAACAGAGCACCAATGGGTAGATAAGTGCGCAAATAAGGACTCAGAAATATGTTGGCAATGAGGTGAGCAAGAAAGGGTAAACGCAGACTTCTGTAAATAGTGTATTTGTGCGCTGCAGTGATTTCCCATCTAAAGACTGTATTTCCCTGGGCCTCTCTCCGTCCTGTGGAGATGTAATCAGGAAGGAGGAAGGGTGGGCTGTCCTCTTATCAGTCATATGAATACATGCACCTACTGCCTGGGACTTTTTTGCATTGGCATTACATTCCAAAAGTTCCTTTCCTGAAAGCAGGCCCTAAGACATAGACTTAGGTGCAGGTCATTTATTTGGAAAGTGTACAAATAAAGGAGAAAGGAAAATGATTTGAAGAAGGGAGAAAATAAAATATGGGGTGCATTAATGAGGGGCTTTCTGCTGTAGGCAGCTGGAGCTCAGTCTTATTGGAGACTTTCTGAAGAACCATGTAGAATGTGTCCTAGAATAATTTCTAGGTTGAGGAAAACCTCTGGAGAGCCTAAAATCTCCAGGAAGGCACTTTCTATAGTCTTTTCTGCTTGGATTCTGCCCTCAGGCAAAGACAGAAAGAAGCTAGTGCTGAAGTTGGAGGCTTCCAGAGTGCACAGAAATCCAGATGAATTCCAAGGTGAATTCAGAGGTGGGCTGAGAGGAGGTGGAGAGAGGCATCAACAAAGTCTGCTGCAGTCGTGGCTCTAAACACCCTTGGGAGACAGATTCCCATTTGAACCATGTCTCTTTTTTCAGTTCAGTTGGTATTTGTTGATGACATACCAAGGACAGTGAGATATAAACAAGAATAGCAGTGCCTGTTATCTAGAAACTCCATCTGTTACGGAGGTAGGCTTATGAAGAAGTCATTTCTGTGCAATTGGTTCATTGAATCCAAGACAACCTCAATCATTTACCATTATTTATATGACATAAAAAATAAATATGCTCCAATTATAAATGTAAGATGCCATTCTGAGTTCAAATATGTCAATAAATAAATAAATAAAATCTGCAAGTCACACTTTAGCCTTGGTGAAATGTATTATGATGTATGGGATGCTGGATAAATAGGATGTTGTTGTAGCCAGAGAGGTGGTGGGCTAGGGAGTCATTCTAATTTCCATAAAGGAGATGTGGATTGAGTTACGTCAAAGGATATGGAGCAAAAAACAAATTATATATTTTTATCTTGCTCGTGTTATCCAATGTTTTCAGTTTTTGCCTAATAATAAAAACAGGTAGCATGTTTACAAGTCTTTTTTTTTTTTTTTTTGAGAGAGAGTTTTGCTCTTCTTGCCCAGGCTGGAGTGCAATGGCCTGATCTCCGCTCACTGCAACCTCCACCTCCTGGGTTCAAGCTATTCTCCTGCCTTAGCCTCCTGAGTACTGGGATTATAGGCACATACCACAAACCCTGGCTAATTTTCTGTATTTTTAGTAGAGATGGGGTTTCACCATGTTGGTCAGGCTGGTCTTGAACTCCTGACCTCAGGAGATCCACCCACCACGGCCTCCCAAAGTGCTGGGATTATAGGTGTGAGCCACCGCGCCCGGCCTGCATGTTTACAACTCTTATTATGTGCCTGGCACTATTCTTGGTGCGTCACTCACATAATTTCACTGAATCCTCACAATTCTGTGAGGCAGGTACTTTTATTTTATAGATTGGGAAACTGAACCTGAGTGGGTTGAATAATTTGTTCAAGGCGATAGGCCCTATGAGGTAGAAGTCATTATAGAGTAGAAGTCATTATACACTTTTAGTGAGTATCAGAGACGATTGGCTTCCATTAAAGGGATAGACATAAATCATTTTGGAGCCAAAGGAAGAAGGTTTTGGTGTCCAGTAATATCCAGGGCTGTGTTAGATTTAGGCAGCCAGAAGCAATGTGGCTGAAGAGAGAATAAGACTTGCCGTCTTGAGGGAATTGAGGTCATAGACTGTTGTTGCATCTAATTTAGTTTGAAGGCAGAGGCAAGAACAAAAAGGGGAGATTGAACAGTGAGGATAAGACCTGGGAGTATTGAGAACAGGAGACAATGAACTTGAAACCATTGTGTGGGTCAAAGAGATTAGAAAGAAATCTTCAAATAGTGAGAGAGTGTGTCTTTTATATAGCATGGGCTGACATGATGGCACATGCCTGCAGTCCCAGCTACTCAGGAGGCCGAGGCAGGAGGATCGCTTTGAGTCCAGGAGTTAAGCCCAGCCCAGGAAACACAGCGAGACCCCATCTCTTAAAAAAAATGATATAGCACGAGTAGATTTTCCTGTTGAAGTAAAAAGTACTGAGATGGAAAATGTCAAAATAAAACTTCACGTAAGGGAGACTAGAATCTGCTGAGAAACAACTCTGTTCCTGAAGTCACATGGCTCATTTTCCCATCCTTCTTATCTTTCCCCCTTCTTCAGTTTTTCTAATATCATCTGCTACTTAATTTGACAATTATTTGGCAAGTTTTGGGTGTGTTTATTCTGGTGAAATATAAGTGCTGTTGGAAAGAATATTGCCCCAGCCCATACACTCAATTGGTATGGAGTTGGAATAATAATCCACAATTGATTAGTTTTAGTAAGCCACAACTATTTGCTACTTAGCCATATAGATCTTTTAAAAACCTTAAAATTTCATCTGGATTGCTTAGATTGATTGACATAAATCTCTTTTTTGCTAATTTTCTGTGTGAGGCATTATGTATGTAAGCTTCACGTACATGGCTTTAATTCATTATCCTAACTATACAACGAGGGAAGTGCCATTATTGTTCCCCTTTTACAGATGAGTAAACAGAGGCACTAAGAGGTTAGGAAACTTGCCTAAGGGTAAGTAATTATGGAGTCAGGATTCTAATCCAGCTTCGTTTGATTCAGAATTCATGCTGTTTACCACTACTCTGAACTACCTTGGGCTCTATAAAAAGATATATTTAAATGCTAAATGACGAGTTAATGGGTGCAGCACATCAACATGGCACATGCATACATATGTAACAAACCTGCACGTTGTGCACATGTACCCTAAAACTTAAAGTATAATAATAATAAAAGAAAAGAAAAAAAAAGAAAGAAAAAAAATGTTCTATGAACTTTAAAGTGTCAGTCAGCTCTTTGGAGCCTGAAGGTGACACACTGGCACCGAAAGAGCAGATGCTTCTGTGGATGTTTTCTTTACCGATTGGTGTGCAGGCAGGCAGGACATCACCGTCTGTTGGTCTGTCAGCCCCATGCATTTTTTTTTCCAAACCTATCTGTACCTGGAAGTGTCAGAGAATTGCTATGTCTGCAGGCAAAGCAGTCCATCATTCCAAAGGTTAGACTCCAACCAGGCTCCTTTCATGAGGTTGCGAGGTGGGTGGAGGGATTGGGGGCTGGGGGAAGACTGGATGATGGGAAAGGGAGGGAGGATGGGAAGTGAGAACAGAACAGAGAGCAGACAAAGTAAATATAGACTTGTCAAAGTCATGTAAGAGGCAAAACCAAGACTTGAATCAGGTCTTCTAACCACAACCTCAGAGGAACCCTTTCTGCCTCATGGAGATGATAAGCCTCAATAACCCCAGAAAATATAAAGTCAGCACTTTATCATTTCTGTATTTGTAGCTATTTTCTAGATTTGCCAATTTGCATGTTTGGCTTGAATTAAATAATTTAACTGTCTTGCATTCTCATTTCTTTCTTTCAAAGTTTGAAGCTACTTCTCCGAGATACTTTTTCCATGATGCTATTAATTGGGGTGAGAGCAAAATAAAAGGTCAGTGTTTATACTTAGGTTTTCATATTTGCTTTCTCAGAAAATCCCTTTGGGGGATATATTGAATCAAGTATTTATTGTTTCCATATACCACATGAAGGAAAGTGAGCCAGGATGGTAGTAATACTTAGTAATAATTTAAGTTCACTTCTTAGAGAAATTTGAATTGTTTCTGAGAATAACCAGGGCCAAACATTTAGACAAACCTGATAACTGCATGACCAGGGAAGATGTCACTGGATGTAAGAAACTATTTTTTTGTGAATCAATTACTTGCTCTTTGATCCCTGTTTTTTGTTACCAATTCCCCATTTCCATTAAGCAGAATGCTGATGGTAGTTTGAAATTTAATTTGAGTGGTAACTATGAAATAGAAACTATCACTGTTGTGGATAAAATAACAATGATCCTCACTAGTTTTCATTTGATATTTGTTTTCAGGAGAATAAGCAGGACTGTAAATACATTTTTAAAGGCAATACATTTGTTTATCTAAATATTTAACATCTCTTCATCAGAAAAATGCAAGACTGTTGATCTAAGATAAAGTGCAAATACAGATGTGCACCTAGTGGAAAAAACTGCATTTAAGTTTATGAAAAACATCATTTTTTTTCTACCCGTATTTATGGACTAAGTTAAAACAGCATATTTTTTCCTCAATTAAGATATAGTTGGAGATTTGTGCATTTTGAAAAGTAAAGAGACATTTTAGATCAGTGGATCTTAAGGTGGAGAGGAATCATAAAGGTTTTTGAATTCTTGCATTTGGCAGACTGTGGTCAAATGATCAATTATATAACTATCTTCTGGGAATTAAGATGTTCTGTAATTCTCCTCATGTGTTAAATTCTTCCTGCTTGAGTTTTGCCAGTTGCCTCTTGTCCTCTCCTTATTAGAGGAAATTTTTTCACTGATTCATTTGCATTTTTAAAACTCACTCAGGAGATGATGGTAAAATTAGGGTTAGAGCTCACAGTTACTTGCTTTCTCTTTTTAACATAATTTGTTGGAACAATTTTATAACTTTTCTTTCTATGAAAGAAAGAATATTTTTGGTGACAGCAGTGACTTTGGCTTCTGCTTCATCAAAATTTAAGTATAGATTTCTTTTTTTTTCTTTTTTTTCTTTTTTTTTTTTGAGACAGTCTTGCTCTGTCACCCAGGCTGGAGTGCAGTGGCGCGATCTCGGCTCACTGCAACTTCTGCCTCCTGGATTCAAGCGATTCTCCTGCCTCAGCCTCCTGAGTAGCAGGGATTACAGGCATGCACCACCACACCAAGCTAATTTTTGTGTTTTTAGTAGAGATGGAGTTTCACCACGTTGGCCAGGCTGGTCTCGAACTCCTGACCTCAAATGATCTGCCTGCCTTGGCTTCCCAGAGTGCTGGGATTACAGGCATGAGAGACCCTATTCTTTAATAGAGTGTTTGCTCCTGGAAGAGGAGCTGATGGGATGTGCAGCCAGCTCCAAACTCTGTCAACGGAATCATCTGCAGCTTGTGTATTTCTGGTTCTCATCATCTGGGACAGAGATTCCTTACATGGGAACTTGACCTTTGAATTGCTTGAAAGGAGCTAACCTTTGCTCTCAGGGTAGTCTGAGATGTGAAAGCCTGCCTTTTCTTGCTTCACAGCACACATAATAAAATGAACTAGATAGAGACTTGTTGGGTTTAGTTCTTTAGCTTAGCAAGGCAAGAGGCTGAGAGTTCTGTTTAAGTTAATAGTGATTACAATTTGTCCAAGCTATATCTTGACATATTATGCTTAAAAGAACAAATGGATGCCAGAAGATAACTTTTTTTTTTTTTTTTTTTTTTTTTTTTTTGCCCCTCAGGTTCTTGTCCTTATGAATGCCTTAATGGAGCTTTCTGTTCTAAGACTGGAACATGTGACTGTCAAATATTTCAGGCTCTTGGGACAAGATGCCAGATCAGTAAGTTTCAGGGATGCTTATGAGATAATTATGAGATACCAAGGAGAAAATTAAGGTATAATTTGCTATAATAATGTTCATCCATTGGGAGTTGTATATTAACTAGAGAGCCCACAATTCATTCTCAGTAATTTGATGTAATTTAGAAACAAAGTAAAACAAAAGTAGATAGGGCCACTTTCCCTTCTCATTGAGCTCTGTTATTGCTTCAAGTATTTTTCTACTTTCTATAGTAATAGCCTATTATTATTATTATTATTTTTTGAGACAGAGTCTCACTCTGTCACTCAGGTTGGAGTGCAATGGCACGATCTTGGCTGACTGCAATCTCTGCCTCCCAACCTCAAGCAATTCTCCCACCTCAGCCTCCCTAGTAGCTGGGACTACAGGTACCCACCATCATGTCCGGCTAATTTTGGTATTTTTGTGGAGATGGGGTTTCACCATGTTGGCCAGTGCATGGTGGGGTGGCACGCATCTGTAATCCCAGCTACCCAGGAGGCTGAGACACAAGATGCTGTGAGACACAGGATGCTCTTGAACTCCTGAACTCAGGTGATCCTCCCATCTTGACCTCCCAAAGTGCTGGGATTACAGGCATGAGCCACTGTGCCTGGCCAGTAATAGCCTATTAAAACCAGGTTCTCATTCATCTCTCTTTTGCTTTATAAAACAGATTTATTATTTGGAGCCAGTCATTCTTTTGGACCTTTAATTAACTGGACACTTTGTATGTAAAAAAATAGTATTGAGACTTCTTCGAGGGCAAGGGCTTTTTTTTTTTTTTAAATCTTTTATCCACAATGTCTAAGATAGGATTCTATGTCAATAATAATCAATAAATATTCATTTGTTTAATCGATATTTACTGGCATCTAGATCCCAGGCTAGGCATTGGGGATGCAACGGTGAATAATAGAAACATGTTCCTGTCCTCTTGGAGGCTGCAGTCTAGAGAAGGTGATAAATACACAACAGATACACAATAATTAAACTTGTTACAGGTGCTGTAAAGTACAAGATGCTATGAAAAAATGAAGCAGAGGTGGGGCATACTGTCAGGGAAGACTGCCTGAATAATGAATAATTCTATGTTTTTTCCTGAAAAGGCCACAGTTGTCCAAGGCTAATAAATTTAGGTGGGAATCACAAAAATACAAGATGTAAAGAGTCACCCTTACCTTTATGCCCCCCACCCAGAGTGTATCAAAATGTTTTACATGTATTGAGTGCTCAGTGAATGTTACTGGTTTTCATATTATTCTAAAGAGAAGAATTTAGAAAACAAAAATTGAATAGAAGATTATCTACAAGGGTAAGAAAAAAAGGTAGGCATGACAATAGGAGATACAGTTGTATGATTTAAGATAAATATTGCTTGAAATTTGGCCAGTTTGAGGTCATGAATTGTTAAATTCCAGCATACCTTTTTTTTTTTTTGGAGACAGAGTCTTACTGTCACCAAGGCTGGAGTACAGTGGCGCAATCTTGGCTCACTGCAACCTCCGCCTCCTGGGTTCAAGCGATTCTTGTGTCTCAGTCTCCTGGGTAGCTGGGATTACAGATGCGTGCCACCCCACCATGCTGGCTAATTTTTTGTATTTTAGTAGAGACGGAGTTTCACCATGTTACCCAAGCTGGTCTCGAACTCTTGAGCTCAGGCAACCTGCCCACCTTGGCCTACCAAATTGCTAGGATTACAGGTACAAGCCACCACTCCAGCCAAATTCCAGCATACTTTGAATGACTAATGCTCCCCACATCCAGGTCCCAGACACGTAAATATGACTTTTTTTTGGTCAATAGTTATTTTTCTCTGTGGATACCATAAAAAGACATTTTTGAAAGACTAGAACACTCTGATGCTGTATATGCTAATCTTTAGGACACTCAGTGGTGACATTTCTCTTTTTTCTGAGCCATCTTACTTGCTTTATTACTATCACCTTTTACTGAATTATTTTCCATACTCCTTTTTTTCTTCTAGAATCTTTCTTTGAAAACAAAAGTTAAGAAACTTTCTAACATAAATCTTTTCTTCATAACTACTTGGAGACCCTGTTTTTCTTCAGGGGAGTTTGATAGTTTTGAGAGCAACTGTTAATTTTATGTTAGTTATTTCTTCCTGTGTTATAGACCAAGGAAGGAAATTTGAATGAAAATTAGAATCATTTACCATGACTGACTGAACATTGCTAGAAACGTGTAATTTATTTTGTCTACAAAATATTATCCTGTTTCTTTTCAGTCCCAAACATGGGCAACGGCAGAGATGGGATTTGTAAAACCTGGGGACAGTATCATTTTGAAACATTCGATGGCATCTACTATTACTTCCCAGGAAACTGTTCTTATATTTTTGCAAAGGACTGTGGTGATTTGGAGCCTCGGTACACTGTATGGGTAGGTGATTGTAGGACATGATTAACTTAAAAATATTATCTCCGGAAAAGTATGTATTTTTAAAGTACTGGGCAAATGATGCAAAATATATACTAATAATAGAATGAATACTTATTTTGAAGAGGGTCTGGGTTCAGTTACGAACCATATTACTCACACTTCCTTCCTTCCTGATACTTCCAGTGAGATATGTCCAGCTGGTTTAGTTTTTTGAAATGATACCCTCAGTATGAACCAGAGGCTAACATTTATAAAATGGAGTATATGAGTTACATAAGCACAGGCTATCGGATGTGAAGACTGACAGCTAATTGCTAGGTAGTTTGATACTATATGACTGAACTCAGAGAATTAATTCTTAGTTGCAGAATTCTTGATTCAAATGAATTCTTAGGAGACCTCTCGAAAATATAAGCTTCAGAGTGGCTGTAGTTGAATAAGGATGTCAGGGACCTCTTTCTTTGCCTACTATCTTCTGAATTTCTAGGTATTTCAATCACTACCAGGAAACTGCTATGTTGTTGGATTTAAAAGCTACAACTCTCCATAGCCAAAACATATTTGAATCTCTGTTATGCTTTCCCTTTTTACTTACGTTGGGGCTGCCTACATTCTCCTCCTTTCTAAGGTGATGCAAATATTAAAAGTAGGCCCTGAAACTTCTTTTTTTTCATAGGTTTTTGGGGGAAGAGATGGTGTTTGGTTACATGAATAAGTTCGTTAGTGGCGATTTCTGAGATTTTAGTGCACTATCCCCTGAGCAGTGTACATTGTACCCAATGTGTAGTCTTTTACCCCTCATCACCCCCCAGCCTTTCCCCTTGGTCCCCAAAGTCCATTGTATAATTCTTATCCCTTTGCATTCTCATAGCTTAGTTCCCACTTATGAGTGAGAACATATGATGTTTGGTTTTCTATTCCCAAGTTACTTCACTTAGGCTAATGCTTTCCAATTCCACCCAGGTTGCTGCAAATGCCATTATTTTGTTCCTTTTTATGGGTGAGTAGTATTCCATGGTGTGTGTGTGTGTATGTATATATATGTATATATATATGGCATATGTATATATATATGGCATATATGTATATATATCATATTTTCTTTATCCACTCATTGATTGATGGGCATTTGGGCTGGTTCCATATTTTTGCAATTGTGAATTGTACTGCTATAAACATGTGTATGCAGGTATCTTTTTTTGTATAATGACTTCTTTTCTTCTGGGGAGATACCCAGGAGTAGGATTGCTGGATCAAATGGTAGATCTACTTTTAGTTCTTTCAGGAATCTCTATACTCTTTTTCATAGTAGTTGTACTAGTTTAAATTACCAACAACAGTGTGAAAGTGTTCCCTTTTCACCACATCCATACCAACATCTATTATTTTTTGATTTTTAAATTATGGTAATTCTTGCAGGAATAAAGTGGTATTGCATTGTGGTTTTGATTTGTTTTTCTCTGATAATTAGTGATGTTGATCATTTTTTCATGTTTGTTGGCCATTTGTATACCTTCTTTTGAGAATTGTCTATTCATGTCCTTAGCTCACTTTTTGATGGAATTGTTTGTTTTTTTCTTGCTAATTTATTTGAGTTCCTTGTAGATTCTGTATATTAGTCCATTGTTGGATGTATAGATTGCAAAGATTTTCTTCCACTCTGTGACTTGTCTGTTTACTCTGTTGATTATTTCTTTTGCTGCATAAAAGCTTTTTAGTTTAATTAAGTCTTGTCTGTTTATATTTGTTTCTGTTGTATTTGCTTTTGGGTTCTTGGTCATGAATGCTTTGCCTAAGCCAATGTCTAGAAAGCTTTTCCAATGTTATATTCTAGAATCTGTATGGTTTCACGTCTAGATTTAAGTATTTTATCCATCTTGAGTTGATTTTTGTGTAAGGTGAGAGATGAGGATCCAGTTTCATTCTTCTACATGTGGCTAGCCAATTATCCCAGCGCCATTTGTTGAATAGGATGTCTTTTCCCCACTTTATGTTTTTGTTTACTTTGTCAAAAATTAGTTGGCTGTAAGCATCTGGCTTTATTTCTGGGTTCTCTGTTGTTCTATATGACTGTTTTAATACCAGTACCATGCTGTTTTGGTGACTATGGCCTTATACTATAGTTTGAAGTCGGGTAATGTAATGCCTCAAGCTTTGTTCTTTTTGCTTAGTCTTGCTTTGGCTATGTGGGCTTTTTTGGTTCCATATGAATTTTATGATTGTTTTTTCTAGTTCTGTGAAGAATGATGGTGGCATTTTCATGGGAATTGCATTGAATTTGTAGATTGCTTTTGGCAGTGTGGTCATTTTCACAATATTGATTCTACCCATCAATGAGCATGGGATGTGTTTCTATTTGTTTGTGTTGTCTATGATTTCTTTCAGCAGTGTTTTGTAGTTTTCCTTGTAGAGGTCTTTCACCTCCTTGATTAAATATATTCTTAAGTATTTTAATGGTTTTTGCAGCTATTGTAAAAGGGGTTGAGTTCTTGATTTGATTCTCAGCTTGGCCACTGTTGGGGTATAGTAGGGCTACTGATTTGTGTAGATTAATTTTGCATCCTGAAACTTTTAGACCCTGAAACTTTTTAAGCCTACAAATCTTCGTGACCCAGAGAAGAAGCACAACTGGGTGACTATAGTCAATAATATCTTAATTGTACATTTTTAAATAACTTAAAAAGTGTAATTGGATTGTTTGTAACACAAAGGATAAATGTTTGAGGGGATGCATATGTCTTTCTCCATGATGTGATTATGTAACATTGCATGCCTATATCAAAACATCTCCTGTACCCCATATATATATGTATATACACCTACTATGTAACCACAAAAATCAAAAATAAAAAACTAAACAAAATAACAAATGTATTTAAAGTAAAAAAAAAGAAATGAGATATATTGAAAGTTCACTTATGGGGCATAAGAATAAAAATTTAGAGGTCTCTTTAGATAGGGCAGTTGGTGAAATGCATCTTCTGTGCTTGCAGGTCTCCTGTTCTCAGTTCTCTCATTGTCTACTACTCCCCCACCCCTCACTTGTTTTTTCACTTGAATACCCTTTGACCTTCTCTTTAAAGTGTTCTTGTTCAGTGTCCCACTCTTTTGAGGACTGAGGTGTCAACGAGATAACCTGTCCTTTGTTAGTAACACACAATGCTGAACTATGCCTCTGGAGTTAGTAGATATTGTTTCTACTTGGCCTTGTTTTGAGTAGTAAAATTTGCTTTCAAATAAATACATCAATGTACTTGAAATGTCACTTTCCCCTTGATTATAAAAGCAGTTCATTTATTTTGTAGAAAATTTGGAAAATTCAGAGAAGTCTGAAAAATGTTAAAATTATCACTTAAGAGTTACCATTGGTTAACAGCTTCACCTATTTCCTTCTCAACATTTTCCTCTGAATTTTATACATACTTATAAAATTTAAATTATAGTTTTCTGTCCTACACTTTCAATTAATATTATGTCTTCAACTTCCTTCAATGTCAAATATTCTTGATACATCCAAATACAGTTAGCTGTATTTTTTCCAACTTCTGTAATACTCAAATAAGTTAATGATGTCCTATATTGGAAATTTAGATTTTTTAAAAATAGAATTTCAAAGGATATGTTGATAAACATTATCATACAGATATCCTTATCTATACCCCCGACTATTTTTTCCGTCTTTAAATTCTATTTTATTTTTATGAAAATAATATATGTGTATGGTGAAAGATTTCATCCCAGAATATATGGCAAAAAATAGCCTCTGCCTTCCTTCATCCTCCACCCTAGCAGAAGCCTGGCTCACAAGAGACAATTACTTCAACTAATTTAGCTGTTTCTTCTGGTTTTTATCTTACACATCAAAATATGCCATTATCTCTTTATGTTTCAAAGTTAGGCCTTATTCCTTCACTTCCTATTACGGAAAATGAGAAATTATCTTAGTTATGCCACCCTTCCTGCTCCTAACACACACACACACACACACACACACACACACACACACACACACACACTTCCCTTCACTCCTCCTAATAGAGTTATGTCACCATTTTTGGTTAAATAATTTATATTTTTTATATTATTGTCACTATGTAAATATTGTTTAGAGCTGATCCCAATAGGTTATGATGATTTTATGTCTCTACTTGTATATTTTTCTAGAGTAAACAGTTATCCCATTTTTTCTTTGCTGCATTCTCTTTACTCCAGTCACTAATATTTTTCCTAACTCTCTACCTCTATAAAACTCTTCAATATGGTCAGATGCATTAAGCAAGTTATCAGCTTCTCTTTTCCCTCATGAGACAATCCTTCCTCAGTTTTCCTTCCCATCTTTCAATCCAGACTAGTTGCTTTTGAAGTCTACTGTACACCTATCACTTGGGATTTCTTTTCATTATCCTACTGGAGAATTTTATTCTTCTCTCTCACCAGTTTTCCTCTTTCTTGGTTCCCACCAATGTCTAGTGGTCCTTTAACTTTGTTCATACTAGAGAGATAGGTTCTGAAAAGCTTATTGGATGCTCTGAATGTTGGCCAGTGTTTGTAGTGGTGATTAAGCAAGAACCCATTTCCTCTTTGTTTACTTACTTATTTTAATTGACTAAGTTGGTTCCTGGAAAGGGAAGATACTTTCCTGGAAAGTGTGCATGGGAAGAGAATTTTTGAAGCCTTGATTTTAATTTAAAAATCACTTTCAGAATTTTAAATTTCAATTCACTCTGATTTCTGATCATTTTACATATAACCTTACTCAACCTCCAGAAATTTTTAGATCTTTTAATTCCCAGAGTTCTGAGATTTTGTAATTATGTGAATTTCCTTTCCCATTTTTTTGTGCTGGGCACTTGATGGGCTTTTATATTGGAGCTAATATATTGGAGCTCTGGGGTGGAGTGATCCCTTAATTTTCTCATTGATTCTTGCCTATTTTCCCCCTTTTTCCTTTTTTGTTCTACATTTCGGGATATTTCTGTCCAATTCTGAGATGTTTATCTTCTCACCTTTCTACTTCAGTTATACATTTCTCCTTTTATATTGTCAGTATTCAATTATTTGTTTTTATTCTTTGAATTTCGTTTTCAGCAACATTTTATTCTCAGGTCAAGGATGGCATATATAATTTTTCTCTCAGAAGATATCAACTATGTATTTTTAAAGTTTTTGGGTTTTTCTAAATTGTTTTTTATTTCTTTGATTCCCTTTCTTTTGTTTATTTGATGTCTTTCATGTCGCAGACTTTCATCAAATGACTAATGATTCATGAATATTTGTTCACATTTGAGAATAAGGCTCTAAAAGCGAATTGGAAACTCTGGATATACGCATGGGAGCTTGTTGGACTACTGTGAGAGTGAGCAAGGATCTGCTTGTTTCATTAGATAAGCCCCCAAATATTAGGATCTATATGTCTTTTTTTCCATTTTGTTTCCCAAAAGAAGAATCCTCCAACATCTAGTCTGGCATCAGACGCTTGGATTTATGGATCCTGAGAACATTTTAGGCCTACTCTTCCCTCAGACTTTTATACTTGCTATTTCCTTTGCCTAGAATGGTATTCCAGATATCCCATATGGCTTTCTCTCTCTCACGCTCCATCTTTACTAGAATTTCATCTTTTCAGCAAGGCCTTCTTTGACCACTCACTCTGAAATTGCCCCCAGACCTTGACACATACCCTATCCCCTTTCCCTGCTTAATATTTCTCCTTAATATCATTTAACATAGTATATATTTTAGCTTCACATAGCTATATTTTCTATTAGCTGTTTTCCTCTAATAGAATACAAGTTTCATGAGGGCAGATAGTTTTGTCCGCTCTGTTGACTGCTCTATCCCCAGTACCTAGAACAGTGCCTGGTACATAATAAATGATCAATACAATTTGCTGATTAAGCATAAAACTAATATACATTAAATTACTACAATATTAAAACTATATTATTGAGGCTGGGCGTAGTGACTCACACCTGTAATCCCAGCACTTTGGGAGGCTGAGGTGGTTGGATCACTTGAGGTCAGGAGTTTGAGACCAGCCTGGCTAACATAGTGAAACCCCATCTCTACCAAAAAAATACAAAAATTAGCCGGTTTGGTGGTACACACCTATAGCCCCAGCTACTTGGGAGGCTGAGGCACGAGAATCACTTGAACCTAGGAGGCAGAGGTTTCAGGGAGCTGCAATCACACCACTGCACTCCAGCATGGGTGACAGAGAGAGGCTCTATCTCAAAAAACAAACAAACAAACAAACAAAAACAAACAAAAAAAACCCCAAAACAAAACCAAACCAAACAAAAAACCCCTATATTATTGATAATTTTAAAAGTCACTTTTAGGCTTAGAAAGTTCTTTTCCACCTCTATAGTTGTAATCTCTGTTTTCTTTCAGTTATGTCATGGTTTAGACATTTATACTTTACTTTTTGGACCTTTTCAAATTAATTTTGGTATAGGGTAAAATAATCTAAGCTTCCTCTTCTCTTTTCTTCCTTTCTTCTTTTCTTCCTTGCATTCTTTTTTTTAAAACTAATTTTCCTATTAATTTTTTGAAAAATAATCTCTCTCTTCCCTAATGTGTCTGGCAATAAATAAAAATAAAATCAATTTTATTTTTAGTGAGTTCATGGTCACTTTTCAACCTTTAAATATTGCTTTGTGTAGTGCTCCATTCAAAGCTCTGTTTTATGATTCTCTAATAGGTAAAAAATACGGATGACAAATGTGCTCCTTTGTGGCACTCCAGAGTTTTACTATTAGAACTAATTTCTCCCAAAGCATACCATGTACCTTGAGAATATTAACATCCAACATGCGAAGATTCAAATCATTCAAAAATATGCTGATTAACTTGTATTTTAGGAAGTTAATTTTGTTGCCCAATTTCTGAGGTAAATATTTCTTTTCTCTCAGAAATCCCAAATGTAGTTATAACGTTGTAAAGTGTCATGGGACTAATGAAACTATATGATTGTAAACATACATTGTGGTTTTAATAACTCAGATTTGTTGTTTGTTCCTATGCTTTCTTTTTGTTTTTCTCCCTTTAAGGTTCATAACAGCCCTAAATGCCTTGGTTCGGTGTATTCTTGTTATCGGTCAATCAGCTTGTTCTTTTCAAACCAAGAGGAAATTCGAATTTATGGTCATGAAATAAAAAAGAATGGAATCAGGTAGGATATGGGAAACAGTGAAATGTCAGTAACACCACAAATTAATAGAATTTCCAAACATCACATGCTGGAAGTGAACTGTGGAGAGTAGGAAGAGAGGATTTCTTCAACAATACTCTTAAAGCTGTAACATACAGACATCAAAACTTCAGTAGGTTCTGAGGCCAACCAGGTGGTCAAGAGTACAGTAAGTTTACCCTTCCTAATGCTTGTGTGCAGAATATAAACATAGTATGTTTACATGGGTGGAGATGAGAGTCTCTCTCTCTCTTTTTTTTTTCTGAGAGATTCAAGAGATACCTTAAGAGTATCTTAAGAGTTCAACTCTTGATTCTTTTTGCCCTCTTTCTTAAATATTTTCTTCTTTCTTTGAAGCAGAAACTTAAACATCTATTTTCTTTTATTTGGAAAGGATTCTGGAAGTTCTTTCCAAGTTTGTGTGAATGGGTTTTGGGTGTCACTTGAGATTTTCCATGGAAGTTCTGACAGACTGAGAGCCAACAACTGCCTGGCCTTGAATAGATCAGAGAGAAGTCAACTTCTAGTTTCCTATCTGCCAAAAATATGACATGAGAATTTTGGGGCAGGGGATGTTTTCGTATTTGGTGGAAGGTTTTTTTTTTTATGTTTTAACCTAGAAATACTGTGGAATAATCTACCTTCCAATCTAAATAATTATAGAGAGACTCAGTTTTTATTATTTCCTGGCTGGATTATGCCAGAACAAGTAAATTGTGGGCTGGAACAATTCTATTCATTCAGAATTCACTAACAAGTGTTTGAACCATAGGAATTCTTTCCAGTGCAATGGCTTTATCAACCCGTGTTGCTTTTTCTGGGCTTAGATTCCTCAAAAGGCAGCAGGTGGTAGCAGAAAGGGCAGTGGACAGAGCACCAGGGGAGCCTTGAAACAGCCAGACAACCCAGAGCAGCTTCTCCCCTTGTCTGAGGCTTATTTTCTTGGTCAGTTGGGTTCTGTACTTCTCATTTTCCCATAAAAGAAAGTTTAGGCATTTGAGTAAGAAGATAATGCAGTTACACGTGTATTTCCTAGAGCTGAATTTAGATAGTCATTTAGGATTCTCTATATGGAATTTTGGGTAATACAATGGGCATTTAAAAAATTATCATGTTTTGTAAAACAGACTTGCCATTCAGATTGATTTTCAAGAATATTATTTCTTTATTAAAGCAGAAACATAATATTTAATTTTAACTCAGAGAAAGCATTTCTATGAGGATTTC
Organism: Pan paniscus; assembly: GCF_029289425.2. Lineage (NCBI taxonomy): Eukaryota > Metazoa > Chordata > Mammalia > Primates > Hominidae > Pan > Pan paniscus. The sequence continues at coordinate 88,282,165 of NC_073259.2, forward strand.
AGATTGTGTGATACAAAAAGGGTGGTCTTCTTCTTATTCAGCAATATTGCTTACACAAATGCTGTTCCTGGCTTGGGGCCTAACTCATAGCAAATGCTACAGAAATATTTGCCATAATAAAATCAAACATGTGGCTCTGTGCATGAAGCTTTACTTCTCTGGATTTCAGTTCTTTCACCTGTGAAATAAGGGGTTTCAGTACAAATGAATCCCTGAATACTTTTCAGCATTCAGTTCTGCATTCATTTAGGTTTACATTTTAATGTTTCCTGCCTAGGTTGCATGCTTTTCTTTGACCTATTGAATATTGTCTAGTTTAAACTATTATCTCCCATCTCCACTGGCATCCTTCTGTGTTATAAACTTCAGGATAATCACAGTTTTCCACCTTTATTTTCAAAAACGGAGTATTTAATTAAATTTACTGTTAAAGAGACCAAATGACCAAGTGTCAAATGACCAAGCAAAAAATATGCATAATAGTACAACTATACTTCCATAAGATTAGCTTTCCATTACTCTGAAATATATTTATAAACATGATTCACTTCATTTAAGTATAGTTTTTATAAACTTGGAAACTTAAAACAAGTGGTATTTCTTTAATGTTATTTCATATTGACTTTTACTATGAATTCCTCATATTTATAATTTTTAATAAGAATGCATTATGGCAGTAGTTAGCTAGAGTCTTTTTTATGTATTCTCCAATTTAAACATTTAGCTATTTTTCTAGTTTTGTAAATAATTTTCTGTAAATAAGTATCTGTAAAAAATTTTTTGTGCAAATGGCTACAGATATTTTGAATTGTTTCTTTGGGGATTATCCCTTTGTTAATTAGTATGCTCAGTTTTGTAGTTTTTGGTCCGTTAAGCCATGCTCTTCCTGGAAAGGAACTCACTAATTTGCAATTTTTGAGAGAAATGTATGAATATACCTATTAACTACCCATATTATTCACATTATGGTATATAATTTTTATTTGACATGGCTACCTTTTTAAAAAATATTTTTATTTTTATTATTTTGAAACAGAGTCTCACTCTGTTGCCCAGTCTGGAGTGCAGCGATGTGATTTCAGCTCACCACAACCTCTGCCTCCCAGGTTCAAGCGATTCTCCTGCCTCAGCCTCCCAAGTAGCTGGCACTACAGGCACGCGCACCATGCCCAACTAATTTTTTTTTTTTTTTTTAAGTAGAGACGGGGTTTCACTGTGTTGGCCAGTCTGGTCTCGAACTCCTGACCTTGTGATCCACCCACCTTGGCCTCCCAAAGCACTGGAATTACAGGCGTGAGCCACCGAGCCCAGCTGACATGACTATCTTAATAGAAATGAGTTTTTTCCAATTTCTGTAATTATTAGTACTTACTCTTTTTGGCAGTACTGATGGATGAAAGGATAATTGTGTTCTTTCAAAAGTATTCTAGGTGCTTTTAAAATATTCAATTGTTTAGTTCTCTTCAGTTACCTTATGTCACCTACTTCCTTTATATGTGCATATGCTTGTGAAAAATGGAAAAATTAGACTTTGTATCAGGAGCTTAAATATTTTATGTGACCCTTGTTTAAATAGCCCAAAAGGTATCCAATTAAAAAATTTTGAGTATCACCTCTATGCAATACTGTATGACAAAGTACATTATATCCCTAATATTGTACTTTGTGGCATTAAATATGTAAGTTATAATACGTCATCCTTTGATTTTTTTAGAAAACAATGACTTATGTCAAGGTGTCGTTTTAAAGATAGAAACTCGTATTTCCTTATAGCTATGTTTAAAATAAAATTAAACAAAATCAGAAAACTCAAGCATCATGTTTATATATTTTGATGATTGTTTGTCTTTGATTCAAAATTGTTGAGCAGCGTTTTTAGATCACTTTAACTCTCTAGATAAAAAATAATAAACATGTTCAAGCTCTAAGTATACTAAATAGGCAAGGTTATTTTCCAGGTTTAACAAATCACCAGTATTTAGCAGCTGTGTGTTTTTGGTTGGTTCAAAGAAGCATCTAATTGTAAGTACAAAATCTAAATCAATATAAGAAAGCAGCATCATTTTTGTTGTATCTTTATTTCAATACTGAAGTTTTCAAAAATGTTGAGATTTTCCAGAGGATGGTTGCTTTGGAGCTCTTGCTGCACAGCTTATTCAATAATTTCAAGTAATCATTTTCTTTTAATTGTATCTCAGTCACTTAAAAATATGTCATCTGTAATTGAGACTTTATCATCATTCTTAGATAGCTTTTGTTCTGTTTTTCAAGTTTAACATTGCCTCAGACAATTGGACAGATTTTCATTGAGAAACTAGCTGACTACATTCTTGTGAAAACAACCTTTGGCTTTTCATTGGCTTGGGACGGGATATCTGGGATCTACCTCAAGCTGTCTGAGGACCATAAGGGGAAATCATGTGGCCTATGTGGAAACTACAATGACATTCAATCTGATGATTTCATAATTCTGCAAGGTAAGTGAAGCAGAATAAATGTGTGGGTACCTTCTAAAGCCTTCTTCTTCCCCTGACCAAGTTGTTTGTACCCAGAAGACTTGTCATAGCTTGGGGAAAATTTGTGGCTGTCACTTGCCTGCTTTAGTGATTTTAAGTAAAGGTTGAATAGGAAAATATTTTGGTGTAATTCTTGAAAACCATGAACTAGTTTACCTTTGCTAAATTAGCATGAAGCACTTACTCACATAACACATTTTAATAGAGCATTTGCTTTGGGTCAGAAGGTCGGGATACCTCTGTATCCACTGCTTTAGGAACCTGGAATACATCAGTGAACAAAGCCTTTCACATCTTCAAGTTTATATTCTAGTGGTTCAAACCCATTTGGGTCAGATATGTCTATGTTAGGTCAAAAACTATTTTTGTATCCCTTCTTGATAGGAATAAGCTGAATAATTGACACATAATTGTTTTGCAAAAATAATCAACTGTGAGCAGGAAAGTTGAATAGTAACTTGGAAAGGTTTTATATACCTACCAGATCATCTATTAAATCTAAGTTATGAAACTAAAAGTGAGTTATAAGAAATAGGTTCTGTATCAATTCAGATACTAGTGTGCAATGGCGATAGAATAAGAGAATCACAAACCATAAGCATGACTTAGGTCCATACAAGGAAGTGTAATAAGAAGAGAATACTGTTCTTAGTACCAGTGAACTTGGGTTTGAATCTCCTTTCAACTTTTATAAGTTCTGTAATTTGAGGAAACTCATTTAATCACTTTTATGCTTAGTTTCTTTAGCTGTAAAATGGGGCTATACTAATTTGGAACTCACAGAGTAGTCAGTAATAATAATAATATACTTTGATAATATTTATAACAATAGTTTGAGCACATAGCTATGTTATTCCCAGTCCTCACAACATCCTGTAAGGTGAGTAGTCTTTTCTTTCCTCTCCTTTCCTCTCCTTTCTTTTCTTTTCTTCTGTTCAAGATGAGGTCTTGCTATTTCTTTTCATTAAGATGGGATCTTGCTATGTTGCCCAGGCTGGTCTTGAACTCCTGGGCTCAAGTCATCCTCTGGTCTCAGCCTCTCAAGTAGCTGGGACTACAGGTGCACCCTTGCGCTCAGCCAGTATTATTTTCTGAATTTTATGATGAGAGCACAAGGTGATGTGTCCAATGTAACACAGCTTGTAACTGATACTGTCAGGGTTGGATTACAGACCTGACAGGCTCCCAATCCTGTGCTTAGATAAGTGTTTGAGTAATTGCCATGGAAGCTGTAAAGTGCTATATAATACTTCTGTTTTATATTATAAAATTAATAGAGATGATTTGCCCCTATGTTATGTTTTAAAGGATGGTGAAAGGACTACTTAGAGCGTGGGCTCTGGAGTCAGACTGTGTGATTCAAATTCAGCTTTATCATTTATTAAACTTTATAAGTTTAAAGATATAATAAGAGCATATACTTCTTAAGGGTTGCAAGGATTAAATGAGATAATTCGTGTAAAACAGTACAGTACCTGGCACATAGTAATACTCAATACATTTAATTTAATTTATAGTCATCTCCAAGTATTTCTCCATAAGCCTATAATGGGGCTGAAATAAAAACATGTGAAAATGTCTCTACATTGCTTTGAGAAGCCTTTATTAAAATGCAAATGTTTTGCTCAAGATAGATAATGCATCGTCAGGATTAGTTTACTAGTAGCTACAGTAGAGAGCAGGGCTCCAAAAAGTCAATTTCCTCATATGTAAAATAGAGATAATGATAATGACTCTGGGAGCTTCCCAGCCAGTGAATATTGAATGAGAAAATGTAAATGAAAGTGTTTAAAAGTTTCTGAGCACAATACAAATGTATAGTACTGGGATCATCTCGAAATGGTGTTTTGCACCCAGCTGGCATTTGCAATGAGAGGGGTCACAAATTTGGCATCTTGAGACTGTATTATTAGGAAGTAGGGTTTTGGATGCAGGCAGAATGAGTCAGATGGTAATCGCTGATTTATTTTTCTTCTGTATCAAAGCTTCACGAAAAAAAAATAATCCTTAGTCCAGTTCTCTGTGGTAGAGTTAGAAAAGACTGCTTTGGGGCAGGCCAGGTGTGGTGGCTCACTTCTGTAATCCCAGCACTTTGGAAGGCCGAGGCAGGTGGATCACCTGAGGTCAGGAGTTCAAGACCAGCCCAGCCAACATGGTGAAACCCTGTCTCTACTAACAATACAAATATTAGCCAGGCGTGGTGGCAGACACCTATAATCCCAGCTACTTAGGCTGCTGAGGCAGGAGAATTGCTTGAACATGGGAGGTGGAGACTGCAGTGAACAGAGACCATCATGCCACTGCACTCCGGCCTAGACAACAGAGCAAGACTCTGTCTCAAAAAAAAAAAAAAAAAAAAAAAAGAAAGACTGCTTTGGGCAACTTCTCCTGGGATGCCCAGGGAACATGGTATGGAGGTCAGGATAGAAAATAACATCTGCTCTTGTTAGAGGCAGGAAGACTTAGATTTGAGTTAAGGGCCAGACAGACTTGTATGTTCCAGATAACCTGGAACATAAAATGGTTGTTCATAGTGAGCCAACTGGGGCAGCATGCACAAGGGTGTCAGTCTGCCAGAGGAAGACTGGCAGAAGGCAACTGAACGGAATTATGGCTGAACTGGCAGAAGGCAAGAAGGATTCCGGAAAGTATATGGGAAAGACCTAAGGAAATATTTCAGCTTCTTCACAATGTTATTTGCTTCACAGTATAAGGCAGAGTAATTTTTTTAAAAAACCTAACTTAAAACAACTTTGACAAGAAACTGCCTTTCTATTTCCTCCCATAGTATAATAATGCAAGAAAATATCTGTAGATGAGCAGTATTACCTTTAGCTTTAAGAAGCCTGATATTTTCTTGAAACTCAACCTGTATTTTGCTGATTAGAAAAATCTTTAGAGAGAGTGAGTTTGATTGAATGCCAGTGAATGCATAGTTTCTTAATGGTGATTAAAATTGCATTTCTCTCTGCATTCCAACTCATCCTTCAGGGATGACTTCACAAAGAAATTAGACTTGTCAGAATTTCTGTACACATAGGAAGAAATATAATTTGTTGTCTAGTTGAGAATTCTGTTTCCATAATTCATGTCTACATCTAGCTATGTGACAACATAGAAGTCCTGGTCTACTTTCATTTTTTTCCCAGCATAATAATTAATAATGCCTGCCTTTCTCTCTCAAAAATGTCCCAATATGGACAATAAATTACTCTACTTAGAGCATATTTTATACAAAGCATTTTAATTTTAGTTTAGCAGGCTCCCACACCACCATTAGATATGGACTGAAAAATCTCCTGATAAACAACTTTTAGGACTCTTGATACAATATAAAATAGCTAAATACTTGGTTCAAAAGCTGCAATTAAAGTGAACTCTAAGGGAGTGGCCAGGTTGTTTAGTCACATTAAAATTCGTGTGTAAGTATTGAAATAAGTGGGTTTTTAGAAAATGTTTTTGTTTCTTTAGACCTCTAAAAAATGTTTTGAAAGGAAATGTAACTATAAGTGTACTTAAAAAGGACATCAGTTTTTCCATTTTAAAAAAGTATATTACAGCAGGCCCATACTTTCCTCAGCGTGCAACATTTCAGTGATATCAGAGACAAAGCAGCAGGCCAGACAAATTAGAAAGCCCTAGGATTCTTTTTGTTTTTGTTTTTGTTTTTCTTTTTTTCTTTTTCTTTCTTTCTTTTTTTTTTTTTTTTTGAGACAGGGTCTTTCTCTGTCGCCCAGGCTGGAGTGCAGTGGCGCGATCTTGGCTCACTGTAACCTCCTCCTCCCGGGTTCAAACAGTCTCGTGCCTCAGCCTCCTGAGTAGCTGGGATTACAGGCGTGCACCACCATGCCTGGCTAATTTTTGTATTCTTATTAGAGATGGGGTTTCACCATGTTGGCCAGGCCAGTCTCGTACTCCTGGCCTCCTGTGATCCACCCACCTCAGCCTCCCAGAGTGCTGGGATTACAGGCGTGAGTCACCGCACCCAGCCTGAAAGCCCTGGGATTCTAATAATCTCTTTAATAAATTTCACAAATTCCCCTATATGTATTCATTCACTTATTTAGCAAATATATTTTGAGTACCTACTATATACCAGATACTACACTAGGGATACAGCAATAGAACAGCTGAAACAAGCTCTCTGCCTTCATATAGTATGTATTGTAATGGAAAATAAAATAAACAGAGCAAAATATAATTTTTGTGAGCAATAGCAGCCATGAAAGAATAAAGGTAGAGAAAGAAGGTAAAGAGTGATGGAGCAAGTGTGTGATTGGTGCTAGTCTAGATCACATGTCAGAGAAGGGCTCTCTGAGGCATACATTAAACAGGCCTACATGAAGTAAGGGAGGCAACAGTGAGAAGATTTTAGGAAAGAGTGATTTTGAAGGAGGAAGAACAAGAGCAAGTGTTCTGAGGTGGGAATGAGTTTGAGTGTTTGAAGAACAGCACAAAGTTAATATGACTGGAGTAGGTTGAGCAAGAAAAGGTGCAGAAGATATATGAGGGGCAGAGCGGGTTGGGAGTAAGGGGAGAACAGGGCCCAGCTCATGCAAAGTCTGCTAGGCTATGGTAAAGTTTAGGATTTTACTCCAAGAGAGCAAAGCATTCTTACAGATAATAAAGTCTCTCATCTTCCCGGTGTTTGATAGTGGAATGCACACATTATTTTTCTACTTTGAAGATATTCAGAGAGAGTGGCAAACATTTGGCTGGAGATTTCTGACTCTAGTGGTGCAATAGATTGTCATCAGTTGTTGACTTCTGACCATGCAAATCTGGGTGGTGGAGAACTCCAACCTCAAATCTGAAGTCTGTCTTACATGGAACTTTGAGATGTCATCTTGTTTGATTTTGCCAAGTCTTTGAGCTTTGAGATTCAGCCTTTGTCTGAATGGAGGAGGGGAAGGATTAATTTTTGCCTCATTCCCTGAACTTGTTCTCAGATCAGGTAGAGAGACAACTTAAAAACTTGATTTAGAACGGAGAGCACTCTGTTGAGTCAGAGCACTCACTACCAAATATCTGTTTGTTGTTGCCCACACATTAACTCCTGAATCTTGCCTGAGATTAATGCTGGATTAGCTTTAGGGTTCTCAATAGGGATGTCTTTCCTGAGCATGTTTCAAAACACTGTTCATCATATTTAGATGAAATAGACACACTTCTTAGTCTTCTCTTCTATTGATGTGTTTTCCAGTCTTTCATTGCCTATGTGACTGTCCTCTGAAATGTCCCAAAGAATTTGACAAGTTTTTTTTTGTGTGGACCCTGTCCACCAAATATAACTGCAATTTTAATAAGGTTCTTACTAATATTAAATATAATGAGAGAGCTGCCTGATAATTTTTACACTAAACGTTTATATTTTTTCGTTTTACGCATATTTTTTCTCCTTTCAACAGCACTGATTGAACATTGGCGATAAATGCTTCACTGGTGTGTACGTTGTACTCACTCACCTTCAATCCTTCCCCATGTTGTTTGAATGCAGTTTGCTTTTTCTTTCCAATGGAACTAACTTTTATTTGGTACCCACATTTTGTTCAATTTGTTTTTATTATGATAAAGTAATGTTATTATCTAATATCACATTGGTAATTATAATGTTACTGAGTTTAATGTTTTGACCAGGAAGTTTGTGTTGAAGAACCATGTCTGTTTGTGGAAAATGATACGATTACACCTATTTGTGTGTGTGTGTGTGTGTGCCTGTGTGAAATAGAGGACTATACAGAAGACATCGCTATGTTTGCAAATAGTTGGTCGGTGCAAACTCCAGATGACACCAAATGTGTACTCACACCCTCAGATTTTCCAAATCCGTGCTCCAGTGGAATGCCAGCATTTGAGGTAAATTTGATGTGAGAAATGTGGGCATGTCAGACAGAATACACATATATCTTATTTGTATAATTAACTAAGCATTTTTTAGTGTAAACACAACATAATTAAAAATATTATATCCAGGAAATGTAATTGCAATAGGAAATCACTTTAATTTTAGAAATAGTGAATATAGTGAATTTCATAAATGCAGTACTCATGAAAATAATGTAGTCAGAAAAATGTTAGTTAAAATGTATAAGTTACCATCTTTTTCCTTGTGAGAACTGAAAATCTTGCAAATAGATCTGTAAAAATAATAGAAGACTATACACATACTGTGAAACATAGTCTAGTGACTGCCATCTTTTTTTGCACAGGCAATCTTCTTCAAGTGTCAGATACTGTTGCAGTTTCCTTTTCTGAGCTGCCATGAGTATATTGATCCATACTTATATATTGCCAGCTGTGTTAATGATCTTTGCAAGTAAGTGAAATGACTTGTAGTTGTAATAAAATTTTCTTTATGCAAAAAGAAGACCCACAACTACTTCTGTTACGTAAGCATTTCAGCTGTTCACAAAATATTATGGGAAATGTAAAATGTAAACTGCAAACAGCTATTAAAAGTTTGCTATATAACAGTCACCGTCTAATTTATTTTATTGATACATAGTAGATGTACATATTTTCAGGGTATATGTGATAATTTAATACATTCGTGTAATCAGATAAAGGGAATTGGGTACCCGTCACCTTAAACAGTTATCTTTTCTTTATGCTAGGAACATTCAAATTATTATCTTCTTGCTATTCTGAAATATACAATTGATTAATGTTAGCTATAGTCCCCCCTACTTTTCTATCCAACACCAGGTCTTATTTCTTCTACATGTACATTGTACCCATAAGTAATCTTTCTTCACCCCCACCTCTCTCCTACCCTTCCTGGACTCTGGTAACCACCAATCTACACTCTATCTTCATGAGATTCACTGTTTTAGTTCCCACATATGAGTGAGAATGTGTGATATTTGTCTTTCTGTTTGGCTTATTTCACTTAACATAGTGACCTCCAGTTTCATCCATGTTGTTGCAAATTACAGGATTTCATTCTTTTTTATGGCTGAATAATATTCCATTGTGTATATATACCACAATTTTTTTTTATCCATTCATCCACTGATGGACACAGGTTGATTCCATATTTTGTCTATTGTGAATACTTCTGCAATAAACACAGGAGTGCAAATATCTCTTCCATATGTTGATTTTGTTTTTTGGGGGATATATACTCCTTAGTGGATTGCTAGATTATATATGAATGGTAGTTCTAAATGTTTTACCTAACTAGCATGAACAAAATACTGTGGCTCTTAAGCATTTTTATGCCGTGAATCCCTTTTGGGAGTCTAGAGAAATTTATAGACCCTTTTCAAAAACAATGTTTGGAATGCACAAAATAAAACACATAAGATACCAAACAAAACTAATTCTAATAAAGTAGTTATCAAAATAATTAAAAAATGAATTTCTGATATATATGCTTTTAACACGCATTTCAAATCTAATAACTACTGCAGTTTGACATAGTGATTAGTGTAAACAGTGCTTTGTGAGTCTGCAACAATGGAAAATGAAAATATAAAAATATGAAAAAAGGACATATGAGACATGTGGTGACAAAGTCACAGATATCACTAAGAATATTGTGATGTGTTGCCTATAGGCACAATTAAAGGAAATGCTAGGTTTCCATTGGAAATTAATGAAAATAAACATGTAATTTTCTTCTACCTAAGGTCACAGATTCCTGCATTCTATCTCAGGTTGTGAACATCTAGGATAGGTGGTTGCATAAGCAACAAATTTAATGAGACTCATCATACTATGTTCATGAATGGTAGTTCATTGTAGAACCTACCATAAATTACTCATAATTAAAGTTTTTTAAAATTATTTTTCTTTCAAAACATCACCAAGTATATGTGATTACTCATCTTGAACCTTCAAGAGTAGCTAAAGAAATTTTAATATGTCTGTATATTTTATGAATCCCAAGAAGTATAAGTGATACATAGAAACTTTTAAAATAAAAAACCAGACTAGTTTTTAGTTTAGTAAAACCACTTAAATGACGTCTTGAGTAGCTCATTAAGAGGTTTATCAAAGGTGAGAACAAAGAGGAAAGGTTGAGGTAGTATGAAATTGTGTTGTTTATAACTACTCCTCTCTAATTAAATTGAAATTATTACAAAAATAACAAATGTAATATTTTCCAGATACTAAAATAAGCTTATTTGTGACATCTCTTACTTTTGAATAGAGTGCAGTTATACCTAGATTTATATGTATAGTCTCTAAATTGCAAGGATTCCTGAACTAATGCAGGAGCCTTGAAAGAACCCCCACTCTGCCTAAAATATTGGCTAGTGACCTTACTATATATTTTTAAAAATTCTACTCCCTATTTCGTTTCATTTTTAATTTAAGAGCTACTTGCTATAGCTCTTTGTTGTTGTTTTTTTTTCTCTTTTTTAAGGATGTCTGTAGGTAGGCCATAGTCCTTATTTAGTCACATATATGGAATTAAAATTGTTCTTATTCCACAGTGTCTCAGTCTTGGACTATTCTCCAGTCATCTTTTCAATTGCCTTATCTTTAATATCTTTAGCACCCATTTGTCAAGTAGTCTGAGATAAAATATTGTTTTGTAGGTCCAGGAAAATCATTCTTCATTTTTTAGTTCAGGATATTGTTTAGCCGCTTCAACAGCTAAAATGACTGTTACTTAAATTAAATGGAATGTTTATATTTCTCTTACATAAAAATCCATGCCGGTTAGTGGTCTTGGATTGGCATCGTGGCTCTGCTCCATGAGTTTTCCAGTGACTGAGTGATCTCGTTGCTACATTTTTCCTTTTGTTGAGGGTATTATTTTCAATTTCATGGCCCAAACTGCATCACCACTGTCATGCCCACATTTTAGCCCTTAAAAAGGGAGAAAAAAAACCAAAAGGACTGGCATCTTTTGATCTGGAAGTTTCATGCATGCTTCCACTTTTAACCTTTTGGCCACAACTTGGATACATGGCCACACCTAGGTGCAAGAGAAGCTGAAACATGTTGTCTTTGGCTGGCAGCCATCTACCTGGCAAAAACTTGGATGTTCTGATACTAAAAAGGAGAAGGGGGAACTGGAGACAAAAATCAGTCTCTGCTACACCCACTTCATCTGAAATTTCATCATTGAGAAATTAACATTTTTGTCTTTTGAAATGTTGATAGTTTTTAGACTTTGACTTTTGAAACTTTGATGCTTTCTCCAGGGAAAACAAAAATAGCAGGATAGAGAAGCAACTTGTGCTGGCTGAAATCAGCTGACACCTTAAGAGATACCTTTGTGGTAGAGAGGCTGGGTTTAGGGACAAAGCAGGCATGTAATAACAAAGGAAGGACATTATAATTAAGTGGACGTTGATAAAATGGAAGTGAGAAGCTGCCAGAGCCAGCCTTTCACTCCCCTCAATATTTCATTCAGGGCTAGACCTATTTACATTCTTTCTTCCATTCTGTAGGAAATGAGTGATTCTCTTCATTTCCTGTATTAGGGGACTGCATCACAAGGGTCCCATACTATGAGAATGAAAATGTGAATTGGTTGAACACAGATTAATTTCCTGCTTGGGTTATGATAGTGTATTGAATTCAATTCAACACACATCTTTTGAGTATCTATTCTGAGCTGAGTATTTTGTCACTCCTTGGAGAAAGAGAAAAAATTTAGACATGATCTCTGTCCTAGGAACTCATATTCTAATAGGGCAGAGAAACAGGTCTCTAACAATGACACAACGCCCTAAATTCAAAGTGCTTTAAATGTGGAGGACAGAACTATTAACTTTATCAGAGAGTGCCTACACAGGCTCCATGGAAGAGATAACATTTGACTTGGAACTTGTGTGATACTCCACCAATCCTTGAATTATGCCATCCTGTTTCTGCTTCTAAGAATGCCAAACCCAGCAGCAAGGAAATGATTTTAATTTTGCGATGCCAAAGCCTATTGATGTGAAAACCAAGATTCTTTAATACCCATTTTTCCTATTAAAGTTATCATTCAAAATGGAAAAAATAAACTTATTTTCCCCTTAGTAAATTATAATTTTTTTCTTGATAACAATTTCTTTCTTGCCCAATTATTGTGAGTTTTCATGAGGTGTCACATATTAATGTGCCTGTCATGGTTCCTAGAATAACATAAACAACAAATGGTGAGTATTATAGTAATAGTTGCATTGGGCTGGAAAACCAATATTCAGTTGCTTTGCTAACTTTTAAAACCACCGTTAATGTAGGAAAGAATGCACATATTAGAAGGTAAATCATAAATGTAATGTCTTTCCAGGAATTTAGCAATTTTAGCCTAAACTGTTTTGAAAAGACTTTTCTTATTTGTAGGTTTAGAATATTTTCTGAGCCTCTAGAGTTTATATGCTCAGTCCTTTTTTCCTTCTAAAGTTCAGTTGATTGGACTAGATAAGCTGCAGGACTCCCATTACAGTAGCACAGGATAAGGGCAATTTGAGATGGTGGCTTTTACAATAGTGACACTGAAAATGTTAAGCCTCACAAAATGCAGCATTCTTAAGACCATTATCTCCTAAGATATTTAACTATTCAATTTTGAGTTTGGATTAGGTTGAAAAACAAGCCCTCTACCTTGGTGTAAATCTGCTTACTTGATAAGTGCCGTGTTAATCTGCTTTGGGAATTTTCAGAGCTCTAATAGGAAATTATTTTGGGGGGAAGCTCCTGAAGTGATTATAAGAAAATAATTAAAGATTATTTAGTCTTGGCAATGTTATAAAAATAATTAGCTTTAGTAATTTAAACTTGAAAGAATTCAAAATCCTCTTTTAAATCTTAAGTTAAATGCCATTTATTCAATCTTTCAAACAACCCAATTGCCCATCAGTGATAGACTGGATAAAGAAAATGTGGCACATATACATCATGGAATAACTACGTTTTGGATTCTTATTGCAAGAACTGCTGAGGAACCATTAAAATACTTTTGATTACTATAGATTATTGGTATTGGTTTTATTCCAGTATGTGGATAATCAAGAGTATGATCTTTTGGAAACAGCTTTCATATTTATTGTTTTTGTGGTGGTAGAATTTTATCTGTTTTAACAGGACTTATTAAATTCTAAAAGGCCTGGAATGTTTTGTGTGTGAGTGAAAAAATACACGGATTATGGGGAAAATGTTATAATTAAAATATAAATCTTTTTCATTATAGTATTCCTTTGACTCAAAAGAAAAGTGATAAAATTATTAAAATGCTTTGATGAAGATTATTTATCTAGGCCTAATTAGCTGGGGACCCATGCTCATGTGTTTTCTGCATTGTTGTACTTAATAAGATATATTATGAGTGACACATATGCTGACATCAATTAACATCGGAGTATTCATCATGCACTCAGCATTTCTAGGGATCAGGACCTCAATGGTATGGTTTCTGTCAATATTTCCTATGTGATTCTGGCTCTGTCTTTTCACTTTCTAGAACTGATGATGATGAAACCTATTGCCGAGCAGCCACTGAGTATGCTAGAGCCTGCTCTCATGCTGGCTACCCTATTCAAGACTGGAGAGATGACTTTCCAGCATGCAGTATGTTTTTTTATTTTCCAAGCCCTGTGTACTTTTGCCAATTTTGGGTTAACCCTAGAACTCAAAACTTACTGTACTACTCAATACTAATGAATTGCAAGGATTTGTTATTGAGATATCCATGAACTTGCATACTTTTTGAAACAAGTATGCAATTTTTTTGCAATTAAAAGTTATTTTTTGCAAATTATTTTTTGTAAAAAATAAAATTATAATTTTTAAAAAGAAATAGAGGCTAATAAAGTTGACTTAAGCTCCCCTGTTTGTCTGTTTTAGCTGATAAATGTGATGATAGCTTTGTCCATCGGGACTGTATCAGTTGTTGTCCACCAACCTGCACATTTGAGAAGCAATGTCTTGGGAGCAATCTCCATTGTCTTGATGGATGTTACTGCCCAGATGGTAAGTGCTTCATGAAGAAACCATGTCTGCACTCATGGAAACTAGTACCCAGTGATCTAAGGATCACATCTTCGTTTTGCTGTCCTTTCCTAGTACATTGGACCTATTGCAATTTTCTATTCTTGTAGAAGTTGGTCCTTGAAGTGACAAGGAGGAATGGCTACTTTTCATTGATAAAAGGCTCATTACTTTGTAAAGTTTCCAGGAAATTTGGAATCTATAGTCCTGAAGTTACCCATGAGAAATCTTTTGTTCGATCAATATTTAATGGTATTTAACAATTTATATATCTTCACTTTTTAAAAAAGGAAAGGAAGTTTGAGAGAAAGGCTTCACATTTTTCTGGCACAATCTAGTACTGATGTAGTTTTAATATTTGAAATTAGAAGTAACTTAGCAAGTGAGAGAGGTAGGATTTAAAATTAGGAATGAATCTGCTATACTGATAGCTGTTTCTAAAGAACACTGAGGATTTACTCAAACCCTTTTTATTTTTACAGATTAAAAAAATAGAATCACAGAGATAAGTGATTTTCCCAATATCCTCATTAACTGAGTGAGGATTACTTGGAACCAGATCTGTTTGGCCTCTGCTCATTGTTCTGTTAGTGCTACTCAAAGTATGGCGGACCAGTGCTAGTCTGAGCTGTTTGTGACCTGTCAATGACAAGATAAGGCATTTGCACCAGAATGTAAGCCCAAGCACCAAAATAAAGTCAGTGCTTTCTCCTACAGTCTTACCATGAAAAAGGTCAGCTGAATGAAACAGTGTGCTTAGTAACTTGGCTGATTTAAATTCTGGCTCAACCTCCTTTACCTGTCAGAGAGAAGTAACAAACGCAGTCGCATGGTCTTGGACATTTGAGTAGCAGTACCTAGCTCTTTATGATTCTGTGTGACAGTGTAAATCTTTCTCATCTTGGAATGAACAGAAACTAAACTAAAAATGTACTTTCTCCCTCCTTCCCTCCCTTCCTCCCTCAAATGCAAGGAAACACTGTTTTGTTTCCTTTATTCTGTATGGTGAACCTTGAGTTTTTGATGGCAAGTCATGGGATAAGAAAATTGAAAACTACTGAAATAGATCCTTTAAGGTAGCTACTGCCTGAGAGTCAGGTTGTCAGTAATCCCACTGAAAGTAAAGAAATTTGTATTTCCAGCATCATGCGTAGGTGTTCAACAGAAGTTGGTTGAATTATTATATTCCAGAAATACAATCTTTATTATTTCTTTTGAAATTTTGATGTGTATTTCTTCTCAATTAGGCCTCGTAATGGACAATGGGACTTGCATCTCCTTGGAAAATTGCCCATGCGGTTTTCATGGATTAGCTTATTCAGTTGGTTCAAAAATTGAACAAGAATGTACTGAATGGTATGTGATCAGTGTGCAGCCAATTATTTCTGGGTACTTGGCTAGTTGACAACTTTACCATGACAGATGTTTAAAGGAATATACTCATTACTAATTTGCTTCCCCAAATTCCAACACAAAACTTGCATTTTATTTAAACTCCTTGGGGGAAGGGACATCTGTATTTCCTTTTATGATGTAATTCTTATCACTTACCTTGGTAATTCTATAACATCTTATATCCACATAATGAGTCTGTTGCATTTTCTTATCGTTTGTAATCACTAATTTGCACATACTGTTAGAACTTGATGGTGCTTCTGGGCTTCTCTGTTACATACTATAAAACATGCCTCTCCAGATCACCAATTTTTGGTCCATGATTAGAAACATTTAGAATTCCATATTAAATTTGCCAACTAACACTGTTGTCAAATATGAAATCCCTGCAGGACAGTCCTAAAAAGAAACAGAGGTCTAAATGTTGTCAGATACTTTTCCCTTTGGTGTCTGTGTATATAACTGAAATGTAATAGGATAACTAACCACATTCTCAGATGCTGATTCTGTTTCCGTTTTACAGGTACTCTGCTTTTGTCCTCTAAAACTCACACCTTTGTCAGGGTGGAAGGTAGAATTTATCTGACATAAAAGGAGATCTCTTCTCTCTTTTTAATACCTGTTGATCTTCATCATAGTCAGTGATTTTTACATATGACACACAAGAGATAATAATTTACGTGCCAGCCAGCTCAAAATTACCAGTCAATTGAACTTATGCAGAGATGATTTTTTTATTATTATTTATTGATTTTATTTATTTTATTTTATTTTTTGCAGAGATTTTTTAAAGTCAGATTATTCTGAACCTATAAACATGATATATTTTGGTCCATTAATCAATACATTGATGCAAACATTAATACAGTTTCTCTATGCCAATAGATTAATATTTTTATAATTTCTTTTAGTGTGTGTGTTGGTGGAGTTTGGAACTGCACTGAGCAAGACTGTCCAGGTAATTTTTTAAAATGTTTTTATAGAGAATGTTTCAAATTTCTTTAGATTGGGGAGAAAGATAGCACTGATCTTTATGAAGACATCTCATATATACCAAGGGCTACAATAATCTGTAAATGCAATTACTCAGAGGATACATGGAAAATTGAACAAGTGATAGCATTGAGTGGGCAACTTTGGTAAAACTTTATTAAAATAGTGTAAATGTTATAAAACCTAAAAAATGTGGAATAAATATCATTTTATAAACATTTAATTAAATGGGATAATATAATTTAGTCTAGTAAGTTTGTCAAACCAGTAAATTTTAAATACAACACAGTAGATTTTCAAAGTTTTGATGCATGATTATTTACCCTAAGTTGATCTGCTTTTAAAGGATTAACCTAATCGTATCATCCTCCTCTCTCTCCTCCTCTATCTCCACCTCCTTTTCTTTTTCTTTGTTTTCTTTTCTTTTTTTTTTTTGGCAGTTCAATGCTCAGTTGTAGGTGATTCTCACTTTACAACTTTTGATGGTCGACATTATTCTTTTATTGGCATGTGCCAATACATCCTCGTGAAAGGAACTGGAAAAGATAAATTCACGATTACTTTACAGAAAGCTCCCTGTGAGCAGGTAAGAATATTTCAAAATGACCAGAGGAATATGGATTCACTGATTTTTGCTTAAACTTCATTTCAGACTAAGAATGATAACATGAGTGGATATAGCTATTTTCCTTAAAACTAAGATGACATTGATTATTAAGATACATCATTATTCTACATATTAGAAAGAAGTGTTGATAATTATTCTATGACATACCATTGGTTACATGACGCATCTTGATCTCAGAGATATTAAGCTGTGAAAACAAGTATGTCTTAGATTAAATACTATATATTTAATTGCATTTTCTTTTTAAAAAAGTAGTACGTATAGTTTTTTGTACATATAGTTTTGTACGTATAGTTTTTTGAACATTTTATGCATGATTGTACAATGGATCTAAGTTTTTTGTTTGCTTCAACCTAGCTATTTTAAAGAGACTATTTTTGACAGTTTTGAACTGGTTTCATAGCATTCTAAACAGATATGATGAATTTCTTAACATATTGGAATATTTATTTAGATCTTTTCTTGAAATAGTAAACTCATCAATAATTTCTAAATACAGAAATCTAGGTCTTTCATTCATCTCTCTAAAGCAGGTAGTCAAAATTTTGCCAAAATATTTAATTTTTTAGTTCTATTCTAATAGAAAATAATTATTTCCAACAAAAATTCTGAACTGCTTTATTTGCTTTTTTTCCAGTTTTATTTTTTCTATGTAATATATTAGAGTCTGAATTAACTTTCTGTGTAGAAGTCTAATTCTCTTGGTTCTTTGCTTTATTGACTTTTTATGTCTAATACGCCAGTTAAATGAATTTAGAGAGGTACTTTATATGCCATGGAAAACATAACTATTGGTACTTTACTGAAAGACTTTAATGTTCTAAGTAAAATGTATGTATACACATGATATATTAATGTACTATATAAAGTTATATTTTATTAGGAATGGGGCTACATAAAACGGGTTATATATCAGCTACTTTATTACGTTACTTATACTCAAGGCTTTTATATATTAGAAATTCTAATTTATATGCACTCTCTTTCTTTTTTGTTCTCTCCTCTCTCTTTCTCCCCTTCTCCCTTTCTCCCATCTCCACCTTCCTGTCTCTTTCTATGGCTCTCTCTTTCCCATTCCTTGCATTGATAATTTGATTTTTACGCAGAATCTTGGCTTGGTCTGCCTTCAGTCTATAACTCTGATTCTGGAGGATGATTTTAACAAACAAGTGACCCTTGGTAGGGGAGGACAAATTCTCACTAGTCCTAACCAAGGCTTCAACCTGAATGGTAAGAAACAATGCTAATGGTGTACTTTCTTTACATCAAACAAACAAACAAACAAACAACACACGCAAACAAAATGGGATCTTTTCCTAATGTTAGGCTGACTACCTAGCATTTATAGAGTTTGTATGTGTCATCAGGCCATCAGCTACAGATAGTGATGATGATTATGTTTATGGGACCTAGTGATTACTTCAAGTGATCTAGACTTCGGAAGGGAAGAGAGACAAGCAAGCAGCCACTTACAATAAAATGTGATAGACTCAAAGACATACATAAAGACTTTGGGGAGTCTAAATGAGGTGCAGCTCACTCAGCTCTGGAGAGGGGTGTACTGAAATGGTCAGGAGTGTTTTCTGAAAGAGGTGGGTAATTGTACAATGATTGTCTCATTGAGCATTTAAGGATGAGGAATTGCTGGGTTGAAGGGGATGGGGAAAGTGTTTCATGCAGATCGAGGAGGTGTCGAATTTTGCAGCATATTTAGGGGGAACCAGAACTAAATTGGTTTTGCTACAGCAGAGAGAGGGTAAAGGAGAATGTCTGGATGTAGGTAAGGATGAGAAGGGCTTATGTAGGAGGCATTTTACATTGTGGATTTCTGGGGCGGGTCCTGTTCATGCCTGCATTCCAGCATAGCTGTTAATAACACTCTCACTCTCAAAAATGTCTTGATTTATCTTACAAATCACATGCTCACGCTACACAGGTGTCAGGCTAGGGAAGTTGAACTTGATATGAATCAAATATGAAATTATCATTTTTGACCATTTTTATGTACAAAGAGGGCAATCTCATGGTTCAACCAAATGGTGAGTTTTTAAGGAGGTTTTAAGGTGAAGTTTTTTTTTTTTTTTGGTACATGACTATGACAACAGTGTAGAAGTGACTTTGAGAGTTGCTAGACAGGAAATATGGACAAGAGTTAGGATGTTATAAAAGTAGGGCATGTGAGGAATGAGGAGGAGGTCATCTAAGGCAGTGATGATAGAGATGGAGAGAAGAAGACAGATTGAAAAAACATTTATAACAAAAGTCTGAACTTGGTAATGGATTTCAAATGTCTAAGGACTTCCTCCTTCCTTGTGAGATGCTTGCAAACTGAAAGTATGTATTGACCTGAACAACTACTAAAAATGGCTGCTGAAGACCAGGAAGGAGGGAGGAAAGGAGAGGAATAGGAGGGAAAAAAGGCAGCCATAGGTGGCAAAAATTTGGCCCTGAAGCACAGGCAGGAACCACTAGCCTGCCTCTCCTCCTTCCCTGGTATCTGGGGAAGAGAGTCCTGGTGGTGTACCCTAGCATTTCAGAACACCGTCTATGAATGTCAAAGCTGATTTACGTATGTTCTTTTCCTGCAGGTATTGTTGAAATTCAAACTCTGTCATCCTTATTTATACTTCTAAAAACCACATTTGGTTTAAAGATTCTGTTTGCTATAGATGGGGAAAGAATTTATATTCAGCTTACTAGCGCATGGAAAAGAAGAACATTAGGTCTGTGTGGCACTTTTAATGGCAACATAAGGGATGATTTTCTGTAAGTATGATTTCTGCATAGTTAACATACTTAATGACTGGTCATTTAAAGGATATAAATTCATTAAAAATGTTTACTTAACTAATAATAGCTTAGCTGTCATTATTCCAAGAGATTTACATGGATCATCGTATTTAAAATGTATAGCAATCTCTGATAAATATGTTTATTTTGTAGATAAGGAAACTAATCAAGTCCTCAAAGTGGCAAATAAATCATTCAAGGTCACTTAGCTCACATGTAGTGGAGCTAGGCTTTGGATTTAGACAGTGTGGCTCAGCTATGCTCACTGTTCCAGCTATTCTCTTCTCTGCCATCTACCAACCTTAACAGTATTTTATTTTTGAAACATAGCTGCCTAAAAAAAACGAATAAACAAACAAAAAACCCTCAATATCAGTATGCATTAGTGGTAGTAAATACTCTATAAATATTGATATCATTTGGTATTATTAATACCTAAAAAGCAACATTTTATTATCTTGCTAGATACTGTGATTGTTGGTGTTTCATTGGAAAAGAAGCAATAACACATATTTGTACCCCTTGTATTGACCAGGTACTTTTCACCTACGTGTGAAAAGAAGCAGTTTATAATTTAGTGTAAATGCTTTGTGCACTTGTTATCATGCTGAAAGCACAATGGGAGCAATTTAAGCAGTAGACCATGGTTCTCATCCTCATGGAGCTTTGTGTTGCAGATCAGGAGAGGATAACAACCTTTAAGAAATATATCTGGAATCTAAAATAGTTGAAATCACAGAAGCAAAGTATTATAGAATGGTGTTTGCCAGGGGATAGGGGTCGGGGTGGGAGTGTGGGAAGATGTTGGTCAAAGGGTACAAAGTTTCAGCTAGACAGGATGCATAAGCTTGGGAGATGTTTTGAGATCAATTAATTATATAATGACTATAATTAATGTGTACTTGAAAATTGCTAAGAGAGTAGATATTAAAAGTTCTCACAACAAAAAATAAGAATGTGAGGTGATGCACATGTTCATTAGCTTGATTTAACCATTTCACAATGTATACCTCAGAACATCATGTTGTACTCTGTAAATGTATATAATTTTTTTTAGCTATACCTTAATTTTAAAAATAAAAAATGAATATTTAGTGTTAGGCAAGGATCAATCAACTATATATATATATAAATAAATAAACTATTATATATAAAAATCAACTATATATATATAAATGCTGAGGTGATTCTAAAAATTAAGTGTTGGGCTTTGTGATTATGGCTAGAAGAACAATAGGGGGTTCATTGTGGGCTGGGCAGCCAGGGGACATTTCATGGAGAAGCTACTCTCCAAATACTGTTTCATTTCTTTTTAAAAACATTTTAATTTATTATTATTATTTTTTATTTTATGTTAAGTTCTGGGATACATATGCTGAATGTGCAGGTTTGTTACATAGACATACATGTGCCATGGTGGTTTGCTGCACCTATCAACCCGTCATCTAGGTTTTAAGCCCCGCATGCATTAGGTATTTGTCTTAATGCTCTTCCTCCCCTAGCCCCACACCCCCAGACAGGCCCCAGTGTGTGATACTCCCCTCTCTGTGTCCATGTGTACTCATTGCTCAACTCCCACTTATGAGTGAGAACATGCGGTGATTGGTTTTCCGTTCCTGTTATAGTTTGCTGAGGATGATGGTTTCCAGCTTCATCTACGTCCCTGCAAAAGACAGGAACTCATTCTTTTTCATGGCTGCATAGTACCACATTTTCTTTATCCAGTCTATCATTGATGGGCATTAGCGTTGGTTCCAAGTCTTTGCTATTGTAAATAGTGCTGCAATAAAATATATGTGCTTTTTAAAAAACATTCTTGCCCATACCCTCCTTCCTGCTTGGGTTCTCTCCTGCTCCTCATCTTTCTTGTGACCTCCCATTTATTGTTCACCACAATTCAGACATTATTTGCCTGAGCATTCAAAAGTTAAATCTGACAATGCATTATCTATGAAAATTTATTGTTTATCTGTCTGGTTTCTTGTCTTGTTTATCTGTTAGGGCTTTGAGACTAAGAGTTATGTCCTTGGTCTTTGTATTCTTAGGAACTAGCATAGAACCTCACATATAGTGGACAGTTAATTGAACTGAGATAGAATGTTTAGTGGGGCATCAGGAAGATAGTTTGGATGGGCAAGGGGAACTGGCATTTAAAATTTAAAAAATTTTAATTTCTTCTATCTTGTCTCCTTGTCTTCCTGTACCTTGTTTTTAGGTAATTCAGTTTTTTGTTTTATTTATTTGTAGGTCAAAATATTGATATCTTCACCACACTTGAGAAGCAGAAACTACATTAAGTGGCTTGGCTATGATGTTCAGAAAAGACATTAATCCTGTTTTCTCTTCTTTGTTTGTCACAATGGGTCAGCAGTCAATGTTTAAGAGTCGGCAGATCTGTCTGCCTCTTTCTAAGGCACCAGTCCCCGCCACGTATAAACATTTAGGTGTGATAAGAGTGCAAGATGATACTTCGGAGTCAGAGATAACTTGTGAACAGTGTTTAGCTTTCCAACTTAAGTAGTTAAAACTCTTTCTTCACAAAGGTTAATGTGAATATGCAGACATTGCGGAATAGAAAATATTAATTACTTGAAAACATATTTTGTATGCCTTATTATAATAAGTCGACTATGGTGAGCTGAAAGGTTATTTTATAAAATGAAAGACAATAAATAAGTCCACATTTTAGCTCTATTTTTAAAATTTATTGTTTTAAGGTAAACTAAATGAAATAAGAGAGCCAAGCTCTAAGTCAGTTCCACCTGGAAACCTTGACCTGTCACCCTGACCTATTTTATTGTCCTTCAGAGGAGTGAAGAGAGCAGGAAGGGGGAAAGAATGAGAAGAAATGAACTAGCACAAACCATGCAATTACTTTGAGTCTCAGTGTTCTTAAATAAGCAAAATGAGATTTTGTACTAGGGTGTTTGTTGCAGTTCTTTACAGTTATGGGCTAGTTTGATTTTGAGGAATAGGAAAAGGAGAGAAGGACGAAAGGGTGGGGACAAGGAAATGGCTTGCATTGCTCCCTTTTTTTGTCCTCTCTCGGTCACTCTGCTGAGCAGCTCCAGTGAAAATAGTTAATCTATAAGGACACTAGAGAAAGCTGAGATAATGCCTACTCTTCTACTTAGCCATATTGGAGGAGTTAACACAGTCAGGATTGTGGTGTGGTCCAAAACTTCCTGCAGGAGATCTAGTTCAACCTGATTCCTAAGAAGTTTTGATAGTGTCTGGCACATTGTCCAATAGGGGTTGTCACTTAATAAATGTTGGTTGATGAATGAATACATCTGAATGGCTGCTGGGGGTGGAATTGTGTGTTTGTTTCCTAAACACTGTTGTAGTTTTAAGATAGATGTTTTTCATTTGGTTTGCCCACTTCATAATGGAATCTTGATATTTCGGATCTCATAATGGAAATTGAAATATTGAACTGGATGTATAGACTATTTATATTTTGAGATATTTGTCTTTACTTTGAAAAAAATCATGTGAAATGCCCATACTAACTTCCCCACATGCACCCTCAACCACACACATGCTAAAGTTTTGGTTGTGTGAGTGTATGTGGTTAAGTCAGGGAGAACTGTGAATTGTGACTTTGATACTTAGCAGCTTAGTGTAATTTAATATTTCTCGGAGATTCTGCTTTGCTTTCTCTGTAAAATGGGGATAAAAGATGTTTTTCTTATAAGTTTGAGATGAAGATTAAATAAAATCATGTATGTCTACAATTTGGCACATTGCAAAATGTCAGTAATATGGAGCTTAATATCGTTGTACTTTTTTTTAAACTGGTAGAAAATTTCAAGCTGTAAGATTTCCTTGTACATTATGAAAAATAGTATTCTCTTATTTAAATATCTGAAAGTTATGAACAAATGAATGAGAGATACATGAAGATGAGCATTGTCTTTGCTTTCTAGTTCTCCATCAGGCATGATAGAAGGTACACCACAACTTCACGCAAATGCGTGGAGAGTTTCTTCTACCTGTTTTGCACCTGTTCATGTCCCAATGGTGGACCCCTGTAACATCAATCAACAAAACAGTAAGTTTTGCATGTAAACTTCCTTTCTGCTGTAAACTTAGGGAAAAGTTCTATGTATTACTATAATTTTATAAAATTAGATAGTGAGTTTAAATTCTAATTTTCTCCATTATGGTAAAATCAATGCCATTCCTTGTGTATTTTTTTTTGCTTAATATTATGCCTTTACATATGTCTTTTCATGTAATCTAGGTTGTTTTTTAAAAACCTGACAGTGGCTTTTATTTCCTATTTTTATTTCATAAATTTTCTTATTTTAGATGTTTAGAAATCCCTTGTTTGCAGATGTGGACTAGCATTTGGGAGTTTTCAGAGTCTTTAAATACTAAAGAAAAGCCTCTAGGAATCCTCTGAGAATGCTGTGATTGTCCAGGGATGTTCGATGTCAGTTATTACCATCTCATTACTCATTGCTCATGAGCCCTACTCATAGCATATATTATGGCTTTATAAGCAGGAAGCCAGTGATCCAAAGAGGCTTTGTGCCATTGAGTGGGCAACAATTTGAGATGGTCATGCTCCAGAGTTCCAATTTGCAATGACAGGACAACTCACATGCTAAGAATTTTTGGCTGCATTTTTTAAAACTAAAGCCCCAGCAAACCATGTTAAAGTCTAGTTCACTTTGCAATAAAAAAGATATACATGTATATATTCAGATAGAAGATACACATGTATATATTCAGATAGAAGATATATACAAGACATACACATGTATATATATAATTGTGAAAAAATTAATGTACATGCTTAAATATTCTTATAAGTTTATTTTTTCCTTTAATCATCTTGGCTAGTTCACTATTTGGATGTAGTTTTTAAAAATACATTACTCATATTGGTTGAGCATTCATAAGAAGCCAGCACAGTTTACGGATCATGCGGTGGTTGTTGGGAGGATTCTGTTGATTGCCATATTGTTTTTATTATTAACATAGGATTCTGGTATGCTGGAAAGAGCACAAGATACTTTTGCTCTTTGTGCTTTCTGTCTTTTTTAAATCTAAGCCAGCTTTTAAACTTGAAAACGTTTCTTAACCTCTTTGATCATTTTTCTTATCTATAATAACACGGCTAGACTAGAGTTTTTTAGTTTCATGAATGACTACTTTTAATCTCACTCCCATTTAACAATACCTTCCTCCATTCTGTCCCCAACTTTCAACTAATCTACTCCTCCTCCTTCAACTACTCTTGTTTGGTTTGTTTCTTTCTTGGTTTCCTCCTGGATATTGTAGCAACTTTACTTTTTATTTTTTAATAACATGTTAAAGTTGAAGTAGAGTTCAATTGATAAATTCAGTTTCCCTGTGGTCATTTCTTTAGTTACCTCCTTTATTATATGCTATTTTGCTCTATTTTCTATCACTTTTCTTCCCATATCCCATGTCTTTTAAATATACACATATACGAAATTGAAATATTAAGCTGGATATATAGACTATATATATTTTGAGATATTTGCCTTGTCTTTGAAAATAAGCCTGTGAACTACCCACATTAACTTCCCCACATGCACCCTAAACCACACACATGCTATGTACATGCATACATATATTTGATATTAACTTTTTTTTAGCTTTGCCATGAACTGTGATTTTTTTAAAAAAAAATTCAAATAGGTAAATTCAGGAAGATCCCCAAAGAAAGGAAAATAAGTAGACAAAAGTCAATAACTCTGATCTAGATTCTAAAGGATTTTTTTTCATGAGGATCTTCTTTAGTTATCCTTAACTTAATGTCAGTGGGAATATACTTTGGTCTACAAATTGTTAGCCTCTTTGGTGTATTACTTTGCTCTTTCAGGATCCTTGGCATTAAGAATATATATGTAAACAGTATACTACTATAGTTTAAGTCATTTGTTTTTATATACATATACATTCTGAATGCAAAAATATCATACTTGAGCAATTATCATGTTTTCTTACCAATAATAAATATATGTAATATACTCAACAAAATAAGTTCAGTATAATTCCTTAGTAGTGAAAAAACTGATCTCCAACAGCTTATCTGGTCTGTAAAAGACAATGACAATGAAAAGATTGATTAATTTTATCTGTTAGGAAACCAAGGAAAACTAGGTCCACGATATCAAGAAACCACAAACCTACCCTCTTTCAGAAAGATGGAATCTGAAATGTTTTGTCAAACTTGGTTACTTCTATAAAGAATTATATCTGATCAGTCATTCTCAAGGGAAAAATCAACAGATTTCAGGAAATGATTACACAGATGTCCTCCCCTCCCCAGGTGATTTTATAGTTACATCTCATGGCCTTCAGCATATACCCTAATCCCCAATTTCTACTCATTATTCACTTATTCATGCATTTATAGATTTATTTATCAAACATTATTGCGCTCCTAATATCTGCCAGACATTGTACACTGTGCATTGTGCAGACATTAAGTTCAACAACTATGTGGCATCTGACACATTACTATTCATTTCAGAGAGTCCATTGAAATGAGATCATTCCCAATTCTTCCTAGACAATTGTGTATTACACAGAGTTGCCATAATATCCACAATCTGGAACCACTTTGTTATATGTGGATGTCTGGAAATAAGCCTCCCAATACTCTCCAATTCTTTATAGTAGGTTTCCTAAGATGATCCTCATGCAATGGGATGGTTGAGGCCACTGCTTCTCTCAACCCTTCTATTACTCATGTTATTCAGGTACAATACACTATTTTTTTTCCTAAAAGTCTGTTGAATGTGGATTAAGTGCTGTTACCAATATTATATAAAAAAAACAAAAACTGTATAAGCTGAAATTGTTCACTCTTGTATTAAAAGTAATATGCACTACAGTGTATTTCTAAGAACGTGAAATGCTTGGATAATTCTGGGGTAAGATCTGAACTGTTAAATAAGATGCTAATTGGGATCTTTGTTAGTTGGGTATGCAGCACACTGTGATGTCATCCACCAGGAGCTCTTTGCTCCTTGCCACATCTATATTAGCCCTGGGCTGTACTATCAGCTATGCCGCCACGATGCATGCAAGTGTGGAAGCTCCTGCCTGTGCAATGCTCTTGCCCACTATGCCTACCTCTGCGGCCAGCATGGTGTTCCCATTGATTTCAGAACTCAGATTTCTTTCTGTGGTGAGTACAATGGCACAGATAAAGACTATCAGATAATACCTTAGAGACCTCTATGTTTGTAGTGACTGCTTTTATTTTTTAAATGAAATGTCAATATTGCATGTAAGTTATTTGAAATATTCTCATAATGTACAAACATGAAAAGCAAATGAAATAATATCTTAAGATTGGAGATATGTTGGATAAGACCAATAACTTTTGACTAGTTTTGTAATAAACGAAATTATTGTAACTATGTTTTGAAATACGCAACAGAAATAATTTAAAACATTTGAAAAATTCTTATCGTGGAAATATCATATCTAAATATTGGAAAGTATGGAACAGATTATGTAATACAGTGACACAGTTGATTTGTATTTAAATAGATGTTATGCAACAGGCAATTATTATCAAGTTATTGGGGCTCTAATTTTCACACTTATGTTGTCTGCCATTTTCATTCATGGTAGATTGTTTCCTTGTGTGTTTTATAATTTTTTTAAATCAGCTTATTTTACCAGCACCCCACCAGACCCATTAGAATCTTTTGTGACTTAGGTTTTGGGGGTACCACTCTCACCACCTCTTCATTCCTTCATTGGATTTTTCCAGTTATTCCAGGGGTATCATTGGCTGGTGTTGACGTTAATTGCTCAATTTTGGCTTTCTAAGACGAAAATAGTGTAAATATAAAAGTAATGTAAATTCATATACCAAATTTGTTTAAGATATCAGCCTAGGATTTTAATTTCTTAGATGTAACTTTTTAATCACAGACCCAGCAGTTAGAGAAGCTTTTCTATCACCTTTCTATACTATGAGCCAGTTTCTTCTAGTCTGGGGGTTGACAAGTTACAACCACTGGGTCTCCTGCATTTTTGTGAATAAAATTTATTGAAATATAGTCATGCCCATTTGTCTGTGTGTTGTCTATGGCTGCTTCTGTACTACAAGGGCAGAATTGAGTAGTTGTGACTCAATTCAACATATATAGTTCTGCAAAGCTGAAAATATTTACCATTTGCGAAGCTGAAAATACTTACCATTTGGCCCTTTGCAGAAAAAGGTTTCCAACCCTTGCTTTAGTCCTTCATTTCCACTGAGGATGTTGCTCTTTGAGCATCCAAGTTAAGGGTCTCTCAATTCCTTGCCTTGTAACAGGCCAGCTTTCATTTTCTATCATAGACCTCTAAGGAGGCATAAAATGTTTCTATTTGCCATGGCAATCTTTCTCAAGTGATACTTCTTTGTCTTTAGCTGTGGTGTGCCAGAAGGGCATGCTGTACCATCACTGTTCCTCGTTCTGCCTCCATTCCTGCATTTCTCTCTCTTCCCCGGAGCAGTGCAGTGATGACTGTGCTGAAGGCTGTAATTGTCCGGAAGGCAAATTCTATGAAGACACTCTTAACTTTTGTGTACCCATGTAAGTTGTAGAAACAGGTTGGCAGCATCCTGTTTTAATCTCTTTTTCTCCTTACGGGCTAAATGAGCTTTCATGGAAGTTTTTGAAAAAATATTTCTTATCGTCTTTACTTTTTTTTAAAAAAAACCCTGCAAATGTTCATCAACAGTTACAGAAATAGCTAAGGAATCT
Organism: Pan paniscus; assembly: GCF_029289425.2. Lineage (NCBI taxonomy): Eukaryota > Metazoa > Chordata > Mammalia > Primates > Hominidae > Pan > Pan paniscus. The sequence goes on from NC_073259.2 coordinate 88,311,171, forward strand.
CTGATGGTTGATCTTGAAGTGTATTCCTGCTTGCTTTTACCATAGTCAAATCAATAACAAGGTTTGTGCTTCACTGTCACATGGCAAACTTTAGTAGCAGTACTTTAATATCTCAGCACTCACAAATTTCTCAATTTACACACGAAGTAAAGCCCTTTGTCTTATACATAGTGTTAAATGATATATCAGTTATGTTTCTCTGAATTGCATTCAGTGATTTTTCTTGTGACTGAAACAACACAGTTTGTGAGTTGTATTTTAGAAAACAAAATTTGGAGCTATGCAAAACTTCATGTCTAAGCAGCTTTTGCCATTTGTGTAATAGGATTGCATGCAGTCTTGTAGAATAATGCAGACCTTAGAGTGTACCTTACAATGACCAATGGAGAGCACAAGGTCGGCTTGAATTTTAGTGGTTTTTGAAAAAAATTATATCCTATTTACTTTACTTTTTTTTCGTATAGATTCCACTGCCGTTGTCATTATAGGGGCAGTGTTTATCAACCTGGAGAGCTCATCCCCACACCCTCGGGCTTATGGTAGGTTTCAATGATGGGGACTGTGTTTGACAAATGATGTATGTTCTAATATAATTCTTTCTTTTATATATATATATTATTATACTTTAAGTTCTAGGGTATATGTGTACAACGTGCAGGTTTGTTACGTATGTATACATATGTGCCATGTTGGTGTGCTGCACCCATTAACTCGTCATTTACATTACATTAGGTATATCTCCTAATGCTATCCCTCCCCCCTCCCCCCACCCCACAACAGGCCCCGGTGTATGATGTTCCCCTTCCTGTGTCCAAGTGTTCTCATTGTTCAGTTCCCACTTATGAGTGAGAACATGCAGTGTTTGGTTTTTTTAACCCAAACTGTAAGTTGAAATATGACTTCTGTAATTAAAAAATAAAGATAACAATGTAATCTTTAAATATGTTATAATCATGTGATTGTATATATATGTACAAACACATATATACATAATACATGCATATATGACATTTCAAAGTGAAATAACCAAGTTTTGTAGTCATAACTGCAGAAAGGAGTTATGAATTTAAGTACCTCACAGTGAAATGAAAGTCCTTTGATCATTTTTTGTTATTAGATAGAAGTTAGGGGTGAAGTACGTGTTTAAATACCACAGTATTACTGAATAGGCTAAAAAAAAAGCAATTTCAAAATAGATTTGAAAAATGTCCTGCACAGTAGTAAGTGTGCCTCCTCCCCAGGCCCATCAATACTAGAAAGATAACACTTAATCATAGGATAACACTCATTCTGGTTATAAATTTTCTGTTGAAAATCTAGGCACGTCCATGCAGCAGTCCATACTTACATATAATTCCTAACCTCCCCTTTTTAGTTGCCCCATAGGTGCCAACAGATAATAATAGACAGTAGATAATAACAATAATAATCATTTCTAACCATTACTGTGTACCTTGTTTTGTGCTGGCACCATTCTAAGTGTTTAATATCTATTATTAAAATACGTACTCATCACCATAACCCTAAGAGATAGGCAATGTTGTTTTATCCTGATTTACAGGTGAGGAAAATGGGATACAGGTGGCTAAGGAACCTGATACTAAAGCTGGGAGTTAGTCCCAGGCAACCTGGCTCGGCAGTGCTTGTCTCCTGCCTACTTTGCTCTGCAGCTGATTTTTGTATTCACAGCAGAATATTGATTATGCTCAATTTACCTTTATCTTTATCTCCACCTTTTTTCCTATCCACATCAAGACACAGTGGCAACTAGCTCTTGGATCTTTCTGTGGTAGGCAGTACTATTATTCACACAGTTTCCCAAGCCAGAGCTCCAGGAATCATTTTCGACTCTTTCCTCTTGCTCAAAACACCTAATCAGTAAATACCCAGCAACTTTGGATTTTACTTGATTTTACTTTCTACGCGTAGTCAAAAGCCATTTCTTCCTTTCCATCATCACTGCTTTAGCAATCAGTGTGTCTCATTTTCTCTTCCCTGGACCTTCCTCTCTGGTGTTCTTGCCTCTAGTTTTTCCCCTCTTTCATTCTGCCGAGGTGTCATGTCTTTTTGGATTTAACATAATTAATGTATGTAAACTTAGCAAAGAAAAAAAAAGTAACCATCCCTCCTCAATGAAAAAAAATCAAAATTCACTTAATATAGTGACTTTGTTAGCCATTCCTTTTTAAAAGCCTTTGTCCCAGAATAAGTATGATATGGAAGACCTGGATATGTGATCTGAGACTTGTCTGTCTCAGTTCCTCTGTGCTATTCAAAGTGTGAGCAAATTCAATCAGAAGTGACTCACTCAGTGGTGAATCACACCTCTGAGTGTTATTCTAGTGTTCAACTATGCATTGCATATTTTTTATGTGATGTGGACTGTATATGTGATTCAGTTTCTTCATCTGGGCTTAAATATAGAACATATGATCTGGTCCAAAGCTGAAAGAAAAACTGTATTGGAGTTATTGAGAACTAATGTGTTGTTTTCCATCATGTTATCTTCTTCAGGGATTTTCAAGGTTAATTTTTCCTATATGTGGCTCTTGCCTTATACTCTGACTTTAGAATGTAAGTTGCAAGGAAGCTGTGACTCCACCCTATCTTCAATGCTGCTGCCAAAATGATTCAAAGCAACCATATCACTTTTCTGCTTAGGTCTTCAATGGCTCACCTCAGGGGTAAAATCTTAGCATCTTCTAGGAGCTAGCCTCTGCCTCTTTTGGCATTCTCACAGCCTGTCCCTTCCTGCATTGCACTTTGCTATGTAGAATGCTGCTTTACTTCTTCATGGTTTATGTGTTTCCACTGAGTGTTATAGCCTTCCTACCTTAGGTGTGCCATAACCTCCATCCACTCTTCAAAACTGTTCAGACTTTACTTCCTTTGATTCCCTGATGTTGGTTGCCAACAGATTTTAAAAACATTTTTTCTTTGTTTTACTTCTATCTCTTAACATATTTCTATGTTGCATGTGTCACACTGCATACATTATTTATTTGTGTGTCTTCCCCTTCTGTGAGACAAATTATGGTAAGAACTATGAATTTTGATGTTCATGTCTCCCATGCCTATCCCAATGCTCCACACTTATAGGTGTTTGATAAAGTGTTGTGTTGAAATAACGTTCCTGAAATTGGACCTAACCCAACAGCTTGTAAAAACTTCTGTGGGAAAAATAACATTTGTATAATGTACTCAATCAATTCTTGTACATTAGATTGTTGTCGAAATTCAGGAAAAAAAAAAAAACAACAACAACAGATTTGGTTCCATAAATTAACTATTTATTTACTTCTAGCCAGTGTTCAAATGGGACTGTGAAATGTGATGAATTAGCAACGCCCTCTGCTGGTAAGATCTTAAAAGATGTTTTCCTGAATGAGGGTACAGCTCTGATACCACCTCCACTCCTGGCAGAAGTCATCAATCACCTCTTCTTCCCAATGTGCATGGCTATAGCCTTGGGAATATTCTTCAACATGGTGTTCCAGTGCTTCTTAACTTTTTCCACATTGAAAATTATAATATTTTTAGGACAGTCTGGGTTGAACATATAAGTCAGCTCAGGGGCAGAGCAGGTCAACCCAGGGATGCTGCCTAGATGCTGCCTACCAGAGGACCACCTCAGGCATCCCAAGGACTTTAGGGATAGGTATCTAGGCAAGTGTTGTAACCCATTTGTGGGACGGAAATTGGGAAAATCTATTTTAGACCTTCACTTCTCAGATTTTAGTGTGCACATGTGGGGATCTTGTTAAAATGCAGATTCTGATTCATTAGGTCAGGGGTGATACCTGAAATTCTACATTTCTATCAGTGACCAAGATAACATTAATACTTCTGGTTCCTGGGCTGCATTATGAGTAGCATGGCTCTGGGACTAGTAGCAATAAATTTAACAATGCATGTAAAATGACATCCACTGTCATCCCTTCAGAATGTCATTTTAAATACCTTTCCTAAGATCTTATGTATTAGGACCATATATATTATTTATTTTCATCATATAAAGAGCCTCAAATTCTCAGTTACTATGGGCAAATTCTAGGCACATAATAAACAATACTTGCTTTCATAGATTTTAATGGGCAGGAAGAGTGTAGGCTAATAAAAGTAATTGTGAGCTATTATTGCTTTGTTATGTATTTGAATGGCCTGGTATATATTATTATTAAAGAGCTTTGAATTACATGCCCTGAATTTACTTTACAAGGATTCAGACAAGCCTAGGGCTTCTTTACAAGACATGTTTATGGACCACACACATTCAGTAGCTACAGGGCCATCCTGACTCTGCCCCATTTCTTTCAGGGTGACTCGCCCCCATTTGATTCAATGAAGGGAAGCCCAGGTGGCTAGCCTTCTCACAGAGGAACCAACGGGATTTTATCCCTTTGGCCCCACTTGAGGAAATTTATTTGATCTCTAAGAGCCCAAAAGCTTTCTGGAAGAATATGGAGCCCCTGTCCTGACTATAGTTATGTCTACTTCTGCACTTCTGTGGTATAGTGAGAACTGATATAAACAATGACTCGAGGTGAAGCAAGATTTAGAATAATCGTGTGTTCATTGTAGCTTTGTAAAAGCCACAATGCTTTTACATTATGCTTAAAAATTGATAACATATGCTGAAAAATTGATAATATATGTATGAATTAATGAAAATATCTTGTTTTTTGACTTCAGAAAATTATATTCTAGTTAGTTACTGTCTTATGGAAGGCAGCTAACATTCTCATACTCAAAATAGGTTTAGAATAAACCTATTTTACGAATTTTGGTGTTCATATCTCCCATGCCATGACAAAAAGTTAAGGACATTTTGTCTGTGCTTATATCTGAAGTTCACATCTGCCCAGAGGGAAAAGAGTATTTCGACTGCAGGTTTCCTGACCCTGAATTACCAGCTGGTGGTGTTAATTGTGAGACTACATGTGCAAACCTAGCCATGAACTTCACCTGCACCCCATCCTCACCCTGTATAAGTGGCTGTGTTTGTGCTCCAGGGTAAGCCTCTTCTTCATAATACAGGACATTCAGGATTTGCCTGAAAGCACAATATCTCCTGAAAACATTCTTTATAGAAATAGCCAGAATTGTTGTTCTGACTAGTGGTTAACTGGGTTGGTAGCTAGAAGACTATTGTGATTGTTTTGCTTGGCTCATGTGACATTGTGAAATATTATTAATGTAATACACTGAATTGAGGAGAAAACTCATTTCTGGATGAAGCTGGAATTTCTCCCCTGATGAAACTGCAATTTTGAGAAAGTGACACAATTAATCACTCTTCATTCAAAACACTCAAGTACATTTTTAAATATTCTGTTGTGCAGTTACTGGTATTGATGTGAAGTTGTAATAGTGATGCCAACTGTTTTATCTTAAAGAAAATAGTGTATTGAGGCTACAAAGGGCAGTGGGTAAGAGTGGGAGCTCTGGCATCAGACACACCACTGCTCAAATCCCAGCCCTGACACTGTTAGTGGAGTGATTTTTCTGCAAGTTCTTTTTAAGCCTCAATTAGGCATTGTGATGTGTGTGTGTGTGTGTGTGTGTGTGTGTGTGTGTGTGTATTTAAAAATATGAGCCACTATTTTGTGGCAGCATATATTCTACTCCTATCTTCATAAATATTCTTCCATTGCAGAAATGCCTAGTGCACGTGAAAGACAAACACAGAATCTTGTGGCTATTGGCTTCCTCACAGGCACACATATAATCTGGCCTCCCTGGCCCTCCCTCTTCTGGTAATGAAATAGAGGCTGTGCAGAGGGAGTGCCATCTAAGGCAAACAGGTCACCCATTCTTCCTCAATGAACATGTTCACACAAAGGGATTCCTGGGATCAGCTCATATAAACCAGGGGCAAAGAAGAGCGAAGTCTTGTGGTTTGTTTCCCAGGAGAATCGCATTTGTCTAAATGGCCCCCATCTGGAATAGGTTGAAGAGCCAAGTAACTTGGAACTGGCATTAATCTCTTTAGAAAGAAAGGACATAGGAGGCAGAGACAAGAAGGTCACAAAAGAACAAGTGCCTGTGGCTGGGAAAATAAAGACAGGTAGAAATAAGGCCATAGAGCAGATAAGCAAGAAAGACATTTTAGTAAAAAGGAGAAGGGAAATAAAACTTTTATTATGGTAGAATAATTAAAACCCACAACATTGCTTGATTTATTTGATTTGATTGTGACTCTTAGGAATGCATGGCTAATTAAAGCCATATCCTAATTTTGTTTTATATGCTGTGCTTGAGCTATTATCTTTTAAAATATATTTACTGTCACCTTTGACATTTAGTTGGACAGTGATTTATTTACTGGCTAAATCTCATTACAAAACGTTAAGGAGATTTCCTCCTACCTTCTCTGACTGTATTGAAATAAATGTGTGTGGAATTGACTTAGAGGCCTCTGACAGATTTGGAAATATTTTATTAAGATAGCCTTCTCCTACAATATTGTTTATGGTAATGTGATTTGCCCTGTCTTCTATGTGACCTTGTCTGGCTCATTTTGGCAAAATAGTCCAGTGTGACTTGTTTCATGTGGCTCCTAACAGTGCCAGCAGTTTATTGACTGTAAAAGGACCACATAACCCTAATTGAGAAATCACTGTGGATTGAAGAAATGGAAAATAGTATAGAGGAAAAGTCAGATGGAAATGGCTTCTATGCTGGCCCTCCTTATAAGCCGAAGTACCTCATGGCAAGTTACTTAACCACTTGAAATCTCAAGTTTCTCTTTTAATAATGGATATAACACTATATTTACTGCTTGGATGATTGAGTATATGCTGCACACCAGTTATATAGTAAGAGCTCAGGAAATGTTTATTTCTTATCCCACTGCCCAAACTTGCTTAAAGCAGATACAAGCATACTTTGTTTCATTGTGTGTTTTGCTTTATTGCACTTCACAGGTGTTGCATTTTTTACAAATTGAAGGTGTGTGGCAACCCTGCATCAAGCAAGTCTGTTGGTGCCATTTTCCAACAGCATGTGCTTACTTGGTGTCTCTGTGTTGCATTTTGGTAATTTTTGCAATATTTCAGAACTTCTTCATTATCATTATATTTGTTATGGTAATCTGTAAACAGTGAACTTTGATTATTATGTAATTATTTCAGGGTTCCACAAATGGTGCCCATATAAAATGGAAAAATTAATTGATGAATGTTGTGTGTGTTCCGATTTCTCCATGTATAGGCCATTCCACCATCTCTCTTGCTCTTCTCAGGTCTCTCTATTCCCTGAGACACATACTGAAATTAGGCCAATTAATAACTCTACAATAGTCACCAAAAGTTCAAGGGAAAGGAAGAGTCACACATCTGTCACCTTAAATCAAAAGCTAGAAATGATTAGATTTAGTGAGGAAGGCGTATTGAAAGCTGAGATGGGCTACAAGCTAGTCCTTTTGCAACAGTTAGCCAAATTGTGAATGCAAAGGAAAAGTTCATGAAAGAAATGAAAAGTGCTACTACTCCAGTGAACCCACAAGTGGTAAGAAAGCAAAGCAGCTAGCTGTTATGGAGAAAGTTTTAGTAGTCTGGATAGATCAAATCAGCTGCAACATTCACTTCTGCAAAGGCTTAATCCATAGCAAGGCTTTAACTCTTTTCAATTCTATAATGGCTGAGAGAGGTGACAAAGCTGCAGAAGAAAAGTTTGAAGCCAGCAGAGGTTGGCTCATGGAGTTTAAGAAAAGAAACTATCTCCATAACATAAAAGTGCAAGTGCTGATGGAGAAGCTGCAGCAAGTTATCCAGAAAATGCAACTAAGATAATTGATGAAGGTGGCTACACTAAACAATAGATTTTCAATGTAGATGAAACAGATTTATATAGGAATAAAGTGCCATCTAGGACTTTCTTAGCTAGAGAGAAGGCAATGCTTGTCTTCAAAGTTTCCATGGACAGGCTGACTCTCTTGTTAGGGGCTAAGGCAGCTTGTGACTTTAAGTTGAAGCCAGTGCTCATTTACCATTCAAAAAATCCTAGGGCCCTTAAGAATTATGCTAAGTCTACTCTACCTGTGCTCTGTAAATGGAACAACAAAGCCTGGGTGGCAGCACATCTGTTTACAGCATGGTTTACTGAATATTTTCAGCCCACTGTTGAGACCTGATGCCTAGAAAAAAAATTCCTTTTAAAATATTACTACTTATTGGCAGTGCCCCTGGCACCTAGGAGTTCCAGTGGAGATGCAGAAGGATATATTAATGTTGTTTTCATGCTTGCTAACACATTTATTTTGCAGCCATTGATCAAGTAGTAATTTCAACTTTAAAGTCTTATTATTTAGGAAATACATTTCACAGGGCTATACCTGCCATAGATAGTGATTTCTCTGATGGATCTGGGAAAAGAAAATTGAAAATATTTTGGAGAGTATTCACTATTCTAAATACCATTAAGAACATTAGTGATTCATGGGTAGAGGTCAAAATATCAACATGAACAGGAGTTTGAAAAAAGTTTATTCTAACCCTCACGGATAACTTCGAGGGTTTTAAGATGTCAGTGGAGGAAGTAACTGCAGATGCAAAGGAAATAGCAAGAGAACTAGAATTAGAAGTGAAGCCTGAAGATATGACTGATTTGCTTCAATCTCATGATAAAACTTGAATGGATGAGGAGTTGCTTCTTATAGATGAGCAAAAAAAGTGGTTTCTTGAGATGTGATCTATACTTGGTGAAGATGCTGTGAACATTGTCAGAATGATAATAAAAGATTTAGAATATTGCATAAACTTAGTTGATAAAGCAGTGGTAGGGTTTAAGATGACTGACTGCAATTTTGAAAGAAAATTTTAGGTAAAACACTATCAAATGCATTGAACACTACAGAGAAATCTTTTGTGAAAGGGGGAGTCAATCAATGTGGCAAACTTCACTGTGTCTTATTTCAAGAAATTGCCACAGATATCCCAGCCTTCAGCAACTACCACCCTGATTAGTCAGCAGCCATCGACATTGAAGCAAAACCCTCCTTCAGCAAAAAGATTATGGCTCCTTGAAGGCTCAGATGATCATTAACTTTTTTTTTTTGCAATAAAGTATTTTTAAATTAAGGTATGTATATTTTTTAGATATAATGCTATTATGCATTTAATAGACTATGCTGTAAATATAACTTTTATGTGTACTAGGAGCCAAAAAATCTGTGTGACTTGCTTTATTGTGATATTAACTTTATTGCTGTGGTCTAGAACCAAATTAACAATATCTCTGAAATACACCTATAATTTACAGTGATTTAAAGTTTTCCTTTTCCTTCTTCCAGTTTTGAGTAGTTATGAAAAACTCATCAGTCATTAATTAGCAATGCCAGTTAAAACCATGACTTTGGCTGGGGATATAAGAATTGTGGTTCATTTTGGTGAGGTTTCCCTCACTTAAACAACTGAACAATTAAAGTTTATGAAGAGTCTAATGTTTGAGGCATTGTGTTAAGCTATAGGAATGGGGGGTACTAAAATACATTTATTAGATAATAATAGAATCTACCTTAGGGGATTGTCACTAGGATAAGATCAGTTAGGGGCATAGTTAAAATGGTTAGAATAGTGCCTTGCCATAGTAAGTAGTCAAGAATATTAGTTTTGTTATTGTTCTTATAGTTCTTATTGTTCTTATAGTTATTGTCACTATAAGCTATTTAATGAAGTACTTAACAGTTCATTGTGATAAATCCTCCAATAAAAGTTTATAAAGTTGCTAAGTATAGGGACTATGTGAAGGAGCTGGGGACATAAAAGATTGCGTCGAATTGAGTTGTAAGTGATAAGTTTGCCAGAGAGAACATAGGAGAAAAATTTTCTAGGAAGAAGAAAAATTCAAAGCTCAGGATGCATAGCTAGAAGTTTGGGAGGGCCAAGGTGACAGACTGTAGAATCGAGGTCATTGTTGGTCTGAAAGAAAGAAATCTAAGTGAGATAATGCATCATTTATATAAATACGTTTCTTCAGTTGTCTTCTATGTGCTACATATTGTGTGACATGAACATAAACAAGATATTTATGGTCCTCTCGAGTGAAGCTGAAAGTCTAGTGGACAGCATATACACTGAATAAGGAATTACAGTACTGTGTATGAACAGCCATGAGAGAGAAAGCAGAGAGCTAAAACAACATGAGAAATTATTTCTGTTTTAGAGAAGAGGCAAGAATTCAGGGTTCCTGAATTCCATGTTAATTTTTATAATCTTGAATTTTTATATTTTAAAGCAAAATGTAAAAAAAGTTTTATACCTTATCTATTTTAGGAGCTTTTAATTTTTATTTATTTATTATTTATTATTTGTTATTTAAATAAATTAAATTATAGATTAATTCATAATAAAAATTATTTAAATAATGACAACTAATTTTCAAATTTAATGTTTTTATCTTTATTTTATATATTTATTATATTTATAATTAATTACAAAATTATTGTTCTATTATCATTATTTTGTTAACACTTCTAGAAAAAAATATTTATTAAAACTTTTAGAAAAAATTGTAAGAATATTGAAATATATGTTTATATTAAATGATTTGATGTTATATGTAATATATATTTAATCTTCATATCAAATATTTAGATAACACACCAAAATTAATTCTTCCCTGAGATTAGTTCAATTTTTATATTAAAATTTTATACTTAATTATATATTTATATTTAAATTATATATTAATATATAACATTTGTATGTGTTTAACTTTTATAGCCATAGACATTTTTAGACACTTTCAGCGTATAATCGTTCAAGAAGAAAATAACACTTGAAGGAAAACCAACATTCAAAAGTTATCACATTAAATAAATAAGAAACAATGTGAAACACTTAATATGTTTTTAGTTCCACACACACCTAAGTTAAACTCTCCTGCTTTCAACTTTAAACTCTCAGAAAGAAGCTTTTGATTACTCTCTATATCTTGTAACAAAAATGTTAACCATTTAATAATTTACTGTTTCATCAGAAAATTGTAGGCCCTATAGACTCTTTTAAGTAGCAGATATTAAAGAACGGGACTCTCATTTCCTCTATAAATTTTTTTTCGGGATGACTCACTTTATTAGAAATTTAGGCTTCTGTCTTCCTTTCATGCACTTAGTGAATAGCAAAAAGGTCAACATATCACATCTAGTCATTTGCCTGGCATTTAGTACTGCGATATGTAAGGTACTATGTGGAAAAAGCGAGGAGAAAGACTGGATTCAACTCCTCAGTAGGTTAGATAGAGTGCCTTAGACAGCTCTAATAAATATAGATGACAGTGTTAATATGCTAAGATTACTGATATTTTAAAACTGAAATCTGTAGTTCATACTAAATAGCATTTTATTCTTCATTTGGAAGAATGGCAGAGCACAGAGGAAAGTGTTATGTTCCTGAAAGCTGCCCATGTATTTGGAAAGATTGGGAGTATCTCTCAGGAGAAGTGATTGCTACACCGTGTTACACCTGGTAAGGAGATCCATTTATTTCACAAATATTTTCCTAAGTAATTGTGTAAATTTCAATCATCTTTTATTTATTTAATGAGACTGACATCAGCAAAAAGTAAATCAAGCCTCAGCAAATAATTTAAAGGCCTGCAGGAGTTGGTGGACAGTTACTATCTGCAGGGGACTATATCATTATTTTTATGCATATTTGTTCAGCCCAGAAGAAAACTGTGAAACACAACAATCTAAAATTTTAATAGGAAAAAAAATCTCATGTTTATAAGAAAGTGCTAAATGTTACAAAGAAAAGACCGTATTTAATGGAAGGTTTTCTGTTTCAAGGTAAGTCAAAAGAATACCATAAAATAAAATTTGAAATATAATTTCCCTAAAATATGGACAAAGATTCTAAACTCATGAGCAATGTCATGTCTAATGCATTTAAATTTACTCAAATATGGGAGATGGCATTGTGCCTTTTCAGCTACCAGCAGACCTGTGTTCAGTTTTTCATTCTATCATCTACTTTCTGTGTGACCTATGCACAATTCCTAGGCTCGGTTTTGGTGTCTGATAATTTATTTAAAGGAAGTGAAAAACGTATGCCTAATTTGTCAATGTAATAGGTGGTATCAGAATGAACTGGCAATATTCGTAAGGGATATTGACTCATGAATTCTCTTGAATACAGACATTCCAATGTTGCTGTCACTTGAAATCACTAGTTAGAGTCGTTTCTTTAGAAAGGTAACTTTTGTTATTTTTAAATAGCGTTTGTCGACGAGGAATGTTCAATTGCACATATTATCCATGCCCAGCAGTGTGCACAATATACGGGGACCGACATTATTATTCTTTTGATGGACTAGAATATGACTATATCAGTGATTGCCAGGTGTTTTTGATAAAGGTAGGTCACAGTTACACATTTTTATTTGCATTCGTGTAAAGATTTAATGTAAAAAACAAGTATGCTGGTCCCTGATATATCAAATTCATGTGTTATTTATAAAACCTATAAAACAATTATATATATTTTCAACTTTTATTTCAGGTTCGGGGGTACTTGGGAAGGTTTGTTAATGTGGGTATATTGCATGTTGCTGGGGTTTGGTGTACAAAGAATTTCATCATGCAGGTAGTAGCATAGTACCCAATAGATAGTTTTTTGACCCTTACCCTCCTCCCATCCTTCACCCTTAACTAGTAGGCCCCAATGTCTATTATTCCCCTCTTTGTTTTCATATATACCCAATGTTTAGCTCCCACTTATAAGTGAGAACATGCAGTATTTGGTTTTCTGTTCCTGTGTTAATTCACTTATGATAATGGTCTCCAGCTGCATCCATGTTGCTGCAAAAGACATTTCTTTCTTATGGCCGCGTAATATTCCATGGTGTATATGTACCACATTTTCTTTATCCATTCCACTGTTGATGGGCATTTAGGTTGATTCCATGTCTTTGCTATTGTGAGTAGTGCTGCAATGAATGTATGCATACATGTGTCTTTACAGTAGAATGATTTATATTCCTTTGGGTATATACACAATAATGGGATTGCTGGGTTGACTGGTAACTAATTGCCACGCTGCTTTCTACAGTGGCTAAACTAATTTACATTCTCACCAGCAGCATATAGCAGTGTATAAGCATTCCCTTTTCTTTGCAACCTTGCCAACATCTGTTGTTTTTTTGACTTTTTAATAATAGCCATTTTGACTGCTGTGAGATGATATCTTATTATGGTTTTGATTTGCATTTCTCTAATAATTAATGATGTTGAGCATTTTTTCATATGCTTGTTGGCTGCATGTATGTATTCTTTTGAGATGTGTCTGTTCATGTCCTTTGCCCATTTCTAATGGGGTTGTTTTGTACTTATTGACTTGTTTAAGTTCCTTGTAGATTCTGGTTATTAGGCCTTTGTAGGGTGCATAATTTGCAAATATTTTCTCCCATTCTGTAGGTTTTCTGTTTATTTTGTGGACATTTCTTTGGGTGTGCTGAAGCTCTTTAGTTTAATTAGGCCCCACTTGTCAATTTTTGTTTTTGTTGCAATTGCTTTAGGTGTCTTTGTTATGAAATCTTTGACAAGGCCTACATCCAGAATAGCATTCCCTAGGTTTTCTTCTAGGTTTTTTATGATCTTAGGTCTTACTTTTAAGTCTTTAATCCATCTTTGGTTGATTTTTGTATTTAATGCAAGGAGATGTTCCAGTTTCAACCTTCTGCATATGGCTAGCCGGTTATCCCAGCAGCATTTATTGAATGGAGAATCCTTTCCTCATTGCTTATTATTGTCAGCTTTGTCAAAGATCAGATGGTTGTAGGTATGTGGCTATGTTTTTGGGTTCTCTAACCTGTTCCATTGTGTCTGTTTTTGTGCCAGTACCATGCTGTTTTGGTTGTTGTAGTCTTGTAGTATAGTTTGGAGTTGGGTAGTTTGATGCTTCCAGCTTTGTTCTTTCTGCTTAGGAATGGCATTGAATTTGTAGATAGCTTTGGGAAGTATGGCCATTTTAACAATATCGATTCTTCCTACCCATGAGCATAAAATGTATTTCCATTTGTTTGTGTCGTCTTGATTTCTTTCAGCAGTGTTTTGTAATTCTTGTTGTAGAGATCTTTCATTTTCCTGGTTAGCTGTATACCTAGGTATTTTTTTTTGTGTGTATGGCTATTGTGAATGGAATTACATTCTGGATTTTGCTCTCAGCTTGAACGCTATTGGTGTATAGAAATGCTGCTGATTTTTCTACATTGGTTTTGTATCCTGAAACTTTACTGAAGTTGTTTATCAGTTCTAGGAGCCTTTGGGCAGAGGCTATGAGGTTTTCCAGGTGTAGAATCATATTGTCTGTGAAGAGAGATACTTTGACTTCCTCTTCCTATTTGGATGCCTTTTATTTATTTCTTTTGCCTGATTGCTTTGGCTAGGACTTCCAGTACTATGTTGAATGAGAGTGATGAGAGTGGGCATCCTTGTCTTGTTCCACTTCTCAGTGGAATTGGGTCCAGCTTTTGCCCATTTGGAATGATGTTGGTTGTGGGTTTGTCATAGAAGGCTGTTAATATTTTGAGGTATGTTCCTCTAATGCCTAGTTTTTAGAGGATTTTTAATATGAAGGATGTTGAATTTTATCCAAAGCTTTTTCCTGCATCTGTTAAGATGATCACGTGGTTTTTGTTTTTAGTTCTGTTTGTGTGATGAATCACATTTATTGATTTGTGTATGTTGCACCAACCTGTCATTCCAGGAATAAAGTCTACTTGATTGTGGTGGATTAGCTTTTTGATGTGCTGCTAGATTCAGTTTGCTAGTATTTTGTTGAGGATTTCTGTGTCTATGTTAATCAGGGATATTGGCCTGAAGTTTTCTTTTTTCATTGTATCTCTGCCAGGTTTTGGTATTTCTTTAACTCATTCTTAACTTTTATTATTTATAGGTAATGGGCTAGTTCTTAAACATTCTGTGCCTCTGTTTCCTCATCTATAAAATGAGAAAAATAATTGTGAAAGAAGTTCTGAGGATTGAATAGATAAACATATATAAAAGGCTTAGATAGTATTTGATATAAAGTGAGTGTTCAATAAATGTTAGCCATTTTTATTGTTATTAACTTGGTTTGGTGAATATAAATATAACACATTATACCATAATTGGGTTATACATTTTTTATGGTTATGACAATAAAAAGATATGCTCAATTCTAGAAATGCCATTTTGATGATATGCTTTGGTAAACTCCAGGCTTTATATATCTGATAAAATCCTTAAAATTTCTTACATTGAATGCATTTGAATTACCTGTATACTCAAATTTTAGGCATTACTGATCACAGATTTACATTTCTAAATGAAAAATGTGAGCTTTAGAAAGAAGTCACACAAGAATAAACAAAATAACATCTTTTCCTCCAGCAAACTAACCTATGATTAATGCATTTTTTTCTGGATATGACTTTTATATTATTAGAGGTTTGTGTGTGATTCTGTTATTTAAGCCTAAGTCAAGAAAACAGACTATCTTCTATTTTATATTAGTTCTGTTACATAAAAAATGAATAGTAAAATCTATAGCCTTTTAAACTTAAGGAAGTTTCCTGCTTATGTTTTACGTCATTGGATTTTCCTGTTGGTACTTGTCTTGTCTTCCTTTATGAATGGTTTTAAGTTTCTTAAAGAATAAATACCTAGGAATGGATTTGGCAGTCATATAATTATAACGGATGGTAAGTTGCCTATAGGGTATTTTTTTTTTTTGTCTTGTGTTGTTTGGATTATTTTCGGAGCCTACGGAAGGCACACTAAAGAATACATTCTCTAAGTATCTTCTTTGAACAAGCCTGTTTTAGCAAACAATTTTATATTAGAATCCTTTCATCCCCTGAGGTTTAGAGTATAAATTTAGAGGCTTAGAAAAGTAGATAACAGTTTAGAAATTTGAACACATAAACAAATATACTTTTCAGGTTGATTTTATATCAAATCCTCACTTTCCTTGATATTTAGGTGCCTCTGACACTCCTTTAAGTTACCTCCACCCTTGACTTTCTGGATATTATGATTCTTTCTCTCTGGTTTCTTCTTTGTCTTGTGTTGCCTTTTCCTCTTACATAAGCCCCCACTCAGAGATGACTGATTTGGTTCCTTCAGAGCAAGGACCAAGTCTTGCTCATCATTGTTTCACAAGGGAGGAGCACCATGCTGGGAACATAGTTTCTCACTGAATGTTTATTGAAGTGGACATCTGTTTGTGGCTCTTTACCCCTTTTTCCTAGTGCTTGGTGTGTTCATCCACTTCTAAAATCTTAGCTACAGCTACACACTGATGAGTTCCAAATTGATGTGTAGAGCTCTGACACTCAATTTCTTGACTATATTTCTGACTCAAGTTCATCCTTACAATAATATACTATTTCTTTCTATTTATCTTTCTGAGACTCATATTGTTATCATGTAATTGCTTCTTAAGAACTACAGTGACTTCCAATGGCCTCCAGTGGCTTCCAATAGCGTCATAAAGTCAAACCTCCTACACCAGTCTTTCCAAGGGTTCTGTCAGCTCCATCCCTCATCTATGTCTTTTCTCAGTGTACTTTCTGTATCTGATTTCCTCTGCTCCCTCAAAGTCATATGTTCAGCTCACAGTTATCTGTCCTGTTCTTATATCCTATTGTGTTTATAGTCATAACATCAAAATTAAGCAGCTCATTATATTCTGATTATTTTTATATACTCATCTAGATTGTGTATCATTTTATGTCAGAACTATTTGGTACACTTCTTCTGGGTTCCTCATGGGAGCTAGCACAATTATGGCTGAATTATGAAGCTAAAAAATTACTTGTTTGACTTTTTTCAACAGTCTCCACTTGAGAATAGAGACCACAAGCTTAAACATGAATTTTTAGTTCTAGCAATCTAACACTTGTGATAAATGCATACACGAGCTTTCAATGTGAAGTTTTTAGAGCAGCACTTCTTAAACCTTAGTGTGCATGCAGATCACCTAGGGATATTGTTAAAATATGAATTCTGTTTTCATAGGACTGTAGTAGGGTTTTGGGCTCTGCCTTTTCTTTTTTTAAATTATACTTTAAGTTCTGGGGTACATGTGCAGAACGTGCAGGTTTGTTACATAGGTATACGTGTGCCATGGTGGTTTGCTACACCCATCAACCTGTCATCTAGGTTTTAATCCCCCCACACATTAGGTATTTGTCCTAATGCTCTCCCTCCCTTCGCTTCCCCACCCCCTGACAGACCCCAGTGTATGATGTTCCCCTCCCTGTGTCCATGTGTTCTCATTGTTCAACTCCCACTTATGAGCGAGAACATGCGGTGTTTGGTTTTCTGTTCCTGCATTAGTTTGCTGAGAATGATGGTATACAGCTTCATCCATGTCCCTGCAAAGCACATGAACTCATTCTTTTTTATGGCTACATAGTATCCGATGGTGTATATGTGCCACATTTTCTTTGTCCAGTCTGTCATTGATGGGCATTTGGGTTGGCTCCAAGTCTTTTCTATTGTGAATAGTGCTGCAATAAACATACGTGTGCATGTGTGTTTATAGTAGAATAATTTATAAATCTTTGGGTATATACTCAGTAATGAGATTGCTGGGTCAAGTGGTATTTCTGGTTCTAGATCCTTGAGGAATTGCTACACTGTCTTCCACAATGGTTGAACTAATTTACACTCCCACCAACAGTGTAACAGTGTTCCTATTTCTCCACATCCTCTCCAGCATCTGTTGTTTTCTGACTTTTTAATGATCACCATTCTAACTGGTGTGAGATGATATCTCATTGTGGTTTTGATTTGCATTTCTCTAATGACCACGATGATGAGCTTTTTTTCATATGTTTGTTGGCTGTATAAATGTCTTCTTTTGAGAAGTGTCTGTTCATATCCTTTGGCCACTTTTTGATGGGGTTGTTTGTCTTTTCCTAGTAAATTTGTTTAAGTTCCTTGTAGATTCTGGATATTAGACCTTTGTCAGATGGATAGATTGCAAAAATTTTTCCCATTTGGTAGGTTGCCTGTTCACTCTGATGCTAGTTTCTTTTACTGTGCAGAACTCTTTAGTTTAATTAGATCCCATTTGTCAATTTTGGCTTTTGTTGCAATTGCTTTTGGTGTTTTAGTCATGAAGGCTTTGCTCATGCCCATGTCCTGAATGGTATTACCTAGGTTTTCTTCTAGGGTTTTTATGGTTTTAGGTCTTATGCTTAAGTCTTTAATCCATCTTGAATTAATTTTTGTATAAGGTGTAAGGAAGGGGTCCAGTTTCAGTTTTCCACATATGGTTAACTTGTTTTCCCAATACCATTTATTTAATAGTGAATCCTTTCCCTATTGCTTGTTTTTGTCAGATTTGTCAAAGATCAGGTGGTTGTAGATATGTGGCATTATTTCCGAGGCCTCTGTTAGGTTCCATTGGTCTATATACCTGTTTTGGTACCAGTAGCTTGCTGTTTTGGTTACTATAGCCTTGTAGTATAGTTAGCAGTCAGGTAGCATGATGTCTCCAGCTTTGTTCCTTTTGCTTAGTATTATCTTGGCTATATGGGCTCTTTTTTGATTCCATATGAAATTTAAAGTAGTTTTTTCTAATTCTGCAAAGAAAGTTAATGGTAGCTTGATGGGAATAGCACTGAATCTATAAATTACTTTGGGCAGTATGGCCATTTTCACGATATTGATTCATTGTATCTGTGAGCATAGAATCTTTTTTCCATTTGTTTGTGTCCTCTCTTATTTCTTTGAGCAATGGTTTGTAGTTCTTGAAGAGATCCTTCACATACATTGTAAGTTGTATTCCTAGGTATTTTATTTTCTTTATAGCACTTATGAATGGGAGTCCACTCATAATTTGGTTCTCTGTTTATTTTTGGTGTATAAGAATGCTTGTGATTTTTGCACATTGATTTTGCATCCTGAGACTTTGCTGAAGTTGCTTATCAGCTTAAGGAGTTTTTGGGCTGAGATGATGGGATTTTCTAAATATACAATTATGTCATCTGCAAACCGAGACAATTTGATGTTCTCTCTTCCTATTTGAATACCTTTATTTCTTTCTCTTGCCTAATTGCCCTGGCCAGAACTTCCAACACTATGTTGAATAAGAGTGGTAAGAGGGGGCATCCTTGTCTTGTGCCGGTTTTCAAAGGGAATGCTTCCAGTTTTTGCCCATTCAGTATGATATTGGCTATGGGTTTGTTATAAATAGCATTTATTATTTTGAGATATGTTCCATCAATACCTGATTTATTGAGTGTTTTTAGCATAAAGGGATGTTTAATTTTATTGAAGGCCTTTTCTGCATCTATTGAAATAATCATGTGGTTTTTGTCATTGGTTCTGTTTTCTGTGATGGATTACATTTATTGATTTGTGTATGTTGAACCAGCTTTGCATCTCAGGGATGAAGCCACCTTGATCGTGGTGGATAAGCTTTTTGATATGCTGCTGGGTTCAGTTTGCCAGTATTTTACTGAGGATTTTCGCATTGATGTACATCGGGGATGTTGGCTTGAAATTTTCTTATTTTGTTGTGTCTCTGCCGGGTTTTGGTATCAGGATGATGCTGTCCACATAAAATGAGTTAGGGAGTAGTCCCTCTTCTTCTGTTGTTTGGAATAGTTTCAGAAGGAATGGTACCAGCTCCTTTTTGTAACTGGTAGAATTTGGCTGTGAATCCATCTGGTCCTGGGCTTTTTTTGGTTGGTAGGCTATTAATTACTGCCTCAATTTCAGAACTTGTTATTGGTCTATTCAGGGATTTGACTTCTTCCTGCCTTAGTCTTGGGAGGGTGTATGTGTCCAGGAATTTATCCATTTATTCTAGATTTTCTAGTTTATTTGGTAGAAGTGTTTAAAGTATTCTCTGAAGGTAGTTTGTATTTCTGTGTGATCAGTGGTGATCTCCCCTTTGTCATTTTTTTTATTGTGTCTCTATGCAAATAAACTAGAAAATCTTCTCTCTTTTCTTCTTTATTAGTCTGGCTAGTGGTCTATCTGTTTTGTTAATCTTTTCAAAAAACCAGCTCCTGGATTCATTGATTTTTTGAAGGATTTTTCGTGTCTCTATCTCACTGAGTTCTGCTCTGTTCTTAGTTATTTCTTGTCTTCTGCTAGCTTTTGAATTTGTTTGCGCTTGCTTCTCTAGTTCTCTCAATTGTGATGTTAGGGTATCAATTGTAGATCATTCCCGCCTTCTGATGTGGGCATTTAGATTTATAGGGACATTTATAAATTTGCCTCTAAACACTGCTTTAGCTGTGTCCCAGAGATTCTGGTACGTTGTGTCTTTGTTCTCATTGGTTTCAAAGAACTTATTTATTTCTGTCTTAATTTAGTTATTTACCTAGTAGTCATTCAGGAGCAGGTTGTTCAGTTTCCATGTAGTTGTGCAGTTTTGAGTGGGTTTCTTAATCCTGAGTTCTAATTTGATTGCAGTGTGGTCTGAGAGACTGTTTGTTATGAATTCCATTCTTTTGCATTTGCTGAG
Source organism: Pan paniscus (assembly GCF_029289425.2). Lineage (NCBI taxonomy): Eukaryota > Metazoa > Chordata > Mammalia > Primates > Hominidae > Pan > Pan paniscus. Next base: position 88,331,642 of record NC_073259.2, read on the forward strand.
GAGTGTTTTACTTCCAATTATGTGGTCAATTTTAGAATAAGTGTGATGTGGTGCTAAGAAGAATGTATATTCTGTTGATTTGGGGTGGAGAGTTCTGTAAGTGTCTATTAGGTCTGCCTGGTCCAGAGCTGAGTTCCAGTCCTGAATATCCTTGTTAATTTTCTGTCTTGTTGATCTGTCTCATATTGACAGTGGGGTGTTAAAGTCTCCCACTATTATTGTGTGGGAGTCTAAGTCTCTTTGTTCGTCTCTAAGAACTTGCTTTATGAATCTGAGTGCTCCAGTATTGGGTGCGTATGTATTTAGGATCATTAGCTCTTCTTGTTGCATTGATCCCTTTACCATTAAGTATATCTTTCTTTGTCTTTTTTGATCTTTGTTTGTTTAGAGTCTGTTTTATCAGAGATTAGGATTGCAACCTCTGCTTTTTTTTTGCTTTCCATTTGCTTGATAAATATTCTTCCATTCCTTTATTTTGAGCCTATGTGTGTCTTTACACATGAGATGGGTCTCCTGAATATAGCACAACAATGGGTCTTGACTCTTTATCCAATTTGCCAGTCTGTGTATCTTAATTGGGGCATTTAGTGCATTTCCATTTAAGGTTAATATTTTTAGGTGTGAATTTGATCCTGTCATCATGATGCTAGCTGGTTATTCTGCACATTAGTTGATGCAGTTTCTTCATCGTGTCATTGGTCTTTATATTTTGATATGTTTTTGCAGTGGCTGGTACTTGTTTTTCCTTTCCATATTTAGTGCTTCCTTCAGGAGCTCATGTATGACAGGCCTGGTGGTGACAAAATCCCTCAGAATTTGCTTGTCTGTAAAGGATTTTAATTCTCCTTTGCTTATGAAGCCTAGTTTGGCTGGATATGAAATTCTGGATTGAAAATTCTTTTCTTTAAGAATGTTGAATATTGGCCCCCACTGTCTTCTGGCTTATAGGGTTTCTGCAGGAAGATCTGCTGTTATTCTGATGAGTTTCCATTTGTAGGTAACCTGACCTTTCTCTCTGGCTGCCCTTAACATTTTTTCTTTCATTTCAACCTTGGAGAATCTGAGGATTATGTGTCTTGGGGTTACTCTTCTCGAAGAGTATCTTAGTGGTGTTCTCGTATTTCCTGAATTTGAATGTTGACCTGTCCTGCTAGGTTGGGGAAGTTCTCCTGGATAATATCCTGAGGTGTGTTTTCCAGCGTGGTTCCATTCTCCCTGTCACTTTCAGCTACACCAATCAATCATAGGCTTGGTCTTTTCACATAGTCCCATATTTCTTGTAGGCTTTGTTCCTTTTCATTCTGTTTTCTCTGATCTTGTCTTCACACTTTGTTTCATTAAGTTGATAATCAGTCTCTGATATCCTTTCTTCTGCTTGATTCATTTGGCTATTGATCCTTTTGTATGCTTCACGAAGTTCTCATGTTGTGTCTTTCAGCTCCACCAGGTCATTTATGTTCTTCTCTAAACTGGTTATTTTAGTTAGCAGTTCCTGTAACCTTTTATCAAGGTTCTTAGCTTCTTTGCATTGGGTTAGAACATACTCTTTTAGCTCTGAAGAGTTTGTTACTACCCACTTCCTGAAGCCTACTTCTGTCAATTCATCAAACTCATTCTCTGTCCAGTTTTGTGCACTTGCCTGAAAGGAGCTGTGATCATTTGGAGGAGAAGAGGCATTCTGGTTTTTGGAATTTTCAGCATTTTTGTGCTGTTTTTGCTCTTCTTCGTGGATTTATCTACCTTTGATCTTTGATGCTGATGGCCTTTGGATGGGGATTTTGTATGGAAGTCTTTTTTGTTGATGTTATCACTTTCTTTTTGTTAGTTTTCCTTCTAATAGTCAGGGCTCTCTTCTGCAGGTCTGCTGGCATTTGCTGGAGGTTTACTCCAAACCCTGCTTGCCTGGGTATTACCTGCGGAGGCTGCAGAACAGCAAAGATTGCTGCCTGCTCCTTCCTCTGGAAGCTTCATCCCAGAGGGGCACCCATCTGATGCCAGCCAGAGCTCTCCTGTATGAAGTGTCTGTCGACCCCTACTAGGAAGTGTCTCCCAGTCAGGAGACACAGGGGTCAGGGACCCACTTGAGGAGGCAGTCTGTCCCTTAGTGGAGCTTGAGTATTCTGCTGTGAGATCCGCTGCTCTCGTCAGAGCCGGCAGGCACAAACATTTAAGTCTGCTGAAGCTGTGCCCACAGCTGCCCCTTCCCGCAGGTGCTCTGTCCAGGGAGATGGGAGTTTTGTCTATAAGCCCCTGACTGTGGCTGCTGCCTTTCTTTCAGAGATGTCCTGCCCAGTGAGGAGGAATCCAGAGAGGTAGTCTGGCCACAGCCACTTTGCCACGCTGTGATGTGTTCCGCCCAGTCCAAACTTCCCAGTGGCTTCTTTAACACTGTGAGGGGAAAACCATCTACTCAAGCCTCAGTAATGGCGGACGCCCCTCCCCCAACCAAGGTCAATCGTCCCAGGTTAACTTCAGACTGCTGTGCTGGCAGCGAGAATTTCAAGCCAGTGGTTCTTAGCTTGCTGGGCTCCATGGGGGTGGGACCCGTTGAGTGAGACCACTTGGCTTCCTGGCTTCAGCCCCCTTTCCAGAGAAGTGAACGGTTTTGTCTTGCTGGGGTTCCAGGTGCCTCTGGGGTATGAAAAAAAAACTTCTGCAGCTAGCTTGGAGTCTGCCCAAACAGCTGCCCAGTTTTGTGCTTGAAACCCGGGGCCCTGGTGTCGTAGGCACACAAGGGAATCTCCTGGTTTGTGGGTTGCAAAAACCGTGAGAAAATCGTAGTATCTGGGCTGGATAGCACAGCCCTTCATGGCTTCCCTTGGCTAGGGGAGGGGGTTCCCTGGTTCCCTGGCCCCTTGCACTTCATGGGTGAGGTGACACCCCGCCCTGCTTCTGCTCGCCCTCCTTGGGCTGCACCCACTCTCTAACGAGTCCTAGAGAGATGAACTGGGTAACTCAGTTGGAAATGCAGAAATCACCCACCTTCTGCATTGGTCTCGGTGGGAGCTGCAGACCAGAACTGTTCCTATTCGGCCATCTTGCCAAATCCCCCAGGTTCTGCCTTTTCAATAAGATACTAGATAGTGCTGATGCTCCATGTCTATGGACCATATTTTGAGTAGTAAGGACGTAGAACATTTTACTTTCTTTAACAACCTGATTTTAATTATTTTTGAAATTATTTCTCTTCTTCTGCATAGTCAAATTTAAGTTACATTCAGAAAAAAGAAAGTTTTGCTGACAATATAATGTCAAACATGACATGTTCCCATTGGATATATCATTACTGTTAAAGATGTTTGTTTATGGTATCATTTTAAGTAGTAACACAAACATTCTGTGAAGCTTTATTTTTCATTTTGTATATGGAAAAAATATTTGCACATTTCTACCAAAAGCATTAAAAATCTTGTTCATGTTTCAGCATCTCTACAAATATTTTCCAATGTATGGTGGTGATCTTTGTTCACATTATTATTTCATTCATTTAATAAAACAATTTTAGGGGCCTATTAAATATAAAGCATGCCAGTAAAGACATATCTACTATTTATACTCCATATTAAGACAGATTTCTCTAAGAAAATTCTAAGGTTTTGATGGTGGGGACAATGCCTTATATTTCTTGTTATTCTTTCTAAGTCATTTTGCAGAATGCTGGGCATTTGGTGAACTCAATAACTACTTGTTAGTATTTTCTCCTGTTACTCTCATTTTCTTTTTTTAGTAGAGAAAATGTAGCATTTATCATTGTCATTTCAAATAGTGATTGTGCAGAAAATATTTCAAGTAGAGTATTTGTCTTAACTCTGAGTCCTGGCAAGAGGAAACTATAATCTTGTGTTTATGTTTAATTGTAGAGAAATAATATCAACTAATAAATAATGGACAAGGCCAGAAACTAATAAAAGACGTACCATAGTTTCTTTTCAAATGATATTTTTCTCTCTCTCAGTTCCTCATTTCTATGAAAGACAAATCATAACAGGACCAATGTACTTGCAAAATAAGTTTTAATCGTAGTATATTTGGCTTGATTATTTGCATAAAATGCAGCAAGAATAATTATTGTTCATATAGGCTCTTTTACGTTGGCTTTGTTGTAACTTTTTCATAATCTCAGATTAGACCTTTTAAAAGCCTCTTGAGGTTAGCCAGCTAAGGATTTATATGTGCCTGCAAATACCTATATGAATTGGGTTAATTTCTCTCTTCTTGAGGTTCCAAAATAACTTGGGGTTCCTAAGCCTGTCAGAAAGTGATGTGCTTTACTTACTACAGGTCACAAACATTGTAAAGGAATTGCATAAACAAGGTGTCAGGCCAGTCTGTACGAGAGGCTTTGGTCAGCTCTATAATGTCAACTTAAATTCCCCAAAGCAGTCCAGTCATATCTGTAAATATTCCATCCTAGTCAAAGCTGTGGTAAAATAACCAGCGTCTCCAACTGTTTCCTGTTACAACAGAAAATAGATTCTTATTGAACTTATGCAAATAGCTATATTGCCATAATTTAAGAATACTCACAAATGATTTTTAAATTCTGGAGAAATCAGATAGGAAGAAATATGCCTCAAATTTTGCTCACAAGAGCATACTTTACTCAATTTGTTGTAAGCTATAAATAGCTCAAAAGAAAGAAATATTTTCTTTTCTTTTTTTTCTTTTTTTTTTTTTTGAGATGGAGTTTCACTCTTATTGCCCAGGCTGGAGTGCAGTGGTGCAATCTCGGCTCACCACAACCTCCACCTTCTAGGTTCAAGCAATTATCCTGCTTCAACCTCCCAAGTAGCTGGGATTACAGGCATGCGCCACCACACCTGGCTAATTTTGTATTTTTAGTAGAGACGGGGTTTCTCCATGTTGGTCGGGCTGGTCTTGAATTCCTGACCTCAGGAGATCAGCCTGCCTTGGCCTCCCAAATTGCTGAGATTACAGGCATGAGCCACTACGCCCAGCAGAAATGTTTTCTTGACTTTAGGAAACAAAACGTAAAGAAGCCCAATGTTTCAAACAAACAAGTCATAAGAAAACATTTCAGCCTTCTGTTAGTTCAGTCCCATGCAGTTAACTCTTGTTCTGCCCAGTATTGGGCCAGCAATCCTCATGAACACATCTGCCCTCCAGTGAGAATCCCAGAAGTTTTCTCTCTAGTCTGATGGCACAATCTCCAAAGTAATCAGAAACCTGCCTTCAAGAGCACCTGTCAGAGTCCTTTCCACAAACTTCCTTAAGGAAGCAAGTTGTGGACTGCAGCTAATTATAAAGTGCTTTTTGAGAATAATAAAAGTAAAACAATAATTGTCTGTGCATGACAAAAGTCTTAGACTAGCCACGGTTAAAGACACAATAGACAAGGAAATTTGATTATTTCTGTGGCATACAATAATTTAATGTAATAGTCATAATTATTCCTGATAACATAGATTAAGACATACCAGAACTATATGAATCTTATATAATTTTGGAACATATATTAATGTCACATTCATATAAAAATAACTCAAAGAAAGTTAAACACCATTTCATATTTGACAATGATTCTGGTGTAATTTTAACATACCAACGAAGATGAATATGTCTGTCTCGGACTTCAGGAGCCCTAATACCCAAAAAGTTAGTTTGAGGCCAAAAGACTGAATTTAGAATTTGGAAAGGTTATCAAATATCAAAGGCTTAAAACACTTGATATTGCAAAATAAGAGTCACAGGTAACTGCAAAATTAGTCATTTAATCAAAGTGATTATTCAAATATTTTAAAAAGCTAAAACCTTTACTCTTTGGTAGACAGGAGACTCAGTTTCCCAAATAATCTTAAAACTTAATAAAGACAGCTAAAAAGGTAAATTTAATCTGTCTCTCTCTTCCCTTTTTTTCTTGCCGTATACTCAAAAGGTAAATAAAAATCTTTTACTATCTCTTAATATTACACAAAAAGCTTGTTCAAAAGAGAAAACCAAATTTTACCTTTGCATTGTGCATTATTAACACTAAAGTTAATTTTAAGAAATACATCCAATTTTAATTAGTTTGATCACAAGATAAGATCTTCATAAACTTTTTGTAACCTTTTACAATATTTACCATTCTTTTTCCCAACTTTTTATGTCTTCTTACAAGAACCTTATGAAGGTGTCAACTGAAGGGTGGTTTTGGCCCCAGGCAGCAGAGAGTCATGGATGACCTGATGTCATTCTTGTAACTTGGACAATCTCTGTGTGACTGCTCTATTTTCTGCTACTCAGGCTAGCATGTCTAACTTTCTTTTCTCCGTCTTTTCTCTACTTTTTCTTCTGTTCAGTCATCATTTCTACTTCCTCATATGTTCAGCTTTTTTTTTTTTAACCTGGTCAGCTCCTACTCTTCCTTATATCCTTTACATGTTTATTCACCCTCAGATCTTCCTGCAAAACATTAAAAAAAATCAGTATTTTCTGGTTCAAATTTGAGAGAGAATTGACTAGAATATAGTTCATTTTTTCTGCAACATTGAAGTCCCTTTGCCCATAAATGAATGCACTGCTTTGGGGCAGAAACCATGGCTGCCTGAGGCTATGGTATCAGCAGAGATTTTGTTTGGGATAATTACCCTTAAAAGGGGCTGGGGCTATGACAGGTTCTGAGACTGACATGTAAAGTATAATTATATACTTCCTTGAAAGGTGCTGACAGTTTCTGTTTCAGAGTCATTTTGGGGCATATTCTGTATTAAAGCTTTTAGTACCTGAGAATAAAGGGTTTTGAGGAGCCCAGGTGGCACATTGATGTTGACCTTTTTCCTCCAGCTTTGTTGTCATTATTACTATGTTGCTTAGCAACTCTGTGGCATTATTTTTAAACCTAATATTAACTTGAAATACATTAGAAATGGAAAGTATAGAAATGTGACTTTTAGGTATATTGCTATTGTTACAAATTACTGTGAGCATAGCATGAAATTGTAAGACAAAGCATACAAGATAGAATATTTCTTGACATTTCAGATTTAATATAAAGGATGAAACTAACATTGAGGCATTTTAATTAATAGCAATAAAATATAATGGCAATAAAAAGCCTTTCAATCAGCTTTTCACATCCCTTAGTCTAAATAACTTTTCCCAAGATGAAGAGCAAAACAAAACCCTAAATTATGTATTTTTCCCTCTTTGAAAATTATGCCGAAAGGCAGAAAAGTATGACATTATTTTTTTGAGTAGTACAATGCCATAATCATCTTAATGACCCTTATTATTTCTCAAAAGGATTGTTTAAAAAGCAGCAAAAGCTCCCAGCATCTATGAAGGAAAAATGGGTTACAGAGGGATATATTAATTACTCCATCTATACCATTCATTAAAAACCTATCCTCTAGACACTATAATACTTATTAACAAGGCAGAAAGAATTTAGCCAAAGTAAGAGATGAACTGAGTTAGTTTTCATATTGCCAGTGTTGTGAAAAACTAAGTGTGAAGAATTTACATCAAGACCTGTATGATCATTAGGCAAGGTGGCTTACACCTCTAATCCCAGCACTTTGGGAGGCTAAAATGAATGGCTCGCTTGAGCCCAGTAGTTTGAGACCAGCCTGGGTAAACATAGTGACACCCTGCCTCTACAAAAAAATTTTAAAAATTGGTCAGGTGTGGTGGCACACAGCTGTAGTCTCCCAGCTACTCAGGAGGCCAAGGTGGAAGAACTGTTTGAGCCTGGAAAGTTGAGGCTGCAGTGACTCATGATCATGCCACTGCGCTCCAGCAGCCTGGGTGACAGGGCAAGACCCCATCTGAAAAACAACAACAACACCACCACCAAAAAAACAAAAAACAAACTGTATGATTGCCGAACTTTTTTTTTTTTTTTTTAAGACAGTCTCAATCTGTCACCCAGACTGGAGTGCTGGAGTGCAGTGGCGTGGTCTCAGCTTACTGCAACTTCAGCCTCCCAGGTTCAAGCGATTCTCTTGCCTCAGCCTCCCGAGTAGCTGGGACTACAGGTGCGTGCCACCATGCCTGGCTAATTTTTGCATTTTTAGTAGAGACTGGGTTTTGCCATGTTGGCCAGGCTGGTCTTGAACTCCTGATCTCAAGTGATCTGCCTGCCTCGGCCTCCCAAAGTGCTGGGATTACAGGCGTGAGCCACCGCATCTGGCCTATGATTGCCAAACATTTAATGACTTTTTCTTACTATGAAAATAAATGCTGACCCATGTGTCTCAAAATGGAAAAGATTCAGGAAGTGTGTGTGGGCCTTTGAAAATTGAACATTGAATCCAAAGAGAAATGTCACAGTTCTTCCTTTCCTTTTAATGAAATCTCTACTGTCCACAATCAGTGAATGGGCTGTTAGAGCAGTAGCTTTTAACTTTGGGGGAGATTAGGACCACTTTGAAAATTTGACAAGAAGCCATGTACTTTCTTCCTAGAAAAATGGTAAGTATATGAGTTGATGAGTATGTTCGTTTTATTTAATTATTTCACATTATATACATATAACATCCCATTGTATCTCATAAATATATGCAATTATAACTTGCCAATTAAAACTTTTAAGGAACCAGATGTAAACAATATTTTATAATGAAATTTCCAGAGTCAGTACAACTGAAGAAACCTATCCATTAAACTGGGGGAGAAAGTTAGAAACTTTGATTCTAAAGAGTGACTTAGTGGATGCAGTGGGGAGTTGCCAAGGAAAGGGGTCTACCTGGAGGTGGAAGTGTGTCATTTAGAGTAGAGAGACTAAATAGTGCTCCTTGAATTTAGGGATTCCCTATCATCTAAAGTTGTCTTTTCTCCTCAACCATTTCTAGACCCTTCCTAATTGCTTTACAAGTGGCATCAAGACAAACAAAACAGATTAGGAATTTGAACTCTGATCCTCCTCTTAATTAGCAAAGCGACCTTAGATAATCAGTTAATTCCTCTTAATCTCAGTTTCCTCATCTGTAAAATGGAAATAATACCCAATTCAAAAAGTTTTCATGAGAACTAAATTGGATAATACATGTAAAATTCAAAGCAAGCTCTCAAATAATACACATTGTTTTATTTACTAACAAATACCAAAGTTTTGTATCTATTTGAATTCTAACTTATAGACAAATAATTATTCAGCCAGAAATATCCTTTAAATACAACAAAAGACATGTCTCAAATGAATATTTTTTAAAGATTTCCCTAAGTGACATATTGTTTTGTTGATTATTTATTGATAAATAAAATGATAATGGTTGGTACATTTGAGCTATAGAAATAAAATGGTAAACTTGGCTGGAACAAAATTTTAACAGATATTATAGGTGTTTAAAGATTGAGCTATCCTACTATATTTCTATAGACTTCTTCACATTATTAGTTAAAAATGACTTTTTATTTTAGAGGTAAGTTGTTTTTCAGTTCTAATGCAATCCATTGTCAATATTTAAGATTTCTTAATAAAAATAACTAAAAATAATATAGGTTGTATATATTTGTATTAATAAAATCTTTGTGACATTTCAGAGTGCAGATGATTCAGATATATCTGTCATTGCCCAGAACAAGAAATGCTTTGACAACGATATTGTTTGTTCTAAAAGTGTTTTGATTTCAGTTGGGGACACTGAAATTTACCTGAATGATACTCCTTACAAACAGGTTAGTGAATTATTTCTTTCAGGATCATTTGAACTTGTCCTGAGGATACTTAAAATAGAATAGAAATGATTTGGTCTACTCCTCTCTGTAAATGGTCATGAGATCTATGTTGTGTTTTGTTTTCATTTTGTGCGGCTTCAGTAAATTGTGCTTGACTTCTCTCTTCTTACTTCTTACTTCCCTTCTCCATATTCCAATTCGCTCCTCTTGCTTTCATTCCCATAGTTGCCATTTGGGCCCTTGCAACCCCCACCTATTGCCTTAATTACTTCAGTGGCTCCCAGGCTAGACTCTTGGCTTCTAGTTTTAGTCTTTCCCCTCTTATTCATCCTCACATACTGCAGCATAGGTAGTTTTATTTGTATATGTCTCTTTTTTTTTTTTTTTTTTTTTGAGACAGAGTCTCACTCTGTTGCCCAGGCTGGAGTGCAGTGGCATGATCTCGGCTCACCGCAACCTCCGCCTCCTGGGTTCCAGCGATTCTCTTGCCGCAGCCTCCTGAGTAACTGGGATTAACATACGCACGCCACCATGCCTGGCTAATTTTTGTATTTTCAGTAGAGATGGGATTTCACCATCTTGGTTAGGCTGGTCTCAAACTCCTGACCTCAGGTGATCCACCTGTCTTGGCCTCCCAAAGTGCTGGGATTACAGGCATGAGCCACCGTGTCCAGCCTTGTATATGTACATTTTTGATGGAAATCTAATATGTCACTCTGGTTCTTCAAGACTTTGAGATGCCTTCCCACTGCTCCCCCAAGGCCTTGCCAGTCTGGCTGTTACCCACCTCTCCTGCCTGCTCTTTCATTACTTTCTGCTTCAAGCCCACATTCCAGAAGGTGGAGCATCTTATTAGTCCTTCATTACTATTATCGCTTCTTCCTGGATCTGTCTTTCAATTTAACTTATTCTTATGCAATATGTCTTATCATACTTCCTCCAGGGAGCTCCTCCTCATACCCTTAAGCACCCTGTTAGAATGTGTATCATAGTTTAATGAAACTACTTGTGAGCTTGTCTTCCCCAATTGTCTCCAAGTTCTTGTTTATTGTATCCTTGGAGCCTGCCCAATTTAAAAGAATGAATACATTTCATTCATTCATTCATCTCATACTTTTTAAATAATGTTTACTGAATATCAAAATGTGCTAATTATTGGGGCTACAACAGTGAAATAACACTGTGCTTGCCTTTAAGAAGTTTCTGCTCAGGTGAGGGATACATTCAGGTAAATAAGGATGCACATGGTAAATAAGGAAGCATGGTGTCCTATGGTAGGAATTTATGTAGGATAATATGGGAACTCCTGGGAAGAGCACCTAAAGAAACCTGGGGTGCTTAGGGTGATTGTTAAGAGCATAGACTTTAGAGTCACTCAGTACTAACTCGGAACCTCTGTTCCATTACCTGCTTACTCTGTAACTTTGGGCAGGTTTACTTAACCTCTCCAAGCTGCAGCTTTTCCATCTGTAAATTTGGGAAGATTTTAGAACCTACTTCTTTAGTTTGTGTGAGGATTGAAATGAAAATATAAATTAATGAATTTGAAGAAATGATTCTTCTTACCCTCCCTATTTCTGAAGGCTCAGAAGACATGCTCTGGAGGAAATGATTTGCACTAAGTCTTAAAGGATGAGTAGGCATTAGCCAGGTGAAGAGAGGGAGTAGGGTGGCAATCAGTACAGACGAATAAACCCACTTAGTAGAGCAGAGCTGAGAGATGAAATGGCATGTTTGTATAACTGCAGGTGGTTTAGATTGGTGGAAGCACAATATATGGGACAGTGGATGGAGGGAGTGGCAAAGTGACTCAGGGAGGAGTGTCCTGATCAGCTGCCATTCAGGGAGCATGGGGTAAAGGCAATAGATGAGGGGGCTGAGTCCAGACTATGGAGGCTCTTGAATGGTACAAGATATTTGAACCTCATTTTACAGGCAAGAAATTTTAGAGTTAGAAAGTACTAATTTGACAAATGGGCTTTAAAAACTGACCTATATTCTGAGATTTTTTAGAACAGTGTTTCTCTCAGTTTGGTCTCCAAACATTCATTAAAATCATGTGGAATTTTTCTTGTAAGTGCTGGTTTCTGGGCCCTACTTCAGTAATTGGAACGGCTGATGCTGAAAACAAAATTGACATTTTCAATGGTACTTGAAATTCTTGTGCACACTGAAGTTTGAGAACAGTTACCTTAAAACATAACTATGTTTCAGTCAGAAACATTGAAACGAACTGGGCAGCAATCAACCTTTGGGCAAAACAGAGTTTCTACAATCATGTTGACATGTTTTTAAAGTAATTACAGCAGTTTGTCATAAGCACCAACCAGATATTCATTTATAGGTGAAGGTTATTTCTAAGAACAAGGATGTTAAAAAAGAAACAAGAGAAAATAGTAAATGGTCTTATAAAGACAGTATGACACATCTTTGAAGTGGTGATTGCAACTCCACATAACTTTCGACTTCCAATTTTCACTTGTATGTAGGTGTTAATGAATCTCCTTTATATAAACTGTATGACATAAGATTAAGAAAAGTCATAAAAATAGTTTGACCCTAAAGAAATCCCCTGCAATATTTTTTCTCAAACATTGAAAGTGAAAAATAAGCACTATTTATTTTATGGTAGATGGACCATCCATCCAGGGGAAGAAAAAAAAAACCACCTCTGTTATTTTTATATGTAAATGCACAATTCTAATTTTATCAAATGTATAAGATATAAATATCTTATTAATTTATTTAAGCTGTACTTTAAATATTTTAATTCTCCATAGTTCTAACATATCTTGCTAACATCACTAGAGTTTGTTTAAAGTGCTCTAATTCTCATCTGAAGTGGAGATCTCTATTTTGGACAATTTGTAATACCTCACTGTTCTAATGAGAAGCATTATTTAAGAATCTGAAAAATAAGGCGTATGGCAACTCCCTTTGACCATAGAGGATTTTCTTGTAGTAAACTGCCCTATCTAATGAAAATGAAGGATTTTATGTCTAAAGACAAGTAGAAAAGATGTGCTTTTGTATCAGGATAACTGATGCAAAACCAAACTGAGCAAAAGAGAAACAAGTCAAAGACAAACAAGGTGATAGAAAGATGCTAAAAAGTGCAGTGAAAACAATAGAATTAGTTTCTGTGGCAGAGACTGACTTGGGGGCAGGGCAAGCTACGTAATTTGGTCAAAACAGGGAAAAAGTTTCATTTTCTTGTTTCATGTTCTGTCTCGATGTGTCGCGGTTTTTTTTTTTTTTTAAATCATCATTTAATGCTATGCTGACTCAAGCATAGGGATAGTCCTGGGGTGAGAGCACACCCTGTCAGTGCTGAGGGCCTTCCTTGCCTCATAACTCCAACTTGGCACTTGGGTATGCTTGCCTAAGTCCAACTCATCCTGCCTGTGTGCTGCAAGTGGAGCGTAGCAGTGGTCTCTGGGTGGCTGCAGAGAAGCAGGCATCTGAGAATCAATCCAGCGAGATTGGGTGGACAGCAGGAGATGTGAGCCAAGGCTTCAAGGCCCAGACACATGATTCTTTGTCTCATTGAACTTCACTGACAAAACACGAATTCACAGGTAAAATTAGAATTTCAAGATGGCAATTACAGAGCATGAAACCCCAAGAGGGGGCCCACTTCTGAGCAAGGAACCGTCCTTGCTCAGAAGAGCATTGTGCTGTCTTAAATGCCTACCAATCTGGCCCATCTTGAGGATGAAAGTTCTACTGGGGCAATCAGGGAAGGCCTCACAGAGGAGGGAGCATATGGGTCACAATTGATGGGAATGAGGCCATTACGCCAATATCTGGAGAACAGAGTTCCTAGCAGGAGGAACACCAAGCGCACAGGACTTGAGATGGGTAAAAGCTTAGTTAAATTTGAAGAACAGAAAGAGAGCCAGCATAGCTGAAGCTTAGTCAGTGAGGGTGGGGATTGGGAAGTGGAAGGATATGAGATCAGAGAGAGCCAGTTAACAACACATATGGTTATATACAATATATACTGTTCTATACAATATATTGTGCACCTGTTTTAAGTATGACTTTGGTCTAGGAGACTGAAAACTCCTTATGGATATGACTAAATTTATTTCATTTTCCCTTTGAAATATTGATTAAAAAGTCTACTGTAGTGTAGTATTTTCAAACTACGCTTTTGTTATTACTTGAAGGAGAAAAGTAACCAAAGAATTTCATATCTCCTTCATAATTTTTATTTTGCCTCTGGCTAAATTTGTCTTACTTACTTTGATGTTAACTGTGCATTTTTGAAGTTATTATATGAGTTAATTTCAAGGTCAGATTCAATATAGCCATGTGTTGCCCTTGCTTATAAAGAATATTGTATATTCCTACTTTACAATAAAATTTATCGAACATTTCCCGATATGTTCCATCTCTCATTTCTCTCTGCTTTATCCTTTCTCCTGCCTAAATTATCTTCTTTTACTATACAACCATGGTCTAATACTTCCCTGTTTGAAAGCTTTTATTGACTACATTTTGCACATGTGATAATTACTCTGGATAACTTGGTTGCAAACGTCTCAGGCTATGATCCATCATGTAATTCATGCTCTAGCCTTTTGGTACTCTCCTTAGTTCTGAATAAATCTTTGACTTTCTTGTCCCTAAGTCTTGATTCAAGCCATTTCTTTTGTTTGGAAGGATTTCTTCTCCATTCTCATTCCCAAACCCTATACCTTGCTGTGCATAACCTCTTGCAGATCAGTTCACACCCACCCCTTGCAAGAAGCCTTATGGAGTACCTTTGATGGTAATTCACTGCTTCCTGCCCGCCTACACACATACAGTAGTTCCCCCTTATCCATGAGGGTTAGGTCCCAAGACCTCCAGTGGAAGCCTGAAACCATAGATAGTAGCAGACCCAATTGCCATCAATCAGAACATATTTCTGTTCATGCCTTTTACTCACAAATTTAATGCCTTTTCCGTCTTAACTAAGCACTTACCATGTGCTGTGGCTGTCAGTTTTGCAGTTTAATGTGCAGCAGCAAAACTAGCTGAATTTCTTTTCCCTTCTTCACAATTTCACAGATAGAAGATTCCTTCTTACCATAGATCTTAGCAACCGCAGCATACAATTTTTTTTTTTCTTTCTTGTTAAGTTGAGAACTTTCCCCTTTTCACTTAAAGGAAGTACTTCACAGCTTCTTTTTGCCTGAATTGGAAAGGCAATATCTCCTACCAAACTTAATGATTCTGATTTTCAAGACATATTTAATGAAGTCAGTAGACTATTTCCATGCTATCATAAACTACTCAGAAACATGCGCAGGAACAAATTTCTCTCTTTTGTGGGCAAGGCCATACCTTTTTTAGTTCTGTCATATTTATTCATCACAGATGTAAAATTTCTGATTTGGCAGGGATATCACTTAATGTCTTCTGTGTCCATTCCCTTGTTTTGCTCTTCCCCACATGTAACTGAAATATCTTTTCCCTTTGCCCATTTATCCATGTGGTGTCCATCTGCTAGTTCGTGTCTGGTAATCAATATTTATGTATTTCCTATTTTGTGCAATTGTTTTATCTTTTCTTACAGAATTCAGAAAAGGCATGACCATGCAACAATATTAGTACATAAATAGTTGTTGGTAAATGTTAACTAAACTAATTTGATATATTTTGGTTAGAGAACTTACTACTCACTTTGTTTCTTTTTTGTTTTTAAGAAACAATCAGGTTTTTTTCTGGAAAACAAATCTACCTACCAGCTTTGGAAGGCTGGTTACTATATAGTAGTATACTTTCCAGAGAAAGATATCACTATTCTTTGGGATAGGAAGACAACTATTCATATCAAAGTTGGGCCACAGTGGAAGGTAGGTCAACCTAAGCTCCAAATGAGACGTAATGAATAAAATCACATTTAGTTTTTGATGTTTGATGAAAATAAAATGATTAATGTTTTCCTTTAAGAACTAGGTTATATTTCCAGAATTACTAACTCATACCCTTGTGAAAAAGAACTTCACCAACTAAGTACAGTGTTTGTGTACAGTTCTTTTTGACTTTAACCTTGTAGTATCCAGTTTTCCAAGATTACTTAAGCCAGCTTTCTTCTTCTCTTTTTCTTCAGCTTAATTATGTGATCTGTTCATAATGCAATTAGATTCAGTTCTTACAAACTGCGTTCCATGTTTTCCTCCACATTCTGGATATATATATTTTTAAGTTTACATGCAGTAAAATTATTATTATTATTATTTTTGAGACGGAGTCTGGCTCTGTCGCCCAGGCTGGAGTGCAGTGGCGCAATCTCAGCTCACTGCAAGCTCCGCCTCCCGGGTTCACGCCATTCTCCTGCCTCAGCCTCCGGAGTAGCTGGGACTACAGGCGCCAGCCACTACGCAGGGCTAATTTTTTGTATTTTTAGTAGAGAACAGGTTTCACCGTGTTAGCCAGGGTGGTCTTGATCTCCTGACCTCATGATCCACCCGCCTCGGCCTCCCAAAGTGCTGGGATTACAGGCGTGAGCCATCGTGCCCAGCCTAAAATTATTTTTTAAACGTAAAAAATGTTACTCTTATTGTGTCCAGGTCTATAGATTTTGACAAATGCATTGTATTAGTCCATTTTCACACTGCTATAAAGAACTACCCGACACTGGGTAATTTATAAAGAAAAGAGGTTTAATTGACTCACAGTTCTGCATGGCTGGGAAGGCCTCAGGGAATGTACAATCATTGTGGAAGGCAAAGGGGAAGCAATCACCTTCTTCAAAAGGTGGCCGGAAAGACAGAAAGAATGAGGGGGAAATGCCACACTTTTTAACCATCAGGTGTCATGAGAACTCCCTCACTATCACAAGAACAGCTTGGGAGAAACCACCCCCATGATCCAATCACCTCTCACCGGGTCCTTCCCTCAACATATGGGGATTGTAATTCGAGGTGAGATTTGGGTGGGGACACAGAGCCAAACCATGTTATGCATGGAGCCTTGTATCCATCACAACAGTTCTACATAGAACATACCTGTCAACCTCCAAATATACTTCATGTTGCTTCTTTATTGTCAACCCCTACCTTTACCTCCTAACCTCAGACAACCACTGATTATATTTTCCACTGCTATAGTTTTGTCTTTCTCAGATATCATATAAATGGAATTGTACAATCTGTAGTCTTTTGGGTCTGGCTTCTTTGACTTGGCAAAGTATATTTGAGATTCATACAAATTGTTGTGTGAATTCTATACTGTTGAGTAGTATTCTGTTGTGTGGATGTACCACACAATTTATTTATCCATTCATGGTTGAATATCCAATCTGAGTTGTTTATAATTTTTGGCAATTTATAAATTATTTTATATACTATTCCCTGCTAAATATTTTTATTAAATATTGTTAGTTTACTATTTAAAATATTTAAAATTTGATTATTTTGAATATTTATTTGAACATTTTAAATTCATGTTTTAAAGTTGTTTGCAAAAACATTGATGTATTTTTTTAAAATTTAGTTTACCTGAAAATGAGACTGAGACTCATGGATATAATTTTTGTCAAATAAAAATTGGAATAGCAACAATATCTTCTCAAAAATACAGAAAAGATACATTTTAAAAAAGATTTTAATATGTTGTAAATGTGAAATATGGTTGTATATTGAAGTTATAGTCTTTCAGTCTTAAGGAGGATAAAGCCCAAAGATCTATTCTTAGGTTTGTTGGCATCTTGAATTTCTCTGATGAATCCAAAATAACCTTCAGTCATTGCTGTCTTTCTTCAACGAATATTCTCTGCCATTCTTCATCTGATATCCTTGTTTCCAGCAAGAATAGCAATATATTTTACTACTAGATGAAGGGGGAGAACTTGCAGTGATGATTTTCTAGAAGCAGTAGAACTACTCCTTAAAACCTTGAATTTAGACATGCTGAATGCTCTCTTCAATATTGAAGAATAGAATCTATCCCTTAATGGAGAAGTAGGCTGCCTATATCTCTGGCAAAGCAGACAATAACCTTAGAATTACATCTGCCATAGCCACTTATTACCATGGGACCTCTGTTTTCAGAAATCACATCTGTTCAGACAGAGGCCACTACTAACAGTAGTTATCCTAAAGCTGAGGCATCAGGAAGGGGGATGTGGAAAAACAAATGGTTAACTTGTTTCTAACAGGCAGGCAATATGATATATTCCAACAAGTAGGGAATATATCTGCCATTCTTCATCCATATCCTTGTTTCCAACAAGGATGGGAATATATATAATTATGAATTACATATGTATATATATATATATATACACATGAATTCTGTGTATACACACATATACATTTGCATACACATACACTCTCATATGTACTGTCTTGTTTGAATTATACTTTTCCAAGTTATTTATGTTATTAGTTGTATTAATGCTAAGACACTGGTAAGTGTGGATAAATAGGACTTGAAATCAGGTAAAATATTTTTGCAAATTTAAAATAATCACAAAATATAATTAAATTGGTATGAGAAAATCCACTTTCTTCAAGTTAATTTTTAAAAATGATTGCTGTGAAAATGCTTAAATATATATTTGAAATGTCTCAAAAGTTTTAATGAATATGAGTCTTTAAATGTTAAAGTGAAAACAGAATATTTCCTGGTGATTTTCTCTTACTTTAGAACAAGCTATCAGGATTGTGTGGAAACTTTGACAAATGCACTTCAAATGATATGACCACATCTAATAACTTGGAAGTGAGAAATGCTCAGGTATTTGGAGATAGTTGGGCATTAGGACAGGTAAGTTACATAAATGTATTTTAGAAGTCAACAAAAATTTTTAAGAATATTTTTTCACTAGAACATTTTATTCTTATTTAGGTAATATTATTTTACATACTATTTTCATAGTAATTTATAGCTGATAAACATTCATATTTATCTTCTCATGTAATTTTTCTGATTACCTTATCATATAAAGGATGTTTTCTCCTTATTATAGATGAAGAAATTGAGGCTCAGGGAGGTTAAATGAGTTGTCTAATATTATATGGCTAGAAAGTAGCAGAGGTGACATTCAAATTCATCTCTTCACCCTCATGTTTTCCTCACCATAGCAAAATGCCAATCAATGTATCTGCATTTTGAAGGATGATGGAGCTTTTGCCAGTTCAAAGCAATAAATAAATGAAGACAAAATTTCTTAACAGCCATGTTACTGTATTACATGAAATAAAGGGAGACACGTGTATATGTGTGTGGGTGGGTGGATTGTGGTCAACTACCTTTGGCAGCAGTTGGCTAAATTAATTTTTGCATATTTCTCTTTCAAAGGTTTCTTGAGGCATTATAAGCCTATAAAGAAGGGACATGTTTGAAGGATTTTCCAAACTTACTGACATAATATATATTTTTATTTATTAATTCTCAAGGAAGTAGTGTTATATGAAACACATTTTGAAAAATGCTGAACTCAGAAAACAGAGTCAAATTGGAAATTGGTTCTATTCTTTCTTCTAGTTTCTTTTTAGCCTGTTTTTCTTTTCAATTGATAAGAGTGTTTGAAACCACAGTTTCCTGATTGGTTACCATTTGGTTAGTTACTTCTCTACTTTGCCTAGTTTACTAATATGTCTAAATCTCTTTAAAGAATAAAGAAGGGATGGGGTAAAACATTTATTCCAGTCAATAATATTTGAGTGTGGTCTAAGCTTAAGAGTATGAAAGTGTACCTTTTAATATCTAAAATATCCACTATATTGAGGAGACAAAATCCTTTTAACTGTGGCTATCTTACATCTTGTTATCTTTAGAAGTTTTGAAAAAAATCGTTTTACATTTTTCTCTCTGCAAATGAATTAAGAAGTAACTATTTCTAATGGTACTTAAATATCTGGAGTAGTCAAATAATTTTAAACCACCTCAAAATAAATTTTTTATTCATACCTGATAGACAAGGCTAAAACTCAGGTCATTTAAAAAATTCACTAATTTTTATTTAGCACTTAATGTTTTCCATTACATACAGACACATAATATGGATAAATCACAGTCTTTGCCTTTAAGGAATTTAGAGTCTAGAGGTGGAAAATTTCGAGGTGGAAAAATTAACAGTCAGAACATAGTAAGATAGTTGCTTTGATAGAAGTGCACACAAAGTGGGGATTGTGATGGTCCAAGAAAGGTTCCTGGAGAAGGTACCCTGCAGGTGAATCTTATAAGATTTATAGGAGCTAAGAAAGTGAAATTTATGGGAAAGAATTTAACAGGGAAAGGAGGGAGCAGCCACCTAGAAGGTGTCAAGAGGCTGGAGAGAGTGTGGTGCACAAAGTGAATTTCAAAAAGTTAATTTTGGTTGTGGTGTAAGGTCTGAAATACAGAATAGCTGAAGTGCAAAGTATAGATCTGCAAGATACAAGGGCCAAGAGGCTCTTATAATCCAGCTAGAAATATTAAGTCAGTAGAGATTTAAGACTGTATTAGGAAGGATGAATTTGGAGGTTCCAAGAAGGTCTCCTACTTTCCTGGCTTCCTGGGTGGATACTGGTGTTCCTTCCTGAGGCAGGGCAAAGAGGAGGAAATGAATGTGGATAGTCGGAGAAGGACAATGGTGTAGAGGTAGGGATGATTAGGATCTGCTGAGAGAGAAATGACAGATATATTTAGGTGGAAATGTTAGTTCTGAAATTCAGGAAGGAGATGTGGGATGGACATAGGGATATGGCAGTGACTAGTATATTAAGGGCGTTGAAGCCAGGACGCGTGTACCGAATGAGAAAAATAGAGGTTTGAGGATTAAGCTTTGCAAAGAGAGGAGGGAGAACGAGATTAGGGAACAGCAGCCAATGTAGCAAGAGGAAACCCAGCAGAAAATTGTGTCACCAAAACCAAATGAGGAGAGACATTTAAGAAGGGTAAAATATTAAATAGAATCAGAGGCAGCAAAAGTCAAGCAAAATGGAAGACTGAAAAATTGCCTTTATATTTAACAATGAAGAGGTCATGGATGACATTTTTCAGGGCAGTTTCAGGGAAGGGTATTAGGGGAGGAAGAGGCCAAATTGCTGCATGTGTGGGAATTGAGTCTGCAGAGACTTGGGTACATATAACCTCTCAGATGATTTGTGACAGAAATGAAGAAGATGAAGATGAAAGAAACAGTTTATGCTCATGTAATTTTTTAAGTCATGCAAATGCTGTGTTTAAGACAATTTAAAAATCATTCATCACCACTCTATCTCTAATATTGC
The DNA here is from genome assembly GCF_029289425.2 of Pan paniscus. NCBI lineage: Eukaryota > Metazoa > Chordata > Mammalia > Primates > Hominidae > Pan > Pan paniscus. The sequence continues at coordinate 88,352,476 of NC_073259.2, forward strand.
TATGATTTTAATATTCTGTTTAGTTGCTTTCAAAAATAATATATGCAATTAACATTGAATAGGATGTGAGCAGGTGCTTTACGCAAATCCTATCTAAAAGGATGAGAATATATTAGGCGCAATTGTAATGAGTGAAGTTGGATAGGTTACTCTGCTTGAGAAATTGTCCCTTTGAAAACTTCTTTTCTCTCTTAAATTTTTTCAACAGTGTGAAAGTCCAGATGAAACAATTAAACCCTGTGAGGCACATCAAAACAAATTTCCTTATGCCAAGAAAGAATGCTCCATTTTGTACAGTGATATTTTTGCTTCTTGTCGCAATGTGGTAAGTGAATACTTTAATGAACTCTCGAGTTTCAATATGTTCTACTGTGTCTATAATACTGAGGTGAACACAACACGTAACTGGGTGATCCACTGGCTTTTTAGATATACCACCTAACTATTGTTAGGGGGGCATATGTGTTAGTTTGTTTTTCTGTAGAAGTGGCACATTTAGTTGATTTACTTTCTCCCTTACTACATCTAATTTAACAGTGTACCTTTGTACGTATTTGTAATAATTTGTTCTAGTTTATGGAACATTATTTACATACATCATTTTATGATTAAGAGCATAAATGTTTACTTTTCTTTAGAGAACATTGTCAAATGGGCATTCTTCTCAACTCAAAGTGCAGTTTAAAAGTATTGCTTGTAGCACATTTGAAATGGTTTTAGAAGCACATCCCAAGATGGAATGTACTTATTTAGAAATTTCGTTTTCAAAACTCCTTCCTAGCATGATTATTTTAGGTCCCAATAGAAGTTTAAGCAATATTTCAATGTATTGGTAAGAATTAAGTAATATTTCTGCTGTATACAAAGCTATGCCAGTGGTCTTGAGGGAAGTCACTTGTACGATTGTTTGACTTGTAAGCTAAGATGTTGTTTTTCTCTTGGAATACCATTCTGTTTCAAAGAACAAATGATATATGGTTATTCAGACATTCAGACAGGGATATTTGGCAGATATTTTCTTTCTTTCTTTCTTTTTTTGAGATGGAGTCTTGCTCTGTCATCCAGGCTGGAGTGCAGTGGCATGATGTTGGCTCACTACAACCTCTGCCTCCTGGGTTCAAGCAATTCTCCTGCCTCAGCCTCCCGAGTAGCTGGGATTGTAGGCGTGTGCCACCAAGCTCGGCGAATTTTTCTATTTTTAGTAGAGACCGGGTCTCGCCATGTTGGCCAGGCTGGTCCGGAACTCCTGACCTCAGATGATCTGCCCACCTCTGCCTCCCAAAAGGCTGGGATTACAGGCGTGAACCACTGCGCCCGGCAGATATTTTATTAAAATGTGTGAAATGAGTCTGTGTCTTTAAGGAAACACCTGATGGTGTCTGTTGTCTTTGATAAAATTTACTTTCAAGGGAAAATTAGAGTTTTGTAAAAGTTAGATCCACCCCTGCGAGCTTATAAGGTTTTTGATACTTAATGAGTTTTTTGTTGATCTAGGTGGTGATATTAACAAATGTGACTTGTAGCTATTGTATATAATCAAGTGTGTCAACATTTCGAAGATCTGCACGGGTCCATAAATTTTCCACATGACCAATGCATGATGTTACAAAATCATGCAGAAGTAAAAGATTCATTCAAAGGGTGAAATAAAAAACAATTTTAATATAGCAAAGTATAAAGTTAATTGATGTGATTTTAGATTTCACATTGCAAAGAACTTTTTAAAAAATGATATTTTTTGAGTTTTGATATAGTGTCAAAGAATATCACAATTACCTGAAAAAGATATTAAAGTACTCCTTCCTTTCCAACTAAATATATGCATGGAACCGAATTTTCTTCATCTATGTCAATCCAAACCCAAACAAGACAAAAACATTACGATAGACCGGATGAAGAAGCAGATATGAGAATCCCCCAGTGTGCTATTAAGCCACACATTAAAGAGATTTGCAAAAATGTGAAACAGTGCACTCTTTTCACTATTTCTTAGCATATATAAATATTTTTCACTAAAATCATGTTATTCATGTAAACATGTAATGTTTATTGTTATTTTTAAATGTCTCATTTTTAATGTCTAATAGAGTAAATATTGGTAGATATAATCCCATAAACAAAACCTCTTTGGGGATCTCAGTGATTTTTTAAGATTGTAAAGGGATTCTGAGACAGAAAAGTTTGAGGACTGCCATATTAGAGCCACATAGGTAGACTAAAGTCTTGTTTATAAAAAGGGTTGCTTTTGAGACTTTTCAGAGTTTCCAAGGACCCCACCTGCTTGACAAGAAATATTGTGTCAAGTCTGGAGTCCTGAACCACAGAGCCTGCTGGTTCTTTTCCACTTGAAAAGAAAAATTAACCCATGAACTGACCTAAAAAATAAAATACAGCTCAGTGACAGCAAATCCTGCTTCTTTTCTTCTTCTTCTTTTTTTTTTTTTTTTTTATTTGAGACAGAGTCTCTGTCGCTCAGGCTGGAGTGCAGTGGTGCGATCTCAGCTCACTGCAACCTCCGCCTCCCGGGTTCAAGTGATTCTCCTGCCTCAGCCTCTTGAGTCCCTTGCCCCTTTTTTAATGCACTGTCAATATATTAAATTTTATCAGCTACTTAAATGTAATGCTAATAAATAAATTAAGTAAATAGAATAAGTTGTTTTTAAAGATTGCTATTACCATTAATAGCCATTAGGTTGTTGCATGAGCAGGGGCAAAAAAGAAAGGAAAGAAGGAAGAAAGATACGAAATTATATAAAATTACAATTGGAAGCAGAAGATGCCCTTATTTTAATGCCATGTGATTACATCAATAATGACAGAAGCTTCCAAAAATTAATCTGTTATATTGCAGATGTTGAAGTCATATATATTTATTAATCTTATTATTTCTTTTGCTAGTTCTTTGATGTGACATTTTCCTAATACATTTCTTTCTCCTTTGGGCAATAAAGAGGCTTTAAATAAAGAGAACTCTCTAGGTGGCAGTGTTAAGCTGATAATATCAAACTTTGAAAACACATAGTTTTTTAGACGGTTGACTTTAAATCATAATCAGTATCTATTGAAATTAAGTAATCTTTCACCTCATTTTTCAGATTGACGTTACTTCTTTTGCCAAAAATTGCCATGAAGATACATGTAACTGCAATCTTGGTGGCGACTGTGAGTGTTTGTGCACTAGTATAGCTGCATATGCATACAAGTGTTGTCAGGAAGGAATATCAATTCATTGGAGATCATCTACTGTTTGTTGTAAGTACCCTACTTAGAACATCATTATGTAGAGAACTGATAAAGAGATACATATTAATTGTTGATTTAGCTTAGAAATAATGCCAGGAGACTCATGGAAATAGAATTAAATTAAAATGACTAAATTTTATATTCCTTTGACAATCATAAATTATAGAATACCGAAAGGACTTATAAAAATAAATTGTGAGATAATATTTTGTTCTGTGTTTGATTGCTGTCATTGTACCATTTGAAATATAAATTATTTAAATACCATCCTTAGAGAAATTGTTTATCTCTTTATTTCTTTTATGCCTATGAAATTTCATTGTTCTGATGATAAACATATTTTTAAAAAATCACCTTGAATTTGCTTTCAGATTTGACTCTTTAAGCTTTTAATTTACTTGCGTAGGTGGTAAGATATCTGAACAAACTTACAATTTGAACACTTTCAGCTGAGGTTTCTAAATTGGCGATATATTTTCCTACTTTAAAACAATTATATGAAATTTAATTAATTACAGCACATCGCTTAAAGAATCTTCTTTGCTCAGAAAAAGTTCCTAAATAATACCATTCTATATTCTTTCACATAGTTATTGATAAATATGTGGCCATATCTTGCCCACATTCAGGTAAGTGATTGACTTCTTACATAGTTTAATATTTATTCTTTTTTTCTTTTAGCACTTGATTGTGAATACTACAATGAAGGTATGTGACATTCAAATTAAAAATATCACTATAGTATTCTATTAGGTGTATTTTCATATTAAAATTTTTTGAACAACTTATGCTGTGAACAAACTATAAATAGTTCATAACTATATAACTCCATAAAAGCTTTTAATTTTTAAAATTTTCAAAAATTTCTCAGTATTTGTGTTAAGATTTATTTCCTGAAAACTAAAATAGTGTGTAACTTAAGTTCTCCGAATTTAAGAGGCCCTCAGTACAGTTTTGGAATGACATGAATGAATGGGTGGGTGAAGTTAGTTAATTTTTTAGATAAAAAGGATGAAAGATCTATAACAAATGCATACCTTTACCATTATTTGTAAATGTAAACATTGTTCAAATGTTTTTTAAAATTTTATCTTATTTTTAAATTGACAAATATAATTGTATATATTTATGGGGTACAATGTAGTGTTTTGATACATGTACACATTGTGGAATGATCAAATCAGGCCAATTAGCATATCCATCACCTCAAATATTTACCATTGCTTTGTGGTAAGAACATTTGAAATTCTTTCTTTTAGCTATTCATTCTTTAAAAACCAAGAAATTCTATCATTTGCAACAACATGGATGAACCTAGAGAACATTATGCTAAGTGAAGTAAGTCAGGCACAGTGAGACAAATACCATATGATTTCACTTATTTGCAAAATCCAAAAAAGTTGAATTTTTAGAAGTAGAGAATAGAATGGTGGTTACTGGAGGCTGGTGGTTGGGAAGTGGGCAGGGAAAGGGCAGATGTTGGTCAAAGGGCACAAAGTTTCAGCTAGGTAGGAGGAATAAGTTCTGGTATCTATTACACAGCGTGGTGACTATAGTCACAATTTTCTTATGTTGTGGAAATCAAAGAAACAAAGTATAAATGCAGTGACATAAGAAATAATGTAAGGAATTTATTTTGCCATCATTGTAGGCAAAAGTCATTCTTACATATTACCAGGATAAGAACTTATTGATACAATAATAATGAAAATCTCTTAATCTCAGCAAACATCCAGATTTGCAATAAGAATCTGAGAGGTGCTGCTGTCTAAAACTAAGGTATAGATGTAAAAAGAGACAGAGAATTACATTTTTAGTGAAATTACTTGAAGATAGCAGAATTGGAGTCTTTTTGCAAATCTATTTAATGAGGAAGTCGCAGGCCTCAAAACCTAATTCAGACAAGTAAGGTGATCTAGGGAAGTATCCATTTTGTCAGTAACTGGGTGAACTCTGGATCCATGATGGATGTGTCAGTTAGAATAATAGTTACAGGAAATCTTGGCCAAGCAACCAATCTGAGGCACTTCAGGTGGCTTGTTGGAGAAATTTGTCAGCTAGATAATTTTAGAGAAAAAGAGATAATGAATTAAAAAGAAAATGGGCATTTTTGATTTTAGTTGTATTTGTTACATTTATAGAAGTTTGATAGAGGAGGCAAATTCAACATTAAAAAATATCTGTGGTAGTTAAAGAAAATCGAACTAAAATTATGTCCTGTTCAAGATTTTAAAGAGACTGCCACACACGTGCATGCATACACACACACACAAACACACACTTCACATCAATCTTTGGATTCCATAATTAAAATGTGATTTATTGTCTAATAATAACAACAGTAGCTTTTGTTGTGTTAACTGCTTTCTCTAGATCATATAATTTAAACTTCAAAATATGTCATTATTTTATTTTATTATCTGCATTTTGCTATTATCAACACTTTCAGAGGAAATTGAAGCAGAGAGAGATTAAATAGCTTTGCCAAATTCACTTAGCCAAAATGTGGCAAACTGGGATTTGTGAACAATTTGGCTTCAGGGCCAGTGAGCATGACCTCCATGCTACGTGGCCTACTGTATGGTTAATACATGCTAGTGTAGGGATGATCACCACACATTGTCATCACAGGTTCTACATAATGTGCACAGACAACAATCTGAGAAAATGCTCCAATAACTTCCTCACTCAAAAATTCCTGTCACACCCAGTTCTGTTATGACAATCTCCATCTGTGCCTTTGTATTTTCTGGCATTTCTCCTGCAGACTTGTGGACCCAGAAGCAGAATTTTCTATGCATATTGAATCTCTCTACCTCTTGCTACTTGCTACATTTTGCTCTCTGTTAACAAGTCTGCTGAGCTTCTAGTGATGGTTCATTCTTCTAATGTGTTACAGAATCCTTCAAACCTGTTCTTCTAGTTTCATTTGTAATACCGTATTGATAATATCAGAGCATGAACATGGGGCATTTGGCCTTTGTGAGACACTATTTGGCTCCATGGAGTGGCAGGCAAATAAATTTACTATGATCAAAGTAATAGAGAAACGCATCAATGTGCCAAGGGGAGTCAGAATTTGTAAAAGCAATGCAACAGCGATAGACGTTGAAGGGGAATATAAAACTGTGATGATTGTGGAAAGTGATAATAAATAGGAAATAATTCTAAATGGTTATTCTTAATTTGTTTCATCCCAAATAAATTTCACAGCTATCATAAATTTACCTAGTCCTTTTTGGGCAGTTATAGCTGGCATATTTCTACCTGTCTTTATTTGTTACATGCCAGACACTATGTTATTAAGATACTTATAATATTTAAAGCACATACATAAATAAGTAATTGTGATTCTGTAGGAAGAATTTTAAAAAGTAGAAGAATTCAAAGGTTATTGCTGAGATTATTTCAATAATCTTTAGCACAATGATTCTATATATTATGTTTGTGTTCATTTATATTACTTTTACTAAAAATGTAAAGCTTGCATTTGAAATGCTATTTCTGTAGGTGAGGGAGAACTTCAGTTTCCTACTAAAAATTGTTATGTGAGTTTTAAGTTCAGGGTAATTTTATTAGATAGGATATGCTTATTTCTGTTTTTAAAGAATCACTGCAGGAAATGATTGCTTTCAGTAGATGGTGAAATTATACTTCTCCATGCAGAAAATTAATGATAAGATCAATGACTTTTGTCTCCCAGTTGCTGGTGAAAATAGTCCAGAATCAAGCTACCAATTAACTGAGAGTCAATTCAAAAGCTTTAGGTTTTTATACAAACAGATTTCTTGTTGGCAATTGTCTCTTCAGGTTGCTGTATTAAGGGGTGTGTGCAGCAGGGGAGAGATTTTGTTTCTCTGTCTCCTTTCTCATTCTTATGTTGAATATTCATGAGGGTGCTTCAAGTCCTCAAGTTGTAGTTGCATACACATCTTCTCCATTCTGAATTGTATCTCATTATAATTCACTTATTATTTGTATATTATTCACGTATTTGTACAAATCTACATATTTATACTTTGAAGTATATTTGCATCTTGGAGGTTTTTGTCACTTTCCTCTTGTCCATGCTAGAAAATTAGCCATTACCAGGTAGAGACTATTGCTATAATTTTCTTTGGTCCTCCTGTATTTTGGCTCATGGAGAAACACTGCATTTGTAACATTTGTAACCATGGTGGTGAGTCTCCTGCAGCCAGGCTAAGAAAAATTGTCCACTGTTTCTGCTCAGCTCCAACTTGATGTGGGGGCAAAGCTGTTTCAGGTTTCTATCTCTCTACAGGGTACCAAAGTCCCTAGTGAAGCTCTTTTTCTCATCGTTTATAAGGGTCCCCAGCTGCTCAATGGTGATGTGTCCCAGATGATGGGTCAGTGAGGAGATTACACTTGAAAATAATGTATCCTCTCAGTCTTTTTGTTCTTCTCCTTGTCCTTGTGATGGAAATTTTGGTTCTCCTTCCCCTTTCCTAATTGGAAGACTTCTTATCCCTCCAATCCAATTATCCTTTCCCCTTTATTTAGGCCCGGTCTTAAGTCCTTAAGGGGAAAAATGTCTTGCCCTTATATTCTTTGAATCTTTTTTCTCCTTCTTCAGCATGTGTTGAGTTAAATTGGCTTTGAGGTAAAACTGAGAGAAGAGGGAAAGTAAAATACACTGAGTGCAGTAAGATTAAACCTTTATGAAACAACCGATCACGTGTATATCAACATTTTGCATAACCTACAACACGAACATCTACATATACATCATTATATATATAAATCATTATTTTTGAAGAATTCAGTTATTTTATTAGTGATAAATTTTTAATCGCTCAATTTTTGAAGTATTTTGTTATTAAAACATTTCTTTGAAATGACAGATTGAAATTTTAAAAATCTATGCCAATTTATAATTCTCATATTTGTATTTAACTAGGACTTGGAGAAGGACCATATATGCTGGCAAGCTATGGGCAGAGTGGCCTTGTTCTGGGGGCCAATATGACCAGCAGAAGCGTTTTCTGTTTGCCAAGAAGCAGTGTTCATACCAGTTTATTTTTTTATTTTATGATCACTCCAGGCCTTTTCAAAGAGAAGGTATCATGTAAGTATAATTGAAAATAAGAGTTTAGCTTTCCAATTATATTTTAAAATTTAGCCACTCAGTAAATATTAATTGAGAATCTAATATGTTTATGGTATTTTTTAAAAGTGCTCTAAAGCATATGAAATAAAATATAACATTGGCATATCAGCCAGCTTTCTCTTTTGTATACAAAATCATTTCTTTGTTTATTTATTGGCATATATATATTAGAATTGCAAATGTTTGAGTTTTTAGTTTTAAATAAAATATAGCTAAAATCTTCATAGTATTAATCACAGAACTTAATTTGAGGTTTTTGAAAAACCATCCACTGATTCTTAATATTTGAAAGGTTTTATGCCCTCAAAAGTAAAAGCAAATTGTCAATTGATACCAAAGAAGTTCTACATGAAGAGCATCAATCAGAGTGTAGACAGTCATTGTGACAGTCTGTTATTCTGTTATCCTTACCTGCCTTGTCTGTCCTAGTTCTTGGACATGTCCTCAGTGCCCTGAACCTAGCTCTACATTTACTGGTTTGCACCTGCAGGTCTGTACTGGTTGTATCCACCTGGCACCTGTTCTGATTGGTGGTAGTTTCCCTTCTGATCCAGTGATGTTCAGGCTACCTCGTGTCTACATAAGTCTACCTGGAACCATGCATGACATGTTGTATAAGCTTAGGAATTTGTTTGTTGGATGAATCAATCAGACTTAACTTTCGCTTATTCTGAGAATGCTCACAATTCTCCAGTTAGAATAAATTATATATTTCCTGTAAAAAGAACTCTCTTAGTTCTGAAAACACCTATCACCATCAAGTTCTAAATTACGCTGGTTACATTTTTTTCTCATGTAAAAATTTATTATTCTTGGCATCTTTTGGTGCTCAGCAGAAGAACTTAAATTTTACAACATGATAAATGCCTTTGAAATAATATTGAATTTGGGAGAGCTCTTGATTTTACGATTAGTAATAACTAATGATTTTACTAGAAAAAATCCAAATAATGTTTATTTAAGAAAATCAACCTAAAATAATCTCAATTTAAAAACTTTCATTTCATGAGTTTTACAAATATAAGGTAAATGTTAAAAGCTCTAGCTGAAAAAGGGTGATAATTTTTCAATGCTTTACAAAGCTCATTAGCCATTTGGTCATCTTTTGGGAAATGGACAATAATGTTGGATAAATAGTCTCTTCCTGGTGCAGTAAAATCTCTTTCAAGAACATTTGCTCATTAAAAGAGCCCTGTGATACTGAAATGCAGTTACATCCCTAAATTGATCTATTTCTGTATTCTCTTTTCTATCATCAAGTTTAGCCATTAGTAGGTTTTGTACATTTGTAAATGTTAAAGCTTGCAAACGCAAATATATGTCCAATTAATCATTCAATTTCTTGTATGAAATTGTACATTCTGGAGTCCTCATTGACATTTCCTTTTTTCCCCCAAGGACAAAATAAATTATTAAAAAAATAGAAGTTACCAAAGACTGATTTTTTTTTTTTTTAGTGATATCACTGTTATTCACTGAATTTAAAGTACTACTTTTTTTTTTCTTCTTTCAAGCATCTCCTAGTTTATTTGTGAAATCTTAGTGATTGGCACTAATTATGTTTGGCAATTGTGCAGTACTATTTTGTTTACTTTATAAGTACATTTTGCGATGCCAATGTTGATGATCTTCCTTCTCCTGAGAATCCACACTGCTCTATGTTTTACAGCATTAGCACTTGTTTCCTTGGAATCTGCTGAAAGGCCAAACTACTTTCTCTATGTCCATGACAATGATACTCTTAGCTTGGAGCTGTGGGAGGCGAATTCAGCCTTTCATCGGAGAGCAACATTTTTCCACCATCAGGGCCTCTGGATTCCTGGTTACAGTGCATTTGAGTTACACAGCAAGAAAGGCTTTTTCATCATATTCACAGATTCTAGTGTCAAAGCATCAAAATATGATGATTCTGAAGAATTTAAACATTCAAGTAGCTTCAGCATAGAAGGTATGTTTCCTGAGATCTCCAAAAAGAGAACAAATAGGTAATTTACATTAGGCAGAATATTTATGTCTTTAATTTAAAAACCATTCTTACTGCATATAAGCAGATAGACTTTTATGACCTTAAGTAAGTGTCTTAACCTCTATACCCCTCTATATCTCCAATATACGTATTGGAGAAATAATAATACGTACTTTATCGGGTTATGGTGAGTATTGAATAAGCTGATGTAAATTACTTAGAACAATCCTAAATAACCTGATTTTTTATTATTATTACCCCAATTATTACTACCAGTGCTGTCTGGACATTGGAATCAGGGCTCACTCATGTGGCTTAGTTGTCTAATGTTTATATCTCCTTTTTCTTTCCTAGAAGGCAACTCTAATTTATCTGATTCTTAGTGATAAGGACAATATGTTTACTTCTGTCATTTGAATACAAGGTGTCTGTTTCCATTGACCTCTAGAAGATTTCTCTAGTTCAGCAGAAACCTAATCTTACTTCTAGAGAGCCTTTGAGGTCTATAGCTATTGAATTTTCTGCAGCAAGCTTCACTCCTTTATGCAGTGTTTAAAAGTCATGCTTTCTTTTCAAAATCCAGAAGCTTGATATCTATCTTGAGTCTCCCCAAGAAATCGTTTCATCCTTGTGAACCCTCCTAAAGCAGTTCAAGACAGCAACTAATTTGCCTTTTCTGTTGAGAATATATTTCTGCAAGCCCTTCTAATAATGGATTTTAAACAGTACAAATTGAGCTTCAAAATACCTAATGTTAAATGACAAGTTAATGGGTGCAGCACACCAACATCGCACATGTATACATATGTAACAAATATGCACGTTGTGCACATGTACCCTAAAACTGAAAGTATAATAAAAAATAAAAAAATAAAAAATAAAAAAAAATTTTACCTATTGAATACAGTTCTTCTATGCAAAGATTCCTAAGTCTGGCAGGAGGTTTTGTGCAAACCCAGATGCCAGAATTCTGCAAGGGTTCTTACTCTGGCAACGAGCTCAGAACAAAGAAAAAGAAGCTCTAATATCTCTACCATTTGCATTCTTAGGTGTGGTGACATACATTCTTTAGTGTGGTGACATACTCACAAAACAAGTCAGGCAAAGGAATTTTATTACTTAACAGACAGGCAGCAAGAATCAACAGAAGCCTCGGATTCATGGTGAGCCAGTCCTCTAGGCTCAGAAAAGCCCAGGGTGAACTGAATCTTGTCTGCACATGCTCCAGGTTGCACTGCAGCTGAGGGACCCTGAAAGCACTCTGCTCTGGATTTGATACTTCAGGTGCAACTGGAATCACCGAGCACACACTTTGCAGGACATCCTGTTGGGAATGGCAACAGAGCCTGGATTGTTTCAGAAGATTCCTCCTTACCTCAGGATAACCCTCAGAACATTTTGCAGTTGTTTTGAGATCTGCAAGTGGGAGAGAGAAAGCAAGGAGAACCAAGGGGAGAGCTGTCCTCCTACACTGTGCTCTTGAGAAAAGTAACCACTGACATATCTATATAGCATTCCATACAGTGGATGTGATTTGCTTACTTCAGTTTACCTACCGTTGACCTTTACAGGCCTCTATTTCCCCTCTGCTCTAGAAATCTGTGCTCTTAGAACCAGACCTAGTAGCCCCATTTGAGGCTTAGAGAACTGCAGCACATGGCATCATCAGAATATCAGAAGCTGATCTTTGTGGGCTTCTGAAACCTAGGAAACTCCAGGAGCCTATTGTAGTCTTGGAACCAGTCCTCTTTCAGGATGCATGAGACCAGTAACTCAAGTTCAGCAATTACTTAAGTCTTTAGATGTATAGATGCTTTCCAAAAAGACTTATTTTCCTTGCTGTAATTTGGAATTGAATTCTGTGTCCAGAGTCCAAGAAACATACCTGCTTCCTGAATTTTCTTTCTTAAGAGGTTCTCTTGTTCAGAGATAGCTTTGAACTGCTACAAAAGGACTTCTCTATGCTGTGGGAAGGTGACAGTATTAGCAGACCTTGCAGGAGAAAAACTTCAATCAAGGGAGGTTTTAGAACTGTATGCATGTATTTTTCAAATCCGCCCATATATTTTGTTGTATTCAAACAATACTTATCTGGTACAAGGCAACGTGCTAAGTTTTGTGAGAACAGCAACAGAATATTCTTCCTAGATTTGAGTTCATGAAATGTATTTGGTCTTGCCATTTTTCTAATTGTTTGAACTTGGCAAGTTTCTTGGCTGCTGTGAGTCTCAATTTCCTCATTTATAAATTAGAAATAATATCTACTTAATAGGGTTGTTGCAGGATAAAATAGAATAATGGATGGACAATTACTTTGCAGAAAGTAAAATTCTAAACAAGTGTTTGGTATTATGATGTGAAGACAGATGAAAACCCACTACATACACACACACACACACACACACACATATATAAAATATTTTGAATTTTCCTCAGCCTCCTCCAACCACTTGCTTTTTTAAATCTTTGGAAGATAGGTGTACATGTAGATATTTAATCTGAGCATGAAATGCTTTGGTCACCAAGCAATTACAGTGTTTTTTCTTCAGTTCTGTCTTTCCTGTAGCATTGTAGTCAAAGAAGGGTCAAACCCTAGGAGGGTTCATATAAGAAACTGTTAGTTTTTGGCCAGGTGCAATGGCTCACACCTGTAATCCCAGCACTTTGGGAGACTAAAGCGGGTGGATCACCTGAGGTTAGGAATTCGAGACCATTCTGGTCAACAAGGCAAAACCCCATCTCTATTAAAAATATAAAAATTAACTGGGTGTGGTGGCATGTGCTTGTAGTATCAGCTACTTGGGAGGCTGAGGCACGACAGTCACTTGAACCCAGGAGGCAGAGGTTGTGGTGAATCGAGATAGTGCCACTGCGCTCGAGCCTGAGTGACAGAGCAAGACTGTCTCGAGAAAGAAAAGGAAATTGTTAGTTTTCAAGCTATGTATTAAATATGCACACAATCTAAACTTTATTTTTTCCCAGAAATCCAGGCAGCAGTGCCTTACAGGAAGATGTGTGAATGGAGATATGAACCTTGTGCTACACCCTGTTTTAAAACGTGTAGTGACCCTGAAGCACTAGCATGTAAATTTCTTCCACCGTAAGTAACGTTTACCAATAAGTGATCAAAGTCCAGCCTTAGCAAATTCTGTTTTCAGTTGATTTTTTTCAAGATTTTAAAAACAGCCATTCTCAAGTTGTATATGCTATATATTCTTTCGTGACATTAATTTCGCTTAAATCAAGAAGTAGTTATTGAGAGCCTACTATGTGGCAGGCAATCTTCTTGCTGCTGGGGAGACAGTACTGAACAAAATAGACAAGTACTTGCCCTCATGAAGCTTACATATTGTTGGATTGAGCAGAAAATAACCAAACAAAAATGTAAATATATAATGCAACATATTGTTATGGCCGATATGTGTTACAGAGAAAAATAAAGGAAGGTAAGGGAGACAGAGAGCATAAGGCATGTGTGTGTGTTTGCCAATTAATATTGGTGGTCAGTGAAGAGCACCCTGACAAGGTGACATCTGGTCAGAGATCTAAATGTAGTGAAGGCACTGGCCAGGTGGATATCTGAGGAAGAATCTTTAATTTGAGAACAGTGCAAAGGTCTTGGAGTGGGAATGTGTTTGGTGTGTTCGAGGATCAGCAAGGAGGTCATAAGTTAGAACAAAGTGAGCAAAATGGAGAGAAGTGGGAGATGAGACCAGAGAATCATATTAGTGGGCAAGTCATATAAGGCTTTGTAGCCTGTTGTAAGGACTTTGTCTTTTACTGTAAGATAGGAGACCTGGCTGCATTTTAGGCAGCTGAGTGGCATGATCTGATTTATGTTTTAAAAAGTGTACTTTGCCTGTTGTATTGAGAATGGGCTGTTGGAGGAGAGGAGGACAGGGCAGACTTGATCAGTGATACAGACAAGAAATGAAGGGGATTTGACCAGGTTGGTGGCCCGAGAGGTTATGAGGAACAAACAGATTTAATATCATTTATGAGAGAAGGAAGAGTTAAAGAATCAAGTTTTGGCCTCAGCAGTTATTAGGTGAAATACTATGAAGTTTTGCCATTTTTGGTAGCCAAATTGGTCAAATAGCAGTAATTTCAAATGATTTGATCTAATAGAACTGCATTTAATGAGTTAAGGAAGATGTTAGAAGAAACAGTTCGGAGGAAAGGTCAGGAATTTGGTTTTCAGGATCTGGAGTTTGATATGGAAAATTGTTCATTGGATTTAGCAAGTCAGAAAATAGGAAGAGACAAAACAGAGACAGAGAGTATAAACAGCTTTTTAAAAATAATATAAGAATTTTCCATAAAGGAGATATGGATCAATAGTAGGAGAGAATATTTTTATGAGAATCATTTTACAATTGATTGAACAATTATGAGGTTCTATTCTATGGCAAATGTTGCCAATAGGTAAGATCCAGCCCCTCTGTAAGATCCAGCCCCTCTGTAAGATCTGTGAGATCTATGGCAAATGTTGCCAATAGGTAAGATCCAGCCCCTCTGTAAGATCCAGCCCCTCTCTTGAGGAGTGCACAGTCTTTGGAAGGAAACAGAAACAAAAGAAAACAATCTTAATACATTGGGAAATGGCCTGGGGAGGCCTTGAGGGGTAAAAACAACAGCTAACACATTTAAGTATTTACAATAAACATGAACTGTGCCAAGTGCTGTAAAATGGGTAATCTCAGTATTCCTATTCCCAGAGGAGAAAACCAACAGAGGTACAGAGAAGCTACACAGTTTGCCCTGGTCACACAGTTTGTAAGCATTAGTGCCAGGGTTTGGACTGCTACACCCTGTTGTTTGTCAAGTGCTGTGAGATCAGAGGGAAGAAAATGATATTACTGTTTAGTGTCTTAAAAATAAAAACAATCACTCATTTTCTTCTGAAAAGAAGTCTTCATTCATTTGAGCTTCTCCCACTCACAAATCTATTTCCTGCCTCTTCTGGTAGCCATCAGGATGACAGCATGTAACAGTGGCCCTGGAGTGAGGCTAAGCAATGCGAAGGGCATGTGGGGAAGGAAGGAAGACAGCAGCAGGCACAGCTGGCAGGGCACCGGGGAGGACATTGAGCCATATTTTGAAATGGCATTTGGCTAGTTTATGACTTCTTGTGGGATGACATGGGATGACCAGTCTCTGGGGTGGTGGAACACAGATCCTTAACGCTTCCAGTGTATTGGGCTGTAGCTGTCCATAAGTTTCTCTTTCTGTATGTTTGGGATGCAGAGAAGAGACTCACGATGAAACTTCGCCCCTGCCAAACTGATTCTCATCTCTACCTCCTTTTCTTTCTCCTTTTTGCTTTTGTTGTGCCAAGGTGGCTAATTATTGCTCCTTATACCTGCAGTACTTGAGGAAGGACTCAAATACTGAGCTGGGGTTTCACTATGCCCCTGTGCCCCCTCCTCCAAGTCCGCGACATAACCAGCACTCTTGTTCTAGGTGATTGCAGTTTCCGGCACATAGCAAGTGTTTAGATAAAAATGTTTCATGAAAATTAGAGCTTTTATGAGAAAAGTTGCCAAGTGACATACCATAGAGCACATATGTAAATACTGTTATTCCTATTATCTAATATACCTATTATGAGAACCATTCTGCATCTGAGGCATTAAACTTATCAGTTAGAAGTTGAGTAGAATACCAATTGTATGATAAAAGAAAGCAAACCTGCTATGTTGATGATAAAGACATTTTAAGGAACAGGTTAATAGTTTTTTAAAAAGTATTGTACAAGGATGGCTGTGGTTTTGACTTGCATAAAACAACTGCAGAATAATTGTTTGCATAAAAATTGATTTTGACCCAATTAAATAATAACTAGCCCTTGTCTGTCAGTGATCCAGTAACTTTCCTTTTTCTTTTTTCTTCCAGTTCACAAAGTTTAGAAGAGAATAAGAATGTCATATGCTAGTTAAAGTTTTATTACTCAACTTCATTTTATGAAATAAATAATTAGTTATATAAGCTAAGTTGTTTATGTTTTAAAAAATCAATTGTGAAGGAGGTATCCAAGAGATGGCTAAATGTGTTTCATTAAACCTCATTAAGACAGAAGTTAACTTTTCTTGTCTTTAAAAAGTGTTGCCTGGATTTGCCTCCAAGAACAAGGGTCTTCTGAGCAGCATTTACCTTTAGTGCCGAGTTAGTTTGTTTCCATCTGGAATGAAACGAGGCCTTCAACACTTTAATTCAAATTCTTTACAGATGAGGCAATGGAAATGTTTTTAAAATTTGTAAATATATTATTTAAAACTGCTAGTATATTCTAGAGGCAGATGAGCAAGCCTTTTTATAACAATATCTGCATGAATTCTCTGTAGTATGTAGTAATATAATAATTAGAGTTGGTTGCACCTGAAGGATTATATTTTTTTCCTTTGATTTAGAATAAATTGAACTCTGAGCCTTAATTGGATATAGAAAAATGTACTCTCAGTCATTATTTTGTCTCCATTCCTTTAGAAGAAGGGCATTCTCATGTTCCCTCCTGTCTTTGGCCCACAACATGGCCTCTTGAAATTTGAGGCTTTCCCTTGGCTTCTGTGCTCCAAACAAGGACCAGGGATTCTTACCAAGTCCAGACATCCTAGGGCTTGAAATAGAATCTTTTCAGGCTCTTATACAACCATGTCCTTCCAGAGTACTGCCCCAGATTTGGGCACAAGTCCTAATTTTCTTGAAAACGATAGCTTCTGCTCCTTCCTCTCCCTGTTCTCAAAAGAACTGCATCCATGTTCATCCCTTCCACCTAGAGATCACTAATATCTTTTCAGTGAGTTTAGGATTAATAACAGGCAGGGAGAGCCACTGAAGATTCTGTATTTGTTCTACAAACACCCTCAAGGCAATAATAATGTCAAAGAGCATGCCAATCTGCTTGGATGTGAGGGGAGTATAAGAGTGGAAAGCGGGCCGGGCACGGTGGTTCACGCCTGTAATCCCAGCACTTTGGGAAGCTGAGATGGGTGGATCATGAGGTCAGGAGATCGAGACCATCCTGGCTAACATGGTGAAACCCCATCTCTACTAAAAATACAAAATATTAGCCGGGTGTGGTGGCGGCTGCCTGTAGTCCCAGCTACTTGGGAGGCTGAGGCAGGAGAATGGCATGAATCCGGGAGGTGGAGATTGCAGTGAGCCGAGATCGCGCCACTGCACTCCAGCCTGGGTGACAGAGCGAGACTCTGTCTCAAAAAAAAAAAAAAAAAAAAAAAAAAGAGTGGAAAGCAACAGTACAATCAATGCAGATTAATATCTCAATAAATTGGCCAGGTGCCAGGGCTAATGCCTGTAATCCCAGCGCTTGGGAGGCTGAGGTGGGCTGATTGCTTGAGCCCAGGAATTCAAGATCAGCCTGGGCAACATGAAGAAACCTCATCTCTACAAAAAAATAGAAAAAATTAGCCAGGCATGATGACACATGCCTGTAGTCCAAGCTACTCAGGAGGCTGAGGTGGGAAGACCACCTGGGTCCAGGAGGATGAGGCTGCAGTGAACCAAGGTTGCATCACTACACTGCAGCCTGGGTGACAGAGTGAGACCCTGTCACAAACAACAACAACAACAACACCTTAATAAATTATTCTTCCACATTTCCACTGACTTACGGAACATGGACTTAGTGTGCCCCAAATATAAGTGTATGGTTCTAATATTCTGTGTCCAAGTTCTGCCTTAATTTTAATCCTATTCTCTTATCATCCTCTAGCTTGTGATTTTATAAAACGAAGTAGCAGATGGAGCAGTTCTTAGTGCTTGACAAGGGTATATAGAAGCATCTTAGGAAGAATATATCTTAGTTGCATATGTTAAATGTAGTCCTTTTTTTTTTTGTATTTCAAACTTTTCTTCACTTTGATTTACTCTTTTTTCCATGTAAAGGGTTGAAGGATGCTTGCCCTACTGCCCTAAAAATATGATCCTTGATGAGGTCACTCTCAAGTGTGTTTATCCAGGAGACTGTAAGTGTGAACGTTGCTTAATTTACTCTGAAAAATGATACGCTTGCATATGTTTTTTCCGAGGCAAGTGGTTGTAAACAGAAGTTTTAAACAGACAATCAACTCTCATAAGATTATTCTTCAATGTCTCTTACATAGCTTTTTTTCCCTAATTACTTTTTAAATCATGTAGAACTTCCACTAACATCTCTCCTGCATTCTTTTTCCCAAAACATTTTCCTTGAAGCTAAAGAGTCCTCTGTGAAATATGTGGGTCTAATTTTATGCAAATACAATTTTAAAAAGAGCACCTTTGTTTCTTTGTAGGTATACCTGTGATTCCCGCAGAACCAACATTAATGCCACCAGCTAAGCCAACTGTGCCCATGTTTACAGGTATTGTTATAATTTTAGACAACAAAAGTAGCACTATGTAATTTAAGTGTTGGCTTAATTTATGTAATTTAGGTGTTACTATAGCTGCTATCATTAATACTACCTATGGGCTAGGAAACCCAGCAGTCACTTTTGCTTCATTAAGCTTGTCCATTGGCTCAACATGCCATGTTTTCTAGAACTTCTGGCCTCAAAGGATTCTTCAGCCTGAGACCCCCAAGTGCTGGGATTACAGGCATGAGCCACACTGCACTGGGCTACGTGCCTCATTTTCTGAGTGGCTTCTGCATTTGGTCCACCTCATTCTTCATTTCAGTTCGTGTAGATTCCTTGGACTTCCCTCACATCTAAAAATCTAAATTCTACTTTTAGGTTTGATTAAATCCCACTTAGATTTTCACAGTGATTAAATTGGCTCTAATGAAACAGACATAAATCAGGGTTTTCTTTACTGCTTCCATTTCCATGTTTGCATTCTGTCTCTGGCTCTGGAGGAGGCATTCTGGGCTCCTAGCCTTGCTTTCCTCCCGCACTGTGAAGCTTGCCTCAGGGAAGGATTTAATAAATCCACTCACAGTGAGGCTCAACAAACTTAAGGCATTATTCCTCAAGGTAGTATAATGTAGCTCAAGTTCAGATATTTATTCTTTCCATTTATTTGACAAGTTTTAATTGAGCACCAACTCTACCTGGTACTGTCCTTGCCCTCAGTGAGGAGATATGATAAACAAGTCACAGCCCCTACCCTAAAACTGCTGATAGACCAGAGGCTGTTGCAATCTTACAACAGGGGTAAATACAAGCAGCCCACAGGAGGACCATCATATTTATTTTGGAGGTGTGGTGTCAGAGGTTAATCGAAGACAGAAGTTGGGTAGGCTAAGAGAAGAGGGAAATATGTTCCTATTAGAAGGACAGCATGTGCAAAGTCTGGAAGTGAGAGAGAATATGTCACATGAAGGAATCTTAAGCAGGTCAGTGTATCTTGAATGTGCAGTTTGAGGGGAATTGTGCCGAAAGATGGCGTGGAAGAGATTATCGGGGGCAGGTCACAAAGGACTCATGGTAAGAAACAGGATTTTTAAAAAGGCATTAATAGCTTCACTAAAACCATCACTAGTAAGACTGCTTCTCTGGTTAGCTACCATTTGAGTACTAATTATATGCCAGGTATTGGATTAAGCATTTGTCATACATTTAATCTTAATAAGAGCCCTACAAGAGAGGTTTACCCTTCTAGAGATGAGGAATTACTATACTGTTGTGAAATTTTAGGCATCAGTGAATTTAGTATAGTTTAAAGCATGCTTTGGGAGAAGGTGGAGGTACTTCGCCTACATCATTCAATTTATAAGGGGAATAAGTCTATGAAATAAGATTGCATGTTTTAACATCTGGGGCATAGACTGTTAATTATTCTAAGTATTGCTCTCTACTTTGAGTTCTCTTATATCCCCCAAATTAATATTCAACATATATCTCAAATGTGTAAAATGATTTAAACAACCATAATCTCTATGCAGAGAATACAAACTATATTTCATTACTCTCAAAGATAAAAAAAAAGCTATTTCTATTTCTATTTGCAGATGGCATGATCTTAGGTTATTCTAAGGGATCTACTGAAACCTATTAGCAATATCATATGAGTTCAGCAAGGTTGCAGAATGCAAGAGCAATACACAAAAATCGATTGCATTTCTGTATACTAGCCATGAACAATCTGAAAATGAAATAAAGAAAACAATTGCATTTATAGTAGTATCAAAAAAGAATAAAATGCTTAGAATATATGTAGCAAAAGAAGTGTAAAATTTGTACCATAAAAGCTATGAAACATTGTTGATAGAATTAAGAAGCTGAAGAAATTCCATATTCATGGATTGGTAGAGTTGTTAAGATAGCAATACTCCCAAATTGTATTTATAGACACAATACAATCCCTATCAAAATCCCAGCTACTGCTTTGCAGAAATTGATAAGTTAACCCTAAATTCATATGGAAGTACAAGGAACCTAGAATAGCCAAAACAGTCTTGAAAAATAACTAATTTGGAGTACTCATACTTCTCAGTTTCAAGACATATCACAAAGCTGTAGTTATCAAGACAGCTTGGCCATTGTAAATCCACACCCAGATAGTGTTTATAAGCCTTTGATGATTTTAGATAACAGTGAACTGTTAAGACCACTGAACTTCCCAGTCATTAGAATTTTTTTTTTTTTTTTTTTGAGGTGGAGTCTTGCTCTGTCACTCAGGCTGGAGTGCAGTGGCATGATCTTGGCTCACTGCAACCTCCAACTCCCAAGTTCAAGCAACTCTCCTGCCTCATCCTCCCAAGTAGCTGGAACTACAGGCATGCACCACATGCCCAGCTAATTTTTGTATTTTTAGTAGAGGCGGGGTTTCGCCATGTTGGCCAGGCTGGTCTCGAACTCCTGGCCTCAAATGATCTTCTCTCCTCGGCCTCCCAAAGTGCTGGGATTACAGGTGACAGCCACCGTGCCCGGCCAGAAATATTAAAAGTTTTTAAAATGTCGTTGTGGTATGCTGAATAATGGTCCTCCAAAGATGTCACTGTCTTAAGTCCCCAGAATTTATGAATATATGACCTTATATGGCCATTCATGTGGCTAAATTAAGATGATGACTGGCTTATGCCTGGATCATGAGATGGGGAAATTATCCTGGAATATTCATGTGGCACCAGTGTAATCACAAATGTCCTTATAAGAGAGAGGCAAGAGAGCTGGAGTCAGGGAAGGTGATGTGACAATAGAATCAGAGGAAAGAAGGGAAAAGGAAGGGAAGGAAGAAGGGGAAGAGAGAGAGATTGATTTGGAGATTTCGTGCTGTGGTTCCGAGGTTAAAGGAAGGGACCATGAGCCAAGTCCAGATAGTTCATAGAAGCTGGAAGAGACCAGGAAACAGAGTCTCCCTTAGAGCCTCCAGAAGGAATGCAGTCCTACTAATAGCTTGATTTTAGGGCTTCTTTTGTTTAAAAATTAATTAATTAATTTTGAAAATTGACAAAGAAAAATTGTATATATTTATTGTATTCATGTTGTTTTGAAATATGTGTACATTGTGAAATGGCTACATCGAGCTCCAAAACAGCTAATACACTGGTGTTGTTTTAAGCCACTAAATTTGTGGTAATTAATTACAGCAGCAATAGGAAACTAATGAGGTTATTTTTAAACACTGTCAACTATGGGCACTGCGATTATGGCTGAGTGTGGCTCTTCTGTAATCTTTCAGACTGAATATTTTAGAGATACCTCCAATATTGACACCTTTAGAAGGTGCCTCACAGTTGTGTTTACCAATCACATCTCCCTTTTCTATGGGTCACTCCTAAACCACACCCATCAAATAGGGCTTCCACATGGTCCACATCAACATTTATTCTGCTCACAAGGAACACATTCTCAAGGTTCACCAAAATCAAGGGGTCAGCCTTATTACTTATTTTCAAAATGTAAGAAGATTTTTAACTTCTGAGGAATGGTTAGTGATACTATTAATATTTTTTTACCTGTTCGCACAATTGTGTTGACACTATTAAGAAAGTGAAGGTGTTTATAGAATGGTGATTAAAAGCCAAATTTCTGGAATCAGAATTCATTTCCAAGTTCAAATTCTGCCTCTGCCACTTAACAGCCTTACTTCTCTACAGCTTAGTTTCCTCATCTTCTGTAAAATGTCGATACTATTATTACCAACATCACAGGATTCTAGGAAGGAATATGTGAACTAATCTATATAAAATTTCTTAGCACAGTTTCTGTCACATATCAATTCCATGCAAGATAAATGCATTCCACTAATGAGGATTACTTTTTCATTTCTGACAGTTTGGGAAATGATTACTCCATCAGACATCACTGTGTTTGATATGCTAACACCAACTACAGGCTTGGAATGTGAGGTATGACTGAGCAGTATCTTCCAGCTCTTTGTCATTTCCATATATCATCCACTCAAATTTCTGTGTCAATATCGAAATGCTACTAAACTTTTTTTGATATGTTCTCTAGTCTATCCTTGCTAAAAGATATTAAGAAATATGCATTTCATTGGAACAATTGTAACTGATATTTCTTATTAATTAGCTTCTAGTCACACTAAGAAAAACAAAATTGAAATAAGATCTTAAGTGTGATTCCTTAATAAAGAGTTATCTAGTATGGATTTATCTGTGAATCAGGCATTCATAAAATATTATTAAGCATCTACTTGATGTCAGTCACTGTGTAAGATGTTAAACATACACTGGAAGCAAAAAAGATAAAAGTCATTGTCTCCTAGAACTAGTAGTTTTCTCTCCTAAGAGTTGGGCAGAGATCTTCTTATATCAAATATACCATTTGCTCTGATAAACTATTTATTCAACCAATATTTATTTAGCACCATTTCTGGCCAGGCACTATTCAGATCCTATGGAAAAAATATAAAAGTAGGCAAATATTTCTGCCTTTCCAGAGTTTACGTTCTATTGGGGTTTCTGAGATAGCCAATAAGCAAAATAAATGAAGTTATATAAAATGTCAGAGGTGCTGGTCAGGAGAAAAATAATACTGTTTTTAATAAGATGGTTTGAAAATCTTCACTGATAAGGCAACCTCTAAGCAAATGATCTGCAAATGTTAAGAGAGTGAACCAATGTAGAGGACTGGGTCAACAAAGTTCCAGGCAGAGGGACCAGCAAGTGCAAAGGCCTTGAGGCAAGAATGTACCTAATGTATTAAAAGAATGACAAGGAGACCTGTAAGTAATAAAGGAATAAAATAGTAGACAATAAAGTAGATTATGTTAGACCTTGTATTATAAAGACTGTGGCTTCTGTTCTAAATGACTTGGGAAGGTGCTGTATATTTTTGAGTCAAGGAATTACACCATCTGAGTAGCTTCAAGATCATTTTGGCTGGTATATTGTGGGTAAGGTGTAAGGAGAGAATAGAACTGTTTAGGAGGCTATTGTAGGAATTTAGGCCAGAGATGATGATGGCCTGGTTCAGGTGATAGCAGTGAAGATGGTGAAAAGTACCTGGATCCTGGATATATTTTGAAGGCAGAAAGATTACATGTGAAGTGTGAGTAAAAGGGAAGCAACAAAGATTCTAAAACTTTTGCCTTCAGCAACTAAAGGGCTGGTGTCAACCAGGATGGAGAAATCTTGGGGAGTGAATGTCTGGGATGGGTATAATCATGAGTTCAGTTTTGCCATGTGAAGCTTGAGATTCCTCACAGACAGCAAAAAGCTGTGGACATATAGATTTGGCAGACATACAAGGAGTATATATAGGTCATGCTAAGAAAAAATTTGGGAATTCTCAGCGGATAAATGGTATGATACTGGGTGAGATAGTAAAGGGAGTGAGTACAGATAGAGGAGTGAAAAGGGCCACTACAACTTTCATAGGTTGAGAGAAGATGACAGACATGCAAATAATGTTAACCAGAGAAATAGGAGAAAATGTAGGAGGCTGCAGGTGATCTGAAATCTAAGGAAAAGAATGTTATAAGGAATGTGGAGTAATAAGCTATACTGAATATATTAATAGGTCTGAGATGAGGTCTGAGAATTGATCATTGGATTTAGCAATGTGAGTTGCTGGTGACCTTGTTAAAAAGAGTTTCAGTAGAGTGGTAGGTCTAAAATCCTCTGGGTGGTTCAGATGTCTGTGAGGTCTATAGTTCTCTTGTAATTGCTTTCATTTTTCTGGCTAAATGAAAAGCAAGGTCAATACCTGAGAAGTGGTACAACTTTTACACAGAAAATTTTGGAAAATTGGACTCTTAAATTTTGAAGTGCTCACTTAAGAGTCTTACTATTTAGAAAATTAGTAATTTCTCTAAACCTTATTTTAAAAATCATATATTATATTGGAATGATAGAAACTGATCCAAAAGATTTAGGGAGAAACAAATGAAAAAAGATACTTTATTAGTGTATGGTATGTAATAGGTGCTAAATAGTTGTTAATTTTTATTCTGAAATCCCTAGACATGCAGTAGAGAGTAGTGGTCAAGAGCATAGATTCCCGAGTAACAATGCCTGGACTTAGATGTTGACTCTGCTATCTTCTATCTGTGGGACCTTGGGCAAATTACTTTAACCCCCACACTGTTTACTTATCTATAAAATAAATATGAAATAATAGTATCTACCTTAGAGGGTTAAGAGAATGAAATGGGTTAATTAGAAAATGTCTAGTTTAGCATTGCTATAATTATTACCATAATTTAAATGGAATGTGATTTATAAACTTTGAAAAATCTACCACTTATTTATTTATTATTTGTTTACCTAGACATTGTGAGTTACATATAAAATTAATTTATGATTATACACTCTAGGTGCTGTCAAACTGATGTTATATATAAAATTTTAATAAAGTATTTAAATAGCATTAAGTTTTGATTTTTAAGTTGACATTATGACACATGAAGTTATATTGATATACTAGCTTTGCACAATGTAATGTGAAGGGTCAGCTGTCATTTTATAAATTTGCTTGCAAAAAAACTAGGGAATTCAGGAGAACATTGTTTTCTTCAGATGTTTGAATATATGGGCAATCTAATGTCCAATCAATATTAAGTTAAAGCTTAAATTAAATATACATTGAATATTATAGAAAGGGTACATCAATAAAAAGTTGTAGCATAATTTTAATTCTTTATCTTTCAAAAGTTTTTGTATTCAATAAATGTACACCATGGGCAATATGAATGTGAAATTTAAAAATCAATTAAAAACATTAGCTGAGAATGAAAAAACCCACTACTGTTTTTTTATTAACAGCCTCAGAAATTTGATCCTGTTTATGATTGTAGCCAATACATATGCCTTAATATGGAATGGCAGTTATACAACTGGTCCCTTAATTGCCCAAAGGATGTGGAAATGCCTGACTGTGGTTTCCGAGGAAGGCCAGTTCAAGTGAACAGTGATATCTGCTGCCCTGAGTGGGAATGTCCTTGTAAGTTTGCATTTCTTAAGCGGTGATCTTTTTTTTTTTTTTTAAATCTGGAGAGATTGTTACTTTTTTGAACCTTTCACCTCATCAAGCCAAAGTTATTGTTTTTGAGTTTTCATGATTTGATTTATGATTTTGGCTCACAGTATATAACTTTTAGAGTTGCTTCTTGTCAGACATAATAAGGCTAATTTAACAGATCTTTTAAAAAGAGCAATTATTACTGAAAATGCAGATAGTTAATAGACTAAATCCACTTTCCACCATTTTTATAGGTCGGTGTTCCATGTTGTCAGAACTGAGCATTATTACATTTGATGGAAACAACGCAGCATTATATAGCATGGCTTCTTATATCTTAGTAAGAATTCCTGGTGAAATTATAGTTGCTCATATCGAAAAATGTTCCATGAATCAGGTGGGTCATAATTTATTTTTGCAGTCATTTCATCATAAATCTATAGCTAATGTCTATTGCAACATCAGGGATTCTCATAGGAGGAGGGAGCTCAAGAACTCACTGAGATCGGTCTTCTGATAATGTTTCAGAAACATTTCTGAAAACCTTTCTTATCAATCTATTTAGAGGCATATAAATCCAAATAATGTTTTAAAAAGTCAAATAATGCATTTAAAAGTATTTCTTTTTTTTTTCCAGAATGGAAACTCCTTAAAAAAGCTAGTGAGTATTTGCAAAGTGTTTAGTACATTCATTCTGTTTATCACTACAATTGTGTTTAACTCCGTAAAGTTTTAATTTTTTTCAAATTAAGGCTCCCTCTGGAAGAATCTCTGGACTTTGTTTTAAGAAGTTAAATGTGACAACACCCATACATAAAATAATTGTCAATCGGTTAGCAAGAAAGGTAAGAATACAAAGTTAAAATTTTTTCTCACATTAAATGAAAATAAATTATACAAACAGTTATTTCCAATAAGAGGGAAAATTAAGCATATCAATGGAATTTAATTGTTACATATAGTAATCATTTCATGGACAATATAAAATGTGTTTCTTAATATTATATTTGTCTCTCAATAATGTGCCAATTATTGCAAATATTTTCCCCTGTGAGGTTAACTGCAGGGACCATGTGAAATACACTAGCGACCTCTGAGATAGTGTGATTGGCCAGTCTTCTTTGTGTCAGAGTTAATATCACGTTCCAAATCAGACAGAGTGGAAATGCTATGAAGGAGAGGGATGATGATGTGGAAAAGCATAGTAGCCAAGAACACCGGAATAAAGACCGTTAAGAGAAGAACAGATAGAAGGAGTGGGTTTGAAGTGTTGACATAATTAAGTTTTTGGTGAATAAATGATAGCTAACATAAGAAAAATATGAAAAAATATTTAACTTTTTTGAAATAAATTGAAGAAGCGCAATGTATTATAAAAAAGCAATGCATTATAAAAAATGAAAGGAGCCTTTTGGTTTTACAGGAAAAACTCTTATCCCAAGGAATATGTGTTTGCCAAACAGGAGTGCCTTATGAACTCAGTGCTTCACTCAGTTCTAAGTTATTCTCTGTAAAATATGAAAAAAAAATGTGTAAAGATTTTTTCTTAAAATGGCTGAAGTACTATGTACTTTCTGGAAATAACTCCATTTGTTAGCATAGGTCCATAGATTCTAGACTGAAAATAATATTAAAATGAGCCTAAAAATGTAAGAAGATATTTAAAAGGTTTAATTAAGTAAAACAAAATATATAAATGAGGTACTTTTTTTGAGTGATAGCATTTGCATATACCTTTGAGTTCGATGAGGTTGATATACTTACAGGAAGTGGGTGAGAAGTAAACACAAAGCTGGTCGGTGTCATTATTTGGAGCATTTGGGTGGAAGGACTTATTTTTGGCCCCAGATGAACTCATCACTGATGATTCACTGGTCAGGAACTGTATTCAGCTAATAACAAGTTATTTTGTAAAATGACTTAGTGAGAGTTTAACATGATAAAACAACATAGGTCCTGATCTCAAGTAACTTATACTTGTGCATGATTTGCATAATGTAATTACCTGCTGATTAGAAAGCAATAGGAGGAACAGTGATAGAATTATGACCAAGATATCATAGAAATAAAGAGAAGAGTAACTTAATGTCTTATAGTTTGTAGTCGGATCAAACAGGTCTTTTCTGGGGGAGGTCACACTTAAGATAAATCTTAAAGAATAAGTAGAAAGAAGGAAGAGAAAGAGAAAGTATGTTTCAGCTCAAGGACAGCATTTATGAACAAGATATAAAAATGAGACATTGAATGGTTGGTGAGGCATAACTTCGAGAAATTTGCTGCTAGTTACAGCTCATGGCTTCATGTCATTGCCATTATTTAAAGCACCGTTTTTCAAAGTACAATCCTTGGATTGCCTACATTAGTATTACCAAATACCTGTATAGACTGTATATATTTATTTAGTACATGCTAAAAATACAGTCTATAATCCAATGCAAACCTGCAAAGTAGAATCACTGGGAATCTTGATCTTTAACAAGCCTGACAGATGATTGTTACGAACATTGCAGTTAAGCAAACAATGATTTAGAAGATCAAGGAAAGAATCCAGATTAAGGAAAACATCCAGAAAATAACATTATTATCTTAAATTCATATTAGAAGGATCGTGTTATCAATATAAACATAGATTGAAGGAAACAGACATAGAAGTGTACATAACATAGAAGAAAGTTAAATTTTGAGGAAAATGAAAGGCAATGATGTTAGAACACATATTGACTAGAGCAAGGCACAGCAAAGGAACAATAAAATAGCTTAAAGGTTCTGAGAAGCTGTGGCAGCAGTAAGAAATACATTTTTTTAAAAAATTAAAAAATAGTTTACATTAAATCAGAATAAAGGAATAATCTGTATTCTCCTAATTTGTATATTTAAGTAAATATTTCTTAACAGGTGTATTTATGTTATTCTAGGTAGAAGTGGATTCCATTGTTGTGCCTTTGCCCTTTTCAAGTCAGGAACTGTCCATAGAGGATTCTGGTTCAATGTATGTAATTACTACTCCAGCTGGACTAATCATAAAGTGGTCTCATCTTACAGGAATCATAGACATTCATTTTGGCTTCCGATTTAACTTGTCATCCTACACAGAAGGACTCTGTGGTGAGCGCTGCCCTTCAAATCTTGATTTCGTCTGTTTTTTTTTTTTTTTTTTTCTATTCACGCTATGCCATTTTGGACCCTGTTGCCCCATTTTTCAGATTTGAGATGTGATATTAACTTTCAGTTCCCATGTAAATACGGAAGGAAGCAATGATTTTTCCATAAATGTGCTAAGAAGCAGGAAATAACACTTCAATTTGGGTATTTTATGAAAATACATGCTTACTGCTGTTACTACGATGCTGTTTGTATTTCCACTAGCTCATCTTTATTAGGCATTAATGAAGCGTCAGGCATTATTTTACACATTTTAGCTCACTTAATTTTAAGATCTAGTAAGTAGATAATAGTGTTATCTCAATTTATAAGTGATACAAATGAGGCATAGAAAGTTTAAAGGCTTACATATCTTTGTTTCCTCTTAATTTTTTTAAAAGCTTGAAATCAGGGAAAACTTGTTTAAGTCATCTTGAAAGAACATACCATTCAGGATATTTGTCCTAGTTTTATTATGAAATGTAAAGCTTAGATATCCCATTACATCTAGGTTTAATATTGCAATGTATTACACAGATATATGAAGAGTTTTAAGTCAAAGAAAACAAATTAGAAATATCTGTAGGTACATAATGAAATAAAAAGAATACTGGCTCTGGTGTCTGCTAGAAATTTGAACACAGGTTATTCTCTTTACAGCTGTGTGCTCTGAAGAGAATGTCAGTTTCCTCATCTTTAAAAGTGGACAGTAATATCCATTTTCAAGATTGTTTGGATTACATGTGAAAGTTAATGTAAACACAACACATAAATACACACAGTCAATAAATGTTGGTTTAGTACAAATATATCTATTTTGAATCTCAGTAAATATTAATTAAATAAAAGTTTATGGATCACCTATTGTGTGTCTGACATTATGGTTGAGGCTGACAACTCAAAAATGAGTGGCTAAGTCCTTGCCCTCAATAAATTACACAAAATATCCAAATTTCCTGTTTAAAAATTTGAACATTTTTGGAAATTTTTGCTAAAATGGTTTTCATGGTTCCTCACTTGTTTAGAGTATGCTAAACATAGCATAAATTTCTATGGTGACTTAAGGTTATGATTTGGAAATAGGCATTATTGAGTATATGTACTAAATCAATAGTTATTATTGAGTAATAACTGAGACTGGAAATGCATATTTTCTCCTATAACTTATCACTTTTGAAGGGTTTTATTTCAGTTTGATTTTTATGTTTTTTATCCTTCTCTACTATTAGCTCTTGCTTTCATGTAGACAGCCACTCTGCTAGCTGGATTCTTAACTAAGCGCTGCAGAGAGAGGGCTAGGATCACCTTTATGCTAACCAGGGCTCATGCCCTAAATTCCTTGACCTCCACAATGAGAGAAGTATACTTCATTAAAGGGAAATCTGGGTACTGTCAGGATCACTAGACTAGGTGCTGGCTGAAAAGCTTCTAGTGAGTAAGACTGTTATCCAAACAGAGTCTGAACACTGGAATGAGAGGCTTATATTGACATCTTATTCTACACAGCACTATGAAGTCTGGAGTGGTGACTGAAGTTGCAGTGCAAACATATTTTTACTAGAAATTACCTTTCTCTAGAAAAGTTTAGACTTAAAAAATAGTAGCTCCTTTACAATGTAGTCCACTTAGGTTTTTTTTTTTTAATGTTTAATTGCACGTAGTACCCTGTGTATTTACAAAGGTGAGGCATTGCAACCTTTATTCATCCTGATATATCTCCTTGGGAATTAAGATTTGATGTTTGAAGAAAATTTTTATTCATATATTTTATAGCCCAGAGTCTTGGGAATTAAGAAAAAATATGTCTTAAAGTCGGGTGGGATTTGGGTAAGGTATGATTATAGACCTGGTCTCATTACTTTCCTTGGCTCTGCACTGCATTTGGTGAAGAGTAAGCTCATCCTCAGTTTGGCTTTTCTCAAGGTAAATAGAGGCTGCAGCAGGTCAAGCCATCCCAAGGAAGGGAAATTGCCTGTGTCCTAGAATTCCCAGTTCAAGTCTTGAGCTTGACAATAGTTGTCCCTATGTTGAATAAATTCATGTGCCTAGGTGACTGCTACATGCTTGCTGGTTTATGCCTGGATTACCTGGAACAGTTGCTAATGCAAGGGAATGAAGATTACCTTTATGCCAATCAGAGCCCTCACCTGGAATGATGTCCTGCACTAGGTGATGGAGTAGTGATAGTTCCTGAAAGAAAAGTATTTACTATTTTCAGGCAGAGTTTTCACAGGGAAGTGGAAGCCTGGGAGCCAGTCACCAAATGTCCATTACTGTGGAAAGTACCTTGCCAGGCCACTAGTTACTAAGTTAGAAGATGGTGGTAGTAATGGAAGAGTATAGGAACAGAATTAATGTCTTCTTTCTTAATCTTCTCTGATCTCTTCATGTATCTTGACTTCTAGGCTTTTGATTTCTTTCTTATTGGGTTAAGGCAGTTAGTTCTACACTATTTTATCAAAAAATTAGAACATAATTTAAATAGTTATTTCAGTGTAAAAGTTCAAGGATACATAAACTTGGTACCTTATATGGTAAATCATTTGTTCATTTAAAATCAATTATTTAACTGATTTAGTTGTGCTGTCTACATTAGTTTACGTTTTTTCCTTCTAACTGTCATATATTCTTTCAAGGAATTTGCAATGAAGATCCGGATGATGATCTAAGGATGCAAAATGGCACAATTATTACAAATATGGAAGACATAGGATTATTTATTGAGAGCTGGGAAATTGAGAAATCATTTGAAGTAACAATGAGAAGACCTGTTAGGAATTGTACTGAGCATGATTGCAGCCAGTGCATTGATTTATTAAATAGAAGAATTTTCATTCCATGTCATGATAAAGTAAGTTGGAAGCAACCATAAATAATACTTTCATGTTAGATATGTTGAGAGTAAAAGCCAATACGTTACTGTTCTTGCTATAATGTTCTTCTACTGAGAACAAAACCCCCAACCTTCTGTCAGTATGCTTTGGAATTCAGAATCACTTATTGTTTACAGGGTTACAAACACAAGAAGGATAATTTTATTTCTTTTCTTTATGCTTCGTTAGAATTATATCTACAGCTTTCAGAAAAAAAATGAAAGTTTGTCCTATGAATAAATGTCTCCAGGAGACAGAGATCAATGACATTTGATAACCCAGTATTAAGACCAAGACAGTGAGGCTTTAATCAATTCCTTATGATCCTGGCTTCTTAGGCACATACTTGTAATAGAATCTGTCACTTACTCAATTTACTTGGTCTTTGTTAGTCTCTAACTTTCTGAGTTTAAGTGATTAGTAGGCATTTTAAATAATCTGTATTGTTTAAAAAATCCATTATTAAAGACAAAGGACAAATACAGTATTTCATGATCACTTAACTATACTTTAGTGAGCATCTAGTACATAGAAATCACTGTGTTAGATTCCTGTGATAGAAAATGAATAGGGCGCTCTCCTTGCCCTCAAGGAGCCTAGTAGGAAGGGAAGTCTGCGACCAGATACATTAAAATATACATTATAGAGGTACACAGGATCCCAGGTTTGGAGAAGACTTTATGGAGTTTTAGATTTTTCTTTTCTTTTCTTTTCTTTGAGACAGTCTCACTCGGTCGCCTAGGCTGGAGTGTAGTGGCACGATCTCGGCTCACTGCAACCTCTGCCTCCCAGGTTCAAGTGATTCTCCTGCCTCAGCCTCCGGAGTAGCTGGGACTGCAGGTGCCAGCGACCATGCCCAGATGATATTTTTAGTACAGGCGGGATTTCATCGTGTTAGCCAGGATGGTCTCGATCTCCTGATCTCGTGATCACCCACCTCAGCCTCCCAAAGTGCTGGGATTACAGGAGTGAGCCACCGTGCCCGGCCCAGAGTTTTAGATCTTTGAATTGTTTAAAAGTATGAGTTTGCTAGGAGAGAAGAGGGAGGGATGGAGTTCCAGGCAGAGATAACAATGCAATGGTCCCTCAGTGGGAGGTTGGTTCCAGGACCCTCACAGATATCAAAATCCTTGGATGCCCAAGTCCCTTTATAAAATATAGTATAGTATTTGCATATAACCTACACAATTCTCCCATATATGTTAAATCATCTCTAGATTACTTATAATACCTAATGCAAGGTAAATGCTATATGAATAGTTTTTACACTGTATTATTTTTTACATTTTTATTATTTTTTACATTTTTATTATTTTTTATTCTTGTATTTTTTTTTTTTTTTTTACTTTCTTTTCCTGAATATTTTTGAGAGCTTCTTTGGAGGTTCTAGCAGGGGAGTGCTGCTACTCGTATACCCTTGACCAAAGGCCGGTCCTCTGTCGTGGATAGTCGTCCTTTCAACCAAATGTACACCTTCAGGAGGGACGTAAATGGAGCAATGAGGGAGGAAGGGACACTTGCTTAGCGAGCCAGATCAGCCGAATCAACCCTGGCAGTCAGTAGGATGACAGATGTCACAGCGAGATCTCTCTCACATCGGTTTTTCTGAATATTTTTCATCCGTGGTTGGTTGAATCTATAGATGTGGAAACCGGAAACCCTGGGTAAGGGGGGCTGACTGTATATGCAAGAGAAAGTTTGGTTTAAAGGCCATGTGAGGAAAACATTAAAAGAGTTTGGTGCAACATCTACGAAGGGAAGAGTCAGGGAAGGAAAGCAAGGGAATTGTCAAGTCAGGAAGGAGCTCACTGTGAATGACTTTTGATGCTGCCCTACGCGTTCCCTGAGGGAAAAGACGAAAGTATGAAGTCATGGGATAAAAATGGCATATCTTTGTGGAACTTCAGTTTTACATGGAGATTTGGATGAAAATAAGTTTTAAATGTTCACATTTTTAAAATGCATGCACATAAACATGAAGAAATAGCAAACACTTTAAAACTCATTCAGTGCCACTTTAGTCTGTCTTTTTAAAGCATCATGATTTTTTAAAATTGAGTTTTTAACTGGGAACTTGAAAGGTTGGTTATATCAGGAAACTTTCAGCTTGACTATTCAAGGCATAATGAAGCAATACAGGATACCATTTAGTCTGTGATAGCTTCCACTTTTCCCTTATAATCTTCCAGTATACAAAAATCAGCTGGGTGTGGTGGCACACATCTGTAATCCCAGTTATTCAGGAGGCTGAGGCAGGAGAATTGCTTGAACCTGGGAGGTGGAGGCTGCAGTGAGCCGAGATCGCGCCATTGCACTCCAGCCTTAATGTTTACTTAAAGTGTGTGGGTTTTGTTTATTGTAGAAACGTAAATGGGCACCAAAGTATGTTGTGTCTTATGCTGGAAAATCTAAATCAACAACCACATAAAACTATTCCTATGGTAACATCTAAAAACCAATCATGCAGAATTTAAGGATAATTACTAGAATATTTTGCTTTATTGTTTATTTTTATAAATAACAAGTAATCTTGGCTCAAAAGGTTTCTTCAGAACTAGTTTTAGAATCATTTGGAAAGTCAGGCTTGTCCATCAAGATCCTCATTAAACCCATCACTCTCTTCACAAGGAACATCTTGCTTTTATATTTTCTTTGGCTGTTCAATGATGGGATAAATTTTTATAATTTTTTAAGTGTTATAGTTTGAATATCTTTCAACAAAAGAAAGTTAATTTGCCATTTTATCTGCTACATAGATATAAATCAATTTAAAGAAGGCATTGGCTATATATTATATAAAATATATATTAATATATACTATATAATATATTATAATATATAATATATAATAATATATTATATATTATATATAATAATATATAATATATTATTATATATTATATTTTATATATTATTATATATAATATATTATTATATATTATATTTTATATATTATTATATATAATATATTATTATATATTATATTTTATATATTATATATTATATTTTATATATTATTATATATAATATATTATTATATATTATATTTTATATATTATATATTACATTTTATATATTATTATATATAATATATTATTATATATTATATTTTATATATTATATATTATATTTTATATATTATATATAATATATTATATATTATATTTTATATATTATAATATATTATATGTTATATTACATATTATAATATATAATATATTTTATATTTATAATATATGTTATATATTATGTGTAAAAATATATATATTATATATATATATATTTTTTTTGAAGAGTCTTGCTCTGTCATCCAGGCACTGATGTCATCCAGTACAGTGGCGTGATCTCGGCTCACTGCAGCCTCCACCTATCAGATTCAAGTGATTCTCCTGCCTCAGCCTCCTGAGTAGCTGGGATTACAGGCATGTGCCACCAGGTCTGGCTAATTTTTTGTATTTTTAATAGAGATGGAGTTTCACCACGTTGGCCAGGCTGGTCTCACACTCCTGACCTCAAGTGATCCACCTGCCTTGGCCTCCCAAAGTGTTGGGATTACAGGTGTGAGCCATCACACCTGACCATGGCTATAATATTTTTACAGTCAGAGTTGAAAATATAATTTTTCATCATGGAAAGAAAAGATAAAAAGTAAAACCTAAATAATGTAAATGGATTATTTTAACAGTAATGGTCAAGAAGAACTCACAAAATTGGCTTATTTTGCAGATTTTTTTCAAGAGTGACGAATTAAAAATACTATAAAAAAGTTTGAGAATAAGATAGAAATAATTGACTGTAGGACCTACTAGTACTTTCAGACTCTCAAGTACTCAAAGCCTCTAGATGTGTTTCCTTGAGAAACTAAAAGAGACCCTTACAAAGCTTATGAGGATTCTATACACAGTAGCCTGTGTCTTCAGACAACATCTTTAGCTGCATTCTGGTCATGATGATTCAGTGATAACTCTGGCACAGTCCATACAATAGTGGAAAATGCATTTTCTTTTTACCCACATAGTTCTTGGATATTGCAAAACGTAGGTAGAGAAGACCCAGTATTACCATCATGCTGAACTCGATATTTGGCATCAAACCTCCTCAATTCACTGCAGATTTCTTACGTGGATATTAAGGGATTGAATGCAATATCAAAGTGCCCATTAATCCATGAGATAGGCAGGGTGTATTTCTTTTTCTCTCAAAGCCTCAAGTCTTAAGACATTATTTTTATTTAAAAGACACAGACTATTAAGCACCAGAATGTAAAACTTGCATGACCTCAAAAAAATACTTCAAAGAAATTTTGAGTTTATAGTGACTTCTTTGGGCTGAACTCTAATCAACCTTGAGATAAAGTTGCCCTTTCTCTACCTTCTGCTTCTAAAAGTTACTTTGATTAAAGTCCTGTTGCAAGAAAAAAAAGAAAGTTAAGAATTAAAAAAAAAGGGAGGGTCATGACAATTTGCTCAATAGATCTGTATGAAGGTCTGAAGAAGATAGGCTAGGCAGGTATAGTAAGGTAGCTAATTAAAAGGTCTCTGAGTAGTTTTTATTTATTTTCTTGTTTTAACCTTTTATTGTGGTAATGTTTACATATTCTCAAAAGTGGTGGGAACAGTATAAGAACCTTTCAGTGTCCGTCATCCAGATTAAAAAACCATTTAAAAATTGCCTCTTTTTTTCTGCCTATCTTCTTCACTCCTTCTGCCCACACCCCGCCCCTGTTGAATTATTTTAAAGCAAATCTACTTTGGGAAAATGATGATGGACTCTGCTGGTCAGTGGGAAGTAAGTGAGGACAGCAGCACGTTCAGAAAAGAAAGATGGCATTTGGGAGATATTTGGGATGTGGAATGGGCAGGATTTAAGGACCAATTAGATGTTAGTGCTAAGGGAGGGTGAGCATTTGTAGATGACTTCAACTTTCTAACTTAAACAGGGTAACATATCGAGATAAAGAAATTCTTGATGGCTTGTTGATACTCAATCTGTTCCATCCAAGCTATCACTAAGTCATGTTGAGTCCACTTCCAAAATATATTCAATATCCATGCATTTCTTCCCACCACCATTTGAATCCAGACAACCATCATCTCTTGCCTGGTCCAATGACAATGCTTTATAATTTGAATTTTTTTAACAGAACATCAGACAGTTTAATAGATGCTTCCCTTGACTTATATCTTTTTTTTAAATTATAATTTATATTCAGGGATACATGTGCAGAACGTGCAGGTTTGTTATATAGGTATACAAGTGCCACGGTGGTTTGCTGCACCCAACAACCCATCAACCCGTCATCTACATTGGGTATTTCTCCTAATGCTCTCCCTCCCCTAGTCCCCCACCCCCCGACGGGGTGTATGATGTTCCCCTCCCTGTGTCCATGTGTTCTTATTGTTTAACTTCCACTTATGAGTGAGAACACGTGGTGTTTGGTTTTCCGTTCCTGTGTTAGTTTGCTGAGAATGATTGTTTCCAGCTTCATCCATGTCCCTGCAAAGACATGAACTCATCCTTTTTATGGCTGCATAGTATTCCATGGTGTATATGTGCCACATTTTCTTTATCTACTCTATTATTGATGGGCATTTGGGTTGGTTCCAAGTCTTTGCTATTATGAACAGTGCTGCAATAAACATATGTAGAATGATTTATAATCCTTTGGGTAGATACCCAGTAATGGGATTGCTGGGTCAAGTGGTATTTCTGGTTCTAGATCCTTGAGGAATTGCCACACTGTCTTCCATAATTATTGAACTAATTTACACTCCCACCAACAGTGTAAACATGTTCCTCTTTCTCCACATCCTCTCCAGCATCTGTTGTTTCCTGACTTTTTAATGATTGCCATTCTAACTGGTGTGAGATGGTATCTCACTGCGATTTTGTTTTGCATTTCTCTAATGACCAGTGGTGCTGAACTTTTTTCTCATATGTTTGTTGGCCGCATAAATGTCTTCTTTTGAGAAGTGTCTGTTCCTATCCTTCACCCACTTTTTGATGGGGTTGTTTGTTTTTTTTTGTAAATTTGTTGAAGTTCTTTGTAGAGTCTGGATATTAGCCCTTTGTCAGATGGATAGATTGCAAAAATTTTCTCCCATTCTATAGGTTGCCTGTTCACTCTGACGATGGTTTCTTTTGCTGTGCAGAAGCTGTTTAGTTTAATTAGATCCCATTTGTCAACTTTGGCTTTTGTTGCCATTGTTTTTGGTGTTTTGGTCATGAAGTCTTTGCCCATGACTGTCCTGAATGATATTGCCTAGGTTTTCCTCTAGGGTTTTTATGGTTTTAGGTCTTACATTTAAGTCTTTAATCTATCTTGAGTTAATTTTTATATAAGGTGTAAGGAGGGGATCCAGTTTCAGTTTTCTACGTATGGCTAGCTAGTTTTCCCAACACCATTTATTAAATAGGGAATCATTTCCCCATTGCTTGTTTTTGTCAGGTTTGTGAAAGATCAGATGGTTGTAGATGTGTGGCGTTATTCCTGAGTCCTCTGTTCTGTTCCATTGGTCTATATGTCTGTTTTGGTACCAGTACCATGCTGTTTTGGTTACTGTAGTCTTCTACCACTGAGCTTCATCCTCGTTTGCAAATCTCTACAAAGCAGGCAGAATAATATCTTAAAATTATAAACAGAATGTGTGATTTCTCTACCTAAAATCCTTCACTGTATTTCACTTAGAGTACATTCCAAAGTTCTTACCAGGGCTGTCAATGTCCTCTATAATCTGGCCCACCTATTTCTCCAGCCACGTCTTGTGCTACACTCTTCTTGTTTGCTAAGCTCCAACCATTGTTGCCTCCCTTAATATTACAAGCTCTCTTAATATTCCAAGAGTTTTTTCTGCCAAAATGCTCTTCTTCTTGCTGTTTCCCCAGCTGGAATACTTTTTTCTTTCAATCCTTTTTAGCATGGTGGCTTCTCTTCATCTTACTCAAAGGCTTTGTTTTTGTAGTTGTTGAGATCCACAAGCAGAGAACAGGTCTGTTTTATTTATCTTTATTCTTATGCATAGTACAGTGCCTGATATGTAGTTAGGTTCCCAATAAATGATAAAAGTGTTCATCAGTTAATAAGTAAGTAGAGGATACAGAAGAATCAGCTTTTGTGGGCTAAGTAGAGAAGGGATACATTTTTTTTCTTTTTTTTGGACAGATTAAGTCATGTGCATCATCAGAGTAAAAACATCGAGCAGAAACTCTGGAGTGTAATTCGGGAGCTCAGAGGAGATAAGTTGAGGCCAGAGATGAGGTTGGAAGAGTTATTAGTATATGGATTTTTAAAATAATGATAATTTATGATGTGCCAGGTTTTTTCTGTACATTTTCCATATATTAGCTCATTTAATTTTCACAGCAGTCTTAAGTAGTAGTAGTTGTTACTATTAACGCTATTTCACATATGAAGAAACCAAGACAAAGAAGGTTTAAATGCCCCAGATGGTGATAGAAACCATGGGAATGGATGAGCTTGGGGAGAGCATTTTCAGTGAGAGAACA
This sequence comes from Pan paniscus, assembly GCF_029289425.2. Lineage (NCBI taxonomy): Eukaryota > Metazoa > Chordata > Mammalia > Primates > Hominidae > Pan > Pan paniscus. The sequence continues at coordinate 88,391,701 of NC_073259.2, forward strand.
TGACCATTGAGGATGGGATCTAGTAAAACAGAATGAGAGGTAGGTAGAAGAAACAATGACCAAGTAGATAGAAAGGCAATGGAGCGCGGTACCTTTGAAGTTCAAGGAGAGAACATTTTAAGCAAGTGGACGTGCTAATGGCAATATAGGCTTCTGAGAGATCACGGAGGGTTTAGAATATCAATTTAATTGCATTTGATTAAAAGAAGGCTATTAATGACTAAAGCAAGTATTCTGTGCAAAGTAAGGTGGTTGGAAACTGGGAGGATTTCCCAAAGACTTTGAAAAGAAAGTCAAATCTTAGGGTTTTTTTCTGCATCTTCAAAAATATTTAATTTTATTTTTATATTGACAGATAAAATTGTATGTGTTTACTGTGTACAACGTGGTGTTTTGAAGTGTATATACATTGTGGAATGATGAAATCTAGCTAATCAACAAATGCATTACCTCATGTGATTATCACTTGTGTGATGATAACACTTTACATCCACTCTCAGCATTTTTCAATAATATAATATTATAGTCAACATGCTGTACAATAGATCTCTTGGACTTCTGCCCATCTAACTGAAATTCTGTACCCTTTAACAACATCTTCCCATCACTTCAGTCCCTGGTAACCATAATTCCTTGCTCGATTCTATAAGATCAACTTTTTTAGTTTTCACATGTGAGTGAGATCATGTAGTGTTTGTTTTCCTGTGCCTGGCTTATTTCACTTAACATCATGTTCTCTGGGTTCATTCATGTTGTCACAAATTACACGATTTCATTCTTTTTAATGGATAAATAATATTCCATTGTGTATATTTACCAAATTTTCTTTCTTCGTTCATTCATTGGCAGACCTGTAGGTTGATTCTATATTTTGGCTATTGTGAATAATGCTGCAGTAAACATGGATGTGCAGACATCTCTGTGACATACTGATTTCATTTCCTTTGGATATGTACATAGTAGTAGGGTAGCTCAGTTATATAATATTACTATCTTTAATTTTTTTGAGAAACCTCCATATTGTTTTCCACAATGGCTGTACTAATTTACATTCCACCAACAGTGTGCAAGGGTTATCTTTTCCCTACATCCTAGCCAATGATCGTTATTTTTTGTCTTTTTGATAATACCCATTCTAACGAGTGTGAGGAAATATCACATTGTGGTTTTAATTTGTACTTTTCTGATGATTAATGATAATAAACATTTCTCATGTACTTGTTGGACATTTGCACATCTTTTTTTGAGAAGTATCTATTCAGTTCCTTTGACCATTTTTAAATTGGGTTATTTGTTTTCTTGTTATTGAGTTGTTTGAATTCCTTATGTATTTTGGATATTAACCCATTATTAGATGTATAGTTTGCAAATATTTTCTCCCATTCTATAGGTCGTCTCTTTACTACATTGATTGTTTCCTTTGCTGTGCAGAAACTTTTATTTTGATGCAATCCCATGTGTCAATTTTTTCTTTTGTTTTCTGTACTTTGGGGTTCATATGCAGAAAATTACTGCTCAGACCAGTGTCCTAGAGCTTTTCCTCTGTTTTTGTCTAGTGGTTTTGTAGTTTCAGGTTCTACAGTTAAGTCTTATAGTCTCTTTTGAGTTGATTTTTTGTATATGATGTGAATTAAGGATCTAATGTTATTCAACTGCTAGTGGATATTCAGTTTTCCCAGCACTATTTATTGGAGATACTTTTCTTTCCCCATTGTGTACTCTTGGCACCTTTGTCAAAAATCAGTTGGCTGGCTGTAAATGTGTGGATTTATTTCTGGGTCTCTGTTCTGTGTCCCATAGGCCTATATGTCTGTTTTCTTGCCATTGTGTTTTGTTGTTGTTGTTGTTGTTTTGTTTGTTTGTGTTTGAGATACAGTCTCACTCTGTTGCCAGGCTGGAGCACAGTGGTGCGATCTCGGCTCACTGCAACCTCTGCCTCCCGGGTTCAAGTGATTCTCCTGCCTCAGCCTCTGGAGTAGCTGGGATTACAGGCACACGCCACCACACCTGGCTAATTTTTGTATTTTTAGTAGAGACGGAGTTTCACCATGTTGGCCAGGATGGTGTGAATCTCTTGACCTCGTGATCCACCCGCCTCAGCCTCCCAAGCCATTGGTTTTTATAGATACAGACCCTGAAGAAAAATAGATGGACTATGAAAAAATACTATTTTTATCGGATACTTTGGCCTGTGTCAGAATTTGGCATCTGAATTTAGATACTTAGTATGTGCCTGTTGAATAATGAGTTGAGAGAAAAATGGAATAAATATTGTCACATGCTGCATTATTTATATTTCAGGTGTCTCTAGATCAAAATGGAACATATTCTATAGGAAAAAATGAGTAAATTGAGGTGTGCCAATTTTTATAAATTATGTAACTAATATTGAATGTTAATAAAAGTTTTGAGAAGCATTTGTAACTTTATTTAATAAGCAATGCTGTATACCATTAGAGAATGCTTTGTGAGCTTCCAATTTAATCTATAATTTTTCAAACTCTTATTCAGTATATGGAAAAGGCAATTGTAGCCCACAGTGGATATTAGAAATAAATTTTTTCTTGGCTCCACATACTCTGTTTTCTTTTCCATCTTTATAAGAAAGATTTGTGTAGATTAGTGCAGATGGTATTTGTCTTATTTAAATGTGTTTAGAGTGATGTTTAATATTAAGAATTTTTGAAAATGTGAAGTCTATGATGAAGTATAATGAATATTAACTTGCTACCCTTTGATTCTCCAAATAATCTTAGTCTAGCTTAGGGCTTTCAGAGAAATAAAACAATATAACTTATTTCAAGGCAAAAATGTTTCTCTAGGTTTCACCGGAAGACTTTTGTGAAAAGATGTGGATCAATTATACCTATTTTTGGAACTATGAATGTGATGCACTTTCTGCATATGTGGCTCTGTGCAACAAGTTTGATATCTGTATTCAGTGGAGAACACCTGATTACTGCTGTGAGTAACTGTTAACTGAATAATATTTTTCCATCATAAATAAATTTCACTTTTGCAATCACTTCTTTCCTTCTTTTTCTTTTTTTATCATGAACTAATTTAGTAAGCATAAAATGCACAGAAGAAGCTATGACAAACACAAGTTACATCACTTGATTTCAGAAATAAAACAGTCACACATGAAGCTCCCTTTGTGCCTTCTCCAGCCCTTCCCTTTCTCTTTTCCCTGAGAGGTAATCACTATTCAAGAGGGGCATTGCTGATTCATCGGGAATGTGTGTCATCTCCAATTTCACTAGACACTGTCAAATTGTTCTCCACTAAGATTATACCATTTATAACCCCACCATCTGAGCATTTAATTTTTAATAGTATGACTTTTTACAATCATTGACAATCCACAAGGATTTTCTAAAACATCATTTATAAACTGCTCACCAATAGTAATTTATTTTGACAGTGAAGGATCAAACCTAAATATACAACATTTTTCTTTTTTATGATTTGGTTGAGTTATATACTGAAAGTGTATTTCGGTTATAATTCTGAGTAGACTGTTATCTCTTACTGCACAGAGCAATAATTTCATAATAGTTGATTGTATATTTATGCCAACCAGACTTGGGCTGCCTGTTGGTGATATTTATTTGTTATACATCTGATAAGCGTTTCCTACCATAACAGCTAATCCTAGCAGACCCTTAGAAAATGTTTAAAAATTACAAAAAATGCAAAAAACAAACACATTGATGCCTTTGTTTCTGATTTCTGGTTACAGAGTAAATGAAAAATGGACTTTGAAGAGACTAAAATTTGCAAAATATATTTTCTAAAAGAAATCTGACATTTCTTTCTTTTACTAGAATTTAAATAGGTTACTTTTATCTTTAGCAAATTTTGTCTCCTATTCTTCAAAGCCCTGAGTTGCCCAGAGGGGAAGGAATATCAACCCTGTGTGCGACCTTGTGAAGCAAGAACGTGCCTGAACCAATGGTTCTATGGACACACTTCTTGTTTGAACCTAAGAGAAGACTGTGTGTGCAAAGATGGAACTATTCTTCACAGGCCACATTCAACCCAGTGCATTCCAGAGAAAGAGTGTGGTAAGACACAAAGTACAAAATGACTTCTCAGGAATCCGGCAAACAAAAACATTTTTTAGATATTGCAGAGATGTGCTAACAAAGGTTTATCAAAGACAGCCTGTGTTGGAAAGGAAATGAGTTTGTTTGTAGTTTGATTTTAATATGATTTCAAGAGAAGTTAATTGTTACAAAAGCTTCAGTGGTAATGTGTTTTAATCTTTATATCTGCCCATAGTAACTGAGAAAAAGCATGGGAAATCAAGAATTAAGAGTGTGGATTATGGACTGAACTCAAAGTCAACTTAATTCATGTATTAGTTGTTCACTTTTACTCCTATGAGTCTCAGGTTATGCATCTGGAAAGTGAGGAAAATAATAGTACTTATAAGGTTAGTGTGGGGCTACATAATTTAGTAGAAAGCATTTTGCATTTGACATGGTGCCTTGAGAAAGTAAGCATGTAAGAAATGGCAGATGGTACTATTATCTGGGTACTATGATTTGGATGTGGTTTGTTCCCACCAAAACTCATGTTGAGGTTCGATCCTCCGTGTGGCAGTGCTGGGAGGTGTGGCCTAGTGGGAGGTGTCTGGATCATGGGGCCACTGCCCTCATCAATAGATAATGCCTTCTCAAGGTTGTGAGCGAGTTATTGCTCTTGTGAGACTAGATTAGTTCTAGCAGAAATGGAATCTTTCCCTAAAATACAGATTGTTATAAAGGGAGTTTCCTCCTCATATTTTATTCCTCTTCACATCTGTCCACTTCTCCTTTGACCTTCTGCCATAGTACAAGGCAGGAGAAAAACCCTCACTGGAAGCTCAGTAGATGCTGGCGCCATGCCCCTTGAACTTCCCAGCCAGCAGAAGTGTGATTAAATGAACCTCTTTTCTTTATAAACTATCCATTTTCAGGTATTCTCTTAGAGCAACACAAAATGGACGAAGATACTGGAGGAACACATCTAGTATTTGTAATTATATTTTCGAACAATGTTATTTTGTTGCATTGTCTCCATGGTGGTGGCAGATGAAAAAGTGCAAAATTGAGATGATTGCAGCACAGGAATTGTCAGTCATAGGCCTCTTCATTACGATCAAAAGAAAATGAATTGACTAATAATTAAAGAAAAAGGCAAGGAGAAGTGAAATGCATATATAGTTTCAGAAACAAGCTAGTGTTTGCCAGTATAGAAAGTATCTGTGGAAGACTTTGAGAATATACACATGTGCTTATATTTGTTCTTTAGAGATCTATGAGATTTGGTTTGATAGCAAATAGGATAAGAGTTCATTGGAGGCTGGGGATATGGTTGATAAATACATTTATCATTATTATTCCTTAAAAGAACTACTAGATGGTTGTATTTATCATAAAATAAAACTTTTACTTAAAAGTAATAGTCACTACGTAATATTTTGCCTGATTGCCTACTTTTTACTTTTAGATTTTAAAGCAGAAATATTTTGAATTTTCATATGATATAAATGTTATATGAGGTAGGGACTACCTTGTTTTCTCATCCCACTCATTTTTAACAGTTACTATTTTCAAACGAATTTAAATTTATATTATTGAATTTGATTAGGCTAAATAAATTATATTAACAGGACTTAAAATGTGTCAAAAATAATAGATAATTTCATTTATAGAAGAAGACATACAGATTTACAGATGGTTGTAAAAGGAAAGAAACTTTTTCTTTTACTTTTTTCTTTTCTTTCTTTCTTTCTTTCTTTCTTTTTTTTTTTTGAGACAGGATCTACTCTGTTGCACAGGCTTGAGTACAGTGGTCATAGCTCACTGAGACCTCAAACTCTGGGCCTCCAGTGATCCTCCCACCTTAGCTTCCTGAGTAGCTGGGACTACAGGCATGCCACTACACTTCGCTAATTATTTTTCTTTTTGGTAGAGACAAGGTCTTACTCTGTTGCCCAGGCTGGTCTCAAACTCCTGGCCTGAAGCAGTCCTCCCTCCTCAGCCTCCCAAAGTGCTGGGATTATAGGCACGAGCCACTGCATCTGACCAGGAAAAAAATATTTTCTGTGGACTAAGTATAAACTTTCATTAAAGAAAAATGTAAGTTAGTGGTGATGAAAGAGAAATCTGAGAAAAACAATAGACTTGTGACACATCATCATGTCACTGGGCCATGTCACAGTCTGAAACCAAAACATGGTGGCATGATTTATTTTAGTGCCCAGGTTTTGAATGTTATAATACTGTTCATCTTTTTAAGCATGCACTGATAGTGAAGACCAACCCCGCACTGCTGGGGAGATTTGGAATGGGGGCATTGATGAATGCGCTCTATACAAATGTTTGGAGAATGGAAGCATTATCCCTATAGAACCTGACTGTGATGAAGAGCCCATGCCAGTTTGTGAACGAGAAGCTGAAGTTGTCATGGGCATCATTGATAAATGGACCTGCTGTTCAAAGGAAGTTTGTGGTATGTATGCAGAAGCCTTATAGTCAATTGATTCCACAAAATATGTTGATATTCTTTGTGAAAAAGCAGAGCATATATAATGCTTTGTATTTTTAAAAAAGGGCCATAAATGTCATTTTCTCAAAGCAAGTTTTGTTTCATTACAATTCTGTTGAATACACATGAAAAACTCTGGCTATTCACAGTTAATAACACTCAACAAAACATGAGAAGAGGAAAGATCTGGAAATCTTTGATGTATGAATCAAGGGTGAAAGACAATAATAGAAAAATGTCAAAGCTGCTGCATTTTCATATATGGCCCACTTTGTTAGCTGAATGGGTTAACTGCAGTGTAAAAACATGCATAATGAGAGTCATTTCCCCTCTTTGAGTTTCCTGCCTTGAGTTGGCAGTCATTTCCCTGCTTTGAGTTGGCAGATTTTAGTTGTGTTCACTAATATTTTAACAGTTTTTCTTATTTATAGGATGTGACACGACTTTGTGTGAAACTACCATTCCAACATGTACAAATAGTCAAAAATTGATTGTTGGCCACAGTCCTCTTTCTTGCTGTCCACAGTACAAATGTGGTAAGTAATCAATATAGAAAATTAAGAGTGAGGTTCATTGTTCATTCGGAACAGTGAATTAGATTCTCATTCATTGTGTCTCCAAGAGAATTATTTATTATAAAAATTGCGGACTTGTCTTGCTAATTTTTTAAACCTGGTATATATCTTTCATATATATGTATATATATATGATTAAGAACTTTAAAATAAGTTATTTATTACTAAATTCAAAGAGAGGTAAACACTATGTCATTTTTTTATTATGCTATACAAATTTTCTAATTTAATTGTGTTTCTGCAGATTGTGACCCATTGAAATGCCCCAGTATTTCAACACCAGAATGCAGAGAAGACCAATTCATGATTCAAGTTCAACAGGAAGAACCTTGTTGTTTTTCCCCTTTTTGTGGTGAGTATTGTAGAGATAATTTCTTGGAAGAAGAGAAAGGATCTAGGAAAAAAATCTCTTATTTGATGTGAATTTTATGACACTGATGGTAAGCAATATTCTGATGTTATACGAATTCAACTGAATGAGAACTGTTGTAAAGAAAGTATGACATTTTAAATGACTAGACAATCATAATAAATACCTTCCCCCATCAACAAAAACTACATACATCAGTCCAAATATGACCAAGATATTTAAATCAAGCTTTTTAAATAAGGCCAATACCTAATTTTTTCGAAGAAAAATTTAGCACTGGCTTTCCTTGAAGAACCAACTTGAATAATGGGCTCTGCTAAGACTTTATAGGATGTCTTTAAAACTTCATGTCCTGTATATCATGTTTGAGGTATGATGATCTCAAAAAAGAATGGCAGAAAGAAAGAGTGACTGGAAAATGACTGGAGCTAAATATTCTGCCTGGTGAACTGAATATTGAAATATAAAGAATTCTCTAATTTTTTTTCAAATGAATCATTGTATCCAAGATTGCTTGGCGATTAATGTAGGTTTCAGAAGTAATCAAAACAATTTCTTTGCATCAGTTAAGATTCATTGACTGCAAGTGGCAAAACTGATTGATTCTGGCTAGCTTTAGCACAACCTGTTATTGGAAGAATCTGGGGAAGTAGGACCAAAATGAAGCAGAACAGTCAAGCCCTAGGAAGGAGAGAAACCAGCTGTTCTAGGTAGAAGTTACTAATGATTGAGCCAACTTTATTTTTTTCTTCAGTTGATGTGTCTCTATATATGACTCAAATTCCATCCAAAGGGATTCCGATTACTCCTATGTGGGTTGTTTCTACAGAGTGGCCTGGTTGACGCACCTTTAAAGATAGTCACTCAAAAAGGTGTAGGTGGTGCATTTCCTCAAGGTCATTCAGAGACTAGTTATCAAAGGTGGGAGGGCATGCTGAAGCAGCCCAAAAGAACAAATGCCTACGACATTTTCATCCCTAAATGAGAGTAATCAATGATAGTGAATTAAGAAAACATAAATATAATAAATAAACAAGTGACCTTTTGATTCTAATGAGAACAAATTACCTAGGAAATCTGAATGTTCTACCTTTCTGGTAAGATGGTGTTCTATATGTCACTGTGCTTGGAAATCATAAGGCAATATACTCAGCGAGTATTATTATTTTTATGGCCAAATAAGGAAATATACCTTGTGTTTCTTTTACTATTTTCTTAAACAAAATTGATTTGATTTATGTATGGTAATTTAAACTCATATTATAATTCATGGTTTTTAGCTCAGCTGTGATTTTTGGCTTCTTGTTTTACCTTAGTTTGTGAATCTTGCACCAAACCTGTTCCACTATGTCATGATGGGGAATTTCTCACAGTAGATCTTAATAGCACACACTTCTGTTGTCCTCAGTATTACTGTGGTAAGTGTATATTAACTATTCTAAAATATTTAGATGTGTTCAATGTTTAAGAAGCCCAGTGCATCTTAGTTGGCTGTTACATCAGACCCTTTTTCAAAGTTTTTCATTTGATGAGCTATCCTAGCACCAGTACTCTTTTTGTACCTGTTTATATGTCAATTGTTTTATCTTCACCAACACATGGCAATCTGATGGTGGGAGAGGTAGCACTTGGGAAATATGAATCCATGCATTAATGTAATGGCAGTGAACTAAATGGTAGGTAATGAGAAATGGCAACTCTATAAAATTCATCTTTACCCATGTAATTTTTCTTTTTAGTATGTGAGCCAAACCTTTGTCCTATGCCATTACTCAACTGTGCAGAAGATATGAATCTTGTGAAAGAAAATGTATCTGGTCAATGTTGCCCAACATGGCACTGTGGTAACTAATTTTCATATTTTAAGGTTTCATTATAATAAGTTAATTATTTTGATCAATGTAAATATGTTGATTTTTGCCTTTTAGAATGTAACTGTGAAAACCTTGTTATGCCAACTTGTGAAGTGGTAAGAACACATATTTTGATTGACTTGTCATATTTATTTAAATCTGTTTATTCTTCCTTTATCTCTCTCATTTCTAAATTCTTCTTAGAGTTAATAAAATTACCCACATTAAATTGTACTAAAGTAGATTAAAATAATGTGCTCTGATATTAGGAAATAGTCAATAAGTTATATTTTAGTTGAGATAGGAAAGTACAATACATTATTTTTTAACTGCTGATAGAATCTGCTAATCTTATATCTACTTCAGTTCCCTGTATTAAAATGAAGCAAAATACTGAAAAAAATTATCTTAATATTGAGTGGTGTTGCTAATGATTCTTTAAGAAAGTGAGCTAATAATGCCTCTGTTGTAGAGGAGAAGGGGGTATAAACATGGAACAGCCTGTTTCTTCTTAAGCGTTATCTGCGAACATGTAAACCTTATAGAAATTTCAAATATTTAATTTTTAGAAATAACTAGGATAACTCTGGTGTCACTTATTTAATCCTTAAATGTATCCCGTGGTACTTTACAAGTCTTTGTTTTCTTTAACTATCTTCATGATATGCTGATAAGGCTTGAGAAAGACAATATATTCCTGGTGCTATTTATTAGAGAAGACAACGTTTTATTTCACAAAGACATTTTACTTTTCTTTTCCTTCTCAAACAATGTGTACACTTAGAGAATTCTTTCAGAATCTCCAGTTCAAAGCTATATTATGAAGAATGAATGAGGTACTTTTTAAAGTAAAAGAACTCTTCCTAGGATGACACTGTTTTATTTAAAAAGCATTAATCCAACATTTGCTTTAATGATGCTTTCATCTATGGTTTACAGAGAATGTTTAAACTTTACAAATGACTTTCATAATAATTCTCTCATTTGATTATTTTGTGTGTACACTTTATATACATCTACACAAGAGCAGAATTATGATGCCATGTATTTCTCTAGTCCTTCACAGTTACATAACATATTCAGTATACTATCTTATTGAATCTTTACCAAGTCAGCACTTTAGCTCATTTTATAAATGAGAAAGATGAGGTCTAAGGGAATAAATTATTGACTAAGCTTTTCAGGATTCTAACAAAGGATTGCTTTTTGTGTGTATATGTTTGCATATTCCTTATTCTTTCTACTTTGCCTTAACTCTTTATTTCCCTTAGAAAATGTAGCCAAGGCACAACTTGAAACAAGAATGAAAGAGAGTGTGAGACTGCCTTGTTTCTACCTTTCTCTAGCTGTGGCTCACTTAGGCAGTAAAGAAATTAATATAATTTAAATGCGTAGTATCTGACATATAGGAAGGGCTCATTCAGTATTAGTTATAAGTATTAGTTTTTTTTGACACATTAAAACGTAAATTTCTTAATTTTTTTCCCTTTACAAGTCTGACCTAGCCCTTTTCTACTTTCTATCTTTTTTCTGGGACACATAGGTTGGTTTGTTTCTCTCACTCCCTCTCTCTCCCCCTCTCTCCCACTCTCTCTCCCCCTCTCTCCCACTCTCTCTCCCCCTCTCTCCCCCTCTCTCCCCCTCTCTCCCCCTCTCTCCCCCTCTCTTTCCCCCTCTCTCCCCGTCTCTCCCCATCTCTCCCTGTCTCTCCCCCCTCCCCTTTTCTCCCCCTCTCTCCCCCCCCCTTGCTCTTTCCCTCTCTCTCCTCTCTCTCCCTCTCTCCCTCTCACTCTCCTTTCTTTCTTGTCTTGCTCTGTCACCAGGCTGGAGTGCAGTGGTGTGATCTCTGCTCACCGCAACCTCTGCCTCCCGGCTTCAAGTGATTCCCCTGCCTCAGCCTCCTGAGTAGCTGGGACTACAGGCGTGTGCCACCACGCCCAGCTAATTTTTTGTGTTTTAGTAGAGACAGGGTTTCACCATGTTGGCCAGGATGGTTTCAATCTCCTTACCTCGTGATCTGCTCGCCTTAGACTCCCAAAATGCTGGGATTACAGGTGTGAGCCACCGCGCCTGGCTGGGACACACAGGTTTTCTAAAGGCAAACTAGAACCAGTATACAATGTTTGTGTTTAATTTTATTTTTTATTTATTTATTTTTAAAATGGACAAATATTGTATATATTTATTATGTACATGTTAATTCAAAATATGTATACATGATGGAATAGCTAAATTGAGTTAATTAACACATGCATTACCTCACAACATCATTTTTTTGTGATGAGAACACAGAATCTATTATCTTAACAATTTTTAAAAATACAATACCTTGTTACTAATGATTGTCATTATGTTTTATAATAGATCTCTTGAACTTATTTCTCCTATCTAACTGAAATTTTGCATCCTTTGGCCAACATGTCCTCAAACCCTGCTCCCCCACCCTCAGCCCTGGTAACCACCATTATACTCCCTACCTTCTGTGAGTTCAACTTTTTTAGATTCTGCATATAAATGAGATTATGTGGTATTTGTCTTTCTGGGCTTGGCTTATTCCATTTAACATAATGTCCTCCAGGTTCATCCATGTTGTCTCAAATGACAGGACTTTCTTCTTTTTCAAGGCTGTATGGTATTGCATTGTGTATATATACCACATTTTCTGTATCCATTCATCCTTTGGTGGACACTTGGGTTGATTCCATATCTTGGCTATTGTGAATAGTGCTGCAGTAAACATGGGAGTGCAGATATCTCTACAATATAGTGATTTTATTTCTTTTGGATATATACCCAGTAGTTGCTGGAATATATCCAGGAATTGCTGGATCATATAGTAATTCTATTTTTAATTTTTTGAGGAACATATATACTGTTTTTCATAATGACTATGCTAATTTACATTCCCACCAACAGCATGCAGGGTTTCTTTTTCTGCATCTTCACAAACACTTGCTATCTTTTGTCTTCTTGATAATGACCATTCTAACAGGTATGAGGTGATATTTCATTATGGATTTAATTTGCATTTCCCTGATTACTAACATTAAGCATTTTAAAATATACTTCTTGGCCATTTATATGTTTTCTTTTGTAAAATGCCTATTCAGGTCCTTTGCCCATTTTAAAAATCAGCTTATTTGTTTTTCCTGATATTGAGTTGTTTGAGTTCTTATATATTTTGGATATTAACCCATTATTTGATGTATAGTTTTCAAATATATTCTCTCACTCTGTAGATTGTCTCTTCACTCTGTTGATTGTTTCCTTTGCTGTGCAGAAGCTTATTAGCTTGCTATACTCCCATTTGTCCATTTTTCTTTTGTTGTTTCTACATTTGGGTTCACAGCCAAAAAAATCATTGCTGAGACCAATATCCTGGAGCTTTTCCTCTATATTTTCTTCTAGTGGTTTTATAGTTTCAAGAATTACAGTTAAGTCTTTAATCCCCTTGGAGTTAATTTTTGTATGTTGTGTGAGATAATGGTCTAATATAATTTGTCCGAATGCGGACATGCAATTGTTCCAACATCATTTATTGAATAGACTATCCTTTTCCTATTGTTTGTTCTTGGTAACTTTGTCGAAAATTAATTGGCCATAATTCATGGATTGATTTCTGGATTCTCTATTCTGTTTTATTGGTCTATGTGTCTGTTTTTATGCTGGTACCATGCTGTTTTGATTACTGCAGCTTTGTAGTACATTTTGAAGTCAGGTAACATGATGCTGCCAGCTGTGTTCTTTTTGTTCAAGATTGCTTTGGCTATTTGGTGTCTTTTGTGGTGTTAAGCAAATTTGAGGATTGTTTTATCTATCTCTGTAAAAAATGTCACTGGAATTTTAACAAGGTTGCATTGAATCTGTAGAGCAATTTGAGTAGTATAGATATCTTAACAATAAAATTTGGGGAGCACATTAAAACATAATTTCTTAAATTATTTTGTTATATTTGATTACAAATTAAACATGATGCTCAGAATGTTAATCACATTATAGAGATCATTATGAAGAAGTTTCCAGAGATGGCAACCATCAAGAAAAGCTTGGAAGAATGTGATAGGTTAACAATAATGGATGAAAGCAGTTGAACTATTTCAGACAGGGGCTAATAGAAACAGAAGTAAATTCACAAAGCTATGAGGTAATAGATGTATGCTGAAAAATAATAATCATAAAACCCTCTCTCTCACCTAGAGAAATAGCTAACTGAAGGAAGAATGAGATATAAAAATCTATACAAATTGGTATATTTGGGGAGGGTTTTATTTTTTATTTTTATTTTCTAGAGACAGAGTCTGGCTCTGTTGCTTAGACTGAAATGCAGTGGCACAATCATAGCATCATTGAACTCCTAGGCTCAAGTGATTCTCCCGCCTTGGCCTCCCAAAATGCTAGCATTACAGGTGTGAGCCACTGCACCTGGCCAAGAGGGCTTTAAAGGCAAGGCTGAGGAATTCAGATTTTATTTATTCAATTATTATTTTCATTTATTTCTTCAACCAACATTTGTTGAAGATAAGTTATGGGCAGTCATCATGCCAGACACTTGAAAAAACACAATCCTACCCTGAGGATCTCTGTGCAAATTTTATTATGATAGGAGATGGAAAGAGTCCTGTATAAGATGAAAATCATGATGAAAATGGTGTTTGAGGGAGATGTTTCTATTTGTGCATAGCAGGATATGAGCACTAAAACATTAGAGGGCAGGAGATCAGCAAAGAGACTGGTATAGCCATTTACGAATGAACATCTTCACTATTGTGAGGTTGGTGTGAATTTAGGAGGGCAAAATGAAAGACTGGCCTTTTGTAACAAGTTGAACAAATGTGTTGGGGGTGGGGGAGAGGGAAGAGAGAGAAAGAGAGAGAGAGAAATTGATTTAAAAACTTGAAGGTTTCAAGTCTTGCACACCAAGAATCCAAGATTACTAGGTCCTTGGACAAACATTACAATGGCCAGTGGAGCAGCTGAGAGTAGAGGTCCTGGTATTTGACTTGTAACCAGCCTCAGAGTTCCGTTTGTTTTTTTGGCCTGGAAAAAGCAAAATAGCATCTTGAGTCATTTCAACAACTTCCAATGTAACAAGAAAAACCTAGCCTTTCCTCCTATGGGATTTTATACTTCCTGTGTTCTAGACGCTTTGAAGCTTTTTGGAGTAGCAGTCTCTATGTTCATTCATTAACCTTGGTCTGGTTGTGACCTTAGCTCTGTTTTTTTTTTTTTTTTTCTCCTAGTGGATTTCTACCAGTCTGTACTTTCTCTTTTCTTGTGTTTTCCCTCCCCAGCATTTGTGCTAGATGCTGGCCCATCTAGCTTATTTCCAACTCAACCCTCAATGTCTGAATATTAATTATGAATCATATTTTGACATTCAGTATTCCAAGAATTTTTAAATGACTTTTATATTATTAGCATTGTGCTAGACACACAGAACGTAACTAGTAGCTTTAATATCCTTGAACATCTTACCCAAATATACATAACTCTTCATCCATGATGATCTAGTTTTAACATTCGTGGCTTTACACAAGCATTTATCTGACTCATTGTTCCTGAGTACTCACTCTGAATAGTGGCTAATGTTTGTTTCAGTGACTAAGGTGATTTTAAAAAATATCACATTAGTTTGTTCACATAGACAAATGTGTTTCAACCTGAAAAATGTATGTTAGGCCTTTGCAATTTTTTAAAATGATAACTTTATTGAATTAAATTCACATAACATACAATACATCCATTTAAAGTGTACAGTTCAATGGCTTTTAGTATATTCACTGAGTTGCATAACCATCAACACAATCAATTTTAGAAGAATTTCATCAATCCAAAAAGAAACCCTGTACCTATTGCAGTCATTCCTCATTTCTCTCCAAACTCTCCAGCCCTCAGAAATCTCTACTCTACTTTCTGTCTCTCCGTGTATTTCTGTTCTTGGTATTTCCTATAAAGAGAATTGTATAATATGTGGTCTTTTGTGTCTGGCTCTTTTTACTTAGCATAATATTTTGAAGGTTAATCCGTGTTGCTGCATGTGTCACTACTTCAGTCCTTTGTTGTTAATAATATTCTATTGTATGGATATACCTTGACATTTATCCAAATGTCAACATTTGGATATTTATCTTGGACATTTATCCAAGATGACCAACAGCACATGAGAAGATGCTTAACATCGTTAAGTATCATTTAAATACAAATCAGAACTATAGTGAGATACCACTTCACATCTTGCCCGAATATAAATAACCCTCCATGTATATTAACCCATTATATTAACTCACTAAAAAGACAAAAAATAACACATTTACAAGGCTGTGGAGAAATGGAAACCCTTATACACTACTGGTGGCAGTGTAAAATTGTGCAGCTGCTTTGGAAAACACCTTGGCTATTACTCAGAAAGGTAAACATGGAGTTATTATATAACACAACAATTTCACTCCTAAATATGTACCGATGAGAAATGAAAACATATGTCCACATAAAAACTTATACTCGAATGTTCATAGCAGCACTCTTCATAAAAGCCCAAAGTGGAAGCAGCCTAAAGTGATTTTGCTGCAGACTTTACAGGAAAGGGATGTTCATTTGGGAGTAAAAATTACCACATTTTTTCAGGTAAATATTTAGGATTGGTAGAGCAATTAAAGAGGTATTTCCTTTTGGTCAAATTGGCAACTTAGAATAAAAGCATAATTGAATACGTGGATAAGATCTGAAAGGAAATGAGCATAGAAGAGAAGGATAGAAGATTTAAGCCTAAGCTCGAGGAAACAGAGTTAACATTATGGCTTTAACTATTAAAAAACAGGTACATATGTTACCTAAAAGAGTTAGTGTAAGCCTAATACCATCTTTTTAAAGTCTTTGGAGTAGTCATGCACTGGAAGAATTCAATTTATTATTATTTTTAACTCCATTATTCTAACATTTATTTCCAGTCCCATTGGAATTGTCTAATGACTAAAGTCCTAAAATATCAAATGAATTAGTGTCCATAAGACTACTTTACAACTTACAAGGCACTATAAAAAGCAAGACATTATTAGCTTATGAGGAAAAATGCCTTTTATGTGAATGTATTGGAATCATTTATTTATGTCAAGAATAAAATTCATTTTATTACTGACGTCATATGAAAATTAAATGCATCCAGGAAAAGTCAATGCTTTAGATACAATTCTTGAAACTTTAAGCCTGGTCCTGTATTTGGTGGGAAGAATCTCTGTCAGTCCTGATAGGGCAAAGTTTGAGCATCTGTCATAGTAACAATGTACTAACAGCAAAATGCTCTATAGGACTTTCTGTGTGTCAGTCCTATTCTGAACTCTTTACACATATTGATCCATTTATTTCTCTCAACAATCCTAAGAGGCAGGCTGTATTATTATCCCCATATTGCAGATAAGGGAAGTGAGGAGCAGATTGATTAAGTAATGTGCCCTAAATTAAAAAGTTAGTAAGTTATGGAGCCAGGATTGGTGCAAAGGCAGTTCCATTCCTAAGCCTGTGCTATTAACCACTATACTATTCTCATTGTGTTGCTGATGTGTATACTATAGCAGCCTTGTGCAGATGCAGACATCAGAACCCTAGGCTGCCTTGGTAGAGCAGATCAAGAACATTTCCATGAAGCAAAGTTCCCAAGGTTGGCAAATGTTGTCTTTGATTGCCCTACAGAAGCTCAGAATCAAACAATGTGATTTTAAAGTGTCTGGCTGTGTGATAAGGGACTTATTAGATGTTATCACGGAGTATGTATGTGTGTGTGTATATATATATCAATTGTTTTATATATATAGGTTATATATATATATATATATATATAATAAGCTAAATGATAAGTAATAGTAGTATATTTTCAATAGGGAGAATTTACTGCAATAGACCATAACTTCCAGAGTGATTGTGGATGCATACAGTATCTCTGTGGTAACTATGTCTTTTGTAACTTTTAAATTATAAATGAATGTCATTAGTATCTGTTTTTCACTATTAATAAGTTAAAAATCTCATTTTTGAGACACATACATTTTAAGCCATTTGCCAGTATTTGAGTATAAAAATGTGTTATTATGTTTCAATTTCTTCTTTTGTAATATCTCTAAATGTTCTGAGAACTGAATAACAGAACAGAAATATAAATATTTTTTCAGAGGCCTCAGAGAATTTTAAAGTGGGCATTAGGCTCTTTTTAATATGTCTACATTTAATTTAAAATTATAGACATCTAAAAAGTATGACGTTATGCCCATTATATTAGTATTATTATTATTAATGTATTTTTATTAAGACAGAGTTGCTCTGTTACCCAGGCTGGAATATAGTGGCTCCATCCTAGCCCACTGCAGCCTCAAACTTCTGGGCTCGGGCAATCCTTCCACCTTAACTGCCTGAGTAGCTTGTACTACAGACATGCACCACCACACCCAGCTTTTTTTTTTTTTTTTTTGGGAAATGGGGTCTTGCTATGTTTCCCAGGCTGGTCTCAAACTTCTGGTCTCTAGCAATCCTCTCACCTTGGCCTCACAAAGTACTGGGATTATAGGCGTGAGCCACTGTGCCTGGCCAAGAGCTCATATTCTAAACTTGCTATAAAATATAGCTTTTGGAGGAAGTTCAATCATTAAACAGGAGTTGATTTTATAGATGAATTTTTATTTTATGTTAAGGAATAGTGTACTACATTTTTAAGTAAATATTGGGCCATTAAAAATACGTAGATATGAAGATCTTCATTAGTTTTGAAAAATTGGCACATCACAATGAAAACATAGACTCAAATATAAGTTCCAATGATGGATTAGTACAAAACTCAACAGTATATTTTCTTATTGACTATGTTTTCTGTTCTTAGAAAAGGATGATGTGTGTGTATTTCAAGAAGTATCAGTATTGAATCCTGGACAATCCATGATAAAGTATTTGGAAGAAGACTTTTGTTATACTATAGAGTGTCTGGAAGAAAAAGATAACCATACAGGCTTTCACACTGTGAATTTTACACTGGTGAATTGTTCAAAAAAATGTGATGTTGTAAGTATTCCTGTAATTTATTCTGGTGAGAGTTAATGCATTCAAAAATGGCAGAGTTATAGAATTTGAAATGGTGAATACCCCATTAGTTTAAAATATATATTATATAGTTCTTCAATAGTCTACTATTTTGTAATATATCTATAAAACATAGACTTTCACTTTCCTGTGCATAACCTTGAACTTCAGGAGTCTTATTATCTACAGCTTGCCAGGTTGCCTTACCTGAGCTTGTCACACCTGCTTGATGAATTTGGCTGTTAGAAGTAAAGGTTAACATCTATCTCACTTCTAATATAACCATATAAAGTCAATTATTATTGGAAGCTTCTCATATTCAACCTTAGAAATCCTTACAGTTGTCTGGAAAGAGCTTGTAATTATGTTTGGAAGAAATAACTCTCCAGAAGTAATTCATTAAAAATATTGATATGGTGTCACTAATCTAATATCATTATATGCAGCACCAGGTATATACTCCATCCCCAAGTGATTATGATTGTTGTGGTACCTGCAAAAATGTATCCTGCAAATTTCATATGGAAAATGGAACATCAGTTGTATACGCGGTATGTTTCATGGAGAGTAATGCTCTGTGCTATTTTCTGAAGGAGGAGTTCTTGAGTCAAAGTTTGGAAAATGTCCCCCCCCCACACACTGCACTGCATACAATAAACACAGTGCACCTACAGCACACAAGACACAGTTACATTTGTTACATTTTAAAGTATCTGATAATTTATGTTGTAAAGAAAAATGCTTAACTTGTGACTCAAACTTATTTTATCATAGATCTTCACTCCTTTTTTCTAGATGTAAGAAATAGGCTTTGGGAAATGCTGATCGTGAAAGAAAGGAACAATTAATATTTTTATGTGACAGCTGATTTTTGATTTCAGATAAATTAGATATTACTGTTTCTTGAATTTGAATATTTACAGATCTTTTCTAATTGAGGTTCATAGAAGACCTTAAGCCACACATAAAATTAGAATCTAGAGACAAGAAAATAGTCAGGTTCATCAGAATTCTTTACTGATCTGTAAGGAATCTTCAAGCCAAAGTTTGACAACTACTATTATTATTTTTTGCAACTTACAAAAATATAATTCTATCTCTTAAAGCAAATTAACAGAGGTATCAACAGATTAGCATAAATATAATCTATTACAGAGATAGAATTCTTTGGAATAGACAATTGACATTTTTCTAACCTATATATAAAGTACAAAAATACACTTGATATGGGGAGAAATTAGTGTCAAGGAGGAAAAAAATATATATATGTATAATACACACATATATTTTTATTATGTACAAATCAGTATTTGTTCTTTCACCCTTTCTTTTCAAAAATAAATACTTCATTTGGTTGCAAATGACATTTATAAATTTAACTCATGAATTTCTCAGCTTTGACATAATTAAATATGCAAACAAATTAGAAATACATATTTTTTTTAATGCAAAGACAAAAATACCTGAATCCAATGAGCTTATTATGTTTAAAAATATCTAAGCGCGTGTAATGTAAGGTTTCATGTCTTTAAAGTGCCTTCTCCTTTCCCAAACTGTCTTCATTACTACTGAAAATCCTTTAAGATTTTATCTATAGATTGGCCTGATACTTGATTAAACAGAAAAGCCTGTGTTTTCCCAGGTTAAATGGTTGACTATTTAGGACATGCTTCCACTTTCCTTAAGTGCTTTTAAGAGTGTAGCAGTTACTGTTCATCTGAAAATAACCATAAAGTGTCAACATCCTGATTCAGAACAGGGGTAGATGTTTGAATCATGAGTAGTAGTAAGGATAGAGTGGCAATAAAAAGCCTTATGATACAAAGTGTTTGCTTGCACAGAATTAAGTCAATTTGTCCAGCAGCACGAAAAGTAACTTGAGATTCAAAAATGTAGCCTTCTGCACCATAGCTTGCGGCCTGGGCTGATGTACAAATTTATTAAGAGAATGGCCTTAATTAATTTAAAGTAAAATCTATGAGACATTGAGAAGGCCTAGAACAACACGCCTCCCACCATGGCCAACCGTCTTAAAATAAAGTAGAATAAAATGAAAAAGAGACGAATTTTCCATCTCTTTTATGAATTTTCCTTTTTGCCTAAATGATGAAGTAATGCTGACATTAACTACTTTTATTTTTTAAATGTGAGTTATAAAATAAAAATTTAGATTAACAATTATTTCAACTGACTTTTAAATAGAAATTCTGAAATCAGGAATGAAATGGTTATTATATTTAAATATTTCTTGAAAGAATAGGGATAAATTTTAAAATAATGTAGGGTATACATAATTAGAATCACAAGCCAATAAACACTGTTATTTAAATATTTCTTTAAACTTTTTGGCAATAAGGGAGTAGAAGGAAGAATAAACACGTCTCAAGGAAGGAGGTATATAAGTAATATGATTTGTTGTTTTATAATTAGTGAGGAAATATTAGAGCAAGACCTTTGACACTTGGTTAAATTAGATAATTTTGTAGTAGAAACAGATACCTATTTGCTTCTTCACTCTCTATTATTTTATTTCACATTTACCTCTCACTTCTAGTATGAAACCTAGCATATACAAACACACCATACATGTGTATGTATTTTTATCATTTTAGATAAGTATACACTATACACGTATATGTATTTTTAATCATTTTAGATAAACTTAGGGTCATTTTCAGATGGAACATTTTGTGTCACAAGAAGCCTTTGCATCTTGATTTGACTTTTTATTCAATAGAATAATATTGTACTTAATAAATACAGCAGATTTTAATATGCTAAATAGTAACTTTCTTTTTGATTTTTAGGTAGGGAGTACCTGGCACTACAATTGCACCACATATGAATGTGTTAAAACTGATGAAGGAGCAATAATTCTGAACTACACTATGGTCTGTCCCCCTTTTAATGAGACTGAATGCAAAATGGTTTGTACTTTGCTGTATCTAAGAAAATTTAGTATTATATAATTTAGAAAATATACATTAGTGTTTTCTAAGGTCATACTTTCATTGTGGCTTATACATAATGGTGAATGTGTTATTTTCATGAATGAATAAAAGCTCTGTTCTATTTTTCCCATTTGAAACTTTGAGTTATATACGGCGTTCCAGATAATTCTGTCTTTGAATAGATACTTTGCAATCGTTGGGTTTTTATCTATAGATCCAAAGATTATAGAAAAATCATTTGGTTAGCAGACTTGGCCTTCCCTTTAATATGGATTAATAAGCTAAGGAATCAGAGCTTGGCCAATTTTCTTTCTTAAACAAACAGTGAGATTTTTGATGTCATTCAACTTTAATGCATGCTGGCCTGTATGACGTTTGCCCTAGCTTTTCTGGTCACAGGTCACTTAAAAATTTAGTACAAGTCACAGGATTGCCTATTCTTATGTTTTGCTCTATCAATTTCCCTATTCTCTCAGAGAAGAGTTTACTGGAAAAGTAGATTTGTGAACATAATATAATTTTTATTTCGCAAGAGTTTTGTAGCTTTATTTATTTAGACAATAATAATTTCTAATGAAAACTAGGCTTTGTTCCGTTGTATAGAGAAATAGTACAGTCTAGTCTCATTGATTTTTTTTCAGGATGTACCTTTTCAATGATGACGGCTGGCTGGCTAGCTAGATATAACACGTACTAAAGTCACAGAATTTCAGCTCTGGAAAAAACTTTGGCATCATCTTGTTTCACAGACTAATATTTATAGCGTAAATCATTCTCTTATTTCAATTGCAGTTAGTAGGTTGCTAAAGCAATTAGTAATTCTTGTAAAAATTTAGTCTTAGACAAGAGTCCTTCCAAGGAAGGAAATATTTTTTCATAAAAACTATCAAAGAAAAAGATGTACAATTTTAACATTCAGTTATATTCAGAAACTCAAGTCAAATGGAAGTAGTTTAGGTTATTTCAAGGAGTTGAAAATATATAATGGTCATTATTTAGAATAGCTGTTATTATTTTGTTTTAGTAAGAATATTTTGTGGCATTTAAAGTGTCCTTTTAAGTAGAATAATCCTTTTACACTTTTCCATAGTACCAATGTATAAATAATGTAATTTTAAACAAAATATCTACTCCAGATTTTAAAAACAAGTTCTTTTTAGTAATAGTTAAATTCCAACTATTTTTCTATAAAGGCTTTGTGGTATTTGATAAAAGTTTTAGAAAAGTTAGTTTTCTTTTTCTAGTATAAGAGAACATGGAAGAACACCATATTCTTTGACTTTATTGCTTTTTTCTCTTTCTAGAATGAAGGGATTGTGAAGCTTTATAATGAAGGCTGTTGCAAGATCTGTAAGTGAGAGCATATTCCATGCATTTACTTGATAGATTAGTTTTAATTGCTCATAGTGATTATGGTTTTTCTCACAAAATTCAATTCCTATGATGCAAAGAGAGAAACAAATTTTATAAAATATTTTTGTATCATATGTTTTTTGTATCATATGGTTAATAATTTTGTAATTTAGTCTTTAACTTAAAGGTTTTTGTATCATATGGTTAATAATTTTATAAATTAGTCTTTAACTTCTGGAGTGTAAAGAAAGTGTTTTCATTTAGATTAATTTTAATTTAAATATTAATTTTTTTATTGTGGCATATTACAAAAGGTATTTCATAAGATTTCAGTATATTTAAAATTTAAAAATGTTTTGTGATCATATTTGTTTGAACCATGCTGAACTTAAACAAGTAGATTACAGTTAGAATGGCATTGTGGCTCCAAAAACAACATACGGGTGCAGTATTTTTCAAACCTGTTTGAGTAAGTATATAGTTTTGTACAATAAATTTGGATAATATTTTAGTAAATAATATTTATATCCTTTTCATAAAAGTTCTCATAATTATTTTCATAATTAAAGCTATCTGAATGCAATATATTTTTTATTAGCTTGGATTATAAGGTTTATTTCATAGTAATTTTTTTTTTTTTTAGTGAGATGGAGTTTTGCTCTATTGCCCAGGCCGGGGCATAGTGGCATGATCTTAGCTCGCTGCAACCTCTGCCTGCCGGGTCCAAGCAATTCTCAGGCCTCAGCCTCCTGAGTAGCTGGGATTACATGCATGCACCATCACGTCCGGCTAATTTTTATATTTTTAGTAGAGATGGGGTTTCAGTGTTGGCCAGGTTGGCCTCAAACTCCTGGCCTCAAGTGATCTGCCCACTTCGGCCTCCCAAAGTGCTGGGATTACTATTTCATACTAATTTTGAATAATTTTAAGGACTGAAATAGAATAGAGGGTTTTCCATGAAACCACATTTATTTTTTCTTTTTAAAGTGTTTGTGAATTTATCTCAATATAAAAATAGAAATTTTGAGAAAATTAGCATAGACAGTAATTTTAAAATTTAAAGAAGCTTTTAGGAAAGGGGCACAACAAAGTTCAGTTTAATAATACCATGCTGTAATCACAGCACTTTGGGAGGCCAAGTTGGGTGGATGACAAGGTCAGAAGATCGAGACCATCCTGGCCAACATGGTGAAACCCCGTCTCTACTAAAAATACAAAAATTAGCTGGACATAGCAGCATGTGCCTGTGATCCCAGCTACTTGGGAGGCTGAGGCAGGAGAATCACTTGAACCCGAGAGGCGGAGGTTACAGTGAGCCAAGATCACGCCACTGCACTCCAGCCTGGTGACAGAGCTAGACTCTGTCTCCAAAACAAACAAACAAACAAACAAACAAACAAACAAACAAACTGTGGTATAGGGCCAGATTCTTAGATATGAACTGACATACATCTTGAGGAAGATTTCTGAATTTCTTTCATGAAAGACTAAATCCCATAAATATGTAAGAGTAGTCTTATATTTTTAGATATGTAGAGTCATACTGAACAGAATATTAGAATGTATTAAAATATTAATACAAATACTATGTAATATATACTATCTATATACAATATATAATATGTAATATATTATAATTTATTACCACCAAAATCCAATGAAATAGGTTCTGACATTAGCTTGATTTTCCACTTAGTGGGGTTAAATAATTTGTCCAAGTCATACCTCTTGTAAGTGATAATGCTAGGAATCTACTGCAGGTCTGATTTCCCGTCCTGCTTCTTAACTCTTCATGGTATTCTGGAACATTGCCAGGACAAGTTTTAGGAGAGGGCAGAGGCTGAATGATAAGCTCTGCTGAAGTGGCAGGGCTAGAATGACTGAATTTTTATTTACATAATGTCTAAAAAGCCAAACTCAATGCACACATACACACCGACAACAAGCAAAAAAGTCCAACATAGGATGGCCTGACATCTAATTTGTTATGATATTAGTTTGCAGGGCTGCTGTAACAAACCAAAAAGTGGTTGGAAATAGAAATTTATGGAGATTAGGACTCCAAAACCAAGATGTCAGCAGGGCTCATTCCTTGGAGGTATTATGAGAGAGAGATCTGCTCCAAACCTCTTTCCTTGGCATGTAGATGGCCATCTTCATGCTCACATGTTGTTTTTCCTGTATGTGTGTCTAACTCCAGATTTCCACTTTTTACGTGAACACCAGTAATATTGAATTAGCACCTCCTAATGATCTCATTTTTGCTCAATTATCCCTGCAAAGATCTTGTGTCCAAATAAGATCACATTCTAAGATACACAGGCATTTTAAGACACAATTCAACCCATGATAATTATATTGCAAAGACTTTTAGGGATAGTATAATATAACCTATATATTTTTAATTACTAAGGCTTTAATTAGATACACACTGATTAAAAACATTCTGTTCATTAGAAATAAGCACGTTTTCATTCAGAATTCTCTAAATCAAATATAAACTAATATGAATCAAATAGTCATTGTATCAGGGACTCAAGGAATGAAATTTAGCTTTAGAATATGAGGAAATTTAAGATTTCACTTTTTTTTTTCCATCTTCTTCTTCAGAGTCTAGACTCTTCCTTAGGTATGAGATGCAGGAATAGAGTCACATGGCAATGTTAAGGGCCTGGCTTCTGTATCCCCATGTTAATTATTAGGGAAGTGAGTACAGTTATGTTATCTCAGGGCAGACAGGGGAATATCTCTGTGACTAATCATATGAATGACCACTATGGCCTGCCACACACTGACACTCTATTAAGCACATTGCTGACAGGACCACACCTAATCCTCACAACAGTTCTGGAAGGCAGGTATGTTTTCCCTACAGATGAGAAATAGAAGGTTCAGAGAGAAGCTGATCATAGTAGTAAATAATAAATTTAGGCCTGTCCAGTATCTGGGCCCAGGATCTTTCAACTCTGCTAAGTTCTTTGAAGTTGCAGAATAATAACAAGCCACTTCAGTTTCTCTCATCTGACGTGAAAGGACTCGTAATGTAGTTTCTGCTGGCACATTAGAAAACCCTTTCCTGCCGCCTTTGCTTTCTGAAGACTAGGCTGTGTTGAAGAGACTGTGGAGGTTGGATACTATTGCAGGCTCTGTGTTGAATAAAATCTGTTACAATAAAGTTTTTGAGGAATGAATTAGAAATGACTTTTGGTACAAACAAACTCAGCTAACGATAAATTATTGCTGCCCTGGTTTCATTTACTGAATGAATTAACTCGTTGGGTTTTTACTGGGTGCCTACATGACAAACATCTTTTTAGCCACTGGGACCATAATAGTGAATGAAGCAATATCTGCATGGAGTGTGCTCATTATCAAGAAGGGGAAGAAACACTGAACCCATAAATATATTCTAATATGTCATTTAGTGATGAGTGGTATAAAGAAAAATAATGTAGAATAAAAGGAATGGAGAATGAGAGGAGCTGGGTTGCTAACTTAAGCGGGGGCTTAGAAAATGCCTTGGTGATGAGGCGTCATTTGAGTAGAGACTGAGTGTCCTTGGGAAGCCACCCACATGGTGAAGAGTGTTCAAAGTGGAGGAAATAGCAAAATGTGGCTATTGCACGGAAAGTGAGAGGAGGAAGGTGATAGAAAGAAGAGGGTGAGGCATCTTATAGGTCATGGTAAAGATGATTTTTTTCATTGACTATTCTTTATTCTTGAACTTATGTAAGAATGGAAGGGCTAAGGAAATAATCATTGAGTGAAAGCACCATAAGGGGCAGAACAGCCTGCACTCAACCAACAGCACTGAGCCTCGAGTCACACCATGAGCAAGAGGTTAGTGACAAGAGATAGAACCAGCATAGGAGACTGAGGAGGAGCCATGAGTGAGACAGGATGAAAACCAAACCAGGTGAGCTCAGGAAGCCAAGTATGGAGGGTGCATTAAAGAGTGTGTTGTGCACATGTACCCTAAAACTTAAAGTATAATAATAATAAAATTAAAAAAAAAGAGGACAGAGTGACGGACTGGGTCAAATACTGCTGAGAAGTCAGATAGGGTGAGAACTGAGAGATGATCTTGAAATTTAGCAATTTGGAGGTCATGAGTGACCTTGAGGACAGTAACCCTTCAGTCAATCTTAGCTACCCATCTCTCCTTCAAGCAGAGTAGCTTAATCTTTATCTATTTTACATGTTGAGATTGTTTTAAATTAGGATTTCATGGCTAAATGTATTTGAAAATTGGGATATAAGTTCACTCTTTTGTAAGTAAGGAAACTCAGCAGGATAATTCAGTGATTTTCCTAAAGTAACAAAGCAAGTTGGAATAGAGAGAACCTTGGTTTTTGCATCTTGATTCAGGGATTACATCCACTATTATACATCATTAAATATAGATGCTTGCATGTAATAGCACGTGATAATCCATTACACACACAGACACATATTAAGATATCATGAATGCATACAAAGTGTTTTCATTTGAAATTATAAAAGACCATTTCAGAGCCATAAAATCAAGTATGACTCATCCATACACTTCAATATGGTTGATAAGTGATTCTATTAAAATTTTGCATTATTTTATATTAATGTCCATTAAGATAATGTGGTTTTAAATCTCTCAATTTTTATTTTAAAATTGATGTATATATGTAGTTATGCATTAATTACGTATGCATATATCTACTTATACACTTTATGGTTTATTCCAAAAATTATTTTAAACACATATATGCCACACACAGGTTGATGTTAGCATTATTACATGTGTGGAATATTTCTGATTTCTGATTGTGATAATTATTCTAAGACAATAAGATATAAAGTGGAAATCAATAAGTGTAAAGCCAGAAAATATAAGAAAATCTATTTAGAAGGTGAAAATAAATATTGCACATAAAAATGTAAGAGAGAAGTTTTAAATATCTTTCAATACTGGAATATATTTTATATAAATACACCAATTTTCAACTGTAAATATATTCATATATTTAATTTAAGAAACAATTTAACGTAGGCCTTTGATGAATAAATACATTTTATATTTTATCAGGCAAACAAGAAGAAAGAATATGCCAGAAAGTGATCATTAAATCGGTCATAAGGAAACAGGACTGTATGAGCCAAAGCCCTGTAAGTGGAAAAATGTCATTTGCTACATAAATGCACACATCTTTTTAGAAAGTATGTGTGTTACAGAAAGAAGAAGTTTGTAAGCCAACAAAATGCCAACGCTTAACAATATTTAACTGAGATTATTCCTACATTCTAATGTTGCAATATTCTGTTTGTGAAGAAGTATGAATTATTCTTAGCATAATCAGCAGTTCTGAATGATGGTTGCAATCCAGAGGGATAGAAATTGAATCTAAATGTATTTGACTACATGTTGTCTTCACTATGCAATTTTACTCAGCAAAAAGAGTTCTGCTTCTAACTTTGTCCCTTTTAATATGACCTGCAGCGTGCTTGAGCCATGATATGACACAGGTTACAATAGATTAACTATATTGTGATTAACATGTTCCATATAGATTTATGTTGAGTTATGTGTGCACATTTAATGCTTTGAATGCTATGTTGAGCATTGCCATGAAACGTCCCTTTGACTTATGTGACTGATGTTTCATTTATTGTTTTTTACGATCTTGCAACATGCAGAAGCTTGAGGGTTGGAGTGATGAGGAAGAAAGATTTTCATCAGATTTTCTTAGTGGAATCAAATAATAACCAGTACTTTTAAAAGTTTAAGACTTTTTTTCTCATTGTCACTTCTTACAGATAAATGTTGCATCTTGTGATGGCAAATGCCCATCAGCTACCATATATAACATCAATATTGAAAGTCACCTAAGATTCTGCAAGTGTTGTCGTGAAAATGGAGTACGAAACTTGTCTGTGCCTCTGTATTGCTCAGGAAATGGCACTGAAATTATGTACACTCTCCAGGAACCCATAGACTGTACATGCCAGTGGAATTAAACCCTTGGGTTCCAAGAGCTCTATACAACATCATAACGTCAGATAGAATTAACTTTTATTACTATTACTTAGGCATGTGGCAGATTTATGCTGTTTAACAATACTGTATTTTTCAGACTTGAAATGTGGAAATTTAGCAATTTGTACAAAATATATACAGTTTCAATAGCAAAATTAAATTTATTGCTTTACTCTATTTTAGAAAATCAAATGACTGTAAGTTGTTCAGCTGAAATGCTGTTATGTATTTAATTACAACTTGGTGCAGATACAGTATATTCTCATCAACTGGAAGGTTATTTTGCAAAATTCCTTCAATTTCACTCAGTAGCTCTTTTTTTCTTAATTTGCAAAGTCTGCTATAGCTATCCAAATTAAGGTACCCATTAATATGTACTCCTTAATCTGGTAAATGTGATCAGTTAAAATTGTCATCTAGATAGCAATAAAGAGTGATATGCTTAGAGATATAATGGATTATTTAAAACCTGAATGGTTTATAGAGGAGTCATTATAAATTCCCCTCATTTTGCAGGTGTAACAGGTAACCAGAGAAGCTGTGTGACACGTACAAATTTATTCAGTGTAATAATATAGTAAATTCATGTTAACAGTTGGATTAAATTCTAGCTCTCTCTTATTCCAGTACTATATCACTTTTAAAATCCTGAGCAGTATGTAGTAAGAGTATATCACAGAATCTTTCATTCTTAAAGAGTTTGCATTGGATAGAATTAAGTATTTTAAGTTTAACATATTTGAAAAATGCCCCCCATACATTGTTATTCCAATAGTAAGGAGCAGGGAAATATAGCATCATTTGCTAAATAGAGGAGATAGATCTTGAACTGTTATTTTTTATATAATTAAAACTGCTATTAAATGTGTTGTCAGTATTTAACATTTAGTTACTGTCTCATGAATATTTAATTTTGAGGATGTACTTGCATACTGTTGAAGTTGAGTGCTGTTTTGCTGTTAATGCTGCTGCTTTGCCAATGAAGAATGAAATAAATTTATCTGAATGTATCAATAACTTTAAAATGGAATGCTGCACTTTTAAAATATGGTAGATTATTGACATTTGCAAGAAGAATGTATTGAGGTCTTTGGAAATGCCCAAATTCTTTGCCACCTATAATTAAAAATTGTCTGAATTTTCTCCTCAGTATAAAGGAGTGAATGCCCTACTTAGTGTAATTGTATCAAGTGAAATCAAACATCAACAAAAGAACAGTAAAGTCTCATTGCAAAGCAGATACTGGGCCTCAAGGGTGGGCTTAGGCTTAAACTAGATTATCTGCTTTCATATACTAATGTTTTCATTTCAAAATCATGTGTCCCCAAAATATTGCAACTTACTGAATATTTTAGATCTCTTGGGTTACTTAAATATGTGTGAAAAAATCAACATTGCATCTGCAAATCCCAGTGTTTACTGTATATGCAATTGATTTATCCTGTTTGTGCTTAATATAAGTGTTCCTGAGATGTTAACATTTCAGTATTCTCTGATTCCTATTAACATATATATATATAAAATTAAATGTTTTTGGTTAAAATATATTAATATTTCACTTAAGAGAAAATGTTATGTATTTCAAATAGAAGTAACTAATGTTGTATATTATCTATTGCCCATTTTTATTTCCATTTTCTGTAAAATATTCATTATTAAAAATATTAAGTAATCAATCATAGAAGGAAAATGGAAAGTAATATGAGGGAAGTGGCTACTCAGAAACCTACCAAATTTATCTGAAATTGAGGCCATAATTTAGAACCAAAGGACCAACTGAAGGCTCACAGTACTAATTACAACTATTCATATATCCCTTGGTTTGCTTTTCGGTTGAAATAAAAGCTCAATCACTAAAAGAAAAAAAAAATTAAGCAATCTTTAAACCTATTTGTGGAGAAATGGGAAACATTCTCCTAGAACTTTATAAACATTCAACAAATACAACAAATAAGCATTTAGGGCCTACATGTGCCAGGCACTATTATAAACTCTTGGGACACAGGCAAAACTAAACAGACACAGTCCTAACCCCCTTAATTCTTAGAGTCTAGCAAGAAAGCAGGCCTTAAATAGCCATACATATGATATGAGAATGTCCAGAAAGAGATCCCAAAACTTATTAGAATGTGGCATATCATAAAGATGACTCTGAAATCAGTGGAAGAGTGCAAATTAGCTCTTAATAAAGCTAATTTGTTGGGACAACTGAATGGTTACATAGATAAAGAAAAATTTGAATTCATACATCCATTGACATTAGGATAACCTCCAAATGAATCAGAGATTTAAATGTTAAAAAACAAAAGAAGATAGGAGTTACAAAAGAAAATAGGGAAGAAATCTTAGATTGGGGAGAGCCATTCTAATTGTGACTCAGTATCCAGATACCCCAAATAAATGATTCATAGATTTAACAGTTAGAAAACTGAAAACAGACAAATTCTGCTTGGTAGAAAAAAGTCAAAAAAAGATAAAAGCAAAGAAACAATATTTGTGACATATCAGTGACACAGTCTAATCCTCCTGTATGTAAAGAACTCTTGAAAAAAATAACAAAAGGAAAAAATTAACAACCTGATAGAAAAATGAGCCAAAGATATAAACTGATAGTTGAAAGAAAAATAAGTAAGACTAGTGGATCCTTTAACAAAAAAGATAACTGAGCACACTTCTAGTTAATAAAAAATATTTTACATTCAATCTACAGAAATTCAATTTCTCACCTACCAGACTGGTAAAAAACCAGAAGTTTAATGATACTTTTATTTTTTAAGGCTCTGGGAAGATAAGCACTCTCACATGTCATTGATGGTAACACAAAATTGTAGAAATCCTAGGGAAAACCTAGAAATGTATACTAATATTAGAAGTGATTTTTGGTTTGACCAAACTGCCTAGAATATATATGCCGTACAAACGCCTGTACAAATACAAAGTGGTATTTGTGAAGGTTATTAATTGCAGCATTGTTTGTAATAGAAAAGAACCAACAATAGTTGAATAAACTACGTTAATCCACATGTGTAATACTATACATCTGTGAAAATAGAATGAAAAGTATATATTGGTGTGGGATGATTTCTAACACATTTTTAAATTGAATAATGTATTGAAATCTAGAACAGCATATTAGATTTCTAGGTGTTGTAAATTAAAAAGGGCCTAAATAAGAAAATATAATCATATTTACATAGGAAGTAAACAATGAGGTAATAAAATGGCGAAAACCAATGGTGGAGGTGGATCAGGGTAGATGAAGATTGGGATGCAAACAAGACTTCTCCATGTATATCTTAATATACATTTTGAGTTTTGAATTATGAATGTATTGCATTTCAAATATTTAAATTATATATATATACTAATATAAATAAATGAACAATTCTAAGTTATGATACATGCTGCAAGGGAAGAGTAGAGGTTGCTGAGACAGTGACATAGCAAAATCTAATTTGCGTTGGGTGAAAAGTAAAGGGAGGCCTCTGGGAAAATGATGTGTAAGCTGAGACCTGAAGGATGAGTGTGAGTCAAACAATAAAGCATTTCCAAGAGAAGGGAACAACATGCATCAAGGTCTTTTGAGAGGAAAGGACAAAGGCTGACCAGGGAACTGATAAACAGAATTTTGTTTGTTTGTTTGTTTGTTTTGAGTAATGGGGAGTGTGGTATAGAATGAGGCTGGTGAGATGAACTGGGAAGCCAAGCAATAAACAAAAAGGCTGTTATGATGCTATTGCTATAGAACAGGTGAGAAATGGCAGTGACAGTGCAGATAGGAGAAATCGTCATATATAAGATATATTTCAGAGGTAAAGTCGAGGACTTGGTAATCATTATGACACAGAAAAGTGTTTTGAGAATGCCTCTGAGTTTGATCAGCAGCTGGATGAATGGAGGATAGGAACCTTGGACAGAAAGGTGAATTTTAGCTGTGAGATGGCAACGTTTAGAATCCATTTCTGAGCATGTTGATATGGTTGATTAGACAACTGAGTGAAGTTATCAGAACGTGGCTATCTCTATTGGTTTGGTGCTCAAAAAAATCTTTGTTGAAGTATTTTTAGGATTTGTTAATATATAAATTGTATGAAACTATGAGAATGAATGAAGTTATCTAGGGCAAGAGTATATAGTGAGAGGAAAACAGGATCCAACACTGAGTCTTGAAGACCTCTTACATCTAAGGGATTGTATAGAAAAAGAATGGCCAGGGGAAAGGACTGAGAAAGAATGGCCATAGAGGTTGAAGTAAAGCCTGGAACCTTGAAGGAGGTCATAGAACCAAGGCAATACAAGGCTATACAAGGGACTGGAGTTATGGTCTATCAAATGATGAAGAGTCACTGAATGTATATAAAGAAGAATTGGTGTTTCTTATGGACAAAAGCATAGTGAAGTGGGTTGAAAGCGGATTGGTAGGTGATCAATCTTTCTCGATACATGCACCACTCCACTTCTGCTCATGCAGAGATTCGCTTAGGCACATGCTCATATTTCTGCAGCTGGTGTTGCTGGACCTGCTTCTGCTTGCACCTTCATGGTGAATTCTTCCCACCGGGCTGTGGACACTGGAAAAGCACCGCGCATGCGCAGCTGACCCAGTCCCCACCATGGGCCTCCTTCCCTTCCTCTGATCACTGCTCAGTCTGCTTCTGTGGGGGAAGGACTCCATCCCTGCCCAGTGCCTGCCATGGGAGCTGTAGCTTCCACCACCACTTCTGGAAAGAAGCACGTGCCCTCATGAATGCCTTGATGAGCTGAGTAATACAGCTGGAAAGAGCAGAGGAGTTAATATCCTATGGGGTGAACTCTGACCAAGGAGTGACAGGCCCAGGAGTCAGCCAGTAAATTGCTCACCGTTGCTCCTCACTCCCAGTGATCTTTCCAAGATGTAAGCGTTCCATTTGGCCTTTCCAGGTACGTCTCTGTGAGTTGTGTCCTGCTGTCCAACAATCTGCCTTGTACTTGCTTTTGATCCTCTCCTATGTCATCTCACTTTCCTTAAGTTACTTCCTCTCAGTCTTCCCCACCTCAGGCTCTACTTCAACCTCTATGGCCATTCTTTGTCAGTCCCCTTCCTTGGCGGTTCACAGATCTCAGTGCTGCGTGTGTGTGTGTGTTTATGTTGTGTATACATACACATACGTATATACTTCCTGATAGGCTCAGAAATAAACATTAAAACTACAAGATGCAATTGTTTTGTTATTAAATCAGTAAAGACTTTTAACTGTATACTCTGTCATGTTGAGAGGGAGAAGAGTAAAAAACAGACTCTCATGTATTGATTGTAGAAAGTAAAAACAAAATAGCCACACAAATAATTTATTTCGAATATTTGTTTATTTATTTTTGCCTTTCTTTCTGCCTCTCCTGATCTTGAACATATATTTCTGTAATTTTTAAGTTCGTAAAAATTATTATATTCTTATGCATTTTTTCTGCAGCAGAGATTTTATATGCTATATAGTAGTCCATTAAGTGAATATCACAATTGACTTAGCCAGTCTATTAATGGATATTTATTGCTATTTTTTTATCTAAATAAATCCTTAAGCATGAAGTGGAATTGAAGGATCAAGTGGTATCAACATGTGAAGAATTTCTTTTCCTATTGCCAAATTTGTCTTCCACAACTGGTGAATCAACTTTTGCTACCACAAACACTATTTATGAGTTTGTTTCCTTTATCATCATCAATATTATGTAGTAACAGATAAACTAATTGATATAATAAGCAAAAATCATCAGCTCATATGATACTAGTATATGTATCTGAGCTTGCCACTGAATTCAAACCTTTTTACATACTTACTGTAGTTCTTTTGTCTATTTTTCCTGTGTCTATTTTCTTCCTCGGTAATTTCAAACTATGCCCTATAAGGACAAACAATTTGACAAACTTTAACTTACCTAACACTACCTTTTAAAGGTTATATTACAATGAATGTAATCTAGCAAGTTTGATTCTGTTTTTAAAAGTTGAATTATTAACAAAATAAAACCTGTCATTCATGTTAGTTTTAAGAGGTGAATCAAATTAATTACTAATTTATCAATTCAGTGAAGCTGAAAAGGAGAAGAGACAGACAGTCTCTTAAGTTGCTATGCCTACCAGCAGAAAAGAGGCTCTTAATAGGAACTGAAATGTTTTTGAGTTTTTTTTTCAGGCAATTAATTACCATGCAAAGTTTTAGCTTAATGTTCACGTTACATAGAAAATAACACTAAATTTTTGAAATCCAGATATTTCAACTAATTAAAATTGATATATTGAGAAGATTTGTGGTTATATTGTTGACCAAAAACAGTAAAACTGTGAAATATTTAAAGAGGTTTATTCAGTTTGTTCTGGGCCAATTGACTATGGCCCAAGGAACAGTCTCAAGAGGTCCTTAGAAAGTGTGCCTAAGGTGGTCAGGTTACAGTTTGAGGTGATACATTTTAGGGAAATAGTACTTACAAGCAAAGACATAAATGAACATATGGGATGTATACGTCAGTTTGGCCTACAGAGGCAGGATAAATTGAAGGTAGGGGCTTACAAATCATAGATAGATTCAAAAATTTCCTGATTGGCAGTTGGTTGAAAGAGTTAAGTTCTATCTAAAGACTTGAAGTCAGTAGAAAGAAATGCTTGAGTTAATACATTGGCAGTTGTAGAGACCAACTCCTTGATAGGTAGATGAAACCTCCAGATTATAGCCTTCAGAGAAAGTAGATGGTAAATGTCTTCTTTCAGACCTTAAAAAAGTGTCAGGGCTGGGTGCAGCGGCTCACACCTGTAATCCCAGCACTTTGGGAGGCCGAGGCAGGCAGATCACAAGGTCAAGAGATCGAGAACATCCTGGCCAATATGTTGAAAACCTGTCTCTACTAAAAATACAAAACTTAGCTGGGCGTGGTGTCACGCCTGTAGAGGCAGGAGAATCTCTTGAACCCGGGAGGCAGAGGTTGCAGTGAGCCAAGATTGCACCACTGCACTCCAGCCTGGGCGACAGAGCAAGATTCCAACTCAAAAAATAAAATAAAAAAGCATCATACTCTCATTTAATCTCTCCTAGATCTGGGAAAGACCTAGAAAGGGAAAGAGATTCTCTATAGATGCAGATTTACCCCACAAGAGAAGAATTTGCAGGACCATTTCACAATATGTCCAAGAAATATATTTCGGGGTAAAATTTACTTTTTTTCCTTTAGGGTCTGCTATCTGTCATGTGATGCTATACCAGACTTAGGTTGGAATTTGGTATCTTATTGCCACACAGAGTCTGTTTTATCAGTCTTATGGTCTTCATTTCAATGTTAATACTAGTCAGTTGTACCTGAAGTCCAAAAGGGAGGAGACATAATGAGACTCGTATGACCTCCTTTCACCTTGTGCCAGGAATTCAGTTTTTCAGGTTTCTCTGGGGTCCTCTTAGCCCAGAGGGGGTCTGTTTAGTTGGTTTAGGGGTGGCTTAGGATTTTATTTTTGTTTTACAACATATAGATTCAGATAATTTCAAAATACATAATAAGTATCATTGATCAGAGGGCCTGTAGCTCAAGTGGGTTAGGATTTATATTTGTGCTAATATTCCCAGACAGGGTTGCTGTGAATGGTTGTAGTCTGGGCATTGTATAAAAGTGCTTATCTTATATAAGAAAGGTAGTGCTGAATTGTAGGTCAGGCTCTTCAAGCCAAGACGTGTAACTTGACAAGGGGCTGTTTCTACCTAGAGGAAGGAATGCCTTTTTTTCTTTGCATGAAGATGAAGGCACTGTCCTCTTATCAAGCCAAACACCCAAGTTTGGGGCTGCATCTTCCCAGAGGGAGGAGCCTGTTTCCTGTAACTCCTGAGGTTAGAAGCGGAAGCCTTTTTCCAATTCACCCACCAGACATTATGCGTTTTCCTAATATATCTAAGGACACACCATGTGGTAATTTGTACAAAAGTTACCTACTGTTGTGTTACTAGCCTTCATTTTTTTTCTAATAAAGTCTTATAAATGGATGTAGTGCTTGGAAACTTCCATTTTCATTGCATCCTTGCGGAGGGAAAGAAAAACTTCTCAGAGTTTATTCACTAAGAGCTGCTAATGAGAAAGTTTTAAATGTCTAGCTAAAGACAAAATTATATTGCTATAAAAATATCATCTATTTAAAAAATACAATTACAGAAATCTAGGGATGGATAAAAAATAGAAAACTATGTTTTTTATGAAAGAATATGTAATTTAAATTTTTCTGCATTCATAACAATATGTATTTTGTATCAAAATTATATTTAAGCTAATTTTTTGTATTTTTGGTAGAGACAGGGTTTCACCGTGTTAGCCAGGGTGGTATCAATCTCCTGACCTTGTGATCCACCTGCCTTGGCCTCCCAAGAGTTTTTTCTTTTGCAAAGTAATAAACCTCAGCATTAAAGTCACTGAAGTAAGTAATTTTCAAAATATTTTGCCAAATATTTCTTTTAAATATAAGGATTATTTTTCAACTTCCTTATTATTAAGAATACCACTGAGGTTCCAAGATGGCTGAATAGGAGGAACAGCTCCAGTCTACAGCTCCCAGCGTGAGTGATGCAGAAGACAGGTGATTTCTCAATTTTCAACTGAGCTGTGAAGAGAGTAGTGGTTCTCCCAGCACGGACTTTGAGATCTGAAAACGGACAGACTGCCTCCTCAAGTGGGTCCCCGAGTAGCCTAACTGGGAAGCACCTCCCAGTAGGGGCCGACTGACACCTCACATGGCCGGGCACCCCTCTGAGACGAAGCTTCCAGAGGAACGATCAGGCAGCAACATTTGCTGTTCTGCAATATTCACTGTTCTGCAGCCTCCGCTGGTGATACCTAGGCAAACAGCGTCTGGAGTGGACCTCCAGCAAACTCCAACAGACCTGCAGCTGAGGGTCCTGACTGTTAGAAAGAAAACTAACAAACAGAAAGGACATCCACACCAAAACCCCATCTGTACGTCACCATCATCAAAGACGAAAGGTAGATAAAACCACAAAGATGAGGAGAAACCAGAGCAGAAAAGCTGACAATTCTAAAACTCGAGCGCCTCTTCTCCTCCAAAGGAATGCAGCTCCTTGCCAGTAATGGAACAAAGCTGGACAGAGAATGACTTTGATGAGTTGAGAGAAGAAGGCTTCAGATGATCAAACTTACCTGAGCTAAAGGAGGATGTTCGAACCCATCACAGAGAAGCTAAAAACCTTGAAAAAAGACTAGACGAATGGCTAACTAGAATAAACAGTGTAGAGAAGTCCTTAAATGACTTGATGGAGCTGAAAACCGTGGCACGAGAGCTACGTGATGCATGCGCAAGCTTCAGTAGCTGATTTGATCAACTGGAAGAAGGGTATCAGTGATTGAAGATCAAATGAATGAAATGAAGCAAGAAGAGAAGTTTAGAGAAAAAAGAGTAAAAAGAAACGAACAAAGCCTCCAAGAAATAAGGGACTATGTGAAAAGACCAAATCGACGTCTGATTGGTGTACCTGAAAGTGAAGGGGAGAATGGAAACAAGTTGGAAAACACTCTTCAGGATATTATCCAGGAGAACTTCCCCAACCTAGCAAGGCAGGCCAACATTCAAATTCAGGAAATATAGAGAACGCCACAAAGATAGCAACTTCAAGACACATAATTGTCAGATTCACCAAAGTTGAAATGAAGGAAAAAATGTTAAGGGCAGCCAGAGAGAAAGGTCGGGTTACCCACAAAGGGAAGCCCATCAGGCTAACAGCGGATCTCTTGGCAGAAACTCTACAAGCCAGAAGAGAGTGGGGGCCAGTATTCAACATTCTTAAAGAAAAGAATTTTCAACCCAGAATTTCATATCCAGCCAAACTAAGCTTCATAAGTGAAGGAGAAATAAAATCCGTTATAGACAAGCAAATGCTGAGAGATTTTGTCACCACCAGGCCTGCCTTACAAGAGCTCCTGAAGGAAGCACTAAACATGGAAAGGGACAACTGGTATCAGCCACTGCAAAGAATGCCAAATTGTAAAGACCATTGATGCTAAGAAGAAACTGCATCAACTAATGAGCAAAATAGCCAGCTAACATCATAATGACAGGATCAAATTCACACATAACAATATTAACCTTAAATGTAAATGGGCTAAGTGCTTCAATTAAAAGACGCAGACTGGTAAATTGGATAAAGAGTCAAGACACATCAGTGTGCTGTATTCAGGAGACCCATCTCACATGCAGAGACACACATAGGTTCAAAATAAGGGGATGGAGGAAGATCTACCAAGCAAATGGAAAACAAAAAAAGCAGGGGTTGCAATCCTAGTCTCTGATAAAACAGACTTTAAACCAACAAAGATCAAAAGAGACAAGGCCATTACATAATGGTAAAGGGATCAATTCAACAGGAAGAGTTAACTATCCTAAATATGTATGCACCCAATACAGGAGCACCCAAATTCATAAAGCAAGTCCTTAGAGACCTACAGAGACTTAGACTCCCACACAGTAATAATGGGAGATTTTAACACCCCTCTGTCAACATTAGACAGATCAAGGAGACAGAAAGTTAACAAGGATATCCAGGAATGGAACTCAGCCCTGCACCATGAGGACCTAACAGACATCTACAGAACTCTCCACTCCAACAGAATATACATTCTTTTCAGCACCACACCACACCTATTCCAAAATTGACCACATAGTTGGAAGTAAAGCACTCCTCAGCAAATGTAAAAGAACAGAAATTACAACAAACTGTCTCTCAGACCACAGTGCAATCAAATTAGAACTCAGGATTAAGAAACTCACTCAAAACTGCTCAACTACATGGAAACTGAACAACCTGCTCCTGAATGACTACTGGGTACGTAACAAAATGAAGGCAGAAATAAAGATGTTCTTTGAAACCAATGAGAATAAAGACACAACATACCAGAATCTCTGGGACACATTTAAAACAGTGTGTAGAGGGAAATTTATAGCACTAAATGCCCACAAGAGAAAGCAGGAAAGATCTAAAATTGACACCCTAACATCACAATTAAAAGAACTAGAGAAGCAAGAGCAAACACATTCAAAAGCTAGCAGAAGGCAAGAAATAACTAAGATCAGAGCAGAACTGAAGGAGATAGAGACACAAAAAACCCTTCAAAAAATCAATGAATCCAGGAGCTTGTTTTTTGAAAAGATCAACAAAATTGATAGACTGCTAGCAAGACTAATAAAGAAGAAAAGAGAGAAGAATCAAATAGACGCAATAAAAAATGATAAAGGGTATATCACCACCGATCCCACAGAAATACATACTACCATCAGAGAATACTATAAACACCTCTATGCAAATAAACTAGAAAATCTAGAAGAAATGGATAAATTCCTCGACACATACACCCTCCCAAGACTAAATCAGCAAGAAGTTGAATCCCTGAATAGACCAATAACAGGCTCTGAAATTGAGGCAATAATTAATAGCCTAGCAACCAGAAAAACTCCAGGACCAGATGGATTCACAGCCGAATTCTACCAGAGGTACAAGGAGGAGCTGGTACCATTCCTTCTGAAACTATTCCAATCAATAGAAAAAGAGAGAATCCTCCCTAACTCATTTTATGAGGCCAGCATCATCCTGATACCAAAGCCTGCAGAGACACAACAAAAAAAGAGAATTTTAGACCAATATCCCTGATGAACATCGATGCAAAAATCCTCAATAAATTACTGGCAAACCAAATCCAGCAGCACATCAAAAAGCTTATCCAACATGATCAAGTGGGCTTCATCCCTAGGATGCAAGGCTGGTTCAACATACACAAATCAATAAACATAATCCATCATATAAACAGGACCAAAGACAAAAACCACATGATTATCTCAATAGATGCAGAAAAGGCCTTCGACAATATTCAACGGCCTTCATGCTAAAATCTCTCAATAAATTAGGTATTGATGGGACTTATCTCAAAATAATAAGAGCTATTTATGACAAACCCACAGTCAATATCATACTGAATGGGCAAAAACTGCAAGCATTCCCTTTGAAAACTGGCACAAGGCAGGGATGCCCTATCTCACTACTCCTATTCAACATAGTGTTGGAAGTTCTGGCCAAGGCAATCAGGCAGGAGAAAGAAATAAAGTGTATTCAATTAGGAAAAGAGGAAGTCAAATTGTCCCTGTTTGCAGATGACATGATTGTATATTTAGAAAACCCCATTGTCTCAGCCCAAAATCTCCTTAAGCTGATAAGCAACTTCAGCAAAGTGTCAGGATACAAAATTGTTGTGCAAAAATCACAAGCATTCTTATACACCAATAACAAACAAACAGAGAGACAAACCATGAGTGAACTCCCATTCACAATTGCTTCAAAGAGAATAAAATACCTAGGAATCCAACTTACAAGGGATGTGAAGGACCTCTTCAAGGAGAACTACAAACCACTGCTGAACGAAATAAAAGAGGACACAAACAAATGGAAGAACATTCCATGCTCATGGATAGGAAGAATCAATATTGTGAAAATGGCCATACTGCCCAAGGTGATTTATAGATTCAATGCCACCCCCATTAAGCTAGCAATGACTTTCTTCACAGAAGTGGAAAAAACTATTTTAAAGTTCATATGGAACCAAAAAA
Organism: Pan paniscus; assembly: GCF_029289425.2. Classification (NCBI taxonomy): domain Eukaryota; kingdom Metazoa; phylum Chordata; class Mammalia; order Primates; family Hominidae; genus Pan; species Pan paniscus. Next base: position 88,433,023 of record NC_073259.2, read on the forward strand.
GAGCCCACATTGCCAAGGCAATCCTAAGCCAAAAGAATGAAGCTGGAGGCATCACGCTACCTGACTTCAAACTATACTACAAGGCTACAGTAACCAAAACAGCATGGTACTGATACTAAAACAGAGATCTAGACCAATGAAACAGAACAGAGCCCTCAGAAATAATACCACACATCTACAACTATCTGATCTTTGACAAACCTGACAAAAACAAGAAATGAGGAAAGGATTCCCTATTTAACAAATGGTGCTGGGAAAACTGGCTAGCCATATGTAGAAAGCTGAAACTGGATCCCTTCCTTACACCTTATACAAAAATTAATTCAAGATGGATTAAAGACTTAAATGTTAGACCTAAAACCATAAAAACCCTAGAAGAAAACCTAAGCAATACCAATCAGGACATAGGCATGGGCAAGGACTTCATGTCTAAAACACCAAAAGCAATGGCAACCAAAGCCAAAATTGACAAATGGGATCTAATTAAACTAAAGAGCTTCTGCACAGCAAAAGAAACTACCATCAGAGTGAACAGGTAACCTATAGAATGGGAGAAAATTTTTGCAATCTACCCATCTGACAAAGGGCTAATATCAAGAATCTACAAAGAACTTAAACAAATTTACAAGAAAAAACCAAAAAACTCCATCAAAAAGTGGGCAAAGGATATGAACAGACACTTCTGAAAAGAAGACATTTATGCAGCCAACAGACACATGAAAAACTGCTCATCATCACTGGCCATCAGAGAAATGCAAATCAAAACCACAATGAGATACCATCTCACACCAGTTAGAATGGTGATCATTAAAAAGTCAGGAAATAACAGGTGCTGTAGAGGATGTGGAGAAACAGGAACACTTTTACACTGTTAGTGGAACTGTAAACTAGTTCAACCATTGTGGAAGACAGTGTGGCGATTCCTCAAGGATCTAGAACTAGAATACCATTTGACCCAGCCATCCCATTGTTGGGTATATACCCAAAGGATTATAAATAATGCTGCTATAAAGACACATGCACAGGTATGTTTATTGTGGCACTATTCACAATAGCAAAAACTTGAAACCAACCCAAATGCCCATCAATGATAGACTGGATTAAGAAAATGTGGCACATATACACCACGGAATACTATGCAGCCATAAAAAAGAATGAGTTCATGTCCTTTGTAGAGACACGGATGAAGCTGGTAACCATCATTCTGAGCAAACTATCGCAAGGACAGAAAACCAAACACCGCATGTTCTCACTCATAGGTGGGAATTGGACAATGAGAACACTTGTACACAGGAAGGGGGACATCACACACTGGGGCCTGTCGTGGGGTGGGGGGAGTGGGGAGGGATAGCATTAGGAGATATACTTAATGTAAATGATGAGTTAGTGGGTGCAGCACAGCAACATGGTACATGTATACATATGTAACAAACCTGCACGTTGTGCACATGTACCCTAGAACTTAAAGTGTAATAAAAAATTATTTTTAATTATATCTGTCTATATTAATATTTTCTATCAAAAGCCATATATGCACACACATAAACACACAAACACATAAATAAGCTCAGTTTTGTAACCCAACCTAATAGTTCTATATGTGAATTAGCTGTAATCCTTACTGCCAGGCCTGATGTCTCCATTACTGAATTGTTGTTTGCTTTATTTCTTGGTTGCTTGACATGTAATGTCAAGTAATTTTTCTCTGGAAAGGCACATGGATTGTATATTCTAAGGTTTTATTCATAGCATAGCATGACAGCTAAGGTCTCAAGTTCTCAGATCAAGTAGGTACAACGTCAAATCTTTATGCAATTATTTGTGACTCTAAGTAAATTGAACAATTTTACACTTCGTATTTTTTCAAATGTCCTATAGAAATAGTGTCAAGCTAATGAGAATAACATATGTAAAGCAGTTAGTAGAACTTTAAGCACATGGAAAGGACTTGAGATACGTACATATATATATATATATAAAATAGCTGGGTATAAAAATTTGAGGTCATAGTTACTTTCAAAAAAGCAGACATTGCTTCACTGTGTTTGGATATTTAGTATTCCAAAAGAAAAGTGGTTCTAGCTGATATTTTTTTCCATTATAGATATATTATTTTTGTTTCCTAAATTATTGCTTATTGAAATTTTCCTTCAATGTTTGAATTCAACAATATTGTGAAAATGTGTATGGTTATGGTTCTCTATCCATTGATATTCCTTAAGATGTTTTAAGTCTTTCAATCTTCACATGGTTGTTTTCTAAATACATAAAATGTATTCTATTACTAGTATGTTTTATTTGGTATGCTTTCATTTCAGTTAATCTTGTTTTATACACAGGAACATTATAATTATATTTATGTTGTTTATCTTTCATACTTTTGACATTTTCCCTCATATTTCATCTTTTTGTTCTGTATAATTATAGAGGTTTTCAAGTTTTCCTTCCACAATACCAATTTACTTACTTCAATCAGTGTAGATTATAATTCTGTGAATGCAGAATTTTTAGTTTCCTTGCATTAATTTTTATCTAATGTCATTTTTATATCATCCAATTTTTTAACCTCAAGTTGTTTTATATCTATGCCAGACTGTTTTTTCCTCTAAATATTTTTCTACATGTCTTTTGCACCCTTTAGAGAAAAAACAAACTCTTCTCTACTTTGTTCCCAAATTTCCCAACACGGTGCTTATATTAATTTGTTATTCCTCTGATGTTTTAGGATCCTATTCTCTCTCCCTTTCTTTGTAGTAATATTCCATAGGTTTTATGGCTTATTTTCATGTCATTTTGGCTGTTTATTAGTGATTAGTGTATATGGTTTACTCTTGGTTATACTCTATTACCACTTGAGGAATTGTCAACTTTTTATTCTCATATTTCCAACTATAGGGCATGATAATAAAGTTGATTCCCATTTCATTTTCCGTATTTTAGCTAGCATTTCCTAATATTCTCAATTATGCAGAGGTGGCCACTTTTCCAAACTCTATTCATGCTTCTCCAATATCCTGAATTGTCCAAATATAAGGGAAGTTCCAGTTCCCTTCATGCACAACTACTGTTTTGGGTTTTTGTTTTTCCTGACTCTTTCTAAATCTACCATGTTTGCCTCATGGTGACCAACTAATAAAATACAGTGGGCTAGAATGTGTTGTTTCCTGGGAGCTATTATCTCTGAATAAAAATAGAAAGCCAGGGAGATAGTTGGAGTGAGAGAAACTTTAGCTACTTTTAGATATACGGTTGTATAATAATGTGGTCTCTGACCAGTTCCTGTTAGGTGTAGATCCCAAAACTCTGAGTTGAAGAACTGGAAATGTAAGATATGATAGATATCTCCTTTCAATTTTCTTAGTTGACTTGTTTTCTATTTTACAGATTTTCTTCTGAACTCAATTTTACTGTTACACAATTTTAGTTGTGATTTTGTTTTTGTTTTTGTTTTTTCTATTTTTCTTCAATGTTTAGAGAAACAGTCAGTTTTACATTAAGGAGTACTGTCATGCACACTTGAAGATGCATTTGAACATTTTTCTGATATCAAAAATTTGGAAACAACTTAAATATTCTATAATTCTATTTTTTGATTATTATATAAATTGTGACATAACTTGGATTATTATGCATAATTCAAAATCATATTTTAAAAAATTCTTTACTGACACAAAATATTTTGTGAAAAAACAAGATACATATATAACTGGATTATTCCTGTCTTGCTAAAAAAAGATATATATATTTTTATATGTATATGTACATTGCACAGAAAATATCTTGGGAAGAAACACATGTATATATTCAACATTGGTTATCTTGGGCTGGTGGTATTTTGAGTGAATTTCTATTTTTTTTACTTGTATGTATATTCGAAGTTACCTTCAATAAGCAAGTGTTTATTTTGTTTTGCTTTGTTTTATTTTTAAAGAGATAGCAAGGTTCTTAGAAAATAGTGATTTTGGCAGAAGGTTAAAAAACCAAAATTACTCCAAGGCATAAATTTTACTATTTAAGCAATATGTAAACAATTCTCATTTAATTTTTTTTTTTAGTATTAGCCATTTTGAGTAATACTAACTTCAAACAAGTATTGCTAACATTTTGCAGAAGAGAAAAACATTGGCTAGCTGAGCAAAGGAGGCTGCATTGTAATTTATGTGGAATTTGTAACTCGTATTTGAAGACAATAATGTTTGTTTGTATTTAAAAGAGAAACTCCCACTGGCACTTTAAAATCTGCCAACATCATAATGGTTTTGCTTCACTTAAGAATTAGAAAATATTGAAAAAGGTCACTGCTTATATCTGTCATGGTAAAAACCTGACCATATTCAGCAGCTTGATTTTGGCTAAAATAACATGCATGTGCTGCATGTCTATGTGGCATACCAAATTGAAATGGAATATTGTGCTTTCTCCTCATCTGTGATGAACATTTATTTTTTAGATATTATTTTCAAGAGAAGAACTATTGTAATTCATATAGTATACTTTTTTTTGCACCCCAAGTCTTATCACTTGTTTTATTTTAGAACAGCACAAATTTTGAGAATCAAATATCAACATTGTACAAAAGATCCATAAAATTGTGCAACGGAGTCTTAAGGAAATAATCTGACTGTAATATTAGGATAATAAATGTGTAATCAAATACATGAGAATTATTTGCTGTTAAAATCAGTCTATTAAAATCAACATATTTGTGTGTATATATATGTATATATATGTATGTGTACATATATACACATACACAAGTGTATATATATATATATATATTATACCTTTTTTTTGAGGCAAGGTCTTACTTCATAACCCAGGCTGGAATGCAGCCTGCATGGCTCACTGCAGCCTTGACCTCTTGGGCTCAAGCAATCCTCCCACCTCAGCCTCCTGAGCAGCTGGGACCACAGGCACATGCTACCACGCCCAGCTAATTGTTTTGTATTTTTTGTAGAGATGAGGTTTTGCCATATTGCCCAGGCTGATCTCAAACTCAAGGAAACTGCCCACCTCAGACTCCAAAAGTTTTGGGACTACAGGTGTGAGCCACCATGCCTGGCAAAATCAATGTTTAGGAAATGATTTCTACCTGTAGAATAAGTACATAGGCTATATACACATATTAAGATATATGCTAAAAGTAGTGCCAGAATACATCTAGTTATAGTTATATTCATTTCCTTGCTCTAACAGCAGCTGGTTTAATTACATCAAAGAAGAGGAAATTAATTAATCAGTAAGGAGATTCTATAGCTCTTTATGTGATTAATGGTAAGGAGACCAGCCTCCAGAACTAGACTGAGTTCAAATCCCAATGATGTTATTATACTTACTTACCCAGGGGAGGTAGTGGTTGTGGCATGAATTCACTCCAAGAGATGTACTTCAAAGAGTTTGAGATAAATATTTCCTTCTAACAATAACCAAACTTAACATAGTCAGGAGAGAATGAAATGTCAGGACTTGAGTGCATTAATCTCTGCTTCTCTTGCTCTGCCAGTTTCGTTCTTTCCTACTGCATTGCAGGGTGCTCCATGGGCAACTGCAACTTTGCACATGGCCTTTTACCTTTGAGGCAACAACCTTTATGTATTTGCCAACAAAAAGGAGAGAACATCTGTCTCTGAGCTTTATTTCATAAAATCCAGTGCAATGACTGGCCAATCACGGTAACTGTGAGCGTGTATTACTTTTCCATTGCTGTGAAACCAAATACCACAAATTTAGTTGCTTTAAACAAAATACATTTATGATCTCAGTTTCTGTGGCTTAGGAGTTTGGATGTAGGTTAGCTGGGTTCTCTGCTCATGTCTTACAGCCTGAAACTGAATTGTTGGCTGGTTCTGTAGTTTCATCTGAGGTTTGGAGTCCTTCTCTTCCAGGCTCATTCACGTTGTTGGCAGAATTAAGTTCCTTGTGATTGTAGGACTGAGATCCCCATTTTTTGTCCCCATTTTTTTGTGAGTGGGTGCATTCTCAGCTACTAAAGGCCATGCTCATGTCCTAACCACTTGGCCCTCTGACATCCTGGCAGCTGACTTCTCCAAAGCCAGCAGGAGAACCCCTCTCTTGTTCTGCTGCAATAAAGTCTTATATAATCATGGAAATGACTATCCCATCACATTCACTGGTCTCACCACCCCCCCCAGTAGGAAGAGAATTATATAGAGTGTAAGTACCAGGGAGTGGGAATCTTAGGTGTCATCCTAGAATTTTGCCTATCGTAGGGACTAGAGATTTGCACTTGGACCAGCCAGAGTCATAGCCCATTCCTATGAGCTCACAGAGCTCACTTATCCTCTACTCTTTGCTTCTTTTTTTCTGACATTTCAAAGTGTAAGGATAATGAATCTTATTCTCTGGATATAAAGCCTTTGCAGTCAGTCAGGGTTTTGCTGTCTTTTCTTTCCTGTTCCTGAATCCAAGATACTTTCATCATCAGAATTTCTCAGTAAATGTTTGCTGAACTGAATTCATTAATTAAATATGTTAAATGTGCTGATAATCTCTTTGAGAAATAAATTCCCACCTGTCCTGGCATCCACCTTAAAAACATCTATTAGGAAAGCTATAAACGGACCAGAGCTCTGAATTACTTCACAACCACCACCAACTCAGACATAAAAACTCTTTTTGTTTAGTCCCAATTTTCAACATGATATTTGAATTTTAACCCACAACAATGAGTCCAAATATTTATCTTGGATTTTGAAGTGAAGCCACTTTATTAAATATGCCATATTCACTCAAAGTAAATTAATTTGGATTAATTTGGTTGATTGAATCTCTTTTCATATAAGAACTGTTGCAATAACTATTTTTATACTGTGTAAATGAACATGCTAGAAAAATAATACCACAAATTTTTAGGAAATTTTACATTGTAGAAAAGGCCAAGCCTAGTTATAAAACTAAAAAAAAAAAATAAAATAAACCTTTTGGCATCACACTTAAGAAACCAAATATGGATGAAAAATGCTGCTAACCCATCTTTTATTTTCTTTCTCTTATAATTCATGCCACCAAAATAAAGCTTACGAATTTTATAGCAACAATGGCTTTCCCTTAAATAGTGATAGAAATATGGCTAATTTTGAAATACATTACAGCTTATGAAAATGTTTTGTGGCAAATTTTGAGTAAAATATCTTCTTTAAAGGAGGACAGTAATAAAGACTTGAAAGAACAGGAAACATAATGAGACCAGGAAAAACAAAAAGCTGTACCATCATTTTTTTTCCAGGTTTAAGGAAGGATGTTTAAATATTAGTCTTCAATTCTTAAGCATGATTTCATTTTAACCTTACAAAAGTTCAGTTTTCCACACTCTGGAATGTGATGGATTTCGGCTTCTCTAAAGAGTAAAGCATCAAGAAAGAAAAATCCCTGTGGATATTGGAAAGAATCACATCATAGGTTAGTAGTTGCCTCCATTGTTGCCTAAATGGCTTTTATCTATGCTTCTCCATCTGAAAAATAAGTTATTTTCTTTAGGAATCATGTTGAAATATCATTAAAGCTATACTTTTTTTTCTCTTGAAAGTGAAAACCCATAATTCTCTTAAATCTTTCACTTAATTTCTCTATACTTAATTTGTTAGGGCCTAATAAAAGGGTAAGACAGGAACAAAACCACACTATTTCAAAGGCCATCCTTCAGCAAGGAAAACATTTTGCTTGCTGGTTAGGGAAACCATATTGATTAGCTTGCTACCTACTTTATTGACCTAATGGAGAGACTGATGTAAAACACAGGTGATGGTAATATTATGAAGGCTACTTATTTAAAATGACATTGTTTACACAGCAAATGGGAGGCAGAAGGCCGTATTGAAAATACGTACCCATTATTCAATTTACTTAATGGATTTTGAATTTGATCATATTTCTCAAAGCCTAGAAGCTAATTCAATGGTGATAAGATCATTTTGTGGTATAATTGCCTTGACACCTTCTAATTTTATTTTTATTTATTTTTTTGAGACAGGATCTCACTCTGTCACCCAGGCTGGAGTGCAGTGGCGTGATCATGGCTCACTGCAGCCTCAACCTCCTGAGCTCAAGTGATCCTTCCCTCTCAGCCTCCCAAGTAGTTGGGACCACAAGCACATGCCACAAGTTTCTGTTTTAAAATTACAGAGATGGGTTTGTAGAGACAGAGTTTCTCCATGTTACCCAAGTTGGTCTTCAACTCCTGGGCTCAAGCGATCCACCTCTCTTGGCCTCTTAAAGCGCTGGGATTACAGGCATGAGCCACCATGCTTGGCCAATACCTTCTACTTTTAAAGACTCAAAAGATATGCAGAATCCCGGAATTAAAACAAAACAAATATAGTTCACACCTATAACTGTGCTTGAATCCTTGCCATCATGGAGTTCCTAATCTAGCTGAGTACATAAATGTATAAAAAGTAAATTTTTGTGCTACAGTATAAACAAAGATCTACAGGAAAACAGACACGTAAATGTTTATGGCCTGTTACTTCATTGAGAATACATATAAGTCAGGGTGCCAAGGAGGAGAGGAGAGATGAGGTTGAAAAGTGAATTTGGTGAGAGGTACGTTATAGACAACAAAAAGTCACAACAGGCTTTTAAGTACCCTCCATGCGTGATTATATAGTATCATGTGTGTATTTCAGAAAGATCACACTGACTAGTAGTATGTAAGAGAGATTGGGAGTATAAAATGAGACATAATCCAAGTGTTAGTGTATTAGCAGTAGCTGCAGTGAACTAATGTTGGTTGTCTTTCAATTAAGTTTTTACACTCTACTAAGCACTCTTCAAGCTTACTCTTCACCACAGCCAAATTTTCAAAGAGCTGCTTAGCTAGTAAAGGGAGCCACAGGATCTGCACTGAGGTACAAACTCTTAACATGATACATGTTTGCCAGACAGAGCAAAAGTGAGATCGCGCACGCGTGTGTGTGTGTGTGTGAGAGAGAGAGAGATTTAAAGTTTTCAATTAAGTCTGTAACAGTGGTAATAATGAAGAATTAATCAGCTTAAGAGGCAGTTTAGGAGTGGAATCAAAGGGATTTGCAGGATAAAGTGGCACTGGGTGGTGAGAAAAGGATCTGAGGATGAAGAGGTGGTGATTTTCCTTTGGTTGTTTGGGTGAAGGATCTTTTCCTCAGGAAGAGCTGGAAAAGGAGTTTATAAATTTAGGTTTGAAAATATGGTTTTGAATCGTTTGTAGGGACATCCAGATGGAGATGCCCATTTTGGAGCTATAAATACTTCTCTGAAGCCCTGGAAAGACATGAAATTCAAGATGGAGTGATTGGAGATCTTGAATATGGTTGAAATCACAAGAGTGAATGAAGTATTCCACAGTCAAGGAAGGCACCACTGGTCAACTCAGTTTTTGAGTTGGCAGTGTCGGAGGACACAGTGACGCAGACTAAGCAAATGGAAGTAAGAGGGGAGGGAGATGTCAGGGAAGCTGAGATCTCGGGGTTCAATCAACATTCTCAAATGCCGCAGAGAACACACACACACACAGGCACACACACACGTTAACAAGGAGTGTGGCTTCATACAAAGCCACATATTTGATCTTAAGCCAAAACTGGGCTATTCACAGCCATATAGTCGACTTCTGCTTTTTGTTTTGTTTTGTTTTGTTTTTAAATGAGATACCAATGTGTCCCACCTCGCGTTCTCCTTCATCGCCCTTCCCTTTCCTCCCTTCTTCCATGCAGAATGCAATTCTCCTCCACATTTCAATGTTTTGGGACTTGCCTCCCACTCCTCTCCCTTCCCAAGGCTTCCTGTCTCCATGGAAACATTCGCTTAATTAACCCAACGCAGGGAGAGGGCATCGCTGGCCCAAGTGAAAGCCGCCAGAGCAGCTACAGCAAGAGCTGGAGCAGAGCGAGAGAAGGAGACTAAAGGGAGGCAGGCTGCGAGGTGGGCTGTGACCCAGGAATCGTGGGCAGCTTGGGCCGCCGCACCCAGAGCAGTGCCAGCACCTCCGGGCCAGTTGCCCTGGCACCCGAAACTTGCAAAGCACAGGCGCCGTGCAGCTGCAGGTCCGGGTCCGGGTCCAGATGGGGGTCAGGGCGGATTGCAGGGGTGCCGTGGCTCCTGCGACTTCTCAGCCTTGCGTCCTCTGCACTTTGACTGTCTTCCAGGTCTCAGCTCTTTCCTTCTTTGTCCACCAGTCTAACCATTCTTTAAACCTCAATCTTTTCGTTTATACTCTGCCTCTCTCTCCCTGTTTCAAAAGTTGGCGCTTTTTGACTCTAAAATAGTGTGCATTAGGACAGGGGCTCTTTACACACTCCCAGGGCAAACACAGTGACTCACAGAATTGAATTTGAGTGGGGGTTTGGACTTAAAGAGCGGGCATCCTGGAGCTTTCCACTTTCGCATTTGTATTATAGTACACAGCCTTCAAAATTATAGTTTACGCTTAGATTTAGGGGGGAAATTAATACCATAGCCCTAGAACACTTACATCAGGTTGCTTGGGAAAATGGGCAAAGTTAAAGCTTTGCAGTTTTGTGGAAGGGTCTGGATTTAATTATTAGGCATTTCTTTTTAACTGGGTTGCATTTTATCTGAGCTAAACTCCTGCTTAAGAAGACCTAAAGAGGATTCTGTAGGAATAAACTTGCTTTACAGTGAGCTTTCAGGAGCTTTAAATTTGATCCTGGGGAACTGTTTACTATTAAAATGGTATTTTCAGTTTTAAAAACATATACAAAATACAGGTTTTTTTTCTTTGTATCTTAAGTTGAATACAAAAGTTTTTAGGTCCTTGGGGGCTCCACGTTCCTATGAAAGGCTAGGCAAGCTTTTTAGATGAATATATTTTAAAAATAAATTGAGTTGAAACGACTATTGAACGTTGTTTCTATTTAAGTTTCAGTTTCATGTATTTCGAAATATTTTTCATGATGATGGTGTAATTTTAAAATGTGAGGAATTAGTTCCAAAGAAGCAGCAGTTGCATAGGTGTTCTAGATTTCCATTAATTGAGGTTAAATAATTTCACACAATGCAATGTAATTTTGTGTAATTGCCTGATAATTCATTTTATTTCTAACACCTCTTTTATACTTAATTAAAACAGTTTCTAGAAATGCGTTATTTTGTTATTTGCTGGAAAGTACTAATGTTTCCAATTTTATTTAGTGGAAAAGTTATGCAGCACTCACCTATTAATGCCTTAACATTCAATTGGATGAGCAGTCATTCTAAATTGAAAATTCATGACATTAAAATGATATACACACACTCCATTTAAAGGATGTCCAATAGTTTAGTTTTGAAGCTAAAAAATACATGTTTAATTGAACTGAATACACTTTACTTTGCAGATGGAGAAATTAATTATTCTACTGCTCTGGTTACAGTATGTTGTTAAGGTAAGACATTTTTGAGTGCACCCTCTTTGGAATAATTAGCTAATGGGCAAGATGTGATTGCATTGAATCTATCATTCTGGAAAATAAGGAGTATACTGAAGGGAAATAATACTAAATATCAGGTTTAGTACCTAAGAAAAAAAATTTTCTTTGCTAGGTGTCACTCACATATGTATTTTTATAGCTTAAAAATTGTGTTGGAGATAATCATGGAGATAAATCAGAATTTGGGAAGAAGACAGAGTATAATAAGGCATTTCAGAGTTGTTTTTGGTAGGAATTTTGATACATATATTCTCTTGAAAGTTGAAATGTTTTTTGTCATTGAGGGAACACCAAGGGTCTCTGATTCTGTGGTCTATCTTACTTGGTTTGCTAATATTTTCATTACACATAGATGAAATAAGGGTCTAAAATGACTCAGTGTCAAACATTTTGTACCCAAATGTATTTTCTTTGCAAATGTGTTGTCAAGAATGTATGCAAAATAATTCAGTTTTGTAGACATTATCCCCAAGGTTCACAATTGGCGCTCCAGGAGGGTTTGCCATGTTTTCTCTGAGACTTTGAGTCTCTGCCTCTTCCCTTACCCCAGGGATACAATGTTTCCTAGTTAGAGAGACATGGATCTTAAATTTCCATGCTCTTATTTTACTTGCTTTACTGAAGTCATTTTCAAAATTATATTTATAAATAGAGTAACTGACAGAGTAATTCATGTGTAGACACTGATACTGCTGAAATGTTTAAAAATTATAATTTCATGTATTTTAGGTGTCATTTAAATAAATCTGCTTATAAAATAACAATCAAGAATGCATTTTTACTGTTTTTTACAGTTTCTTCTCTTTTCCATTTTAGATCTCAAAAAATTTTCATTATATACCAATGAATAAACAAACAACAGAAGTTTTTATTGAATGGGATGAATTTCCTAAGGGAGGAAATCCTGAATTTTATTTTTTAAAATATCAACTTGTTAATGATTTTGCTCAAAGAGTAAGGAATCTTTTCTTGGTTCTGATAAAAAGTAAGCATAGTGTAAATCTGGTGTTACCAAGTGCCACATTGTAAATAGGAACCTAATAGTTATCAGGGTTTCTTATTTTATTAATATATAAAATGTTAGCATTTTTTGAAATATCTTTAATAAGTAGATGATCAAATAATATTTAACTTTTTCATAGGAATGACTATTTGTCTTTTTAGAATTTATATACCAAAGGAGAATAATTCTTTAAAAAATGTCTTTTATGTAGAAATAAACATTTCATATATATATTTATATTCCACATTGAAAAACTACTTTTATGAAGGAGATATACAAAAGTCAAATTTTTAATTAATGTGCCTGGCTTAGAGATAATGTTCAATAAATATTTCTTAAGTAGATGAATATAATTATTTGCAGAATGTAAAAAGTATTCTCGCAGACCCACAAAGACGTCAGAAATTAATAATAACACTAAAGGAAAATGAAGATTATCACATCATTTTACAGTCCATGAGATATGGACAAATTTTAAGTGAAAAGTCATTTCAAATTCGTAAGTAATGTATATGTTGATCAACTATGTAAATTTTCATTACCAGATAATTTAAATTTTACAATGATTAACAGGTATAAAATGGTACTGTAAAATTATAATAGTATTATTTTTTACATAATGTAAATCTCAGAATTTAAAGAAAATTATAAACTGAGGTAAGAATATAGTTTTAAGTTTTGACATTTTATGTGTACTAGTGTGAATGGATAGGTAGAGTGGAGATTTTACGTGTTATCCAGATTACGTAAAAAATATAATGTGGTTCTGTAATCTAATTCATTCATTCTATGTAGAATAGAAGAAACTCCCATATAGTCTAGAAAATATTTTATGGGTAAATAATGTTTTCTCATCATGGTGAATCATGTAACTCAATATCCTTTGTGTTTCATTCAATTTTATTTGAATCTGTGCTAATTATTCTCCCTGATTTTTTAGGTGGAATCTCAACTAGCAATATTAAAACAATAGCAACAAGTACAAGTGTTTCTTTTAACTGGAGTGCGCCCTCTTCCAAAGATATATCAGTGTCAATATCTTTCAATAATTATTCACAAATTATGCAAAATAATGTTATGGTTTATGAGTGGGGTAATTTAAAACCTGCAGCTTTTTATGCTTTCACATTTGAATTTAAACAGTTACACTTGGATTTCATAAATATATTTCAGAGACTGGATGTTCAAGTTGAAACAGGTATATAGACATTTGGTTCATCATTCATTATATATTTATTATATATTTTGTAGATAATGTAGCAGTTGTATTGTATTTCAAAAGAAAGTGATCTGGCCAAGTATTAATCACTGCAGGCTGCTTGTAATCAAATTAGCATAGTCTCCTTTTTTGACTATATCATTCTGGTATCTGACTGATTATTGAACAAGCTGGACTTAGCGGAGTAATGGTAGAAACCAAACTAATAACTTTATTTTCTTCCCAGCACTTCCTTTAAACCCAAGTGGGTTCTCTTTTTCTTTACTCTGACAAAGAGTCATACAAATTCCATAGCGTTTTAGGTTACTTTAATGAGTCAACAAACAGTCTCATTTTCAGGTATTACAAGATCCATTACAATATATTACAAACACACTGATCTTTCATCCTATTTAAAGCTTCTCTGTTACTCATCTATGATCAGACCTGACCACAATTAGGAAAAGTTTAGGGGAAAGGTGAATGTGTTCAATTTTAGGGTCTTCCTAGTTTCATGTCTTTCCTCCACAAGGTGGGAACAGGTAGAAGGGGACAGAATCATAGATAGCTGATGAGGGCAGGACACTCTTTGTGACGGTCTGAGAGTGTCATTTTAATATCCCCTACAGGAATAATAAAAAAGATACAACACATGTATTGTACAAGTGAAGTATAGAAACACTCAAATAGGAAGAAAAAATAAAATAAGGTAATTAAGCGTCCTTTCTCCTGTGGGGGAAAAAAAAAAGACAAAAGATCTTCAGAACTTTCTCACATATTCCTACTGTGTTGAGTTGAGGCACTGGTAGAATATTAACATGAACTGATGTGCAATATTTTCTCTGAACAGGCTGCTATTTTCTCCAGTCTTTCTGTGGTACATAATCTTGGAGAATAACGCTAAGCAGCCATTCCTGCTTTTTTTCTGGAAGGTAAACACTTTTGAAGTCAAGTGACTGAGAGCAAAATTTTTAGCAAGCATTGTGTCTAGTACTCCAAAATAAAAAGAAACCTGAAATGTGATAAAAAGTTTGCTACCAATACAAAAGTAAGGGAAAAGAAAGACAATCTAAAGTAAGGTTTTCTTTAGAAAGAAAAACATCGTTTTTTATTTTAATAAAGTTATAATTGGACAATAATTCTGCGTAACTAATTCTCACAGCTATTTAAAAAACCATGTTAATTGGTGGTAGTTTATTTGCTCCTTGATTAATAAAGAAAGCTTTAATATTTTTATTGGTTTGAAAGTAGTATAGGGAAGGTGCACACTTAATACTATGAGGTTTTCATAATTAACTTGTATACATATTAAGAAATATAATTATGAAATGTTATATTACTGAATTCATCTTTAACAGAGGATTTTTCTTTTGGTAGGATCGTGTTCACAAGGATGGGCAGCATTAAAAAATAACTGTTATAGAATTAACAATGACAGTAAGCCATGGAATATAGCCCAGCAACATTGTAAGTTATCCTTAAGTTCTGCACACCTTGTGGATATGAAAAATGAAGAGGAAAAAAATTTTGTATTTTCGTATCTCAGGTCAAACAATCAAATAATAATATGGACTGGTCTTAATGATATGAAGGTCAGTAAATGTAAAGAAATACATATATTGTGATAAATGAAACTTTATTATCTATATTCATTCATGCATTCTTTATTCATTGATTTCTTCCTTCATTAATTCAATACAGTTTCTCTTTCTATAGATACCTGTTTTAATATATTTTTAGGCATCTTTTTTAAAACCTAATTTTCCTCTAATTTTGGTATTCCCCAGACCATTTCTAAGTTCATTTGAGTGATTTCATCCATTTCTTCACTCAATTTATCACCTGAACCACCAATTATTCCTAAATTCTTTATCTAGTCTACTTTCCTCTTATGAGTCCAGACATATATCTAATTTTCTTCTGATTATCCCTCTGGCACTTCTTGTAGACACTGTAACATTGCCAAGACTGAACTTGCCTTCTCCCTCTAATCAAACCTGTTTCACTTCCTTTATTCCTCACCTCTGCAAACAGTGCAATAATATGAACCCCAAAACATGAAAAGTGTTTTTCCATTTTCTTCTTTTTCACTCCACACATCAGTCTTGTGAAGCTCAATTTTACTAAAAGCAATACAGAAAGATCTGGAGATTTTATTTAACACTAGTGAAATAAGGAGTGTGTAACATTTTTCTTCAACATTCCTAACACTTTGGAAAGTCTCATGAAACTTCATTTGGTCAGCATTTTGTAGAGAAACTCAAGACCTAACATAGTCATCTCTGTCTGTCTGTGTTTTCTTCTTGATGATCCACTGACTTTTATTTCCTGGCACTCAAAGATAAATCTGTTCTCCTTGAGATATCCTTATCTATAGTGAACTAAGGCAGATCCTACCAATTTGATGCCAACTTTCCTGTGGAGCTTTGCATAAGCTTGGGAAAACCTCTAGGAATCCTTAATTGCATTTTAAAAATTATTATTTTATTGAGTTTTCTTTATCTTTTAATAGGCAATGAATGAAATTCTAATAAAGATTCCTTAAATCACAATTCATCTTAGACATCTCAGACTCCCTCTCCCAGCATGCCAGTCTCTTCTTAGCAAGTAGACCAGTTAATGTGTGTGTATGTATATATATGTGTGTATATATATGTATATACACACACATATATATATATATATATATATATATACACAAACATACAGTTGTTTCCTACTGTTAGCGTGATATATTAGGAAATTGGGGCACAGGGAGATTCACTTGCCCATATGGACATGCATCAGATGCTACCCTTAACCATGATATTTTGAGGTTGACATCAAAGTTACCTACTACATCATAATCCCCATGGTAGGTTCAGAAAGTAATTACTCCTTTAAGTAAATCTGTGCTGAATAAGTGCAAAATTGTTACTGGACTCCAAGGATGGAGAGTGTGTCTTATTCAGCATTCCATTCCTGGCTTCAAACTGGGGTTTGGTACTCAACAGGAACTTAATGAATGAAAGATTAATAGTCTCTTTCTTTCCTTTTGGGATGCTTGCATAGGTAACCTTCATTTAGTTTTCACTTTATAGTTGTAGTAGGTGCTATCATTATTCCCATTTTATACAGGAAAATAGATCTTAGAGAGATCCTGGGGCACATAACTTATCAATGCCCATTCCAGGCCTTGAACTTATATCTGTCTGACCAACTCTCATGCCCTAATCACTTGAAATACTATCACTGATCATATGCCTATTTTTAAAACTACAACAATACATATGTAATAAAGCAGACTTTTTGAGGAAATAGTATTTCTTCATTCTGTTAGGTGGAATTTAAATGCATTGTTTTAAAATCTTTTTAAAATGTCCAGAGGAAACAGGTCTCTTTAATTCTTACCCATGCAGCTTGGTTGGTGCTGTGCTTGATTTTGGGGATGGTCTGATGACCAAAATATAGACATAGTATCTGTTTTCATAGTGTTCATTATCTCTGTAAGTATTACATTTATTTTTTAAGGAGGTGTTATGTATTCGCTGTATTACAAACATACTCTCTAAAACTATTGACAACTATGCAAAGTAGTCATGATTATTTCCATTGCACAGGCAAGAACATTTAGTTTCTAAGATTAGTAGTTGCCCAAGAGTAGATAGTTAAGTGTCAGAAATATAATTAGTATGCAGGAGTATTTTGTCAAAGCTTACACTTTTTTAAAACTACCCCTTTCAAGAAGGATAGATATATGACAGATATTTATTACTTGTGAAAATTGGGTTGGTGACATTCACCAAGGACATCCTTTAGAAGAAAGGTATCAACAACGTCTCCTGATGCATGCAATTTATTTGATGATTTCAAATGAAATAACTAACATTTAATGAATATTTTCTCTGAGCCTCATTGTGTTGAGCCTTTGAATGTACTGCCTCTTTAATCATTACAACAACCTTAAGATGTAGTTTCTATTATTATACTCATTTTACAGATGAGAAAATAGAGGCTTATTGCGAGATTTGCAATTTGCCTGAAGACATATGGCTAATGAGTTAATGAAAGTGAACTCTGTCTCTTGCTGCTGCTGCTGCTTCCTTCTCCTCCTCCTTCTTCTCCTCCTCCTTCTCCTCCTCCTCCTTCTCCTCCTCCTCCTTCTCCTCCTCCTCCTCTTCCTCCTCTTCTGCCTCCTCCTCCTCTTCCTCCTCCTCCTCTTCCGCCTCCTCCTTCTCCTCCTCTTCCTCCTCCTTCTCTTCCTTCTCTTCCTCCTCCTCCTCTTCCTCCTCTTCCGCCTCCTCCTCCTCCTTCTCCTCCTCCTCCTCCTCTTCCTCCTCTTCCGCCGCCTCCTCCTCCTTCTCCTCCTCCTCCTCATCTTCTTCCTCCTCCTCTTCCTCCTCTTCCACCTCCTCCTCCACCTTCTCCTCCTTCTCCTTCTCTTTTTTCTTTTTTGACATAAGTCTTCCTCTGTCACCTAGGCTGAAGTGCAGTGGCTGAAGCAGAGATCACTGCAGCCTTAAACTCCTGGGCTTAAGCGATTCTTCTGCCTCAGCCTTCCAAGTAGCTGGGATTACAGGCATGAGCCACTGGCCTGGCTCCAGCTGCTTTATCATGAAGGAAATCTACATAAAAATATTAAACTGGTTGATAATTTTAAAATCTTAGAAAATTTTATAATGAAGTTATGATTATTAAAATTTTCAAATACACATATTTGAAATGCAGTGACTGAAGATATCACACTTTTCCTTTTAATTGGCTTAATTTGTTCATCTTATTACAGAAAGAAGATCTTCTTACATGGGCAGATGGATCATCTTTTGGCCTTAAGAAAAATGAAATATTTTCTTTTCCATTGCTATCCAAGAATGAAACACATTGCTACATTTTACAGCAAAATGCAACTGGATCAAACTATTTCTTTACAAGATTTTTCTGTTACGTTCCATTGCCGTATGTTTGTGAATATGAATGTAATTATTTTTATTATTCTTTCTTATATTCATGCAGCTTTTTATTATTTAATTTTAATTTATTTATTTCATTATGGAATTATAATTTGTAATTAAAAATAATTATCTTTTCTATTTTTTCAGTACCTTCTCTGCAGGAAAGCTTTTTGCTTTATATAAAGGATGTTGGAACAACTGAAGTTGTATTTAGTTGGAATAATTTGAATTTTTGGAATAATTTGAATAAGTGGGTGAAATTGGGATATAAGATTATCATTAAATATTCTTTAGATTATACAGAAGAACAATATTTTGAAAGCATGCCCCCAAATACTACAGAAAAAGCAATTACCCAACTGTTTCCTGGTCATATTTATAGATTTTTACTCTTCGCAATAAATGAATGGGAGGCAAAAACTACTTTAAGTCCAATATTCACTGTAGAAACACGTAAGTTACAAGACACCTGAAAATATAATTTAAAAAAATTTTAATACTGTCATTGGCAGATATTTTATGAGGGTCTGGTATTTTCTCATATAACTCTGGAGATACCTCTGTATTTAATCATTTTAGGCTGGGTGCGGTGGCTCACGCCTGTCAGCCCAGCACTTCGGGAGTCCTAGGCGGGTGGATTGCCTGAGGTCAGGAGTTCGAGACCAGCCTGGCTAACACAGTGAAACCCTGTCTGTACTACAAATACAAAAATTAGCCAGGCATGGTGGTGCACACCTGTAGTCCCAGCTACTTGGTAGGCTGAGGCAGGAGAATCACTTGAACCCAGGAGGTAGAAGTTGCAGTGGGCTGAGATCATGCCACTGCACTCCAGCCTGGATGACAGAGCAAGACTCTGTCTCAAATAATAATAATAATAATAAGAGTAATAATTTTGTAATCAATCTGTTTATGCGTTGGTTTTTCTGTTAAACTACAAACCTCATGAAGACATGAACTATGTCTTATTTGTCTTACAGTACCAGCTAGAGTAGTGCCTACCTCATAGGGGATGATCAATAAATTTTTGTGGAGCTGTATTTCCGATATGTGCTGAGAGCAGGAAAGGGACAGCTATGCATCCCTGCCTTTAATAGGCTCACACTGGAGACAATTGGTAAAGAATAAAAATAAAAGCAAACAAAACTATACAGCAAAAGAATAACCTAAATATCCAACCAGTGGTGCATTTAATAAGTGCTGACTTGAATTCATACAGTAGATGACAGGAGAAGACTCATGGAAAGGAGAGGCTTAGACTCAAATTTGAATGAAGAAAAAGCATGTTGGGAGCAGCAGTGCAGACATAAGAATTTGTGTAAGAAGCCTTGTGCAGATTGACTAGAGAAGATAATTTCCTTGGGCATGAGGGTAAAATCAGTGTGGGAGGTAGATGGTGCCAGACTTGGGAGTGGCAGGGGTATCTGTCTCAGATGCTTGGACTTGACCTTAGAAGCAATGGAAATCCATTAAGACTATAGTTTCTAGCACTTGTTTTACATTTTACAAAGCACTTTCAATGCATTATCTCATTCGGTCCTTGCCTCAACCCTGGGAGTAGCTATATAGAAATGAGAAAACTGAACTTCCGGAATGTTAAGTAAACTGACTAGAGTAACATGCTTTGTTAAGCAACCAAGCCACACAAGAACCCAGATGGTCTTATTGTAACTCCTGAGCTGTTGCTCCTAGAGAAAGAATCAAGAATGTGTTAGCACATGTATATTGAGGAGTGGGGGATGGATATAGGTTTGACGCCATGTGCAAGGTACTATAATAAGAAAATTAATCTGGAAGCATTAATTAGGACAATCACTGGCACTGGATGAAATGGTTAGAGTAGGGAAACAGTTCTGTAAAAGGATGAGTGCCTGCGTTGCAGTGATAATAAGAATGAAGGGTGAATAACAAAGTCTCTGCCCTCTAATCTGACAAGGCAGAAGAGGTAAGAGACATATAATGTATGATCATTAAATGCCATGCACACTGTTTTGGTAGTGAGAATAGTAAAATAATTATTGAACAATAGCGTGTGGCAAACACTGTGCCAAGTGTTTTACATTCTTCATCTCATTTAATCTTCACAAAAGCTTTATGAGGTACCTACTAATGTAATTCCCATTTTACAGTCAGAGGGGGTAGGTAATTTTCTCAGGGAGTGAAACTATAAAGTGGAAGAGCCAGGACTCACCCCCAGTTTTTGTTTCTTTTCCAAGCTAGAGTATTTGGAAATATTGAGAAGTGAGAGAGTATTCTGCCAAATCATGTCACTAAGCAACGTATTTTTGGTTGTCTTTATCTCCCAGGCCTTTTGTCAGCCCAAAATTTCAGAGTTACACATGTTACCCTAACAGAAATATTTTTACACTGGGATCCTCCAGATCCTGTATTTTTTCATCATTACCTTATCACTATTTTGGATGTTGAAAACAATACATCAGAAGAGGTGTTTGTTGAAAAACGCAACACAGCAACCATAGTTGGAGACCTCAAGTCTTTTCATCATTATCTGGTATATCTATTCAGTGTAGCAGAAAGAGGAACTTTAAGTTGCTTGGAGAAACCACTTTCAGTCATTACAGGTAAGCATGGCTGCGTATTGCCTTCTACTAAAAAATTCTAAACTGATAGTTTCTGTTTCTGTGCAATTTCACCGTTATGCAATATATCAATGTAACCTGTACACTTATCCCAAAATCTAAAATAATAAAAAGAAATAGTTAACTGCATATTTCAAAGTATTATTTTGCTGATATTTAATTATGTTGATTCTTCATAAGTACAAATAAGTTGAACATGTTTTTGAATGTTGAATCACAATTCTAAGCATGTATTCAAAAATACTAAATTTATTTAGATTTACATGAACTCTTTAAACATTATTCCAATCTGCATTTTTTTCTACCAAAGTCCCTAGAAGACATCTTTTTTTGTCATAGCCTTGGGTGGAAAATAAATTTATCTTTATGTATCATAAGATAAACAAATTATCACATGAATATTAGTTCACCCAGTTTTTTTTAGTAACAGTAGACCCAACGAACAGGTCTGCATATTTTAATCAGTTTTACTTGGTTCTTTATTTTCTCACACTGTGTAATGTATTGACCTCTAGGGGGCAGTCTCATACTAGCATTTTTGGCAAATGCATTTCTACCCTCCTCTTAACCTCCACATAGCAGTTTTTGAATCCTTGTCCAGAACATAATCATTAAAGTAATCGATTGTTTTAATTAATAATTCTATTTATTCCCTAAAATATAAGGACATATTTTTAAAAAGAGAAAACATTATCTTACAAAACAATGCATAATTAAGCACATTTTGGCAGTATATTCTTATAAGTGTAGTGTGTGTTGTGTATTTGACATGCAGTGTGCAAAGTTCTTTGGAATTTCAACAGCTAAAATTTAAACACCCTAGAGCTGAAGTAGGTGGAATGGAAAACCTGCATGTGCACAGATATATATTAATTAACCTTCCTATACTTATTGGGAATATTTAAGATTCTTTGAAAATAATAACAATAATAGATACAATTTAATGCTTACTAAAAGCCAATGCTTAACATATAAGTATTCAGTATTGCAAATCCTAATAAAAATATTTTTCCAATTGGATAGTAGCAGGTGTTTTCTCTTCCCCAAACTCAGACAAAGTATCCTTCCATTGGCAAATGCTTGGTTTGTTGGGTCCTTTACACTTTAGGAAGGTGCTTTCATTTTTAATTGACAGATGGACTAGGAGGATTTCTCACAGATTTATTAATTTTGAAGTCGACTTAAAATCTTCTAGGAAATATACCTATTTATTTCATAAAAGGTACAATGTGAGTCTGCACTTTTAATTTTTTGGGGAGTCATTTGCTGTGTATTTTTACTGTAAGCTGATATACCAGTGCATGTCCAGGATTTAGTAATCCAGTGTTCCTTTACTCTCTTAAGCTTGAGGAATTATTCTTTTTTTCATTCATTATTCACTCAACGAATTATTTTTCAGTATCAGGAACTGAGCTAGGCACTAGAGATACAAAGATGAAGAAGACCTAGTCTCAGTAAGAATGAGACAAATAAGTTAACAGTGATAGTGCCACATTATAATTGCCATTAGAGTAGTTATGCTGTGGATACTATGGGAACATAGAGAAGGATCAGTTAGCCCAAACTCAGGGTGCCGATGGTCATGGGTAAGTGATGGGCTTAATCATGAAGGAGTAGAAATTAGCCAGCAGGTGGCAGTAGGGAGGCAGAAAGATGCTGCAGGTAGAGCAAGCAGCATGTGCCTAGGCAAAGGACAGAGAAAAGACATTCAACAAAGCTGACCTAGGAAAGCTAGAGAAGCCTTTTTGAAGACACTAACATTTGAACATTAGGAATGGCTAGAGAACAGAGGGGCATGTAGGGAGAGTCTAGAAAATGTAAGCTAGGCACAGAATGTGAACACCCTTGATACATACTCTGGAGTATATTTTATTGGGTAACACTGAACCTTTTTGGGGTCATGGAGCCTCTTGAGAATTTTTAAAAAATTAACTCTTATGAAAATGCAAATACATGCACAGACAATTTTGTAAGCAAATTCAGCGCTATCACAGACCCACCAAATCCCAGTGTTTCCTCAATCTCTGCTTATATGTGGCATTCGGTAGATTACATCTAAGTCCTCCATTGCAGTAAATGTTTAAATAGATTTTTAGGTTTTGCAAGAATATAAGAATAATTTTCTAAAGTTGTTTCACCCTGGAATCTTATTGGATAGTGTTTCTAATTGGATTACTCTGGCATTTTCTGATAATTTTACATAAATAATTAATTTAAACATCAGCTACAATTTTGTGAAATTAAGATATGGGATGCAGACTAAGGGTTCCACCCAGAATATTTTCCTGAGAAGTTAAAATGTGATATTAAATTGTACTGATAAAGAAGTCAACTTTAAAATGGATAAAAGTTCAAATAATAGTTTCGGCAAACTATAAAAATCATAGAGAATTCTTTAAAGATTTTTAAAGTAAAACTACTAAAAAGTTTAAAATTGCATAATTATCCTTAGAGATATGAACCAATGATTATTGTAGCTGAGAACTATTAAAAGATCAGGAAAAACATACTATAGGATAAACAATACTATAAGGAAAACATTTACAATTTCCAGAAAACTGTACGATAGGAAAAAAATCAGAAGGTTTGGTATTCAAGGAAACAGTGCAAGGAAATAGGCTGAAGTATCATCTTCAGTTATTATTATAAAGTATCAAGAAGATTCTCCAATGATATTATGCACGAACAGTGAGCATAACCTGCTAATTTCCTCTATATTTCTAATAAATATCACACCTTTCAAAAATCAGAAAAGTAGTATAAAGTTACAACTGTTTTATAATAAATACCAGCTCTGAAACTTTAAAGACATCTATATGTCAATGACTCATAAAGTTATATCTCTATATAACTTTATATAAAGCCTAGACTTTTGTCCCAAACTCCACATTCAAACATCTAACTGCGTATGCATTATTGCTCATTTGGTTATCTATGAGATGTTTTAAATTTAACATGCCCAAAACTGAACTCCAGGTGTTTCTACCCAAATCTGCTTTATCCACAGCCCTTCTCAGTTCATGGTAATTTTATTCATCCAGTTGTTTAGTCAAAAGCCTTGAAGTTGTTCTTGACTCTTCTGTTTCTCTCACAACCCATTCCCAACCTGTCAAGAAATCTTGTTTGTTCCGTCTTCAAAATAAATCCAGAGTCACACTACATCTCCCCACCTCCCTGAGTGCTGTTTTCATCCAGGCAACCATTCCACCTCACCTGGATTATTGGGCTGGCTCCCTATTTCTACCATTGGCCCTCCATGTGGTCTGTTATTAATGTCACGGCCCAAGGAGTCCTTAAAAATAGGAATGATCATGCATCTGCATATAACTCAGTAGTTGCTACCCATTTGACTTGGAGCAAACGCCTTTGAGGACTTGCATGAACTGGCTTTCTATTTGCCTCTGACCTCATCTTATTCTCTCCTTCATTCATTCTAGCTTTCCTTCCACCCTTGAACACACCAGATAAGCTCCCACTTTAGGGATTTTACTTAGCTGTTTCTTCAGCTTTAATACTCTTCTTCCAGAAATCCATATGTCTAACTCTCCAATCTCCTTCACCTTTTTGCTGAAAACCCTATCTTTTGAAAAACATCTGCCCTGAAATCCCTACTTCATACCACAACTTCCTCCTTAAAGCCACCACACTCTTCATCTCCCTCACCCTGGTTACTTTTTACGTTTTCTGCAGCACTTATCACCTCTGGAGTTCTATATAACATACGTACTTATTTTATGTATTGCTATTATCTATTCCACCTATTAGAATATGAACTCCATAAGGACAAGGATCTTTAGTTTTTACTGATGTACTCTACCTGCCTAGAAGAGTGCCTGGCACTTGGTAGGTGCCCATGTATATTTGATTAAAACATGAATAATCTCAATAATGGGAACATTACTCTGATGGCACTCTTGAAAGTATGAAGAATTTGCCAAACACTTGAGGATTATATTTGTTTCCCCTTGACTTGTAATTTTTACGTTTAACCATTTTAATAAATTTTGCATAGTAATAAGAAGAATACACTTTTCTCAAAACTTGAGTGCTTTTCAAGACATGTTGACATAACAAACTGTAAAATTTACTTTGAACATTAATATTGAATTATTTTCACTCAATAGCATGAATAATGCTAACTAATAAGCTAAGATGTGTGTATGTATTTATTTGTTTACTTAAGGTATTAATCCACCTCAGAAAGTTTATGTAAAACCTGAAGATGTGGGAGAAGACCATATAATTCTTCAGTGGGAACCTTCACAAGATGGCCATGAGATCTACATTCAGATTAAATCCATATCAGATCCAAGTGAAGTCATGAATAGATTCAAGATTGATAATTTAATCCCTGGAAGTAGGAAGTCCAAGATGGGCTGCTTGCAATGAATGAAGAAAGGGAGAAACTTAGGCTTTTAACTTGAGTAATTTGGGTGCTTGGTGATGACACTGAAGAAGAGAAAATTATTGGACCTTACAGTCATTCTAGCTGAAAAAAAAAATTGGTCCAAAAAATTATGCAATGATAATGTCCACACTCAACCAGTGCTAGATCTTCCTATTTTATCATCCAAAGACTAAAACTAAATTTATGTCTGGAACTTCCATGCTTAAATTTCTAAGAAAACTACCTAAAGATAATTATAATAAGAAGTAGTTATAAAAGAGAAAACTAAGAAAGAGATATTACCAAGAAGAATTATTTAATGCCTATAAAACAACCCACTAAATAATTATTGGCATAGCAGTAGGAGTAAACTGTGAAGATGGAAAATGATTTTTCTCCTTAGTTCATGTTTTAGCAGTCTGAGGTTAGAGAATGTCCCCATGTTATCCCAGGGTCTGTTTTCTTTCTCAAAAACTTGAGACATTTAATATATTATTTCTAAATTTCCTTCCAGGTCAAAATCAAAAGCCTCATAATTCTTTGCCTCTAGGGTACTTAGCATATTTCATCCATCTGCCATCTAAAATGTAAACTTGTTTTGCCTCTGTTTCTAGAGCTCTTGTGAAATCTTGTTCAGCTGCATATCTCCAGCCTAAATAGAGTTCCTAGCTCTATGTAATTCAATTGTTTGTCAAACTGGTATTCAACATGGATGCAGAAACACATATTAACCTGCAAATCCTAAGAAGAATAGCATTCTGGGGTTTGAAGTTAGGACAGAGATCTTGCCAATGCTCTCATGTGATATATAATTCCCAGGACAGTGTCTCTGGTCATTCAGGGCTTCTGTAATTCATTTCCAAAATTTTCCCCATCATGGACCTAGTCTACTCTCTAGAACATCACAAAGCAAACCCAATCTATGGTTCACACGACAGGCTGCAAATGTTTAGAGACATTCATAAGGTGTCCCTGGTTCCTATATTTTCTTTCCTTGTGGGTGATTATCTTTAATTCCTTCAAGCACTCCACTATTTCTCGTGGGTGTTCTATCCAGTTCGTAGGCTTGCTATCAGATTTAGCATCACCAGATTATTTATCAGGCATCATTTGTATTGCCTCAAAAATCCTAAAGCAAATAGTAACCTGTCCCAAGGTGCATAGGAACAAGTTTTTTTGCATGCATTCATTCAACAGATATTTATTGATACATATAATTTACCACATTGTATTTCTCTCTCTGCCATATACTTTGAAATAGTCAAGCAAGAGAGGCATTTGCCTTTTATGGGCATGTAGAAGAAAATATAATTTACACATACTTTTTTTTCCCTTTCCCCTTTGAAACTTATCTGTCTGTGCCTCTCTCTAATTTGTCCTGAACATAACCAGCAGAACTTGATCTCTAGCTATGATTGTGCACCTGAACCATAAAATGCACCCTTAGGAAGAAGGCAGTGCTTATGAGCACAGACCATGGAACCAAATTGCCTGGGTTTGTATTCCAGCTCCATGATTTAGCAGCTTCTTACATCCTTTGCAAAGTCACTCAGGCCCTTTGGTCCTCGGCTTCTTTCTCTCTAAAATGGGAATAATAATCATAATCTTATCTGTTTTATGAAAGTAAAGTAATTTAAGGACTTGGTGCCTGGCACCAAATAAGTGCTATGACAGTGTGTGTTGTGATTTTTATTTCTCAATAGGAGTGGAGTGGTGGCCTTGGGGAGCTATGGCCATGCATAGTGGGAAGTAAAGCCATTTCAGCAGTCTGTGTGATCTCTCTTTGTTGGAGGAATTAACTATACCCAGGTTTTCTTGAGGGAAAAAGAGCTATTGGAGAGTTGGTGTTTGAATTTCCTTTTTTCCCCTCTTGACACAGGAGAATACATTTTATGATAGGAGCATCCCTCAGACTTTGTTCTACCTTGCCTATAATAAAAGGCTTTGAAATTGGCCTAGTTCAGTTCACCTCATACTGAAAAAAAAATCTTGTATAGCCCCTGATCTTACCACTTCTTTTGATAAAGCTTTTACAGGAGAGCGGATAAGGATAGAAATCACAGTCCGAGGTAGAAACTTGACGAAAGTCCCCAGTATGTGGCAATATGTTTCTTTTATTCTTTTTTTTGTGAAATCTTTTCTCATATGATTTTTCCAGATCAGGATATAATTTTTAAGACAGGACAGAACTCTGTCCTATTCTACACCTTTCCAGCCTTGGTGATTATAGTGTCATGCATGACACAGCTTGGCTTATTTTCTAGGACAGGTGGAAATGATGGAAAATCCCATGCTTACTCACTAGAGGGGATGACATTGATTTTTACATACTTTTAGAACCTACATTAGACCATGCCTATTTAAAGTCACCTCTCTTTTTAGAAAATGTCTTCAGTGCCCAAGAACATGGAAGTGAATTGGTTCTATGATTATACTTGTCACTCATTTACCATCCCAAGATCTTTTAATTCCTGCTTAAGCCATACTTGGAAGATTTCATAGATCATTGTCCACAGATTCAGATGTATTAGATATGTGTGGGATGTTACTCTTGTCTTGGGAAAGTCATAGTTACTGTAGGACTTTTGTAACTGAAGGGGGCTATGCAGAATTTAAAGAGAAAACCCACAGAAAATATTAGTGATGACAGAAAAATAAAAGTTAACATAATATAACTGGAGAAGGAAAACTATGATAAAACTGCCTCGAAACCCAGTAGTACACCATATGGAACTGGTTATGGTTCATTTATTGAACATTTCCTCATCACCAGCAAGAATTGAAAAGGCAAAAAGTTTGCAAGTTCCAGCTCACAAAAATTTGTGGAGCTAATGCACTGATTTTATGTTCTGAAATTCTCATTATAGGTGTGTGTGGACATTCTTTCCTAAAGTACTGGCTCTGGGTAAAGTAGCAGAATAACATTATCAAATATTTAACAGTAACTTGGAACAACTTCCATTGTATCAAACCAGATGTCACAAATAAAACTGAAAAGGAAAGGCCATCTAATTATGCTCTGGAGGGAAAAAATTCATTTTCAGATTGTATATTTTAGGAGAAGATATCTGCTTGGGAGAAATGCAGGCTTAAGGAAATATTGGATGCTATCCCCATAACCTACAAATCGAATTGAAATTAAAATTGACCTGAGAAAGAAATAATGTTACTAGAAATTATCTCAAATTTTAAATCTGCTTTAAATAGCACAGTAGAGAATTGAGGTACAATCAAAATCTTTAGCAGAGGTCAAGGAGAGTGTAAAATGTAAATGAATCCTTCCTCCAAACTGTTGCCAAAAATGTGTTTCTAAAAATGAAATTACATGCCTGCTCAAAATCCCTGTTGCCTCCAGGATACAGTCTGACCTCCATAGCTTGGCATGCAAAGCCCCTTACAGACACATTCAGCCTCAGAGGTGGCCCTTGTATGCCCAGTCTCATTCCTTCAATGCAGCCTGTCTTTTAACCACCCAGAGTGCCTGCTGCATGCCTGACACTACTCTAAGTACTTTATATATGAATGCAATTTCTTATGTAATCAGCACAGTGACTCTGCAATGTAGATGCTAGTCTCCTTCTCATTTTAGAGAAGAAGACCAAGGCAGAGTGGCTAAGTAACTTGCCAAAGAATACCCTGCTATTAAAGGGCTAAAAGAACTTGGTATTCCTTGAACACATGACAATGTGCTTTTTGGTTTCTATGCCTTGCCCCTGATTTTCTTTTTTTCCTGGAATTCCTTCATTACTCCCTTTTCCCCTTCACATGTACTGTTTCTGGTAAACTTGTACTCTTTCAAGACTCAGATAAAACATCTTTAACTCTGGAAAGCCTTCCCCAATTATTTCTGCTGACATTGGTGATTTCCTCCTCTGTTCTAAGCAAGTTTTTTTCATGTCACTAGCTCAGGTCTATTTAAGAGTCTAGTTAATAATCTATAAATCTCTTTCCTGAGATTGAGAACTCTTTGAAAGCAAGAACCTGGCCTTATTTACTTTATTTGAGCACTAATCCTTGTATATAGGTTCTCAAAAACATTTACTTAATAAATAGATTAAAAGGTAAAAAAAAAATGAAAAAATCTCAGATTTGTGTTTCTTGTGATTGTTATTGATAATGAATAAATGAAAGTTAATTATGTACTTTCAGTATATATGTATGTATAGCCTGTCAGAATATCTACCTTTTTTCTCTGTCTAATGCTAACATAGTAGACATAAGTTTAATGCATAAACATTTATATTCTCACAAATTCTGGAACATGCTAGATAAAATGCAGAGAAATATGATTGACCTTTAAAAGGTACTAATTATAAATCTCGTTTTTATCTTTCAGAACCCAAACCAGTCTGGATTGTTATCCCCTATGAAAGTCGTAGTACCTCTGTAATCTTATTTGTTCAAATGCCCAATGTTGAAGTGTTTGATGGACTACATATTGTAATTGAAGGAGGGGCAAATGTGACCATGGCTTTACACCATGGGTAATAAAATAACTGTTGACAATTTAGCTCCAGACACAGAATATAATTTCTTTGTTTCCATTAT
This sequence comes from Pan paniscus, assembly GCF_029289425.2. Lineage (NCBI taxonomy): Eukaryota > Metazoa > Chordata > Mammalia > Primates > Hominidae > Pan > Pan paniscus. The sequence goes on from NC_073259.2 coordinate 88,463,113, forward strand.
CAGTGGGACTAAATTAAGTGATAGGTATTATGTGCCTGCAGTAAAAACATGTATTTTAAGACTTGCAAAGCTTTTTCTTGATTTCAATTTTGTGTACCATTTCAAATGGGTGTCTACACTTAGTTTAATGTAATCATTTTCAAGAATCTTTTAAGGTAATTTTAAATGCCTCACTATTGAGCCAGATCTTTAATTACCTGTGTATAGGTAGAGCTAAATCTATGTGAAGCTGAAACTCTGTGAATAATTTTTTTTCACAGATACCTGACAATATCTTAGAGCACGTGATCTAAGACTGTGCTTGCTATTCCCATACTGACATTTGTCTGGAAAAAAGTGCATATTTTCCTAAGCTTTTTGAATATTTAAAATTAATTTTTGTTATTAGATATATGTGCTGTGTGTTTGTTTATATAAATAGTTGCATTTTTAGATTCATATTATTTTATCTTCTCTTTAAATCACTTAAAAATTCTGCATATATTAATATTGAACATGCGGAACACATACAATTTACCTAAAATATCCATCCAGTATATGTCGAAATTAATGATGAAGAGTAATAAATGCCATACAAACCAAAATCACATGGAGTCCTAAAAACGTAATTCTGACTTATAACATGTCCAGTGCCCTCATTATTTGCTCTTCCTGTCTCTATATATATCCACCTAGGTCATTAGGCTACCATGTATCTTTTCCCTCACAAATTGTAACCTTTCCATTTCCGTTGAAATTCAACTTGTCTATAAAATACTCCCAAACTGATGTCAGAAATCACATTATTTTGACAGCATTTTAGCATATTTACAATAATTTCAATACCTATTTATATTTTATTTTTGCTTTCAATTTCTATGTACTTTTTATATCTGTATTCTCTGCCTGTCTTCATTACTTTATAAATCATTATAGGCTACAGTCTTTATATTTGGCAGTTATTGTCTTTAAACAAAATTACTACATGATTATCTAAATACATCAATATTGTGATATCAATCAGCAAAATAAATCAATATATAAGATGATAGTTTAAAGCTGCCGTTTTCCCCATTTTCTGAAATAATTTTTTCTTATGCTAGATTAAATCTTCAAAATGGGAAAAAGAAACATTAACACTCATCAGATACAATTTATTTTTAGCTTCAGCAAATATTTGATACAAAGGGGATTCTTTCACTTACTTGTCTAAAATTCATATTTCTTTCTCTGTTGTCTTTTCAGCTTATGCTAATAGTTTTAATCTTTTTGTTTCCTTGAATATTGTGTATTTTCTTCAGTGAATTTGTTCCTATGTGGTTTTTTGCTGCAGCACCAAAATTAGCTGTATGTGATGGTGTTTGCAATGGCTTTCAGTATTGGAACTGATTACCGTATTTTATAAACTGTCATTGAATGTGTAAACAACTATTTTTAATTAGGATAGAGGCATAGATTAATTAATAAACTATTGTTCTTTTTGACATTATTATGTTTTTTATTCCCTTTTAAGGGATAAGTTAAAAAAAAAATTAGGAAATTTCCAAGAGGAATTTAAGTTTGTTGTGTGTTTGGATAGGTCTGGAAGCACCACTGAATATCCATGAAGGCAAAGTTACAGATTCTTCTATAGAGATTCTCTGGAATTGAGTTGATGGGAATTTCCAGCATTATGAAATCACATGCATAAACTATGCTGCTGCTTTCATGGTAGGTTATAAAGGGCTCTTGGAGGAATTAAACTTGAATGTTTCATGCTGAAACCAACATTACTGCATTCTTACATTGGATAGTAGTGAAACTAAATAATTCCCAATTGTATTCAGTTGTGGAGCTTTTCTTAAACACATACTTGATAATGTATTCTTTTGGATTGATAGGTTCAGAAGGTAGTTCAAGAAACAGCAATATTCTCTAACCTGGATCCTGCCACAGTGTACACCTTTTCTATTTGGGCTGAAAAAGAAGGTTTTAAAGACATTACTGCTAACATAAAAGAAATACAGACAGGTTACCGCCTATGTAGGCACCTTAGGAGTTTCTTTCATGTTCAGATATTTCCTTGGTCCTTTAAGGGAAGATTAGTAAGTACTTCATTCCTCCCAGGTTTTCTTTATGGGCATTGTCTCTTGTATCTTTTTCTTTTTCCTTGGTATGGGTTATCACAACATCCTTTTAAGTATGTATTGTCAGATGGTAGCATTGCTAACTGCTTATGGTCTGGCCAGAGTTTCCATTTGTGATTTAATTACCCCATTTTCCAATGAAGTGCCACCTTGCCAGTGTAAACATTTTATTCCCAAAGGCAGATGGTGATATATCCCATGGTAATCATATGAAATAAAGGATGACTGGGAAGGATGCATGCAACTGTATAAGCTGTCGTATCTAGTAAAGTAAAATTGTCAACTATTCTACTAAACTATGTTAGTTATTCTTGACGTTGATGCAATGGGTACATTGATTTATATATTTAGAACCTGGCCATGTCTGGTATTCTTTTAATGTAATAAGAAAGAATGAGATTGAGAGAATATCTTCACAATTTGATTCCTTTCTCATATATGGGAGAATTTTAAAGAGAAAACAATATGCCCATTATACACTATTTAATTTAACTTTTTTTCCTCAGGAAAGAAGGGAGGCATTTCATATTCAGATTGCAATTAACTTTCCTGCTAATTAGACTTGGCACTCCTTGGTATTTAATTAGGATGAGTCCTAAAAATAATTAAATATTTCTGAAGTCAGTGGTTACACAAGACTAAGGTATGATCTACTTTCTGCATTTTAGAGGCCAGGGACATTTTGAGTACAATGCTACTGGGACACATTTTGTACACTTAAAGCACACATGTATTTTATTTCAAAGTTTAAAATAATTCTGGCTGTTTTTAAACAATACTTGTAACTTCTCATATCTAGCAGGTAGAATAAAAGGAAGCCATTATCCTCAGCAAACTAACACAGGAACAGAAAACCAAACAGCGCATGTTCTCACTTATAAGTGGGAGCTGAATAATCAGCACACATGGAGACAGGGAGGGGAACAACACACACTGGGGCCTGTCACAGAGGTGGGGGAGGGAGAGCATCAGGATAAATAATACTTGTGGGTCTTGATACTTAGGTGATGGGTTGATACGTGCAGCAAACCACCATGACACATGTTTACCTATGTAACAAACCTGCACGTCCTGCCCCTGTATCCTGGAACTTAAAATTAAATTAAATCAAATTAAATTTTAAGAAAAAGGAGTGCCTTGGTTACCCTCAGGGTTTGCATAGAGTCAATTCCTGAAGGCGGTTCAGGGCTGGCAGGTGCTTTGTGCTATGGAAAATGTTATCTTACTGTCTGTCTTAAATGATATAGCCCCAAGTGCAGCTGAATTTATGAAACATAGCAGAGACCCAAATGCAGTAACTGTTAGCTGGCCTTCAGCTAGAAGTCTTCTGGATGGATATATTATTTCAATATCCAGTGAAAGCTTAATGAGAGAAGAAATTCTGCCCTCCACTCAAAGGTATGAAAATATTGAAAAGAAATTATGTCAAGTTACATGGAACACAAATTAATGTTTTATATATGTTTTTAGAAAGCTGTCTTAATGGGAAAATATAAACAGAAATGAGAAAATTTTGCAAGATAATTTCTGGACTACAGTGTGGTCAGAATAACTAAGTCTGACATATTGTAACAAATTATTTCTGAAAATAAATAATAATGAATTCAGAATATTATCATATGTATGATATATTCTTTTTTGACTTAAAATTTCTCTGTGTAAGAAGATATGATTTTTAATTGACCATTTGTGCTTAAGCACAGCAAATTATTTTCATGATAGTTACTTTAAAAATGAAACATATAAAAATTTTTCTGCAGGTGAGAAAATGGAGTTCTCCAAATGTGTCTGAGCTAAATGTTTTAATGTGTCACTTTTGTTTAACCTGTAGGACATTCACATTTAATAGCCTTTCTCCAGGGACTGACTTTTTAATTAGTATTATGACTAACAAGGGACTGAAAAGAACCCATCCTACTGTCCTCATGGTTAGCACTTGTAAGTTCATTTTATATTTAATTAACTTTTCATGGGTAAAAAGAAGAGAGAAATGGTTGTATTTGAGGACAATGCCTAATTAGAAATGAATGACTAGGAAGTGGTTTGTGATATGCTGGAAGAGAAGGAGCATTGCATTTACAGGGAGAATGTCTGAGATATATTCCTGCCTCTGTCACTTATTAATTATGTGACCTTAGGCAAAACAACTGTGTTCTCACTTAGGAAATGAGAATAATTATTCCTGCCTAGGTAAAATAACCTGTTACTAAAGTGAAATGTGAAACTCTTCCTGAAAGTGTAAAGTCTCTAAAACCCTAAGGTATTATTGTCATGAAATAATATTTCTCTAGTACTTGGGCTATATTAACATTTTATGAAAATAAACTTGGGGTATAAAAAAATAGACTTTTTTATTAAAAAATACTGTCTTTTTGATTGAATTATTTGGGTTCTCTTTGCCTCTTCTGACCTTATTAGCGTAACTTGACATATATGCTTGCTCTGAACATGTGTAGCTATTTCAGAGTCCTTTCACTTGTGGGGCCCAGTCCTATGAAAGTGTGCTCAAGTACCAAAGTTCTCTTAGTTATGAGAAGAGGCTTGATCTCAGAAGTTGCAGTGCAAAGGAAGGGAAGCACTTAAAATGCAGCAATGGTCAAATCAATTCTTTGAAATAAACTCAACAAATTGAGGTATGATTATACTCCAGCGTGATATTATGTGCTTTAGTCACTGCATCAAATCTCTGCAGGCTACTCAAAATGTAGGTTAAGGCTTAGAGGTGTTCATAACTCATTGTTGAAGGTGAGATTTTATCCCGGGTATCTAAAGCTGATATGACCCTGCTGCCTCTCATAAAGACCATTAGAAGAAATACCAGAAATAGATGAGAAAAGTTTTCAATTTTTTAAAAAAGATAGCTCATTATTATATATCAGTGAAAGCTTAGTTGCTGCTTAGATTTGGGTGTTGTTGTTCTCATTGTCACCATCATCATCACCATTGTCATCATCACATTGATTGCATCACATTGAGAGCCTTTATCAGGTACTCTGCTAAGCATTTTCTATGCTTTATATCGCTTCATTATGAATGACAACCTTTATTCTACCAATCATAATGAGATGTATATTTTTTTACACGTTTTTCAAATGAAGAAACAACAGAGCCTTAGAGAATTTCAGTCACTTATACAAGATGACAGAAATTTGAATTCACATTTCTCTGACATCAAATTCTGACCTTGTAACCCTTGTGCTTCAGTGGTAAGGCCACTGTGTTATAGGAAAGACTAACTCTACCCATTCTAGCTCTGCAACTTTGTGAAAATCGTCTTCTGTTTGCACTGCAAGTTCCTTATTTCTAACCTGGGGTTAATAATAATGCTTTCCATAGTTCATGATGTTGTTGCCTTTTTTATTGTGTTTTCTTAAACAAGACTGGTAACCTTTTTTTAATGTCTCCCATATTGCAATCTGTCTTTTGTCTTCTATTGTATATTATTGATATTTTTATCTTTTTAGTTACCTTCATTTATTTGCAAGTCCCCTCAAGTCAATTTGGAAGTAGATGGAATATTAATAAACGTACAAAATAGAGTTAAAATATATTATGGGATAATAAATTAATTCTAGTTGTAAGGGAATGTGCATTATAGAAAAATAGAATATAAAAGAGTATGAGTCAGTGATTCAGGTTAAATTTACCACAGGGATGAATTCTAATAAACTTAAATCAGTATGTAAGTAGAGGCAAAAAAATCCCATTCAAAATTTGAATTTTTAAGGTGAAATTATTTTAATAAAATGTTAATATTACATTTCTTCTAGCAAAGGAAAGCAATGCAATAGTTTAATTTGCAATATAGGTTTGAAATAGAGGCATGTTACCAATTTGGAAAATAAGCTTCTAGAACCATCTCAGGTAAGGTGGTTACAGAGGAAAGGAATCTGTGAACTTAAGGAGGGGAGATATATTTCTTTCTTTATGCAGTATATAAATTACAAGTAAACAATACCAATTGTAAGAACTTAAAGTTGGATTCTGCTGTGAGAAAAATAAATGTGAAAATCCATAATTTTATTATTGGAAAAGGCTTTCCAGAAATTCTTTTTTCTCTTTCATTGTAGATATAGAGAGCCTAGACTTGGGGTAAATAGCTTGCACATGGTCACACAGTGCTAAAATTGACTGGATAAGCCTAGGTTTTATGTATCGTATCTAGTACTCTTCAAAGTCAAGGTTATTGGTTCAGCCTAGATAACTTAGTGGTAGAAATGTCTTTTAAAAGATGTCCCAGTGTCTTATTTCATTTCTTTAGATCCAGATCCATCAGATTTGCTAATCTGGGGGCAAGAAGAAAACATGATATGTTTGTCTTGGAAACTATCAGAAGGAAGGTTTGAAAAGTTTCAGGTAAAGAACACTGCTGCTCTCATACCATCTTGATGTTTATCCAGGTCTTTATTTCACCCCTTTTTTTTTGTCCTTCATTTTACATTAATGGTTTTAGAAATTATTGTGCCACTTCGTTAATGTAGGATTTCTCCCCCAAGTAATTCTTGTATTTACTTCTTTAAAAGTACAGAGTTGTTATGGAAAGTATTTAAATATGTGTAAAACTGATATCTGATTTTCGAGGAGTTGGTTTTTTGGTGGACATAAACAAGTACATATGTAGTACCAAGGAAGTGAATAAAGGAGTGGTGGTGCTGGAGGATAATGCTCCTGTAACAGCACGGGCTGGCAAAAAGACTCCAGTAGTCACAGCCACGTGATGTGCCACATGCTCTTTCAGTCCCATCCTAGAGATTTAATTGGGTGGAGACTTTTAGCCTAAATAGCACTTTCCAACTGTGTCTGTTATTCATCAGGTAAATATGTACATTTTCATTGCCTTTTTGTTAATAATGTAATCTGGCAGTGGGCATGAGGACAAATTATACTCGCTCTACATCTTATGGTTTGCAAATGGAAATGCTTCTAGTATAGCATTATTGCTTAGTAGTCTGTGGGAGCAATAAACATTGCCAGTGGTAGTCTGTGGGAGCAATAAACATTTCCAGTGGTAGGAGATGGTAACTTTAGTTGCAAATAACAGAAAACAACCTAAAATAGTTTAAGCAATAAAGAAAAAATATTAATACAAGAGTCCCTTATGAAGACCAATAGAACTGGATGTTGGAAAGAATTGGAATCAGCTATTTTAAGGTCATTGAGAACCCAGGGATTATTTTCTTTTTGTCTGGCTACTTCTTTCTGCTTATTGGCCTTATTGTTTGTTTGTTTGTTTGTTTGTTTTTTCTGAAGACCAACTTTGTCTGCTGAGCAATCCATGTGGTGAGTAGAAGAATGCCATACACAACTTCCAAGCACAAATGGGCACCAAGAAAGATAATTTCTCCCTAAATTCCCAAAGAAGGGAATGTAATTATCCCAGGTTGGAATAGAAAGCCAATCCAGATCCAGTGAAACAAAACAAATGGAGTTGGCCTCTATTATCATGCTTACCATTTAAGATTTGAAGAAATAAGCAACAGGAAGATTTTTTTTTTTAATGAATGAGGGCATTATGTATGCCTATAGACTTAGTTGAATGATTTTGAGAACAAAAACAGTTTTATTCATTTGAAAAATTCAACATTCAAATTCAAAAAATTCAACATTCAAATTCAAAAAATTCATTCCTTCAACAATTTCTTGTTCTCATTGTGCTTATATTCTAAAGAACTAGAGGAAGTTAGATCAAGCCTCTTAATATCTTTAGCCTTGGGAAGAGCAGATAACTCTCTTTCCCTAAAACCAAAAGGAAGGAGTACTATTTGTTAAAGATCTGATTGATTCATCAATGTAAATTTCAAAAAGGAACAATCTTAAACGAATACCTTCTTCAGTCACCAAGTATTATCAATTCTACTATTGCAGTGTAAATTCCATTTGGCTCTGCAGGGTCCTCAGACCCAAACTCTCTAAAAATTCTCTAACAATGTAAAATAATGGCATCTGTGCAGCATGTAAGGTCATTAAAGTCTATATTATAGAGAAGGTAAGGACACACATATCTTACATTTTTACTAGATTCACATATATTAACTTCAATCAATTTTGTTTTTTCAGGAGAAGAAAAATTCAATTTTTTTCAGGAGAATAATTTAGCTCTTAGTGATATACTTGCATGCAATATTCTGGTAATAAATTTGATAATACAAGTTTCTTTACAAAACAGATATCCTATTTTGTTTTGCTCAGCATTCTGAGAGTTCAAAAGATAAGGAACATTTATTAGTATGGACAAACTGTGAAATTCATTTGAACACCAAATACGTGTTCTAGTGATTAATTCCCTGAAAGTATTAGATTGCTGGCTTTCTTTTCATGAGTGATGGGAGTGCGGAGATTTTTTTTGTTTTGTTTTGTTTTTTGAGACGGAGTCTCGCTCTGTCGCCCAGGCTGGAGTGCAGTGGCGCGATCTCGGCTCACTGCAAGCTCTGCCTCCCGAATTCACGCCATTCTCCTGCCTCAGCCTCCCGAGTAGCTGGGACTACAGGCGCGTGCCAAGAGATTTATATCCTTTAAAAGAATCTCAGAACTGGCTGAGTGTGGTAGCTCATGCCTGCAATCCCTACACTTTGGGAGGCCGAGGTGGGCAGATCACCTGAGGTCAGGAATTCGAGACCAGCCTGGCTAACATGGTGAAACCCCATCTCTACAGAAATGAAAAAAAAAAAAAAAAAAAAAAAAAGCCAGGCATGGTAGCACGTGCCTATAATCCCAGCTACTCAGGAAGCTGAGGCAGGAGAATCGCTTGAACCTGGGAGGAGGAGGTTGCAGTGAGCCTGGATCACGCCACTGCACTCCAGCCTTGGCCTGGGAAACAAGAGCAAAACTCCGCTTCAAAAAAAAAAAAAAAAAAAGGAATCTCAGAATTGTAATGGAACTGAAGGCATAGTCTAGTCCAAGCATGAAAATAAACATTGGCTTGCATATTTCAGACCCAAAAGAATTCATTGTGAATTTAGAAAACATAAGGTAGTTGACATAGAATATTTATGAAAGTTTGCCATTTTCTTTCTTATACCTTTCAGCTGTTTTTTATGAGCCCTGAGTATATTTTTATTATAGGCAGCACTGTCCAATAGAAATACAGTATTAAGGGAACCACAAAAGTGAAGCATATGTGTACAATTTAAAATTTCTAGTAGAAATATTTTAAAAAGTAAAAAAGTGAAATTAATTTTAGTAATATATTTTATTTACCTCAATATATTCAAAATGTTAACATGTAACCAGTATAAAAAGCATTAATGAGATATTTTTATATCACTTTTTCATATGAATTCTCCAGAATCTAGTGTCTGTTTTATACTTAGAACACATCTCAATTGAGACTAAACACATTTTAAATATGGGAAGGGATAGCATTAGGAGATATACCTAATGTAAATGATGAGTTAATGGGTGCAGCACACCAACATGGCACATGTATACATATGTAACAAACCTGCACATTGTGCACATGTACCCTAGAACTTAAAGTATAATAAAAAAATAAATAATAGAGACAGGTGGCAAGTGGCTATCATATTGGACAGCATAGTTACAGAGAGTGACTATTGTCATCTGGATTAAATGATAAAGTGGAAGAATGGCAAAAATTGGCCCATCGGTGTCCGGCTCAAATCCCACTTCTTCCTAGATGCCTCTCTGATCCCATCTGCAGGGAATGACATTTTCTTACACAGAGCTTTTTATGAAACCTCCCTTTAACTTTTTCGGTGTTACTTTTAACATACTGTCTTTGATTGTTATTATTGATGCACAAGTGCTAACATCCCTATGCCATTTCATCGAGGAATCTTTTAGTTTTCCCTAAGAGTGGAGTTCCAAAGTTACTATGTACTGAATAAAGCAGTATTTCCTTTTATTTGTCCACAGTTTCTTCCTTCCAGACCTCATGTGGTAGCCTTCTAATGCTATGCAATCTTATATACATGTGTATGTTCAGTTTATCTGTAATTTTACAAGGTGTGGTAGGCAGTATAGTACAATGGCCCTGCGATTCCTTGCTTTGAATTCTGACTTCACTCCCTACTCTGAGACCTTGGGCAAATCTTTATCCTCTTTGGTTCTATTCCTTCATCTGACAAATGAAGATTATTTTTATTACTCTACAAAATTGCTGTGAGAATTCCATAAGATAATGCACTTGGCAAATGCTCTGACATGCGTATTTGCTGTAGTCAGATGTTTTGTGTACTTTGGTCATTGTTATATACTATTCCTGAGACCAATGTGTGATGCATAGCAGGAGTCAATAAATATTTTGGTGAACGAAAGGTTGAATTTTTAGTTTTCCTTTGTTCTTCAATCACTTGCTCAGCTGTCTTTGATTCCTCATATTCACTTATTCATCAATCTCTCAGCTATTTTGGCCATTTCTACCTCTGAAACAGCTTCTGAATGTGTTCACTTTTCTATGTCTCCTCTGCACTCCTCTTGTCATAGTCACTATCCTTTCTTTTTTTTCTTTTTCTTTTTTTTTTTTCTTTTGAGACAGAGTCTTGCTCTGTCACCCAGGCTGGAGTGCAGTGGTGCCATCTTGGCTCACTGCAACCTCCACCTCCCAGGTTCAAGTGATTCTCCTGCCTCAGCCTCCCGGGTACCTGGGACTACAGGCATGTGCCACCACACCCGGCTAATTTTTTGTGTTTTTAGTAGAGATGGGGTTTCACTATGTTGGCCAGGCTGGTCTCGAAATCCTGACCTCATGATCCGCCCGCCTCAGCCTCCCAAAGTGCTGGGATTACAGGCATGAGCCACCAAGCCCGGCCCATAGTCACTATCCTTTCTTACCAAGACCAGCAGCCTAGATGATGGATGATAGCATTTCTCCTCTTAACTGGTTTCTCTGTTTCCGTTTGTGATTTCCTTACAATTCATATAACATTGGTTGAACATCCTCTAGTGGATTTTCATTGCTCTTCAAATAAAATCTATGCTTGTCATAGTTTCCAAGATCTCACCTGATTGGATTTTTATCTAACTATCCAGCTCACTCAGTTAATATGTCTCAAACATATGTATCTCTCTCCTCCTCAAACATGCCAAGCACACCCACCCTACACGGTTTTAATGCTTGACATTCCCATTGTACGGGCATCTTCCCTCCAGTTTTGGTTAACCTTTTTCTGTCACTGAGTTCTCAGCTCGAATATAATCTCCCTATACTCTTCCCTGATTACCAAATCATACCAAAAGATGTGATTTATGCTCATGGAAAAGAGGTGAGGATATTCTACACTAGCAAGGTCACAAAGTCAGGAATTAGTATTCTATTTGTCATTTGTAAATGTCATTCAGTGATAGGGGCATCCTGAATAGTAAATCACTCATGAAAAATTCCATCCTTTCCAGAATGATTCAATTCATTCCTATATTCACTATAGGTATTCTGTAGTGAAAACCTTACACATTTTTAATATTAATTGTAAAATATTTATGTTTCTTAACCTTTTCTGTTTGTTCTAATTCTTACATCTTAAGGCAAATGTCAAATGGAATGATCTTCTATGGGGTTAACTGAGGCCATAAAACCATTTTTTGTCAGCTAAATATATAACCATACGATTACTTTTTACTCTATTTGAGCACATTTTTTCAGCGATATAAATTATGTATGTTATTAAGTGAAACTGATTTTAAGGAAACATATTAATCTTTAAGGTTCAGAATATTATTGACCACATTATATCACTAATGGTTATCTGAGTCTTTCTTGGCCAGTTAGATTATTTGTTAAATTTTAATGAATTAGGTAACAGTATCCCGGTTGCTTAGCAAAGCGCACTTGGATAATTGGGATCATTTCTCTAATCATTTAAAATTAATCATCACATGCCTCCAAAGTATGATTTAAAAGTGGAAATAAAACACAAATTACATTTCTATTAGGCATGTGTATTCTACATAATTTTTGGAGGGGATAATCCTCTATTTTTTGAATTACATATTAAAAAATTAGTCAAACACTATTATCATTAGATCACTACAGTTTCTTTTCCTTCTACCCTTCGGTAATGTCTTAATGTGACTATGCCTGAACTTAGCACTTCATTAAGATTATATTCTACTATAATTGCATGATATTTTCTCCTACCATCCTTTTTCATACCAGAAGTTCTTAGCATTCTACTCACTCCATATGTCAGACAAGTAAGGTAATTATCAGTGACACCTTATGAATCAATAAGCAATGGTATGCTTCTAGACCTCAGGATTATCTTCTTCATTAATGAAGCACTTTTCCCACAAGACAGTGATAACTATGTCTGCTTAGGAAATTTGTTTGACTTCTACCATATAATAGCTGTTTTTCAAAGCATAACAAAGTTTAAATAACTTATAAAATTGACGTATCTTTCTTTCCATTCTACAAACATGAAGTATGGAATGAAGAAGAATAAAGATTGTTATAAGTAGCTTTTAATGGATTAAAAAAAGCTCCAGTTTATTGGAAATATCAGATTACTCCACTGAAAATTTCTAAAGGCAATGCTCACTCTCAGAGCTTTAATGAATAATACATAGACTTGGCCTAGGTTATGATGAAAGATGGACCAGAATGAAATGTGAATTTATCATTTATTCACTAATTTATGCAACAAGAACTGGGAGTGCCTTTTCTATTTCAGGTGTCTATTATTGTAGTTCTCTCTCGTTGCTTTTTACTACTCCCCTGACTATACTGACTGGCTTTCACTGACATCTGATTAACAGTTCTTCAAACACTGGCTGTCTCCTGAGGCACATATGTGAGTTTTCTGGAGGACCTTGGAGGTTATTTCCATTGCCTATTTCCTTGACTTGGCAGACCCAGCTCTGGTTCAACATTTGTAACTCCTATTAGCTCCTTCATCTGGCATCATATCTCACTGGTTTTTGCTGCTAGGTCTTCTTGCACAGTGACAGTGATCTTGGGTTGGGTAATGGTAAGATGATCCAAGACTGATCACTCTCTGTGGTCATACTTGACCCATGGGAGACTCTGGCATTTTTGTTCAGGCAAAGGTGGGTGTACAAACTGCTCCACAGCAACACTTTATTTGTTCTGCTTTCTGTTTCTAGTTTCCCTTTGCTCTGCTCAGTAAGGAATAGGGGCAGAGCAGGAAGTCTGCTGCCTAAGTACCTGTCCAATTGAGAGATGTCAATCCCTCTAGCAGGCACTCTAGATGTATGGTAGTGAAACACATGGGCCCCTCCTCATTTAGCTGGAGTCAGAATGTGTGCAGAAGCACCTTATTTCCCATTCTGTGGGCAGCCAAGGAAAAGCCATGATATTCTCTGCTAGGCCAGAAACTTGGGACCCCATTGATTTTCTTCTTTCCCTTCCTATAGTCTTCTGTTTACATGGAGTCGAGAGAGTAGGTAGTAGGTACTATCCATAATGATTAGCTATCTCTAAAATACATTTTTACATTTTTTTGTTTCAGGTGTGCAGAAGAGTAAGGCCTACTCTTTATGTAATGTATCTATTATATGCATATACACTTAAAAATCAGTATTTGTGTTTGTATGTGTATATATACTTGTGAAATTTAAAAACACATGGAGTCTATTGGTCTTTTATTGCATAAACTTCTAAGACAATCCACTATGCTTATTACTCTGTGAACTTCACTGAGTTATTCTGCCTCTACTAGCCTAAAATTATTCCTTAGTGAACATAGGAAGGATCACAACCTCTACCTTGCAGTAGTAATTACTATAAATATGATTATTACAGAATTAGTGCTTTTTAAACTTTGGAAAATATAAATTTACTTTTCTCTTTCTCTAGATATCATACTGCATGCCATCCAGAAAGGAAAAGCTGATTAAAGTGATTGTTTATGGCAACAAAGCCAAAGTAAAAAAATTGACTCTGGGCATGGACTACATGTTTCAAGTGAAGACAGTTAAAGGCAAAGATTACAGTGTATCTGTAATGAAAAAAGTGCCTATAAGTAAGGAAAGATCATAGATAGTATTTAGTTTTATAGTTCTGTAACACTTGAAAATATTTTGGCTAAGCATGATTATGGTTGTTTTAAGACATAAAAGGTGATAAGTAATGATGATCTTAAGAATATGATTAAGAGAACTCAAAAAACATGTGAATTTAAAAAATTATTTGTATGTCTAGATATATTGAGAGCTACACACAGAGTTTTTAAAAATAATCTGAAGCCAAAAGTATGCATATATGTGTGTATGTATATATTGTTATATATGTTAGATACATGGAATACATATGTATACACATGTATATATATTATGCCATAATAATATAAGCACAATTCATTTTCTACTGACCTGAGGGTTGATAAACAGAGTAATTCTGTTTCTCTTTCCTGAAGTTTGTAAATTTATTGTAAATTGGTTTGTAATGTTTTTGGGTGAGGTGGAATAATAGTATTAGTTATCAACAGTTCTCATGAAAATTTGTGAGGTTGCCTCTCAGTGGAGACTAAATGATAATGCAAGTAGCAACATTAGTTGTATCGATGAACAGATTAAAAATGCAGCAATATAGGAATGCTAAAAACTTTGATGTAACAAGAAGACATTTGGAAATGCCCTTACTCCTAGCCCTCGCTCCCTCTCTAACTTATTCTCTTTCATCTTCATTCGGCATCTAGCTATGTGCTTGGTGGTAGCTAACAAAATTCTGATTATGTCATATAAGGATATGTATGGCTACAAGCACTCAAGAGGCACAAAGCTAAAGGAATGCCTTTATCACGAATGATTTATGACTGACAAAGGAAAGATATTTGGGAACTAGAGAGAATATTGTGGTGTCACTTAAATTAAAACCCATATGTAATGTCTTATTTTTCTATTTGCAGAGATAAACATATAGAACATTATACATGAGTAAATTAAAGGACTGTTACATAGATATTTAAATTATAATATTCATAATTGCTTTATTTTTACTAATATATGTGTAATTTCTATTTATATATAATTTACCTTTTCATTAGAACCATCTAGGATTTGTGGCTTAATCTTGAAAGCTGTGAATATTTCTTCAAATTTAATGTGGAATACAACAGAGACCAATTTCACCCATTATAAGATTTATATATCAAATAGAACATTTGCAAAAGACTGTCTTATTTGGGAAGTGGTGACTGAGCACACAGTTACAGATGTGACTCCTGGTGTAATATATAACATCATGGTACACAGAATAAGAGGCAACCTTGGAGGATGTGGCATGTTTACCAGGGTTGTTGCAGGTGTGCAAATTCTCTTTGATATTTAAGAAATTCACATTTCTGTTATATATTGTATTGTTCAAGATAAAATTTCAATAGAATTTTTTGAAATTTGAAAACTTACAGTCTATAGACTATTTGAGAGGATGAAAATGCTCATTTTAGTGGGCTGTTCTGCAGATTTTTTTTTTTTTTTAATAAGACAGAGTTTTGCTCTTGTTGCCCAGGCTGGAGTGCAATGACGCGATCTCGGCTCACTGCAACTTCTGCCTCCCGGATTCAAGCAATTCTCCTGCCTCAGGCTCCTGAGTAGCTAGATTACAGGCACACACTACCACACCTGGCTAATTTTTGTATTTTTAGGAGAGACGGGGTTTCACCATGTTGGTCAGGCTGGTCTCAAACTCCCGACCTCGGGTGATCCACCCACCTCGGCCTCCCAAAGTGCTGGGATTACAGGCATGAACCACTGTGCGTGGCCTGTTCTGCAGATTTTTGACATAACATGTGAAATATAAATTGAATAAAACATTATTTGACACACAGTGATCAATAAATGAGGTTAATATTATATTCAGTTTCACACCGAATTAGAGATCTAGCCAGTGGAATTATGTGGTATATTTGGGATCATCTATTCTCCTAAAAATGTGTTCTTTGTCTTTGACATCCTAATATGTGTTATACACATGAAAAAGCATAGTCTTATGATATCCACAGCATAGTAAAGAATACAAGTATGGAAAGACATGTAGTATAAGTCAGTGCAACAGGTGAAGCAATGGAAGTATGTCCAAACTTATTGTAGTCTCACAGAAGAGGGAAAGATTAGCCCTACAAACGCGATAGAGAAAGCTCTTTGGGGCTGGTAATGTCTGTAAAAGGATTAGGAATTTGCTAATCAGACTAGAGAGCATATGGAGTGTGTGAAAAGGAGGACTCCCAGAGGTAGGGAACAGCCCATGCAAAACTATGGAGGTGTAAATGAATATGCTGTATTTGTGGAACTATAAGCAATTCAATATTGAAAGATTTTGTTGTTTTTTAATATATAAAGAGAATAAAATCCTATCCTGAGTAATTTAGAGAGTAATTTTTAAATCCAAAGGAAGCTGTGAAGCCTATGAATATTTTAAATTTTTCAAAAAGGAACAAGATTGCAAGAGTAACACATGAGAATTACTCTTAAGTGATCTTGAAAGCTATGGATTGGACAACCGACCCGAAGGTCCCAGACATATGGTGGTAATTCAGGGTATGGGTATTTATTATTTGGCTGTCAACCCTTTCTTAGTTTCTTATTTTTACTGTAGCAAATTATCACAAGATAGTGGCTTAAAATAACTCAAATGTGTTATCTCATAGTTCTGTAGGTCATAAGTCCAACATACTTCTCTCTGGTTGAATCAAGGTTCTCGTAGGGCTGTGTTCCTTTTTGGAGATTCTAGGAGAGAATAAGTTCCTTGCTCATTCAAGTAGTTTGCAGAATTCAGTTCCTTGTGGTTGTAGAACTGAGGTCATTATTTCCATGGTGGCTGTCAGCTGACAGTTGTTTCCAGATTTTAGAGGATGGCTCATTCCTCAACTTGTGATCCTCTTCCTACACCCAATAAAGGAGAGTTGAGTGCCACTCGGGCTTCAAAGCTCCTCTTTCCCCCCATCATATATGACTCTTCTGACTTCCTCTTTTACTTTTATGGGCTGTTATGATTAGATCGGGACTACCAGGATAATCCAGTTTTGATCTCTGTATATAGTTTATAATCTTAATTCCATCTGCAAGGTGCCTTTTGCCATGTAACACAACATATTCACCGTTCCAGGGTTTAGCATTTGGGCATCTTTTGTGGGGGTGGGCCTTACTTATACTGCTTAACACATACACTATTATTCTCCTAAATGTGATATATATGTGATAATGCAAAACAAGGAATAAATTTAGAATTCATATACCAGCTTTACTCCAGGATTTGACACTGGTTAGCTGAGTACTACTGGGAAAGTTACCTGATGTCTTTGGGTATCAAGTTTCTGAGAAATTTAAATTAGATGACCTCTGAGATTCCTTTTGACTCATACACATTCTCCTAACACTTTGCACATTTTTGTTCTATTTCTACAGATAATCTATGACTTACAATGCCACAATTTTTCTACTTTACAATGATGCAGAAGCAATATGCATTCAGTACACTCCTCAACTTACATTGGGGTTACATCTGATAAACCCAGCATAAGTGGAAAATGTCACATCAATTATGATGGGTTATCAGGATATAACCCCATTGTAAGTTGAGGAGTATCTGTGTATATTAATAGATACTATATACCTTATCTACTTCTAAAAAGCAAATGTGTTAAATCATGTGTCAAATGTCTTTTACTACAGAGTATTATGATAGGTAATGTATACAATCAAACACACCAAAATGGGACCCATTCTAGAAGTTTTAGTCTGTGGCAGCGTTTCTCAGCCTCACCGCTATTGATATTTTGGGCTGAGAGATTCTCCTTTGTGAGGATATGTCTTGTTAATTGCAGGATGTTTAGCAGCATCCCTGGCCTCTACTCACCAGACGCTAGTAGGATCCTTCCAATTGAGCCAATCAAAATTTTTGTTAGAAAATTGCTGCAAGTCCCCTATGTGGCAAATCACAACTAGTGGTAAATGCAGATATATTTAGTTAGATACAAAGATCAAATAGATCATTGAGCAAAGACTGAAGAAAAAATATGAAAAATTATTTTGTTTATACATAGGTAAAGGAAAGAGTGCAGTTAGTGTGAGTGGCAGGATTTGCTCCCTTAGAGAAAATTTTGTCAGAGGAAAAAGTGACCAAGGTAGTATCAATATCAGGAAAGTTTCATAAAAGATACAGAATGTTTGTTTTCATTTTACTTAAAGAAAAGAGAACTTTATAAAATAGTAGGAACTTGATGTTCTGGTTGCCTAGTGTGGTTTAGGTGATGGTTTTGAGAGATTGCAGGTAAGTAATTGAAGTCCCTGTTAAAACAGCACAGTGACTTAAGAGATGAGTATAAGAAGAGGAAATGGGAAAAGATGGTAATCTGGGTTCCCTGGTGGAGGTCTCCAGAGCAGGAAGACATCTTGCTGTCCTAGTTTTTATAAACAGAAGAGTGGTGATGATGGAGCAGTGCTTGGGGATCCATTTTGAGCAAAGCACTGAGTGGATATGAGGAGGGGGCTAAGCTGAGAAATGAAGAACAGGTAACATGATGGTTTGACTAAGAGATGACCAGGGCTTTTAGAGAAAAATAGTAGAAATAGCAATAGACTATTAATCATAGCTTACATTTAGTACTTAGTTCTTACTATGTTCAAGGCAGTCTTCTAAGCACTTCACATGTATTAACTTATTTTATTTTCACAACAATGTGTGAGGTGTTATTATACCCATAGAGATGAGGCCGGTGAGGCATGGAGATGTTAAGTATTTTGCTTAAAGTCTTGTTTATATGGCAGAGTCAGGATTTGAACCCAGCAATCCAACTCTAGGGCCTGTGCCCAGTGTCTGTATTAAAAATTGATTTTTACACCCTGGTGAGATCCTATATAATGCTGACTTTTTAGAGGATGTTTATTTTATTTATAATTTATTCATAGCCTATTTCTAAAATATGAGGAAGCTACAGGCACTTGATAAGTATACATTGCCCTGGCATGGGACATATTTAGATTGAATCCCTTAAGCCAAAATTAGAGGTCACTTCAAATAATAATCGTAGGCTTGAAAGAAAAATTATAGATCATCTAATTTTGTGGTTGAATCTATTCTAAAATATTAATTAATTCATTTAGGATTTTTAAACCTGCTGTTATTTGTAAGCCACTTTGTGAAAGTTAGAGGAGCACACAATTATCATAGTGATTGAAAACTTGAAGACTTTGCCTCTGGGTCTAAATCCTGGCTCTACCATTTACCCATTAGCTATGGGACCTGTTGGAATTACTTAAATTCTTTGTTCCTCACTTTTAAATGTCAATAATAGTATTCCTGGTGTTGTTGCAAGTGTTACATAAAACAATATATGAAAGTGCTTAGCACAGTGCATAGTGTGTCATAAACTTAGTAGGAGTTAGTTCTTTTTATTTTGTAAGTCTGCTGCTTGTACATCTCATTATCTGTCATAGTATACATTATGTCCGACCTATAATTTAATCACAGAAAAATTAAAATGTGAGATTTAAAACTTATCAGACACAGTGTTAGTGCAGAGAAAATATAAAGTTAACAATGATGATGAAACTTTTAAAGTCTTAGCATTTTATTTTAAAATATCTGCCCATTGTAGTCTTTTGCTTTCTTGATACCATTTTGATAGGTCTGACTCTTTTTTAATGTTCTGAGATATGTAAGATTTTGTATATATTGGATGTCTTCCCAACTCTGTTGAGCTGTTTCCTTTATAGACAAAGACCATGGGATCTTATTTCTCAGCTTCTCAAAATAAAATTTAGGTAAATTCACTGAAATGTCAAGGGAAAACTTAAGAGATGCTGTAGTAGTTAAAGCTGTACTGTCCAATATGTAGTGTTTGGCAGCATGTGGCTATTTAATCTTGGAATATGGCCAGTCCAAATTCAGAGGTACTGTAAATTTAAAATGTATGTGAAATTTCAAAGAGTTAGTATGAAAAAAATTAATGTAACCACTTCAATAATTTTATAGTAATTATATGTGAAATAATGCTTTTGATATATTGGGTTAAATAAAATACATTATTAAAATTATCTTACATGTTTCTGCTTACTTTTTAAATGTGGCTACTAGAAAATTCAAAACTGCATGTGTGGCTCACGTTATAGTTTTATTGGACATTGATGGTTTAGAGAATCACAAGATATATTAGCATATCTGAGGCTTTAAAATACACTGCAATAAAGAAAGCTGCTTAACTTAAAAAGAACTTATTTGACAAAGTGGTTTGATTACAGAACATCTATTAAGCTCTAATGATATAGGGTTCTGAGGATTAATTTTTAGGAAATTAAAGTCTGGAAGAAACACGTAATTAAACCTAGAATTCCTTTTGCTTGCCCTAATTAAGTTGAATATGAAATGTTTTTTTTCCTCTTAAAACTCCAAACATTTCAACTTCCCAATGTTATTTTTATTGGTTAGTAAGAATTAGGTTGAGAATAGTATTTTTGTTTTTTGGTTTCCTATTTTTTGAGAGATTAAATTCCATGGAGAATAAATTATATATTTATTATGGAGTCTATTTTCAGTTAGTTGAACCTTCTAGCTCTTAACCAGAAAGCTGCACTCTTTCATAATGATTTAAGCATTGCTGTAGATCCTCTATCTTTTTCTGAGGGCAAGCTTTCCTCCTCTAGGCCTAGACTACCATGATTTCCTACTAATTAGCTTCCTGCTGCCATTTTTGCCTTGCTCTAATTTATATCTCATATTTCAAAATTATATTTTTAAACAAAAAACAAGCCCTGTTGCTTTCCTGCTTAAAATTCTTCAGTGGCTTCCCATTGAATTTAGGTAAAAAACCCTAAAATCTCTAGTATGACCTACATGATCATCAGTCTGTTACCCTTTCTTTTTTGATCCCAGAATCTCCGTCTGGCTTTCCTCAGTTACTCCAATCCTTTTTCATTTCCAGGACTTCCATACACTTTGCTATTTGGAAAGGCCTTTACCAAACTCTTGTGAAGATTCCAGGCCTTCCCTCTTGATCAGATTGGCAATTGTCCAGACCAATATATTTTTCTTTGTCTTGGTGAGACATAGTTCATTCCTAAGCAAGGGTTCTTCAGTCCAGGAAACCACATCCCATTTCACTGCCATCCCAGTAACTAGTGCTTCACTTCTCACATCTTCCTTTTTCTTCCAAAGTCTTATTCCATATCTTCATTAGTTTCTTGTCTAAGACTTCATAGATACTAGTTACTCTCTGGGGTCCCTGAAGCAATAGTATTAACCCTCACACAAATCAGTAAATGTGAGTAGTAGTTGGTTAGACGGATCAGTCATGGTAGATTTTTGTGTATTTTAATGTAGCAGATAGGAGATTCAAGCTTTTTTTCTCTCAAGCTTGAGAATACAGAGGGCATAGGTCTGGCTTACCTTGGAAAAAATGCCAGCAGCTAACAGTGAAATTCTACCCAACACAGGCTGGGTATTTCTCTGATTTTTTGCGTTGGGTTTACAGTATTCCTAGAGTTACCAGAAAACTATAGTGGACAATTAGCGGTGGATGCCAAGAGAATGCTTGGAACTTTGAGAATGTTGGGGTGGACATTAATCAATTGATATAAGCTTTGGGTATGGAGGACAATGTTATGTTATAATCATTAGAAGAAATTTCAAAGGAGATAAAGAAAAACTATTTCAGAAACACTCTTCCCTGAAACACCAAGAAAGTGCCCTATTATGTTAATATTTTTGTTATATGAAATGTGCCCTGTTAGTTTTGTTAGAAAATGTACATTTTATTATATCCATTTTCAAATCGTTTCTGGTAGTGGGGTTTTAAAATGATAAATGAGGTTCAAAATTAATTCCAGCCTCCTTTCTTTTAGAGACAGTGTTAGATTTAATCTGCATCAGGCGTGTTTTTACATGCTTGGCTTCATAATCTCTCTTCCTCCCCCTATATTGTTTGCCTGGAATCTGCACTAAAGATAAGGCAGAGTGCAAACCTGACTCATTGGCAACCAATCAGAAGAACTTTATGTGGAAAACTCCCTTCAAGGAGGTACAGGCAGCATGAACAAAAGTTTTGAAAAAGTGGAAGCAAAGGTAGAAAAATATGGTTGAAATGGCTAAAACAATTGGTACTTGTTTTAAAACTATATTTCATTTCTGATATGAAACCTTATCTTTTCTTTTAAAGAAACACCTAACAAAATATTTATCAGATCAGCACCACAGTAAAGGGAAAAATACATTAAAAATTAAAAAAGATAAAATAACAAATATTTATCAGAAATGCTCACCCTTCAAAAAATCTGGAAGATTTTGATTATATATTTTTCCAATTATCTTCTGTTTGGTAAATTTCCAAGTAATTGGATAAATAGTTTATATTTACTTTGTTTTAAAATGACTCAAATTTTCAATTAGAGCATAAGCTTTCAAAAACAATCTGGTCAACTAGCAGACTTTTAGCAAATAAGACGTATTTCAGAAACAGAAAATTAATTGTTATATTATTTATGATAGTTGTACCTAAAACCTAGGTGTTGTTAAATATTTACATGTTTAACACCCAAGTATAGTTAGAGATCATTTATTGTACTCAGTGATTTCTAACAACATGATTATTTTGGAACTTGAACCTATACTATTGGTTTTCATTTTTTTGAAACTTTAGGAGAATAACTTTATTTTAAACCTCTATTTTTCAATATCAGAACCAGAACAACCTGAGAAACTTAGAGCCTTCAATATTTCCACACATTCCTTTTCTCTGCACTGGAGCCTACCCTCTGGTCATGTGGAAAGGTATCAAGTGGATCTTGTTCCTGACAGTGGCTTTGTTACTATCAGAGATCTTGGAGGTGGAGAATATCAGGTATAGTTTTCATTATTGTACTTGCCGAGCCTGCTTGTATTTATATTTTGCTCCTAATAGGAAAGTTCTTTATTTTATGAAACCCATCTACCACAAAAACTTACTCCTTGTTGGGTTTTTGAAAGCATAAGTTGAAGACAAAAACGTTGATGTCAAACTGATGAGTGTTAAGTTTCAGCATCGGTGGACTCTTACCTTAGCAACATCTATGCTGCTTTTTTTTTTTTTTTAAGTTCACCCTGAACCTACAGCCAGTCATCCAAGGGTTCATGAATAGTTTAACAAAGAAAAGGCAGAGCTATTGAGTAATACGGGCTCATTAATTGTGTACTTGCCAGAAGGATCTGTCTTTAAATCATTAATGCAGGCAACATTTCTCTCTAGAGCCATCAATGTGATTCTACTGGCTGAAAAATGTAATAAAGATGGATTTTCTTATCATTTTTCTTTTACTTTTTATTGGGACTTCAGAGACACAGGTATTTCGTATACACTCTTTAAAAACAAGGGCTAAGTCATGGGCTGTAGATTTCTCAAGACTTGAATAGTTGTTCCTAGCGACAGTGAACTAAGATAGATAGAAATGCTGACTTAGGCTGTGATAGCGCAGTACGTTTTGTTAAGTTTTTATTTTAAAGTCATTTGGTAGAAAGTTATATGATATAACATATTTGTATCTTAGAATAATATGGAACTTATTGTGATGTTATAAACAGTGCAGAGTTATATAGTGAAGAGTTAATTTTTGTTATAGTGATAGATTTATTTTAGCTTGCTTGCTTTCCAGAAAGAATTTTAATGCAACTATTTGTTTGTGGTGTTCTAGGTTGATGTTTCCAATGTCGTTCCTGGTACTAGGTACGATATAACCATCTCTTCAATTTCTACAACATACAGCTCACCTGTTACTAGAATAGTGACAACAAATGCAACAAGTGAGTATATGTTTTAAATTACTTTGTAAGTAAAGTATTTGGAGTCAGTATAATCCTACTGGATGGAAATACTTGTACTGGCAACATGTACATTAAATTCATGAAAACAGTGTAGAATAAGGCAAAATGGAAACAAGAAAGTGATCTGCTTAGAACCTGCATTCTGCTGTTTCTTCAGCTTCCTTTACTTTCAAAGTGCAAAGATAATTACTCTATACTTGTTTGTGAAATAGATCAGAGAGACTGTTATTGCTAATATTTAAATAATACAGAACCATGAAAATGAACTGGCTACATTTGCTCACGAAGGATTATTCCATTTGTAAGATTATTTCTTGTTTTCTTAGTTTTTCTGTGTAAGCCTTGCGTAAGTGAATTTCTTTTAAAAATGATTTGGCAACAAAAGTATATTCGGCATGTAGTATTTATTTAGTAGCATTCCATTTTTCACATTCTTATAAAAGAATGCTTTTGGTATTCCACATAGTATTTTTTTAATAGTAACAGAGCTGTAGGGAGTGTGAACTCATATTGCTCTCTGGAAATTTCAAATTTTACATTTATAAATACTGTTATTATGTATTTTTGTGAAAATGCAATAATTATTTGACCTTTTAACAAAATGGATTTTTAAAAAATAGAACCAGGGCCTCCAGTCTTCCTAGCCGGGGAAAGAGTCGGATCTGCTGGGATTCTTCTGTCTTGGAATACACCACCTAATCCAAATGGAAGGATCATATCTTACATTGTCAAATATAAGGAAGTTTGTCCGTGGATGCAAACAGTATATACACAAGTCAGAGCAAAGCCAGACAGTCTGGAAGTTCTTCTTACTAATCTTAATCCTGGAACAACATATGAAATTAAGGTAATTATTTTGTGTATGACTACTTAGTGTTCAAACATTTCATTCATTTTAAAAGTGTGGGAGGTTTTTCTCACCTTGTCAAGCCTTTACAGCTGAATACAGTCAGTGACTGACAACGTTCACAGTCATGGCCTCACACCCACCTGAGATTTTAAAACTTGGTAAAATGTTATTGTGTCTTTTCATTTCAATTTTATGCATATTTATATATTACCTATTTCATTTTTTCTATGAATATTTTTGCATATATTTATATACATGTATGAATATAATACAATACTCTAGGAAATAAAAATTATGTAAAGTTAAAGAAGGAAAACTTAAATGCAAACAAGAGGCCAGGGTAGTTTGAATGCAGGTATGTAAACCACAGGATGTTACACAGTTATTAAAAATTGACTTGCAAATTTTGTTCTCCAACTTCCTAGAAACCACAGTAAAAAGGGCAATAAATCTGTTATACAATTTACATATGAAAATTGTATAATAATTGCATATGGGAGCTCAAGTTTTTTTTTTTTTTTTTTGGTGCTTTAGATTGGAAAGAAAGTCTTCGTTGAAGGATTAATAGCTGCAGGACTGGATTTTTGTAAACTTCTTTCCATAACAGTAAAATAATAAAAGCATACTTAGTAAAAATAATTTTGCCAGGTTTTGAGATATTGTGGTCTAAGAACATGGCCTTGATCTGTATATAAAATTTAGACTCCAATGAAATGTCTTTTTTTAAAAATTATTTTTGATTCAGGGGACATGTGTGCAGGTTTGTTACATGGGTATATTGTGTAATGGTGGGGTTTGGGCTTCTAGTACACCCATCACCCAAATAGTAAACATTGTACCCAATAGGTAATTTTTCAATCCTCACCCTCTCCTACCCTCCCCATTTTTGAAATCCCGTGTTTATTATTTCCATTGTTATGCCCATGTGTACTCATAGTTCCCACTTGTAAGTGAGAATGTGTAGTATTTGATTTTCTATTTTTGAATTATTTCACTTAGGATATGTTCTCCAGCTCCATCCATGTTGCTGCAAAGAACATGATTTTATTTTTTATGCCTGCATAGTATTCCATGGTGTATATATACCACATTTTCTTTACCCATATGATAGATACTTAGGTTGATTCCATGACCTTGCTATTGTGAATAATGCTGTAATAAACATGAGTGATGGTGTCTTTGTGATACAATGATTTCTTTTCCTGGATAGATACATAGCAGTGAGATTGCTGGGTTGAATACGGTAGATCTATTTTCAGGTCTTTGAGAAATCTCCATACTGTTTCTCATAGAGGTTACATTTCTAGCAACAGTGTATTAGTGTTCCCTTTTCTCTGCATCCACACTGCCATCTGTTTTTTTGACTTTTTAATAGTAGCCATTCTGACTGGTATAAGATGATGTCTCATTGTGGTTTTAATTTACATTTCTTTGATAATTCCTAATGTTGAGCATTTTTTATATACTTACTGGCCACTTGTGTGTCTTCTTTTGAGAAATGTCTGTTTATGTTTTTTGTCCACTTTTTAATGGGATTTTTCTCCTTGTATTGTTTTCATTCCTTGTAGATTCTGGATATCCATCCCTTGTTGGAAGCATAATTTGCAAATATTTTCTCCAGTTCTGTAGGTTTTCTGTTTACTCTGTTAATTATTTCCTTTGCTGTGCAGAAGCTTTTTAGTTTAACTAAGTCCCATTTAAGTCTATTTTAGTTTTTGTTGCATTTGCTTTTGATGTCTCAGTCATAAATTATTTGCCTAGTCCAATATCCAGAAGAGTTTTACCTAGTTTTTCTTACTAGTATTTTTATAGTTTCAGGTTTTATATTTAAGTCCTTAATCCAGAATGTGTTAATTTTTGTATATGCTGAGAGCTAAGGATACAGTTTCATTCTCTTGGATATGGCCAGCCAGTTTCCCCAGCACCATTTATTGAACAGAATATCCTTTACCCATTGTTTATTTTTGTCAACTTTGTCAAAAATCGGTTGGTTGTAGGTATGTGACTTTATTTCTGGGTTTTCTATTCTCTTCCATTAATGTATATCTGTATTTTTCTATCAGTACTGTGCTATTTTATTTATTATAGCTTTGTAGTATAATTCGAAGTCAGGTAATGTGATGCCTCCAGATTTGTTCTTTTTGCTTAGGATTGCTTTCATTATTTGGGCTCTTTTTTGGTTTCATATGAACTTTAGGATTGCTGTTCTAATTCTGTGAAAAATTACATTGCTAATTTCATAAGAATTGTGTTGAATCTGTAGATTTCTTTGGGTGGTATGGTATGTTGATTCTTCCAATCCAAGAGCATGGAATGTTTTTCCATTTGTTTGTGTCATCTCTAATTTATTTCATGAGTGTTTTGTAGTTCTCCTTGTAAAGATTTTCACCTCCTTTGTAAAATGTATTCCTAGATATTTTATTTTTTTTGTGGCTATTGTAAATGGGATTGAATTCTTGATTTCATTCTCAGCCTGAATGTTATTGGTGTATAGAAATTCTACTTATTTTTGTAAACTGAATTTGTATCCCGAAACTTTATTGAAATCGTTTATCAAGTCTAGGATTATTATTTTTGAGTTGTCGTTAGAGTTTTCTAGATATACAATTGTGTCATCAGTGAACAAAGATAGTATGCTTCCTGTTTTCCAATTTGGATGCCTTTTTTTTTTATTATTGTACTTTAAGTTTTAGGGTACATGTGCACAATGTGCAGGTTAGTTACATATGTATACATGTGACATGCTGGTGCGCTGCACCCACTAACTTGTCATCTAGCATTAGGTATATCTCCCAATGCTATCCCTCCCCCCTCCCACCAACCCACAACAGTCCCCAGAGTGTGATGTTCCCCTTCCTGTGTCCATGTGTTCTCATTGTTCAATTCCCACCTATGAGTGAGAATATGCGGTACTTGGTTTTTTGTTCTTGCGATATTTTACTGAGAATGATGATTTCCAATTTCATCCATGTCCCTACAAAGGACATGAACTCATCATTTTTTATGGCTGCATAGTATTCCATGGTGTATATGTGCCACATTTTCTTAATCCAGTCTATCATTGTTGGACATTTGGGTTGGTTCCAAGTCTTTGCTATTGTGAATAGTGCCGCAATAAACATACGTGTGCATGTGTCTTTATAGCAGCATGATTTATAGTCCTTTGGGTATATACCCAGTAATGGGATGGCTGGGTCAAATGGTATTTCTAGTTCTAGATCCCTGAGGAATCGCCACACTGACTTCCACAATGGTTGAACTAGTTTACAGTCCCACCAACAGTGTAAAAGTGTTCCTATTTCTCCACATCCTCTCCAGCACCTGTTGTTTCCTGACTTTTTAATGATTGCCATTCTAACTGGTTTGAGATGGTATCTCATTGTGGTTTTGATTTCCATTTACTGACGGCCAGTGATGGTGAACATTTTTTCATGTGGTTTTTGGCTGCATAAATGTCTTCTTTTGAGAAGTGTCTGTTCATGTCCTTTGCCCACTTTTTGATGGGGTTGTTTGTTTTTTTCTTGTAAATTTGTTTGAGTTCATTGTAGATTCTGGATATTAGCCCTTTGTCGGATGAGTAGTTTGTGAAAATTTCCCCCCATTTTTTGGGTTGCCTGTTCACTCTGATGGTAGTTTCTTTTGCTGTGCAGAAGCTCTTTAGGTTAATTAGATCCCATTTGTCAATTTTGGCTTTTGTTGCCATTGCTTTTGGTGTTTTAGACATGAAGTCCTTGCCCATGCCTATGTCCTGAATGGTAATGCCTAGGTTTACTTCTAGGGTTTTTATGGTTTTAGGTCTAACTTTTAAGTCTTTAATCCATCTTGAATTGATTTTTGTATAAGGTATAAGGAAGGGATCCAGTTTCAGCTTTCTACATATGGCTAGCCAGTTTTCCCAGCACCATTTATTAAATAGGGAATCCTTTCCACATTGCTTGTTTTTCTCAGGTTTGTCAAAGATCAGATAGTTGTAGATATGCAGCGTTATTTCGGAGGGCTCTGTTCTGTTCCATTGATCTATATCTCTGTTTTGGTACCAGTACGATGCTGTTTTGGTTACTGTAGCCTTATAGTATAGTTTGAAGTCAGGTAGTGTGATGCCTCCAGCTTCATTCTTTTGGCTTAGGATTGACTTGGCGATGCAGGCTCTTTTTTCGTTCCATATGAACTTTAAAGTAGTTTTTTCCAATTCTGTGAAGAAAGTCATTGGTAGCTTGATGGGGATGGCATTGAATCTGTAAATTACCTTGGGCAGTATGGCCATTTTCACGATATTGATTCTTCACACCCATGAGCATGGAATGTTCTTCCATTTGTTTGTATCCTCTTTTATTTCATTGAGCAGTGGTTTGTAGTTCTCCTTGAAGAGGTCCTTCATGTCCCTTGTAAGGTGGATTCCTAGGTATTTTATTCTCTTTGAAGCAATTGTGAATGGGAGTTCACTCATGATTTGGCTATCTGTTTGTCTGTTATTGGTGTATAAGAATGCCTGTGATTTTTGTACATTGATTTTGTATCCTGAGACTTTGCTGAAGTTGCTTATCAGCTTAAGGAGATTTTGGGCTGAGACGTTGGGGTTTTCTAGATATACAATCATGTCATCTGCAAACAGGGACAATTTGACTTCCTCTTTTCCTAATTGAATACCCTTTATTTCCTTCTTCTGGCTAATTGCCCTGGGAAGAACTTCCAACACTATGTTGAATAGGAGTGGTGAGAGAGGGCATCCCTATCATGTGCCAGTTTTTAAAGGGAATGCTTCCACTTTTTGCCCATTCAGTGTGATATTGGCTGTGGGTTTGTCATAGATAGCTCTTATTATTTTGAGATACGTACCATCAATACCTAATTTATTGAGCGTTTTTAGCATAGAGGGTTGTTGAATTTTGTCAAAGGCCTTTTCTGCATCTATTCTGATAATCAAGTGGTTTTTGTCTTTGATTCTGTTTAAATGCTGGATTACATTTATTGATTTGTGTATATTGAACCAACCTTGCATCCCAGGGATGAAGCCCACTTGATCATGGTGGATAAGCTTTTTGATATGCTGCTGGGTTCCATTTGCGAGTATTTTACTGAGGATTTTTGCATCGATGTTCATCAAGGATATTGGTCTAAAATTCTCTTTTTTGGTTGTGTCTCTGCCTGGCTTTGGTATCAGGATGATGCTGGCCTCATAAAATGAGTTAGGGAGGATTCCCTCTTTTTCTATTGATTGGAATAGTTTCAGAAGGAATGGTACCAGTTCCTCCTTGTACCTCTGGTAGAATTTGGCTGTGAATCCATCCGGTCCCGGACTCTTTTTGGTTGGCAAGCTATTGATTATTGCCACAATTTCAGAGCCTGTTAGTGGTCTATTCAGAGAGTCAACTTCTTCCTGGTTTAGTCTTGGGAGGGTGTATGTGTCGAGGAATTTATCCATTTCTTCTAAATTTTCTAGTTTATTTGCGTAGAGGTGTTTGTAGTATTCTCTGATGGTAGTTTGTATTTCTGTGGGATTGGTGGTGATATCCCCTTTATCATTTTTTATTGCATCTATTTGATTCTTCTCTCTTTTCTTCTTTATTAGTCTTGCTAGCGGTCTATCAATTTTGTTGATCCTTTCAAAAAACCAGCTCCTGGATTCATTAATTTTTTGAAGGGTTTTTTTGTGTCTCTATGTCCTTCAGTTCTGCTCTGATTTTAGTTATTTCTTGCCTTCTGCTAGCTTTTGAATGTGTTTGCTCTTGCTTTTCTAGTTCTTTTAATTGTGATGTTAGGGTGTCAATTTTGGATCTTTCCTGCTTTCTCTTGTGGGCATTTAGTGCTATAAATTGCCCTCTACACACTGCTTTGAATGTGTCCCAGAGATTCTGGTATGTTGTGTCTTTGTTCTCGTTGGTTTCAAAGAACATCTTTATTTCTGCCTTCATTTTGTTACGTACCCAGTAGTCATTCAGGAGCAGGTTGTTCAGTTTCCATGTAGTTGAGCGGTTTTGAGTGAGTTTCTTAATCCTGAGTTCTAGTTTGATTGCACTGTGTTCTCAGAGATAGTTTGTTATAATTTCTGTTCTTTTACATTTGCTGAGGAGAGCTTTACTTCCAAGTATGTGGTCAATTTTGGAATAGGTGTGGTGTGGTGCTGAAAAAAATGTATATTCTGTTGATTTGGGGTGGAGAGTTCTATAGATGTCTATTAGGTCCGCTTGGTGCAGAGCTGAGTTCAATTCCTGGGTATCCTTTTTAACTTTCTGTCTCATTGATCTGTCTAATGTTGACAGTGGGGTGTTAAAGTCTCCCATTATTATTGTGTGGGAGTCTAAGTCTCTTTGTAGGTCACTCAGGACTTGCTTTATGAATTTGGGTGCTCCTGTATTGGGTGCATATATATTTAGGATAGTTAGCTCTTCTTGTTGAATTGATCCCTTTACCATTATGTAATGGCCTTCTTTGTCTCTTTTGATCTTTGTTGGTTTAAAGTCCGTTTTATCAGAGACTAGGATTGCAACCCCTGCCTTTGTTTGTTTTCTATTTGCTTGCTAGATCTTCCTCCATGCTTTCTGTGTCTCTGCATGTGAGATGGGTTTCCTGAATACAACACACTGATGGGTCTTCACTCTTTATCTAATTTGCCAGTCTGTGTCTTTTAATTGGAGAATTTAGTCCATTTACATTGAAAGTTAATATTGTTATGTGTGAATTTGAACCTGTCATTATGATGTTAGCTGGTTATTTTGCTCATTAGTTGATGCAGTTTCTTCTTAGTCTCGATGGTCTTTACATTTTGGCATGATTTTGCAGCGGCTGGTACTATTTGTTCCTTTCCATGTTTAGTGCTTCCTTCAGGAGCTCTTTTAGGGCGGGCCTGGTGGTGACAAAATCTCTCAGCATTTGCTTGTCTGTAAAGTATTTTATTTCTCCTTCACTTATGAAGCTTAGTTTGGCTGGATATGAAATTCTGGGTTGAAAATTCTTTTCTTTAAGAATGTTGAATATTGGCCCCCACTCTCTTCTGGCTTGTAGAGTTTCTGCCGAGAGATCCGCTGTTAGTCTGATGGGCTTCCCTTTGTGGGTAACCCGACCTTTCTCTCTGGCTGCCCTTAACATTTTTTCCTTCATTTCAACTTTGGTGAATCTGACAATTATGTGTCTTAGAGTTGCTCTTCTCAAGGAGTATCTTTGTGGCATTCTCTGTATTTCCTGAATCTGAATGTTGGCCGGCCTTGCTAGATTGGGGAAGTTCTCCTGGATAACGTCCTGCAGAATGTTTTCCAACTTGATTCCATTCTCGCCATCACTTTCAGGTATACCAGTCAGATGTAGATTTGGTCTTTTCACATAGTCCCGTATTTCTTGGAGGCTTTGTTCGTTTCTTTTTATTCTTTTTTCTCTAAACTTCCCTTCTCACTTCATTTCATTCATTTCATCTTCCATCACTGATACCCTTTCTCCCAGTTGATCGCATCGGCTCCCGAGGCTTCTGCATTCTTCACGTAGTTCTCGAGCCTTCGCTTTCAGCTCCATCAGCTCCTTTAAGCACTTCTCTGTATTGGTTATTCTAGTTATACATTCGTCTACATTTTTTTTCAAAGTTTTCAACTTCTTTGCCTTTGGTTTGAATTTCCTCCTGTAGCTCGTAGTTTGATTGTCTGAAGCCTTCTTCTCTCAACTCGTCAAAGTCATTCTCTGTCCAGCTTTGTTCTGTTGCTGGTGAGGAACTGTGATCCTTTGGAGGAGGAGAGGTGCTCTGCTTTTTAGGGTTTCCAGTTTTTCTGCTCTGTTTTTTCCCCATCTTTGTGGTTTATCTAATTTTGGTCTTTGATGATGGTGATGTACAGATGGATTTTTGGTGTGGATGTCCTTTCTGTTTGTTAGTTTTCCTCCTAACAGACAGGACCCTCAGCTGCAGGTCTGTTGGAGTTTGCTAGAGGTCTACTCCAGACCCTGTTAGCCTGGGTACCATCAGCGGTGGCTGCAGAACAGTGGATTTTCATGAACCGCGAATGCTGCTGTCTGATCATTCCTCTGGAAGTTTTGTCTCAGAGGTGTACCCAGCCTTGTGCGGTGTCAGTCTGCCTCTACTGGGGGATGCCTCCCAGTTAGGCTGCTCAGGGGTCAGGGGTCAGGGACCCACTTGAGGAGGCAGTCTGCCCGTTCTCAGATCTCCAGCTGCGTGCTGGGAGAACCACTGCTCTCTTCAAAGCTGTCAGACAGGGACATTTAAGTCTGCAGAGGTTACTGCTGTCTTTTTGTTTGTCTGTGCCCTGCCCC
Organism: Pan paniscus; assembly: GCF_029289425.2. NCBI lineage: Eukaryota > Metazoa > Chordata > Mammalia > Primates > Hominidae > Pan > Pan paniscus. The sequence goes on from NC_073259.2 coordinate 88,496,027, forward strand.
CAGAGGTGGAGCCTACAGAGGCAGGCAGGCCTCCTTGAGCTGTGGTGGGCTCCACCCAGTTGGAGCTTCCAGGCTGCTTTGTTTACCTAAGCAAGCCTGGGCAATGGCGGGTGCCCCTCTCCCAGCCTTGCTGCCGCCTTGCAGTCTGATCTCAGACTGCTGTGCTAGCAATCAGGGAGACTCCGTGGGGGTAGGACCCCCTGAGCCAGGTGCAGGATGTAATCTCGTGGTGTGCCGTTTTTTAAGCCTGTCGGAAAAGCGCAGTATTCGGGTAGGAGTGACCGGATTTTCCAGGTGCCCTCTGTCATCCCTTTCTTTGACTAGGAAAGGGAACTCCCTGACCCCTTGCGCTTCCCGAGTGAGGCAATGCCTTGCCCTGCTTCAGCTCTGGCACGGTGCGCTGCACCCACTGACCTGCATCCACTGTCTGGTACTCCCTAGTGAGATGAACGGGTACCTTAGATGGAAATGCGGAAATGGATGCCTTTTATTTCTTTCTCTTGCTTGGTCGCTCTGGCTAGGCCTTCCAGTACTGTGTTCAATAGGAGTGGTGAGAGTAAACATCCTACTTTTGTTGCATTTCTTAGGGGTAATGCTTTAAACTTTTCTCCGTTTAGGATTATGTTGGCTGTGGGTTTGTCATATATAGCTCTTATTATTTTGACATATGTTCCTTTGATGCCTACTTTGTTGAGGGTTTTTATCATGAAGGGATATTGGATTTTATTAAATGCTTTTCCTGCATCTGTTGAGACAATCATATGGCTAACAGGGCTGGGAGAAAAATATTGAAAAAAAAACTTTAAGTTTAATAAAAAAGTAGAATATTTTTACTTAAAAAACTTATAAAGGCTAAATTATTTAATTTAAACTTAATTTATTTTCCAAAAAAGTCACTAAGGTAAAGCTTTTAAAAACAGATAGCTTCGGCCGGGTGCAGTGCCTCATGCCTGTAATCCCAGCACTTTGGGAGGCCGAGGCGGGCGGATCACCTGAGGAGTTCAAGACCAGCCTGGCCAATATGGCAAAATCCCATCTCTACTCAAAATACAAAAAATTAGCTGGGCATGGTGGCGAGTGTCCGTAATCCCAGCTATTCTGGAGGTTGAGGCAGGAGAGTCACTTGAACCCGGGAGGCAGAGGTTGCAGTGAGTTGAGATCATGCCGTTGTACTCCAGCCTGGACAACAAGAACAAAACGCCGCCAAACAAAACAAAACAAAACAAACAAACAAAAAAACAGACAGCTTTTGCTCTTTGCACATTGTACTTTATAAAGTGTCCTTATAGAGTATCGTTTATACTTTATGAAATTGATAACTTTGGTTAATTATTTTAAAAAACTTTAGCTTAGTGACTTTTTCAAAAATAAATCAAGTTTAAATTAAATAATTTAGCCCTTATAACTGAAAATATTTCATTTTAAAATAAAACTTATAGTTAGCTTTTCATTTTTCTTCTAATCTTGTTGTTTTTACATGTCTGTTGTTGACATTTTGGATATTGGTTTGAACATTTCTAAAGTGCCACTTTTGCTAAGAATCATGAACTCAATGTAATTACTTTCAACAAATATTTCTTGAACATTTACTATTTCTTTTGCATTTATAAAAAAGTTTCGTCCTTTACATAGTTGTTTTTTTTTTTGAGATGGACTCTCGCTCTGTCACCCAGGCTGGAGTGCAGTGGCCCGATCTCGGCTCACTGCAAGCTCCACCTCCGGCGTTCACGCCATTCTCCTGCCTCAGCCTCCCAAATAGCTGGGACTAGAGGAGCCCGCCACCATGCCCGGCTAATTTTTTCGTATTTTTTTTTTTTTTTTTTTAGCAGAGACGGGTTTCACTATGTTGGTCAGACTGGTCTCGAACTCCTGACCTCGTGATTCGCCCGCCTCTGCCTTCCAAAGTGCTGGGATTACAGGCGTGAGCCACCGCGCCCAGCCGTCCTTTACATAGTTAATATGCAAAATTTAACATCATCTCATTTGAATACTACAGAAAGATGAGCTTATAAAAAGCAGTGCTAAATTAGGTCACAGGAAAATGCTTCCAGTTAAGGGATATGCATGACATTTCCAAGGGATAATAAAGGGTAAAGATATCTTCTGGATCCTCCCTCAATATAACATCAATATCTTCTTTGAACCTTGAAAATAATTAAATAGAAGAAAATATATAAAACCTGTGTAAATATGTGATTTTATATAAATGAGATGTTCTTCCTAGAGGATAAGAAATATTGGAAGAGATTTTTGCCAGGAAGATTTTTCTTACTGGAAGTGTGCCTATTTGCAGAATTAAAGAACACGATCAGAACTGGAAAGCAAATACTAATAGTATGAGTCTTAAAATGAGAAAAGAAAAAAAATTCTTACCTATGTAGAAGTCAAAATAAAAGATTTGTGATGACTATTTCATGAAGAAAACATAGCTTAAAGAATAGGCAACCTTTTTCTGACATCTGAGTATTATATATGTATTTTCTGTCAATATGTACACATTCAGATTAATTAACATGTCAATATATGCTATTGGGGATAATTAAAAATTTTTAATGTGCTATAAGAAACTATTGCTGATAGGAAGGTGATTTAGTCAACCTAGTTCTGCTTAGATCTATTTTTATGGAGCTTGAATTTTTATTCTTGTGAATTCTCTTATTTAAGGTCTATTGGGAAGCCCTTACTCTCCGTTTCATCTCACACTTTATAAATCATTCTTGTGACCTTTACTCTGTTCAAATAAATGTTAGCCATTGCAGAATTCCAAAGGGTATTTGGCATGGTACATTTGATGTCTTCAGTGTAAGTAATGTTATAGGAAAAATCCTGTTAAGTATTTTACATGTGCTATTTCATTTAGTCCTCAGCACAATCCTATAACATAGATACATTATTATTCCCATTTTAAAGACAAGAAAAATGTTACTTACAACAGTTAAGTAAATTGCTCAAAGCTACTATCTGGGAATTGGTAGAACTACAGTTAAGCCAAGGTTATGATTCCAGTCATGGCATTTGCAAAAGCTTGAGTCTTATTCTCATTAATGACATTTTCTTTTTCTATTCTAGTCTATTGGAAGATATTATTCAAATCAAATTTTTTTATCTTTAAAATTCTGGAATTCTTAGTTTAAATTATTAATTAAATGTACTTATCTAATTTATTTTTTTAAAACAGTTTTTTGAGTATTTGTTTGCCTGATTAGATTGTGAACTCTAAATTAAGGTACCATATACATGGTCTCTTGCATTTGTTACAGAAATAATTGTAATGTCTTTTATGTAGTGGATATATCAGAGAAAGACTGAGCTTTCAAAATAAACCCAACTCCAACTGGATTCTTGCTCTACCATTTATTCCTGTGTGACCTTGGGCAAAGGTATTTGACCTCTCTCAGCCAGTTTTCTCATCTATAAAATTTTGACAATAATACTTTATTTGTTGATTATATAGATATCTTCATATTTGCCTTCTTCCTTGAGAGTATTAAAAAAGTATCTTTGGCATTTATCTTATGGATAAGTCGAAGTTTTGTTTTAAATTTTAGATTCTCTTTTTTCAGGGAGTAAAATGTTTGAACACAATCCTTTTGGTCTGTTCTAGGTTGCTGCTGAAAACAGTGCTGGCATTGGATTGTTTAGTGATCCATTTCTCTTCCAAACTGCAGAAAGTGGTAATTTTCCTGTCATTTATTTTAAATTGACTTAGTCATGAGTTTGTCGTTTAAAATAATAAAGAACATAAATAAAAACTGACACTAAAATACATATAATTCTCAGTAGCATGGCCACTCAATTGGTTTTAGAATTCTTTTGGATAGCTAATTTATTCCTTAAAATATATATTATTCTTTCTGATTATAAGAACAGTAAATGTTATCTTACAAAACTTTGAAAAAACAAGAATAAAAAAATGAAAATTATCCATAGACTTATCATATAAAAAATGCTTTTATCATTTTGGTGCATTTCTGGCTTGTCTATTTCCCCCATTAATATATATCTATATGACTATACATTAATGAAAATAAGCTTGTGCTACATATGCAAGTTTATATCCTGCCTTTTCTTTTTAACATGAAGTCATAAGCTTGTTATAACATAAGACTTTTGGAAACACGGATTTTAATGGTTATTATATTATTGGGTAACATGCAGTCATTACCAAACCAATTTAAGATACCTCCATTCTTCCAGGGGCATAGAGGAAAAATCTTGATGTCACCTGTGGCTCTTTTCTCTCACAGTACACATCTAATCTATCAGTAAATCTTACCAGCACAATCATCAAAGTGTATTCTGAATCTCACACTCATTGCTGACATCCTGTCCAACATTATTCCCAAGAATTGTTGCATTATATTTTATTTTTATTAGAATGCAGCTGTCCTGAAGTCCCTTAATTCCTACCTTATATCATTCATATAGACCTCCTTCCAAAGATCTAACTTTCTTATGTAATTTATATGGCTATTATTTATAAATTATATTTTAGCATCCTTTTGTACAATGTAAACCTAAACTCTAGTTATTTGGCATCTTAATACTAGGCATCTTTACTATCACTTATTTTTTTTTAATCTCAGACGTTTTGTTTCATTTTGATTTCTTTCAAAAGTGACTTGTCATGTTTGTTTTATATTCTGAAGGATCTTGGTGTTTTACTCTATCAGTTTTACACACTTTACCATGAGGTTAATGGGAATAATTTCCCCTAATTCTAGCTTCATATTGGTTTCAAGCCAACTCAAATAGAACTCAGATTATTATTATTATTACTCTATATAATTAATAATTGATAGAAAAGCATAATGAAATTCTGAAGTAAGTTGATTTTGAAAATTTAAAATACAATAATTACAACCAATTGGAGGGTATCCACTTGATATTAGGCACTAGAAATTTATAAACATTCCAGAAATCTGCTTTTTGGTGAAAATGGTTGGATAATTGATTCAGTTTGCTATGTTTTTCATATCTAATGAAACTACATATTCCAAAATAGTTAAGGAAATAAGAAATTTATCCCAACTTGTTTGTATATTCACAACTATTGATTGAATTTTTTTCATACTTATTTGAAACGTTTCATCAATGCATGTATTAGCTCAGTTATCCTAAAGTAAAGTTGACTTGCCCCAACTCCAGTTTTTTATTTTAGGCAAAGTTCAGTTAAATACATTTATAAAAATCTTACACAAATAGATGTTATGCAGTGTATTATATATTTAATTTCATGTACCATGAAATTATATAAATGCAATTCTAAGTTTTATAACAAAGTTTTTTCCGTCCCAATCTTTCTCTTCCCCAGCTCCAGGAAAAGTGGTGAATCTCACAGTTGAGGCCTACAACTCTTCAGCAGTTAAGCTGATTTGGTATTTACCTCGGCAACCAAATGGCAAAATTACCAGCTTCAAGATTAGTGTCAAGCATGCCAGAAGTGGGATAGTAGTGAAAGATGTCTCAATCAGAGTAGAGGACATTTTGACTGGGAAATTGCCAGAATGCAATGTAAGTATCACAGAACACTTTCTATGTCTTGAAAAATCTTAGATAAATTTATATTTTCATATTTCTAGCATCTAGATACTATATTTTTACCAAAGTTTTATTAGTTATTTGATTACTTATGGTATCATGTTATACACAACGTTTTATTAGTTATTTGATTACTTAGGGTATCATGTTACACAATTGGCCTCATTCAGGTAGAATACAGGAATGGTTTGAGAATTCAAGAGTGAGGGATTAAAACCATTTAGGGAATTTTGAAAAGACTTCATGAAAGGAGTAGCATTTGTGATACACCATGGAGCAAGGACAGATAGAGATTTTGTGATGGTGGCATTCCCAGTGGAGGATACTTTATAAAGCCCTGAGGTGGAAAAGTGTAAGATATAATTGGAGAAAATATTTTACTTCCATATGACAGGAGGGAAGAGTACATGTAGGGTAATAGTTGAGGTTAAATTTGCAGAGGTAGACTGTCATTGTTGTGCATATCTTTGGTAAAGAATTTGTTGTTACTCTGGTCATTGATGATAAACCTCATAATAGTAATGCTTTATTATAGAATAAGCATCGTCATTTTAATTATATGATAAGCATAATAATGCTTTTCCTAAAATCATTTTGGTAATCTCTGTGTTACTATTAATGCAAACACAGTCAAACAGTTATTTTTGCTGTAAATACTTTATAAAAGTCTAAAAATCTTCTTTTTCAAATTATGATATATTTCTAATACATGCACACACCTAACATGTGAGCTAGTGGCATAATACTACTTTTTAGTACTTATGAGGAAAAAAAAGTTCATTAACAGTAAGAAAGTGGCATTTGAACATACACAAGAGTAAAATTATTTCAGCTCTTTGGCTCTTGCACTGTTAACATGAAGCTTAAAAATTCTTACAAATGATTGTGCTGTAGTTTTACCTTTATTTTAAGCCACTTGAAATTCTATTCATAAAGGTTAAGGTATAAGGAATACAATAAATATGTTCTCTTCTAAAACTGCAGACATAAATGGGTACAATTAAAATCTAGCAAATTTGTCTATAACTTTTGCATGTTGTGTGTGTATGTATAGCATAAAAGAAAAAGAAATGAATTACAAGTTCTTATTCTCATGTTCACCAAGAGATACAACATTATTTCTCTATTGATCTTATTTTATTTACTAGGAGAATAGTGAATCTTTTTTATGGAGTACAGCCAGCCCTTCTCCAACCCTTGGTAGAGTTACACCTCCATCGCGTACCACACATTCATCAAGAACGTTGACACAGAATGGGATCAGCTCTGTGTGGAAAGAGCCTATCAGTTTTGTAGTGACACACTTGAGACCTTATACAACATATCTTTTTGAAGTTTCAGCTGTTACAACTGAAGCAGGTTATATTGATAGTACGATTGTCAGAACACCAGAATCAGGTATGGTTCACTTTTTGTAGATAAAAAGATTTAAATGATTAGAGAATAATGTTTAATTTATGTAGATATTTATTTTTAATCTTCTTCACCTTACAGTAACTTTTTTCCCCTAATAATATACCATAGGCATCCCATCAAGGGTTTCTTCGAATTTCTGTACTCTTTTATATTATAGCACAAAATAAGTATTTGAAAGGAGAAAGATTTGCAAGAAACAATTCTTGAGCCACTGACCGTGATCCTCATATAGCTTTTATCATTTTATAATGTCAGCAATTTTTAGTAATCATCTTTGCCATTCTAAATGATTTATAATCATTTACACCCTTCTCTCACTGTTATTGCCATCATCAAAAGCGGAAATACCTGCACTAGCAGAATGAGCATGTGATCAACATTTAGTTATCAGATACAAGCAGTAGCTAAAATATATACCTACTTATATCCCATTTGCACTGCAGTTTCCTCATCTGAAAAATAGAGACAGTAATAGTACCTTCCTTAGGGTGCCAGTGTTAAAATTAAATGAGAATAATTAGATATTATCATTACTACTAAATTTTAAGAGAACATATTTTCGGTAAGGTATTCATATATTTAATTATGGTACTATATCAGTATTCATGTAAATACATGTATTTATGTATTTCATATATTTATAAAATTTCAGGGATATTGATATAGTCCCACATTACATAAGGTATTTATTATATATATAATATATATAACTGACAGATATATCATAATATAGTATCAGGCATTAGGTTGTAATTGCTAATTTCTGAGGTATTGAAAATTATTGGTAGGGTAATTTCACTAAAGCATGTTTTTTCTGATAAAATAGCTGTTGGCTTCTATTATTTTTCATTTCACATAAGTTTGAAGTTTTTTTTTTGATTTAAATAACCATCTTTGAATTATACCATTTTCTTCTTACATAATCCTTACTTTTTATACAATAAAAAAATGATTTCGGGGGGGAGCCAAGATGGCCGAATAGGAACAGCTCCGGTCTACAGCTCCCAGCATGAGCGACGCAGAAGACGGATGATTTCTGCATTTCCATCTGAGGTACCGGGTTCATCTCACTAGGGAGTGCCAGACAGTGGGTGCAGGACAGTGGGTGCAGCGCACTGTGCGTGAGCCAAAGCAGGGTGAGGCATTGCCTCACTCGGGAAGCGCAAGGGGTCAGGGAGTTCCCTTTCCTAGTCAAAGAAAGGGGTGACAGACGGCACCTGGAAAATCCAGTCACTCCCACCCGAATACTGCACTTTTCCAACGGGCTTAAAAAAACGGCACACCAGGAGATTATATCCTGCACCTGGCTCAGGGGGTCCTACCTCCATGGAGTCTCCCTGATTGCTAGCACAGCAGTCTGAGATCAAACTGCAAGGCAGCAGCGAAGCTGGGGGAGGGGCGCCCACCATTGCCCAGGCTTGCTTAGGTAAACAAAGCAGCCTGGAAGCTCCAACTGGGTGGAGCCCACCAAAGCTCAAGGAGGCCTGCCTGCCTCTGTAGGTTCCACCTCTGGGCGCAGGGCACAGACAAACAAAAAGACAGCAGTAACCTCTGCAGACTTAAATGTCCCTGTCTGACAGCTTTGAAGAGAGCAGTGGTTCTCCCAGCACGCAGCTGGAGATCTGAGAACGGGCAGACTGCCTCCTCAAGTGGGTCCCTGACCCCTGACCACCGAGCAGCCTAACTGGGAGGCACCCCCCAAGTAGAGGCAGACTGACACCTCACAAGGCTGGGTACACCTCTGAGACAAAACTTCCAGAGGAATGATCAGACAGCAGCATTCGCGGTTCATGAAAATCCACTGTTCTGCAGCCACCGCTGCTAGTACCCAGGCTAACAGGGTCTGGAGTAGACCTCTAGCAAACTCCAACAGACCTGCAGCTGAGGGTCCTGTCTGTTAGGAGGAAAACTAACAAACAGAAAGGACATCCACACCAAAAATCCATCTGTACATCACCATCATCAAAGACCAAAAGTAGATAAAACCACAAAGATGGGGAAAAAACAGCAGAAAAACTGGAAACCCTAAAAAGCAGAGCAACACTCCTCCTCCAAAGGAATGCAGCTCCTCACCAGCAATGGAACAAAGCTGGACAGAGAATGACTTTCACGAGTTGAGAGAAGAAGGCTTCAGACGATCAAACTACTCCGAGCTACAGGAGGAAATTCAAACCAAAGGCAAAGAAGTTGAAAACTTTGAAAAAAAATGTAGACGAATGTATAACTAGAATAACCAATACAGAGAAGTGCTTAAAGGAGCTGATGGAGCTGAAAGCGAAGGCTCGAGAACTACGTGAAGAATGCAGAAGCCTCGGGAGCCGATGCGATCAACTGGAAGAAAGGGTATCAGTGATGGAAGATGAAATGAATGAAATGAAGCGAGAAGGGAAGTTTAGAGAAAAAAGAATAAAAAGAAATGAACAAAGCCTCCAAGAAATACGGGACTATGTGAAAAGACCAAATCTACATCTGATTGGTATACCTGAAAGTGATGGGGAGAATGAAACCAAGTTGGAAAACATTCTGCAGGATATTATCCAGGAGAACTTCCCCAATCTAGCAAGGCAGGTCAACATTCACATTCAGGGAATACAGAGAATGCCACAAAGATACTCCTCGAGAAGAGCAACTCTAAGACACATAATTGTCAGATTCACCAAAGTTGAAATGAAGGAAAAAATGTTAAGGGCAGCCAGAGAGAAAGGTCGGGTTACCCACAAAGGGAAGCCCATCAGACTAACAGCGGATCTCTCGGCAGAAACTCTACAAGCCAGAAGAGAGTGGGGGCCAATATTCAACATTCTTAAAGAAAAGAATTTTCAACCCAGAATTTCATATCCAGCCAAACTAAGCTTCATAAGTGAAGGAGAAATAAAATACTTTACAGACAAGCAAATGCTGAGAGATTTTGTCACCATCAGGCCTGCCCTAAAAGAGCTCCAGAAGGAAGCACTAAACATGGAAAGGAACAACCGGTACCAGCCACTGCAAAATCATGCCAAATTGTAAAGACCATCAAGGCTAGGAAGAAACTGCATCAACTAACGAGCAAAATAAACAAGCTAACATCATAATGACAGGATCAAATTCACACATAACAATATTAACTTTAAATGTAAATGGACTACATGCTACCATTAAAAGACACAGACTGGCAAATTGGATAAAGAGTGAAGACCCATCAGTGTGCTGTATTCAGGAAACCCAACTCACATGCAGAGACACACATAGGCTCAAAATAAAAGGATGGAGGAAGATCTACCAAGCAAATGGAAAACAAAAAAGGCAGGGGTTGCAATCCTAGTCTCTAATAAAACAGACTTTAAACCAACAAAGATCAAAAGAGACAAAGAAGGCCATTACATAATGGTAAACGGATCAATTCAACAAGAAGAGCTAACTATCCTAAATATATATGCACCCAATACAGGAGCACCCAGATACATAAAGCAAGTCCTGAGTGACCTAGAAAGAGACTTAGACTCCCACACAATAATAATGGGAGACTTTAACACCCCACTGTCAACATTAGACAGATCAACGAGACAGAAAGTTAACAAGGATACCCAGGAATTGAACTCAGCTCTGCACCAAGCGGACCTAATAGACATCTACAGAATTCTCCACCCCAAATCAACAGAATATACATTTTTTCAGCACCACACCACACCTATTCCAAAATTGACCACATAGTTGGAAATAAAGTTCTCCTCAGCAAATGTAAAAGATCAGAAATTATAACAAACTGTCTCTCAGATCACAGTGCAATCAAACTAGAACTCAGGATTAAGAAACTCACTCAAAACCGCTCAACTACATGGAAACTGAACAACCTGCTCCTGAATGACTACTGGGTACGTAACAAAATGAAGGCAGAAATAGAGATGTTCTTTGAAACCAATGAGAACAAAGACACAACATACCAGAATCTCTGGGACACATTCAAAGCAGTGTGTAGAGGGCAATTTATAGCACTAAATGCCCACAAGAGAAAGCAGAAAAGATCCAAAATTGACACCCTAACATCACAATTAAAAGAACTAGAAAAGCAAGAGCAAACACATTCAAAAGCTAGCAGAAGGCAAGAAATAACTAAAATCAGAGCAGAACTGAAGGACATAGAGACACAAAAAAACCCTTCAAAAAATTAATGAATCCAGGAGCTGGTTTTTTGAAAGGATCAACAAAATTGATAGACCGCTAGCAAGACTAATAAAGAAGAAAAGAGAGAAGAATCAAATAGATGCAATAAAAAATGATGAAGGGGATATTACCACCGATCCCACAGAAATACAAACTACCATCAGAGAATACTACAAACACCTCTATGCAAATAAACTAGAAAATCTAGAAGAAATGGATAAATTCCTCGACACATACACCCTCCCAAGACTAAACCAGGAAGAAGTTGACTCTCTGAATAGACCACTAACAGGCTCTGAAATTGTGGCAATAATCAATAGCTTGCCAACCAAAAAGAGTCCAGGACCGGATGGATTCACAGCCAAATTCTATCAGAGGTACAAGGAGGAACTGGTACCATTCCTTCTGAAACTATTCCAATCAATAGAAAAAGAGGGAATCCTCCCTAACTCATTTTATGAGGCCAGCATCATCCTGATACCAAAGCCGGGCAGAGACACAACCAGAAAAGAGAATTTTAGACCAATATCCTTGATGAACATTGATGCAAAAATCCTCAATAAAATACTGGCAAACGGAATCCAGCAGCACATCAAAAAGCTTATCTACCATGATCAAGTGGGCTTCATCCCTGGGATGCAAGGCTGGCTCAATATACACAAATCAATAAATGTAATCCAGCATATAAACAGAACCAAAGACAAAAAACACATGATTATCTCAATCGATGCAGAAAAGGCCTTTGACAAAATTCAACAACCCTCTATGCTAAAAACTCTCAATAAATTAGGAATTGATGGTACGTATCTCAAAATAATAAGAGCTATCTATGACAAACCCACAGCCAATATCATACTGAATGGGCAAAAACTGGAAGCATTCCCTTTGAAAACTGGCACAAGACAGGGATGCCCTCTCTCACCACTCCTATTCAACATAGTGTTGGAAGTTCTGCCCAGGGCAATTAGGGAGGAGAAGGAAGTAAAGGGTATTCAATTAGGAAAAGAGGAAGTCAAATTGTCCCTGTTTGCAGACGACATGATTGTGTATCTAGAAAACCCCATTGTCTCAGCCCAAAATCTCCTTAAGCTGATAAGCAATTTCAGCAAAGTCTCAGGATACAAAATCAATGTACAAAAATCACAGGCATTCCTATACACCAATAACAGACAAACAGAGAGCCAAATCATGAGTGAACTCCCATTCACCATTGCTTCAAAGAGAATAAAATACCTAGGAATCCACCTTACAAGGGACGTGAAGGACCTCTTCAAGGAGAACGACAAACCATTATTCAATGAAATAAAAGAGGATACAAACAAATGGAAGAACATTACATGCTCATGGGTAGGAAGAATCAATATCATGAAAATGGCCACACTGCCCAAGGTAATTTATAGATTCTACGCCATCCCCATCAAGCTACCAATGACTTTGTTCACAGAATTGGAAAAAACTACTTTAAAGTTCATATGGAACCAAAAAAGAGCCCGCATTGCCAAGTCAATCCTAAGCCAAAAGAACAAAGTTGGAGGCATCACACTACCTGACTTTAAACTATACTACAAGGCTACAGTAACTAAAACAGCATGGTACTGGTACCAAAACAGAGATATAGATCAGTGGAACAGAACAGAGTCCTCTGAAATAATGCCGCATATCTACAACTATCTGATCTTTGACAAACCTGAGAAAAACAAGCAATGTGGAAAGGATTCCCTATTTAATAAATGGTGCTGGCAAAACTGGCTAGCCATATGTAGAAAGCTGAAACTGGATCCCTTCCTTACACCTTATACAAAAATCAATTCAAGATGGATTAAAGACTTAAAAGTTAGACCTAAAACCATAAAAACCCTAGAAGAAAACCTAGGCAATACCATTCAGGACATAGTCATGGGCAAGGACTTCATGTCTAAAACACCAAAAGCAGTGGCAACAAAAGCCAAAATTGACAAATGGGATCTAATTAAACTAAAGAGCTTCTGCATAGCAAAAGAAACTACCATCAGAGTGAACAGGCAACCTACAAAATGGGAGAACATTTTCACAACCTACTCATCTGACAAAGGGCTAATATCCAGAATCTACAATGAACTCAAACAAATTTACAAGAAAAAGCAAACAACCACATCAAAAAGTGGGCGAAGGACATGAACAGACACTTCTCAAAAGAAGACATTTATGCAGCCAAAAAACACATGAAAAAATGCTCACCATCACTGGCCATCAGAGAAATGCAAATCAAAACCACAATGAGATACCATCTCACACCAGTTAGAATGGCAATCATTAAAAAGTCAGGAAACAACAGGTGCTGGAGAAGATGTGGAGAAATAGGAACATTTTTACACTGTTGGTGGGACTGTAAACTAGTTCAACCATTGTGGAAGTCAGTGTGGCAATTCCTCAGGGATCTAGAACTAGAAATACCATTTGACCCAGCCATCCCATTACTGGGTGTATACCCAAAGGACTATAAAACATGCTGCTATAAAGACACATGCACACATATGTTTATTGTGGCATTATTCACAATAGCAAAGACTTGGAACCAACCCAAATGTCCAACAATGATAGACTGGATTAAGAAAATGTGGCACATATACACCATGGAATACTATGCAGCCATAAAAAATGATGAGTTCATGTCCTTTGTAGGGACATGGATGAAATTGGAAATCATCATTCTCAGTAAACTATCAGAAGAACAAAAAACCAAACACTGCATATTCTCACTCATAGGTGGGAATTGAACAATGAGAACACATGGACACAGGAAGGGGAACATCATACTCTGGGGACTGTTGTGGGGTGGGGGGAGGGGGAGGGATAGCTTTAGGAGTTATACCTAATGCTAAATGACGAGTTAATGGGTGCAGCAAACCAACATGGCACATGTATACATATGTAACTAACCTGCACGTTGTGCACATGTACCCTAAAACTTAAAGTGTAATAATAATAAAATTAAAAAAAAAATGATTTCATAAGGGTCATACAAGGTGAAATTTGCTAGATAATAATTTTGTTTTGAAAAATATTTGGAATTGTTTTATTTCAATTAAAAGAATAAACATCTAAGAAAAACAGAGTAATTTAAAATGTCATTATTATTTTCATGTTATCAATATTACATTTGAATCCTCCAAATGTAGATTATAAATTTGTTCTTAGAACAAATACAAATATTGATACAAAAAGTAAAAATTATTGTTCATAATTTTGAGGGTCTTTTTCTTGAAACTTCTACCTGTGTTAATAAGAGAGAAAATGTTTATCAAGCCAGATAACCAGACTTTGTTGATCCAGACTTTGTTGAATGCAGTATATATATGCAGGTATAAATGTTTCAAGACAATGTAACATTGGCAATAAATGTATTACAATGAATATTAGAATGAAACTTGTGCAGTGCAATAGTAAACAGTATTAAATAAAATCAGTAATTGTTAAAAATAAGTTTATCTGATGATCCAGCATGTGTTATTCACAATTTTCAATTATATTCCATTTATTCTTTTTTAAGTTAAAAAAACTCTGCTTTTAAGCACGATATTTTATTTTCCTTCTTTGCCTTTGTGTTTTATTATGTGTATTTAATAGGGTGCGCTTTCATTTTAAATATGTTATGTATTTATTTTCTATAATTATTTTAGTGCCTGAAGGACCACCACAAAACTGTGTAACAGGCAACATCACAGGAAAGTCCTTTTCAATTTTATGGGACCCACCAACTATAGTAACAGGGAAATTTAGTTATAGAGTTGAATTATATGGACCATCAGGTAAGCCTTAATTGGTTTTGTGTTTGCCTTTTGGAGTGAGAATAATAAAATATGTTACCAATATCAAACTCTGTTTAAAAGTATCAGACTCTTTTTAAAAGACCCTAAGATTGAAGCAAACAATAGGAAAGTCATAAGGAAGGTGAGGTCCTTTGATTTTTTAATTCAAAACCATAAATGAGTATAAGAATGACAAAACTATTCATGTTCCACATTTCATGTGATGCATGTGAAAAACTAGAGATAACTCCTCAAGAAAAAAGTGTTAGTGGAGATATACATCTTCAAATATTTGAACAAGAAGTCCTTGGCTTACATTCATGAAGAACAATGGACTTTGACTATATTAAATTAGATTTCTATTCACTGCTAGGAGCCTAGTTTTTAATCATTAGAAAGAGCTCTCTAAAAATAACATGGAAAATCTCTGTATCTTCTGCTCTATTTTGCTGTGGACCTAAAACTGCTTTAAAAAAGAAAACCTATTAAAATTTTTGGGCAGCTTTATAAAGTGGCAAGTTCTCCATCTTTGTAAGCAAGCAGGACCTGGACATCCACTTGCCAGAGATACTTTGAGAGGATCAAGTATTATATCATTAGGATCAAGTATTATATCATTAGAAGTGAATTATGTAAAGTCTAAAATTCTCTCCTGATTGAGATCCTATGATTCTATGAAAGAAGTTTAATTCTAACAATGATGAGATAAATAATAAAGCCACATATTTTCATTTATTTGGGGGCATCAAAAAAGATACAGAGTTCCAACTCATTTTATTTTGCAATTTCGGTGGTATGAGTCACTCATCACCATCATGAGTAACCTTTATCTTTCATCCCTAAGTAACTTATGCTCCTAAAATTCTGAAATACTTTTACTTCCTAAAAAAAGATAATTCCCTCCACTCACCCATCCGATACACAGAAACAGACATGGATACACAGCTACATCTTTTCTGTCTGACATTATTGTTCAATACTTGGCTGAAGTACTCTTTCATTTGTAAGGCTGGCTGATAAATCAAGTGAGAGGCATGTAGCAATAATTGCATTTAGCAACATGGGAGTGATCACATGCTTTCAGTATGGTGGAACATGTAGGGTAAATACATGATTGAATTAGTTTAAGAGTGAATGGGAGAAGATCATTGGAACAATGGGTGTAGAAATTCTTTTGAGTTTAGCTGCAAAGCAAAGCAGTGAATAGGGAGTAAGGGTAGGGATAAGTGAAGTCAACAGGTCTCTTCAGTAAGAACATATAAAGCATGTTTGTTTGCTGATGGAAATGAGGAAAATAAGGAAAATGTTAATGACATAAGAAAAACAAGAATTACTGGAAAGGTGTCTGTCTGTGTGGGCAGAAGGTGAGATCTTTTGCTCAAATGTAGCCATTGGTTTGAGATAAGAATACAGATAATTTGTCCATACTAACAGATAATTTGTCCGTAAGTTGTTCTTATAGGTTGTAAGGCAGAGTATATGGGTGTAGATGCTGGTAAATATATAGTTGTGTTGGTGGGAGCCTGTGGCAAATATTTTCTAACTGGTTTACCTTTTTCAGTGTAGTGGGAAGCAAGACTATTAGTTGGGAGTGAAGATAGGGCAGAAGGTATTAGAGGTCTGAGCAGAGAAGAGTAAGTGTAAAATAATCATCTAGAAGAGTAGAGTGATTGGACCGTTGACTATGTAAGTTGAGTAAGATTCCAGGCACCATGTAGGGCTCATTCAAGGTTTGGCTATGAATAAAGTGACATCAATTAATGGCTTTGTGCTGTAAATGAGCTGCCTTCAACAACAGAAGGGCAAGGGAATTGGAGGCCTGTGTAAGGCAGTGATTATAATTGAAACTGACACTGAAGATGGGCAAAGAGTGGAAATCAAGTGGTGAGGGGCCAAATAAAATAAAACAAAAATAAAATAGGTGATTAAATCAATGGATTGTTGATTTCAGTGGATTTAAAGAATTATCAGTTCAGAATTATAGAGGAAATGTAAAGGAAGTAAGCAAAAGTGGTTAGAAAAAAGTTGCATGAAATTGAGATTCTTAATGATACGGAGTAATTGGTGATAGTAATGTCCAAGTTATGATCTTGAGGGAGTGGCTGAAATTCTGGAAAACTAGATTATTTAAGGAAATATCTAAGTAATTTAAGGATTAAGTCTCAGGATATTAAAATCAGCACAAATTAAGATGGTAGCCTTGAACCAAAGCTAGACCATGAAAGTAAATGAGAGTAAATGACCCTCAGGTTAGTAGATTACGACAACTGTGAGGGCTAGTGGATTTCACTGGTGATATAGTATTTAAAGCTGTGGGCTTTTATAAGGAGGGAGAGAGGTGGAGCAATGAGGAGCAAGGACAACACCTACCACACCTAAAGGCCTGGTTACTTGAGAGCTGTGGGGCAAAAACAGACTGCCACCATTTGGGGTGGCTGCAGGGGAACAAAAACAGTGTTCTCAGGAAAGAGCCAGTTTGTAGTTAGAGCAAGAAGGTAAAGGAAACATTTAAAGCAAAGTCGAAGATTTAAAGTATTGTGCTGACAGACTAAGGAATTTTGTTCAGAAGCTAAACTAGAAATATTTTCTAAATATATCCTCTTATAGAAGATAATGAAATTATTTAGCATTTTAATTGAATAACTTTGAGTATAAAATCTGGTCACTTTTTGAACTGATAAAATTTGATGCTTCCCTTTTCAATATGTCAAAAATAATCTGGTAATTCAAAAGGGCTTTATGATTTAATAAAAGTAATTTTAAGCACTGGAACATTTTCATGTTCTTTCATTTATTTTCATTAAATTGATATCAGTGCACTACTAAGCCACATGTTTAAAATATATGCAGTTTTGATATTATAATAACAAATTTTAGTGCATAGGTTAACACTTGAATTGTTGTCTTTGGCTCTGTACTTAAATGTGAACATGATTGCACGCTTGATAAAAAATAATCCATAGCTATCTTCCACTTTTTGCAGGTCGCATTTTGGATAACAGCACAAAAGAACTCAAGTTTGCATTCACTAACCTAACACCATTTACAATGTATGATGTCTATATTGCGGCTGAAACCAGTGCAGGGACTGGGCCCAAGTCAAATATTTCAGTATTCACTCCACCAGATGGTAAGAACATAGGGAATGAGTGAGATATTTTTGGTATGCTTATGAACTTCATGAATTGGTAAAACATGATATTAGAAGCAATTTGTTTTATATTTACTTAAATCATGTTATTTCCTTATTAAATTACTACCTAATTCATTCTGAACATGTGTTCTCCAGAATGTTAAACTCATAGCATGCTTCATAATAAAAGGGACCCAAGATCAGGTAAGATTAGGAAATATCATATGTAGTATTGGCCTGTTAGAGATTCACAATAAAATTTAGCAAAACCTCAAGAAGTCATAAGGTAAACAAACACATTTAGTATGGTTTAACTACATTTTTAAATGTGGAATCTATTTTTTCTCACAGAACTAGTATTTAGAAGAATTCCTATACTCCCAATTCTTTCAACAAAATATGTTTATAATCAAAACGGGATTCTAAGCAAGTGAAGATTCTGAGTGGATGTATGATATAGATTTACCAGCATTTACTGAAGTTATGAAAAGATTATTTTTCCTCAAGAAACTTCCTTATAAGTATTCAATAAACATCATTGTTTTAGGTGAACTATACTTTAAAAAGAATGTTTCCATACTATTTCACAACATATCTTTCAGGCCCACACTGAACTTGCTAAATGTCTTATTTCTATTTAGGGATTGTAATTATGGACAAAAATAACAGTAAATTCTTATAACACATTAACACTTGGAAAAGTTTCCAGACTTTGTTTGTGTGGAAGCTAACATACAGTAACTTATAAATGAAATGTAGACATGTACACACACACACACACACACACACACACACACACACACACACGGGTCATACATTCCTCATTCAAGCATTTGACCATTAGAGGGCAGTAACTATTAGGAAATTTTGTACTTCTCCCCTTTAAAGAAACAACCATTGATATTTTTTTGAAAGAACGTAAAAGTTACATTTTATCTATTTCAGATGGAAATTCTGACATATATATAGTTTTAGAATACATATAAGAAAGTTGTACATATTCATAAGGAAAATGTTCTTTTTTTGTATTAAAATTTTACCTTTGTGTTTCTATCAGAAAAATCTTAGCATTGTGTAGCTTCTTCCTTAAATCTTAAGTTTTCCTCCATCTCCACCTAAAAACTGCTCTTAAGCATGTCCTAGGAAACTAGACAGATTTATGGACACTAGCAAATAAAGCAGAGCCCTTGATTTTGGTCTTAATAGAGTTTTCTCAACCAACTCAATGTACCCATTGATTTCTATTCTTGTTATACAATTAAATACATCCTGAACTATTGTCTTCTTTCAAGACCAGCTGATTTTGGTGCTTCCAAATAGAATCCACAACTCAATAAACATATTTTTATTGTCATCATTCTTGGACTACAGCATGTGACAAAAATAGGGAAATAGATAATGCATATGCTGTGTACAATGTCATGTTATTTGTCTTGGATTATTTTAAAATTTACTTGCCTTAATTTCTACATTTTTTATCCACAAAAGAAGTAGAATCTTCAGGTCATAGTTCAGTATATTTCACAAGGCCTATTTTTCACACCAAATCATTTTAAGTAGATGACTCCATTTGCCCTGTATAAAAAGCAATTTGTCCTGTGTTTCATTCTGTTATCTTCCTGACTCACTCCTCCTATAGATCACACCCTGGTGGGTCTTAGA
Organism: Pan paniscus; assembly: GCF_029289425.2. Lineage (NCBI taxonomy): Eukaryota > Metazoa > Chordata > Mammalia > Primates > Hominidae > Pan > Pan paniscus. Next base: position 88,515,710 of record NC_073259.2, read on the forward strand.
GGGGCCTCCTGGCAACTGGTGGGTTCCACCAAAGGCAGGGTTGGCATGGTTCTTATATCCTCATGTCAGCCTTCATCCATGGAGTTCACTTGGGACAGTTCAGCCACAGGAGCTGCCTCAATGGAATACTCTGGCAAATGCAGTAAATGTAGCTTTCTACTTCTGACACCACTAATTAATCCTGGTTTCAGTATTTAAAACTTTGAAATAAATGGATCTTTAAACTATATGAGAACAATGTGATAACTCATTAGAACTATCTTTCAATTTAAAAATGATTTCTTAATTTTATATTATCCTTTTCATTAATACAACAGGGTTTTTAGTATTCTAATTAAAGTTACTTAATTTAATTTCTTCTCCATATTTAAAACCAGTCTATCATCTATTTAAAAAATAATTAGGACTAGTTTGCTTCTTTTAAATTACCTTTTAAAACAACTGGTGCTCTTATAAATCTCCAGATACTCATAGAAAAATGTTGCATTGACCTCTTATAGAGAATGTTATGTGCTATTACATTACAGTGGAGTTGATTTCATTACCCCTGGGGATGTTACGGTCCATAGTCTACTTTGAAAGAAAATCAGCATCCTATTATTTTAGCAGTTCTCTTATGTATTTCCTAAGCCCCCTATATGTCTCTTAATATTTTGATGAGTAGATTTCTGCATAGGCATGAAAATAAATGATTTTGGAAAAAAAAGATAATAATCTCCAAAGCTATAAAATGTCATAGAGTTGCCTATTCCAAAATCAGATAATGCTGATGAATATAACATAGGCAACAGCATTCTTCTAATTTGTGTGAGGGGTAAAAAAAAATAAGCAGACTGTGATGCTTCAATATTGTCTAACAACTTTTCTGTCAGGGTAGTTTAGCATGACCATTTCTTAAAAGCAGACAAATTTCTGAGATTCTTGTTTACTCCCTCTTAAACAGACTATGGCAGTGAAGACGTTTGTCCTCAGTGATTTAAACTTGTTACTTTCTGCAAATAGTAGTAAAATCTTTGCAAGAAAATAACTGAGAGCCTGCCAACTTTGTGTTTTCAGGATTTGCAATGGCTTTAATTTTTACTACTTGTTTTTCAAAATATACTTCTAAAGAAACTTTAATTTGCTAGATAATGGCAAAAATGATCTTAATGTATTTTCTTTTACCATAATGCTGTTTGTCTCTATTTCATTTCTTCTCATAGTTTTTCATTTGAACACTTCAAATCATTTGGAATATATTTTAATAAATCATATGCTATTGTGTTTCTAATGCATTAGTAAAATTTATAAATATATTAACTCGAGAATAATTCTTAGGTAGTCCATGTATATAACAACTTCAAAATTAAAATTATTTTGCCATTATCTAGAAAATTCATCATCGAGCAGCATTAATTTTGAAGTTGGAGAAAATGGCATTGGGGTAAAGAAAATGTGAGTTTTTTTGGCCAAATGTCTAACTTATTTCTCATGTATTTGTAAAATTTGTAAATGTATCGACTTGAGAATGACTCTTAGGTATTTCCTGTGGACATCACCTTCAAAACTGATGCTGAACCATGAATAATTGAGTTGTGTGTTTGATTTTCTTTAGTTAATTTTGTATCAATATTAAAGTCTTCTCTAGTTTCCCCATAAGAATTTGTGGTCTAACAGATCAAGTATCTTTTTAAAGACAAGATACAATGCTGTTGACTCCATTTCCTTTATCCCCTAAGCTTAAATAGGAAAAAAAAAGATAAGTTTATAGTCATTATTTTTATGCAAGTTTGAGGTACATTTTAAGGTAATATAGAACCACTTAATCTTTACTTGGATTGTAATTTTTGGCATTAAGTATCATGGGGCAACACTTACTAAGAAAGTAAGTATTGAATATATAGAATATATAGAAATATATATTCTAATTAAAAGATAAAAAATAGTGTCTGCTACTACTCTTGGTTTCACTAGCAAAATAAGAGACAGTAAAATATATATAGTTTTCTGCTGTCCTGCATAATATTTGATATATAACACATTAGTGTGTTACATTGACTTGAACTGATCATTTCACTTATTTTTCAATAGGCAGGGTTTAGTTGCCTGATTAATATGATCAATGTAGTCATTAGCTGTTTTTTTTTTTTCAGTTGAGATTCTACATCAGTTCAAAATAAATGGAAAAAGTGCCAGATCTCCTCTGACTTAAGTTATGCAATACTGGCTATTGTTTTGTCTGCATAAAAACTGCAAAATAAAATTTTAAAAAGAGATGGAATAGGAGATTTGCTATTTAAATAGCCATGTTATTTTACACCACACAATTAATTGGAAAGTTTCTCCACCCTTGAAAAATGCATATTGGTAAATTGCATATTGGTAAATATGATGATGCAAACAAGAGCTCTAGGTACAATATATTTTAGTGAAATAAAACTCATACTAGAGGTGACCTGTGCAAAGGGCTTTATCTGTCTTATTCCTTCCTCTGTCCTCAAGTGCCTAGAACAGTGATCATATGATCAATGCTCAGTGTGTTGAATGATGAATGAATGGCCCAACGATTTTCACAATATCTAGGGAGTCTTTACCGGTTACTTCATGAAGACAAAGGAAAAAACTCAATCTATTGGATGAAAACTTTATATAGTCATAGTTACTATAAAGCCAACTTAAGCATAATTATATTTGCTCATTATAAATAACATATATGGGAGTTATAAAATTATTTTTCAATTCCTTTCTGTTGTCTTAAAAAGAAACGGGGTCATTTTTCCTTTGTTCCCTTTTAAGACTATATGCCTGTCTTCTAACTAGAATTTGCTAAACCTGTACCACTGCCAGATAGTTTAGGGAAATTAACTGAAAGTGTAACAACAATCTGATAATAAGGGATCATAATTTTATGCCATTTTCTCTTTCTTAAAAGTTTTAGAAATTTGAGAAATTTTCTTGAACTCTTTGTTCCTTATAGTAACCTGTATAGTAATAGGAAAGCTATAATGACACCCATTTTATAGATAAGGAAAGTAGAGGTTGGAGGGATGCATGAGCTATTCATAATCACAAGTTGAACTGTAAATAAAAATGATCAAAAGCCCAGGGGATATTTGTTTTTTGCCCGTTACTCCTGTGAAACTGGGAAGTTCCCTAGATGTCACTCTTAGTGACTTTACAAATAGAACTTGCTTTAAGTTCTTGGTACTTTATTTTAAACCAATTGTTAGTTTGTTCCTATTTTTATTTACTATTGCAATGAGTGAGGGCACCTGAAATTTGAAAATAACATGATTATTTTTAAAATATCAGAAAAAAATCAATCAACTCTTCAAACAATTTCATGTAGTAAATTAAAACGCAGTCTAATTTAACTTACCAACTATATTTAATTGCATTCAGAGTCTTCTGGATATTAATTTTCAATCTGTTGTTATAATTTTTATGAAACCATCAAGATTTCAACTGGCATTAATTATCTCCAAATAGGCAGATTCTCAAGAAAATTACTTTTATTAATTAATTTGTTTCAAACAAATGTTATGAATTTATTTTGGAAAATTATTCTGTTATTCTGCTCCTTACTTACATTTCGAGAACAATGTTTAGAAATTTAGGCAAGATGGCCAAATAGGAACAGCTCCCGTCTACAGCTCCCAGCGTGAACGACGCAGAAGACGGGTGATTTCTGCATTTCCATCTGAGGTACTGGGTTCATCTCACTAGGGAGTGCCAGACAGTGGGTGCAGGTCAGTGGGTGTGCGCACCGTGTGCGAGCCGAAGCAGGGCGAGGCATTGCCTCACTCGGGAAGCGCAAGGGGTCAGGGAGTTCCCTTTCCCCTTGTCAAAGAAAGGGGTGACGGACGGCACCTGGAAAATCGGGTCACTCCGACCCGAATACTGCGCTTTTCTGACGGGCTTAAAAAACGGCGCACCACGAGATTATATCCCACACCTGACACGGAGGGTCCTACGCCCACGGAGTCTCGCTGATTGCTAGCACAGCAGTCTGAGATCAAACTGCAAGGCGGCAGCGAAGCTGGGTGAGGGGCGCCCGCCATTGCCCAGGCTTGCTTAGGTAAACAAAGCAGTCTGGAAGCTCCAACTGGGTGGAGCCCACAACAGCTCAAGGAGGCCTGCCTGCCTCTGTAGGCTCCACCTCTGGGGGCAGGGCACAGACAAACAAAAAGACAGCAGTAACCTCTGCAGACTTAAATGTCCCTGTCTGACAGCTTTGAAGAGAGCAGTGGTTCTCCCAGCACGCAGCTGGAGATCTGAGAACGGGCAGACTGCCTCCTCAAGTGGGTCCCTGACGCCTGACCCCTGAGCAGCCTAACTGGGAGGCATCCCCCAGCAGGGGCACACTGACACCTCACATGGCCGGGTACTCCAACAGACCTGCAGCTGAGGGTCCTGTCTATTAGAAGGAAAACTAACAAACAGAAAGGACATCCACACCAAAAACCCATCTGTACATCACCATCATCAAAGACCAAAAGTAGATAAAACCACAAAGATGGGGAAAAAACAGAACAGAAAAACTGGAAACTCTAAAAAGCAGAGCGCCTCTCCTCCTCCAAAGGAATGCAATTCCTCACCAGCAATGGAACAAAGTTGGACGGAGAACGACTTTGACGAGCTGAGAGAAGCTTCAGACGATCAAATTACTCTGAGCTACGGGAGGACATTCAAACCAAAAGCAAAGAAGTTGAAAACTTTGAAAAAAATTTAGAAGAATGTATAACTAGAATAACCAATACAGAGAAGTGCTTAAAGGAGCTGATGGAGCTGAAAACCAAGGCTCGAGAACTACGTGAAGAATGCAGAAGCCTCAGGAGCCGATGCGATCAACTGGAAGAAAGGGTATCAGCGATGGAAGATGAAGTGAATGAAATGAAGTGAGAAGGGAAGTTTAGAGAAAAACGAATAAAAAGAAATGAGCAAAGCCTCCAAGAAATATGGGACTATGTGAAAAGACCAAATCTACGTCTGACTGGTGTACCTGAAAGTGACGGGGAGAATGGAACTAAGTTGGAAAACACTCTGCAGGATATTATCCAGGAGAACTTCCCCAATCTAGCAAGGCAGGCCAACGTTCAGATTCAGGAAATACAGAGAAAACCACAAAGATACTCCTCGAGAAGAGCAACTCCAAGACACATAATTGTCAGATTCACCAAAGTTGAAATGAAGGAAAAAATGTTAAGGGCAGCCGGAGAGAAAGGTCGGGTTACCCTCAAAGGGAAGCCCATCAGACTAACAGCGGATTTCTCGGCAGAAACCCTACAAGCCAGAAGAGAGTGGGGGCCAATATTCAACATTCTTAAAGAAAAGAATTTTCAACCCAGAATTTCATATCCAGCCAAACTAAGCTTCATAAGTGAAGGAGAAATAAAATACTTTACAGACAAGCAAATGCTGAGAGATTTTGTCACCACCAGGCCTGCCCTAAAAGAGCTCCTGAAGGAAGCACTAAACATGGAAAGGAACAACCGGTACCAGCTGCTGCAAAATCATGCCAAAATGTAAAGACCATCGAGACTAGGAAGAAACTGCATCAACTAATGAGCAAAATAACCAGCTAACATCATAATGACAGGGTCAAATTCACACATAACAATATTAACTTTAAATGTAAATGGACTAAATGCTCCAATTAAAAGACACAGACTGGCAAATTGGATAAAGAGTCAAGACCCATCAGTGTGCTGTATTCAGGAAACCCATCTCACGTGCAGAGACACACATAGGCTCAAAATAAAAGGATGGAGGAAGATCTACCAAGCAAATGGAAAACAAAAAAAGGCAGGGGTTGCAATCCTAGTCTCTGATAAAACAGACTTTAAACCAATAAAGATCAAAAGAGACAAAGAAGGCCATTACATAATGGTAAAGGGATCAATTCCACAAGAAGAGCTAACCTAAATATATATGCACCCAATACAGGAGCACCCAGATTCATAAAGCAAGTCCTGAGTGACCTACAAAGAGACTTAGACTCCCACACATTAATAATGGGAGACTTTAACACCCCACTGTCAACATTAGACAGATCAACAAGACAGAAAGTCAACAAGGATACCCAGGAATTGAACTCAGCTCTGCACCAAGTGGACCTAATAGACATCTACAGAAGTCTCCACCCCAAATCAGCACAATATACATTTTTTTCAGCACCACACCACACCTATTCCAAAATTGACCACATACTTGGAAGTAAAGCTCTCCTCAGCAAATGTAAAAGAACAGAAATTATAACAAACTATCTCTCAGACCACAGTGCAATCAAACTAGAACTCAGGATTAAGAATCTCACTCAAAACTGCTCAACTACATGGAAACTGAACAACCTGCTCCTGAATGACTACTGGGTACATAATGAAATGAAGGCAGAAATAAAGATGTTCTTTGAAACCAACGAGAACAAAGACACAACATACCAGAATCTCTGGGACGCATTCAAAGCAGTGTGTAGAGGGAAATTTATAGCACTAAATGCCCACAAGAGAAAGCAGGAAAGATCCAAAATTGACACCCTAACATCACAATTAAAAGAACTAGAAAAGCAAGAGCAAACACATTCAAAAGCTAGCAGAAGGCAAGAAATAACTAAAATCAGAGCAGAACTGATGGATATAGAAACACAAAAAACCCTTCAAAAAATTAATTAATCCAGGAGCTGGTTTTTTGAAAGGATCAACAAAATACATAGACCACTAGCAAGACTAATAAAGAAAAAAAGAGAGAAGAATCAAATAGATGCAACACAAAATGATGAAGGGGATATCACCACCGATCCCACAGAAATGCAAACTACCATCAGAGAATACTACAAACACCTCTATGCAAATAAACTAGAAAATCTAGAAGGAATGGATAAATTCCTTGACACATACACTCTCCCAAGACTAAACCAGGAAGAAGTTGAATCTCTGAATAGACCAATAACAGGCTCTGAAATTGTGGCAATAATCAATAGCTTACCAACCAAAAAGAGTCCAGGACCAGATGGATTCACAGCCGAATTCTATCAGAGGTACAAGGAGGAACTGGTACCATTCCTTCTGAAACTATTCCAATCAATAGAAAAAGAGGGAATCCTCCCTAACTCATTTTATGAGGCCAGCATCATTCTGATACCAAAGTCAGGCAGAGACACAACCAAAAAAGAGAATTTTAGACCAATATCCTTGATGAACATTGATGCAAAAATCCTCAATAAATTACTGGTAAAACGAATCCAGCAGCACATCAAAAAGCTTATCCACCATGATCAAGTGGGCTTCATCCCTGGGATGCAAGGCTGGTTCAATATATGAAAATCAATAAACATAATCCAGCATATAAACAGAGCCAAAGACAAAAACCACGTGATTATCAGAATAGATGCAGAAAAGGCCTTTGACAAAATTCAACAACCCTTCATGCTAAAAACTCTCAATAAATTAGGTATTGATGGGATGTATTTCAAAATAATAAGAGCTATCTATGACAAACCCACAGCCAATATCATACTGAATGGGCAAAAACTGGAAGCATTCCCTTTGAAAACTGGCACAAGACAGGGATGCCCCCTCTCACCACTCCTATTCAACATAGTGTTGGAAGTTCTGTCCAGGGCAATTAGGCAGGAGAAGGAAATAAAGGGCATTCAGTTAGGAAAACAGGAAGTCAAATTGTCCCTGTTTGCAGATGACATGATTGTATATCTAGAATACCCCATTGTCTCAGCCCAAAATCTCCTTAAGCTGATAAGCAACTTCAGCAAAGTCTCAGGATACAAAACCAATGTACACAAATCACAAGCATTCTTATACACCAACAACAGACAAACAGAGAACCAAATCATGAGTGAACTCCCATTCACAATTGCTTCAAAGAGAATAAAATACCTAGGAATCCAACTTACAAGGGATGTGAAGGACCTCTTCAAGGAGAACTACAAACCACTGCTCAATGAAATAAAAGAGGATACAAACAAATGGAAGAACATTCCATGCTCATGGGTATGAAGAATCAATATCGTGAAAATGGCCATACTGCCCAAGGTAATTTACAGATTCAATGGCATCCCCATCAAGCTACCAATGCCTTTCTTCACAGAATTGGAAAAAACTACTTTAAAGTTCATATGGAACCAAAAAAGAGCCCGCATTGCCAAGTCAATCCTAAGCCAAAAGAACAAAGCTGGAGGATCACACTACCTGACTTTAAACTATACTACAAGGCTACAGTAACAAAAACAGCATGGTACTGGTACCAAAACAGAGATATAGATCAATGGAACAGAACAGAGCCCTCAGAAAAAACGCCGCATATCTACAACTATCTGATCTTTGACAAACCTGAGAAAAACAAGCAATGGGGAAATGATTCCCTATTTAATAAATGGTGCTGGGAAACTGACTAGCCATATGTAGAAAGCTGAAACTGGATCCCTTCCTTACACCTTATACAAAAATTAATTCAAGATGGATTAAAGACTTAAACGTTAGACCTAAAACCATAAAAACCCTAGAAGAAAACCTAGGCAATACCATTCAGGACATAGGCATGGGCAAGGACTTCATGTCTAAAACACCAAAAGCAATGGCAACAAAAGCCAAAATTGACAAATGGGATCTAATTAAACTAAAGAGCTTCTGTACAGCAAAAGAAACTACCATCAGAGTGAACAGGCAACCTACAAAATGGGAGAACATTTTCACAACCTACTCATCTGACAAAGGGCTAATATCCAGAATCTGCAATGAACTCAAACAAATTTACAAGAGAAAAACAAACAACCCCATCAAAAAGTGGGCAAAGGACATGAACAGACCCTTCTCAAAAGAAGACATTTATGCAGCCAAAAGACACATGAAAAAATGCTCATCATCACTGGCCATCAGAGAAATGCAAATCAAAACCACAATGAGATACCATCTCACGCCAGTTAGAATGGCAGTCATTAAAAAGTCAGGAAAGAACAGGTGCTGGAGAGGATGTGGAGAAATAGGAACACTTTTACACTGTTGGTGGGACTGTAAACTAGTTCAACCATTGTGGAAGTCAGTGTGGCGATTCCTCGGGGATCTAGAACTAGAAATACCATTTGACCCAGCCATCCCATTACTGGGTATATACCCAAAGGACTATAAATCATGCTGCTATAAAGACACATGCACACGTATGTTTATTGTGGCACTATTCACAATAGCAAAGACTTGGAACCAACCCAAATGTCCAACAATGATAGACTGGATTAAGAAAATGTGGCACATATACACCATGGAATACTATGCAGCCATAAAAAATGATGAGTTCATGTCCTTTGTAGGAACATGGATGAAATTGGAAATCATCATTCTCAGTAAACTATCGCAAGAACAAAAAACCAAACACCGCATATTCTCACTCATAGGTGGGAATTGAACAATAAGATCACATGGACACAGGAAGGGGAACATCACACTCTGGGGACTGTTGTGGGGTGGGGGGAGGGGGGAGGGATAGCATTGGGAGATATACCTAATGCTAGATGACGAGTTAGTGGGTGCAGCACACCAGCGTGGCACATGTATACATATGTAACTAACCTGCACAATGTGCACATGTACCCTAAAACTTAAAGTATAATAATAAAAGAAAAAAAAAGAAATTTAGTATTAAATATCCATGTATTTAAAGACATTTAATTTAACAAAAATTTATTATACTTTCAGTTCTGGGGTACATGTGCAGAACGTATAGGTTTGTTACATAGGTATACATGTGCCATGGTGGTTTGCTGCACCCATCAAAGTGTCATCTACATTAGGTACTTCTCCTAATGCTATTCCTCCCCTAGCCCCCCACCCACCGACAGGCCCCGGTGTATGATGTTCCCCTCCCTGTGTCCATGTGTTCTCATTGTTCAGCTCCCTCTTATGAGTGTGAACATGCGGTGTTTGGTTTTTTGTCCTTGTGATAGTTTGCTGAGAATGATGGTTTCCATCTTTATCCGTGTCCCTGCAAAGGACATGACCTCATCCTTTTTTTAAGACTTATTTAATTTTTAACAAAATAAATTGTTTTTGTCTATTTTCTTTCTTTCTTGTTTTTTGTTTGTTTGTTTGTTTGTTTTTTGATGGAGTCTCGCTCTTTCTTCCAGGCTGGAGTGCAGTGGTGCAATCTCCACTCACTGTAACCTCCGCCTCTTGGGTTCAAGCAATTCTCCTGCCTCAGCCTCCTGAGTAGCTGGGATTACAGGCACGCACCACCATGCCCGGCTAATTTTTGTATTTTTTAGTAGAGATGGGGTTTCACCATGTTGGTCAGGCTGGTCTCGAACTCCTGACCTCAGGTGATTGGCCTCCCTTGGCCTCCCAAAGTGCTGGGATTGCAGCCGTGAGCCACCGCTCCCAGCCTAGCCTGTTTTCTAATAGAATTGTTTATATATCTTAAATTGTGAACTAAGAATTTAGGCACTTTTTTCACTTGAAAAAATATTTTTAAATTCCCCCTTTTTTCTTTTCTTTCTTTCTTAGTTCCAGGGGCAGTGTTTGATTTACAACTTGCAGAGGTAGAATCCACGCAAGTAAGAATTACTTGGAAGAAACCACGACAACCAAATGGAATTATTAACCAATACCGAGTGAAAGTGCTAGTTCCAGAGACAGGAATAATTTTGGAAAATACTTTGCTCACTGGAAATAATGAGGTATTGCATTTTTATTTCACTTATTGGTGAACCCTTTCTGCTTGGTTCTGGCTCTGATAGCTTGGAAGATTTGCTAGCACCCACACATGTAATATTTGACCACTTACTAGTACAAAGTAAAGTAAATTTGGGGCATGTTGATAATCTAGCTAGATCATATTTCATTTTAGGTTATATATTATTAGTTAAGTGCTATTATTCCTTTTCATCATATGAAAAATGTTAATTGTGCAATTAAACAGGACTAAAGGTATTTTCATAAGTTAATATTATTTTTCTAAATTAGTTAATGAATTGTTCGGAAACTCTTGTTATGATTTAAGTGCTGCTTCAAAGGCTGTGCTTGCAATTTGGAACAGTTGCCAGTGAAAGGCACAGTAACTTTAGTAGCTGTTGTTGACAAATGATTCTGTTCTATTTGGTCTTGGGAAGCTAAATTTCTCAAAGCTGCCTCTTTTTTTTTTTTTTCAAAGTACATTTGATTAAGAGTCACATTACTAAATAAAAGAAATTTAAGTCATTTCATAGATTTTAAATAAGAGGACCAGGATCTTTAGGCAATGTGTTTGCTTCTATTCACACTGGAAGTCTTATTTTTTTCCTTTTGTTTCTGTTAGGAAGTACAGGCAACACTGATTTTTCTTTCCACTGTCTTTGTTCACCTCACTTCATCAACTGTTCACCTGTGAGACCCTTTCAGCCTCCAGGCTAGTCATGTCCAGATACTGGCTGCTCCCTGGGGCATTCAAAGAATAAACATCCTTAGGACCAGTGCAGCAATCACTGGGCCTTAAAGACAAACATGATAGTTATTCAGCACCTGGCGTCTGCTGTGTTGTTTCAGAATTGCTGCTGCTTCTACCTGTGCTGTTATTTTCCCCCACACATTCTTTCATTCTATTTCTAGTCCCAGCCTTCCTCTATTTCTGGCACTTACCTGTATGTGACAGTTGACCTCACCATGTGCTCAATGCATTCTGGCCACCCAGGACTTATCACTCCAAGTTGCTCACCATCTTCAACCCAGGGTTAAATTTTAATCCTATGTTGATTCCTTTCCTCTGTGCAAAAGATGTTGAATTATGCTTTCTGTGATACTCTAGTTGACAACTCAGGCAAAGGGCAAAAGCTTAACCCTTTGCTCCTGCTGAGAAGGTCTTAAATTAGATACTGAGCTTTCTTAGTACTAGATGACAGGTTTCCCACTTCTGCTACTGACATCTGTTGAATGGGCGGCCACACCTGTTTTTCCATGAAGCTAAGAGGTTCTAGAAAGGCTTTTTTTTGTGTGATTCTGTCTCTATCTGGTCTGCAATTCTCGTCTCATAGTAGAGAGCACATGAGCTTTGGAGACGTACAAATTTGTCTCTCACTGTGCTATATAGCAAGTGGTTAAGACTGTAAACCAGGTTTAAACTCTAGTTCTGCCATTACTAACTGTTTAATCCTGGAAAAGTTGGCCTGAGCTCTCTGAACATCAGTTTCTTCTTCTCTAAGATAGTGATTATAAGTCCCTATAACAAAGGGTTAATAATGAGAATTTAATGGGTTCATGTGTGTAAAGAGCTTAGAACTGTACCTGGCATATAGTAAGTGCTGTGCTAAATAATTGTGACCTATTGTGATCATTAATCTTGGCATAGGATCATCCACCTTAGTTGCTACCCAATATTACTTCCCTTATACTCTCTCAGTGAAAGGAGACATTATGCTTCTCTTTACTTCTCTGATTATATCTTTCTTTATTAGATCAGACTCTTTTCTGATATTTCTGCTTCCCCATGTAGCTGGTGTTTGGGTTTATCTTTCAGGAGATTGATGTGGGGAGACAGATATGACAGAAGCTTTAAATCCAAATGGCCCTGGGTTCTTGGCCTGACTCTGCCGTGTTCCAGGTCTATGACCTTAGACAAATCAACTTTTGGAGACTTGGTGCCTTCATTTATATAATGGGGCTTATATAGCCACCTTACAGGGTTGGGAGTAAATGACATAAGAAATACAACTTGTGGCTTAGTGTGTTCTTCATTTGTTTTTCCTTTCTTTGACCTTGGTACCTCTTTCAGGATGAGGACTCTCTCTTCCCATTTCTATTGATCTTCTGAAAAAGTAGCCTCATTCCCCAACTCAAGAACTCTTTAAATGCTTGAAATTTTATTAGAAGTCACCAGTGACCTCCCCAGTGTGCAATACAAGAATTAAATTTTTTTTTTTTTTTTTTTTTGAGACGGAGTCTCGCTCTGTCGCCCAGGCTGGAGTGCAGTGGCGCGATCTCGGCTCACTGCAAGCTCCGCCTCCCGGGTTCACGCCATTCTCCTGCCTCAGCCTCCCGAGTAGCTGGGACTACAGGCGCCCGCTACCACGCCCGGCTAATTTTTTGTATTTTTAGTAGAGACGGGATTTCACCGTGTTAGCCAGGATGGTCTCGATCTCCTGACCTCGTGATCCGCCCGCCTTGGCCTCCCAAAGTGCTGGGATTACAGGCGTGAGCCACCGCGCCCGGCCAAGAATTAAATATTTTTAACCACCCTTGTGTTCTTATCTCCTTCAAAATCCATCCCTCTGTCCCCCCACTTTTCAGCTTTTGAAACTATGTGTTCCTTAATACTTTCTGCAATTGTATGTACTGTGACATTGCAATCCTTTGGCCTTGCACAATTAAAAATGAAAGTTCAAAAAGCTAACTCTCTCTATTTTCTAACTTTTTAGTAAAGATGTTCCACAGAGCTTTGGTTTCAGCCATCTCATAACATTTTCTTTTGAAGACCTAACAGTTTCAATCACTGCTTCCTATTTGTCTGACTCTTTTGCCTTACTTTCTACTCTGATCCTTCTCTCTGACGCTCTGGATTCCTAATTGCAGCCATTTGTGGGAAGATTCCACCAGGGCTCATTACAACTAAATTAATTTCTCCCCATAAAACAAAACAGAAATCTTCTTTGAGATAACAGGGGCTTCACGATGGGAGGGAAGATGTGACATTGGAATGAGGATAGAGATCTTGGGACAGTGATAGTGACCTGTGCAGGTTCCCACAGGGCACCCATAAGGTCTGTCCAGGCAATTACTAGTTTCAGTGGGTCAAGAATAAGGCCTAAAGAGAGGCTGACTTGAAGTCTCGCTACCTGGGTTTAGAATTTTCTAATCCCTCTGACTGGACATAACACAAATCTCTGACCTGAAGGTCATTGTCTAAGAAACCATGGTCCAGAAGGCTTTAAGAGTGAGCATTTATGGCATTGATATATGTCTGATTTTTGTCTTTTTGGATAATGGAACAATTATCCTCTCTGTCATGAAGGCTTGAAACCTTGGAGTCACTTCTGACTTAGATCCTACTTAGCATTCAATAGCCACTTAATGTTAAGATCAGTTATTTCTACGTCCAGAATGTGACTTGCATATGTCTTTATTTTATTCCTGTATCCCCCACTTCAGCTCAGGATTGCATAGTCCCTTGCCTGGACTACTGTTATCTCACTATATCAGTTTTCCATTGTTCTATAACAATTTTCCACAAACTTAGCAGCTTAAAACAATTATAATCACGCAGTTTCTTTGGGTCAGATGTCTAGGTACAGCTTAGATTGGTTCTCCTCTTAGAGTCTCATAAGGCTGCAAGTAAGAAACTAGCTGAGCTGTGTTCTCATCTGGAGGCTTGACTAGGGAAGAATCTACTTGCAGCCTCATTCAGGTTTTGGCAGATTTTATTTCCTTTTGGCTTTAGAACTGAGGGCCCTGGATTCTTGCTGGCTCTTGGCTGGAGAATCCCCTTAGTGCCTTACAGTTGTTTTTTTTTTTTGTCCCATGTGGCCTTTTTCAACATGGCCATTTACTTCATCAAGCTAGTAAGAAGGGTCTATATAATGTGATCATGGGAGAGACATGTTATTCCTTTTGCCTTATTCTATTGGTTAGATACAAATCATAGGTCCCAACTAACTAAAGAAGAGGAGATTTTACAAAGCAGGAACAACAGGAGGTGGGTATAGTGGGTATCTACCTGAGAGGCCATGCACTACACTCCCTCAGCCTACTATTTTATATTTCAAACACTTATTAGAATAATCCTTCCAGATTTAAGTATATTATTTACATTATGAAAGTAACCCAATAAGAATTGAGAACAGATGACGAAGGTATATATGTGTTTAAGTAACCTAACTCTTCACTATAATTGCAGAAAATCAATAGATTCTAAAAATGAGTGTTAACAGAGCAGTTTATGCATATTATTTAGTGTTTTAGGGGTAAACACCATAAGAACTGAAAACAGGAGGGGTTTAAAGTGTTGCTTCTGGGAAGTAAGAGGTAGGGAGGGTATAAACAGGGAATTGTTATTTTCATTATAAACCCTTCATCATCTTTTTTTTGTAGCCATGTAGATATAACATGATGATTAAACTTAAAAATATAATATAACCCTCCTATGCTAGGCATGATTTGATCTCATTACCCTTATTGAATTTTTTTCCAGTGAATCCCATGATCTATTTGTTTCTGAATAAATATGGATTATTTAAACAAGCTGAAATATGTATAAGATTTTACTTTTAATATTTAAACAAATATTAGAAAATTACATTAGCAAAATGAGTCTCAGGGTTTGAGATCTTTTATTTCAACTTCCACACTTATATATGTATCTGATCTATAACATTCCTAATAAATGAGGTGAATCCAGCCTCTGCTAAAATATTTGATCAACTGTTATAGGATATCTACCACTGCAAAAGTAGCTCCTATCCTATAAGCTTTGAAGTATTCTTTGTTATGGTCCCATAAGCATCTATTTCTTAAGTAATCATGAGGTTTTAGGCACTCTGTTAGGTACAGAAACCCATAGATGAATAAGAAACTACGGTGTTCTTTACTTTGAACTGAAATATTTGTCTTTTAATTTTCATCAGTTTGTCCTAAGTCTCCTCTCTAGACCAACACAGTAAATTCTAGTGGTTATGAACATGAACTTTGGAGCCAGGAAAAATGTTCCAATCCTACCTCTGCTGTCACTAGTTTTGTGAACTTGAACTGATGACTGTAAAATGGAGATAAAAATCATCTATCTCTTTGGGGGACAATAAAGCAAGATCACCTGAGTAAAAGTGTTCAACACTCTGTAACACACAGTAGCTTAAAATGTTAGCCTTTGCAGTAACAACAATAATAAACAATGATTTAACTCTTTCTCATTGAAGATAATGGTCAGAGTTTTCTGAAGACTTAATATCCTTAGTTTTTATTAGTCATGGCTTCTAGGTCCTTCATGTCATGGATTATATTCCTGTGCATATTTTCCAGTTTGTCAAGGATCCTCTTACTCACCTGAACACAATATTCTGTATGGAGTTTGAATGGAGCCAAATTGAGCATAATTATTTTCTCCTTCAAAGTAAATTTCTTCCTTCTTTCAAAACAGTGAAATAAAAAAAAAATCATTTCATTGGGAGCCTCATTCCACTGAGACTGAAGTCTAAAAAACCCTGAAGTCATTTCCGTGGACTGCTCTTTGCTTGAACTTCACAGTCAGATCCCATCCAGTACTTGTTCAATTAGAAACCTGAGACATTTTTCTCCAACAGACATATTGCTGCCTAGTATTACAGACTTCTGAGATTGATATAGATGCATCTTTTCATCCAACATATTCCTTGAGAATATCAACGTTTGTCACTGGTGAATGTAAGAAGAAAGTCTTGTGCTAAGGGCTTGGCTGGTTGCTAGGAATGAGGCTGAGGACAGAACCCAAGAGTAGTTTAGGAATGTCTTGAGATAGGTTTATTTTATTCAGCATTAGGAACATAAACGGAGTCAAGACTTAAAGATTTGTTCACCTGAATAATGTGTTGAATGATACGGTATCCTTTAGAAAATTTCCCAGCATATGCTAATTAAAAAAATTTTTCTTTTTACCACTTCTTGATAACAGCACAAATCATGTTTTAGTCTACATTAAAATATAGAAGCATTTCTTAAGAATAAGTCAAACATCTCATTAATTCAATTCAGCAGACCTCCAGTGACCCCAAACTGATAGATGTGATAGGGTTTTATAGAAAATACAATTACATTCACTATAATGAAGATTACTACATGTAAAATCAAGTTGGTTTATTCAGGTGGATTAGGAATTTATCTCTGAAGACTCCTAATTCTTTCACATAAATTCCAAGAATTCCTGGGCAGCATAGGCAAGGCCTTTCATGTTGACAAATTGTGACATTCCCTAACTCAATGGTGCTCAACCAGCAGCAGTTTTGCTCTCCAAGAAACATGTGTTAATCTTTGAAGACATGTTCATGGTCACAACTGAGGTAGCTGGGGGCCAGGGAAGCTGCTAAACATCCTACAATGTACAGGACAGCCTCCGCAACAGAAAAATAACTAATTCAGAATGTCAGTAGTGCTGAGGTTGGGAACCCCGTATTAAATCAGTGAGTTGCGAATTTTTAGGTATTGCAATGGACTTTTTTCCCTCCTATTTCTCTCATTTCTACTGCTGCTTCTCTCTGCCCCTTCCCACTACTCTCTTAAGTCCAAATTCTTTCCCAACATTTTTGCTTTTAATATTATTACTTTTTTTCTCATTATGAAAACTTAACTAACATCTAACCTAATGTCTTTTCTTAAGAGGTTAAGTGTGAGAAATATTTGCAACATGACACACTTAGTGATAACATTCTGGGTTGTTACAAAGCCAATGTTCAAATCATTGCCCAAGTTATGGAGGGTTTTTCTAATGTCAGAATATCAGAATTTGGGAGTCATTCACATAGTCAAAAGCATTCGGGTCAACTCTCACTTTGAAATGGTAGTTTGTCAGCAGAGATGCTTAACATATGTAATTGATGGGATGCTATGCTTTAACTCTCCATAATTTGTCTGACATGGGATAGAAAATATTGAGAGATTTAATGCAAAACCATAGTTGAGGGGGAAATTCTTTGGGCTACCTCACTATAGTTCATTCTATAGTGCTTTGTACACAGTAGATTTTCAAAGGGTGACTGATTGATAGTGGAAACAGCTGTGTGGTTTGGGCGTAAAGTATTGACTGCAACACCAGAGCTTCTCTGAGTTATGTGTTTGTGATTCCTGCCCTCCCTAATTTCCCTGTGGAGGCAGTGCTGAAGTGAGCTGTTGTAAGACAGAAGATCTTTACTTTGTCCCATACAAGGACATAGGAACAAACCCATATAGAGTTCCCTATCCATAGTTCTTTATCACAACTTTTAAAAAGTAGCTTTTATGGGAAACCTGTTGCTTTTCATGACAGCACTTTTCTGGGTAGAGTTGTAAGAAGATTTAGACAATTGCATTTTGTAAATATTTGGAGGACTGAAGATTTTTTGACTCATTTCTCCATTCTTTTATCTTTCAGAAGAATTAATATTTAAGTAACTTGCCATTGTAGATAGTTAACTGAAATGCCATAAAATTTCTTGCTTTACTGAACTTTTTCCTGAGCACCTACTTTCTTTTTTGGAAAGTATTAAGTGCTTTGATATTCCTAAGGCCTAGAAAACCTGTTTTTGGCTCTCTGAGTGAAGACAACTCCAAAACATGTAAGATAATTAAAAGACAGATATACCAAAACTTATAAACAACTGAAACCTATATTATGAATTAATATAAACTCTGAGGGTTAAAGAGCATGGAATTGATAAGGAATAGAATTTTTTTAAAAAAAGGGGTTTTGGAGGTAAGTTTTGAAGCAGAACTTGAAAAAAATTAGTAAAAGAGAGTAGATTTTTCAGCATATTCTTTTTTCAAAACTGTTTGATTTTGGAAAATTTTGAACAGGTTTAAAAGTACAGAAAAGAGTCTAATAAGCCTCCATATACATGCCACCTGGATTCAGTAATCACCAATAGGCTGTCATTCTTGCCTCCGGTTTTTAAATAAATTCCAGACTTAACATCATTTTGTTCCTATATGCCTAAGCACAAATTTCTAAAAACCATGGACATTTCCACCCATAAAATAATGCCATGACCACAATGAACAAAATTACTAATACCATCCTGGTATCATTTAATACCTAGAACACATTCAGATTTCCTTGATTATCTTCACATCCTATGTTGATTAGGTATGTTCTAATTAGACTCCAAACAAAGCAACATTTTCTTTGATTAATGTGTAGTCTTATTTCCAAAGTCAACATTCTACACAAATATCCAATATTATTTGGCCATAACACCTTTTCCCCATTTTGTTTCAATCAATTATGCTAGTGGGGATGAAGAAATGAGAATCATCTTGTTAGCTCAATGAAAACCTCTACTGTATTCATCCATAATCTGTTCCTGATGTTTTCACCTCAGTGTTTGCCATTTTGGTGAACTTGACATGTGTGAATTACATTATAGGATCTAGGAACAATTGCAGTTACTTTAAATATTCCTTATGTCCAGAGTCTTGACAGGTATGCCATGAATCCTGTGTGAAAACTATTAATATTACCATGTAGTTTTATTCTGGTATGTAACTTCACTCTATTATAAACTATTATCATTGATGTATATCAAGCAGGCATATAGACCTCTCACGTATGGTATACAAATGAGGACAGGTAATTAGAGAAGCAAAACACATTCTAATACATCAGTATGCCTAGAACACTTACC